>NC_141899.1:33300647-34640647 GCF_030686135.1 Camelina sativa
ACTATTAGAGTATTACAATTTGAGCATATCAAATTTTGGCGCCGTTGCCGAGGACTCTTTTAATTCACCATTAGATTAAAATTTTTGATTTTGTCTAAATTTTTCTTTTCTTATTTTACTCACACGCTTTTGTTTCTTTTCTCTTGTGTGTTTCAGGTACATGCCTAAGCTTAGAACCAGGAAAAATCCTACTAGTCCAGTTGTGAAGCTTACAAACCAAGAGTTAGGACAACTAGAGCGTGAAAACACAAAAGCAACCAAGTCAGCAAAGATGGCCAATACAATCATATTGAGACCTGATGAGGCTGGAGTTTTGAGGGATCAAGAGGGTAATGTGCGCAACAAGCAAGGCTAGAAACTTGATGCTGAAGGACGGGTTATTCAAGAAGAACTCGTCGTGGCCGAGGAGAATGCACGTTGCGTCGACCGACGCAATGATGGCATCGATCGACGCAACCATGATGGCATCGATCGACACAACCAAGAAGGCATTGACCGACGCAACCTTGGCGTCGATCGATGCAATGCCAGAGCCGGTGCGAATGGTGCGGATTTGGATGACCAACAGAACCTTCAGGGTAGACAGGACAACAATGGAGAGCTTGTTAAGACTCTTGCGGACTTGTTTAATGAGAACCGATCCGCAATTGTCCCTCCTCCATTCCCAAGGAATGATTTTGAGCTGAAGCCTGCCTACTTTGCTCTTGTTGGACAAAGGCCATTCCAGAACTTGCCACATGAGAAGCCTCTAGACCATATTGAGCACTTTGAGGATATAGTCACAAGTATCAAAGCTAATGGAGTCACAAAAGACTATCTCTACTGCAAGCTCTTCCCCTGCTCTCTTGCTGGGGAAGCTTCTCATTGGCTAAGGCAACTCAAGCCAGGATCTCTGAAGACCTGGAATGACATCAAGGTGGCATTCTTGAACTACTTCTATGATGATGTGATGTCTGATGAGTTGAGGATTAAGCTCTCCACCTTTAGACAAGGACATGCTGAATCTTACAAAGCTGCTTGGGTAAGGTTCAAAGCATACCAGAGAGACTGCCCGCATCATGGGTTCTCAGAGGTGCAGTTGATTAGTATCTTCTTCAGTGGTATTGATTGGAGGTATCAGATGGCTTTGGATGCTGCTAGTGATGGGAACTTCAAGACAAGATATCCAGATGAAGCTGAACAGTTGATTGAAAGGTTAGCATCAAGCAACAGTACTAAGAATGCGGACCTAGAGCGGAAAAGAGCACATGAAGGCCATGATTCATATCAGTTTGCTACAGTAAATGCTAAGTTGGATATAGTGCACAATCTTCTTGTGGGAAAGAAGACTGTCTATTTTGCTGAAGATGTTGAGACTTTTGAGCCAAAGCCAGAGATTACAGAAGAAGATGTCAACTATATGTATGGAGCTGGGTATCAAAATCAGACATTTGGTCAGAAGAATTCCTTCACAGAAAATCCAAACAACAACTTCACTAGGAACTATGGTTCTTCTTCTTACCAACCCCTCCCTCCACCCACTTCAGAGAGCAAGATGGAATCAATGCTTGGACAGATTTTGGAAGGTCAATAGAAGTTAACGGTGGACTTCAATGGGAAGATTGATTCTGTATACACTGAGCTAACTAGGAAGTTTGATGCATTAAACACTCATGTTAAGAAGCTGGAGAATCAAGTGATTCAGACTGCTGGGTCTGTTAAACAACAAGAAGGTTTTCTTCCTGGAAGAACTGAGTCAAACCCCAAGCATGCTTGTAATGCAATTTTGGTGAAGGAAGAAGACAACTATCCGGTAGCTGATGTTGCATCGACTGATACACAGCAGCATCGATCGATGCAACCACCATCCAGCATCGATCGATGCAGCTGTTGCATCGATCAACACACCCCACGAACAGCTTCGGTTTCTCTTCCAGTTCCACCATCTGATTCAAAAAAGCTTATAAGCCTAAGGTTCCTTTTCCTAAGCCTAGGAGGTCTAAGCAGGAGACTGAAGAAGCTAGATGCAAGGCTATGATGGACAATGTGATGATTGAGATGCCTTTGATTGATGCAGTCAAGTTTTCTCCTGGGATTAAGCGGTATGTGAAGAGAATGGTTACTAATGGTTTGAGTCCTGAGGAAGGAGCTCTGCTAACCAAGGATGTCAGCGCGATTCTGTTGAAGCAGCCTCCACCGAGGAAGAAAGAACAGAAGCAGGAAGTGGTTCTCTCTAAGGAAGTGAGTGCAATGATTCAGAGTAGGATTGCAGAGAAGTTACCAGATCCTGGAAGTTTTGTACTTGATTGCTCTATCTCTGCAGAACGGTTTGCTCACTCTCTTTGCGATCTTGGCTCTAGTATCAATTTAATGCCACATTTCTGTTGCTGTGAGACTTGCGATGACAGATTTCAAGCCGACTAAGATATCTCTTATCTTAGCTGATCGATCCCGCAGAATTCCTGAAGGTGTTTTAGAGGATATTCCAATCAAGATTGGAGATTGCATGATTCCCACTGACATTGTGGTGCTGGAATATGACAAAGAGCCTAGTGATCCTCTCATCTTAGGACGCTCATTCTTGGCTACAGCTGGTGCTATCATAGATGTAAAGAAGGGACACATATCTCTGAATGTGGATGATTTGGTCATGAACTTTGAGATGGACAAGCTGAGAAGAGCTCCTACTATTGATGGTCAGACATTTTCTGTGGAAATTGGTTTTGATGATGATCCGCTCATAGAGCTTCATGGAGACATTACTGCTGGGTATGTCGAAGAGTTGGAGCCTGTTGAGGAAGTGAGTAAGCAAGCTGTTAAGCTTGAAGATTGGAGTGGAGATCATATAATCAGTACTAGAGACCATGATGAGGTTCTGATCCATGATAAGTCGATGGTAGATGATGTTTTTGTAATGGAAACACGGAATGCTGAGGAAAGTTGTAGAATCATTGAAGAAACACGAGTTGCAGGCTCAGCATCGATCGATGCAGCTGTTGCATCGATCCACACACCTCCACGAGTCAACCTGGACTTGTCCAAAATCACAAATTCTCAAGTTGATTCCTTAGCTGCAAGTCCTAGACCAGTTGTCAAGCTGAAATCTCACCATTCCACAGTCAAGAACCCACAGGTAAGGCCAAGGTATGCATCTTCTTCACCCAAACCTTCTCCATTCATCAATAAGAATTTCAAAGATACAAAAATTGTTTTGCAGTTAACCAAGCCACGAGATTATCGTAGAGCGTTTGTTTCTTCTATTGATGATTTTGCAGGACATAAAAGAAAGCCACCCATACCTAAGTCCCGCCCTGGTCCTGTTCCTCACATACTTGGCAGACCTAATTCATCTACCACATATACACCCCCATGGATGATGAGAAATTCCTCTCTAAGGCATTCACTTTCATGTTCTGATCCACCAGATGCCTGAGCTCCAACACAGTCAAGCTAATGACTGAAAACAAGCGCTTAGTAGGAGGTAACCCACTCATAAATTTTTCTTTTCCACTTAAATTGAGTCATTTTTATTCTTGCTTTGAGTCAGTTTGAATTTGTATTGAATTATGAACTTCTATCTATCATGTTGCGTTTAATCTTGTGTTTGAGTGATTCTTAGCAGTGCTAACATCCAAGGAATGAGAAAAACAAAAACAAATCGCAGCTAGCTCAGGAGTTATGTTTGAATTCTCTGCATCTGCAGAGTGCATCGACCAACACACTGCCAGCATCGGTCGACACAGAACATCCGGATTGGTAACACGTTTTTGTTCACAATTTCAATACTTATTCGTTTTTGTTTATTCTTTTTTCACCAATCTCTTACTTGATAACATTGGGGACAGTGTTGTTTAAGTCTGGGGGAGGCAGTTACTAACTACGTTTTTGTTTTTGAGAGTTAGTCGAAAAAAAAAAAATTTGTTTTATTGAGTCAAAATTTTGTTAGGAACTATGATTTTTTGTTTTAGAGTACTGCCTTGATTGATTAAGCTGCAGATTGAATCCAGAATCCGACTAATGAAAAATCCAAACGCTGACCAGTGAACCAGAGACATCCAAGTTTCCAACATAATCCACAAAAGCTTGAGGTAATTTCTACGCTTTTCTTTTTTACCTCATCAAGGAGGTTGATGTTCATAGGGCTTGACTCCTTGTTCATACCTGACAATTAAGATTTTAGAAAAGAAAAAATTGGTACTCCTCTCCTTATTTAAGTTTAAAAGATTTTTCCTGAGAGCTTTATTCAAAAAAAAAAAAAAAAAAGAGAATAAAAGATGAGATGATTTTGATCAGTTTAGAGGGATAGGTAAATTACCTGTGACCCCATTATTCTACTCTTGAGACAAATGATCACACAAAGCTTGGAAGCAAGGGGTAGGTAAATTACCGATGACCCCATTATTCGCCTACACCTTTGATAAAAAAAGAAAAAAATAAAGCAAAGCTCAAAGGAAGATAAGAATAGAATAAGTCTAGGGGAGAGAAAAAGTACCACTGGCATTAAAGATATTGTCTTGCTTGTTATGGTATTGTACGGGAATGAGTCTAGAAGGTTCTTGACATTGATCAAATTTTATGAGACCCATCGATGAAGGCTTAATGGAAGATGTTGTGGAATTTGGGTTGCTACAAATGCCAACGGAGAAGTACATGGGGGTTCGATTTGGACTTATCTGCTAAGCATATGAATTATGGTTTGGATGATCATGACATTACTTTAAAAAGAAAAGAAGTTTCCGTGTTTTCAAACCTCTTTCACAGGTGAAGCTGCTGTTTTGCTTGAGGGCAAGTAAAGGCTAAGTCTGGGGGAATCCGGTGGATCAGAGAATGAAAGTGAAATTATGCAGGATGGATCTTTAGAAACCATCAAGATGATCCACTTGTGTGGGGAGTTTCTAGATAAATTATGCAGGATCCCCACTAGAGGCAGAAACTAAAGGACTCTTGGTAGCAATACAACAGGCTTGGATCAAAGGATATACATGTATTGTTTTTGAGGGTGATTGTGAGACTTTAATCAAAATGGCTAATGGCTTACACTTGAATGCTTCACTAACAAATCTTCTACAAGATATAAGATTTTGGGCATCAAAATTGCACCATACTACCTTTATTTTTACAAAGAGAGAATGTAACAGAGTTGCACATGCTTTAGCTAAATTTGGATGTAATGACAAATTGTATTATTCTGATTCTGTGTTAAAGCCAATTTGGCTCCTTGATACTCTTTGTAATGATTTTCCTTAAAGTCAATATATATTTTCAATTTGTGGAAAAAAATAATAATCTAATATCTTATATGCAATAAGCTAGATAATGAGTTGTTATACATGATTTGAGAAAAATGTTACTTTAGGATCTTTTCTTTTTGTAATCGTATTGTGCTGCATCAGCAATCAACGACAACAAATTATACTGTAACTTATTTGAGTTGCGTGTCAAGTATGTGGAAAGTAACTCAACGTTTTCGTTTTTGTAAAAATAGCCGTAGAAACTACTATAATTGTCACTGTTTTTTTTTCCGGCGACACCGGCAGCACCGATAATTTACTTCTCTAAAGTATATTTTGTTGATGTTAAGTTTTCAGTCACCAAATGTAGTTGTAGCGATGCAGCTCTCCGATGTTGAATTTCGTCTCTCACCTCTCACCTTATTGGTAGATTAGGAATTTGTTTTTAATTTTAATCATTATATATATATATATATATATATATATATATATATATATCTGAAACAACTCCATCCATTTTTTTTTTATAATATATAATTAAACATCACATGCTACTTATTAAACCAACAACATGAACATCACTAACCACCCATAATACCAATAAAATGCACATTGTAATACATATAACTATACTCATCTCTAATATATATGATCAACACAATATCATTCCTAACCATTCTATCCAACAACCTAACATGCTTCTATACAAGGTTCCAACATTAATAACATATTCAAGACTAACAACACATAACTGAGACCCTAGATCATCCTCCTCCTCATTGCCATGATTCCACGACAAATCACAAACAACAATTAAGATGCGTGAGTATTATCACAAATACTTAGTGAGGCAATCCTCCCATCTACCAGGCTATACATACAAGCGAAAAGACAAACACAAACAACACAAAAGCAAGCACTACTTGTGTCGATCGATGCAACCTCCAAATCCCTAGCTGCGTCGATCGATGCAACGCCTCCTGCGTTGACCGATGCACTCCTTGCATCGACGGATGCACTCCTTGCATCGACCGATGCAACGTCCATCATGTCCATCAAATCCCTAACTGCATCGACCGATGCACACCTTGCATCGATTGATGCAGTCGCGCAAATCATCACAGAACAAGATTTCCATCGACTTCTCTTGGCTTCGTGATGCCGAATACATCCTCCAAACACCACCAAACTCAAGGAAAACACTCACAAACAATCACATAAGCAATCAACACCCAAAAGCACACAAAAACACACATCTAATCCCTTAGATAAGCCATGGTCCCGCACTCACCTCTTAAACAAGTTGATCCAACGAAGAACAATGAGAAACACACCACAACAAGCTCTCCACCATGTACTTAGCCACAGATCTCCACACCTACAGAAGAATCTCTCAAGAACAAGCCCCAAATGTCACAAAACCTCACATGAAATCTTTCTCTTCTTTCTAACTCTTTAGGAACGACAAAGTGGCTAAAAACTCACCCTAGGCATCGAGTTCCCCTTATATACTCGAGCCCTAGGTTTCCATCCTCCAAACCGAACTAAACCAGAGACAATAGAACTAACTGAGCACAAACCAAACCTTGCATCAACCGATGCACATATTGCATCGATCAATGCACTTCCTAAATCGGGATTCCGGTTTACGAGCATTACAATATATATATATATATATATATATATATTAATTTTCTAATTTTAATAATCTTAATTGTACAATTAACTCATTTAACCCACTAGCGATGACCTATACAATTGTTATCAACAATTTTCCTATAAATAGCAAATACCTCACTAAACGCCCTCGTATATCAAATTTCTCATAAAAACATCTATTGGAATTTTATCATATTTTATAAGAAACTAATACATTTTATTTCTTATCTTTAGCTATCTTTATAACCTACTATTTTTTATATATTGTTATGCTCTTGAATGTTCCCTAATGATTCCCAAAATTTAGTCATGTGTTATTTTCAATTTTAATGAATAATATCAATTAATTTTAACTAATGACATAATTTCTGACTTGTGTTTTAATTATCTCTAAAACATAGAAATATTCCTGCATATTTGTTTTCTATATTGAGGTAATATTTTGTCTTCTACATATGCACCTTTTGATGAAGAGGAAGAGGAAACCAAGAATAAAAATGAACACATTGATTTTTATTATGAAGATGATGAAAATTTTGAAATACTGGTGTTGTCCAAGCACTTCTTTTCAAAGAATATTGCATATTTTTGTCTATATTGAGGTGATCTTTTGTCTTCTACATATGAACATTTTGATGAAGAAGAAGAGGAAACCAAGAATATAAAGACCATATTGATTTTTTTTATGATGATGGTGAAAATTTTAAATTACTTTTATTGGCCAAGCATTTATTTTCAAAGACTATTGCATGAAAACGAAGGATAATTTTGAATCTCCATTTTTTAAAATCTGAAAGTTTAAAATAATAGCCACGATATGTGTACAAGAGTGTTGCGATAGGAAAATATATGTCTAGATAAACAGTAGTTTTACTAATGTGGTTGTGAGATGTTACAAAAACCTCATATGTTTACTTTATATAATAAAAAAAAATTGTATATAATAAAAAATTGTCTCTCCCACTAACCAATCAAAAAGAGCTCTCTCATCATCTTATATAATAAAGTAGAGAACCACGCTAAAACTTTCTCTCAGAGACTGCATATAAGCAACTGAGAGGTTGCCACCTGTCCAAATCTATGTTATCTTTTTTTTTTTGTATTAAAATACTCTATTTAAAATATTTAAAATAATAACTAAATCAAAAACAAATTAACTAAACAAATGAAATTTTAAAAGATTAAAAACAATACTATGAGTTTTTTTTTTAAATAATAATATGATTCAATTTTTAACAGAAAAATGATCATACTTCAAAATTTTGAATGTATTATTTAGTTTTAGAATGAATGTAAAACGAATATTTTATTTAAAAATAAAAATAAAGACGTCTAAAATAAATACTTAAATCTTGACGGTGTGATATTCCAATCTAACCGAATAAATGAAATAACAATGGCCATTATAGAGTAGTCGTTAAAAAAAAAATTACAATAACATATAACCTACATATGAGTCAATATAACAACAACATCCCCAAAGTAACAAACGACTAAAAAAAAGATAAACCAGCATCTGTAACAAAACTAAACATTACCAATGGACGCTATTCTCTCTACGCAATGCACTATGAAGCAAGCTCAATGCCAACAAAGGCACACACCCACCTCATTTTAAAAATCAAAAACTGACAAGAAAGCAACATCAGCTACACAATTTCATATTCCAATGACCACATATTACAACCAAACAATCCACATTTCAGAAACATAACCAATTTTTATATTACATTCCATAAATAATTTGACAGAATACACACAGCTATCCTATTATTAGGACCAGCCAACCCACAACCACAAAATGGCTTCTTTGAAATCGAATACCACAATCCAAATGCAACAAAAACACTTGATGTGGAAACCGTAATATAAGACCTAAAAATGACACAAAGACAAGCCATCCAAAATGAATATATTTAATGTTCAACTTGTCTTCAAGATATACAAATAATTCAAAATAACAATAATCTATTTTGTAGTCACAAATTCCACAGTAAATGTATTGCATTTTGGTTAGATTACAAAATCACATGCCCTAATTGTAGAATACAAATATTATAAACTGTAATACAATTTAAAATTCAATAAACCAAACATCAATAATATAATAATATTTAAACTATTAAAAGAGTTTTTAAATTGTTCATAATTTAGAAAAGGTTAAACTGATCATCTAAAATTAACTATATAGTTAATGAATATAAATAAAACAATTCCAAAACCCTAATGACTTTTAACTAAAAAAAAAAGTCTCTCGATACAAATAAATTTTGTTGGTATACTCTTCACATTGTAAAGTCTCTCAAAAAAATTGAAAAAAATTTAACTAAGTCTTAATGGCTTTTAACCAAAAAACCAAACTAATATAACAATTTTGTGCGTTGCACGAGACTCAACCTAGTATTAGATAGAATAGAGTATATGTCTAATAGTTAGTTTTTTTATAGTTGTATTTAAAAGTTTATACATACATTATAAATTAGTTACTAAAATTAACAAATTTATGTAATGCAACAATGAAGTTCCAAATTTGAAAACACAATAAACAAATTTATGTATATCCAGATTTGTTGAAAACACAATTAAAAACCTAAATAATTAAAAAATTCAAGCAAAAACCAAAAATAACAAACCCTACTACCAGGGGATCTCTCCCTAGTATTATACCTCTCCCTAGTATTATATAAAGCAAGAGAATACCTTTCTATATACGCAGGATTTTACAAAACAATATTTCTAAATTTACAATTAGTGATTTCATTAGTTCTTTAGTATAAGTAAATGTTTTATTTTTTATTTTTGTGCACCTAAGATTTCATTCATACCAAAAAGATACAAGGAGACATAAGCATAATCGGACAACATCCGACTCGCAAGCTTGAAAGATAAGCAGATGAGCAGGCATAACTTGAACATAGAGACACAAGCTTGACAAAACTTGATAGGATACCAGGAATGTTAAACCAAACTATCACAAGAAAACTAAAGATAGAAAAATCGTTCGACAAATAACCAACATCTGGTAAGAAGATAGTCACTAATATATAAAAATATTGTGACGTTAAGATGAGAGACGAACCAACAGAGATGGTTCTAGGCTGGAAGCAACTTGGACCTGCCTCCGACACAGAGAGGAGGCTGCCAGAGAAGTATCCGGTAAACAACCTTCGCCAGAAAAGGATGAAAATCTGTAACATCCGTGAACCAATTTTATAGTTTTTGAAGTGGGTGTCGATCGACACCAAGGAGAATGCGGGTTTACATAGAGTTGTGATATGCTCAAATTGTAATACCCTAAAGGTACTAACAGCCTTGCAGTTGTAATACTCTAGGGGTCGAATCCACAGAGACTCTAGTTCACACAATAGACTTATTATTCTTTTAATTATGCTAAATCAAAAATATTAAATTAAAGACAATGCAAAATAGAATTTAAATGTGTTGTAAATTCAAGGGATCAAAGAGCTAAGCCTAGGGAATTTCTCAGGAATTTATGGGAAATTAAATCAATCAAATAATTAGGATTCAAGCAATTAAATATCAGATCTAGAACTCTAAACACACTTGTAAAATAAATCAGTTCTCACTGCAAATATTATCTAAATTTAAAACCAGAAAATCCAAATCTCTTTGCAATATTATAGGTAATAAATCAGCTTTAAAAACAAGTTTAGATTGTTCACAAAATTATTAAATCAAATCTCTTTGCAAGAAATAGTTTTGTTCATCAAAGGTTTAATTAGGAAAACAATTATATTCTCATATCAATTTATTTCCCTAAGATAATAATTCTAGGTGATCAATCAAGAATTATTGTGAAGAACAACCAAGGATGAAGATCATAAAAGATAATGAATCCTAAAATTAACAGATCTAATAAACCATAAAAACCCTATGAAAAACCCTAAACCTAACAAGCAAACTACTCAAACATGTTTAATAAAGCACAAAACATCTTTCTGAATAATAAGCAATTGATATTAAGAAGTAAGAAAGGGAGTTCAAGAATCTTCTCTCTACAAATGAAATCAGATCTATCTCTCCAAAGCTCTCAATATCTCTTCTGGTTGCATAATAAAACTTAGGTCTAAACAATGACCATAAAAATCCTATAAATACTCTAAAACACGTCTTGGCCCTTAATTGCAAATAAGGAAAACTTGGGCTTATTTTGTAATTCTTCTAAAGCTTGTGGAGATAACTTCCGTTTGTCTTTGTGGCACCTGCATCGATCGATGCTGATATTGCATCGGTCAATGCAAAGTCTTGATAACGTCTCCAAGCTTCGTTGATCAGCCTTCATGCTTTGATTATGCTCCAAATCATCCTCTTTTAGCTCCTTTATGTTCTATCCGTGCCTATGAGTACCTAAACCTATAAAGACTCAAAAATCACTTAGAAAACAAATCAAAAGACTCAAAAAGCACACTTATACCATGGTTAAAAACCACAAAAACCATGATATATCAACTCCCCCACACTTAGCCTTTGCTTGCCCTCAAGCAAAACAGAAACTTAGGCCTATGGAAGAGGTTTGAAAACATGGAATTCACTCAACTGCATGTAACTGTTTTTCGTACTCTTCATCGCCTTGATCTTCAGAACTTACTTCTTATACTTTGTCAATTGAAAAGCATCAACATTCCTTACTCAAATCCCACAATCCTCTCGAATCTCCAGTCTCACCATTGTCATCTCATTAAATAAATTAAAGCAAATACAGGTGAGTTCTTACCTTGGTGTATCCATCAGTGGCATATGGACTCTCTTCAGGCCAAGACATTCTTCATACATCTCCTTTCCTCTCCCTTTTCTCACTTCCATTTTTTTTCATTTTTTTTTCATCAAAGGTGTAAGCGAATACCGGGGTCATCGGTAATTTACCTACCCCTCGCTTCCAAGCTTTGTGTGATCATTTGACTCAAGAGTAGAATTGTGACAACCCGTCCCGCGGACCCCACTAGCCCACCGCTAGCTGCCCCAACGGACCGTCTGTGGACCCTGCTAGCCCACTGCTAGCCGGCCCAACAGACCCCAAGCTGGCCCTGCAGGGCATCGATCCTAACCCATCACTGTGGATATCCCAATCCACCAGTAGGTTATTGGTGCGCCAGGCGTTCCTCGAACCCTGGTCCCTCACCCTTTAACAACCTTCCCACAGGACAAGCTGTCACCAATTGATCTGCAGGTCAATTGGTGACAGCTTGTCCTGTGGGAAGGTTGTTAAAGGGTGAGGGACCAGGGTTCGAGGAACGCCTGGCGCACCAATAACCTACTGGTGGATTGGGATATCCACAGTGATGGGTTAGGATCGATGCCCTGCAGGGCCAGCTTGGGGTCTGTTGGGCCGGCTAGCAGTGGGCTAGCAGGGTCCACAGACGGTCCGTTGGGGCAGCTAGCGGTGGGCTAGTGGGGTCCGCGGGATGGGTTGTCACATAAAAATCGATTTTTATATGACAACCCGTCCCGTTGACCTCACTAGCCCACCGCTAGCTTGCCCCCATAGGCCCGAAGCTGGCCCTGCAGGGCATCGATCCTAACCCCTCACTGGGCAAATGGAACTATTCATCCAAATCCACAGTAGGTTATTGGTGTGCCAGGCGTTCCTTGAACCCTGGTCCCCACCCTTTAACAACCTTCCCACAGGACAAGCTGTCACCAATTGATGATCAATTAGTGATAGCTTGTCCTGTGGGAAGGTTGTTAAATGGTGGGGACCAGGGTTCGAGGAACGCCTGGTACACCAATAACCTACTGGTGGATGTAGATTTCCATAGTGATGGGTTAGGATCGATGCCCTGCAGGGCCAGCTTGGAGTCCGTTGGGACGGCTAGCGGTGGGCTAGTGGGGTCCACGGATGGTCCGTTCGGGCAGCTAGCGGTGGGCTAGTGGGATCCGCGGGACGGGTTGTCACAAGAATAATGGGGTCATTGGTAATTTACCTACCCCTCTAAACTGATCAAAATCATTTTATCTTTTATTTTATTCTCCTCTTTTCTTTCTGATCATTCTCTTTTTTTTTTTTAAGCATTGAAGGGAAGAGAGAGGGGAGACATACTTTGAAAAATTGCACTGTCTTGTATGGCCCGAAGAAGAAGTCTAGTCCACTGATTTCCAACTCCAAAGTAAGATATTAAGTCCTGTTAAAATCCTGATAAAATTTTGAGACAACGTTAGTTTAACCAGATATCTTTTGGATAAGGGCTTTCAGGATTGTTGATACAGCTCATAGCTTTTCCAAACTTCAGTTCTGAGATCAAGCATAATCAAGATTCATAAGAGTATTAGCCAAAGAACAGAAACCATTAGTTAGAGATCCTAATTCCAAAAATAAATATTTGAAAAATTTGACTCAAAAATATGGTTTTGACTCACACAACTGAGACTAAGAAAGAAAAAGCAAATAGTTAGTAACTAGCCTCCCCCAGACTTAAACAATACTATCCCCAGTGTTATCAAGCCTGAGATTGACTAAGAAAGAAAAATCAAATTGAAAAAGTAATGAACAAGTGAACCAGATTCGTGTTACCAACTGTTAGCCTCTGTGTTGACCGATGTAAAGGTTGCATCGATCGATGCAGAGCCAAATCGTGCGAAAATCCGACGTATCCTGTTTAGCCGCATGTTAGTTGTGTTACTCTCATGGTTGTCAGCACTGTTAAGAATCACTCAAACACAACATTAAATGCAACATGATAGATAATGATTCATAATGCAATACAAGTTCAATCTGAAACAAATGACAAACTGACTCAAAGAAACATAAAAAATGACTCAAAGTGAAAGAGAAAAAGGATAAAAGAAACCGTAAACAGAAGTAGGATCAACCCTCAGAACTAGCATCACCATCAGCATCGCTACCACTAGCTCCAGCAAGGGGAGGAGAACGAGAACGGGATCTGCGCCTAGTGGGACGGAAGCAAGCAAAACGAGAAATCGCGTTCCAGAAGGTACGCATGGTGGATGTCTGGTACTCTTGGTAGTCTCCCTGGCTCATAGTACGAGAAGGCTGTGGTGGCTCAGGAAAAGCAGGAAACTCAAATACTGCAGTGCCAGATGAAGAACCAATCTCAAAACCCTCAGCAGGGTGATCATCAGCAGCAGCAGCACTCTCATGACGGGAAGGTGATGGTATAACAAAATCAGTGGCAGGATGAAGAAAACGCAGCTGCTCTACATCCTCTCCAATGGTGGTGAGGTCTGGTCGCGGCAATCTGATCAGATGAGTACCAGTAGAATCACAAAAACGCCATAGCATCTTCCTCTTCATCCAAGTAGAGTTCCTCAAATGCTTCTCATCAATAACACTCCTCTCAGTACTAACAAAGACATAATCAGTAGCAATACATAGTCTCTGAAAGATAGGAGTAAGCAGACTCCCAACAAACTCTTTCTTCCCACGCCCAAAAGCCTTGACCTTCAGAGAGATCAAGTGATCAGCAAACACTGCACCATAGGTTACCCTCTCAGGATCAGCCCATCTATCATCCTCAGCCATCAAATCATAAATCCCATATGCTAACAAGTGCAACTCACTCACTCTCATCTTCCCAGCCTCCATCTTACACAAAATAGTGTTGGCTATGGCTCTAAGAATGTACCTGATCACTGGATGCCTCACATCAGTCATAGTAGAACGTCGGGAATCATAATCACCAGTACCAAAGTAAGACCAGAGATGCGAGACATCTACAAACTCTCCTGGAAGTGAAACTCCCTCTGGCTCTCTGCTAAAACCGTAAATGTCACAAAGATCAGGTAAAGAAATCTCATACCGAACTCCCCTAATGAAGAAAGACAGCCTTCCTTCACTAGCTTTCGGGGCCTGCTCGTTCTGGTACAGAAGGCGGACTGAGGCCATGAATTGTCGGACCAGCTCCGGATACAAGTCATAGTGGCGAGTGCACATGGTCCCAAGCCCAATCTTCTCCAGAATCCTCAATACCTCATCATGAATCCCAAGCCTCTGCATAGTTACAAGATCACGAACCGAGTCGGCAGAATCTCAACCTTAAGCCAAGCATTGTAGAACATAGTCTCATATTCTCCCCAAGCATCAAGTAGCGGCCTGTTGATGTACTCAAGCTTCTTAACCTCTTCAATTGGACGTTCTGGCCAAACATGCTGTGGTGGAATCCTTTGTCTTTCTCTTTTTGGCCATGGCTCTTGACAATTAGTTTGAAATGGTGCATCAAGGGCTGGAAGTGGTTGGATTGGTCTCAGAGGAACTGGAGGAGGAACCGTCAGCGGTGGGAGGTCGGTCTGGCGCGGCGGAGCGATGCCAGAATTACCGCGGCGAGCTCCCTTTGTTCGTGGGCCGGACGACATTGCTCCGAATCGCCAATCTGATGAGGGAATCGAATAGAGGAGTAAAAACCGAGTGGAATGGGGCTTGGAATCGTTGGATTTGAGCAAGAAACGAGTGAGATACGGTCGATTGAAGTTTGTGTTTCTCTCTGGCTCGAGTTTGGGAAAAACGGCAAAGAAGACGAAGTCGAGAGACTTTAATCGCGACTTTAGGTTATATTGCATCGATCGATGCAGGGGTTGCATCGGTCGATGCAAGTGTAGGGTCGATGCGACTGGGCTTCGGTCTGGCCCACTACCAATTCGATTATTTCAAACCCATTGGCCCGTGTAATCTTTGATCCATTAAGAGCATTCAGGATTTGCATCGACCGATGCACCAGATGTGTCGATCGATGCAGATCCACTTCTGTTGATTCTTCTACGGTTTCTGCATCACTTAAACTCAAAACTAAAAATTAATAGGTCAGAAAATCCTAAAAAAAAAAAAAAAAAAAAACAATTAAATCCTCCCAGTGGGTTGCCTTCCACTCAGCGCTTGTTTTAAGTCATTAGCTTGACTTGGCAGCGGATTAGGCAGAAGGTGCATCATCCAAACGCGCAATGTGTCCGTCAGGTATCTTGGCTTCAGCCCAATAGTGTTTCACCCTCTGTCCATTGACAGTAAACTTCTCTCCCTTGGAATTAAGCAGCACAATAGCTCCATAGGGGCGGACTTCTTGGATAGTGAATGGTCCGGACCAGTGAGAACGAAGTTTTCCTGGAAACAACTTCAAGTGAGAGTTGTACTGAAGTACCTGATCATTAGGCTCAAAATTTCTGGAGATGATCTTCTTATCGTGATAAGCCTTTGTTCTCTCCTTGTATAGCTTAGAGTTCTCAAATGCATGATGTCTAAACTCATCCAACTCATTCAGCTGTACCAACCTTCTCTCTAAAGCTGTCTTGGCATCAAAATTCAATAATTTAACAGTCCAGGCTGCCTTGTGCTCTAACTCCACTGGAAGATGGCATGCTTTCCCATAAAGCAGATGAAAAGGAGTAGTGCCAAGTGGTGTCTTATATGCAGTTCTGTAGGCCCATAGTGCATCATCATGCTTTACTGCCCAATCCTTCCTTGTAACACCCACAGTTTTCTCCAGAATCTCCTTAATCTGCCTGTTGGAAACCTCAACTTGTCCACTAGTCTGAGGATGATATGGACTAGCCACTCTATGTTGAATTCCATACTTCTTCAACAACTTATCAAACACTTTATTGATAAAGTGATCCGAGGCACTCCAAATCTTGGAAAGATAATGGTCTTAAACAGCTTAAGAACCACAGCAGAATCATTCTTGGGACTTGCAATAGCTTCTACCCACTTGGAGACATAGTCAACAGCTACAGGGATGTACTTGTTCTTGTAAGAAGAAGGGAATGGTCCCATAAAATCAATGCCCCAGCAATCAAAAACTTCAACCTCAAGGATGAAATTTTGTGGCATCTCATGTCTCTTACTAATCTGTCCTCTTCTTTGACAAGCATCACATCTAGACACAAACTCATGAGCATCCTTAAACATTGTTGGCCACCAAAACCCTGCTTGAAGAACTTTGGACACTGTCTTGTAAGTAGCAAAATGTCCAGCATAATCTGATCCATGGCAATGAAATAACACATCAGGAACCTCAGTCTCAGCTAGACATCTCCTGTAAACTCCATCTGAACAATGCTTATACAAGTATGGTTCATCCCAATAGTATCTTCTAAGCTCTCTCAAGAACTTCTTCTTAGCATATCCTGTAAACTTTTCTGGTTCCACCTCTGCAGCAAGGTAATTCGCGATATCAGCATACCACGGTTGATCAGTAGAAGTTACAGCAGCCACATTGTCATCAAACTCGTAACCCGATGATTCCTGAACCAAGCGTCGATCGATGCTAAATGATGCATCGGTCGATGCATTCGCCAAATTCTGTTCGTATCGAGATGAAGCATCGATCGATGCACCAGATGTGTCGATCGATGCAGTGCCGAGAGTCTGCAAAACTTCACGCGACAAAGTAGCTTGAGAACCAATATCAACAAAGTAGACATTCTCTTCTGGCAATAAATCATGAATTGGAACATCATCTTCTATCTTAATCCTGGATAGATGATCAGCTACTCCATTCTCAATCCCCTTCTTTTCCTTAACCTCAATGTCAAACTCTTGAAGAAGAAGAATCCATCTTAGCAACCTTGGCTTGGCATCCTTTTTTTGCATCAAGTATTTGAGTGCAGCATGATCTGTATGAACTATTACCTTGGATCCAACCAAGTAAGAACGAAACTTCTCAAAAGCAAACACTACTGCTAGCAGCTCCTTCTCTGTTGTTGCATAATTTCTTTGAGCATCATATAACATGAAGTTTCTTATCCTTACCAATCTACTAGCATAGTATATAACATGAAGTTTCTTATCCTTCCTCTGTCCCAGCACTGCTCCTACTGCAAAATCACTGGCATCACACATTACCTCAAAAGGTAAATCCCAGTCTGGTGGTTGAACAATTGGAGCACTCACAAGTTCTTGCTTAATTTGTTCAAAAGCTAAACGGCATTCATCAGTGAACTCAAACTTGACATCCTTGCATAATATAGCTGAAAGTGGTCTGGCTATCTTACTGAAATCTTTGATGAAACGTCTGTAGAAACCAGCATGTCCAAGAAAACTCCTTACCAACTTCACACTATCTGGGGGTTGGAGACTTGTCATCACTTCTATCTTAGCGCGGTCCACCTCAATACCAGCCTCTGAAACTCTGTGACCAAGCACTATACCATCTCTAACCATAAAATGGCATTTCTCCCAATTAAGAACTAAGTGCTTCTCCTCACATCTAGCTAGCACTTTGCAGAGATTATCCAAACAGCTCTTGAATGAAGACCCATAAACAGAAAAATCATCCATGAAAACCTCCATGTAATCTTCAATCATGTCTGTGAAGATGGACATCATACATCTCTGAAATGTTGCAGGAGCATTACAGAGACCAAAAGGCATTCTGCGATATGCAAAAGTACCATATGGACAAGTGAAGGTTGTCTTCTCCTGGTCATCGGGATGAATCGGAATCTGGAAAAACCCGGAGTTACCATCCAAAAAGCAGTAGTATGGATGGTTAGCTAACCTCTCAAGCATCTGGTCAATGAAGGGCAGCGGGAAGTGATCTTTCCTTGTCGCGGCATTCAGCTTTCTGTAATCAATGCACATCCGGTGTCCAGTGATCGTCCGTGTCGGAATCAGCTCATTCTTGTCATTCTTCACCACTGTAACTCCACCCTTCTTAGGAACAACATGAACTGGACTAACCCATTTGCTGTCAGATATTGGGTAGATAATCCCGGCATTCAGCAATTTCATGATCTCCTTCTTGACAACATCTTGCAGATTCGGATTTAGCCTCCTCTGATGCTTAATAGATGTCTTAGCTCCTTCCTCAAGATGAATCCTATGCATGCACAAGTCCGGGGAAATTCCTGCAATATCATCAAGAGAATAGCCAAGAGCCTTGCGAAACTTGCGCAGCTTGCTTAGCAGTAAAGTGAGCTCTGCGTTGTTTAAGGAAGCATTAACAATAACAGGATAGGAAGAATTCTCACCTAGAAATGCATACCTTAAACCTGCAGGAAGTGGCTTGAGATCCAACTTTGGAGCTTTCTCAAGGCTCCAATTTGACAGTTTCTCAGCTTGTGAAGAAGTACCAACCAATTCCTCTTGTGCAACCAACTTCTTCACTTGTTTATTAGCATCTAGCAGCTTGACATACCCAGCAGCAATGTCATCTAAATGCTTAGCTTCTTCAGTAGAAGCAACCAATGCTCTCTCAAGAGGATCTTCAGGATGCAGCTCCTTGAAAATCTCTTCAGCAAGATTAGACAATGTATCCACAAAAAAAGTTTGACCATCTATTTTTGGCCTCTTAACCAGCTTATCCATGTCAAAACGCATCTGCAAGTCTCCCACATTAAGGCCAATCTGTCCTTTCTTGACATCAATAATAGCACCAGCAGTGGCTAAGAATGATCTTCCCAAGATTAGAGGATCCTTAGGCTCTTCTTCATGCTTTAAGACCACAAAATCAGTAGGTATCAAACAATCAACAATCTTAATTGGAACATCCTCAAGGATACCATCAAGAATGCAGAATGAACGGTCAGCAAGTATAAGAGTAATCTTGGTGGGTTGGAAATCTGTCATCCCAAGGCTGAGTGCTACTGATCTAGGCATTAAGTTGACACTGGAACCAAGATCACACAAAGATCTAGCAAACCTCTCATTGAAGATTGTACAATCAAGAACAAAACTACCTGGATCAGGAAGCTTTTCTGGGATCTTGTTTTGAATGATGGCACTGACTTGGGCTGAAATCATCATCACTCCTTGCTCAGCATTCAAATCCTTGGTTACCATCCTCTTGACATATCTCCTAAGCATTGGAGAAGTCTGGGGGAGGAGATTGGTAAGAGGAGTTGCCGTAGGTCCTGGTGTAACCACTGCTCTGCTGTTGCTTCTGATAGTCTTGCTTAAGAATGTAGCCTGTAGAATTAGACTGATAGTTGTTGTGCTGGTTGTTGCCACTGAAAGACCTGTTGCATTGCTGATTTCCAAACTTTTGGCCCTGATTACCATACACAAAGTTGACATCTTCTTCTACATTCTGCTGCTTTGGCTCAAAAACTTCAACATCTTCAGCAAAGTGGACTGACTTCTTTCCAACAAGAAGGTTATGCGCTGTATCCAGCTTGGCATTCACTGTAGCAAACTGATTTGAATCATACCCTTCATATGCTCTCTTCCACTCTAAGTCTGCATCTTAGTACTGTTACTTGATGCTAGCCTTTCAATCAACTTTTCAGCATCATCTGGGTACCTTGTCTTGAAGTTCCCATCACTAGCAGCATCCAAAGCCATCTGATACCTCCAGCCAATCCCGCTAAAGAAGATACTGATCAATTGCACCTCTGAGAAGCCATGATGTGGACAGTCCCTCTGGTATGCCTTAAATCTTACCCAAGCAGCTTTGTAAGATTCAGTAGGACCTTGTCTAAAGGTGGAAAGCTTGATCCTTAGCTCATCAGACATCGCATCATCATAGAAGTAGTTCAAAAACGCCACCTTGATGTCATGCCAGGTTGTCAGAGATCCTGGTTTCAGCTGCCTTAGCCAATGAGAAGCTTCCCCAGCAAGAGAGTAGGGAAAAAGCTTGCAGTAGAGGTAGTCTTCAGTGACTCCATTAGCCTTGATGCTTGTGACTATGTCCTTAAAGTGCTCTATGTGGTCTAGAGGCTTCTCATTTGGCAAATTCTAGAATGGCCGTTATCCAACAAGAGCGAAGTAGGCAGGCTTCAGCTCAAAGTCATTCCTTGGGAATGGAGGAGGGACAATTGCGGAACGGTTCTCATAGAACAAGTCTGGTCTGTTGAAGTCCGCAAGAGTCTTGACAAGCTCTCCATTGTTGTCCCGTCTAGGCTGAAGGTTCTGCTGGTTGTTACCATCCAAGTTGGCTCCGTTCGCACCAGCCCCGACATTGCATCGACCGATGCCAACTATTCGTCGATCGATGCCTTCTTCATTGCGTCGACTGATGCCGACGTTGCGTCGATCGAAGCCATCTGCATTCTCATCAGCGACGACAGGTTCTTCCTGAATAACCTGCCCTTCAGCATCAAGTTTCTGGCCTTGCTCGTTGCGCACATGACCCTCTTGATCTCTCAAAACTCCAGCCTCATCAAGTCTCAGTATGATTGGGTTGACCATCTTTGCTGATTTGGCTGCTTTGGTGTTCTCACGCTCTAGTTGTCCTAACTCTTGATTTGTAAGCTTAACAACTGGACCAGTAGGATTTTTCCTGGTGCTAGGCTTAGGCATGAACCTTAAACACACAAGAGAAAAGAAACAAAAGCGTGTGAGTAAAACAGAAAAAGAAAAATTTAGACAAAATCAAACATTTTAATCTAATGGTGAATCAAAAGAGTCCCAGGCAACGGCGCCAAAATTTGATATGCTCAAATTGTAATACCCTAAAAGTACTAACAGCCTTGCAGTTGTAATACTCTAGGGGTCGAATCCACAGAGACTCTAGTTCACACAATAGACTTATTATTCTTTTAATTATGCTAAATCAAAAATATTAAATTAAAGACAATGCAAAACAGAATTTAAATGTGTTGTAAATTCAAGGGATCAAAGAGCTAAGCCTAGGAAATTTCTCAGGAATTTATGGGAAATTAAATCAATCAAATAATTAGGATTCAAGCAATTAAATATCAGATCTAGAACTCTAAACATACTTGTAAAATAAATCAGTTCTCACTGCAAATATTATCTAAATTTAAAACCAGAAAATCCAAATCGCTTTGCAAAATTCTAGGTAATAAATCAGCTTTAAAAACAAGTTTAGATTGTTCACAAAATTATTAAATGAAATCTCTTTGCAAGAAATAATTTTGTTCATCAAAGGTTTAATCAGGAAAACAATTATATTCTCATATCAATTTATTTCCCTAAGATAATAATTCTAGGTGATCAATCAAGAATTATTGTGAAGAACAACCAAGGATGAAGATCATAAAAGATAATGAATCCTAAAATTAACAGATCTAATAAACCATAAAAACCCTATGAAAAACCCTAAACCTAACAAGCAAACTACTCAAACATGTTTAATAAAGCACAAAACATCTTTCTGAATAATAAGCAATTGATATTAAGAAGTAAGAAAGGGAGTTCAAGAATCTTCTCTCTACAGATGAAATCAGATCTATCTCTCCAAAGCTCTCAATATCTCTTCTGGTTGCAGAATAAAACTTAGGTCTAAACAATGACCATAAAAATCCTATAAATACTCTAAAAACACGTCTTGGGCCTTAATTGCAAATAAGGAAAACTTGGGCTTATTTTGTAATTCTTCTAAAGCTTTTGGAGATAACTTCTGTTTGTCTTTGTGGCACCTGCATCGATCGATGCTGATATTGCATCGGTCGATGCAAAGTCTTGATAACGTCTCCAAGCATCGTTGATCAGCCTTCATGCTTTGATTATGCTCTAAATCATCCTCTTTTAGCTCCTTTATGTTCCATCCGTGCCAATGAGTACCTAAACCTATAAAGACTCAAAAATCACCTAGAAAACAAATCAAAAGACTCAAAAAGCACACTTATACCATGGTTAAAAACCACAAAAACCATGATATATCAAGTTGTCACTGTCGGTCGACACCAACCTTCGTCAGGTGTCAGTGTCGATCGACACTAGGTGGGTGTCAGTCGATACCAACTTTCAGCAGATGGCTGACACTTGCTTTTCCTGGTTTGGTTGTGTTGTTTTGTTATTTGTTGAACATTGAACTTCAATTGCTTGTGTGTATAGCCCAGTAGATGGGAAGATTGCCTCATTGAGTATTTGTGATTATACTTATGCGTCTCAATTGTGATTTGTGATCCAGTTAAAGGCAAGGTGTGATCGTTGAATCAAGGCAATCAAGAGGAGCATATTCTAGTGGCTCGATTGGTGGATGTCTGGCTTCTGTTAGGTTGTTAGAGTTGAGTCTTTAGAATGCTGCCAAGGATTGTTGGTTCCTTGGTTTATGTTATTCTTTTGGAATTGTTGGATTGTCTTGGATTATTGATATTAGATTAGCTGTTATTGGATTAATTAAAGTATTTCTGGTTTAATAATGTTATTTATTTCCGGTATTGTATTGATTGAGGTTAGGATGCTAGTGAGTATGAGATCACAAGTTATTTATTACATTAACAACAAAAAAATGGGTCGGGTCGTTTCAAAACCAAAAAAACAAAGGTGATTATTGATATAACGCAAACTAGGCAAACGGAGAAGTATCCATGAGAGAGGCCGGAAGAGTATCCGGTGAGATGCTTGAGAAGTATCCGGTGACACCTTGCTTTACAAAGATGCTGGAACGAGAGGTGAGATCTGGTGGGAGATGAACGGAGTAAGAAGAAGGACACATCCAAGAAGAGTTCCACCTAGGCCTTATGTCTTTAGAGCCCATGAACCTAGAAAAAACCCACAAACTGAAACATACCAACTGATGGGCCGAGCCTAATAAGGGAACTGCCACTGTTTCTCCACAACGAGACTCTGACCTAGGCCGGACAGAGGAGAATTGTGACGGCGGCGGAAACTTTTGATCGAAGCCGATAGCTTCATCCGGAGCACCCTGAACTTCAGGAGATATGACTGTGCAGAAGGGAGGACCTTGCAAAATGTTTGAGAAGGGAGATCTGGAACGACACATGCAGAACACACGCCGAGAAGGAAAACCGAGGTGAAGAGCCTTCTAAACTGGGGCGCATCAAGAAAATCCCTGACGATGAACATCAAATCGATAAAAATACAATCTCCGGCAGGGTGAAACACCGAGAAGGAGGAGGTGAAGAAAGTCAAATTCACCGAGAGAGACTCCAAAATTCTAGATGGACTCACGCGATCCTACACAGATCTATTGGAAACAGGGACGAAACTTCTAAGGAAGAGATACGAGAAGTTGCTGGAGAAATGATAGCCACAACAACAGAGGCTTACAACCAAATCGGAAGTTGATAGAAGAATCTTTTAGGAAGTACCGAAAGAGGCTCTGCAGCAGGGGCGATCAAGGAGACCCTATAAGTTAACCCGGTGAACCGTCTCTTGCAACGCTAAGCCAAAATTGAAACAAAATAGGAGGTTCGGTTCTTTAAAAAAGCCGGAACTAACGAAAAAGAAACAAACGGGCAAAACACAGGAGAGCATGTCTGGCGCCGACGATCCATGACTACACCAGCGTTAGAGAAAGAATAGATTTTGGGAATCATAAGAATAACGCCTGAGAGAGATTTTAAAATGGGCATATATATATATATATATATATATATATATATATATATATATATATAATGTTTGTTCTTATTATACATAAAATCATTGTAATCCTTTAACTATATTCTTTTGTTTAATTAGCTGTCTTTGAACCATTTCTATCAAAAAAACATTGGACTAAGATACTTGATGATTGTTTCAAATCCAAAATTGTAGTATAACCTCTTCAAATCCTAATACTTTTGTATTTATCTTTCCAGTAAAAACAAAAATTAATATATAACTTTTAATAGTATACTTGATATGAAAAATTAAAGAATTAATTGAGAGATACTGACGTATCATCCTGGATATATTTCTTTGTCTTATATATATAACTAGATATTCACCGGCGGTACACCGCAGGACTATTTTTTAATAAAAAAATATAATTTGTTTTATAGATTAACTATATATATATATAACTAATGTTTAATTTATATTTTTAAAATGTACAACCATACAAATATAGATATATTAGTTAGTATAGAAATTAGAAAGTATTTTTTTTGTTTTTTATTTTATATTATAGTATAACATACAATTAAATAAGTAGTGATTTATAGAAAGAATATACTGTGTGTTTTTTTTTTTTTTTTCAAAAAGTAGTATTTTTATGATTTTAAATTGTTTAGATATATGTACAGGATAATTTTGTATTATAGTTTTGTATGTTTTATATATAAAGAATCATTTAACTTTAGTATATATAGTTTTGTTGAAATGCAAATAAAAGTTGTTAACAGTTATTTGTTTGACATGAATTCCACAATGTTTTTCTTTTAATAAACTTTGGTTATTATTAGTTGTCAAAAAAAAAACTTTGGTTATTAAAATGGACCAAAGATGTATGTATATAATTTGTTTAGGAAATTTTTCTGTGGAGAAAATATTGTTTTGTAAAATTGGAATCTTAATATTAGTTAAATTTATTTTAAACTTAATATTTAATGTTAAAGGGAGTGGTTCCTATTGTTTTGGAACTTTATTAGGATGAGAAATCTTGTTTCCAGAAATTTAAATTTAATATTAATAAATTAAATAAAAAAATAAATTAATAATTAATGCTAATGGCATGTTTGTAAATATGTTCCAACTCCAGGATTTATTTGCTAAATGTCTCTAAAAATGTATATATAGATATTATTATTATTTTTTGAAAAGATTATAAGAAACATATTAGTAAAGAATTTTTTAACTAAAACTGGTTTATAAATTAACAGGTCAATAAAGCAGTTTCACTTGTTAATTTAAATTAATAATGCCTTAAAAATTAATAAATTGAATGACATATTGTAACATCCGCGAACCAAAAATTGGTTTTCTGGGATGGGTGTCGATCGACACCTAGGGGGTGTCGATCGACACCACTAATTTCTGGTTCGACCAGTTCGATTTAATTATCGATTTGGACCGGTTTGGTTTAGGAAAAACCATTAAACCGAGATATTTAAGAGTGTGGTCGACCAGAAGGGTTTTGGGTAGTTTTCTCTTGTCGCCATTTAACGTTTTTGAGAGAAAAAGGAAGAGAAAGAGAGTTCTTGAGTGTTTGGTGAGATTGGTGAGATTCCTTGCTGTTTCTTGAGAGATCTAAGGCTGGGAAAGTGCTAGAAGCTTGCTAGGAGTGAGGGAATTTGTACTTATTGGTCAGAATCTTTCTGCAGAGAGGTGAGTGCATGACCATGGCTAATCTAAGCCTTTGATTCCCTTGTTCTTGCTTGTTGTTGCTTGTTTGTGTGTTTTTCTTGCTGGGATTGGTTGATACAGGTTACTACGGATGTATAAGGCTTGGGTTTCGAGTAGTGGACGATTTGGAGGTGATTTGGGAGTGAGATTCGACTCTCGACTTCGCGCGGATCGCAGTTGCAGAAGGAGAGTCGATCGACACCACTTGGTGTCGGTCGACACCAGCAAGTTGGGCATCGATCGACACTGTGTGGTAGTGTCGGTCGACACCAAGGCCAGTGATATGTCTATATTTTGTCTCTCCTTAGCCTATTTTTATCATGCATTTAGCTAGGATAACTCATTGGTTTGCATCGTTTTCTAGTTCTTTCTATACACTTTGCATGCGTAGGTAGTTCTTACATCATCCTTGCATACATTGTGCCTTTTGGAGTATTTCAGGTATTTAGGAGACGTTGGAAGCCATTCTCGTCCGAGCCATTATCACCATCTCCGTTTCGTCCAAGCCATTGTCACTATCTCCGTTTCGTCCGAGCCATTGTCACCATCTCCGTCTCGTCCGAGCCATTGTCACCATCTCCATTCCGTCCGAGCCATCCGTTCGAGCCATCCCACTCGAGTGGGATTTAGCTTTCGACGTCTTCATCAAAGTTGTAGGGACTTGAGTTATCTTTCCAACACTATTTATTCCAAGTCAATCGAAGGTGTGGTTCAAGAGTTATCATCGTTTTAGTGGATGCGTATACACCACGCTCGAGCCATGCTTCCCCACCATGCTCTCCAGCATCCGTCCGAGCCATGCTCTCCAGCATCCGTCCGAGCCATGTTCCCTAGCATCCGTCCGAACCATGCTCCTCAGCCTTCCGTCCGAGCCATGATGACATTGCATTCCATTCGACGCACACGGACTCGATCGCACATGTCGGGAAGAAAGACGTTTGGTTTCACACGCTTCAGGAGATTATCGAACCGACGCTTTACTTTGTCGTTTTAAGTTTTAGGGCTTTCCATGTTGGACTACTATATATACATTTTGTTAAGTCTTTGCGGAGACATCTTATCTTTTAATCTCGTTTTTGTTCCCAGAAGGTTTTTGAACCTAGCCTCCAAAAAACGTTCTCAGACTTGTATTCCGATATCTTTGAGATTATTGAGATTTTGCATTTGATTCTTTCTACAAAGTTGTTCATCTTATTTTTATCTACCTAATAATGCTTGTTTCAATGATTTCTGTTTTTGCATCCTTGACTATGATTTTCGGATCTGAGTAGTGTGTTAGTTCTTGAGGATGGGATAGATTAGGTGGAGGATCTTAGGATGTAGGGTGTTTAAGCTTGATTTGTATGATTCCCTTCTGGACTAGAGTTAGAATTGCTAGTTTCTCTCTGATCAATTGGACCTAGGTTCGAGACATTTCCACACCCAAAAGGTGTTTGATGAAATGTCTGACCAACTAGTGCCAGAGACTTACGTTCCTAGCCTAAGAGATTAGTTGTCTAGGATGTTCATTGACGTGAATGAACTTGTTTGTCCTGCCTACCCAACTACGTTTCTCTAGCGAGAGCTAGGTATGGAAGTGGTTGAGTTTGAGTAGCTTTTGCCAAGAGATTGGATTAGCTAAGTTGTGATGTTCATTGTTTAGGGATACTTTGCTTGTGGTATGTTAAACACTCCTTAGACTAGGATACTCCACCGACATCAATTACCCCATCCTTAGAATGTCTTTCTTTCTGATTTTTATTACATTCCTGGAATTGTTTCGATTGTTCATGCTTAGAATCGTTTGCGTTTTTATTCACTTTCGCTTCTTGTCATGCATTCTTGTTTCTAGTTCTGTGACTCATTTCCGTTTTGCATTTTGATCATTCTAGGACTGTTAGATAAAAACACTCTTTGAATTGGCTTAACTTGTGACTTCTTGATTGTATCTTGAGTGATAGTAAACTTTCCCAACTGGATTGACACCTTAAGTATTACAACGCATAAGGTTAATTGAACCTACTAGGAGACACAAAAATCTTAGTATCAATTTGGCGCCGTTGCCATTTGGGAATCATTTTGCTACATTTAAGATTTCAAGTTTTGCAAGATTAAGTTCTGTTACACTTATCATTCTGAGTACTGACTTGCTTTGGTTTTCTGCTTGTTTGTCTTGCACCTCAGGTACCTGTTGATTGCAACCTTGCATGCACACTAGATCTAGAGGGCATCAGAATCTCGTTCCTGTTATCGACGAAATCAATCGGTTGCAACGCCCACGACAAGCTAGTCAACCCACTGATCATCCCGCACATGTCACTATGGAACAACAGCATGAACCACATCAGGGACCGCGAAACATTGGTGCTGGGGATGCACCGAACACTCATACTCAACGTGCTGGAATCGTCCCTCCCGCCGTGCCGAACAACAACTTCGAGATCAAAAGTGGTCTGATCACCATGATCCAATGAAACAAGTTTCACGGGTTGCCTATGGAGGATCAACTCGACCACTTGGACGAGTTCGACCGTCTTTGTGGTCTCACCAAGATCAACGGCGTGAGTGAGGATGGTTACAAGTTGCGCCTTTTCCCTTTCTCCCTGGGAGACAAGGCTCATCAATGGGAAAAAAACCTTCCCAAGGGATCAATCACCACCTGGGATGGTTGCAAGAAAGCATTCTTGGCCAAGTTTTTCTACAACTCCAGAACAACACGTCTCAGGAATGAGATTTCCAGCTTCACTCAGAAGAGCTCAGAATCATTCTGTGAAGCATGGGAGCGTTTCAAGGGTTACCATAGCCAGTGCCCACACCATGGTTTCAGCAACGAGTCATTACTGAGTACTCTCTACCGTGGTGTCCTTCCCAAAATACGTATGCTGCTTGACACCGCTTCTAACGGTAACTTCCTGAACAAGGACGTCGATGAAAGTTGGCAACTGGTGGAGAATCTCGCTCAGTCCGACGGCAACTACATCGAGGATTATGACCACACATTTCGCGGCGACGCTGGGTCTGAAGAGAAGTACAAGAAAGACCTCAAGAATGTCAATGAGAAGCTTGACCGTATCTTGCTGAGCCAGCAGAGGGGCATCCACTTCGTCTCTGAGGACGACCCTTTCCAAGTTCCAGATGGGGAGGGTGAGCAGAGTGAAGAGATCAGCTATGTTCAGAATCAGGGTGGATACAACAAAGGTTACAACCCCTACAAGACGAACCCCAATTTGTCTTATCGAAATACCAATGTTGCTAATCCACAAGATCAGGTGTACCCGCCTCAACAACAACAGCAAGGACAACAAAAACCTTTTGTGTCTTACAATTTGGGATTCGCTCCAAAACAACAGTTCCACCAGGGTTACCAAGCTCCCTCAGGACCACCGCCAGGATTCCGCCCTCAACCAGTTCAGCCTACCCCAGCCCTAGATCAAGAAATGAAGCACATGCTGCAACAACTTCTTCAAGGTCAAGCTAGTGGTTCTTTAGATACTGCTAAGAAGTTTGCTGAACTCAGTCAGTGGATGGAATGTTCTTACAATGATCTGAATGTTAAGTTTGAAGCTCTTAACTCCAAGATGAAGTCTATGGAAGGCAAGACTGTTTCTACTTCTACCCCAACAACTGGCCAACTACCTGGAAAAGCAGTTCAAAACCCCAAGGACTATGCTACTATGCATGCTATCACCACCAAAGCTGTAGATGTACGGCTCACTGAGGACACTGAGAGTTTAGATGGGGAGGATTTTCTTCAATATGAAGTTGAGATAAAGGATCCTGTCGAGGTGCTCAAGGATCCAATTGAGTCAGCCAAACTATCTGATCCTGAAGCTACTAAAGAAACCACTGCTCCCAAGGATAAACCTGTGAGATTCATTCCTCCACCATACAAGCCACCTCTACCATTTCCAGTGAGGTTTAAGAAGCAGCTTACTGAGAAGTACAAAGCTCTGTTTGGAAACCAAGTCAAGGAGATTGAACTTAGGATGCCTTTGCTTGATGCATTTGCACTTGTGCCTCAATATCAAAAGTTTTTAACTGACTTGGTAAGCGAAAAGACCAAAGAGAAAGAGGAGATAGCTAAAGGAGCTCAAGCTAAGGCTCTGGAAGATGAGAGGGTAGGGCATGACATAGGTGGGGTTATTCATGAATGCAAGGCTGTCATTCAGAAGATGATTATCCCAAAGAAGCTAGAGGACCCTGGTTCTTTCACCTTGCCTTGTTCTCTAGGTCCATTGGCCTTCAAAAAGTGCCTATGTGATCTTGGTGCTTCAGTAAGCCTCATGCCACTGTCTGTAGCTCAGAGGCTAGGATTCAACGAATACAAGTCATGCAACCTCCGCTTAATATTGGCTGATAGGACTACTAGATTGCCTCATGGTCTATTAGAGAACTTGCCCATCAAAATTGGACAAGCTGAGATTCCTACTGACTTTGTGGTGCTGGGAATGGATGAAGAGCCTAAAGATCCACTAATCCTAGGAAGACCTTTCTTAGCTACAGTTGGCGCAGTCATTGATGTCAAGAAGGGGATGATTGATCTCAATCTGGGTAAAAACGTCAAGATGAAGTTTGATATCAGGGATTCTAGGAAGAAACCAACTATTGATGGATATACCTTTGTGATTGAAGAGAAAGATCAGAAATCTGGGTTTGACATCTTTGAGGATGTGAATGAGGCAGAAACTTAGGTTTTGGTAACCAAAGAGAAAACTCAAAGTGTCACTCGACCATTCTCCAACTCGATTGCAGTCGTTACCCTCCCTAAGCATCAAGACCTGCTTCCTAAACCTCACCAACCGCAAGAGTCACGTCCTCCCGCGCTTAACAGTTTGTATGAACTACAAAATACTCAGATTCTAAGGGATTCAGTGAAAGAGTTAACAGCTATGGTGAAGAAGATGAGTTGGAAAATCAAGAAGCTCCAAGATACAATGAGAAGTTCTCCTCCAAGGAAATTAAGGAAGAGGTTTGGGATAATGAAGAAGAGGTGTTGCAGAGTTCAACCACCACTGTGCGTTCTCAACCATCATCGACTTGAACAAGGTTCAACTGATGGCGTGGAATCAGACTCGACCCATCCTGAGAGGTTCATCACTCTGCACTCATTCGAGCCATGCCTCCGCTGTCACGCTCGAGCCAATCTCACTCCGCACACGCTCCAACTACCACACTCGAGCCACTCAAGCCAACACCCAATCGAGCCCCTCTCTCGAGCCACACACAAAGTCTCCAGCGAGCCAACTCGTCAGAGAACACTCTCTCCGGTTCCCTCCCTAGCACGTCAATCTTCATATGTGTCACGGGAGCGTCCGCCTTCACCTGCTCCTTCACGCCACTCGTCACATGAGTCCAGGGAGAGAAGGAGACGCGGTTCGCGAGGTTCCAGAGCCTCTTCTAGTCACCGATCAGCGCGTTGTTCTGCAGCTCGAGATGAGCATGAGGTTGAGGTTGAGCGGCAAGTTGAAGCTCAAGGTGATCATCAGGGCACGAAAGCGGTTGAGCAGCAAGTCGACCAACCAGCTGATGTCACACACGCGGATCCCGAACAAGGCGAAGGACAGAGTCAGTTTCACGCTCCTCCTTGGGCGAGCATGGGATCCTTCTTCTACTACTGAGGTACTCCGACCTTTCCTTTGTACATACCATTTCATTCCTGCATTGTTTCTGTTGTGATTCTTAAATCCTCCTGCAAATTTTTCTTACACAGGAGACTGTGTAATTTAAGTTTGGGGGAGGGTTTGAGATGATGTATCTAATGTCGTTTTTTGTGATTCTTATTTCAAATTTTTGCATCATATCATGTTTGAGTCTGCTTCCGTCTATTTGCATAGAAAAACCATACAAATTTGAAAATATTTCGAAAATTTCCATAAAAACAGAGTGTTCATGTAGTTTACAATTGCATATTAGGACTGAGTCTAGGTTTATTCATATAGGGTTGTTGCATTTAGCATAGGGGTTGATGATGATTGTAACCTTGTTAGCATGTTGGATTCAATAGGATAGGATCAAGGCCCTTGTTCTTAGTTCTTTGATGCTTGTTGATTGAACTTGAAAATTTAAGATTGAAGCATGTTTTGGATTGATATCATTCCCTATCTACCTGAACCTAATCCTGACTTGCAATTATCCTGTTATGCATTGAAGTTGAACTCATGGATACCATATACATACTTGGATTGTCTTTCACATTTTTACCACCCTTGTTAATCCAAGTAGCTGATTCCCATCTTTGGAACAGTTCTCCGCACCCTTAACCAACCGTTCTTTCAAGCCAATTGTATTCTTGAGTGTCAGGCCTTTTTCCGAGTTGAGCTTGTTAGAAAGTGTTAGGTTCTAACCGACAAGAGTAGGATCCTGTGTAGTTCTAGTTCGCGTTATCTGGACTAGTAGGACTAGGTGAGAACTCGAATTTTGGGTATTGGGTATGGATTTGTGCAGAAGAGTGAAGTGTAAAACGAAAGTAAAGGGTAGAAAATCTTTAGGAGGAGGATGTGTTTTCAAAGTTTACAAGTCTAGTAAAGGATTTGGGTTGAGCAAAATAATGAGTTTTTGGTTCTGGGAATCAAACGAAAAGATTAGACAAAGAAAAGAAAGTAAAATATTTAAGATGTCTAGATTCCTTAGAAGAAAAGAAAAAGAACCTTACTGATAATAAAGATTTCCCAATCCGCTAGAATGATAAGAAGTGAACTCCTCCTAAGACCAAGTGTAAAAAATGAAAGAATGGGTTTGAGACAATGTTTGTGATGAAGGGTAGAACCAACTTCGGTTTGGAACGTTCTTTGGGTAGACAGGGCGCTGCTCTTGTATGTATCAGTTGGTTTCAACCTTTAGCCTTCTCTTAAGCTCAACTCATTTTCGTGAGAGAACCTTGTCCTGTATTGATGAAACCACTCGAGAAGGAGACCATCTAAGTCTCTAACCTTTCACCCTAGCCAAATGAGTTCAACGACATTGCTTAGCTTGATTCACTGTTCTCTGTTAATGAATGTTAAAGGGAATGATTGATAGGATTGCGTGTGTAGAAAAAAATATAGAGTTCCTTCACCATGCATCATAGAACTAAAAACAAGGACCTTGATTCTAACTATTTTATTTAGCATGTTTTAGGTTCTGAGACCCCATCTTCACACCTCTTCTCCATACTCTATTCTTGATTGTTTGCTTGAGGGCAAGCAAAGAGTAAGTTTGGGGGAGTTGATATGTCTATATTTTGTCTCTCCTTAGCCAATTTTTATCATGCATTTAGCTAGAATAACTCATTGGTTTGCATCGTTTTCTAGTTCTTTCTATACACTTTGCATGCGTAGGTAGTTCTTACATCATCCTTGCATACATTGTGCCTTTTGGAGTATTTCAGGTATTTAGGAGACGTTGGAAGCCATTCTCGTCCGAGCCATTATCACCATCTCCGTTTCGTCCGAGCCATTGTCACCATCTCCGTCTCGTCCGAGCCATTGTCACCATCTCCATTTCGTCCGAGCCATTGTCACTATCTCCGTTTCGTCCGAGCCATTGTCACCATCTCCGTCTCGTCCGAGCCATTGTCACCATCTCCGTTCCGTCCGAGCCATCCGTTCGAGCCATCCCACTCGAGTGGGATTTAGCTTTCGACGTCTTCATCAAAGTTGTAGGGAATTGAGTTATCTTTTCAACGCCATTTATTCCAAGTCAATCGGAGGTGTGGTTCAAGAGTTATCATCATTTTAGTGGATGCGTATACACCACGCTCGAGCCATGCTTCCCCGCCATGCTCTCCAGCATCCGCCCGAGCCATGCTCTCCAGCATCCGTCCGAGCCATGTTCCCCAGCATCCGTCCGAGCCATGCTCCTCAGCCTTCTGTCCGAGCCATGATGACATTGTATTCCATTCGACGCACACGGACTCGATCGCACATGTCGGGAAGAAAGACGTTTGGTTTCACACGCTTCAGGAGATTATCGAACCGACGCTTTACTTTGTCGTTTTAAGTTTTAGGGCTTTCCATGTTGGACTACTATATATACATTTTTTTAAGTCTTTGCGGAGACATCTTATCTTTTAATCTCGTTTTTGTTCCTAGAAGGTTTTTGAACCTAGCCTCCAAAAAACGTTCTCAGACTTGTATTCCGATATCTTTGAGATTATTGAGATTTTGCATTTGATTCTTTCTACAAAGTTGTTCATCTTATTTTTATCTACCTAATAACGCTTGTTTCAATAATTTCTGTTTTTGCATCCTTGACTATGATTTTCGGATCTGAGTAGTGTGTTAGTTCTTGAGGATGGTATAGATTAGGTGGAGGATCTTAGGATGTAGGGTGTTTAAGCTTGATTTGTATGATTCCCTTCTGGACTAAAGTTAGAATTGCTAGTTTCTCTCTGATCAATTGGAACTAGGTTCGAGATATTTCTACACCCAAAAGGTGTTTGATGAAATGTCTGACCAACTAGTGCCAGAGACTTACGTTCCTAGCCTAAGAGATTAGTTGTCTAGGATGTTCGTTGACGTGAATGAACTTGTTTGTCATGCCTACCCAACTACGTTTCTCTAGCGAGAGCTAGGTATGGAAGTGGTTGAGTTTGAGTAGCTTTTGCCAAGAGATTGGATTAGCTAAGTTGTGATGTTCATTGTTTAGGGATACTTTGCTTGTGGTATGTTAAACACTCCTTAGACTAGGATACTCAACCGACATCAATTACCCCATCCTTAGAACGTCTTTCTTTCTGATTTTTATTACATTCCTGGAATTGTTTCGTTTGTTCATGCTTAGAATCGTTTGCGTTTTTATTCACTTTCGCTTCTTGTCATGCATTCTTGTTTCTAGTTCTGTGACTCATTTCCGTTTTGCATTTTGATCATTCTAGGACTGTTAGATAAAAACACTCTTTGAATTGGCTTAACTTGTGACTTCTTGATTGCATCTTGAGTGATAGTAAGCTTTCCCAACTGGATTGACACCTTAAGTATTACAACACATAAGGTTAATTGAACCGACTAGGAGACACAAAAATCTTAGTATCAGCCAGTGTCGGTCGACACTTGGCTGGTGTCGTTCGACACTTGGCTGGTGTCGTTCGACACTTGGCTGGTGTCGTTCGACACTTGGCTGGTGTCGTTCGACACCTCCCTTCCAGCGAGACGATGTTTGATTTCCTGGTTTGTGTGTTTTGTTTGATGCTTGTTTAGAACTTTGGAATCATTGTTGCTTGTGTGTATAGCCCAGTAGATGGGAGGATTGCCTCACTGAGTGTTTATCAAATACTCATGCATCTCAATATGTGTTTTTGGTGCAGGTAAAGGCAAAGTGTGATCGTGGAATCAAGGCGATGAAGAGGAGGATGTTCTAGTGGTTCGCTTGGTCGTCTGGCTTCTGTTAGGTTGCTAGAGTTGAGTCCTAGAACATTGTTTAGGATTGCTGGTTATTTGATTTATGCTGTTTGGATCATTAGTTTGTGATTATAATTATGGTGGTTATTATTTTATTGGTTATTGGTTTATTGGATATTTAATGGTTTGTTATTCCGCTGTTGATTGTGAATGTGGTTAGGTGGCTAGTGTGTATTGGACCACTAGTTGTAGTTTATTTATAAGTATATTATTTATTATTTATTATTAAAAAAAAAGGTCGGTCGTTTCATTTTGATATCGGAGCCCTTACGGTTCTAGGTTTGGGTTCACTAGGCTTTGTGCTGTAGATGTTTGGGATTTGCATGCTTTGATTGATTATGTGAGTTAGTCAATTGTGTGTGGCATGGAGTCCTAGAACATCCTCTTCGAGCCTACAGTGTGATTCCACGGTGAGTTTGTGTTTTTGTGTTTTAGATTGCTTGTTAGCCTCTGTTCTTGGAAGTGCAGTGGTTAAAGGTGTTTGAGTTGTTGGACATGGACGGGGACGTGGTCGTGGTCATGGTCGGGCGGGTCCCGAGGCCAGCGAGTGTGTGGTCCATAGTTCCACGAGGAGGTACGTCAGAGAGGGTTAGCCAGTGTGAATGTCGGGGGTGCTGGGAACCCAGGTGTGGGTTTGCAGCAGGTGGAGCCCAGGGTCGAGATGATCGCTTGGCGGATCTATTGGCGTGCTGTTAGAGCGGTTACCGAGAGGGGTACCAGTGCAAGCTCCAGTTGTACCACATGTGGCAGGGTGCAGCCGAGGGCTGCAGATGTTGAGGAGTTTCCATCTTATGTTAGGAGGATGGAGCAGTTGTAGATGACCGGTATGAGATTATTCTCAAGAGGTATCGAGCCTAGAGAGGCGGATAGGTGGACTTTTGTAGTTGGAGCAGATATTTTCTCTGTTTGGTGGGTAATCCAGTTGGATATTAAAAGTTGAGTGGGCAGGTGTAACATTGCAATGTTATACTTGGACCACAGGAGGTACTTTTGGTCGGGAGATGTTTATAGTGGTTAAGGATTGTTGCTCCTGAGGGGATGGTGATTCTCCTGAATACCGATAGCTCGAGGGGTTGGGGGCTCCGAGAGTGGCAGAGGGGATTATGTTTCCCTGAGGGGATGAGTAGTTCCCCTGATACCGAGATCTTGAGGATTGTGTTCCAAGAGTGAGACGGTATAACTTGAAGACGCTGGTCTGAGAGTGAGATCGGTATGGCTGGAAGGTTGCGACCTAAGGGTGGAGGATTTGGGAGCAAGCAATACCTAGGACGTGAGTATAAACAACCCGATTGAATGTAGACCTCGAGAGATTGACGGTGGTTTAATCTCGGGTTTTAGATGTGTTGACCAATGGATCAGGGTTTTATGAACCAGAGCGGTTATGAATGTGTGGCTGTTTCGCCAGGATTGTGAGGCCGGTGGTGCTGGAGTCCAGGGAAGGGGGGGGGGTGGTTACAGCAGGTCTGAGTCGGGAAAGGCATGTTTGCCAGATACATAAGTTCACGAGAAGCCTTCATGGCAGGATAATCTAATCGTTGCGACGATGTTGGATTACGTTCATCGGAGATGGACAGGGTTGCAAGATTCAAGGTTTTGGTAAGCTTGCTGAGGGAGACAAGGCAAGAGGTTTGAGTTGGCGGCTTGCAAAGCATTTGACGTGGTGAATCAGAATGTGCGAACGTATGGTACTTGTTTGTTTTATTACGTTTGTATTGATGATTTGCTGTGGAGAATTGCTAAGCGAAAAGCTAACTTTGTAATAAGCTATCTTGTGGAAGTTTGCCTAAGAAACAAGTTACTAGAGGTTCTTCGATGGACAAGAGATGTTGATATCCGAGTGGTGGTGAGTTGATGTCGGCATACTTGATTTTTGTTTAGTAGAGCTGAAGACGCAGCTAGAGGATTTGTTGAGCAGGGGACTCTTTTGTCTTATCACTTCACTGTGGGGAGCGTCGGTGTTCGTCAAGAAGAAGGATGAGGTATGGGTTTATGAGTTTGTGGTGATGTCGTTCGGGTTGACTAACGCGCCAGCAGCGTTTATGAGGTTGATGAACAGCGTGTTTCAAGAGTTTCTGGACGTGTCTGTCATCATTTTCATCGACGCTATCCTGGTATTTTCTAAGAGTCCTGAAGAGCATGCAGTGCATTTGAGTGCAGTTCTGGAGAAGCTGCGGGAGCAAAAGTTGTTTTCTAAGTTGAGCAAGTGCAGTTTTTGGCCGCATGAGATGGGTTTCTGGGTCACATTGTTTCTACAGAGGGAATTTCTGTAGATCCGGAGAAGATTCAGGCTATCAGAGATTGGCCTAGACCGCAGAATTCCATAGAGATCAGGAGTTTCCTTTGATTGGCAGGTTGCTACAGGAGGTTTGTGCAGGGTTTTGCGAGTAGAGCATGCCCTATGACTAAGTTGACAGGGAAAGATGTTCCTTTTGTGTGGTCACATGAGTGTGAGTAGGGCTTTGAAAGCCTTAAGGAGATGTTGACTACTACGCCAGTGTTGGCTTTGCCTGAGCAGGAGGAACCCTATGTGGTTTATACTGTTGCATTTAGAGTTGGTTTGGGGTGTGTGTTGATGCAGCATGGGAAGGTGATTGCCTATGCTTCGCGGCAATTGCGGAAGCATGAGGGCAACTATCCTACTCATGATTTGGAGATGGCTGCTGTAGTTTTTGCCCTGAAGATCTGGAGATCTTATCTTTATGGTGCAAAGGTACAGGTGTTTACAGATCATAAGAGCCCGAAGTACATATTCACTCAGCCCAAGCTGAACTTGAGGCAGAGGCGTCGGATGGAGCTGGTGGCAGATTATGATTTGGAGATAGCCTATCACCCTGGTAAGGCTAACACGGTAGCGGATGATCTGAGTCAGAAGAGGGTAGCTTCAGCTTAGGAGCAGGAGATGAAGTCTCTGGTAGGAGAGATCAGTGCTTTGAGCTTGTGTGCTGTTTCACAGGAACCGTTGGGTTTGGAAGCAGTGGATAGAGCAGATCTTCTGAGTAGGGCGCGGTTGGCTCAGGAGCAGGATTTGGGGCTGGTGAATGCCTCAAAGGATGTGGATTCAGAGTATCAGGTCTCAGATAATGGTACTATCTTGGTGTACGGTCGGGTTTGTGTGCCCAAGAATGAGGAGTTGAGACAGGAGATCCTGAGAGAGGCTCATGCGAGCAGGTTTTCTATTCATCCAGGAGCGACTAAGATGTACCGTGATCTCAAGAGGTACTATCACTGGGTCGGGATGAAGAAGGATGTAGCTACTGGGGTCGCGAGGTGCGATGTGTGTCAGCTAGTGAAGGCTGAGCATTAGGTTCCTGGCGGTTTACTGAAGAGTTTATCCATTCCTGAGTGGAAGTGGGATATGATCACTATGGATTTTGTGGTAGGATTACCAGTGTCATGGACCTTTGATGCTATTTGGGTCATTGTGGATGGGTTGACTAAGTCAGCACATTTTCTGGCCATTAAGAAGACTGATGGAGCAGCGGTCTTGGCTAAGAAGTATGTGAGAGAGATAGTCAGATTGCATGGGGTGCCAGTGAGCATTGTGTCTGATAGGGATTCTAAGTTCACTTCGGTGTTCTGAAAGGCATTTCAGGCAGAGATGGGCACTAAGGTGCATATGAGTACAACTTATCATCCCCAGACAGATGGGCAGTATGAGAGGACGATCCAGACGTTGGAGGATTTGCTGAGGATGTGTGTATTGGATTGGGGTGGCCATTGGGCAGATCACCTGAACCTGGTAGAGTTTGCTTACAACAACAGTTATCAGGCGAGTATTAAGATGGCTCCTTAGGAGGCCTTGTATGGGAGACCATGTCGTACACCATTATGCTGGACTCAGGTGGGGGAGAGGAGCATGTTTGGTGCTAGTTTTGTTCAGGAGACCTCAGAGAAGATTCGGGTTCTCAAGCTGAACATGAAGGAGGCTCAGGATAGATAGAGGAGTTATGCTGATAGGAGGAGGAGAGATCTTGAGTTTCAGGTAGGAGATAGAGTGTACCTCAAAATGGCCATGTTGCGGGGCCCGAACAGGTCATTGTCAGAGACTAAGTTGAGTCCGAGGTATATGGATCCATTCAGAGTGATTGAGCGGGTTGGACCAGTTGCATATAGACTGGAGTTACCTGAGGTTATGCGTGCATTCCATAAGGTTTTCCATATGTCTATGTTGCGGAAGTGTTGGCTAAGATTCCTGAGGATCTTCAGCCTAACATGACATTGGAGGCGAGACCAGTGAGGGTTCTCGAGAGGAGGATCAAGGAACTTCGGAAGAAGAAGATTCCTTTGATGAGAGTCCTGTGGGACTGTGATGGTGTTGAGGAGCAGACTTGGGAGCTTGAGGCGAAGATGAAGGCAAGGTTCAAGAAGTGGTATGAGAAGCAAACCGCGACTTGAGCTTGTTTAGCCTGGTTCCATCTGTAATCCGTGGCTGGAGCGGGAATGGAGTATTCCAGCCCATCTCTCTTGTTTACTCGGTCGCTTGGGGTGGTTGGTTGTGCGACTCAGTAACAAGATGAGGTGGTGCTCGGGGTACAAAGTTTCCATGAGGCGGGGTTTCTGGAGGAAAGTTTCCTGAAATAGAAGTTTCTAAAAATGGAAGTTCCAAAAATGGAAAGTGCTAAATATGGAAAGTTTTACGGGAGTTAGAATTTATCCATTTTAGTGGTGGAGAGCCTTGGAGGGGCTTGTGTGGCCTTAGTGGCAGACTTTCGAGTCACTGTGCTGTGTGTGGCAATATTCTTTTGTTATTGTGTGGCCTTTGTGGCAGGCTGTTTAGCCAGAGTGCCTGTTTAGGTGGTCCTTCGGGACAGACTGTCCTTCGGGACAAACGGTCCTTCGGGACAAATGGTCCTTCGGGACAGACGGTCCTTTGGGACAGATGGTCCTTCGGGACAGATGGCCTTTGTGGCGGGCTGTTTAGCCAGAGTGTCTGTTTAACAGGTCCTCTTTAGGACATTTGTTTGGCCTTGGTGGCGGTCCTCTTTAGGATATTTGTTTGGCCCTTGTGTCATGTATATGATCCTTGTGTGGTCATGGGGTATTCCAGTGAGGGGATATGTGGTGGGTATGACATTGAGATGTTTTACGCAAGCCACGAGAAGGAAACCTGGATAGGGATAGGACTCAGACGCGTTCAGAATCGTTTGCTCGTGACTCTTGGGGAACTTTGGTTCTCCTAGTACTGCCATACTCGGAGACTTTGTGACTTGGGAGTATGGTTGGTATATCAACTTCGGACGACGGTCCGGAGGCGCGCTGTAGGGTGACGACCGAGAGACGAGTTGGATTTTTCCTTATATATTATGGCATGCGGGTTTAGGCCCGATGAAGAGGCAACATTTGGCATGCAGACTTAGGTCTGATGAGGAGCCAATAAAACTCAAAGGTTTAGGCCTACGAGTAAAGGAAAGTCCAAAAGTCGAGAGCAAATGACGCCTGGAGCGCGAGTCTATCGCCTAGAGGTGACCTTCTGTAGATCGGTCAGAGGAGTGCGGGCCGTAGAGACGGTTGCATGGGAGTCCTTGGCTGACGGTCGTTCGAGATTCGAGGACGAATCTAGTTTGGTGGGGGAGAATTGTAACATCCGCGAACCAAAAATTGGTTTTTGGGGATGGGTGTCGATCGACACCAAGGGGGTGTCGGTCGACACCACTAATTTCTGGTTCGACCAGTTCGATTTAATTATCGATTTGGACCGGTTTGGTTTAGGAAAAACCATTAAACCAAGATATTTAAGAGTGTGGTCGACCAGAAGGGTTTTGGGGAGTTTTCTATTGTCGCCGTTTAACGTTTTTGAGAGAAAAAGGAAGAGAAAGAGAGTTCTTGAGTGTTTGGTGAGATTGGTGAGATTCCTTGCTGTTTCTTGAGAGATCTAAGGCTGGGAAAGTGCTAGAAGCTTGCTAGGAGTGAGGGAATTCGTTCTTATTGGTCAGAATCTTTCTGCAGAGAGGTGAGTGCATGACCATGGCTAATCTAAGCCTTTGATTCCCTTGTTCTTGCTTGTTGTTGCTTGTTTGTGTGTTTTTCTTGCTGGGATTGGTTGATACAGGTTCCTACGGATGTATAAGGCTTGGGTTTCGAGTATTGGACGATTTGGAGGTGATTTGGGAGTGAGATTCGACTCTCGACTTCGCGCGGATCGCAGTTGCAGAAGGAGTGTCGATTGACACCACTTGGTGTTGGTCGACACCAGCAAGTTGGGCATCGATCGACACTGTGGGGTAGTGTCGGTCGACACCAAGGCCAGTGTCGGTCGACACCTCCCTTCCAGCGAGACGATGTTTGATTTCCTGGTTTGTGTGTTTTGTTTGATGCTTGTTTGGAACTTTGGAATCATTGTTGCTTGTGTGTATAGCCCAGTAGATGGGAGGATTGCCTCACTGAGTGTTTATCAAATACTCATGCATCTCAATATGTGTTTGTGGTGCAGGTAAAGGCAAAGTGTGATCGTGGAATCAAGGCGATAAAGAGGAGGATGTTCTAGTGGTTCGCTTGGTTGTCTGGCTTCTGTTAGGTTGCTAGAGTTGAGTCCTAGAACATTGTTTAGGATTGCTGGTTATTTGATTTATGCTGTTTGGATCATTAGTTTGTGATTGGAATTATATTGGTTATTATTTTATTGGTTATTGGTTTATTGGATATTTAATGGTTTGTTATTCCGCTGTTGATTGTGAATGTGGTTAGGTGGCTTGTGGGTATGGGACCACTAGTTGTAGTTTATTTATAAGTATATTATTTATTATTTATTATTTAAAAAAAAAAGGTCGGTCGTTTCACATATAATTTTCCAGCCTTCTTCAATATATTAATTAAGATTATATAATATATTTGTATATTTTCTTACATAATTTAAATCACGTATTAAGTTTTAATTTCAAGAAAACAGCTTCTTTTTTTCTACATTTCAAAATCAATATGTCAATGTGTTACCAAAAGAAAAATCAATATGTCAATGTTGCCGACAAAAAAAAAAACAAAACGCAGACATGTAAAGCAAAATTTTATTTCCACTAAGATAAAGTCTCTTTGCTCTCAACTTTACATGGTAAACATTAATCGATGTTTAATTAGTGAAGCACTTTGACAAATTCATCGTAGCATATTATTGAAAACAAAAGGAATCAAAATCTTCTGTAACAAAATATTGTTCTCGTTACTAACGGGAGACTTTTGTTTATTTATTTCCTGGATACCATCCTTGCAATTTCCTAGTACATCCAAAGCAATACTAAAATCCTCGTTAGCGGTTTTATAATCTTGTGATTGAACGCTCGCTAAAGCAGTGTTTAACAAATCATTAGCGTCGTCATAAAACTCAACACAATCGTGTAGCTCTGCTTCAATACCTCCATATCCCTTGCCCTTGAAGATCTGTTCAGCGATTCCTTTAACATTCATAGTTTTCACTGCAGCGTTCTTCGTCGACGCTAGGATCAAACCTTCGAGGGTGGTTGCGGTTTTGCTTTGTGGATCTTGTGTAAGAGAATCGACGCAGAAATTGTATATCAAGGCCGGTTCTTTCACGGCTGCTTTCTTGCAAGAATCTTGAATGAGAGTTTGAGCAAATGCGAAACCGTTTACGAGAAGAGAGAACATAACCAATGAAACCAAGAACTTCATCTCTTTTTTTTTTTTTTTCTTTGGAGGAAGTAGAGAAAATAAGAATTGATTGATGAAGAATATGTTCACTTTGTGTTGCAATTTATAGTAAAAGTGAACATAAAAGTTTGCTATGTACAATGGATGTGTTAAATCATTAATTCACTAGTAAAAAAAAAACTATGTGGACTAAATTATGTTGAATAAACAAAAGTTGGGACCACTAGAACACATGATGCATTCTTATTGGTTGCTAAAGTTCTTTATAATTTTAATTCATTCTAACTATTTGACATCAATTATTTGATAGTAATCAAAGTTTTATTTTATTTTGCTTTACATAAAAATCTATTATTTTCATACTTTTTTATGTAAAGTCATTATTATTTAGTAATCAAAGTTTTTTTTTTACATAAAATTTTTATCAAAATTTATTATTTTCATAGTTTTATTTTATTTTGCTTTACATAAAAATTTATTATTTTCATACATTATAAATAGAGACTTGTTTCATTTCATTTGAACTTATAAATGTTTTTTCTTTTACTATTATTTTTCTATTAACCTCCAATTTTATTTATTTTAGTAATGAATGATTCTTCTCCTTATTACTTTCAAAAAAAAAGAAATCATAATAATCTTATTTGTTTAAGAAAGATTTGTTAATTTTTTTTTTGTTAATTTTTTTCAATTAATAGTTCTTATTTATATGTAATTATAAAAACATAATACAAAATAAAATATAGAATAAAAGTAATGGAGCAAGGTATTGAATTTTATAAACAAAACCATTACAGATGATAAAAATTGTATGAATGTTGAATTATTAGGTGGAGAAAAAATAAAATGATGTGGAATGGTAAAAAGTGAAAAAAAGATGGTACTGAAAAACAAAATTAATGTATATATCCTCATTAGACAACCCTTAATGGGTATTTTAACTTTAGATTAATATTAGTTTAATTTAAGAACTCCACTAACTATATATGTATTAATTTTTTTCACTCCACTGGTGAACCTTAAAATGAGTGTCTTAAAAATAAAAAATTATTTATCTATATAAAATGTGTTTTTTAGTATAACTTATAATGTGAAAAATGTTGATTAAAATTTATATAAAAAGAATATAAAAGTATAAATTATAATTTTAGTACATTTTATAAAAACATAATATATTACATGATAAATGGGAAACTCACAATCTAAAGGCTTGCCGAAGCTTTAATGAAAAAAATCCCAATCTTGGATTGGATTTCTTTGCTCATGTGGCATGTACCATGATGCATCCAAAACCTGACCACAAGAAACAAACAAGTTACATAAGAATCACGACAGAAAAAGTCTTGACAAAGTCTACAGTCACAACAAGTGCAAGTGTGAGCTGAACGCTTGGTCACAGTTCAATAAAGTGAAATAAACAAGTGAGGGAAAAACACTGAAGTCATTTAATTCAGATAACCACACTTCGGATATGCAGCGTGTGGAGTCTTGAATGCAAGATGGCTCCAATCTAACAGATGTGGCACTGGCACACATACATCATTGGATAATCTATACAATTAACTACAACTTCCTATGTAAATGTAGTTATATGTTCTCCGACAACATATACTTCAATGATGCAAAGCAGCAACAAACAACAATGCCAATGAAACATAAAACATATTGCATTGCTTTTAGCCAGAATTCATATCACATAAAATAAAACATTTGCATCACAATCACTGAAGTTAAACCAATATACCTGTTGTTTTTGTTCTCTATTTGTCATAACTCCAAGTAAGCAATCCAGAGAAAGTAGCATATTCTTACAAAACAATATCAAGTAAGCCTCCAGATAAGAATCTTGACTAGTGATAGTTATCGCATCCATGCTTAATAGCCTGTCCAAGAAGAATCCCAAAATTTACCAGAGGTGATAGGCAAGTGTATTTCTGAAAAAAAATGTATTGAAGAAGGCTTAAGAACAGAATATGAATCTCCCAAGCTTTTTAACTCTACTTGACCAATGACATGCATTGCTTTGTGGATAAAGAGGGCTTCTGAATCATCAAAAAATCGATTAAATCAAGTTTACCTTTTTCAATAACCTGATGTTGAATTATGACATGCATTGTGGTGATAGCACCTGAGAGATTACAGACTGGACTCCTGCAATCTCTACCCGCGCTTATCAATTTCACATCTTTCACCGTATTTGCCTGTTTTCCTTATCTGCTCACAATCATACAACCGAGCAAAACCATAACTATGGATAAAGAGGGAAAGACTTAAGTAGTATATAAAAAAACTAATTATCTATCTTAATATTTTTAAGTACATATTTGTGTCATCTTTGCAGGTCAGATCAAAATTAAAATATATAACCCGATTCAATGATTTGTATCCTCATTAATTATATTACTTTTTCTATATATGGTCATTCATCAATATCCTAATATTTCTAATTTCTATCATTAACAATAAATATGACAATTAATAAATATCATACTATTCATCGAGATTATAATCATTTAATCCAAAATTATAACTTAAAACCGAAATTATTTAAAATTGAAATTAAATAATATATATTAAAATTTTAAAAAATTACTTAGTCAAATATTCTTAATAAAATATAGATACATATAAATCTTTCAAATTCAACATCTATTTATTCAATAACTGATAATGTAAATGTTTGCAAATATAATAATATATTATATATATAAATAACGAATATCATTTTACATTATATATAAAAATATATAAAATATTATCATGTGGTACACAACATGGTCAATTCTAATATTTTATAAAGTGCTAAATGTTCAAACTATACCACTAAAAAATTAAGGATTGATGATCAGTTAGTACTTAGTAGTTGTTGTGAATTATAACTACAAATACACTTATAAGTTTTATGTTTTGTAAGATTTTGTAAAGAGAACAAGAACTAACAAAAAGATAGAGAGAGAGGGACAGTCACGAGAGAGAGAGACTTTGAGAGTGTACTTGATCAAAGACAACTTCACTATGTCACTCTTATTACAACTCCTTATTTATAGTAAACTCCAAAAGAGATGAGTCACACACTTATGCACTTGGTAATGGCAAGTGGTGAACTACAAAGACAAGTGTTAAGTTAGTGTAATATTACATGAACAAGTGTAAGGACATGTGTCTTGTGGTGGAATAATTACACATGTGTTTTACAATACTCCCCCTTGATTATCCATCACCATTGACGAGTTACGTACTACCTCATTAAAAACCTTGTCACGGAAAAACCCATTGGGATAAAAACCATGACAAGGGAAAAAGAGTATAGTAACGTAATCTCCCCCTCGAAAAGATATGTACAATCCTTCTTCATAAATCTCGTAGATGACGCATTCCAATACTGTGAATATGCTTTCTGAATGTGGTAGTCGGAAGCGCCTTTGTGAATAGATCTGCTGCATTGTCACTTGAGCGGATATGTTGAATATTAACTTCCTTCTTTTGCTCGAGTTCTTGAGTGTAGGAGAAAAATCTTGGAGGTATATGCTTTATTATGTCGCTCTTGATGTAACCTTCTTTGATTTGGGCGTGAAACGACCGACCTTTCTTTTTTTAATAAATAAATAATAAAATAAACTACAACTAGTGGTCCCATACCAAATAGCCACCTAACCACAAACACATGCAACAGCGGAAATAACCAACCAATATTCAATAATAAACCAATAATAAAATATAACCATAACTCCAACATAACAATATCCAAACATCAAGAATCAAAGAACCAGCAACCTACAATGTTCTAATGACCCAACTCTAGCAACCTAGCAATGCCAGACAATATCAAACCGAGTCCCTAGAACATCCTCCTCTTCATTGCCTGGATTCCACGATCACACTTTACCTTTACCTGCACCACAAACACATATTGCAATGCATGAGTATTTTATAAACACTCAGTAAGGCAATCCTCCCATCTACTGGGCTATACACACAAGCAATAGAGTATCAATAATCATCACACAATAATCCACAACAACGAATAACAAACCAGGACTTAGCATCGACCGACGCCACACATGCATCGACCGATGCCAAATGGGGAAGCATCGATCGACACAGAAGCGGCATCGACCGATGCAAGTGTAACTTGCATCGACCGATACCCAGTCTGCATCGACCAACGCATGCTCGACGCAACACGAAAGTCCTAGAGTTTTACGCGCCGTCCTCGCACTTGCATCGACCGATGCAAGATATGGATCGATCGACGCAACGTCGAGCACCGTGATTTCCCCGAAGCTTCTCGCCGGATCTTTGTTCCTACAACCACAAAACTCGATCCCAAGCCACAAGAAAGCTTCCTAACGTCCATAGCAACATCCTAATACGTCTAACAACACACAACAGGAAGATTAATGAGTTCTCTAGCTTAGATAAGCCATGGTCATGCACTTACCTTTGCCACAGGAGAAACTAAACCTTAAACAATCAAGAACACGCTCCCAGGAAGCTCCTACAACGATCCCAGCTACAGATCTCTACAGGAACGCCTCAAATCTCCAAAAAATCACCAAGAACTCTCAAGAACTTTTCCTCTCTTTTTCTTTTCTCTAAAAACGGCCACACCACGAAGAATGAGACCAAAAGCCTCGACCCTAAGGGTTTTATATTCCCTTTTGACCAAAACGCAGCGTTTGACTTAAGTCAAAACGCAGAGAATCGAGCCAGCATCGACCGATGCTCCTACTGCATCGATCGATGCACATCCCAAACCGGGATTCCGGTTCACGGATGTTACAGGGCGACACAAGCAGCATTGTCTTCAAATAATGTTGTTGGCTCTTTCTTGGTGACTATTCCACTAGATTCTTGTATGTGGTTAGTCATTGTTCTGAGCCATACACATTCCCTCGATGCTTCATGAAGAGCAATTATTTCTGCATGATTTGAAGAAGTGGCGACTAAAGTCTGTTTCTGAGCGCCATGATATTGCAGTTCCTCCAATTGTGAAAACATATCCAGTTTGGGATCGGGATTTATGTGGATCTGATAAATATCCTGCATCTGCAAAACCAACAAGACCAACCGAAAAGTTTCTAGGATAGAATAATCCCAAGTCAATCGTACCTAGAAGATAACGGAGAATATGTTTTATCCCATTCCAATGCTTGCGGGTAGGGGATGAGTTGTATCTTGCAAGTAGATTCGTAGCGAATGCAATATCTGGTCTAGTGCAATTTGCAAGATACATGAGTCCACCGATAGCACTCATATAAGGTACTTCGGGACCAAGTATTTTCTCGTTATTTTCACAAGGTCTGAATGGATCACTATCGATATTCAAAGATCTGTTGACCATTGGAGTACTCAAAGGAGTCGCTTTGTCCATATTAAAGCGCTTTAAAATCTTTTTCGTATAATTTGATTGATGCACAAATATTCCATTTTGGAAATGCTCTATTTGAAGCCCGAGACAGAATTTAGTCTTTCCAAGATCTTTCATTTCAAACTCTTCCTTCATATGAGTTCTTGCATCATCAATCTCCTTTTGAGTTCCAATTATATTTAGATCATCAACATATACAGCAATGATCACAAATCCCGATGGAGATTTCTTTATGAAGACGCATGGGCATATTTTATTATTAACATACCCTTTCTTCAATAGGTATTCGCTTAAACGATTATACCATATGCGCCCGGATTGTTTTAATCCGTAAAGTGATCGTTGTAATTTGATCGCACAAATTTCATTAGACTTAGAGTCTAATGCCTCAGGAATCTTAAATCCTTCTGGCATTTTCATGTATATATCACTATCCAATGATCCATATAAATATGCTGTCACTACATCCATAAGGTACATTTCTAAATTCTTAGAAGCCGTTAGACTCATTAAGTACCTGAATGTAATTGCATCCATGACTGGAGAATATGTTTCTTCATAATCAACTCCAGGTCTTTGAGAAAAACCTTGTGCAACAAGTCGGGCTTTATATCTTGTGATTTCATCTTTCTCATTTCTTTTTCGCACAAATACCCACTTACAACCAACAGGTTTTACATCTTTAGATGCAGTGACAAGAGGTTCAAAGACATTTCTTTTATTGAGGGAAAGCAACTCAAGTTGCATAGCATTTTTCCATTTCTCCCAATCATGCCTATGTTGGCATTCTGATACAGACCTTGGATCTGGATCATCTTTTTTATGATCGATCTCTTTAGATACAGAAAAAGAGAATATTCCATTATCATCATCGATTTCATCTCTAGCCCATAACATTCCATCTTGAGCATAGTTAATAGAAACCTCATATTTTTCTGTATCATCCTGAGGACTTTTCTCTTTATTTGGTTCTTCCTGAACCTTTTCATCTCCCATTTTCTTTTTCTTTCGGGGATTTTTATCTTTAGAGCCCATTGGCCTCCCCCGTTTCAATTGAACCTTAGGTTCATTAGCTTTGCTTCCATAAAGTTCCTCTCTAGGAATTTCAACTCTTGATGGTGCATTTGCAGCGGGGATATATGACTTTGTCACCCTTTTTGTATCTATGAACGCATCTGGTAATTGATTTGCCAAATTGTGTAAATGTACGATTTTCTGAACTTCCAGTTCACGTTGATTTGTAGGGGGATCAAGAAATATCAAAGATGGTGTATACCATGTAATATCTTTTGGTACTTGTTTAATTCCTCCCCCTAACGCGGGAAATTCATCTTCATTAAAATGGCAATCGGCAAAAAGTGCCTTAAACATATCACCATTTTGCGGTTCAAGATATCGAATTATACTCGGTGATGCATAACCGACATATATGCCCAATCTCTTTTTTGGCCCCATTTTTGTTCTTTGCGGTGGGCTATAGGAACATAAACCGCACATCCAAAAATACAGAGATAGGATATGTTTGGCTCTTGGCCAGATGCCAATTGTAAAGGGGAATATTTATTATATGTGCATGGTCGTATTTGGACCAATGCCGCAGCATGCAATATAGCATGACCCCATATAGAAATTGGGAGTTTTGTTCTCAATATTAACGGTCTAGCAATGAGTTGTAGCCGTTTAATCAAAGATTCAGCCATGCCATTTTGTGTATGAACATGAGGAATCAGATGCTCCACATCGATTCCTATTGACATACAATAGTCATTGAAAGCTTGTGAAGTGAATTCACCGGCGTTATCAAGCCTGACTTTCTTTATGGCATAATCAGGGAATTGAACTTTCAACCTGATTATTTGGGCAATGAATTTTGCGAAGGCCGTATTTCTTGTTGTCAATAGACACACATTTGACCATCTACTAGATGCGTCAATCATTACCATAAAATAACGAAACAGCCCGCATGAAGGGTGGATAGGTCCACATATATCACCATGTATTCTCTCTAAGAACAATGGTGATTCATTCCCAATTTTGGCTGGCGATGGCCGAATTATGAGTTTTCCTTGAGAACATGCATCACATGAAAACTCATCAGATCTAAAAATCTTTTCGTTCTTCAATGGATGACCATTGGAATTTTGCGCAATTTTTCGCATCATGACTGAACTAGGATGTCCAAGTCTTTCATGCCATATCTTAAATGTACTAGTAAACTTAGAGTTTACTGTAACATAAGATGCAAAATTATTTATTTTTGTGAAATACAATCCAGAGGATAACATTGGTAATTCTTCCAATATATGTTTCTCCTCAGACGTTATGCAAAGATATTCAATGCCATTCTTATTCAGAGTCTCTATATGATATCCATTTCTTCGGATATCTCTGAAACTAATTAAATTTCTATTAGACTTGGGGCAATATAATGCATCAATTTCAAATTTTGTTCCCCTTGGCATTGAAAAATTGGCTTTTCCAGAGCCTATAATAATCTTTGCATTACCACATATAGTACTCACGCTTCTAGCGGAGTCTTTTATTTTGAGAGAGGAGAAATATTTTTTCTTTTTAAGTATTGAGTGCGTTGTAGCACTGTCTGCTAGACACATATCTCCATCCTCAATCTCAAAATTTGACATTTTCTTGAATGTTACTACAAACTAATGATAATGGATCGGGAGACGATCGTGCTGATAACTTGTTGAGAAACCACTATATAATGGTGTATGAGACAAGAGAAAACAAAGAGTAGTAGAAGAGAAGTGTTGTGAACTATGACTACAAAACACTTATGAGGTTTGTGTTTTGTAACACTTTGTAAAGAGAACATAAACTAACAAAGAGATAGAGAGGGAGGGACAGTCACGAGAGAGAGAGATTTTGAGAGTGTACTTGATCAAAGACAACTTCACTATGTCACTCTTATTACAACTCCTTATTTATAGTGAACTCCAAAAGAGATGAGTCACACACTTATGCACTTGGTAATGACAAGTGGTGAACTACAAAGACAAGTGTTAAGTTAGTGTAATATCACATGAACAAGTGTAAGGACATGTGTCTTGTGATGGAATAATCACACGTGTGTTTTACAATAGTAGTATCTTATTAGAAGGTTTGTTTATCTCGCGAATGAGTTGGGGCCATATTATAGTTATACTTGGGCTTTAAGTGTTTCTGCAAAGAGAGGAAGAAGAATGATTAGGCCAAGTCAACAAAACAGTGACACACTCGTGTTAGTCAAAACTCAAAACTCGGATGAGACGTAACTTTGGTTCATGGAAAAATCGATTGTGATTTAATTTGAGGATTCGACTAGGATGATTCTTTCACAATAACAAAGTGTTATTGAAAATGTTTGAACATTTTATGCCATTGTGAAAAGTATTCATTCGCATTTTTCCTTTACAAAATCCATACATCTAAATTTTATATTGCTGTCTAAAGTTACTATTTTCTAATTACCATGTGAAAATATGTCATACTTTTTTTTTGGTAAAAGGTTAAGATTTATACCAATTTTCTGTTTTCTTTGTACAAAAAATAAAAGGAAATTTATACATCCAAAGTAAGAAGCTAGAAGGGAAGAAGAAGATGAAGTTGTAGCTCCCAGAAGGAAAAGTAGACGATCACAAGTTGTACACTGAATTGCTGCATTCACTTTTTCAGAGACTACCACTTCTTGCTTCCTCTCTTTCCTCCTTTGAACAGGCTGATTTAACAGAATAGCACTGACATCCTTAGTTAGCAAAGCTCATTCCTCAGGACTCAAACCATTTGATACCATTCTCTTCACATACCGCTTAAGAGATGGTAAAAGCTTTACTGCATCAATCAAAAGCATCTCAATCATCACCTTGTCCATCATTGCCTTGCATCTAGCTTCATCAAGCTCCTGCTTGGACCTTCTTGGCGTAGAAAAAGGAATCTTCGGTTGGTACACCCTTTCAGCAGCTGGAACCTGAGATTTTGCAGTTTCGGGTTCTGTCTGAGATGAGTGTCGACTGACACCCAGGTGGTGTCGATCGACACTATCATCTGAAGCCGACAAATTTTGCGATTTCTATCCTTTTTCTGCACAAACAATTTCACCATCATCTTCACCTCTCACTGATATGGCATTACAAGAATGTTTGGGATTTGACTCAGCTTTCCCAGGGAGAAATCCCTCTTGCCTCTTGAAGGATCCAGCTGTTTGAATAACTTGATTCTCTAGCTTCTTGACATGATTGTTTAATGCATCTATCTTCCCATTCATCTCAGTGTAGACATTGTCGATTTTTCCATTGAAGGTCACTGTCATATTCTCCTGTCCCTAAAGAAGCTGATCAAGCATGGCCTCTATTCTACTCTCAGAAGAAGTCTTAGGAGGAGGAGACTGATAAGATGAGTTCCCATAGGTTCTTGTATAGCCATTGTTCTGTTGCTGCTTCTGGTAATCTGGGTTAGGTGTGTATCCTGAAAAGTTCCCACTGTAAGGCTTGTTGCTTTGCTGATTACCGAATCTCTGACCCTGATTCCCATATACAAAGTTGACATCTGCTTCTTCATTCCCAGACTCAGGTTGTGGCTCAAATGATTCAACTTCAGCAGCAAAGTGAACTGATTTCTTACCAACCAAGAGATTGTGAACTGAATCAAGCTTAGCATTAACAGAAGCTAGCTGGTTTGAATCAAATCCTCCATGCAATCTCTTCCTATCAGTATCTGCTCTCTTAGTGCTATTGCTGGAAGCCAAATTCTCAATCAAAGCTTCAGCATCTTCTGGAAATCATGTCTTGAAGTTTCCATGGCTTGCAGCATCCAAAGCTAGCTGATATTCCCAGTCAATTCCTCTGAAAAAGATACTCAACAGCTGCACCCTTGAAAAACCATGGTGTGGACAGTCCCTATGATAGACTTTGAATCTCACCCAAGCTGCTTTGAAAGCCTCATCTGGTCTCTGTTTGAAAGAGGACAGCTTGACTCTTAGCTCATCTGACATTGCATCATCATAAAAAAAGTTGAGAAAAGCCACTTTGACTTGTTGCCAAGATGTCAAAGATCTAGCTGGCAATTTTTTCAACCACTGAGATGCCTCTCCTGCAAGTGAGTAAGGGAAGAGTTTGCAGAAGATGTAGTCCTCAGTCACTCCATTAACCTTGATACTGGTCACCAGGTCTTCAAAGTGCTCAATATGGTCCAGAGCCTTCTCATTTGGCAGGTTAGAGAAGGGTCTTTGTCCAACTAGTTGAAAGTAAGCAGGCTTCAGCTCAAAGTCATTCCTTTGGAATGGAGGAGGAATAATGGCAGATCGGTTCGGATAAACCAGGTCAGCTCTGTTAAAGTCAGCAATGGTCCTGAGCAAGTCTCGGTTATTCTCCTGTCTTCGAACCGGGTTTTGGACATGGTCTGCAGCTCCATGTCCGTCTGCAGGAAGGGGGTATCGACCGACACACTGTTGGTGTCGATCGACACCATCAACAACAACAGCCTGCTCGTCGCCAACACCAGCTTGCTCGTTGACAACAACAGGTTCAACAATCACATTGTCTTCTGCATCAAGATTTTGGCCCTGCTCATTGCACAAGTGGCCCTCTTGATCCCTCAAAGCACTATCCTCATCACGCATCAGAACGATTGTGTTAACCATCTTCAAGGATTTGGCTGTTTTTCGGTTCTCACGCTCAAGTTTTCCCAACTCTTGGTTTGAAAGCTTCAAAGTTGGACCAGTCTTATTGTTTCTAGTGTTAGGCCTAGGAGGCATGCACCTGAAACACACAAGAGAAAAGAAAACAAAAGGGTGTAAGTTTCAAATAAAAAGAAAAATTTAGACAAAATTAAAAACTCAAATCTAATGGTAGATCAAAGAGTCCCCGACAACGGGGCCAAAATTTGATATGCTCAAATATACCCTAGAGCTACTCTCTCAAATTAAGAGATCAATGCAGTACTTAGGGGTCGAATTCCACAAGGACTCAAGACTACACAATAAATTATAGAGGTTTTTTAATTATGCTAAACAGATTAATTTGAATTGAAATAACAATGCAAAATATTAAATTAAGCTGTGAAAATTCAATAGATCAAAAGATAGGTCTAGGGAAATTCTCAGGAAATTACAAATTATTAAATCAATAAATAAATTAGGATTTAAGCAATTAAGAACAGATCTAGAACTCTAAACACTTCCGTAAAATAAATCAGTTCTCACTGCAAATATTATCTAGATTAAAAACCAGAAAATCCAAATTCTAGGTTAAAAATCAGCTTTAAAAACAGGTTTAAATTGTTCACAAAATCACTAAATCAAATCTCTTTGCAAGAAGTAATTTTGTTCATCAAAAGGTTTTATCAGAAAAATCAATTATATTCTCATATCAATCAATAATCCTAAGATCTAAATCCAGATGACTAATCAAAGATCTAGCATTAAGAACAACATATGATGAAGATCTAGAAAGATATTGAATCCTAAATAAACAGATCTAATAATTCATAAAAACCCTATGAAAAACCCTGAACCTAACAAGCAAACTACTCAGACATATTCAACAAAGCACAAAACATCTTTCTGAATAATAAGCAATTGAAATTAAAAGAGTAAAGAAGGAGTTCAAGAATTTTTTTCTACAAAGCAGATCTCTCTCTCCCAAAAGCTCTCAAAAATCTCACAGGGTTACAGAAAAATAAAACTTGCTAGAAAACAACTTAATGGTTTGGAAAACCTAAAAATACGATTTATATGTCGTAAAACACGTCAGGGACTTGTGTTGCAATTTTGGAAAACTTCGGGCAACTTTGTAAAACTTCCAAATTGGCTTCTCTCGTCGGTTAAACAGGGTGTCGACCGACACCAAGGGTGGTGTCGATCGACACCAGCACTCTTGATTGATTCCAAGTTGACTTCCTCCGGATTATTACTCCAAATTGTTCCACTTTACTCCATCCATGCTAAAATCCTAGAAAACCTGCAAAGACTCCAAAACATCCTAGAAAACACATCAAAGGACTCTAAAAGACTCCTTATATCATGGTTAAAAACCAGAAAAACCATGATATATCATGCTACCATATGAAGCTGCTGACTCAAGAAGCTTCGATAGAACCTCCATTACGAGGATGAAGAGGTAAGGAGAAATATAATCCTTTTGCCGTAGACCTTTTTCCCCGGAGAAGTATCATGCCAATTCACCATTAATAGCCACTGAGAACCTTGGGGAAGAGATACATTCTTTAATCCAACTGCAAAAGGGGGGGGGGGGGGGGAATTTCTGAGCTTCAAGGATTTTGAGAACTAGATCCCAACACACTGTATCAAATGCTTTCTGAATATCGACCTTCACCATACAGCTCTTTGAACAGTTTGCTTTTTGATAATCTTTTATCAACTCCGATGCAAGCAGTACATTCTCACCCAAGCTCCTACCTTTTCAAAAAGCTTCCACCACCGTGTTTCTGACAACATCCTAAGATGCACGAAAAACCTCGACTAAGAAACCATCCGGGCCTGGACTTTTATTCAAAAGCATAGCTAAGACGACCGCCATGATTTGCTCTAGTTTCACTCCCTTCTGGAGAGCTTGGACTTGTGAGTCAGAGCATCTGAATGGTAGCAGGTCCCCTAGCTCAGCAACTGAGATTGGAGTGAGTGGCAAGTTAGTATTACCCAGAATACCTTCAAAATAGGCTACATCATAAGCTTTTATCTCTGAGATGTCTGCAATCCTTCTTCCTGTCTAATCACACAAGAAGTGGATGTGGTTTCTAGCAGCCCTTTGCGTCACAGACTTGTGGAAGAAAACCATGTTCTTGTCTCCCAAACTGAGCCACATAACCTTCTACTTTTGGCGGTAAAATTTCTCCTCTGCAGATAGTAGTGTTTGCCATAAAGTCCTAGCTTTATGCTCCTTTCTGACTGCTAGAGCGTCATGATTAGAGAGAACCGTTTTTTGAAACTCTGCGACTAGTCCAGCCTGACTCTGAACTCTCCTACTGATGTCACTAAAATGTTGCTTGTTTAGTAGCCTCAAGATCATTTTAAGTTTTTGCATCGACCTTACCAGCTTTGCGAGATTGAGTCCTTACACTACGGATGATCCGTAACATGCTGAAAGAAATTGAAGGGTTTCCTCACTGCACTCCTCAGAGAGGGGAGATGAAAAAAACAAGCCGCCTGTTGGTACCGTGATCCGGCACCTCGGATCATGGGCCTGGGCCTAAGATGGACGGATAAAATGGGCCAAGATGAAGTAAAACCGGCCTGCTATGCTGGAGCGTGGAAGGTCGAAGTGAAAGTATAACGGTCGAGCAAAACACCTCGGAGTTCGGAGAACGTTCAAATAAATCAAGCAATAAATCGAGTTAACAAGAGTGCGAGATTTACGGGGTAGATTGATTCGACTTTAATTGTAATAAAGCTATAAATAAGAGAAGAAGGGGAATGAGAAAGGGATCGGAAAAAAAAACTTACTTTTAGCAATAATAATATTCAATTTTCAGTTCACAAAGTTACAACTCTTCTTTACTCTTTGCTCGGAACTAGAACGGTGGTAAACAGTAAACGCCTACCGGACTTAATTCATTTCGGAACTCAGGTGAAAACCTCAGTTCTCACATTTGGCGCTAGAGAGAGGGGGAGAGTTATCACCTGTACTCTTGCTAGTTCCGACTTCATACCCGAACCCACATCGTACAAACACCGCTATGGCTACTAACTCTTCCAATCAGGTAACTCTAGAAACCATCTAGAAACTTTTGCATGATTTCACTGAGAAATCCGACCGTCAGCAAGCAGCCTCCGCTGCTCTTGCCGAGCGTTTTGACAACCTGGAAGGGCAGGTCTCTACCTGCTTGGAGGCAGTCACTACGTCGGTAACCGACCTTTCAGCTTCTCTTGTCCTCCGATCAAAACCCTCGCAGACGTGCTTTGGATTTCACTGGTGTCGTTCCGCCTTTCACTTTGCAGCCAGCAGCAGCAACCGCCACTCCGGGAAATACTTTCCCACCCCAGCTGAGTACTCAAGCAGCGCCACCGTTGGTTGGCGATAGCCACACTCCGGTTCAGCTTGACGTCGCTAGATCCTCTGTAGTCCCGGTTCGTCTTCCTCCCCCTGTGGGCGGAAATATTCTGACTCTTGGTTATGCCTCCAACCCCGAGATCCACCGTATGCGGAGCGAAATCCGGGATATGCGGTCTATGGTGCACAATGCGACTACCTCAGCACCTGATATTTCCCGAGTAATTGAAGAATCAAAGCGAACTCCTTTCTCAGATCATATAGCTCGAGTTCGCATCAAGGATACCGGGAAAATAAAATTCACAAGCTACGAAGGGAAAGGAGACCCAACAACTCATCTAAAGACCTTTTGCTGACCGCCAGCCACGTGGACCTCGAGCCTCATGAAACGGATGCTGGGTACTGTAAGTTGTTCGCAGAAACGTTTTGTGGACCGGCCCTGCTTTGGTTCGCATCTTTGGCAGCTGACTCCATTAACAATTTCACCGAGCCATCCACTTCCTTTGTCAAGCAATACTCTAGTTTGATCGAAACGGCAGTAACAGACGCCAAACTGTAGAATCTAAGTCAAGTTGTCGGAGAGTCGCTCCGGTCGTATATTACTAAGTTCAAAGAAATACAGATCCAGATTTTGGGGCTATCGGGTTCAACTGCCTTGGCAGCACTAAAGAATGGTCTCTGGCATGAGTCCCGTTTTCGCGAAGAGCTAACTGTAAACAAGTTCGCAACCATCCAGGACGCTCTCCATTGAGCTTCGAACTGGATAGTCGCGGAGGAAGAGAAAGCAGAAGCAATTCAAAAGCACAAAGTCATAACCAAGCCTAAGTTCGAAGTCCCAGACAAAAAGACTCCGCCTTCAACCCCGAAGTCCGGAGCGGGCACGTTTGCCATGAACCAATCTCCACAAAAAGGATCTCCCAAAAGTTCTCCGCCTAAACCGCCTTTTTCACCACGCTCCAAGAGCGGAGTACTCCCAAGTAACAAGTGGGTTCGGGATGAGAACACGTACTGCGAGCTTCACAAAACAAATGGTCATTCCACCCGGGATTGCAAAAAATTGATGCACCTCCTCGCAGAAAAATTCGTGTCAGGTGAGATGCCAAGTGTGACTATCTCCGAGCTCGACCCGAAATCAGTTTCCGAGGTCAAAGAAGATGCTCCACCGCTGAATAAACCTAAGACATCCAACAACGGTTCAACTCGTAAGAAAAGGATAGACGTCATAATGGGAGGTTCACGCCTCTTCCGGAACTCCATCACAGCAATAAAAGACCATGAATGTAAGCTCGCAAGCCCGCAACCTAAACGAATCAAAATCACCACGAGTGATTTACCCGAAGTCACCTTCTCGGAGAAAGAAACCAAGGAACTAGATACTCCGCACGACGATGCACTAGTCATATCGTTGGATATTGCGAACCACGAAGTGTGCCGGATCTTAGTGGATACAGGGAGTTCGGTGGATCAAACATTTCTTGAAACACTTACTAGAATGGGTATCGGAAGAGCGCATATTGCGGGACCACCCTCACCTTTGGTCTCGTTTACGAGTGAGACAACGATGTCGTTAGGGACAATAACACTACCGGTCTCAACTCAAGGAGTTGGAAGAATGGTGGAGTTCACAGTCTTTGACCGACCTGCGGCCTATAATGCTATTATGGGAACACCTTGGCTTTACCAGATGAAGGCAGTAGCTTCAACGTACCATCAGTGCATCAATTCCCCAACCCCGCAAGGAGTTCGGGAGATTTTAGGAAGTCAACGGACGGCGAGGAGCTGCTATCTCGCGAGTCACAAGCTTCTGGTCCAATAGCAACCACAGCTTGAGGTCCCGAAGAATCCAGTTCGGAAGCAGCTCAAAGGCGACCTCACTGAGTCTATCATTATTAATGATAAGTTTCCAGATCAGGAAATCAAGTTGATTTCTTTTTTGAAGGAAAATATGACCACTTTTGCGTGGTCCGTAGACGAAATGCCTGGGATCAGTCCGGAGGTAATCTCATACGAGCTAAATGTAGATCCAACGTTAAGACCGGTAAAGCAGAAGCGAAGGAAACTGGGCCCCGAACGAGCTGAAATCGTTAACAAAGAAGTGGATCGCTTACTGAGTGCAGGGAATATACGCGAAGTAAAGTACCCCGAGTGGCTTGCAAACACGGTGGTAGTAAAGAAGAAGAATGGGCAATCACAAGTTTGTATTGATTTTAACGATCTGAATAAGGCGTGCCCCAAGGACAGCTTTCCACTTCCGCACATCGATAGGCTAGTCGAGTCCACTTTGGGCCACGAGCTGATGTCTTTCACGGACGCCTTCTCTGGTTACAACCAAATCCTCATGAACCCGGACGACCAGGAAAAGACCGCATTCATTGCAGACCGTAGGACCTACTGTTACAAGGTAATGCCTTTTGGATTAAAAAACGCCGGAGCAACCTACCAACGACTAGTGAACCGGATGTTCGAGCATCAGCTCGGAAAAACCATGGAAGTCTACATTGACGACATGCTGGTAAAGTCCATGGAAGCCAGCTCGCACCTTTCAGACTTGAAAGTTTGCTTTGACATCTTGAACCAGTTCGGGATGAAGCTTAATCCCACGAAGTGCACCTTTGCAGTCCCATCAGGGGAATTTTTAGGATACATCGTCACAGAACGAGGAATTGAAGCGAACTCGAGGCGAATTAACGCCTTCTTATCCATGAGTTCCCCTAAGACATTACGCGAAGTGCAGCGTCTTAATGGGTGAATTGCAGCTCTCAATCGTTTCATCTCCCGCTCTACAGATAAATGCCTCCCATTCTACCAGTAATTGAGAAAAGGAGGGAAAAACTTCTTGTGGGATGCGAAGTGCGAAGAAGCATTCGCTCAGCTAAAAGCGTACCTATCCGAACCTCCGGTCTTGGCTAAACCTGAGTTAGGTGAGCCACTTTTCCTTTATGTAGCTGTCTCGGACAGCGCAGTAAGTGGGGTCTTAGTTCGGGAAGAAAGGGGGAGCAGAGACCAATCTTCTATGTCAGTAAGTCGCTTACAGGGGCAGAGTCCAGGTATCCTATGATGGAGAAGTTGGCCCTAGCAGTAGTTACTTCGGCAAGAAAGCTGCGACCTTACTTTCAATCTCATACAATCGTAATTTTAACGACGCAACCACTGCAGACGGTGTTACATAGTCCGAGCCAGTCTGGGAGGTTAGCTAAGTGGTCCGTCGAGCTTAGTGAATATGACATCGAGTTCCAAACTCGAACTTTTGCTAAGGCGCAAATGCTGGCAGATTTCCTGATAGAACTCCCTTTAGCTAGTTCGGTCGACGACAGTGTCGAGATCCCATGGACCTTATATGTAGATGGAGCATCTTCTAGGTCGGGTGCAGGGATTGGGGTTCGTCTCAACTCTCCTACCGGTAAAGTGATTGAGCAGTCATTTCGTTTGGCTTTCAGTGCATCAAATAACGAAGCCGAATACGAGTCCTTCCTCGCTGGCTTACGCCTCGCAGTAGGGATCAGTGTTCGAAAGCTCCGGCTTTTTGTGATTCACAGCTGGTCACCAATCATTTTCTAAGAGAGTACGAGACGAAGGATGGCCGTATGGAGGCTTACTTATCTGCGGCTCGGGAGTTAGTAACTAAGTTCGATGATTTCAAAATTACCAAGATCCCACGAGGTGAGAACTCCGCTGCGGACACTTTAGCAGCCCTAGCATCGACTTCGGACCCTACTATGACAAGAATTATCCCAATCGAAGTCATCGAATTTCCGAGCATACGATTAGAGAGTTCAAATGTAGTAACTCAGGCAATGAAGAAAAAATTAGCCGCCGAAGAGGTAGTTCGCAGGACGATGGATTCAGCTCCCATCACTCGCGCTCGGGATATTATTCATCCACCTCTAGTCGAAGAAAACTCGGACCAAGGTCCGGAACGCTCCAGCTCACCAGCCATCGACCAGTCGGATACCCCATCAAGCAATACGAACACCAACGATTGGGGGGCAGAAGATTGGCGTAGCCCGATCTGGGCTTACTTGGAAAAAGGAAAACTCCCAGCTGACAAGTGGGCAGCCAGGAAACTCAAAATCGTTTGTGCACGGTATTGCATCTATGGCAGGATTCTCCTACGTCGAAGTGTAGCTGGTCCATTCCTAACATGTGTAGCCGGTGAGGAGCCCGAGACGTTAATGTGAGCTGTTTAAGATGGCCCCAATGGAAATCACTCTGGAGGGCAAACTCTGGCCTACAAAATCAAAAGACAGGGGTATTTCTGGCCTACTATGGTGTCCGACTGCGAAGAATATTCCCGAACTTGCGAGAAGTATCAAAAGTATGCTCCGTCAATTCACCAACTTTCTGAACTATTGTCTTCGGTGTCCGCACCTTACCCATTCATGAGGTGGTCTATGGATATCATTGGCCCTTTGCATCGGGGACCGGGAGGAGTACAGTACGTTTTAGCTCTTATTGATCATTTCTCTAAGTGGGTAGAAGTAGCGGCCTACGCGAAAGTAACGAGTGAGGAGGTAGAACAGTTTGTGCTAAAAAGCATAATCTATCGTTATGGCGTTCCTCATGAAATCGTCACGGATAATGGCCCGCAGTTCATCTCCTTGCAGTTCGAATGTTTTTATGCGAAATGAAAAATTCGACTCAGTAAGTCAACTCCTCGTTACCCACAAGGTAATGGGCAAGCCGAGGCAATGAATAAAGTCATATTAGCTAACTTGAAAAAATGACTTGATTCTCGTAAAGGGCGCTGGCTAGACGAGCTGCAAGGCGTTTTTTGGGCGATCCGAAAAACACCTCGCCGGGCTACTAATGAAACACCTTTTTCCTTGGTTTATGGAGTACTTGGAGTCCGTACCTCGTTAAACCCACTCCGAGCTGTGGAAAATGAGGAATTTTTACAGGACACCCTTGATACAATCAATGAGCGTCGGGATCGGGCTTCAGTTCGGATTCAGAACTACCAGAACGCAGCTGCCCGTTACTATAACTCCAAAATCCGAAGCAGGCCCTTGGCAGTCGGCGATCTAGTCCTTCGGAAAGTCCACGAAAACACCAAAGAGAACAATGCAGGAAAACTGGGGATCAACTGGGAAGGTCCGTATAAGATCACCTGCGAGGTCCGAAATGGCGTCTATCGTCTCGAAGATTCAAGCGGGAAGACCGTGCCAAGGTCCTAGAATTCGTTACATCTTAAACGTTTTTATAATTAGTTCGGTATTAAATATTGTATCGAACTAATATTGGCTTGATCCCGAAAGGGTACGTAGGCAGCCCACTTCGGGTCCAGCTATTAGCATCAAATAAAATAAAAGTTTTTTATAAACTTTTAGCGTTACTTCGCACAAACAATATAAACCGAAGTCATACTTCGTATTCTTTAAACCGAAGTCACACTTCCTATCCTTAAAAACCAAAGTCTTACTTCGTACCTTTAAACCGAAGTTTTACTTCGTACGAATAGAGTCTGAAAGTTTAAGATGAACATTTGGGGACTTCAAACCAAAGTCCTACTTCGTACCTTTAAAAAAAAAATCGAAGTCTCACTTCGTATCTTTTTGAGGTCCTAAGGCTAAAATATTTGTAACCTTCTCTTATTCTCAAATAAATAAAAAGGTCTCAAAAACCAAGATCTCACTTCGCATCTACAAAACCGAAGTCTCACTTTGTGTCTTTGAAACCAAAGTCCTACTTCACACCCCTTAAAACAACAGTCCTGTACCTTGACAGACTAAGTCTAAATTTGTTTTTCAATGGCTAAGTAACTTTTATGACTTTGTCGAAGAGCACTTCGCTGGAAGTTCACTTGGCAATCTATATAGCAAAAAGATTTATTTAATAAAGCAGGCAATGTTATGGGAGGGTCACCAAGACCAAAGAACTCCCGAATCAAGTTTTTAAACAAACAAAAACAAAAAGTAAAGCAAAAGCAACAAGAGGGGAGGCAACTCGGGCCCAAAAAGACCCCATGAAAAAGCGATTCACGAAGTAGAAGGGGGATCAGGGGCCAAACTGCGCTCCACAGCATCCGCAGTCAACTCCTCAGAAACATCGGGGAACAGCTCGGACAACGACACCTCAGGCGCGTCAGCTTTGGAAGTGTTAGCTCTAATCACCTCCAGTTCTTGGTTTGACACCTGCCCGATGTTAGTCCCACATTCATCGATTACGATGCTCAGTGGGGGCTTGCTGCATAGCTATTCAGTGGGCGAATCTGCCAAGAGGCTGGAGAAGGCTGAAATATCAAATCACGGAGGGTTACCTTCGCGACATCACCGTCGCCCTTTTCTTCGTCAGCCCGGATTGATTTGAGCTCTGCTTCGAGGTCTGCAATTTCACCTTTAGATATCTCTTCGATCAGCATTCGGTTCGCCTTAATCTCAGCAGCCCTAACCAAAGCTGGGGTCAGACGCTCCCTCTCTTCGAAGTGAGCTCTTACATCTCCAATCAAGGGGCGGAGGGATCGCCTTAGAGATTGGCGCTCCTCTCTTCGAACCTTCTCCATCTTGCAGCAATGACTGGCCTCTAGGAGTTGGTTCCGGAGTTCGATCTCATTGAGCCTGTTCTTGGCAGCCTTCTCGCTCGCCGAAGCCTCATAGTAAAGGTCGCCGGCTTTCTTCAGCTTCCCCCTAAGATCCTCATTTGCGATCCCGAGATCGAGTACTTGAGCTTTCTTCATCCGAGACCGAATCTGCTCGGCCTTCTCCACAGCCTTGGCGTTTATCGCCTCTAGATGGGTGAACTCCTCCACCTGGGTCTCCAGTTTGGCCACCTTGTCTTTTAGCTTCGACAGTTCAGAAACCGAAGGGGCGGCAAAAAGTTGATCCTCATACGAGGCAACCGAACTGTTGAACTCAATCATCATCTGCAAAAACAGGGAGTTAGTACTGCCCTCCAACTAGTGTCATCTAAGATGAGGAGAGCAAAATCTAGACTCACCTCGCCAACTTTATCCGCAAATTGGAAGAAGTTTCCGCGGTTAGTCTCGGTCATGTCCGCAAAAGGCGGAACACGAACCCCGGGTCGAGCAAAACTCCTCAATAAGTCCGCGGGCGAGGGAGGAGGAGCTGCATCAAAGGAAGCTATTTAACTTACTGTCGCATCATGTAAAAAAGAAACGTAACCAACGGCTTTTCCCGTGTTAAAAATAAATGAATAAGTAATAACAAAGCTCTTACCTTGGGGAGAGTGACGTTGTTCTTTTGGCGGAAGTCTACTGGAGGAAACTCCGGACTCTTTAGTCAGAGGGGGGCCCCGGATTTCTTCTCGGAGGGAAGGAAGCCTTCCCTCGAACCAGATCTGCTTTGCCCGTCTCCAGAGGAGCTATTTCGGGCCCGGGCCTTCTCACGGGAAGAGGAAGAAGTTTCAGGCTCTTTCCTCTTCTTTTACAGCTCCATCTGCTGCGAACCACTAGCAGCTCGGCCACTCTCGGTAACCGTAGCAAGAGCACCACCTTCTCCAGGTTCGTCAGTCGAATCCGAGATAATAATCAAAGGGGGCACGGCTGGTTCCGAGGTCGGTTCAGTGCTGTGCTTCCGAGCAGGAGTTGCGGTAGTCACCAAGGTTGAGGGTGGAGCTTCAGTCAATTTCGAAGCAGAAGAGTCAGCACTTCTCGCTGGAAGGCGAGCTTTGCCCTTCGCTAGGGAGTTGGACATTAGCCTCTTTGCCTCTTTCTCGGCATTATCCAAGTCTCTTCTGAAGTTTTTCTCCTCTCTATAAGCCATGGCGGAGGTGTCAAAGAAGCGGGGTTTGGTAGAGGAAACGTAGGAACAGTTCCTAAGTCGGACTCCGGACTCTCTGATCCGTTCACAAGAGAACGAATCCCAAGCGATCTGACCTTCGCAGAGCCGGGAAAAATATTCAGCGAAGGTAGGGGAAAGCTGTCCACGCTCGAAGTGAGCTGCAAAAATGATGATAAAGGGATTAGAAATGGAAGAGGAAAGGACATCTAATACTGTATAAAGTACTCTACGCTACCAATTTTTGAGGCCCACTTCGACACGAACAAATTCGCGCGGGGACCGAAGGTGAGTTTGTTCACAGGAAAAAAGAAAAATGACTTTCGCCACTTTTTGTCCTTCTCCGGGAGGTCGTCAAAGACCTTTAGGCCGGAAAGCGGGCTCACGTATAGAGTGCCCTTGGTTCGCCCCGTCTTCACGGTGTAGACGTGGAGGAAGTCCGGAAGGGACAACTTATAGTCGTGCTCCTCCACGAGAGTCTAGAGGCAGAGGACAGTCCAAACGAAATCAGGACACATTTGGGGAAGAGCAAAACCTAGCTCGGACATCATCTGAACGATGAGCTCCGGAAGTGGGAAAGACAATCCGCCTGCGGAGAAAAACTTGACAAAGGCGCAGCAAAAAAAAACGGGAGGAGGATTCTCCGGCGACTCATTGGCACCCAGGATGCAAATTTCAATCTCCGACAAGATACAACACGATCCCCTAATCTCCGCAATTTCGTCTTCTGAAAGGATAGAAGGGGTGTGGGGACCGTAAACTCCGAGGATGAGCGGTTTCGCAGCTTTGATCGGGGTAGATTTGGGCGGCGACATGATCTCCGTTTAAGAAGAAAGGAGAAGAAACAGCTTTTATCGGCGGATAACGAGAGTAGAGAGGAGGAAAAAACAGAATACAAGAAGCGACTTTAAAAAAAAAAAGAAATGTCAAAAACAAGATAAACGACCTACTTTTATACACCGCGGGTCGAGAGAGAGCAATGATTACCTAGGGAAGCGAAAGGTCCCAGTTTGCTCTCTCTCTCTCTCTCTTATAGCGTGTTAGATTGTACTAAGCCGCTTAGTGGGACCCGGAGCTTGTTTGGGAAGGCAAATCCCATCATTATCGTAATCAAATCATGGGATATGATAAATATTCAGTTTCCCGAAGCGGTTCATCGAAAGTTAAAAGTCCTCCAAACTAAATAGCTCGGGAGACATGGGGGCAACTGTTGGTACCGTGATCCGGCACCTCGGATCATGGGCCTGGGCCTAAGACGGACGGATAAAATGGGCCAAGACGAAGTAAAACCTGGAAGGTCGAAGTGAAAGTATAACGGTCGAGCAAAATACCTGCTATGCTGGAGTGTGGAAGGTCGAAGTGAAAGTATAACGGTCGAGCAAAACACGTCGGAGTTCGGAGGACGTTCAAATAAATCAAGCAATAAATCGAGTTAATGAGAGTGCGAGATTTACGGGGTAGATTAATTCGACTTTAATTGTAATAAAGCTATAAATAAGAGAAGGGGAATGAGAAAGGGATCAGAAAAAAAAAACTTACTTTTGGCAATAATAATATTCATTTTTCATTTCACAAAGTTACAACTCTTCTTTACTCTTTGCTCGGAACTAGAACGGTGGTAAACAGTAAATGCCTACCGGACTTAATTCATTTCGGAACTCAGTTGAAAACCTCAGTTCTCACACCGCGTGATCCGATTGTAGAGGTTCCAAGAATTCCGCATATGAATCGGGAAAAGAAACAGCCCATGATTGGTTAATGAATGCATGATCAATCTTCTTTACTGAGGGATTGTCTTCTTGATTATTCCACCAAGTGAAGGGTAGGCCTTTTGCCTGAGCTTCAAACAGATTAGACTCTTGCATTGCCAGATTAAACTCATCAATCCCCGAAGCATCCACATCCTGAGTCAAGTATTTTGAGTGCTGAGAAGTCCTCAAAATTTAGTTGAAGTCTCCAACCACCGCCCAAGGACATCAATTAATAGGAGTATTTGTATTCAGCCAGCATAACTCAGTCCACAAAGGTAGGCGATCCTCCATATCATTGAAACCGTAAGTAAAAGAAACTGTGACTGTTAGGCTTAGCGACTGAATATAGAAGCTGCAAGTGATTAGCTGAGAAGAAACCTGATAGACTACCATAGATACCGTTGGATCCCAGCAAACAACAATCCTAGCCGTGTTGTGCTGATCAAAATTACCAAAAAACTTCCAACCAGCAGGGAGTGCTCTAGCAACTCATCCTGCGTTTACTTGCCGAATATGCGTTACTAAAAACGCTACAAAATGTGGCTTCAGGAGATTAATCCATTGCTTTCTAAAGTTCTAACATCTGGTACTATTCAGAACTCGAATATTCCACAAAAAGAACATACTAATATTATTAATGTGACAAAGTGACCTTGCGGCCACTCTTCCTACTCTTCATGCATGAGACCAGGATAAAGGGAGCTTCGTATTCATCCTACACAGCCTCGCGTTTCTCCTGAATAGGAGCAGCCAAGCTTTCAGAGATATTCCTATCATTAGAAACCTGATCGAGCGCTACGACGTCAAAAGCCACCACAGTGACATTCACCCCGTCAGCCACTATGACTACCTCTGCCTCTGCGTCCCTAGTTCCTGCGAGATTCTCATTTGGTTGCTCTGTCACTGATTCTGTTGCCGGTTCCGTCCCACCGACGGCCCCTCCGTCAGCCTTCCCCATCAAATACTGTACTGAATCATTCCTCTCTTTGACCTTCCATACAAACTGAGAAGGGCCCTTATGAAATCTTTTTGTTGACCTTCCTTGGCAAGATCGTGGCTGGGTTCTTGGGCGGCTTCGTGAACTATGAGTCCTCCTCCTTGGAAAGGAAGAGTTCGCTACCTTGGAGGGACAACGTTTTGCACTCTACCCATCAAGGGGGAAGCCATGGATAAGACACATTGACTTCCACTTGACGGCCATTTGAGAACCCCGTGATGATCTTAGAGGGGAGATCTTTGGTCAAGCTCAAGTCTACTCTGACAAGTATCTTTGCCACTTCAAAATTTTCCTTTCTCTCAGTTTCAGGGGCTACGGCAATTGGCTTACCAATGACAGTGGCTAATCGACTGAGGCTTTGCTTGTTGAATAACAAGTAAGGGACACCTCTAAGTTCTGCAGTGATGGACGCGGAGGTTATAGGAGGAATCTTTGGAGTGAATTCAAGGGACTACAGAGAGACGAACATGGGATATCCCGCAATGTTCCAAATATTACGATTCAGTAGGATTGCTCTGGTCTTGGGATTTGTAACCTGGAGCAGGAAGGCTCCATGGCCAATCTTGTGCACAAAAAAAGTGAACCAGACCGAGCCCATAACGTATTCACCACTCCAGTTATCCTACCCATGTCTGGAGGATTGCCATAGAATTGGGCAAAGATGAAGTCTTTAAACTCTTCTTTAGCAGATTCGATGTTATCATCAGGAATGAGAACAAACGGAATAGGCTAGTCCACCGTTTATCCATCGGAGATTTAGTCGTAGCATGTGAGGTTTCCTGAGGAGTAGTCGCAGGAGGAGATTCAACGTTAGCCGGAGATGCAAGGCCGGAAGCTAGAGCCTCAACAGCAGCAAGAGATTGACCAGCATTCGTCGGAGGAGAGATCCCAGAAGGAGAGGCTTGGTTATCACATGGCTCGACAACCGAAAAAGATTTCTCAACCAGATCTAGGGAGGAAACATCTGGAGGGGGTGAAGAAAAATTCACTGGAGCATCCCTTTCTCGGGGAGATGGGTCTTTGCCAGCCAGATCCGCAATCTCAAAAGACGCTTCCGATTTGTTGAATTTGGGCGGTTGGCCTACCATGGCCGACATACGAGCAAATTGTAATGTGCCTGGAATCGAAGGGCAAGAGCGAGAGGAACTCTTTTTTTTTTCTCTTAGACTTAGCTTAGCCATCGGAAAATTCTATATACCGGCGTGAAACCGGTAAACGGAACCGATTAGAGTTACGAGAGCCAATCGCCTTTTTTCGCTTAAGAAGAGAGAAAGTTCGACGTAAATGTTTCATACTTATTTGTATGCTAATAATTTTTTTTTGTGTGTGGTGTTAAAAAAAAATACAACTAAAAATTTTTCTAATTATATTTGTAAAGATGCAGTTATTTGTCAATTTCAATTTAGTCTTTTTCTTTTCTAAACAACAATTTCAATTTAGTCTTTTAGACGTTATCACTTCAGCCAAATATATGGTTTGGATTTAAGTCCAAAAATGCAATTTCGTACGTATCCCTCTTGTATTATTATTATATATATATATATATATATTATATTTTTTTTTTCTATTATTCCTAACTACAACTTATTATATTTTAAGGAGAAATAAAAACTTTAAGCTAGAGAGATTCAAATATATGAAATTAGTGGAAAACATCATTGAACAGGAAACTTTTAGCAAATCATATCAATTTATCTACAAAAGAATACTTAGCGTAATGAAGTTTACTTGTTGTGTGTGACTATGAATGATTCGATGATTTGATCGAAATTAGTTCATTTTGTCGACTCATTTTTCTTCTTCTTTTCTTACTTTGATTAATTAAGCTTTTAACTTGCACGAATGGTTCTCTTGTAAATGAACGGAATCCTTGAATTCAAATTAGTTAATTACAAAAAGACAAAAAAAAAGATTCCATGTTTTTGATGAGATTAGTGATTTTGATCCATGAAAGGTACCCACGTACTACTGTACGCAACTAATAAAGAGTACCAACGTAGTCTACGTTTAAGAAATACGATTATCATGTTCCTCGGTTAAAAAACATCTTATTATGGCCAAAAAGCCATATAATCCTTCTAGTGTCGGTTTAAACATATTACATGTCCCTGGGCAAACTAAAAAAAAATGCTCCTTAACCTATAGAAAAACTTATTAATTATTTTTTTGTTCTCTTTGGTTCATGTAACTTTTTTTTTTGTGCCCATTTTTAGTTTACAAAAATTTTTTTGTGTCCCTTTAACTTACAAAGTTTTTTTTTGTGCCTCTTTAACTTACAATTTTTTTTTTTGCCCCTTTTTTTATACGTATATGCCCCTTTAATTTATGTACCCGGGGTGGTCGCACTGCCCGCCCACCTAGTTAAGCCGGCATTGAATCCTTCCTTTGCATGAAGGAGTATTTATTCAACTAAGGACTTAGTGGAGCAAGGTGCGCGATGGGCGGTAGGCTCTGGCTGTTCTATTTCGGTTTGGCGAGATCCGTGGTTACCAGATACTCGACCAAGACCTGCTAATGGACGGGGGAGATTATTGCATCCGAACTTGATGGTTAATCATTTAATTAACCCAATAACGAAGGATTGGCATTTGCCTATCCTAGAAGAATTTATGGATCCTGTGGATATACAGCTTATACGGAGTATGGCGGTCAGTAAAACTTATAAACCGGATCGTTTAGTTTGGCATTTTACTAAATCGGGGAAATATTTGGTGAAATCAGGTTATCGGCTCGCTCGGAATTTAATTGCGGATGTTGAATACGGGCCGACGTGCATGGCTCTCCGGGCTCAGTCATGGAAACTGGATGTCCCCCCGAAGATCCAACACTTTTTTTGGCAGATTGCCTCGGGTACTCTCCCAGTTTTGGAACGGCTAGCATATTGGGGTATCCGATGCGATACATGGTGTAAAAGATGCGATTAAGCAGCTGAGTCTATAAATCACGCTTTTTTTTAGTGTCCCCGCTCGCGGAGGATATGGGAAATGTCTCCGGTATCTTTAGATCCTGAGCGTTTTCCATATGCCTCAATCTATGCGAATTTAGACTTTATTTTTTGGCGGGCCTCATCCCAGTATGATGTATCGGATATAGCTTTTCACCTTCCATGGATCTTATGGTCAATCTGGAAAGATATGAATAAAAAGGTATTCTAGGGAATAGAGGCAGAACCAAATGATATTCTAGATCAGGCGGCTAATGATAAAGTACTTTGGGAGGAGGCCAAAGCTTTTTCGGGGAGATATTTGCAGCCTCCGTCTCTTTTGGAGGATAGGGTTTCTTCTCCACGCTGTCGGCTAGACGGCTCCTAGAAAGGCTCGGATCCTTTTCAGGGACTGGATTGGTGGTACTGTAATGGTGAAGATTCGACGATCCTCCTAGGAGCAAGAACTATTCGACGTGGACCTTTTGGCGGAGTTACAAGCTCTGATATGGGCTATGGAGGCTCTGTCATGCCTACGAGACGGATTGTGCAGAGTTAGTCGCGATGGTGCAGACTCCAGATGACTAGCCCGCCTTCTCGAATTTGTTGGAAGATTTCTCATTGTTCAGATCCTCACTTCCTTCCTTCACCCTTTCCAGGATTCCACGTGAGTCCAATGTCAGAGCAGATTGTCTTGCACGTTCTTCACGTTCTTTAATTTCTGAAACTTCTTTTGTAAACTCTTATCCTCCAATTTGGGCTACCAATCTTGGAGTTCTGTTTTAATTTAATTTAATGTTTGGTTGAAAAAAAAAAATCGAAACCAAAAATCCAAACCTGAACTGATTCAAAAAAATAGACCCAAATCCGAACCCAAAATGTTGGATTTATCTTATTGAGTTCTAAGCTCCTCTATCCGAAAATCCAAACCTCTGAATTCGAACTCAAAAATATCCAAAATAATAATACATATAAATAATTGAGATAATTAGATTTTTAGTACGTTTTTGGAATTTAATAGGGAAAGTAATACATTTCCTATTCATAATTATAGAAATAGGTAGTTTCTCACTGTAGACTGTAGCTTTTTTTTATTAAATTAACCCCTCATGTTTAGTTACTTAAATACTTGATTATATTAATTTTTTTTCGAAATTTTTTCAAATACAAAAATTCTAAATTCTTTTCTTTATAATTTGATATGCATTTTGTTTGATGATTTTATTTGCTAATATTAAATATTTTTTACAAATTATGTATCCGTACAGACTTATAATGTGTACAGATGTCTCTACACATTGTAATGTAAGTTTGTACACATTATTAAGTGTGTAAATATAATTTGTTTAATTTTTAGACGTTCATATGTTTGTACCGCAATGATTTTATGCAGACTACATCTGTACATATACAAATAATCTAAATTTTTTCTTTATAATTTGGTATGCATTTGTTTGATGATTTTATTTGATAATATTAAATATTTTTTACAAATTATGTATCTGTAGAGACTGTACAGATATCTGTACACATTGTAATGTAAGTTTTTACACATTATTAAGTGTGTAGATGTAATTTGTTTAATTCTTAGACTTTCAGATGTCTGTACAGATGTTTGTACCACAATGGTTTTGTACAAATTACATCTGTACACATTATTATGTGTATAGACTACTATCTGTACAGACATCTGTACAGAACCATTGCATATATCACTTTTGGTATAAAATATTTTTCAAAAAAAAACTAAAAAAATGCATATCAATTTATAAAGAAAAAAAAAGTATTTTTGTATCTGAAAAAATTTTTTAAAAATATTTATATGATCAAATATCTAAATAATTAGACATGGGTGTTTAATTAAAAAAAACAGAATAAAAGAAAAAAAAATGCTACTGAAATTCCCCACTCTCTCACTATTTTTCTATCTCACACAAAATGGGTCACACTTTCCATCTCACACACCCTCTCTCACGTCTCTCACCCTCTCACCACTCACACTCACACTCTCTCACACCACCCATTTTTAACATTTTGAATAGTAAAGGTACTAAAAAATGAATTATTTTTTCAAAACGTATTAAATCTATACTTTACCCTAAATAATTTAGAACATAATACATTATATTTTTATTTGAGTATCCGAAATTATACCCGAAATTTTAAATTTTACCCAAAAATTTGGGTATTTATCCTAAAACCCAAAAATTTATTCGAATTTTTTTGGATATTCGGGTAAAATTCCGGATTTTTATGCACACAAAAATAATCAGGGTTTTTAACGGTTCTGAAAATCTATACCCAATCCGACCCGAACCGGAAAGGACCAAAACCGAAATCAAACCAAATTTTTAGGTTTATTCTATTGGGTCCAAAACTTTTCTACTCGAAATATCCAAACCCGAACGGTTCCTACCAAAACCCGATCTGAGTACCCAAATGTCAAAAATTATTTCGCTAACAAAAAAAATCAAATATTCAAAATATTATGCGTTTTTACTTTTTTAATTTTTATCTAAGAACAAATATTGTCTTTTCTAGATAAATAAAATATTTTTTTTTGTTTTAAATAATAGTCACGATAAATAATAGTATGGTTTTTGGAAATATTAATTTAAAATGCTTTGTTAAATTTTAAATTAAATGCGTCAAATAAGTATTTATATATGGGCCCGTTTGTTTCGTGTACAGTGTACTACGTCTAGATACACATATCTAGTGAACACGAAACAAATATAACTAAAACTATAACTAACATAGTCTTTACGCAAAACTTCAACAAATATCTCTGAACACGGCAATGAACATAGTGCAACTAAAACTATAAATCCAAGCATAGTGAAGTGACCAAATTAAAACTTGACTTCAGTTTGATATACGGAAAAAAATAAACTACGTAATAAACATCAACCATCAGTTAGTTATGTATAAATGTATGAGATCATTACTTGTAAACCAAAAATGCTTTGATTTGGATCGGTCACTTCATGTGAAGATTACCAATTACATCCAATCTTTTTTCACTATAAAACCCCATCTCAATACCCTTTTGGAATAATCAAACTAGTACCAAGAATCATTTAACTTTCCTAAAGCAATGGCTTTTAAACTGATGCAAGTATGTTTCTTGGTCTCTCTAATTCTATCAATATGTTTTTCCATCGCTCTTTCTCGTCCACTCGACAATGAACTCATCATGCAAAAGAAGCACATCGAGTGGATGACTAAACACGGCCGCGTTTACGCGGATATGAAGGAGAAAAACAATCGCTACGTTGTGTTCAAAAGCAACGTTGAACGTATTGAACTCTTGAACAGCATGCCTGTCGGTAGAACGTTCAAACTTGCGGTAAATCAGTTTGCTGATTTAACCAATGACGAGTTCCGTTCAATGTACACTGGTTACAAAGTAGTCTCGGCTTTGTCTAGCCTAGGCCAAACTAAAACGACGGCGTTTAGGTACCAAAACGTTTCTTCTGGTGGTTTGCCCATCTCTGTTGATTGGAGGACGAAAGGAGCTGTGACCCCTATCAAGGATCAACGCACTTGCGGTATAAATTAGATCTTTATTCATAAATTTTTTACATCTTTATGATATTTTGCTATGTTTCATTTTGTTTCATACCATTTTATTGAGATAGTATATGTTGTGACGGGTTATCCAATAGTATAAATACATGAAAATTAAATATTTATGATGGTGACACTAATGAAGTGATATTTTGTGTAGGATGTTGTTGGGCGTTTTCAGCGGTTGCGGCTATTGAAGGAGCAGCTCAGATCAAGAAAGGCAAACTTATCTCTTTGTCTGAACAACAACTTGTCGACTGCGACACAAACGATTTTGGCTGTGAAGGCGGTTTAATGGACACCGCGTTCGAGCACATAAAGGTGACCGGCGGTTTAACAACTGAATCAAATTATCCTTACAAAGGAGAAGATGGTACTTGCAATTCCAAAAAGACCAACCCGAAAGCAACGTCTATCACAGGTTTCACTTTTAGCCGAACAGAACCAAAATTTTCTTATAAACAAAATTGGTTTTTATTTTAACAGCCATAATCAGAAAAACCAAATTAAAAAAAAATGTAAAATATATTTATATTGATTAAGTCAAGGTAACATAATTTCTTTTTTCATAAAAATAATTAAGTTATTTTAATCAAAAAACAAGTCTGGAATTCATTAGCCTAATATGTTGAACTTATTAGTCTTGACATGGTTACACATCGTACATACATATAGGTTATGAGGATGTTCCGGCTAACGACGAGAACGCACTGATGAAGGCAGTGGCACACCAACCAGTTAGCGTTGGAATCGAAGGAGGTGGTTTTGATTTCCAATTCTATTCGTCTGGTGTGTTTACTGGAGAGTGCACTACGTATCTTGATCACGCAGTGACTGCGATCGGATATGGTGAATCTACAAACGGATCAAAGTATTGGATCATTAAGAATTCTTGGGGAACAAAGTGGGGAGAGAGTGGATACATGAGGATTCAAAAAGATGTCAAGGCTAAAGAAGGATTATGTGGTCTTGCCATGAAAGCTTCTTACCCTACCATATGATATCAAATCCGGTTCAGTACCCGGTTATGCTTTTAATTGTGTATTTGCGTGTGGGATTTATGTCTATAAATAATCTGAATAGTTTGTGTAAGAAAAAATTGTATTCAGAATTTCAGATGGTTGTATGCATTTTGTGAAATTGTAATTTACGTTTATCATGTGATGCAAAAAGATTTAATAATTTCGAAACATTTCTTTCACATATAAGGCGATAAATCTGGACGGTATTAGCTAGTGGTAATTTGAAGCATATACATAATAAAATTCCACTTAGTGAAATTGAAAAATTGGTAAGAAAAGCAAAATTTTGAGTTTCTAAACAAAATTTCAGACATCTAATGGTGAAATAATATTAGTTATCAGTTTATAACGACATATGTATATTTTGTTTTTGGCAAGTATAAAATACATATTTGCCAGAAAAATAAAATGATGTTTTTATGCGTTTGGGATCCAACAATATGAAATTTTGGTAAACATAATTTTTTTTTTTTTTTGGTAGGATCTGTATTTTTTCCCTACAACTTTGGGTGAATTTGTGGGATAACCAAAATAAAAAAAGTTATGTAGAAAATAACCATATAATAAAGAAAATTAGGTGAATAACCATTAGTCAACGGAAAATTACCTAAATGGCAGTTTTGGTGGTGATGGAGTAGTGGTGGCGGCGTTGGTCCGGCGGCGGTAGTCCGGAGAAGGTAGTCCGGTGGCGGTTGATATATCATGGTTTTTACGGTTTTTAACCATGATATAAGTGTGTTTTTTTTAGTCTTTTGATTTGTTTCTAGGTTATTTTTGAGTCTTTACAGGTTATCTAGGAATTTTGGATCATTTTGGAGCACTTTACCGAAGGAAATCAAGTTGGAGTCGGATCAGAGTACGAGCATCGATCGACACCACACAAAGGAGCATCGATCGACACTCGTGTTTACCCGACGAGAGAACAACAAATTTGGAAGTTTTACAAATTTGCCCAAAGTCTTCTATAATAGCAACATAAGCCGCTGGACGTGTTTTAGGATGTATATATATATTATTTTTAGGTTTTAGAAATCCTCAAGTTATTTTCTAGCAGTTTTTGAGAGAAGGATATTGAGAGCTTTTGGGAGAGATAGATCTAAATTCTTTGTAGAGAGAAGATTTCTTGAACTCCCTCTTTTACTTTTAATATCTATTCATGTTATTTAGAATTATGATTTGTGCTTTATTTAATATGTCTGAATAATTTGCCTGTTAGGTTTAGGGTTTTTCATAGGGTTTTTATGATTTATTAGATCTGAAATTTTTTTAGGGTTCTTAATCTTTTATGATCTTCATCCTTGGTTGTTCTTCGCAATAATTCTTGATTGATCACCTAGAATTGTTATCTTAGGGAAATAAATTGATATGAGAATATAATTGTTTTTCTGATTAAACCATTGATGAGCAGAATTGTTTATTACAAAGAGATTTGAATTAATAATTCTGTGAACTTTTCTAAACCTGTTTTTAAAGCTGATTTATTTCTTAGAATTTTACAAAGAGATTTGGATTTTCTGGTTTTAAATTTAGATATTATTTGCAATGAGAACTGATTTAATTTACCAAAAGTTTAGAGTTCGAGATTTGATCTTTATTGCTTGAACCTTAATTAATTTATCTGATTTAATATTTCATAATTTCCTGAGAAATTCCCTAGGCTTAACTCTTTTGATTTTCTGAATTCACAACACTTTTATTTAAATATTTGCATTGCTTTATTTTAATTCAATTTAACTTGTTTAGCGTAATTTACAGAACTTTACAATCTATTGTGTTAGATCTTGAGTCTCTGTGGATTCGACCCCTAAGTACTGCAGTGATCTCTTGTTTGAGAGAGTAGCTCTAGGGATTTATTTGAGCTTATCAAATTTTGGCGCCGTTGTCGGGGACTCTCTGATCCACCATTAGATTTAAGTTTTTAATTTCGTCTAAATTTTTCTTTTTATTTTCTACTTACACGTTTTTGTTTTTCTTCTCTTTGGTGTTTCAGGTGCATGCCTCCTAGACCTCACACAAGGAACAACAAGTCTGGTCCTACTGTGAATCTTTCAAACAAAGAGTTGGGAAAACTTGAACGTGAGAACAGAAAAGCGACTAAATCTCTGAAGATGGTTAATACGATCATTCTGATGCGTGATGAGGCTGGTGTTTTGAGGGATCAAGAGGGCCATTGGCGCAATGAGCAGGGCCAAAAGCTTGATGCAGAAGGAAACGTGATTCCTGAACCTGTTGTCAACGAGCAGGCTGTTGTGAACCAGCAAGGTGGTGTCGTTGATGATCCGGACCTTGGTGTCGATCGACACCAACCAGGTGGCATCGATCGACACCCACCTGCAAATGTGCGTGGAGCTGCCAACCACGTACAGAACCCAGTTCGACGACAGGAGAACAACCGGGATCTGATCAGGACCATTGCTGACTACAATCGGGCTGATCTGGTGTATGAGAACCGGTCTGCTATTGTTCCTCTCCCTTTTCAGGGGAATGATTTTGAGTTGAAACCTGCATACTTTCAACTAGTTGGGTAGAGACCTTTCTCTGCTTTGCCCAATGAGAAGCCCTTGGATCACATTGAGCATTTTGAGGATCTGGTGACTAGCATCAAGGCTAATGGGGTAACTGAGGACTACATCTTCTGCAAACTCTTCCCTTACTCACTTGCAGGAGAGGCATCTCAATGGTTGAAACAGCTGCCTGCTGGATCATTAACAAGCTGGCGTGATGTCAAGGTGGCCTTCCTCAACCACTTCTATGATGATGCAATATCAGATGAGTTGAGAATCAAGCTGTCTTCCTTCAAGCAGAGACCGGATGAAGCTTTCAAAGTAGCTTGGGTAAGATTCAAGGCTTATCAAAGGGACTGTCCACACCATGGTTTCTCAAGGGTTCAATTGCTAAGTATCTTCTTCAGAGGGTGTGACTGGGAGTATCAGTTGGCTTTAGATGCTGCAAGTCATGGGAATTTCAAGACAATATTGCCAGTAGATGCTGAATTGTTGATTGAGAACTTAGCTGCTAGCAATAATACTAAGAGAGCAGATGCTGAAAGGAAGCGATTACATGGAGGATATGACTCACACCAGTTAGCTTCTGTTAATGCTAAGCTGGATTCTGTGCATAATCTCCTTGTGGGTAAGAAATCTATTCATTTTGCTGCTGAAGTTGAGACATATGAGCCAGAATCTGATCAAGGAAATTATGAGGAAGAAGAGGTGAACTATGTCTATGGGAATCAGGGGCAGAGGTTTGGAAATCAGCAAGGTAGTAGGCCTTACAGTGGAAACAGCCAGCGCAGTAACTTTCAGGGCAACTCTTCTGGTTTCACACCCAAACCTGAATATCAGAAGCAGCAACAAAACAGTGGATTCACAAGGACTTATGGCAACAACTCATATCAGTCTCCACCTCCTAAGTCCGCTGAAACTAGTAAGATGGAAGCTATGCTTGAGCAGCTTTTGCAAGGCCAAGAACAAATGACCGTGACTTTCAATGGGAAGCTGGATAATGTCTACACTGATCTTAATGGGAAGTTTGAAGCTTTGAACATCTATGTCAAGAAGCTGGAAACTCAGGTTGCGCAGACTGCTGGGTCTGTGAAAAGGCAAGAAGGTTATCTCCCTTCAAGAACTGAATCAAATCCTAAACATTCTTGCAATGCAGTGACTTTGAGAAGTGGCAAACAACTCCATCCTATACCCCAGAAGAATCAAACTGATGATCTACAGGAGTTGATTGATATAGACGACGAAGAGGATGTTTCTGCCGAGCCAGTATCGACCGACACAGATGGGCATCGGTCGACACCCAAACCATGCAAAGTTTCGAACAAAATCCCAGAACAAAGCGTCGATCGACACCAACCAGGTGGCATCGATCGACGCCAACCACGGACAGAAACTGCGAATGTGAAGTCTTCTACTCCAGTTGCAGAAAGAGTTTACACACCTAAGGTTCCTTTCCCCAAAAATCCAAGGAAGTCTAAACAAGAGCTAGATGATGCCAAGTGCAAGACCATGATGGATAAGCTTATTCTTGAGTTGCCTTTGGTTGATGCTGTTAAGACTTCTCCAATGCTTAGGAGATATGTCAAGAGGATGGTAACCAAGGATTTTAATGCTGAGCAAGGAGTTATGATGATATCAGCCCAAGTCAGTGCCATCATTCAGAACAAGATCCCAGAAAAACTTCCTGATCCAGGGAGCTTTGTTCTTGATTGCACTATCTTCACTGACAAATTTGCTAGATCTTTGTGTGATCTTGGTTCTAGTGTCAACCTCATGCCAAGATCAGTAGCACTCAGCCTGGGAATGACAGACTTCCAGCCTACTAAGCTCACTCTCATCCTTGCTGACCGGTCCGTTCGTATTCCAGATGGTGTTCTTGAAGATGTTCCAATTAAGATTGGTGAGTGCTTGATACCTACTGATTTTGTGGTGTTAAAGTATGAGGAGGAACCCAAGGACCCTCTTATTCTGGGAAGATCATTCTTAGCTACTGAGCTATAATTAATGTCAAGAAGGGTCAGATTGGTCTCAACATTGGTGATTTACAAATGCGCTTTGACATGGAGAAGTTGGTTAAGAGGCCAACCATTGATGGCCAGACATTCTATGTAGACACATTGTCTAATCTGGCTGAGGAGATATTCCAGGAGCTGCATCCTGAGGATCCTTTAGAGAGAGCATTGGTTGCTTCTACTGAAGAAGCTAAGCATCTAGATGACATTGCTGCTGGGTATGTCAAACTGCTTGATGCTAATGAACAAGTGAAGAAGCTGGTTGCACAAGAGGAATTGGTTTGTACTTCTCCACCAGCTGCAAAGGTTTTTGATTGGAGTCTTGAAAAAGCTCCAAAGGTTGATCTCAAGCCACTTCCTGCAGGTTTAAGGTATGCATATCTAGGTGAGAACTCTTCTTATCCTGTTATTGTTAGTGCTTCCTTAAACAATGCAGAGCTCACTTTACTGCTAAGCAAGCTGCGCAAGTTCCGCAAGGCTCTTGGCTATTCTCTTGATGATATTGCAGGAATCTCTCCAGACTTGTGTATGCATAGGATTCATCTTGAGGAAGGAGCTAAGACATCCATTGAGCATCAGAGGAGACTGAATCCGAATCTGCAAGATGTTGTCAAGAAGGAGATCATGAAGCTGCTGAATGCTGGGATCATTTATCCAATATCTGACAGCAATTGGGTTAGTCCGGTACATGTTGTTCCTAAGAAGGGTGGAGTTACAGTGGTGAAGAATGACAAGAATGAGCTGATCCCTACAAGGACAATTACTGGTCATCGGATGTGCATAGACTACAGGAAGCTGAATGCTGCAACAAGGAAAGATCACTTCCCACTTCCTTTCATTGACCAGATGTTGGAGAGGTTAGCTAATCATCCATACTACTGCTTTTTGGATGGTTACTCAGGCTTTTTCCAGATTCCCATTCATCCTGATGACCAAGAGAAGACCACCTTCACTTGTCCCTATGGTACCTTCGCTTACCGCAGAATGCCTTTTGGTCTCTGTAATGCTCCTGCAACATTTCAGAGATGCATGATGTCAATCTTCACTGATATGATTGAGGATTATATGGAGGTGTTCATGGATGATTTTTCAGTTTATGGATCTTCATTCAAAAGCTTTTTGGATAATCTCTGTAAGGTGCTAGCAAGGTGTGAAGAGAAGCATTTGGTGCTAAACTGGGAAAAATGTCATTTTATGGTTAGAGATGGCATAGTGCTTGGCCACAGGGTTTCAGGAGCTGGAATAGAAGTTGACCGCGCTAAGATAGAGGTGATGACAAGTCTTCAACTACCAGAGAATGTGAAGGCAGTAAGGAGCTTTCTTGGACATGCAGGGTTCTATAGGCGTTTTATCAAAGATTTCAGCAAGATAGCAAGACCACTTTCTGCTTTGTTGTGCAAAGATGTCAAGTTTGAATTCACTGATGAATGTCGCATAGCCTTTGAGAGGATTAAGCATGAGCTTGTGAGTGCACCTATTGTTCAGCCACCAGATTGGGATCTTCCTTTTGAAGTAATGTGTGATGCTAGTGACTTTGCAGTAGGAGCAGTGCTGGGACAAAGAAAATATAAGAAGCTTCATGCAATCTATTATGCAAGCAGGACACTTGATGAGGCACAAAGAAATTATGCAACAACAGAAAAGGAGTTGTTGGCTGTGGTGTTTGCTTTTGAGAAGTTTAGATCTTATCTGGTTGGTTCAAAAGTCATTGTTCATACTGATCATGATGCATTAAGGTACTTGATGCAGAAGAAGGATGCTAAGCCTAGACTTTTGAGATGGATTCTTCTTCTAAGAGTTTGACATTGAAGTGAGGGATAAGAAGGGGATAGAGAATGGTGTTGCTGATCACTTGTCCAGGATTAGGATTGATGATGATGTTCCAATTCGTGATTGTCTTCCTGAAGAGCATGTTTATTTTGTTGATACTGGGTTTCGGACTGATGATTCCACGAATTTGTCTTCGGATGCATGCGGTGTCGATCGACACCACACCAGCATCGATCAACACCCTTTGTTTCCCGAATCAGATTGGTCGAATGATGGAGATTTAGCTGTTGTGGCTAGCTCCAATCAACCCTGGTATGCTGATATTGCCAATTATCTTGCTGCAGAGGTAGAACCTGATCAATTCATAGGCTATCATAAGAAGAGGTTCTTGAGAGAGCTAAGGAGATATTATTGGGATGAGCCCTATTTGTATAAGCATTGCAGTGATGGTGTTTACAGAAGATGTCTAGCTGAGACAGAAGTTCCTGATGTTCTTTTTCACTGTCATGGATCAGATTATGCTGGACACTTTGCTACTTTCAAGACAGTGTCTAAGGTTCTACAAGCTGGGTTTTGGTGGCCAACAATGTTCAAGGATGCTAATGAGTTTGTTTCCAGATGTGATGCTTGTCAGCGGAAAGGTCAGATTAGTAAGAGGCATGAGATGCCACAAAACTTTATCCTTGAGGTTGAAGTTTTTGATTGGTGGGGCATTGACTTTATGGGACCATTCCCTTCCTCTTACAAGAATGAATACATCTTAGTGGCTGTTGACTATGTCTCCAAGTGGGTTGAAGCAATTGCAAGTCCAACCAATGATTCTGCTGTGGTTCTTAAGCTCTTTAAGACCATTATCTTTCCAAGGTTTGGAGTTCCTAGAATTGTCATCAGTGATGGAGGTAAGCACTTTATCAATAAAGTGTTTGAGAAGCTGCTGAAAAAGTATGGTGTTCAACATAGAGTGGCTAGTCCATACCATCCTCAGACCAGTGGACAAGTTGAAGTTTCCAACAGGCAGATTAAGGAGATTCTAGAGAAAACAGTGGGTGTTACAAGGAAAGATTGGGCTATGAAGCTTGATGATGCACTTTGGGCATATAGAACTGCTTATAAAACACCACTTGGGACTACTCCTTTCCATCTGCTTTATGGTAAAGCCTGTCATCTTCCAGTGGAGTTAGAGCACAAAGCAGCCTGGGCAGTTAAGTTGATGAATTTTGATGCCAAGACAGCTTCAGAGAGAAGGTTAGTGCAGTTGAATGAGTTGGATGAGCTGAGATTTCATGCATTTGAGAATTCCAAGCTGTACAAGGAGAGGACCAAAGCTTATCATGATAAGAAGATCATCTCCAGGCACTTTGAGCCAAATGACCAGGTACTCCTTTACAATTCCCGCTTGAAGCTGTTTCCTGGAAAGCTGCGTTCCCGCTGGTCTGGTCCTTTTACTGTTCAAGAAGTCAGACCATATGGAGCTATTGTGCTGTTGAACTCAAAAGGGGAGAAATTTACTGTTAATGGCCAAAGGGTGAAACACTATTGGGCGAAAGCTGAGATACCAGACTGACACATTATGCGTTTGGATGATGCACCCTCTGCCTAATCCGCTGCCAAGTCAAGCTAATGACTTAAAACAAGCGCTGAGTGGGAGGCAACCCACTGGTAAGAATTAATTATTTTGAATTTTTGCTTTTTAGGATCACTAACATATTAATTTTTGGTTTTGAGTTTTATTGTTTCAGAATTAAAAAAAAAAAAGAGAGAAGTTACGAATACCATTGATCAGAGCTAGCATCGACCGATACCATGTAAATGGGCATCGGTCGACACTCTTATGGACAGAGGCGAGCAAACGGGCCATCGGGTTTGATTTTGTTGGGTTTCAATCGAGTGGGCTTGTGATCGAAAGTGAGCCGGGTCCGACAGAAGAAGCATCGATCGATGCTACCTTATAAGAGCATCGGTCGATACCACTTAAATCCGAGAGAGGAAGCTTAAAATCGTGAGACTTCGTCTTCTTCCCTCTTTCAACCCAAATTCGAGCTAACCCTAAATTGCTCATAACTCTCTCATTTCAGCTCCGTTTTGAGTGATTCCAAGCTCTAATCCACTCGATTTTCTCCCCTCTACCTGGATCTAGTGTCAATTTCGTGTTTTGGAGTGATGACAGCCAACAAGAGGACTCGAAAGAACGACGGCGAAGCTTCTTCTTCAGCTCGCCCACCTCGTCAATCCGGCAGCCGGCCGCCTCCGCGAGCTCCGGCGGACCTTCCCCAACCTCCACGACGTTCGACGACGGCTCCCACCACTTTACCATACCTCTCTCTTCCATCTCCCATTCCATCAAGGTTTCCATGGCCAAAAGAAGAAGGTCAACCAATTCCATCAAAGATAGAATGGCCTCAACACAAGCTTCCTGAGCTTAGCAAGCCTGAATTCATCAATAGACCAGTGGGTGCTTGGGGAGAGTATGAAACAATGCTCTATAATGCATGGTTGGGAGTTGAGATTGAGCCTACAAGGTTTGTTGATCCTGTCATTCTTCGTAGGTTGGACATTCATGATGAGGTTTTGGATTTGATTGATAGGATGGGTTTAGGAACGGTATGTACTAGGCAGTATGATTTGTACCCGGATTTAGTGTGACAGTTCATGGCATCAGTTAGGATTACTTACAGAAATGAGCGAGCACGAGATGCGTTTGGGGGTGCATTGCATTTCTTCATCAATGGAATGCCTTATGATATCGATTTTGCTCATTTGTGTGATGTGTTCCATTGGACTCGTTTTTATCAGAATGTTGCTTTGCCTAAGCACTATGAGGATCTCTCTCCTTTGTGGTCCTACATAGGACTTGGTCCTTATAATTCCAAGAAGATGCTTCAATCAGAGGTCCACCATCCTGTACTCCGATATGTTCTTACGGCTGTTGCTACCACTTTGCAGTATAAGATGGAGCCTAATAAGATGCGAGCAGCAGAGCTTTATTTTCTGAACATTGCTTTGCGTGCCATGATCCCTTCTTTGGCTTCTGCTGAACGTCGCGACCCTCAGTGCCTCAACCTTGGGGCTATTTTCGCACATCACTTGGTTGAGCTTCAGACCAAGCCATTTTCAGGTACTGGAGTTAAGAGAGAGGCTGTGGGGAGCCTTATTACTGCTATCCTTCAGTTCAAGAAGATTCCTATTACTGGTTATAGTGTTATCACTAGGAGACAGCTTATGGATGAGCAGTATTTGAGGAGTGCACACTGGCTGAAACTGGGTTTGTTGTGGAGGTTTATTGATGATACAGGAGAGCACTTTGTCCGCCTTCCACGACCTGATCTTACCACCATTGGTAGAGATCCTGAGCAGTTGCGTTTTCGCCCTCCACCAGCTGACTATGTTGCTTATGCTCCTTCCCGTCGCCATCGCACTTCGCGGACTACTACTGATGCTGCAGCTGCTACTAACCCTGCTGGGGGTTTTGAGACTGGTTCTTCTTCTGGGACTGCGGCCTTTGAGTTTCCAGAGCCATCAGAGGATCCTGCTACTATGGACCAGGGAGTTCATCAGACTTATGTGGTTTCTACTTTGTGTGCCATCTGGAATGGCATGGCTCGACTCTTACAGTGTGGCTGCATTCGTCCTACCAGGCGTACTAGGCGCAGGTCCCCTTCGCCATCTTCACCATCTGCTGAGGATGCTGAGGATGCTGAGGATGCTGAGGATGCTGAGGATGCTGAGGATGCTGAGGATGTTGCAGATGCTGACGATACTGATGATGATGGTGGTGCTGATGATGTTTCTGTTACATTTTAGCTTCTGATCATGGTTTTTCTTTATCTTTTTCCCTTTCCTAGGATTGAGTCATTTTTATTTTTGCTTTGAGTCAGTTTGTGTTTGAAAGTTGTTTGGATTTATGAACTATCTATCTATCATGTTGCTTTTAACCTGTGTTTGTGTTTGAGTGCTTCTTAACAGAATTAACATCAAAGGATTGATCCAACAAAACACAACTAACTACAACAAACAAGGAGATTCGGCCACAATTCACCATTCGCCGAAGGTGTCGATCGATACTGCCTTGAATTGCATCGATCGACACCGATTGAGTAACCCGAAAATATGTTCAATTTTTCTTTCAACTTTTCAACACAATTTTGGTTTCTTGACTTTTCCCTTCTTTGATAACACTGGGGACAGTGTTGTTTAAGTCTGGGGGAGGTTAGTACTAACTACTTACTTGGTTTTTGTGTCTTGTGTCAAAACTGTATTTTTGTTTTTATTGAGTCAAATTTTTCAAAAATTTCTGTTGAATTATGATCTCTAACTGATGGTTCTTGTTCTTTGGCTAACACTCTAATGATTCTTGACTAAGCTTGGCCTCAGAACTGAAGTGTGGAAAGACTATGAGCTGTATCAACAATCCTGAAAGCCCTTATTCAAAGGATATCTAGTTCAACTAATGTTGTCTCAACTTTTATCAGGATTTTAACCGGACTTAATCTCTTACTTTGGGGTTGGAAATCAGTGGACTAGACTTCTTCTTCAGGCCATACAAGACAGTGAAATTTTTTTAAAGTATGTCTCTCCTCTCTCTTCCCTTCAGTGTTTAAGAAAAAAAGATAAGAAAAATCAGAAAAAAAGAGAGAAATAAAAGATGAGATGATTTTGATCAGTTTAGAGAGGTAGGTAAATTACCAGTGACCTCATTATTCTACTCTTGAGTCAAATGATCACACAAAGCTTGGAAGCGAGGGGTAGGTAAATTACCGATGACCCCGGTATTCGCTTACACCTTTGCTAAAAAAGAATAAGAAAAGAAAAAAAAAAGGAAGTGAGAAAAGGGAGAGGAAAGGAGATGTAAGAAGAATGTCTTGGCCTGAAGAGAGTCCATATGCCACTGTTTGAATACCACAAGGTAAGAACTCACCTGTACTTGCTTTAATTTATGTAATGAGATGGTAATGGTGAGACTAGAGATTCCAGAGGATTATGGGATTAGAGTAAGGAATGTTGATGCTTTTCAATTGACAAAGTATATGAAGTAAGTTCTTGAGAGTCAAGGCGAGAAAGAGTGCGAAGATCAATTACCAGCAGTTGAGTGAATTCTATGTTTTCAAACCTCTTTCACAGGTTTAAGTTTCTGTTTTGCTTGAGGGCAAGCAAAGGCTAAGTCTGGGGGAGTTGATATATCATGGTTTTTACGGTTTTTAACCATGATATAAGTGTGTTTTTTTGAGTCTTTTGATTTTTTTCTAGGTTATTTTTGAGTCTTTACAGGTTATCTAGGAATTTGGCACAGATGGAGCAATATGGAACAATTTGGATCATTTTGGAGCACTTTACCGAAGGAAATCAAGTTGGAGTCGGATCAGAGTACGAGCATCGATCGACACCACACAAAGGAGCATCGATCGACACTCGTGTTTACCCGACGAGAGAACAACAAATTTGGAAGTTTTACAAATTTACCCAAAGTCTTCTATAATTGCAACATAAGCCCCTGGACGTGTTTTAGGATGTATATATATATTATTTTTAGGTTTTAGAAATCCTCAAGTTATTTTCTAGCAGTTTTTGAGAGAAGGATATTGAGAGCTTTTGGGAGAGATAGATCTAAATTCTTTGTAGAGAGAAGATTTCTTGAACTCCCTCTTTTACTTTTAATATCTATTCATGTTATTCAGAATTATGATTTGTGCTTTATTTAATATGTCTGAGTAATTTGCCTGTTAGGTTTAGGGTTTTTCATAGGGTTTTTATGATTTATTAGATCTGAGATTTTTTTAGGGTTCTTAATCTTTTATGATCTTCATCCTTGGTTGTTCTTCGCAATAATTCTTGATTGATCACTTAGAATTATTATCTTAGGGAAATAAATTGATATGAGAATATAATTGTTTTTCTGATTAAACCATTGATGAGCAGAAATGTTTATTACAAAGAGATTTGAATTAATAATTCTGTGAACTTTTCTAAACCTGTTTTTAAAGCTGATTTATTTCTTAGAATTTTACAAAGAGATTTGGATTTTCTGGTTTTAAATTTAGATATTATTTGCAGTGAGAACTGATTTAATTTACCAAAAGTTTAGAGTTCTAGATCTGATCTTTATTGCTTGAGCCTTAATTAATTTATCTGATTTAATATTTCATAATTTCCTGAGAAATTCCCTAGGCTTAACTCTTTTGATTTTCTGAATTCACAACACTTTTATTTAAATATTTGCATTGCTTTATTTTAATTCAATTTAACTTGTTTAGCGTAATTTACAAAACTTTACAATCTATTGCGTTTGATCTTGAGTCTCTGTGGATTCGACCCCTAAGTACTGCAGTGATCTCTTGTTTGAGAGAGTAGCTCTAGAGATTTATTTGAGCTTATCAGCGGTGGTCTGGCAGGGATGGTCCGGCAGTGGTAGTCCGGCGGAGGTGGTCTGACGGCGGTAGTCCGGCGGAGGTGGTCCGGCGGCAGTGGTCCGGTGGTGGTGGTCCAGCGGAGGTGTTCCGGCGACGGTGGCCCAACGGCGGTGGTCCGATGATGGTGGTCCGGTGAAGGTGGTCCGGCGATGGTGGTCCAGCGAAGGTGACCCAGCGGAGGTGATCATGGTTAATAGGAAGTAGAGGGGTTGGCGTTGGTGTTGAATAAGGATAAAATTGTATATATTGTAGATTATATAGTGTGTATGATATTTATATAGTTAGAATAGTTAGATAATTAATTATTGTTTTTTTTTTGGTTATCTGTGCCAATTTCCCTTTTTACAAGCCTTGCCAAAAAAGAAAAGGATTATGAATGGTTCAATCAAACAACTAACAATTAAAGCCTACCAAAAAAAAAACAACTAACAATTAAAACTGAGAAGACAGTACAAAACCGAATTTGGTTGGTTTGGTTTAGTTGGTAAAATCTCAGCCGTTCGATTTACGTTTTTAATTTTTAAAGTTAAACCGGTTTTGGTTTGCTTCGATTTAAAGGCGACCCGACCCGGATTGACCTTGTTCCTTGCACGACTCTCTCTTCTCTCCGTCATCGTCTTCTTCTTCGCCTTACACTCATTGACCCTTCTCATCAGCAAAATTGCAATCTCAGCCATGTCTGAGAAAGAAACTTCACCAGCCATACTTCAATTCGCTCCATTGAACAGTTCCGTCGACGAAGGTTTCTGGCATAGCTTCTCGTCTTTGAAACTCGATAAACTCGGAATCGACGATTCTCCGATTTCAATCACCGGTAAACACACCAAAAACAAATACCCAATTCATCGATTTTGTTACATAAATTTTGATGTATTAACTTCTGGGCAAGTTCTTATGATCCGTTTAGGTTTAGAGAATCAGAAAATTTTGAAAACTTTAAAATCCTCTGTTTTATGATCCTTAATAAATTCAGATTTAGAGTTACTCTGTTTTTGGTTCGTTATAGCGTGTTAATGTGATGGGAATTAATGTGGAAAAATTTCAGGTTTTTATGGACCATGTTCACATCCACAAGTCTCAAATCATCTGACACTTTTGTCAGAGTCATTGCCTTTAGATGAACAATCATCGATTGCTAGTACTAGCCATGGAAATAGGAATAAGTGTCCTGTTCCTGGGATTTTGTATAACACCAATACCCTCGAAAGCTTCCATAAACTTGACAAACAAAGTCTGCTCAAAGCAGAAGCCAATAAGGTTAATACAAAACTTATCTCTGACTTGGTTCTCATCAGTTCTTTTGTGGTGAAGTCTAATCTTATTTTGTTGGTGAATTTTTTAGATTTGGGATGATATTCAATCAGGAAAAGCTCTTGAGGACCCTGCTGTGTTATCAAGATTCCTCGTTATCTCCTTCGCTGACCTTAAGAAATGGAGTTTCCGTTATTGGTTTGCGTTTCCTGCGCTTGTTCTTGATCCTCCTGCAAGTTTGGTAGATTTAAAGCCAGCTTCAGCTTATTTTAGTTCTGAAGAGGCGGAGTCAGTATCCGCTGCTTGTAACGAGTGGCGTCACTCAGATTTAACTACTGGTACTCAACATTCTTGTTCTTTTTATGTTTTCTTCAAAATTCAACTAGCAGTAGCTGAAAATCTGTGTTTTGCTGCTGTAGATGTTCCATTCTTTTTGGTTTCGGTTTCTTCTGATTCGAAAACTAGTATCAGACATCTTAAAGACTGGGAAGCGTGCCAAGGTGATCATCATAAGGTAGTAAGGTGTAACTAACTCTTCCATATACGTTAGGTAATAGGAAAATAATTCACCTTTACCTATCTCTCTCTCTGCAGTTGCTTTTTGGTTTCTATGACCCGTGTCACCTTCCTAATAATCCTGGCTGGCCACTTCGAAATTACTTGGCACTTATTCGCTCAAGATGGAACCTCGAGACAGTTTGGTTCTTTTGCTACAGAGAGAGTCGTGGTTTCGCTGACTTGAACCTTTCCCTTGTTGGTCAAGCCTCAGTTACACTTGCATCAGGTGAATCAGCTCCGACTGTACCTAACTCAGTGGGATGGGAGCTTAACAAAGGGAAACGAGTACCCCGATCCATTAGCCTTGCTAATTCTATGGATCCAACAAGGTGATTTTCTGCTCCATGTCAAAGATTCCAACAAATAAATAGGTATAGTCTGTTTAAAGAAACGCATCCTCATCCTTTTGCAGGTTGGCTGTTTCTGCTGTTGATTTAAACTTAAAGTTAATGAGATGGCGTGCATTACCGTCTCTTGACTTAAACGTTTTGTCCTCTGTCAAATGCCTTCTTCTTGGAGCTGGTACATTGGGCTGCCAAGTTGCTCGCACCCTTATGGTATGTATCGAAGAGAGTGCAAGATCAAACAATCTTACGAACTCACTGATTACTTAAGAACTTGTTTATCTTTTCTTTATTTAGGGTTGGGGAATCCGCAATATCACCTTTGTTGATTATGGTAAAGTAGCTATGTCTAATCCAGTCAGGCAATCTCTCTACACATTTGAAGATTGTGTAGGCCGTGGCGAGTTTAAAGCTGTTGCTGCTGTTAAAAGTCTCAAACAGATATTTCCAGCAATGGAATCTAGTGGAGTTGTTATGGCTATACCGATGCCTGGACATCCGATTTCTAGCCAAGAAGAGGATTCTATTCTCGCAGATTGTAAACGTCTTAGCGATTTGATTGAATCTCATGATGCCGTGTTCTTGTTAACTGATACAAGAGAAAGCCGGTGGTTACCTTCTCTTCTTTGTGCTAATGCCAATAAGGTAACTCAACTCTGTTTCTTTCTTTCTATCTTGCTGGTTAAGTATAAGTATAATAACAATCTGCTTGATATGTTGGTGTTTGATTTGAAACTCAGATTGCTATAAACGCGGCTTTAGGTTTCGATAGCTACATGGTAATGCGCCATGGCGCTGGCCCGACCTCCCTGTCTGATGATATGCAGAATCTTGACATGAACAAGACAAACAAACAGAGACTTGGATGTTACTTTTGCAACGATGTGGTTGCACCTCAGGATGTAAATTCCCTTGGCTTCTTTGGTTTTGATATTTTGTTGTTGTTTTGTGATACCTCTGGTTCAGCTCTGATTTGTCGTGACCTGCTCTTTTCTTGTATTTGCAGTCAATGACTGATCGAACTCTAGACCAGCAATGCACTGTTACACGGCCAGGTCTAGCTCCTATTGCAGGAGCTCTTGCCGTTGAACTCTTAGTTGGAGTCCTACAACACCCACTTGGGTAAGTCTTTTGAAAACAATACATTGAAAATTCAATACTCAGCCTTATCGTCTTACATATGTTTGATACAGTATCAATGCAAAAGGCGACAATTCGAGCTTGAGTAATGGAGGAAACAATGATGATTCGCCTCTCGGGATATTACCTCATCAGATTCGAGGCTCAGTTTCTCAGTTCTCACAGATCACGCTGCTTGGCCAAGCCTCCAACAGTTGTACAGCTTGCTCTGAAACCGTAAGTTTTTCCACATGAAAACTTTTCTAACAGAACCAAGCTCTCGCGAAGCTCATAACGTTTTTTTTTAACTTTTATTATATTCAGGTGATATCTGAGTATCGAGAGAGAGGAAACAGTTTCATACTTGAAGCTATTAACCATCCTACATACCTGGAAGATCTCACCGGTTTAACCGAGCTTAAGAAAGCTGCTAATTCATTTAACCTCGACTGGGAAGATGATGATACTGATGATGAAGATGTAGCTGTAGATATGTAAATGTCCATAAACTAATATTGACAAGATGGTTTTCATATGATTCACTTAATAATCATTTTTTAACTACAGTGCAAATTCTAATCATAATTAGTAGGTCTCATTTTATCACAATGAGAATTGTGAAATGCGATTGAAAAAAAAAAACTAACTAAAAATAAAATAAAACACAACAAATTATTCGAATTGTGAAATATTTTAATTCGTAAAGCGGTGGCATTCTGTAGCAGCAGTGCAACCTCGTCGGTAAGTGTTATCGGATTGATCAGGTTTACCATCTGGTTTAGCTGGTTTGTTTTGCTTCATTGCATCATAGTTTATATATCTTGAAGCTTGAAGAATCCTACGGCTCAAATCCAAACTTGATCTCATCTTCTTCATCATGGTGATCTTTTCTTCTCCACTGTCAATGCAATTGTCACATTTCACCGGACGAGATCCGAACACCAACGCTGGAAACAAAGACGCCGAGATGACGACGGCGATGATCATCAAGAACTTCATATCATTCATCATCGAGACTTTCAAAGAGTGTGTAAAATAGAGAGTAGTGTGTTGATTCGTTTACGAGTTAGTGGTACTGGTTTGTGATTAAAACACTTGGTTATTCTACATTTTTATTATAGTTCTTTTTTGTAGGTTCATCGAATATTTAACAAGATTTTACTCATTATTATCGTAAAAGCAAGTCCAGTGTATCATTATTTTATTTTAATTACAACGTCAAATTCATGGAATAAGAAGTTAATACGTCGACATAAAAGATGAACCTATTACCTATACAAACAAAAAAATGATACACTGGACAGCTTGCTTTTACTCAATAATAATGAGTATATGATAGCGTTTGATACGTTGGTTAAATAAACTACTTAGGGGAGTGTTAATAGCAAAACTGAGATTTGCGAAGATGCATTGAAACATGATTAAATTATTTGGAGGGATTTCCAATTTGGTGCAACTTTGAACAATTTTTTTTGGTGATCCAAGGTTTTCTATTAATTCATAGGGTGTTTTTTTTTTTTAATTTGGTGACAGAAAAACTTACTGCTGTTGTAACGTTTCTTTAGTTTTAAGATATTAACGCAAGTTACTGAAACGAAATTATATTGCTAATTCCAAATTGAGAATGGCGTATACTTAATTTAATTGGAAGAAGAACTAGAAACTACTCTCTACGTTTTTTTAGATGATTTTTTTAGAATAATGGGGCGAGAGAGGGCTCGACCTCTCGTACTCATGATCACTCACTAGCTATGGGACAAACGGAATAAGTGGTGCGCAGCAAATGAAAAATTTTCTTAAAAAATGAAAACTGTGATCAACGTGGAGTGGACTAAATCACACCCGACGGCACCGGAGAGCATTTACGGGCAGAAAAATGAAGCCGCCTCCAACCACAATCCCTGAGCATGAAGTTGTATCCCTAATAGTTACAAGAACCATCTCTCACGGGTTAGAAAATCCACGTACAGCAAACCACCACCACTATTTAACACTGAAGATCCCACCGGAGATTGTCGTGGAGCAAACCAATGCCGCATCAAAACAAAGCAAGCTTTACGGATTCTGAAAGTGTAAGAGCTATTGGTACAGAAACTAAATCAACAATTAACACAAGGATTTTCTCATTGATTAATAGAAAATACGTTTACAATTCTTTCTTTTAAACTATTTTCTATCCTCTCAATCTCAAGTTCTTAGATCACAAGCTTGATCAAGAACCTCTCTCAAAAACCCCTCTGCCTTCTTTGAATCTCTACGCTATATTTCTTAAGCTTCAGATTCAATTGCTAGGAATTCTTAAACTCTAAATCTCTGCCTCTACTTTGAGGCCAAGTGTTAAGGTATAGAGAAGCACAACACACAGATTTACACTTGGAACACGCAAATCAACGCTTTTCTATTCAATCTTATTAACAAAATTTATCTCTTACAGTGATACAATTTTGTCTCGGCCCTTATTCAACCTATTCTATCCAATAGGATTGATCCCGACTAAGAATGAATCTAAGCCTCTCTCTTTTCTATCTAAACACACACCTGTGTAGATCTAAGAGAATAAAACTAACCCTCTCTCTTTTCTATCTAAACTCTCATCAGTATAGATTTAAGAGAAAGAAAAACAATTCTCTGCGCACTTAATCACCTCCCTGATTAAGTCACAGAGAACTGGGAACACACCTTCTAAGCCTTATTTTTGTGGCTTCGAAGTTTACAAACCTATCAATATTCTAGAGTGCTCAAATTGGCTCGTGGCCTACTCTTAGAATATATATACATGACTTGAGAAACCTTACAAGGCGAATCTTCAAGTATCAAGGATAATGAAACTGTTTGCTGCTCAAGCTTATCCTTTCCTTATTTGTTGTAGAGAATATTCTTCATATCTCCAAGTACAATCTCGTCTCTATCTTCAATGCCAAGTCAGCAACTTTCCTCGACACATCATCAAATCTACTCATGTCTTGCCACATCAGCTCACGCATCCATGTCAGCAACTCATGCGTATGTGATCTGATACAGCTTCCCGATTGGCACAACTCTCTGTCCGGCACAACAACTTGTTCCTCAGAGCTAGTTGTTCTAGAATCTGCATTTACACCAAGGTCCCTTATTTATACTAACAGGTGTGCCATACAACAAGCTTTTTTCCTATTCTAATGCTAACAGGAATTGACAATTTTATTGTTCTTTGAGAAAAAAATAAATTTTTTATCTTTCCTAAATTTCCTTTTTCCAAGCTTTTCTTTGCTTCTTCAAGCTTCTAGACTTTTCTCCAAGCTTCCAGCTCTTGTAATTTTCCTTATCAATTAATACATTAAACGTCATGACTTATTTCCATTTTTTTGGTTCTTTATGATTTGCTTTTATTACTTCTTGTCCTACTTGCCCTTAGGACAGCGTTTGTATCAGATGTTTGCATCTTCGATCTCCCCCTTTTTAATATTGTGTCTCTCAAGCTCATGTTTGTAGCAATGCAAATGAAAGAACTTTCTTTAAAGCCGCTTCAATTTTAACAAATATCCAATAGAGCCGTTTAAAGTTTTTTAAGATAAACAACAACCTTGTGTTTTATAGCTTCCTCAAAAAACATACAACCGAAGCTTGAAATGTTAAAGAGAACTCCCCCAAAATCCTACAACCGAAGCTTCCAATGAAAAAGAGAAACTCTCCCACAAACTCTTACTCACACCATCTCCCCCAGCTTGAGAACATATATGTTAAAAATAGAGCTTAAATCATCTTTGACAAGGGATGATTTTGAATCAGGCGATGAACAACATGTGTGATAGTCTGAAGAGCCTGGGCAACATCCACAAGAGATTCATAAGTCACTGCTTGATCCTCTTGTCCAATTTGTGGAATTCAAATGCTCCCAAGCTGCAAGACTTCAACATCTTGATCCGACTCATCTTGAGATACATTCGCTGATTCTGGAAAAAAAACTTTTGGCCGATTTGGGATGCTTCTTTTTGAACCATGCATCATAGGCTTCACCAATTCTCTTATCCTTTATGTAGAAAACTGGAGGAATGTATTTTACTTTCTTAAAAACTCTGACTTTATTTTGATGCTCAAGAAGACCAAAGATAATCCGAGGAAACAAAATGTTTCGTGACGCATTCTTCTGAAACGAACGAAGCTCCATCACTTGCTTAAACACCAACTTACCAACATCAGTCCGAATACCATGAAACATCTTATAAATTAACCGAGCTCTTTCTTCAGAGTTATAACCCTGATTAGTAGCAGGAAACCAATTAGAAGATGCAATGCGAAAAAGAGCTCCAACTCTTGCAGACAAATTTCTGGTATTAAGCTTTCCCCAAACAAACCTATTCTCTTCACTCAAGATGTCAGCAACCTTCTCTAAACTAACACTATCAGCATCGGCATCAGCTTTGAGTTCATCGTTTGTTAAAGGAGCAAATTTTAGATAATTGTTGATAGCCGAAAGAGAAAAATCATACATATGTTCTCTGACAAACACCTTGACTCCCTTATCAGTTTTCTTGCTAGGTAAATGTGCATAAAATTCACACACAATATCCTTTACATAACTAGCTAATCCTGACACAGTTGCTTCTAAATTTCCATTTTTAATCAAAGCCAAATATCCCCATTTATCTTCCTCGTTAAAATCAACCACTCGTTCCTCTATGAAGTCTCTAAATAAAAAAAGATTTGTACCTCCTTTTTGCTTTGGCTAAGAAGAAATATTTGGACCGAATTGGAGACTTCGTCCTAAGCTCTTCATCTTGTTTTTGTCGCTTTTTAGGGGGAGAAGGACCCAACTGTTTATGAATCCTCTTTCTCCGAGCAGCGCGATCCAACTGTTCCTGAACCGATACTTGTGTTGGTTCGGTTTCATCATCAAAAGAGAAAATCTCTTGTTCATCTTCTCCATTGTCTCCTTTGCTTTCTTTGGATTTGGCGATTTTTTTCTTCTGAGGATGCTACTTCAGTTGATTTCTCGATCTCATCACCATCAGATCTACACTCTTTACCCTCATCGATTGAACCTTTGTCACCTTCATAAAGAACTAGACTTGTTCTGACTTCGGTGTCACTCAAATCATCAACAAGCTGAGGTCGATTTTTGTTTCCTTCTAATCGAGATTCACGAGCAACCCTTCTTCCTCCAGTCGCCCCTTTGCGAGATGCTCTCACCATGTTCAATAATTCCTAAGTTTTTTTTTTTTTTAAATCTCGACAACCCTAGAGATCCCTTTTCCTTTTTGTTTAAAACAACCCCCAAAAAAACAAATCACAAAAAAAAAAAAACCTCTTCTATCAAAAACAAGCCCAGGTTTCATTAAAAAACTTAATACTAAACCCAAACTTCAACCTCTTAATGTTATAAGCCCTTTATATTATTGATTTAAGCTCACTAGAATTATGATCCATCCCGATCAAAAACAAATAATCCCTTTTCATCTTCGAACTTCTGTACACCCTTCTGACTAACACAGCTCATACTTCACAAATACCAATTGCATTCCGTAGAGCAACAAATCGATTGAAATCCAGCGATTTTGTGAATAAATCAGCTAGTTGTGACTTTGTAACAACATGATCAATCAAAACATGTTTACCTTCCACAAGATCCCTTATAAAATGATGTCGAATATCTATATGCTTGGTTCTTGAGTGTTGTACTGGATTTTTAGAGATATCTATGACACTTTTGCTGTCACAATAAACCTGCAATTCTCTGGAATCCATTCCATAATCAGCTGCCATTTGTTTTATCCATAAAAGTTGTGTGCAGCAACTTCCCAAAGCAATATATTCTGCCTCTGTTGTGGACAAAGACACAGAATTTTGTTTTTTACTCAACCATGAAATTAAGTTGTTTCCAAGAAAAAAACATCTTTCACTTGTGCTTTTCCTATCATCTGCACATCCTGTCCAGTCTGCATCACAAAAACCTGCTAATTTCTTGTTTGAACATTTAGAGAACCATAGTCCAAGATTTGTAGTTCCTTTAACATACTTCAAAATTCTCTTAACCGCTTCTAGATGTGATTTCTTAGGCTTAGCTTGATATCTTGCACACATACCCACACTCAGACATAAATTTGGTCTTGTAGTTGTAAGATATAATAAACTATCAATCATGCTTCTGTAAAGCTTTGCATCCACATTTTTGTCATTTTCATCTTTTGTTAATTTCATTGATGTACTCATTGGCGTCCTTGCTTCTTTGCATTTGTCGAACTGAAATTTTTTTAAGGAGCTGCTTTGCATACGTACTCTAAGAAATGAATATTCCATCATTTGATTGTGTAACTTTCAAACCCATAAAGTATTTTAGCTCTCTAACCAAGCTCATCTCAAACTCTTTAGTCATGCTTTCCACAAATTGATCCACCATAGACTGTGAAGTGCTCCCAAAAATAATATCATCTACATAAATTCCCTGTTTTAATAATCGCTAGGCGCTAGTCGGGCGGTGACTGAGGGCCTAGCGATTAATCGGAAAATCGGATTTAAATCGGAGATTAATCAGGGATTAGTTTAGGGTTTTTTATTATTATATATAATAAATTATAAAATATTTAATTTTTAGGGTTATATATATATTGTTTGCCGTAGTATTTCAAAAATGTTTGACAGCTCAATCGGTTTAACACTCTAAAATAACTAAGGTTGCGAGTTCGACTCTCTGTGTCTATTTTGTCCATTTTTTGCCCTTTTTATTACGAAGGGCAAAACAGTAATTTTCCCGGTCTTCTTCTCCACCCGATCCAGCGACTGTCAAACCTTAATCTATGGCCGCAACTTTTTTTTTAGCTCAGTTTCTACCAATTTCATCTTATATTCAATTAGGTATGATATAAAAGTAGTAGATCTTCAGATTTAACATCATATATAAATAGAAAATCAAGTCAAAATCAAAAAAAAAAAAAAAATTCCGATTTTCTTCCCGATTTGGGTGTAATCGCAGCGGCTCTATACTGCCTAGCGATTCCACGCCGTATAATCGGCCGATTTGACCGATTTTTGGAACAGGGCATAAATTTAAACAACCATAATCTCTTTCTTTTTCTCTAACACAAAGAGTGTTTTGTCAACACTTCCTCTTATGTATCCATGCTCAATCAGAAAATTTGTCAAGCGTTCATACCATGCTCTAGGCTTGTTTTAATCCATAAAGAGCTTTATCCAACCTGTAGACATACTCAGAATGAACCAGGTTTTCAAAGCCTTTAGGTTGTTCCACATAAACTTTTTCTTTCAAAATCCCATTCAAGAATGCACTTTTTACATCCATTTGATACACTTTGAAGTTTAATATGCAAGACGTCCCAAGAAACAATCTAATGGATTCCAACCTTGCTACTGGTGCAAATGTTTCTTCAAAATCGACACCTTCCATCTGAGTATATCCTTGAGCTACCAACCTTGCCTTATTTCGTACTACAACACCATGTTCATCAGATTTATTTGTAAAGATCCATTTTGTTCCTATAACATTAACTCCTTCTGGTTGTGGAACTAATTCACATACATTGTTTCTCACAAATTGCTCAAGTTCTTCTTCCATGGCTATAATCCAGAAATCATCATCAAGAGCTTCAACATGATTTCTTGGTTCAATTGCGGACAAAAAACATTCACATTGAACTGTTTCCCACACAGCTATATTACTGGCCATTTTCTTGAAATCAATCTTTATACCTCTGGTCTTCATTCCATCTTTTATATTTCCAATGATATCTGCAGCTGAATGATTTCGATGAACTTGTTGTACTACTTCCTGAACAACATTCTGGTCTGATTTAGTTTTCTCTGTAAAAGTTTCATTTTCTTCTGTTACGCTCAAATCATCTTATTCTGTATCACTCTCAGAGTTTTCTTCACTCTATTTACTAAGATAATTATCATCAAACACAACATTAACCAATTCCATAATTGCACATGTCCTCTTGTTGTAGACTATGAAAGCTGTACTACTTTATGAATATTCCAAAAAGATTCCTTCATCACTTTTAGAATCGAAGTTCCCAAGATAATATTTATCATTGAGGATGTAACACTTGCATCCAAACACATGAAAATAGCTTAGATTTGGTGTCTTCCCCTTCCACATCTCATAAGGAGTCTTCATTGAGTCTCTTCTAACATAAACTCTATTTATAATGTAGTAGGCTTAGTGCTTCAGCCCAAAATCTTTCTGGAACTTGGTTTCCATGTATCATTGCTCTAGTCATTTCTTGAAGTGTCCTGTTTTTCCTCTCCACCACCCCATTTTGTTGTGGAGTTCTAGGTGATGAAAACTGATGAGAATGACCATGATCTTCACAAAAATTCCATGATCACTTCTTATTCTCTCGATTCTTCCTCTCTCATTTATTAATTGCAATGCCCAAATTCTTAAACTATCTGTTGTATCAGATTTCTCACGAAGAAGTCTAATCCATGTGTATCTTGGAAAATCATCCACTAATACAAAAACATCTCTTCCCAGCCAAGCTTTCAACTTGCATAGGTCCCATCAAATCCATATGCACCAAGTCCAATGCTGCTTTTGATTGAACATATGGAACTTTCTTGTGTTGAATTTTTACTTGTTTTTCCTTACTACATGGACCACACACCATCTTGTCTTCTCCTTTGATTTTCAGTATTCCTCTCACAATCTCTTTGTTGACAAGAGTGGTTAAGTTTCTTGTGTTCATATGCCCAAGATGTTGATGCCATAAATTCAAACTAAGTTCATCTCTTGCTGAAAAAAAAAATATTGTATTGTTCTCCCACATATAACAATTATTTCCAGATCTTCTTCCTCTTAGAATAACATCACCGATTTCATTGATGGCCTTGCAATCAATTTTAGTGAAAGTAACTTCCACTTCTTCATCACACAGCTGACTACGCTTATCAAATTAGCTTTTAAACCTTGAACTAGATATACGTTCATTAATTGTGGAAGTTCTGCACTACTAGTTCTCCCTTTAGCTTGTATAGCTCCGTATCCTCCATCGCCGAAAGTCACCTTTCCTCCTTTAATTTTTTTAACATCCTGCAGATTGTCAAGCATACCAGTCATATGATGTGAGCAGTCACTGTCAAAATACCATGGACCAGTATCCACTTGCTCCTTAGTTACAAACGCCATACTGCATCTGAACCCAGCTTCTGATTTACTTCCTGATGTAGTTTGATATAAATCAGACTTCTTTACCCAGATCTGATTCCGATATCCATTCCAAAAAACTTCCCCAGATGCTTGAGTTTACTTATTTTATTCCGAAACTTGTAGCAGAAAGCTCTTATATATCCATCTCTTTTACAGAAATAACACTCTGATTTTCTCATCGGACCACTTGATTTAATGTCTTGATCTTGATGAGATAATCCACCAGATACGAACTTAACATGACCTGAGTTGGATCCATTTATCGCAGTATATCCTAACCATCTGTTAGACTTCTCAGTTCTTCCATAACTTAGAATTTTATCAAGTTGTTTGGTTCCTACAAACATACGAATCTTCTGATGTTGCTGATCCAACTCTGCTTGTAAATTGACTATTGTCTTCTTTTCTGAGCATAACTCTTTTTCCAAATTGTATGCTTTTAAGGATAAAGTCAGTTTCTCTTTCATTAAGCTCAGACTCTCAGTGCTGATTTTCTTCTCATCTTCAAATTGTTCTTTAGTTGTGCAACAAGCGCTTCAAGACGTGATTTTTCTTTGATTAGATCTTGATTTTCTCTACTAATTTTAATGAGCGTCTCTCGAACCTCCTTGTAACTTTTAACAAAATCAATTTCTATTTCTTCGTCAGATTTAGAATCAGAGACTTCTTCTCCATCCACAAACTTTGTGATACCCACCAAGGCAATAAAGTTTGAAATTTCTTCTTCATCTTCGCTAATCTCATATGAACCTTCCTCCATACTCAGGCATTGATTTTTTTCTTTTCTATCAACACATTCATTTTGAGAATATCACATCCCTTTGCAACCTGAACACTTAAGTTCTCGTCTCTTGATAGTTGGGCATTCACGGATAAAGTGTCCAAACCCTTTACACTCATGACACTGCATCTCAGCTTTTCTTGAACCTTTGATTTCTTCAGTATTCTTTTTGAAAGAACAAAAATTTTTTTTTGACTTTGACCTTGCTCCACTTTTCTTAAAACACGATCAAATCTATGAACAAGTAAACTCACAGGGTCTTCTCCTTCATATATTTGATCATTGCTTTCACATGATGTTAGTGCCAGACCTTTCAGTTTTTTTAATTCCTCCGAGTTCCATCTCGTGTGCTTGCAACATCCCAACTACTTCTCCAAAACTGAGGTTATCGGTGTTATGAGAAACATTCAAAGCAGTTTTATAGGCCATGAATCTCTATGGCAAGCATCTCAAGAATTTTTTAACCAATTTTTTATCTTTGTACTTCTTTCCAAGCGTTAGAGCCTCTTGTGCCAAAGAACTCAATTTAGAATTGAAATCGGAGATCGATTCATGCTCTTCCATCTTTAAGTTTTCAAATTTTGAAGCCAACATATCCATCCTTGAGCTTTCAACTTTAGTTGTTCCTTCGTAGTGGCGTCTGTAAGATATTCCATGCTTCTTTTTCAGTTTCACAACCTTGAATCAAATCGAATTGTTTTCTCCCAACGCTACAGTGTATACCGGTGAGAGATCTAGCATTATATTTTGATTTCTTTTGTTCCTCATTTTTCCAATCGATCTCTGGTTTGTGTATTCTCTTCCCAGCTTCATCTTTAATTGTTGGTTCTTCCTACTTCTCAAGTACAGACTTCCAAGCGAGGCGATCGATTCCTCCTATAATGGAATTAAATCTTGGTTTCCAAAAACCATAGTTTCCTTCATCTAGGATAACCTTATTATTGTTGACAAGATCTCCATAGCTCTCCATCTTCTTCACAGGATCTCACCTGTATGCAATCCTCACAGATGACAACTCTGATACCAAATGAAAGTGTAAGAGCTATTGGTACAGAAACTAAATCAACAATTAACACATAGATTTTCTCAAAACTCTTTTTGATTAATAGAAAATACGTTTACAATACTTTCTTTTAAACTATTTTCTATCCTCTCAATCTCAAGTTCTTAGATCACAAGCTTGATCAAGAACCTCTCTCAAAAACTCCTCATCCCTCTTTGAATCTCTAAGCTATATTTCTTAAGCTTGACATTCAATTGCTAGGAATTCTTAAACTCTAAATCTCTGCCTCTACCTTGAGGCCAAAGTCCCCTATTTATACTAACAGAGTGTGTCATACAACAGGCTTTTTTCCTATTCTAATGCTAACAGGAATTGCAATTTTCTTGTTCTTTGAGAAAAAAAGAAAATTTCTATCTTTGCTAAATTTCCTTTTTCCAAGCTTCTAGACTTTTCTCCAAGCTTCCAGCTCTTGTAATTTTCCTTATCAATTAATACATTAAACGTCATGCCTTATTTCTATTTTTTGGTTCTTTATGATTTGCTTGTATTTCTTCTTGTCCTACTTGCCCTTAGGACAGTGTCTGTATCATATGTTTGCATTTTCAGATTCAAAACAGAAGCCGAGAGACAAAACCTTGCAGGCTACCTACAACCAAAAGTAAAGGAGAAGATTGCACCTCGAAGGTTTATAAAAAAAATATAGTAAAAAATAATGAATTTAAATATTTTAGATTAACAAAAATTTCGAGTTTGCGTTGACCAGATCAATACAACTAAACGGAGTTTGCGTTAATCTAGAGCCAGTCAAATCACAATTTAAGGAGATACATATATAGCCAAAAATAGATTTGTTTAAAAGTTAAATAGACATAACTTCTTAATTATAACATATTATGTTCTTTCTTTTTATCATTTGGAAAACAACATCAATCCATTTCTATCGTCTACGATGACTAAACACATTCAACTCTTGTTCACCGTTTTAGCCATCTTCAACATTTTCGTGCTTGGTATGTATCTATATATTTAATATTTACTAAATATATTACAAATAATCGATCTTTTTTTTTTTAATGAATGCCATGTTATTGTTTTGTATCAAAACAAATTTCTTTTAATGGAAAAATATATTTTCATATAAATTTTGGTGTAATAAATAGGAGTGGTCGGAAATGTGAATTCAGCACCATTTAGCTGTGAGGAAATTCTGTTTAAAAAGAGAACGTGTGATTCCCAAGAGTGTGGGTTGATATGTGTGTTGAAGAGGCAAGGGCTGGCGAGTTGTTCTCTGGCCAAAGACAGGTTAAACTTCATATGTCGTTGCAATTATCAGTGCCCTAAGTAAAAAAAAATATATTTACTATGAATTCTTATAAAAGTACTAATTTCTTGAATATTTTTTCTTGATCGAGTTCTATTTATATTATATATTTATATATATATTAAAGTAATAATTTCTTAAATATTTGGGCTTTCAAAAATCCAAAATATGGAATTTACAAAAAAAAATGATAAACTCATTTCATTGTAGACAGTAGATTTCAACTTTTTTGAATGAATAGAATTTAATTGTTACATAAAGAGTGATTTTCTGTGACATGTTATTTTTCTATTGTGGACATTTAATTTACCAAGCAGACTTTTTTAGGACTTTCTTTTTCTTTTTCAAACAGGATATATTTGTAATTTTGCTGCAAAACATGTAAATTCAAAAATATTTTCTTATGTGGACATCCAGTTTATCAAGTGTCCTGTAAATGTGTGAATCTATTATCTTAAGATCAATAAATTTTCTAAAGGGTTCATTTAAAATTAACGTACTCTAATTTCCCGCATCCTTTTGCTAATTCAATTGTCATTTACCTGAATCTTTATTACTTGCCATGTACATAATTCACTACGTTTTTTTTCCCCAGTCTATTAGTCTAATGATCTGTGTGCGAGGGTAACCAGTACCAACTGTAAACCGAGCGGTTAACACAAGCTTAATAAGTAGAAAGAGATCTTAATTGATTCAAGAACAAGATTCGACAGTTTGTTTACAAGAATCCTCTACTTTTGTAAGGGTAAAGCTAGGGTTTTCTAGTAGCTGCCGAGTCTAGGGTTCTTGAGTGTCAAAAAGAGTTGTCTTGTCCGAGCTTTTTCTTCTCCTTTTAATATTTCAGGAATCCGATCTCCAATATGTGTAGTTTCCTTATACGAGAGAACTTTTCCTTTCTCTTCAACTCGTGCATATTCTCTATATATTCCACTACCTTGCCCTCCAAGTCGGCGTCTAGCTCGGGTATCAACTCGGTAATTCTCCTTTAACATCCTTCTCCGAGCTGAGAGTCTTGAAGTCTCCGAGGATGCTCGCGGTTGAAAAGTTTTCTACATATTTCAAGAAACATTTCAAGGCTTCGGCTAGATGAAGAAAATACACTAGAGACGAAGAATATTTTTTCTGGATTAAGAATCTCACTTTGCTCCTTGCAGTCTCTGTTGGGCATAATTTTATCATCATAAATAAATAAATATAATTTATTTAGTCAATGCATATTTTGCTAGATAAAATCAGCGTAAATAAGAGTTTATCTTATAAAAGGAAAATCTTTTTAATTGGTTCAATGAACATAAAATCTCGTGACTCACTCTGTCAAGAGACCGAGAATCTCGTGACTAATTCTGTCACGAGACCGAGAATCTCGCGACTAACTTCGTCGATGGACCGAGAATCTCGCGACTGACTTCGTCGATAGACCGAAAATCACGCGACTAGATCTGTTAAGGGACCAAGAGTCTAGCGACCGACTTTACTAATGGGCCAAGAGTCCCGCGACCGACCCTATCATGCATAGAGTCGGCAAGCCCAAGACAAGTCGTAAGGGATTGGGGTAAAGGAATCTCTATATAAGGAGAGCGGCCTCCACGAGAGACAGGGGAGAGCAAAGCAAGAGACCTAAAACACAAGACACACGACACAACTCTGGAACGCGACTAGGGTTTATAGATTGACTCGTTGTGCCTTGAATTCTTGTATTTGAGCTCGAGACTTTGATCAATAAAAGCAACTATTCAACATCTGTTTCTTGTTTCTGTAGTCTTTAAATGAATCGATTAGTTTTGCCCAAACAGTCTCATGGAGTAATTGTCCCATGAGATGTATGCCTTTTAACTTTCAACCATACCATCTCATTGTACTCCATATGCCATGTAGCAGCAAGCTGGATAAGTTATGGGAAGAAGTTAAGGTAACATTATTACTTTGTATCAATATATTAACCTTTTTATAGGTTATAACTTATATATTTATATATATATATATATATACCTATTTATGGGTTAGAACATCTGAAGAGCCTTTGCCTATATTGTAGCAAACAGTCTGAAATCTTCTAGAGTAAAGGTATCCTTCACCAATCAGTGTGGGTTTATGACAGAAAATATCCTACACCTTTGTGTTTGTGTGTGCGTTTGTTTTTTTTTTTGTCCCATTATAATGGAACATCTGATACATGGACACAGATAATATGTGCTAGGTTGTGGAACATTAGATCTGCTTCCCTTAATTTGAGAGCATCCCAGATAAGTTTAGCGAGGTCTGTCACTGAGTGGTTTTTGATGGGTTCAAAATTTCAAATCCATGTTTCGCAACCTGTTTACTTATCAGTTATTAACTTATTACCTAACGAAACCTCCGCTAGTCTATAACTTTTTGTGTGAAATAATAATGTTTTCGAATGTAATACGTGTAATATAAAGTTATACATTTCGATATGTTTTTTGTTATTGAATATTTTTAGTTTTTTTTCTCTTCCCAAAATTGTCGTTAATAATGTTAAACCCGAAATTATGATTTGCTTATGCTCCAGATCGAGCCTCATGTGAATATAATCGAATTTATTGGGTTTCAATTATAAATTAAATGTAATATTTTTCTTAAAAAAAATACTACTTATAAAGGTGAGTTAGTGTTATTATAAACAGGTCTGGTAAAACGTCCGGAAATGAGACCAGTTGCAATGTGGCGGTAAGCTGCCTCAGTTAGGTGCATTCCGTCCCAATTTGCGTACGTTGATGGATTTTTGCAAGTGATCGAACCCTTTTCTCCGCACCGCACGTTTGGTTTCGCGTTGTATGTTCCATCTCTTCCTCCACAACATGCCTTTAGGACACTTCCAGTGAAACCTAAAAAACACCATATCAAATAAAGTATCAAAATTGATTGTACCAATATTCAAATACTCCTTTTTCTTTTTTTTTCAAAACTGTTAAAACACTTCTTTTTTTTTTTGTTAACCCGTTAGATATGTCTTCTAACTAGGAAAAAATATTGAATTCTCGGATTACCGTATTTGGCAGGTGAGTTGAAGAATTGCATGGCGGAACTGTAATAATCAGCATACATAATTTTGGCATGAGGGTATTTTAGCCTTAGAGCCTGAAGGCCTTTATTGAGCTTATCGTTGTGAAGCTTAGCCAAACTGTTCAATGGCTTGTGGCATTGGTTCCTCGAATCATAGAGCCATCCATTATTATCATTAAACCGCTCTAATAGACCCGCCATACAACCGATCGGAAAGTTTCCTGGAACCATCAGTGTCACCGCACCTTCCTCTATCAAGGCCTTAAAATCAAAATAAACCAAAATCGTTAGCTAATGAACGAATATTTTGACTAGTTAACGTTTTTAAAAGAATATGAAAATTTAGTGTAAATATTTCCTACTTACACTTGTGACGTTGATGATTTTGTCAATGACGAATGGTACCAAATCCATTGCATTTTTAAAACTTCGGAATGCTAAAAGAGGGTAATTATAATCATTTCCACCAATTTCTCCGACGAAAAACAGAGATTTTCTAAAATATTTTTCACATTCTGCAAAAACAAAATAATGAAGATTATGCAAAAATAAAGTTATTAATTTGTTTGTATTTGAAACTTTTATAGTTTGAAAATAAATAAAATAAATATAATTATGGTATTTAAAAATAACTATGGTATTAAAAAATAAAAAAATTATACCTGGTTTGGTTTTGCACAAAGAAGGTTTTAACTTCTTGAACCAATCAAGTTGAACATCCAGTGTCTTGTTCGTCAACAACGTTACTGAAAGACCTCTGTTTTTAAAGAAGCTAAACTCGTTCGCTGTTGCTCCAACCACCGCAAAATTTGCTCCCCTCTTGAAATCTACCGAATTGTTCGTCCGTGCACTTTGGAGATACGGTGGAAGGTATGGTAGTCCACTTGCCTCAGCTGCATGAAAAATCATATACTTTGTGCTCATATTTTTCATTTTTCGTCAATATCCAAAAATTATCATATTAAATCGAAGTAGATATATACAACAGATATTATATTTATAGTTTTACTTATAGAGGTGATAGTAAAAGTTTTTTGAGAGAGATGAGAAGTGAACCGATGAAATCGATGATGAGACGTCCATTGGAGCAACGATCGGTGGAACGGTTAAAAAAAGTTTGTCCATACGGTGGTCTTCCAATGTTCGGAATGTAACCACCCAAGGATATCAAAAAGTTTCCGGTATCGCTTAAAGAATCGCCGAAATTAAAGATTGACTCGTATTTTAGAGTTGGTTTCATCGGTAACGACCGAACGGAGACTAGAAAAGACAATGCCACGATAAACAACATATTGATTCTCATCTTATGATCTTTCGAATTTGATTTCAATTTTAGTTGTTTTTCATTCATGAACATTTCCAATAAGATTTTATATATACTGATATTGTATAAGAAAAGATCATTAATATAATTGTAACGGTGATGAGTCTAGAGAGTAATGCCATGAAAACGTATACACATTATTGTTTTGTAACATTGCGACCTGTTTGACTGTTTCTTTCAGTAATAAATAAGCTTTAGTTATTAGTTATTAATCAGAAACAGGCAGCATATGCCATATGGTTAACTGATACGACGAAAACAAAAGTAAACATATCTATCTATATATATAAAGTTACCTTTCCTCACTTCTCATGCTGCCACATCAGCAACTCATTTTTTTTATTTGGACCTAATCCTAAACACTAATCTACTATGTAGCTAAACGTTTAAAACCCCATATTAAAACCTAAATGTTTTAAATAAATAAATATTTTAAAATAGTAAAAATAATACTATTGATTTATTTTAGTAATAATATTATTATTCAAATTTTAACAAAAAATGATCATATTCCAAAATTTAGAATGAGTTAATAAGTTTTAGAATATAAGTAAGATTTTAATGCATGGTGGAGTAAAAAAACAAATTATGTAATTGTATTTATAAAATTCTAAACATAAAAATAAAATTGAAGTGAAACATTAGTTTCTAAGGAACAATTTCACTTGTAGAAAAATAAAAAATGGTAAAGAACGGTTTCTCTCTGGGCGATATCCCCAAAGAAACGGTTCAACAAGAACTCACCGGCTTTCAAAGTTTTTCCGGTCGGCGCCGGTTACTCTGGCGTCGGTCGGCCCTTTTCTCTTAATACTAGTCTTTCAATCTTTCTTTCTGTATAGCTTTTGTTAATTTGTTTGACAAATCCAGGATTCAAAATCCCCATTGTTTGCTCCTTTATAATGATGGTGAGGAAATATCTGCTTCCGATAGCGTTTGTTTGTGTTATCGGATCCGTACTGGCACCATCGCCGGCTTGTGTGGTGTTTCATTACACCCAAATCTCATTGGGTGTTCCGTATTTGAGTCGGGAAAGGATTGCCTTGTTTTGTCTCTGTCGTGGTTGGAGTTCTACTCAAACTTGCATCTTCATTCTCTCCTTCTGGGAGAGTGTATTTCTGACCTTATTCAAGCCCCGGCCCAAGAGTAGTTGTGTCAGTTTCCTTCCATCTCTGATTGATGGTTGTCGTTTTATACCCAATATAAGATTTCTTCAATCTTATAGAATCCTTCGATCTAAATTGTACTTCTTCAATCTAAGAAACAAAGATCAAAGTAGGATATGGGATCCGGGAGTGAATGTTGTTGATACTATCTTTGGGTGATGGATATATGGCTCCATCAATTTGGCTATGGGTGTATTGGTATTTCGAAGTCAGAGATGGTTTTGATCAATTATAAGCGACTATACATGGTTATTGGTCAGATTTGCAGTTTGAAGAACGCATCAACATTGTTTAGATGGGAACCTTTTCTCATCATCGGGTTACAAGAAGTTAATTATGTATTTGATGTTGATGCTTATGTTAATTTGTTGGCCAAAGTTGTACAAGAGATGGAAACAACTTGGTTTTCTCTCGTGGTATTGATATTACATTCGGCAAGTCAAAAAGTTGTGACTATAACTATTCAAATCCATCGATCTTTGGATGTTGGTGATGATATTGTTGGCCCAAGTGTGGGATCTACCAAAGGACTATGGTTCTCCCTTGTGAGTTTTGGAGATTTGCTCAAATTTAGCCACAAGCTTTTCTCAAAGGATATTACGGTGGAGATTACTACTACATTGATGCTATTTGTGAGTATTGTGAAGAAAATTACAGAGTCAAGATATATAAAAAAGACTTTGGTACGGAAGCATTGGTACCAATATGTCTATATTTCAGAGTTATGTTTGGACACATCGGGTTTACATGTACGGTTCGCAAAAAGAAAGTTCAGCCAAAGGATGCTGCATGCTAACCGTAACAGAGAGAAATCAAATATGAAGTTGGACAATAATCGATTTTATGATCGGTTAGCGAGTAAGGCTCTCTTCGGAAAGCATCGTCAATCTCCCTTCTGCTGTATTTTTCTCACTTTATGATACATACATATGTGTATGTAATAATTTTATTCTATTAACTCTGTATAATGTCTTTGTAATTTACTCTTTACAATTAATGAAAGTTTGATTTGCCGAAAAAAAAAAAAAAATTAATTACTCAACTTAACTTAAAAGTTTTAATCTAAAAAAAAAACATTGTAAGGGTCACAATTTTTTTTTTGAAAAAAACTATGAAAAAGAATCTTGAAAAATTAATCCATCTAAAAAACACAAAATCAATGGTCACAAACTATAAAAAAATTATATGTAAGTCATTACAAAAAAGTGACATGTATAGCTTTTCTCAGAATGCAGATTATCAACCGGAGCTACAATTCTATAACATGATAAAAATATATATATATATATATATAAAACAGGCTTGAGATTTAATCAATTTATAATCAAATGCTTTTAACCAAAAAAATTGCCAGAAATAACATATTATTAAAGTACACCATGTTTTTTTAGAAGACGAACCTAAGGTTACATCACAAAATTAACATCTGAAAATAACATATGAGGGTTTTAGACATATATGTAACTTGGATTAGTTAACGGATGTCGGGTTTAATCAGTTCACCATTTAAGCATTCTTGACTTAGTCGAAAATTCTATTATGACAGGTGATGCACTTGGATAACTCCGTTGTAGCGACATAACATTAAAAATGTTCATGAAACTTTATATATTTGCATTTAATATGGAATATCGATATGTTAATGATCTCTATAATTAGGTCAATGATCGACCTTTGGCGTTATAAATTTTAAAATGATGTTTTCATTGGATATAAATATGGAATGTACTCTTCGAGAGAGATTTTTAAGTCATTTTTTGTTACTACGTGATATATTATTGATTTACCAGAAAAACATTATTGCGACACTAGACAATATCTATATTATATATAGATTAGTAAAATAAGTATGACTTTTATTTGGATTTATCTTTTAAATTTCAAATGATTAATTATATTTATATTTAATGATTCTTATTCCTAAAAATATTTAAATTAAAATCCCTCACAAATAAATATAACAAATAAACATTATCTTATGTTACTTAGTAAAGTAAGTTTAGTGTTTATATAGATTTATACTCAAAAGTTTCAATAAATATATTGAAGCTCAAAAATTTATACTGATAAAAAAATATTTTAAATTAAAATCACGCGCGTGCGCTGGTTCAAATTCTAGTACTATATATATATTTATATATGAACAATCAGTCGCAATGTTACATAACAATTTAAATGTTCATACAATATTTTGGAATAAATGTTACTGAAATGGACCAAATTCGGAGCACAAGATATATTAATTTGAGACAACTTAAACCAACCTGCGTACCCAACAAAATATACTTGGAATTGTGGCCTAAACTTGGTTTATGGTTAGTGATCTTGTCCATTTGCCTCATTTTTCTTGCAGGTGAACAGATATAACACTGTCTATATATAACGTATTTGAAATGCGAATATATTAGCGGTATATTATGGGCTTAGTATTTTGGGTTTTAAACGTGTATTTTACGTCAATGACGGTTGATATATCATGGTTTTTGTGGTTTTTAACCATGATATAAGAAGTCTTTTAGAGTCTTTTGATTTGTTTTCTAGATTGTTTTTGAGTCTTTACAGGTTTTTAGCATGGAAGGAGCAAAATGGAGCAATTTGGATGTTTTGGAGCATAAATCTTGAAGAATCAATTTGGTCTCAGATGAAAGCAGGAGCATCGACCGACACCAAGATAGGAGGCATCGATCGACACTCATCTATGCCGACTCAAGACCCAAGTTTTGGAAAATTTACAAATCTACCCCAAAGTTTTCCACATTTGCAACATAAATCTCTAACGTGTTTTAGGACATATAAATAGTGTTTTTAGGTTTTCCAAACCCTCAAGTTTGATTCTATCAAGTCTTTATTTCTTCTGCAACCCTGTGAGATTTTGAGAGCTTTGGAGAGAGAGAGATCTGCTTTGAGAGAAGAATTTCTTGAACTCCTTCTTACTCTTTTTAATTTCAATTGCTTATTATTCAGAAACATGTCTTGTTCTTCATTGATTATGTCTGAGTAGTTTGTTTGTTAGGTTTAGGGTTTTTCACAGGGATTTTATGAATTATTAGATCTGTTTATTTAGGATTCTTTATCTTGCTAGATCTTCATCTTAGGTTGTTCTTCATATTAATTCTTGATTGATCACCTAGAATTAATACTTTAGGAAAATAAATTGATATGAGAATATAATTGATTTTCCTGACAAAAACCTTTTGATGAGCAAAATTATTTCTTGCAAAGAGATTTAATTAAGTGATTTTGTGGACAATCTAAACTTGTTTTTAAAGTTGATTTATTACCTAGAATTTTACAAAGAGATTTGGATTTTCTGGTTTTAAATTTAGATATTATTTGCAGTGAGAACTGATTTAATTTACAAAAGTGTTTAGAGTTCTAGATCTGTTCTTAATTGCTTGAATCCTATTTATTTCCTGATTTAATATTTCATAATGTCCTGAGAAATTCCCTAGGCCTAGCTTTTTGATCCATTGAATTTACAACAGTTTTATTTAATATTTTTGCATTGCTTATCTTTATTTAAATCAATTTGTTTAGCATAATTATAAAACTCTATAATTTATTGTGTAGTCTTGAGTCCTTGTGGAATTCGACCCCTAAGTACTGCATTGATCTCTTAATTTGAGAGAGTAGCTCTAGGGTTAATTTGAGCATATCAAATTTTGGCGCCATTGTCGGGGACTCTTTGATCTACCATTAGATTTGAGTTTTTGATTTTGTCTAAATTTTTCTTTTTATTTTCAAACTAACACGCTTTTGTTTTCTTCTCTCTTGTGTGTTTCAGGTGTATGCCTAATAAGCCTAACACAAGGAGCAACAAGACTGGTCCAATTCTGAAGCTTTCAAACCAAGAGTTGGGAAAACTTGAGCGTGAGAACCGAAAAGCAGCCAAATCTCTGAAGATGGTTAACACAATCATTCTGATGCGAGATGAGGATGGTGCTTTGAGGGATCAAGAGGGCCACTTGCGCAATGAGCAGGGCCAAAAGATTGATGCCGAGGGCAATGTGATTGCTGAAATTGCTGTTGTCGACGAACCAGCTGATGGTTTCGACGGTGTCGATCGACACCAACCAGGTGGCATCGATCGACACCCACCTGCAGACGTGCGTGGAGCTGCCAACCACGTACAGAACCCAGTTCGACGATAGGAGAACAACCGGGACTTGATCAGGACCATTGCTGACTACAACCGGGCTGATCTGGTGTATGAGAACCGGTCTGCTATTGTTCCTCCCCCTTTTCAGAGGAATGATTTTGAGTTGAAGCCTGCTTACTTTCAACTGGTTGGACAGAGACCTTTCTCTGCTCTGCCCCATGAGAAGCCTTTGGACCATATTGAGCATTTTGAGGATCTTGTGACCAGTATCAAGGCTAATGGAGTGACTGAGGACTTCATATTCTGCAAGCTCTTCCCATACTCACTTGCAGGAGAGGCATCTCAGTGGTTGAAGCAGTTGCCAGCTGGATCTTTGACATCTTGGCAACAAGTCAAAGTGGCTTTCCTCAACCATTTCTATGATGATGCAATGTCAGATGAGTTGAGAGTCAAGCTATCCACTTTCAAGCAAAGACCAGATGAAGCTTTCAAGGCAGCTTGGGTGAGATTCAAAGCTTATCAGAGGGACTGTCCACACCATGGTTTTTCAAGGGTACAACTGTGGAGTATCTTCTTCAGAGGGTGTGACTGGAAGTATCAGTTAGCTTTGATGCTGCAAGTCATGGGAACTTCAAGACAAGATTTCCAGAAGATGCTGAAGTTTTGATTGAGAATTTGGCTTCTAGCAATAGCACTAAGGGAGCAGATGCTGAAAGGAAGAGATTGCATGGAGGATTTGATTCAAACCAGTTAGCTTCTGTTAATACTAAGCTTGATTCAGTGCACAATCTTCTTGTGGGAAAGAAGTCAGTCCAATTTGCTGAAGTTGAGACATTTGAGCCAGAGCCAGAGAATTCAGAGGAGAATGTCAACTATGTGTATGGAGCTGGGTATCAGGGACAGAGATTCGGTAATCAGCAAGGAAACAGACCTTACAATGGTGACCAGAAGCAGCAACAGAACAATGGCTATACAAGGACCTATGGGAACTCATCTTATCAGTCTCCACCTCCTAAGAATTCTTCAGAGAGTAGAATGGAAGCCATGCTTGAGCAGCTTTTGCAAGGACAAGAGAATTTGACAGTGACATTCAATGGAAAGATTGACAATGTCTACACTGAGCTGAATGGAAAGATAGAAGCATTGAATGTTCATGTTAAGAAGCTGGAGGTTCAAGTTGCACAGACTGCTGGGTCTGTAAAACGGCAAGAGAATTATCTTCCAGCAAGAACTGAGTCAAACCCCAGACATGCTTGCAATGCCATATCAGTGAGAGATGAAGATGATGGTGAAATTTTTTCTGCAGAACAAGGAGAAAAATCGGCCAATCTCTCGGTTTCAGATGATGGCATCGATCGACACCACCTGGGTGTCGATCGACACTCATCTCAGACGGAACCAAAAGCTGCGAAATCTCAGGTTCCAACAGTTGAAAGGGTCTACAAGCCTAAGGTTCCTTTTCCCAAGCCAAGAAAGTCTAAGCAAGAGATGGAGGAAGCTAGATGCAAAGCAATGATGGACAAGGTGATGATTGAGATGCCTTTAATTGATGCAGTAAAGCTTTCACCACCTCTTAAGCGGTATGTGAGGAGAATGGTATCCAATGGTTTGAGCCCTGAAGAAGAAGCACTTCTTACAAAATATGTCAGTGCAATTCTGTTGAACCAGCCTGTACAGAGGAAGAAAGAGAAGAAGCAGGAGGTGGTTGTCTCTAAGGAAGTGAGTGCAATCATTCAATGTAAGACTGCTAAGAAGTTACCAGATCCTGGAAGCTTTGTACTTGATTTCTCTATCTCCACAGGAAGGTTTGCACACTCACTTTGTGACCTTGGTTCTAGCATCAACTTGATGCCACATTTTGTTGCTGTGAGACTTGGGATGACAGAATTCAAGCCAACTCAGATTTCTCTTATCTTGGCTGATCGCTCCCGAAGAACTCCTGAAGGTGTTTTAGAGGATATTCCAGTTAAGGTTGGAAACTTCATGATTCCCACTGACTTTGTGGTGCTGAAGTATGATCAAGAGCCTAAAGATCCTCTCATCTTAGGAAGATCTTTCTTGGCTACAGCTGGTGCAGTCATTGATGTGAAGAAGGGACACATAGCACTGAATGTGGATGGTTTGAGTATGAGTTTTGAGATGGATACATTGAGGAGAGTTCCTACTATTGATGGACAGACTTTTTCTGTTGAAAAAGTTTCTGCAACACGAGCATCAGGCTCAGTGTCGATCGACACCACCAAGAGGGTATCGATCGACACCCCTCCACGACCGCGACAAAGCTTGTCCAAAACTGATGCTCCAAGTCAGAAACCTGTTCCCAAACAGAAGAGTCATCAATCCACACTCCAGAACCCTAAGGTAAGGCCAAGGTATGCATTTTCTTCTCCTAAAATTCCTCCTATCATCAATAAGAATTTCAAAGCTACAAAAACTGTTTTACAGTTAACCAAGCCACGAGATTATCGTAGAGCGCTTGTTTCTTCTGTTGATGATTTTGCAGGACATAAGAGAGGCAAACCAATCCCTAAATCCCACACTGATAATGTTCCACACATCCTTGGCAAGCCTCATGCACCTAAAGCTTATACACCACCTTGGATGAAGAGGACTTCAATGCCATGTTCTGCTCCTCCAGATGTCTGAGCTCCAGCACAGTCAAGCTAATGACTGAAAACAAGCGCTTAGTGGGAGGCAACCCACTGGTAGGTTTTTCTTTTTCTTTTGATTTTGATTTTTATTTATTTTATTTTTATTTTTATTTTTGCTTTCCTCTTACTTGATAACACTGGGGACAGTGTTGTTTAAGTCTGGGGGAGGTTAGTTACTAACTATGTTTTTTTGTTTTTGAGTTTCAGTTGTGTCAGTCAAAACCATAAAGTTTGAGTCAAATTTTTCAAAATTTTTCTTTTTATCTTTAGGAATTATGATCTTGACTAATGATTTCTCTTATTTGGCTAACACTCTAATGATTATTTGTTTATGCTTGATCTCAGAACTGAAGCTTAGAAAGACTATGAGCCTTATCAACAATCCTGAAAGCCCTTATTCAATGGATATCTGATTGATCTAACGTTGTCTCAACTTTTATCAGGATTTTAACCGGACTTAATCTCTTACTTTGGGGTTGGAAATCAGTGGACTAGACTTCTTCTTCAGGCCATACAAGACAATGCAATTTTTCAAAGTATGTCTCCCCTCTCTCTTCCCTTCAGTGCTTTAAAAAAAATATAAAGAGAATAAAAGATGAGATGATTTTGATCAGTTTAGAGAGGTAGGTAAATTACCAGTGACCTCATTATTCTACTCTTGAGTCAAATGATCACACAAAGCTTGGAAGCGAGGGGTAGGTAAATTACCGATGACCCCGGTATTCGCTTACACCTTTGATTAGAAGAAAAAAATAAGAAAAGAGAGAAAAGAAAAAAAATGGAAGTGAGAAAAGGGAGAGGAAAGGAGATGTAAGAAGAATGTCTTGGCCTGAAGAGAGTCCATATGTCACTGATCAATACACCCAAGGTAAGAATTCACCTTATTTGTGCTTTAATATTGACTAATGAGATGACAATGGAGATTTTAGAGATTCCAAAGGATTGTGGGATTTGAGTAAGGAATGTTGATGCTTATCATGGTTGAGTATAAGAAGTAAGTTCTTGAGTCAGGTAAATGAAGAGTGCAAATAAGAATCATTATGCAGTTGAGTGAGTTCCCAGTTTTCAAACCTCTTTCACAGGTCTAAGTTTCTGTTTTGCTTGAGGGCAAGCAAAGGCTAAGTCTGGGGGAGTTGATATATCATGGTTTTTGTGGTTTTTAACCATGATATAAGAAGTCTTTTAGAGTCTTTTGATTTGTTTTCTAGATTGTTTTTGAGTCTTTACAGGTTTTTAGCATGGAATGAGCAAAATGGAGCAATTTGGATGTTTTGGAGCATAAATCTTGAAGAATCAATTTGGTCTCGGATGAAAGCAGGAGCATCGACCGACACCAAGATAGGAGGCATCGATCGACACTCATCTATGCCGACTCAAGACCCAAGTTTTGGAAAATTTACAAATCTGCCCCAAAGTTTTCCACATTTGCAACATAAGTCCCTGACGTGTTTTAGGACATATAAATAGTGTTTTTAGGTTTTCCAAACCCTCAAGTTTGATTCTATCAAGTCTTTATTTCTTCTGCAACCCTGTGAGATTTTGAGAGCTTTGGAGAGAGAGAGATCTGCTTTGAGAGAAGAATTTCTTGAACTCCTTCTTACTCTTTTTAATTTCAATTGCTTATTATTCAGAAACATGTCTTGTTCTTCATTGATTATGTCTGAGTAGTTTGTTTGTTAGGTTTAGGGTTTTTCACAGGGATTTTATGAATTATTAGATCTGTTTATTTAGGATTCTTTATCTTGCTAGATCTTCATCTTAGGTTGTTCTTCATATTAATTCTTGATTGATCACCTAGAATTAATACTTTAGGAAAATAAATTGATATGAGAATATAATTGATTTTCCTGACAAAAACCTTTTGATGAGCAAAATTATTTCTTGCAAAGAGATTTGATTAAGTGATTTTGTGGACAATCTAAACTTGTTTTTAAAGCTGATTTATTACCTAGAATTTTACAAAGAGATTTGGATTTTCTGGTTTTAAATTTAGATATTATTTGCAGTGAGAACTGATTTAATTTACAAAAGTGTTTAGAGTTCTAGATATGTTCTTAATTGCTTGAATCCTATTTATTTCCTGATTTAATATTTCATAATTTCCTGAGAAATTCCCTAGACCTAGCTTTTTGATCCATTGAATTTACAACAGTTTTATTTAATATTTTTGCATTGCTTATCTTTATTTAAATCAATTTGTTTAGCATAATTATAAAACTCTATAATTTATTGTGTAGTTTTGAGTCCTTGTGGAATTCGACCCCTAAGTACTGCATTGATTTCTTAATTTGAGAGAGTAGCTCTAGGGTTAATTTGAGCATATCAACGGTTTGTGTAAACCCTAGTTAAACATGTATATATAAGGTTGTAACCTAGATCAATAAAATCAAGTCAGTTTAATACCTAATTCTACAGAATACATGCCTAATTCTTATATTCGATCTTTGATATTTAGTTTTATGCACGGGATTATGTAATATTTGACATAGCGAAAAAAAAACAGAATAAAACTATAGTTACAAAGAAAAATATCCTGTATATATAGAATGAAAAATTGTTTACTTGTGGGTGAACTCGTATGGGAGGCGCATGGGTTTCAGGCTCAGGATGCATCTATCATCTATGCCGAGTGAGTATTCGGAAATGTGTACCAAGGAAAGCTTGTCTTGACATTTATCGAAATTGCAACCTGAAAATATGATGAAAACGACTGTATAAAGAGGGATAGAAAACTATTTCATATAACCCACAAGGGCCAAAAGTTTTACCAGGCTCAGAAATCATTATGAAGACAAGTCGGTGACTGATGATCAAGTTTTTTGTACTATCTATAATTCAATATCTTACGACAACAAAAAAAATATATATATATTTTCGTTTTTTTAGTTGACACCATCAGATATTATCACTAGAATATGATAATTAAAGAGGTAAATAATATTAATTCATAATAATAAATGCATCATTTTCCCTACCGCGTACTGTAATATGTGAAGCTATTAAATGTTATACAATTTTAAATTTTATTTATAGTTTCCTCATCACTGACATTTATATTAAAATTGATTACCAAGAAACAATGTGGTTAGACGATTAATATAAATGTGGCGATAATTATAAAGTTTGATGATAATAGATTGGTGGTACAACGTCATCAATCATTTGATAAATACAGTATTAAATATGTAAAGACATTTATTTAATTTAGTTAATCAAATTACTTACTGTAGATTATAGTGCAAGTGGTTAAATAACTTTATTTTTCACTTTTCTATATTTTTCTTTTAATCAATGATATTTTACCAATTTCTTATCACACATATTTTTGTATCTCTATCTTATAACTTACTGTCATCGTATATCTTACCCAGCTCTTACCACATCTTATATTAGCTATTCTTAACATAATTATTACATTTTTGATCGATTCCTCTCAATATATACATAAACCTAAAATGTGGTCGTGCATAAACATGTGTTATTGACATTTGTATGTATATCTTTCTATTAGTGTATTAAACAATAAAACATGAAAGGTCGGTGAGTAGTGGGTGAAAGCATTTAGTGCATTTCTTTTTATTTTATTTTATTTTTGTATCCCCAATGATAAGCCTTTCCTTGATCATTTCAGCAAAATCACTAGAACTCCATCTTAACACATTTTTCTCAAGAAACACACAGATCAGAGAGGAGATGATGAGACAGAAGATTTTTCTCTTTGGTGATTCAATCACTGAAGGATCCTTTAGTGACGGTGGCTGGGGCGCTTCTCTCGCTGATCTTCTCAGCCGCAAGGTATAGATATATAAACACACATATTTACATCTTTGTATATATTTAAATCTTATACATAGGTTTTGACAGATAACTCTTCGTTTCTATATATAATTTTTTCTTACTAATCCTGATTATTTTTAATTTTTAGTAGACATAGTGAAGTTTTCTTATGTTTAATAGTATATCACCTTTTTGTTCTTACTAGTATTTAACCCTTTTTCACAAAAAATAATTACTTACACTTTTGAGATATAAAATTTATTAGGCTGATATAGTGCTACGAGGTTACAGTGGATATAACACGAGGTGGGCGTTAAAAGTAGTCGAGAGAGTTTTTCCGGCGGCTAAAGAAGACGGCGGAGAATCTCCAGCGGCGGTGACTGTATTCTTTGGAGCGAACGACGCGTGTCTGCCGGAGAGATGCTCCGGGTTTCAGCATGTGCCACTTCACGAGTACAAGCACAATCTTCGCTCTATTGTTTCGTTCCTCAAGGTGATCATTTATATATCATTTAATTCTTGCACATGCATATATAATCATCAATTAGAAAAAGTTTTTTGTATATACTCGATTTTACGAACTAGGCAACTAATGTTGCACATGCATATATAATCAATATGAAACTGTTTTGTATACTCGAGAACATGAACTAGGTAATCAATGTTGCACATGCAGTCATGCAGATATAATCATAAATATGGGAAAATAATCATCAATATGGAAATGTCTTATATGAACTACGTACATACTTGAGAATGTGAACTAGGTGATTCATGTTCTTCGAACTATTTAGTTGCAAAAAGTGAATGGCAAAGAATATGTTATTTTACATAAAAGTAACTATGTGCATATTTTAACAATATTTATGCTATATATATTGTTCGATAACATGTGTATTTACTTTGATAACTCACAATTTATATAACTCACACATAAATAACACAATTTATTTATGATTTACCATAGGACATAAAATCATAACAAATAAGTGTTATCTTCTTTGATAACATGCTTTTAAAACTATATTATGCTATTTATTCAAATACATGTGAAATCGTTTATTTACGATTTCATCGTCGTATTGTTTTTCTAATTTTGCGAGAAACTTTGATAGAACAATTAAGCCATAATTGCTGAGTGTATGCATCATATATTGAGCATGCATATATATAAGTTTAGTTGTTTAAATTGCCGTTCTAATATTAATAAAATTATAAATTGTAAATTTTTATATTTTTTTGTAAAGTGGTGAATGAGGTGGTCCTGGTACACTTAGAATATAATATACACGCCTCGTGGAAGTGACAAATTCAATTGACTACAAAATGATTAAAATAGAAGAATCAACTAATGCATGTATAAATTACATAAAATTATATAATTAGTTTCTTTATTTTTTTCAAATGGTATTGTGGTTATAAGCATCAATCTATTTTTTTTTTGTCAACCTCACATTAAATAATTAAAATAAAACTTCTCGATTGGTAGCAAAAAAAAAAGCATTAATCTATTGACTACTTTAAAAATGTTGCCTTTTGACTAAAAAGCCAAAGCTTTGATCATATATATCTCCTTTTGGGAAAGTAAACATTAAAAGCACCAAATGTATATGCTTTGTCGAACCACTAAGGGCATCTCTACCAAAGAGTACTCTTCAAAATACTTTTAATAAAAAATTAATATAAAGAAGAGAGAGAATAAAAAAAGAAGAGAATGATGCTCAGAGTACAGAATCGTTTCTCACATTTTTCTGACAGATGTCATTGAGTTACTGGTTAATATTAATAAAAAATACAAAATATATAAATATAATTAAAATAATAATTTTCTTATTGTTTAAAGCAATCTTCTAGGATTGCTCCGGTGGCGATGGTCTAAGTAAAAAGTTGTTACTTCTACATAAATAAGGGATTCTTATTATTTATAAATTTTATTAAATAAGAATTTTACGTTACGATGATTCTCAGAACCGTTGGCCACAAACGGCCATTATTCTCATAAGTCCGCCTCCAATCCACGAAGAGTCCCGCCTCAGGTTCGAGTCCTCAAATTTTCTTGTCATTCACTATTGGCTCACTATTTTCTTGTCTTGAACTAATTTAAGACATTTATCTTTAGATATCCTTATATCGAAAACACAACGGGGTTGCCAGAAAGAACGAATGAAGTAGCCGGACTATACGCAAAAGCATGTGTAGAAGTTGCTAAGGAATGTCATATTTTGGTCATTGATCTTTGGTCCAAAATGCAGCAAATTCCAAATTGGCAAACAGAGTGTCTATGGTCATACACTAACTCTTACATATACACCTAGTATACGGTGCGTTTTGGAAACCGATTATTTGATGCTCGATTAACTAAATTTATGTATTCTCGAATTTTAGGGATGGGTTACATTTGAGTCGGATCGGTAACAAAGTATTGTTTGAAGAAGTAGCAAATAAGCTTAATGAAGAAAGCATTGGAGCTGAGGAATTAGCGGTGGATCTTCCCCTTATAGAAGATGTTGACCCAAAAGATCCTCTCAAAGCCTTTCATAAGTTTTGATGCTTTATATTATCATCATGTAGTTTGAAATAATAATCGTCTTAACGATATTAGTTTGGAATAATTATGACCTTCGAATGATGTCATAATCCACTCTTATCAAATTATATTCACATTTTACTTCGTTTAGTTTAGTTTTTTTTTTTGGGTGTGTATACTCTAGTTTATATTTTTACAAACATGTTAATGACAACATATAAACGAATATAAACCAAATTCAAGTTTTGTCCGACCAAAATGGTACCCAAGTAAATATTATATAGAGGTTTGACAAAAAAAAGAGAGTAAATATATAGACCAAAAACATTTTTCCGGTAAGCCTAATTAGTTTTGAGTTTTTAATGAAAAAAACCTTCAAGAATTATTAACAAGACTAATTATAAATTAATTAAGTGATTTTTAAATTAATAAACAAACACTTTCAAAAATAAAGTTTAGTGAAAACCTTTTAAAATACTAGCAGGTGATCTAGGGGTGGGCGTTTGGGTACCCTATCAGGTTTCGGGTCATGTTTTCAGGTTTAGAAAAATAATACCCATTATGATTGTGACAACCCGTCCCATTGACCCCACTAACCCACCGCTAGCTTGCCCCCATAGGCCCGAAACTAGCCCTACAGGGCATCGATCCTAACTCCTCACTAGACAAATGGAACTATTCATCCAAATCCACAGTAGGTTATTAGTGCGCCAGGCATTCCTCGAACCCTTGTCCCCACCCTTTAACAACCTTCCCACAGGACAACCTGCAGGTCAATTGGTGACAGCTTGTCCTGTGGAAAGGTTGTTAAAGGGTGGGAACCAGGGTTCGAGGAACGCATGGCACACCAATAACCTACTGTGGATTTGGATGAATAGTTTTATTTGCCCAGAGAGGAGTTAGGATTGATGCCCTGCAGGGCCAGCTTGGGATCCGTTTGGGCGGCTAGCAGTGAGGCTAGTGGATTAGCAGTGAGGCTAGTGGGGTCCACGGGACGGATTGTCACAATGTTATTTTTGGATTTCTGGTAGGATTTGGGTATTTTCGGGTTTCATCCAAAGCCTCAAATTATATTTTAGGTTCGATTAGATTTGTAATTTTTTAATCCAAACCAAAGTAAAAAAAACCCGAAATCAATCCGAATTCAGAAAAAAATGAAATCAGTCCAAATTCATTAAAAATGATTATAATCATAAAAAATCCAAGGTTATCAAACCAAATTGAAGTCATGAAAAGAAAAGAATAATTCTAAATAATAAAACACCAAATTTACAAGCCTATAATTTTTTACTTCTTAAAACATCAAATTAGATCAAATTCAAAGTTAAAACTATATAATCTATCTAAACTAACATATGAAATTGACATACTTAAAAATGAAAACTAATTTATCTTGTAATAGTGATGCAATCTATTGTTAAAGATATATATAACTTTGGATAGTTTTAATTATTTGTTCAGGTGTTCGGATATACCCAATCGGGTTTAGGTACCCGTTTCATTTACTAAAAGCATCTAATCGGATATTTTTAAAATTCAGATTCGGTTTTAGATCATGTATTTTTAATCGGATTCGGATATTTTATCCAGCCCTTGACCGGTCCATTTTAAACTCTCAGTAAAATTACTAGTAAAAAGAACCGTTAAATATTGAAATAATCTCTGCTAGGCTGATAAACAAAAGTTTAAACTCTTATTACCATAGATGAAATAAACTTTGCTATGCTGGTACACAAAAGTTCAAACTGAAAAACAAATTGATAGTCTCCCATGATTTGATATCTTAGTTAAAATTAGCAAATCTGTCTTAACTGAAAAACAAAAAAAAAACTGCAAATGCAAAAATAGGGACGTATATGTTGGTTATTAATACACGAAAGGAAAATCAAGTCTAAACAACAAAAAAAAATGAAAAACCTCACAATCTTCCTACTTGTTTTTAGTCTTTGTATGTTTGGTCATGTATCTGGCGCTGGAATTAGGATCGTGAACGAACTCAAAAATAAGAAATCCCTTTGGATGAGATGTTATTCTAAAGATGACGTACTAGGTCCAACAATAATACCAAATGGAGGGCATTTTACAGACTATTTCTTTCATAATTTATTCGGTACGACGCGTTTTATGTGTACTTTAAAACAAGGACCTGGATTTAAACACAGTCAAAAGCTTTAGAGCATTTAAAAAGTCTGGCTTATGGGAATGGAGAGCAAGAGAAGATGGAATATATTTAAGAAGAATATACAAGGCGAGATTTGATGATAGTGCAGAGAATCTGCATAAAGAGCATAATTGGATACTTTAAAACATTAACAAACTTCAATACTGTTAACCAAGACATCGCATCTGTAAAAGTACAGCTTCATTATCTCTTTATTGGTCTACATGACAATTCTTTTTTTTGTTTGGTATTGACAATTCATTATATATATATATATATATATATATAGTATATTTCCTCAGTTCATGATTTATATAAATTGAAAAAATAACACCCAAATTATATTTAATATTTCTTAATTATCGTTCTTTTACTATGTATAATGGTATTTAAGAAGAAAAAAAACATTTATCTATAGTTAGCTCATTTAAACTTCTTTATAATTTCAACTAAATTTATGTGTGACTCTACTATATCAATTGGAACTCACAAAATTATATCTATTGCAACATGCAAATGAATATATTTAGAAGCTTGAGTGAACCAATGACCTCTACAATTGTGATTTTCATATCTAATTTTTTTTATTACAATCTGGTTAAGTTAATTAGAGAACTGAAAGTGAAAGTTTATAAAAGAAACAAAACAAGTCACATTGTCCCAATGGTAAAGGGAGGTAATTCCCGCCACTTGGGTTCGAGTAATCACTACAAGAAATATGGGCATTGATAGCAGAAAAGCATAGCGCAGTTTTCGCAAGTGTTATCGTTGATAAAATTTTATAAATGAATCTATATAATAGCGCTTTTAAAACGCTATACCTAAAAATATGTAAGCGGGAATCAAAAATCACACTTTCCGCCAACACTTAGTAAAAATTGACTAAAATTTAGTCTTTCCCCACACAAAGAAGCTCTAGAGTCAAAAAAAAAAAAAAAAAAAAAAAAAAAAAAAAAAAAAAAAAAAAAAAAAAATTCTAAACCAACGAAAACCTGAATCGTTTTATTTTCTTCTTTTCTCTTCCTCATCTCCTTCACACTTCTTCTTCCTCTCTAGGGTTAAGAGTAGGGAGAAGCCAAGGTTTTTGCTAAGCAGCCATGAGTGAGACGAGAGATAAGCATTGCATACCCAGATCCGTTTCTTACAACCCAAATTCTTCGTTGTTGTTCTCCTTTAGCTCTTCCTTTACTCTCCGTAGCTCTCACCTTCTCATTAAAATGTCAATTTCATCTCGTCGGAGAAGGTTTGTTGTTTCTCTCTCTCTTTCCCCCTTTGAATCTGGGTTTGGAATTAGGGTTACTTAGATATGTTATTCTTCTTCTACGGTTTTGAGTCTATTGAGCAAAGGACTGCAAGAGGTTTTACAGATCGAAATCACCGAAGAAGATTTTTCTCACTAGGTATCTCGATCTTAAACCAAATCTATCTTCTTCTGCTTCTGGGTTCACCGAAAATTTCATCCTTCACTTCAATCGTGGTTTTGCCTTATATGTGGTTTCTGATTTTGTTGTTGTGCAAGGACCGACTATGACAGAGGAGTCAACACTTTTTCTCCCGAAGGAAAGCTGTTCCAAGTTGAATATGTCATTGAAGCTATCAAGGTAACTTCTCGATTCCTCCATTGTGGTGTGAGTTCATGGCTATTTCTGAATCAGAACACGGGGGTCTTAATAGCTGGAAAGAATTGACTTTTTTTTGCTTGGTGATTTCATCACCGATTTATTATATTTGGCTTCTGTTTTTCTGGGTGGTGTGGGAGAGGAGATAACTGAGTTGCAAATTGAGATTCAATGTATGGAGAATAAGCAACCGTTAGCACCTAACTCATTCTCAAATCTTGGACCTTGCAGGAGGACTAGTGGCCCTATTAGACGAGCTAAAGGTGGTTGAACTCTTGAGGTGGTTAGTGGTTACTTTTTTGTTTCTAATTTCCTGTTCTTCGGTTTCATAATTTAATTGATGTGTAGAGCGACCTCATTCGATAATGTATCTTATATGCATATGGATTTACTGTTTACATGAATGAAATGATGAGGCTATTCTTATTGTGGCATGTAATTTGTTTCCATCGCTATTCAGGATGAGACACTTAGACGAGCTGTTGACAAGTTTAAGGGGAAGAGGTGGAAGAAAATATGTAAATTTTCTTTCCTTGATCAAAGTCATCAAAGTCAAAGTAATGGTTTCTAAATCTGTTTGGGGAGTGTTTCTATCTATTATTAGTCTCGTTGTTGACTTGTGATTGAATTTGTGTTCTCTTATTTGTTGCAGGTTTTCATAGGTTTCAATTTCAAGTCATGAGTTTGTTAATGGATTTATGTCTACCTTGATTGATTTTTTTCTTTGGTGGGTTTCTCTCAGATCAAGTGTCAGCTATTTTGGTTGAGTCTTGTATTGCTGGTTATGCCGGTGTAACTACAAGCTCCATGGTACGTGTTAGTGTATATTTGCCTTAGTGTCGTGTCAGACTCTTTAACTTTTGATGTGTTTATAAGGTTATTGGGGCAGTAGGTGGCTTAAAGAACTCAAGGCTCAACTCGGCTCAACTCTGTGTCACCAAAGTCACCGAAGGTACTCAAAACAAGCTCTCTAATAGCATATCACTTTGCTGTATCATTTTCTGTATATTTAGGCTATTAATACTTCTTCTTCATGAGTTTGTGTTGCTTAGTTGCAGGTTGAAGCTGATTACGTGATGAGCTTTAGGATATGATCTGTTTATGTATTTTCTAATCTTTGACTTGTTAAATCTCTTTGTTGGGAACTTGCATGAGTGAGGACCACAAGAAGACAGGTCGTGACTCTTGAGTAAGAATGGGTTATATTTAAGAAGCAAGTTGGAGTTCCTGAAGCTGGAGGACTTCAAGAAGGCGAAGGAGAAGGTTATATTTAAGAAGCAAGTTGGAGTTCTTGAAGCTTTTAACGTCTGTTCATGAACTTTTTTCGATGGTATGTAGTAAATATTGTATAAGACTTGGTTTGATGACTTGTTGTAGTCTAAGATATGGTATGTAGGTTTTGGATAATTTATTTAATATTTTTTTTTTAAATAAATTCATACTTTATTAAACTGAATTACAATGTAATTTTTGTGCTAGAATAAAATATATTATATCAACAATACATATCTATAGTTGACAAAACAATAGTACAAATATTTTGCTACTATTGATTATAACATAGCGCTATTACAGAGACACAAACAATAGCATTGGAAAAAAACGCTATTGTATGTGTACCCTCTAAGATAGCTCCGGTAAAGACAACGTTTACGAAATCGCTATTAAAACGATATAATAGCATTTTTCGTGTGCTAAGAATACGAATATTTCTTGTAGTGAATATTGGCCACCATGGTTCAATAAATTTAAATTGATTTTCATAGGTTCCAGGAATTAATTTTGGACCTTGGAAGCCTTTAGATCACCTTGAATTATCAAATAAATAAATAAGTGATAAAAATAGTCAAAACAACTTAAGCAAAAAGAACTTGTACACAATTTTAAACAGAGTTAGTACTTACATGATCTAGAAGGATAACAGTGCTATATAAAAAAAAAATACATTTATGTAGGCAAAAAGAATTCAACGATCTAGAAGACCATGATATTTAGCTATATCTTAATTTTGAATATTTACATTTATTTCTAAAGTATTATGTACATTTATTTAATCTTATAATATGAAACTTGGGTTGTTCATATCTTATTATATAACGCTCGGTTTCAAATCTTGTAACTAATATATTTTCATCGTCTTCTTTCTTGATTCTTTTGTTCACCCACACCTTCTTAAGATCACTATAGAATCTGGAATTACTTTTGATTTGTAATTTTGAAGGTCGTTTTGTCAATATAATTGTAGGTACGATTGTGGTTGTTTGCTACATGAAGCTTGATTTCACGTGGTGCATATATGCTACAAATACATTTGAAGTTCTTCTTTGTTTTGGCGTTATTGGTGAGATAACAATGAATAGTAAAAAATGGCATCATATATATTGCTTGTGGATGATAAGTTGGAAAACATAATTCTAATTATTTATGTTTTTCTGCTTTAGATGATTCGGGAGTTTGTGTGAGTTATAGTTAGCAGTAGCACCGAAGGAAAGAGAGGAAGTACCAGAGAAAATAGAGAGAAATGTGAAGATGAATAATATATATTATTTGATCACAAAACATCATAGTGTAAGTAACATTTATATTTTTGTTGTTCATATACTTACACCAAAAATAAGCTGTTAAAATTAAAATATCTATTTTTATTAACATTTCTAATGAGTCAACCAAATTTTGTTTATTGTAAAGTACTTAAGGATATATTTACTATATTACAAAGTAATAATTAGTTTATATTATTTGTAATCAAATTATAATTTTGTGCGTATGCACGGGACATATACTAGTTTACCAATAATTATCAACAAGTGTATATTTGCTTTAGCTTTGATGTCTTAAGCAAAAAAAAAAAAAAAAACTAACCGAACAAATTTTTTTGATACCAATAGAGATTATTAGAAAAACACAATATATATTGATAGTGACATGTGTTAAGGTTCTAATTTGAAACTAGATTATGATCCGTGCTAGAGCACATGTTGAAATTCCTTTTATTTATAATATAATTTTAGAATAAAAATAATTTATATGATTGTTTTTAAAAGTTTTTTGAATAAAACATTATGCAATAAAATCATATGCTAAATATGATGACTTGAAAAAAAACATCCATTTTGTATATGTATTTGAAATGGTTATGTTTGTTGTTTGTGTTTATTTTAATTTTTAAACATATTTGATGAAAATTTTTTTAATATAATCCGTACTTAGGTAAGATTTTATTTTCAACTACACAATAATATCTCGGAAATCATGATTAAGTGTGATAAATTGCAAGATTTATTCCTTTTTATGCCTATCAGTATATTTTTATGTATAACAATATATATTTTGTAACAATACATAGAATACTAAAGATTTTATATTAGAAATTGTATAAATCATTGGAATATTCTCTTTAAGAAAATTATTTGGGATATTCTTAAGTGTATTCATATAGCCTATAGATTGATCAATTAATATATAACCTTTTTATGTAATCAACCTATATTTAGTCTATAACATATTTTGTAACTAACTTATAAAAATTATATAGTCTAAAAAAAAGTTGTGTATTTCCGTTTTATTATATAGAAGATGTTGATATGTGTCAAAATTAGTTGGTAACATAATCACAACATGTATCAAATTATCAATTTGAGATTACAAAACATGTAGAAAATAAGTATTTAATTTTCATTTATATCTTTTAAAAAATTGGTGTGAGATTACGATAAATGTAATAGACCGCCGTATGTGTCAGGATTTCATTTAAAATTTTATATTATTTACTTTATTTTATTTTATAATTAGATATAGATGATAATTAAAATATATTATGCATAGAAATTTTCTTTTTTTTTTAGTTAGGAATATAAGGTAAGATCAATACTTGTTTTCTTCTTAATTTATTTAAAAATAAATAAAATTCATATAAATTCAAATTTCATATCTATACTATTAATTGGGGAGTACAAAACTGGAAAAAAAAAAACTTTGTCAAAAAATTCCATAATTTGACCCTACGAGCAAACAAAGGAAGAAGAGGAAAAAAAAAAATTTAAGGGCAACAAGGTAAATTTAATTGTATATGGGACGCGGATCATAACTGTTTGGGAGAATCTCATTCGGATCCTTGATATATTATAAGTGTATCCAAACACTCTATTCTTCTTCGTTTACCTGTAGGATAAAAGAAAAAAAATACATCATAATCATCATAATTGCGGAGGAAATATAGAAATGTCAACTAACAGAATCCCTCATGATCCTCTAGCATATCATAACAAGAGGCGAAATGAAATCAAATCATTAACTGCATATATTTCAGTATAATAACATATATTCTCATTTCAGGCAATCACACCAACCCTTACCTCTTAATTACCATTTGTTCGTACCTCAATAAATAAGTAAATCAATAATCAAAACAGAAAACGGAAACAGTTTGATCCAATCCCTATTCTTACTATCCTATATCATATCAAAATACAAAATCAAATCAAAAACAGAAAATCTTCTATTCAATGCAGCGAATATTCTACCTTTCACCCAAAGCCAACATCAACTACTATATAAACCATAGTATAGAAACGTCAATATTAAACTCATCAAACATACAAACAAACTGAATAGAAAATAGAAAATCACCTTCGTATAAGTCATGGCTGCCACCGATGGTTTCACACATGTTTCTGATCTCAAGGCCTTCAAAACAACATGGAGGATAAGAGTCAAGATAGTTCATACTTGGAAGCAATAAGTGAGTCTATGCATCTACCCCATCATCTAAGCGAGTCTATGCATCTACCCCATCATCTAAGCGAGTCTATGCATCTGAACAATCATTAACACCCAAGAAGTTGTCTACACAACCAATACATTAGGAGAAATATGAAGAAGAAAATGGTGAGCATACGAATGATGTGGATTTGACTGACAAAAAGATTGAGACACTAAAGCTGAAGGTTGAGAATAAGTGATTTGTTGTCGTTTTCTAGCAGTTTAGATTTTTAGATTATGTATAAATCTGTTTATCCAGCTATAAACATTTCTATGAAGAAAATAGAGAAATGCAATGAATTTCTATGACGAACAGAAAATTGTTTTTATCAAGTAACCTTTAGAATCTTTATTAGTTTTATTCACCATAGTTAGCTCCTTTATATTGAAATTTTTTTTCATCATGTAATAATACAAAATATGGTGAACTGCACCTTACCATCGACTTAATGTATATAAGGTTTGAAAGTATATAAAAATGTACCAGGATCTGTAGGAGGAATGGAGGATAGTAGATGAAAATATGAAAGCAAGTCCAGCAAATCTGTGCAATCAAGAAAATATAAATCTCTTAGACCACAAGAATTCATACACTCAGATATAACTTAGCTATAGCCGGAGCATATCTTTATTTCGGTTATCTGAGGAGGCCTTTGCATCAAATCAAAGATCCTATTTGTATCCTCAGAATCTCAATAGTAAAAAAAAAATACATGTACTATTATTATTCTGTTATTGTCTCAGTCTGATTTGTTTTCACTTTGTCTGATACCAAAAGCAAAGTATGAGATGATGATAAGCAAATCGTTGAGTTAAGATGAGGGATTAAAAAGGAGTCAATAAATAAATAAATATATATATATATATATATATATATGACTATGATAAGAACTAAAATCTGAAACATGATTACTCTACTTGATAAGCCATTATAAAGAAAAAAAAAAGAAGCAAAAAAAAACCCAATATGAGTAACTCAAGACTCAAATCTAAAACATAGCAAATCGACTTGAATCTGATTTGATTTTGTCGGGAAATAATACTAATATGAAAGAGAGGTGATTAGATTTACCTATGATGGTCATAGGATTAAGCTCAGAAGATTTAGAGATTCATAAGAAATAGGAATCGAAGGTAGAAATGAGAAGGATGAAGGAAAAGAAAAAGGTATCAAGGAAGAGATCCATTGGCTGACAGGTAAAATAAGAAATTGTTTTCTCAGGCGAAACTGAAGGCGGAGACGGCAAGAACGATGTTTTTGTCGTTTCATTTTTTTCTTTTGTTTTTGTTTTTGTTTTTTTTTGTTTTGTTTTTCCCTTTTAATAAACTTCAACCAATAATATATAGTATGAAATAGTTTAATTTCTATGGGCATTCGTGCAACCCCTTTGGGTTCGGATATTATCCCATGAGGTTTGGATAAACGGATTTAGATAAATAGAACCCATTGGTTATTTTTTGATATATGGGTTCGGTTTGGTTCAAGTATTACCGGATTTAGGTACCGAAAAAAAAAGTTTTAATTAATTAAATTTAAATAAATTTAGCTAAATTTTGATTTATTTAAAAAATAATTTTAGATATTTTGATTATTTTTGATGTTTAGATTTAAAACTAATTGAAATATTCAAAATTATAACTAAAATTTTGGATAATTGAATTATATTAATGCTAAATATTATAAATATCTTTTAATATATTTATATATTCGGGTTATGATGGATACCCGAATGGATACCGGCTAATATCCAATCCTGACCCTAACCCGAACCCACGGGTATTAGAAAATAGAAACCAATAGAGTTTTGTAGGTAAACCCGTACCCAAACCAAACCCAGTTTTTGGATCGGGTTTCAGGTTGGATATTCGGATACGGTTTTATGCCCATGCCTATTCTATATTATACAATCTTAATGTAATTTGTATATTATATTTTTTTTTATTGAACTTTGTTATCCATAGGTTTTACAAAATCAAACCAGATGAATGTGACACACTTCTCTTATGGGTTTCGCATGACAGGTATACTATAGTTAAAAAATAGCAAAATCATTACAAGGCAGGCCTAACGAGATAGATTTGTCCAGCTACAAAATTTAGGTCATTTGATTTGACAAATTTTAATTAATATTACTGGTAAATTTTAACGGTTTGATAGTTCACGGGACCATACAAAACGAGTTTTTTTTGTTAGTTCCGGTCTGGAATGGGTTTTCTGTTAGTTTTGGTCTGGGACGGGTTTTCGGTTAGTTCCGGTTTGGGATGAAACGGTTTGATAGTCCATAGAAAGGGAAGAGACGTGTCTAAACTTTAAACATATCACATTTCTCTTACTATTTTTAATGTGCCACTAATAATAATAAAAACAATCAGATCATTTTTTTCTCTATACCGAAGTAAAAACAAATCAACAAGTTTGGACATGAATGTTAATAATATTTATATAAAATACGCTTACAACATAATCTAACATATACATAACATATTGCAAACTTGATCGTAAACTTAGTTTTTGAAATCAACCCCGCACATACGTGCGGGTCCGAACCTAGTTTTAACTTAATTGGACGACTCCAAAGTTTAAGCTTTTGTATTCCACCGTTGAAAAAGCTAACTTATTCCAAAAAAATACACTCGAGATGATGTTCGAAAATATTGGTTCGTGATTAAAACACTTGGAGAGTAGTACTTGATTTGCTCTTGTGGCCCTATTATTCTATGTGACGGCTATGATTGTTGTCGTGCCCATGTTGTCATTTTAGTCATGCAATATTTGTCAGTTATGTCTTATTTCCAAGACATCAAAAGAATTTATAATGATCGGTAATATCCCCTGTTCTAAAAATCTCCACCTGCACCGATTACTCCCACAAAATCGCCAGGCCCACCATCTTTGCCTTGATTAATGACTAATTCCTGCCTAACATCGATTATCTAATTATGACTATCTAATTTGATTATAACTCGTCTAATCTGATTACTTTATGCTTAATCTTGTATATAATGATTATTTTTAGAGCCAAATATAAACCATATATGCATTTTTTTTGTTATTTAGATATTTAAATTAAGAGTTCATGATGTTTTACAATAACTAATGTACAAACTTTTAATGAAAATCATAAATTTTTTTTTAAAGTTGCGGTTTTATGAGTTTCTGTAATTTTAGAGATGATTTTTATATTTTGTTTGATATTTTTATTTTAACATAAACAAAATTATACATATATTTAATACTATATATTTTTATTTTATTATTAATTTAATAAAATAACTCTAAAACTAGTCCCCAATTAATCTCCGTTTAATCTCCAACTAGATTTGGACCCGCACGTACGTGCGGGGTTGATTTCAAAAACTAAGGGGCATATATATGAAGTTATGTTTGTAAATGTATATTTTTAGAAATATGTTATCAACATTCAATTTACAAACTCTACCAAATTCGTATTTGATCGTTTTTAATTCGGTTTAGACAAAAGAATGATCGGATTTGTTAAAAAAATAGTAAGAAAAAAATAGTATGATATTTTGGGACAGTAAATGGGTCACATACCTTTTATGTAGAGTTTTTTATTTAGCTATTTGTATATTTTAGTCTAACAGATAAATAATATGTAAAGAGATTCAAGGCTAGTTATCAGCAAAATTTATGTTAAACTTGATAATCCAAACATATGTATGCATAGTATTTACATATAAGAAATATATTATGGGAAGTGTCTTTAGTGAGGTGGTTACAACACCAGCTCTACAACTAATTTCATCGAAACCATGCATAGTAGGGATTGGCTATGTAACAGACCTTGTCGATTCAATAATGACAAAATATATAATGTATACGAAATAAGGTATCTATATTAACATTTTTGAAGTACATTTTGTGTTATGTCCTTTTAGTTTTGCTTATTTAAATTTTTATTTACAACATTAACCCTTCAAAAGTTTTCAAAAATAACATTACTTCAGATTTTCTTTCCTAAATATTTTATATTCCATTCCAACTAAAAAATTACAGCAAAATCAATATGGAAACACAAAAAGTAATATATGTAACTACAACTTCTATTGTGTATTGAAAATATTCTATCTATGAATCTTTTGCAAACCAAGAAAACAACAATTTGATTCCTATTTTGTTTTCAGAAACCTGTGAGTTTTGATTCTTAACGTAAGGAGAACTTCGATTCATATTTATTTAAATATTATAATTAATATATATATAAACTTAATATAATATTATGAATATGTAAAATTAAAAAATTTCAAAAATACTATATAATAGATGGGTTATGAAGACGACATGTTGGAATTAATAAACCATCATTAAATTTGTGCTAACACGGGTTAAATCCTCATTTTATTATTTGTCAACACTATTAATATTAGAATATTTGACATATAAAATTATGTTGATTTAACTAAGATTGTGTAAAATAATTAAATCATTAGAAAAAATATGAATTAATCATAACATATAAATAAATTATTATGTATTTAGATCCCTTATTTTTTTGTTATAATAATTAAAAATCAAAATAAAGTCTCAAACTCTAAACAAAACAAACTAAATATAATAAAAAAATAGTCATTAAGTTTATTACGGGTTAAAAAATGAATATAAACATTTAGCTACACAAACAGTCGAAAAATTTAATTATTCTTCTATTTGCAAAACATCAAATATTTAACAATAAAAAATATAATATAAAATATAAATAATAATAAAAATTATATGCACGCGGTGTACCGCGGGTTAAAATCTAGTAAGTTTACATATACATAATTTCGAATTTAATTTTTGATTGTTATGTAAGCAACTTTAAACAACTTCCTAAAATGTTAATTACCTTAATTATTCAATCTGATAAGATTTCTTTATGCTGCATTATTAGGAAACTTATTATTTTGTATTTGTTTTGATACGCGTTTAATCTTTATTTCCAATAACGTGGGTTGATTTGTTTAGATTTAATGGCATCTACACTAAAATATTGAGTAACCATATTTGTTTGGTTCTGATTTTTATGTGGTAAAAATTAATTAAAATTGTTTGGACCAAAAATATCTATTAACATCTCACTTGGCCCCACAGTTCCTCGTTAATTGATATCAAACACTTAGAAATGGAGAGTAAATTGAAGAAATATATGTATACTTATTCGAATTTGAGTGGCATTTCAATTGTAATAATCTCTAACTTACCCTATTATACTATGTATAGATAAATGCATAAATCTACTATAGAATTACATGTTCTTTTCATCTCTCTATAAGACACTAAAATCAAAGTATATTCTTCACAATTAAATTCCCTTGATTATACTACTCCCTGTATGACATTGCATGCTTAGACTATATATTATTTACTTGAGGGTTTTGTGTTAAGAGTAACGTTAAATTCTATTATACCATAATATAAGTTTTGCAAAAGGTGAGGTGCAGCTTATGTATTCGGATTTTTTTTTCTTGAAAATACCGCAACACATGTACTTTTTATATCAGGTTTTTTCGTGGTCTTAGTCTTATAAACTTGTTTTTTAAAGTAGGAAAAAACAAATAATAACTCTTCATTTATTATTGGTTTAGTGACTATAACAAATAATATAACATGTAATTTAGAGACTATAATACATGAACTTAATTTATTATTGGTTTAGTGACTACCTCTTCACTTGCTAATAAGAACTTAATTGTTGCATCTCCTACTTTTTCCTTTTCGTAGGGACGAAAATTTGAAACTAATCAATAAGTTGTGAAAAAATACCAAACAAAAATATATTTAAGTTTTAATAAAACTACAGAAAACGAAAATAAATATTTTTTTTTTGCCATTACAATATTAAATACTAATTACAATGCATGTGGATGAATTATAGCTTGTGGATAATACATGGCTTCTGAAATCATTCTTTGCAACCATTTTTTTTTTTTAACGATTGTTGTAGGTTGTTTGTAATTTTCGATATGAGATATACTTCCATCACGTTTTCTGTTTTTATAGTAGTAGGTCATGGTTTCAAGAATATACCCTAATATTTATGATTCGATTATATCGTCTAGCAACATTATAGGTAAGTAGCTAAGATTTTGTATATGCGTATATTTTTAAATCCGTAATTTAGGTGCAGATTTTTAAGCTGATTACTTGTTATCCGCATATTTACTTCAAAGAAGGATATTATAAGATCTGATTCTCATAAACGTAATCATTTAATTTGAGACATACTATGGTATATTCTTTAAGTGATTCGATATGATCAGTTATATTTATTGGGGATAATCAAAAATAAGTTAACATCCTAAGATTATGTTAACTGTTCGATATTGTGGTATTAATTTCCTAGATTTTCACTTACATAATCTAAGCTAATTTTGAAGAGTTGATTTATTTAGATTGGTTATAGTTATGGTAGGTATTAATAGTACCGATTTTGATGTGAAATGTATATTATAAGTATTAATTGCATCCGATTTTAATCTGTTTGAGTCTTATCAATATTAATCTGTTTGACTACACGATTTATACTTATCCCTATTCAATTTTTAGTGGCATTTCATTGTAATAATCTTTAACTCTATGTCTTTTTATTAAAAATGATTCCCTTTTAATAGTATAGATTTTTTCGCTAGATGCTAGGCCCACACCCACCGCCCGACTAGCGCCTAGCGATTTCTAAAACAGAGGTAATATCTAACATAGAATTCTTAGTGGAAAACTTAAAAGGTTAAGGGATCATACCTGTTTTGGTATCTAACAGAGTGATACCTTGTTTTTGAAGACTGTGATACTAATTGGGCCATTAAATCCCAAATCTCTCAAAGACTTTTTCTTATGTTGGCGATATCATTAAAATCCTTTGCTAGAGGTGCATTTTTGAAATCCCACATATGTAATCAACTGGATAGGGTTGAAAGAATTGGATAAGAAAACGATACATAGTAAGAAATGTTGTAGTAAACATTATTTAACAATTTTGTACCAATGTTCAAGCGTATTGCATACTGAGTTATACTGATAAATTGGTTAATTGAATATAATTCAGTATGGTTCAAAACCTGAAAATAATTCAGTATGGTTCGAACCGAACTTAACCAAAGTGACTGATCTCTTTAGAAAATAAAAAGGCCCATAAAAATCTATATATGATATATCTTCCAAACCTATCAGATAAAAATTGGGCCTTATATATGAGCCCATTATCAACCAATCAATTTTAGGTTGTGATTGGGAACCACTCAAAGCGGATTTCAAAGCGTTTTATATGAAAACCGCTTTCCTTACACCAATCATAAGTTTTTTTATTATTTGCGTTTTTCCAAAAAAAAAAAAAAAAAACGCACATGCGATTTTAGCCTTTGATTTAAGCTTTGGACCGCTTTCCCAGAGAGACACACCATTTACCCAGCGGTTTTTCTAAAAAACGCCAATGTATAAATTTTTTTATAGTTTTATTATAATAATAATAAAAAAAAATTTATCCACATTACACGGAAGCATCGGTAGACCGTCAATTCCCGACTCTGAATCCGAGAACGATTTATGTTCGAACCTGGTTGCAATCGTTATATTTTTTGATCCGACGATTCGGATTTGACGGCAATCGATCTCCAGGGGACGGCGAGTGGATGGCGAGGTGCACCGGCGAGCGAATCGGAGAGGCAAGTCTCTTGATTTTTCTCTTCTTCCTATGAATACAAACACCTAAATCGGTTTGAATCATTCATTTCTTCCTTCGTCTATCTCATGCATGTATGTGTTGATTAGATTTTCAATTTCGATTTTGCTCTTTGTTAGGTGTGGCGTAGTCAAATGGAGGAAATTAGACCTAATCTTTTTTTACCCTTCTGCTATTTTTGGGTCGAGAGAGAGCCATTGTTCTTAAGATAAAGGTTGTGTCTTTTTTTGTTTTGTTTTGTTTGCTCCTCTGCTTTTGTTTTCTAGTTTAATCCATGTTTTGATTGATTATTGTTTTGTTTTGGTCTGATGTAGTATATCAAGGCAAGTTGTCTTGTTGGTTTTATGCTCTAGACTAGAAATGGTTGCTTCTATGATTCAATGAACGTGTTTTTAGGATTTGTTTATGGATGCAGGACTCTTTAGAAGTGGCAATGTTGAGAATCCTTGGTTCTTCTTTGGAGCGTCTTGTTGATCGTGTTTCCGGTAATGGTGATATTGCTCTATTTTTGCTTTGGTTTGTTATGTATCAAGAGACCTGATTACTTTCCAAGAACTTGCCGGCGAAGTTACAAGTTCACAAGAACTTGGTAAGAGTTTTGGGTTGGTGTAATAGCAGAAACCTGAGAGCTTTGGTTACAGAGTGGACTCAAGGAGAAACTGTTGAGACTTGGTTAAGTTCTTCATCGGCTATGTCATGAAGGTATTTTTTTATCTATCAGATCAATGGCCTGAGATTACATTTGATCTCAGCACAAAAGTGCTTTGTTATCTGATGATGATGATCAAGAGCCTTTAATTTCTCATTTCAAGATTGGAGATGGGAACAATTCATCAACAAGTAAGGGCTCTCTTCTCCTGAGAAAAAGACCATTTGATCAAGTTAAGCAAGCCATTATGCTTGGGCTGATGTGTAGTGACAAACCACCATTGAAGCAACCAACCTTGACGCATATTTATGAATCTTTTTTGTATGAGTCTAGTTTAAGACATGACTCAGAGAGATGAGAGTTTAATCTTTATTTGCTTTGTTTTCAATTTTCAGACATGCTTAAGATAATACTTGTTTCATTTGGCATTGTTTAGGATTTGAATGTCTGTGTTTTTTTTTTTTTTTATGATTACTGCAAGTACTGAGAGAATGAACACATAATTTTTTTCAACTTGCAAAACAGTTTCAGTTTTATGATTGAGAAACCTATGAAAGTTTCTCTACTGGAAGATGATTTTAGTTTAAGTTCTTATTAGGTTGCTTTAATTAGTTTAATATTACTTATATGATTAATTTATTTTTGAGTAACCCATATGGGTTACTCCATTGCCTATAAATTTAGAATGCATATTCAAGAAAAAAAATTATTTTTTCATTTTATCTTTAAATAAATTTCAAAATATAATATATATAAGTAATTTTAGTATTATGAATGTATAACCATAAATCAAGTTTTCTTAACAATAAATGAATTTATTTAAAAAAATTAATATATTAACAATTGGATTTGAAAAAATATAATCCATACTAGTTCTTTTTATTGTGTAATATTTGTTATGATTGAATTTGTTTATTGTTTTTAACATTGAATAAACATATACATGATTAAATTTTAATTTTAATAAAATTTCATATTTAAAGTTCATAAATGATATATTTAAATTATATATAAAAAATAAAGAACCAAAATGTTAATAACTTATGAATAATATTTTTAGTAGGGCATAAAAAATATTTACATAAGAAACTAAATTTTAATTTAAATAATTCTGGGTATTTATGGTTCTAAATAACTTTTTATTAACACAAAAGATATAGAAGTTTACAGTTATATTAATTATTTATATTTTTACTTATCTACTCATAAAAATATTATATTAACAATATATATATATATATATATAACTTTGTTTATAAACCACAATTCTTTTCACCAATCAAACATTGTTTTGTACAGTTATTTTTATTATTAATTCATAACATACAATAATATACAAACATACTAATTATTAATAAATTTATTTATAATATATGTAATCCGCACCGCTTTTCCTTTTTTTACCATTCACACAATTACTACTGAACCGCAAATAGTTTTTTCACCAATCAAATATCATTCTGTACCGCTTATTTTATAGAAACCGCACTTGTTCCGCAAACCGCACGTACCACAGTTGAACCGTACCGCACTCTAAAACCGCTTTCCCTGTATAACCAAAACCGCGGTCACCATTCGGACCCTTAGTGACTATCATATTTTACAAACATTGCATAATGTAGAGGGTCTTAAATCTTTGTACCGGCTGACAGCAAAAGAGAGAGTAAAGGAGAGATTCTCAGGGTCTGAATGGTAACTGCGGTTTTGGTTGTGCAAGGAAAGCGGTATTGGTAGTTAGATAAGTGAGTGCGGTCTATTGGTTAACAGGTTGTTTCAAAAAACGCAACCATGTTTTTTTTTTCTTTTTTGAAAAACGCAAAATTTACAAAATTGACTTGAATGGTAACAAAACACGGATTTCAAAAAAAAACTTAAAAACCGCACTTATACCTGTCGCCATTCATAGCCTCAATCTACGAATCTCCCTCTCTCTATCTCCTTATCCAACACAAACAAAAACGAATTCTCAAAGATAAAAGAGACGAAATCAGAGAGGGCTCACTAGCAATGGCGTCTCTTCTCAGAGCATCATCTCCTTCTTCAATCTTAACTTGCCCTCGTCGTCTTTCTTCTCCTTCCTCATCATCTTCAATCTCCCCTGTCTTCTTTGGACCAGGTTCGAACCTTTTTTTAACCCTAAAGTACACATTTTTATCTACTCGTTACACAGAAAGTTCAATTTTTTCTCACAAGTGAAACACAATTGTAGGTTAGAAAATTGTTAAGAACTGTTTGTTTTTGCAGGGAAGTTTTGTGGAAGAATCCAATTAAAGCCTAAGAAGAACAGATCTCGTTACCATGTTTCTGTTATGAATGTCACCACAGAGATCAACTCTATTGAACAAGTATGAGTCTTATTTTTAACATTATGCTCATGTAATTGATCAAGAAACAGTAAAAAGCTTGAATCTTGAAATGATGTTTACGACCTAAAGATTGAATCTTTGAATGATTTTGGTTTTAGGAAAAGAAGTTTGATTCAAAGGAAAGTGCAAGGCCGGTTTATCCATTTGCTGCTATTGTAGGACAAGATGAGATGAAGCTATGCCTTTTGTTAAACGTGATTGACCCGAAGATAGGTGGTGTGATGATAATGGGAGATAGAGGAACCGGTAAATCAACGACCGTTAGATCGTTAGTTGATTTGCTTCCCGAGATCACTGTGGTTGCTGGTGATCCTTATAACTCAGACCCTAGAGATCCTGAGTTTATGGGAAAAGAAGTGAGAGAGAGAGTACAAAAGGGAGAACAGTTGCCTCTTATCGAAACCAAAATCAACATGGTTGATCTTCCTTTAGGTGCTACAGAAGATAGAGTTTGTGGAACAATTGATATCGAGAAAGCTTTAACCGAAGGTATCAAGGCGTTTGAGCCGGGGCTACTAGCTAAAGCCAATAGAGGGATACTATATGTAGACGAAGTTAATCTCTTGGATGATCATTTAGTTGATGTTCTTCTTGATTCTGCTGCTTCTGGTTGGAACACTGTTGAAAGAGAAGGGATTTCGATTTCTCACCCTGCTCGGTTTATCCTAATTGGTTCAGGGAATCCTGAAGAAGGAGAGCTTAGACCACAGCTTCTTGACCGTTTTGGTATGCATGCGCAAGTAGGGACGGTTAGAGATGCGGAGCTGAGAGTTAAGATTGTTGAAGAGAGAGCTCGTTTTGATAGTAACCCGAAGGAGTTTCGAGAATCTTATTTAGCAGAACAGCTGGAGCTTCAGGAGCAGATTACAACAGCAAGAAGCAATCTTTCTGCAGTTCAGATCGATCAAGATTTGAAAGTGAAGATCTCAAAGGTCTGCTCTGAGCTAGACGTTGACGGATTGAGAGGAGACATAGTGACAAACAGAGCAGCTAGAGCACTTGCGGCACTCAAAGGAAGAGATCAAGTTACTGCTGAAGATGTTGGTATCGTTATACCAAACTGCTTAAGACACAGACTCAGAAAAGATCCATTGGAGTCTATGGATTCTGGCATTCTCGTTACCGAGAAGTTCTATGAGGTCTTCAGCTAGAGTAAAGACAAATTCTTGAGAACACATTTAACATATGCTTCGACTCACTAAGAAGATTCGATTTGTATCCCTTATTACACATGAAAAGTTTTGTTTTTTTTTTCAAGAATCAATTGGGCTGATTCCAGAATCTTGGCTTCCGTTCTTGAAACTCTGGTAATCTCTGATAAACAATGGAGGCAACTCTGATGAGAATACCAGCAGTGAGTGCCCATATGATAAAGCTTATCTCTTTATCTTCGGAATAGTAATCAAAGTACTGAAGAAGATATTTATGTCCTTCATACTCTCGTTCCTCTGCTCGTCTGTTCTTGTCCTGTGTAAATCCCACAGAAGAGTCATTAAAGAGTAACGTTTTGCGATGGAGTTTAACCAGAAACAGGGGAAATTTTCAGTTTTAAGAACCTGAAGGAACATCTCTAAAGGAACATCAAAGATTTCGTCTACTTCAGCTGGATTTGGTAATGGTCTAAACGCTTTCTTATCGAGTAGAAATCCGATAACTGGTACAACAGACATTCCCTTCTGCAATATCCGATAGAACTATTAGATAACCAATTTAGTTACTTGCAACTTTAGATGTTTTGATGCAATTTTTACCTTGTTAACAAATGGTTCAAGAACAGAAATGATTGTAACAAGAGAAGGATCTAGATCGATTTCTTCACGAGCTTCTCTCAACGCAGTAGCTATATCATTTGAATCTTCTTCGTCTCTTTTTCCTCCAGGCAATGCTACTTCCCCTGTTTTTTATTTTTACTCAAGTTCCTCTGTTTCTGGTATAAAGATAAAAACTTTACTCTGAATTGACAGATATTTTGATTTTACCTGGATGAGAAGAGAGAGTAGAGGAGCGTTTGGTTAAGATTACGCGTAGCTCGTCTTTGTCTTCTCTTTGTTCTTGGTATAGACAAACTAAGACAGCTGAAGATTTTGCAGCCATATGAGGGAGAAGATGAGGTTTGTTGTTATTTTGAAACCGTTGGATCAGATTTTGCAACTCTGCAGAATCTGTTGTTGTTGAAGAAGACATATTTGAAACAGAGACTTTAACAGTTGAACTATGTTTCATCTTCTTGTTTTTTCAGATCTGAATAAAGCGACCTCGTTTTGGTAATAGATCCAGATCTTTATTTACAACGAAAGAAGACTCAGATTTGTTAGGGAGTGGACAACAAATAATTAGTAAGATAAAAGAAAATTTATTTAGAGAAATAGGAAACAAAAAAAAAAAGTGAATTGCGCAGTTAACCTAACCACATCAGTTACTGATCTCATTCATTTTACTTTTTACAAAGAGATTCATCAAAAGTGTTTACTATTTTAACAAATTTTGCCTGTTGAAAACGCTTTTAATTGTCTTTTACTAGACATCAGTTTTTGGAACTGAGATCACAACATTACCCTTGATATACGAGTTCGACCTCGGAAAAGTGGCCGCCAAGTAAAGCCTCTTGTGATCGCCGGTGCTAGCAGTGAATCACTTGTTTCCAGTGGTAAATTTCCGGATCCGATGAACAAGGCCTGGGCAAAATACCTGAATCCGAAGATCCGATCCAAATCCAATCTGAAAACCCAACCTGAGCCCATATCTTAAATTTTAAAATATCCAACGGATAACTATATTTCTAAATCTAAATCCTAATTTGATCCATACCCGAAATATCCCATTTAAACCCGACCTGAACCTGAAAATCTATAAATATCCGACTAGGTTCTATATATACATCCAAATCCAAAACTTCAAAATATTCGATCCAAACCCGAATGGATATCCGAACGTCCAGGCCTAATTATTATTCTAATCTCCAATTCTAAGTCACCCATATTTTTCTCTATTTTGTAAGTTCAAAAAAATTATTACCTTTTTTTTTTTGGTCAAAGCATATATTAAAATTAATCAAGTGTTACAAGAAGAAGAGACATCAGTGCCTCTTTAGCTGCCTTATTGGCTCGAAAGTTCTTTTCTCGTTTTACAAAGATGAATTCACAAACTATGAAATCGAGAGATAGAGCAAGGATGTCGTGTTGAATCCCATGGAATTCTTTCGACTGGGACTCCGAATTTAGTGCTTTGATCAACTGCTGTGAATCTGAAGCAAAAGAAATTTTCTGGAAACCAAGCTCTCGAGCATGTCGAAGAGCACGAAACAAGGCCAAAGCTTCCGCCACTAGGGGATAACTCACATTCGTTGCCACCGCTTTGAACCAAATAAAACGTTACCCTGAATCTGATATTACAGGCAAATATTTTAACCGATTTGAACCAAATAAAACTGAAATCTATGCACAAACCATTCAACCGTTTGGTTTGAAATGGAACCAAACCAATAATCAGATTGGCGTCTTTTCAAGAGAATGAATACATAGTATTCTGAACAGGTTTAGTTTAATTTTGGAAATGCCATCAAGTAGTACTTTCTACTAATAAGGTGGTCAACGCTATTGTGAAAAGTGTAGATGAAATTTTTGAATCATATTCGACTTTTTAGAGGGTTTTCTTGGCTTCACTATATACTAAGTGCATGTTGAAGAATAAATTTGTGGTTTTTGGTGTTACTTGTTGTAAAATACCTTTCTAAGATTGAAGAACTTCAATGATTGAAAAGAAGAGAATTCTCCGTCTCTAGTTTTTGTTTTTAAGGAATATGATTATTTTTGTTATGAGTTTTGTATTTATTAATAATCATATATATAAACATTTTTGAAAAGTACAAAAAAACACAAGTTTAACCAATAAGAAAAAAGCATTCGGATCTAATTAGATAAAAAGGATTTTTATCCAACTTTCATGGTTGGTATGGAATTATACGGAAATGATATGGAGGATATATGTGTTATTTGTTTCAAACTATTTGTTGATACTATCGGATGGAAAAGAAGGAAGAAAAAAAAAAGAAGATTAATGATTGACAATTGATAGTTTAGTGTGGAAGACTTTGGTTTTTTTTTTTTTTTTTTTTTCATTTTTTGTACTTTGTTTTAGTAAAGGTTTTTTTTTTAAGACTTTGTTTCTAGGGTGAATTAGTGTACTAACCAAAATTGAAAATATATTTAAGAATATAGCACATTAATTCAAAAAATTAAGTATATGACATAAGGGGTAGGAAAAATTACCAATGGGGAAGGGTGTTGATGGTTTGAAGCAGGTGGTGGTGGAGGGTGGCCGCCGGAGGTGGTGGTCGGAGTTGGTGACTGGCGGTGGTGACCGGAGGTGGTTTCCGGTGGCGGTGGCCGGAGGTGGATTCCAGCGGTAGTGGCCAGAGGTGTTTGCCGGCGGCGGTTGCCGGTGGTGGTTTCTGGGTGGTGGCCGGAGGGTTTTTCCGGCAATGATGGCCAGAGGTGGTAGCTGTCGGTGGTCGCCAGAGGTGATGGCCGCCAGTGATTGCTGGAGATGGTGGCCGGCAGTGGGGCAGGAGGTGGTGGTAGGGAGTGGTGGTGGTAGAGGGTGATATGAGGAGGTTAATCTTGTAATTATTATAGAAAATACACACTATATCACCTTTATATGGTTAGTATAATTACTGAATGAATTATAATTTTTTTTGGATTATAAAGTGCAATTTCTCTTGTTTCTAACTTCGGATGATTGATCTGTTTTAACTTCTTTTACCTGACTTTATGCTTAGGTCTTTTCTAAATAAATAAGTTTATATCTCCATGTTACTTAAAATATACTATATATACTAGGTACCAACTTGTACTATGTGCAGGATAAATTGATTTAAATAAAATATTATAGTAAAATTATTATTTGAGATTTAAGATTCTTTGTGTAAAACAAATATGTAAGTAAAGTTTATTTTTCGTTTATTCAAATTTGCATTTACTTTTTGTAAAATAAGTTTTACCCATGAAATATTTGAATTTGAAAAAAAATTTAAGTTGATGTAGAAAGTTTTGATATCTTTTTGTGTTTCTAAAAATCAAATTCACATATTTTACATTTCACATTATTATCTACGTCACTATACAATTAAATAGATAAAACAATATTTTTTTGACTAATCGGTTTAATTTAAACTAATCCTATGTTTAAAAAATGTAATGAGAAAAATGTATAAAAGTGGTAAATAAATGAATAATTTTTTTATTGTTTGTGAAATTTAATTTATTTCTAATAATTAAATATGTTATAAAATTGATAATTAAATATATTTTTGGATTTTAATTGCTGATTAAATCTTTGATTTTTAAAAACTAATAGAAAAAAATATTGCATTATATTTGTCAATGACATATTTATTAAAAAAGACACAAGAGCTATGTGAGTGTGACATATCAGCTTTTTGTGTTCCGTTTTTTCTTATGCCGAAACCTTATTTTATTTGTCGTTTTCGTTTTTCAATATATTTTTAGCAGAAAATTATCTCATTTACTCTTTATTAAATTAATAAACTATTAAATACTTTAGAATTCTAATAGCCGAGTAAGGATAAAATCTATTTATCTGATTTTTTAATCTGTTTGAAATAACCTTGAATGCAGTGTTCAAGAAAGCGCTAGGCGGTACTGGGCGGTGACCCAGCGCCTAGCGCCTAGAATGCCTAATCGGGGCCTAGACGGTTTTTAGGCGGTTTAGGCGTTTACAACATAAAACATTATATATATAAAATTATGTACAAATATATGTTAGAAAAATAAAAAAATTATAAATTATAAACAGAATTAACAAAAATACATTTATTTAAGTTATATTAACAACATATAAACATTTATAATTACGTATACAAATATAAAACTTAATAATTTAAATCTATATAGTTAAAAATCAAAAATAAATATTAAAATTCAATTAATGTAATTTTAAGCGGTTTAGGCGGTCATCTAGGCATCTACTGAGCGCCTAGCGCCTAGACGGCGCCTAGGCGGCCGTCTAGACCGCTTTCTTGAACACTGCTTGAATGACAAGTAAAAGAAAGAGGGAGAATTTGTTTTGTGTTTTGTTAGTTGACTTGTATTTTCCAAAGCGAAGTAGGCACTGAATTGAGCTAACTCGAACTAGTTCTGATTTGAGTTCAGTTAGAATTTATAAAAACAGAATTAAATGAACTGAAACGAAAAATAGACTAAGATGTTCACCTCTAACTGATAAATTTTAAAACATTAACATCTACCATTAAATGATAATATTCAAGACAGTAACATTTCTCAGCTTGTCTCTTTCTAGAATTGTAAAAGCACCTACTATGTTGTATTTAATAGACAGTATCTATATATCAATATATAAGCATTGTTTATCATTTATTTAAACTTCAATAAATCAATAGAATATCAGAGTCTTATGAATTTCTTGTCAACAGCATAAATTAAACTTAAATTTGATGCTAACACAACAATGCTACTATCATTGTTAATTTATATAAGTTTTACAATACTTTTCAGCTAATGATTAAAATATTCTTGGTCCTGATTTATATTTAGATACTAATGTTGTATATAAAATAAATTAAAATATGTTGTTCTACTGATTTACAATGATTTTCTATTTGGTTTTTTGTATATCTCTTGCTTTCTCACGATCCACTTCTGTAATAATTTAGTACTACAAATTAACACGAGTGAGACTAGTCATTGGATCGTGTGAAAGAAAGAGTTATTGTATACAAAAGTGGGTGATGTGTCTAATAAATATAGGTCACACAACCACCTAATCTTACAAATCATTCTACTATCTCTATTTAAATTTACAAAGCAATTAATGTCACCTGCATTTTCTTATCTTTTTTGTTTTAATATTCTCCTCCAACTAAATTCTTGAATTTTGCCAATTCTTGGTTCATACTTCATAGACTTGTCTAGTAAAGGTTGGGATTTATCATAATAATGGACTCATGCATGAATTCCCTATTTAATACATAATGGACTGGTCGAGTGGACTAGACCGAAGCTTAGAACACACAAAACTATGTATATCGTTTGATAGTTCATTTAGAAAATTATCTTCTGCTATTGTTTTATTATATCCAAAAGTATATATTTTCTTTCTTTTGAACCTTTCATATATTTTTCTCGAGTAGTTGAAAAAATAAGAAATGATATCCAATTATGTCCGGAAACTGCATTAAATATATTGACCCGACCAGTGTGTATATGTATAGACGACACACATTAATAGTTGGAAAAAATACTATAATAATTAGTACTTATACTTAATACTCCGGCAAGGATATATGACCATTTTCTAACTGTTATGTTCGCAAAATTTAGGTGACCTAAACTATTTGGAAACTCTCATCATCTCATGTCACCAACAAAGTCAATGTCAACGTCCTTTTTTTTGTTAATGCTTTTTCCTTTTAACATTTTGGTATTAACAGTACTCTCATTATATACTTTAATTTACTTGTTTGTTGAATTAGTCATTAAAGTTTCGAGAGACGTATATATTTTCATGTTTAAACTCTTTTACGCAGTAGCTAATATAGTTTTGCTGAAATATCAGCTACGAAAAGAAAGAAAAAACTAAGGCTAAAAATTAAAACTTCCATAACTACAATATAATAGTATATCGAATTAAACAGAAGCAACTTGAAAAAATCTGGATACAAGTAATTAATATGGAAGAAGATCATTTTTTTGTATTCTTTTAGTAAATTAATTAAGAAAGCCCTTTAACAAAAAAATATGGAAGAAGATAGACAATAATAGTATAATATATATATATATATATATATAAAAGTGAGATATAGAAATTGTTTATCAATTATAATCGTTTTTTATATCGACTGTTAATTGTCGAATACAATGAACAATAGTTCGTTTCTATAGAAATAAAATTAACCACAACACATAATCACATATAAAGGACAATTGAACTTAACGACCATCAACATTGATATAATTATATTAGGTAATTGATTATTCCCTTTAACAGAGAAATTAGGTTCATATATGGTTATTGAACATGACTTTTAAAAAGAAAACAATAAAGAATGATATTTCTCTTAGTTTTTTTGCCAATCTATAAATAAAATGTTATATATATTTATATATAATAGTATCAATTATCAAATTATTTACAATGGCATGTTATATTATTAAAATAAAAGAAAATTTCAAAAATACCCTTTCTTTTAAATTTTACCAAAAAAAACCACTAAAAATTTGTAAATTTTTAAAATTTGTGCGTAAGCTTATAAATATATACACAAATTACCTTTATATGTGTCTAAATTTTTTTATATACTTTATAAATACTATATAAATACTTTTTAAAAACCTTTTAAAAACTGTTTAAAATCTTTTAAAAACCTTGTAAATATTTTTAAAACCTTGTAAAAACCTTTTATAATATTTTAAAACTTTATAAATATTTGGATCGAGTCTAGATGTAGTAGTTATTATCTAGAAATACCATGTGAACTATATAAAACTTTATAATTTTTCATATTTAAAAAGGAGTATTTTTAAAACTGTATAGATAAAAGCAGTATTTTTGAAAAGGGAAAAATATCAAAAAAATCCCCAACTTTCAAATTTGGGACGTTTTAATCACCAACTTTCAAGATGTCATTTTAATCACAAAATTTTCGTTGACTTGACCATAAAATAGCAAAGTTTTGTTGACCTCACCGTTTTAGGTACGTCTTTTATTCTCTGTTAAAGATCTAAAAAACAGAGTAAATTACAGGTTATCTGCTACCGATTAGCATAAACAACCACATTTTTAACACTAAAAACAATATCGTTTACCACATTGAAGATACTAAATCCCCAAATCAATTCCAATTTCACAAATATATAACCCTAGAAAGAAAACCCTAAATTCTCTCTACACCATCGATGGCACACCACACTTACTGAAAGCTTGAACTTAAACTCATCGGAATAGAGAGATGGCAGAAGATATTTTGGTATTATAGAGAGAATTTGAGGTTTTTTTATAGGATTAGGGATTTAATAAACGTCGTGCCTAAAATGGCGATGTCAACAGAACTTTACTATTTTATGGTCAAATCAAAGGAAATTTTGTGATTAAAATGGCATCTTGAAAGTTGGTGATTAAAACGTCCCAAATTTAAAATTTGGGGATTTTTTTTGACATTTTTTCCTTTTTGAAAAGGGATACACCAAAAAAGATATTTCTCAAAAATTCTCTTAAAATAATTGCACTTGCACTCCAGTTACATGTTTATTGCAAATGAAAAAGTTATAATTTGCTTTAAAAAGTCAATTTCTCAATATGATTACATATCTACCAAATGATCTGATTTGTGATTTACATATTTAACAAATCAGCCATAAATGTGTTGGACACCGATGCCTCTGGCTACATGTTAGAGACTGACACATTACCTCTTGGTCACTATCCAAAAAAATATGAATACATAAAGAATTGGCTAAGATCTTATATTGATGTATAACTATTTGATGTATAAGTTTGTTTAATCAGTGAACGTTTAAACCGTGAATATAAAAGAGATGGTTTAATGGTTACCAGATTAAGATGTTAATTAATTATGTATCTTTATTTCCATCAAGGCCAAAATGGCGGTGTTAATTACTCCACCGCAATGTACACGACATTTATGCCTACTTTACTTAAACGATAGATAAGGTGGATACATATATAGAACCCTCAAAACTAAACTTATTGTAAAACAAAGAATAATTGTGGGCTTCATGTTTAAATATGTTATAAATTTTGCATTTTCTTCTATTTGTAAAGACGGTGGTCAACTTATCACATATATATATGCTGATTATAACTTTCTAAATTTGGGAGGTTAGTATGAAATTTAGTTGAGCAGGTACGATTCAAATATACAGTGACAAAACAATTGTAGTTGTACTGCATGCCAAACGAAAACTCAATTATATGACTTCATTTTATACATACATTAGTTAAAATTTGGGATTCATATCTAAAGAGGGAAGTACGGGGTTGGAGTATTATTTTGACAAATATAAGTAAAATATTATAAACCTTATATATATATATATATATATATATATAAGATACCAAAAATAGGTGAGACAGTGAGAGACAAGAAAATCATAAAGATATGATTATATCATAACATAAAATTAACCAAGATCTCAAATTGAATTTCTCTGTTGGCCACATTACTTTTTATGTCTCAACCAACAACATTACGCCAAGCTGTCAAAAAAACTCCCTCTATATATAACAGCATCCTTAACACAGACCATATATGACATTTCAATTCTCTCAAAAGAAACTTTCTAAATAAAATTAGAAAAGTCTCACGTCCTTCTCTTTCTATTAAAATGTTGATTGTTGCGTTTGTAACTCTTTTGGTGGCGGGAGCTTTACAGCCGTTACCTTCAGTGGTGGCTTTGGACGTTCATCTCCTTCGGCAGCTAGCCGCGAAGCACAATGTGACATCTATACTTGTGTTTGGAGATTCTAGTGTCGATCCAGGAAACAATAATTTCATTAAGACCGATTTGAAAGGGAATTTTCCGCCTTATGGTGGAAATTTCATCAACCATAAACCCACTGGCAGACTATGCGATGGATTACTCGCTCCCGATTTCATCGGTATGCTTTATATTATTGTAAGAAATTAAATTTCGACATGTTAATCAAAGCTTTACTTATGAACATACTAAAGTATATATCTGTTTTATTTTTCCCCAGCGGAGGCCATGGGTCATCCTCCCATACCGGCTTTTCTTGATCCAACCTTAACCCAAGCTGATCTAACTCGCGGTGCAAGTTTTGCCTCTGCTGGTTCTGGCTATGACGATCTCACGGCTAATATATCCGTAAGCCTATATACAAGTCTTTTTTTACCTTCTAATAAAAACAAAAGTTGAAATTCTCTTTACACACGTAAAACCGAACTAAAGTTTAACTATTTTGTTGGTTTGAACAGAACGTGTGGAGTTTCACAACGCAAGCCAATTACTTTTTGCATTACAAGATTCATCTGACTAAATTGGTCGGTCCATTAGAGAGCTCAAAACTGATAAATAATGCGATATTTCTTATGAGTATGGGATCAAATGACTTTCTTCAAAATTACTTAGTCGATTTTACTCGACAAAAGCAATACACGGTTGAACAATACGTCGAGTTTCTCTCCCGTCGTATGCTTTACGACGCCAAGGTATGTTTACGTCTCCACTAAACTCGTGTTACTTTACGTATGCATTAATTATGATGTCTATATACGATATATCTTACATAGTCAATATACATGTTTCTTTTCTTTTTGTGAAGAAAGCCGAGTACATTTTTTTAACTATTGCATGGATTTATTGATTTGTATGTAAGAACGTGTCTGTGTCTGAAATTAATATTAGCTGCTGAAATAAATGCGTATGTAGTTGTAGTGGAATTGAGTAATTCTACAAATATCTTAGTATGTACGTGTATATGTTGTAGGTCCTCATAGTTAATCAGAAATAAATAAAAAAGTCATAAATTACGGAAAAAGAAAAAAATAGAGGAACAGTGTAGAAAGAAAATTATACGAATTCTATCTGGTTGTTGTGAGAATTAAATTTCAATACAATAATTTCTACCCTACAATGATAGTATGAATTTTTGACTTGTTCATGTCGGGTCTCTGGAACATGTTCATGGATCACAATAAATTTTGTTAGTTAAAAAAAATAATTTCAGAACCACAATGGTCATGGTCATCAACTTAATTTGTCCCATTTATTGGGAAACATTAGACCAGTAGAGTGTCCAGTGAGATTTTATTTTTTACTACATGTATAATGTTCATTGGAGAAATTAGTTTGCGAAACCAGAAAAGCGTAGATTCAGACTTAGTCCACCTTCAATAGTTTGAAATATATTTCAAACTATTACAGTATACTTTATTTATTAATTGAATTAAGTTTGGGTTAATTTGGTATATCGAGTCAATATAGATATTTTATAAGCTATGATAAACACATATACATATACTAAAAAGGATACGAATTGCATGTTAGTATTATCGAAAGAAAGAAGATTCATATATAGCTTCTTTTGAGCTTTCTTGTTATTATTTAATTTTACAGATGTTGCATAAGCTTGGAGCTAGGAGGCTGGTGGTGGTGGGAGTTCCTCCCATGGGATGTATGCCCTTAATTAAATATCTAAAAGGCCAAAAAACTTGTGTAGATCAACTAAACCAAGTCGCTTTCTCCTTTAACTCCAAAATCATCAAGAATCTGGAGCTTCTCCAGTCTAAAATCGGTTTGAAAACCATCTACGTTGATGCTTATTCGACCATCCAAGAAGCCATCAAAAATCCAACAAAATTTGGTGAGAATTTATATCACTTTGCTTTAAAAGTTAAAACACAACTTTGATATACGTACGGTTTAATTTATGTTCTTTTTGGTTTTAATTTATAGGTTTTGTCGAGGCTTCGAAAGGCTGTTGTGGAACAGGTACATACGAATATGGAGAGACATGCAAAGATATGCCAGTATGCAAAGAGTCTACCAAATATGTTTTTTGGGACGCAGTCCATCCAACACAAAGAATGTATCAAATAATTGTCAAGAAGGCAATTGCATCCATCGGTGAAGAGTTCCTTGTTTAGAATATACTTTATGTTCGTATTACTATTATGATTTATGTAAAATTCGAGTATGCAACTGCAAAAGATTTAAAATGTTATATTTAATGGTTCAAACATTCTAGTCTGAATAAGTAGAAGAAATATTACACTAATATACCGATAGAAAATGAAAACTCTTTCTTTATTAGATTTATAACTTAACGATTTATTTAGTACTACAATTCTATCAGTACATATTACAATTACTGTAAAAAAATAAAATAAGAGAACAAAAATAAAGTTCATTAAAATAAGCAAAACTTTAAAACAAGGTTGAAGGATCTGAAGTTCTTGCTTGTTTATTACAACACTAGGATATATCCCGTGCTTAAAGCACGGGTCAATATTTTTAAAAAGTTTATAATATAATAATAATAATTATTGTTTTATTTAAAAAAAATATTTTGTTTGAGATAATATTTATTTTGAATTGTTATGTAAATCTATTAGTCTATTTGAATACTTATTATTTTAGAATATTATAGTATTTTATTTTTGATGTATTATTACATTTTTATATTGTTTATATGTTGTATTTGCATCATTATTTTATGAAATATAAAATAGTAATTTTAATATTATAATTGTGAGCAAATAAAAAATATTAAATTATCATTTATATAAATTTAGTTTTACCAACCCGCCAATGTAAAATTAAAACACACATTTTCATACATTGAGTAATATTTTTTCGTTTTTAAAAATTTAAATCACAACATATGCAGAAAAAAATATGCATTTTATTAATTATAAGTATTATATGAAAATTTCAAACAATTTGTAAATAAAATAAAATAAAGATGATAGGAGAATCATAATTTAGTTATTAAAAATAATTGTATTGTATACTTGGATACAAAATCTTAGTTTTTAAAATTCTGATTGGTTTATTTATATTTTTTTAAAAATAATTAGTAATTTCGTCCATAATTTATTAGAGAGAGAAAATATTTTTTTAAATTTTTTAATATTTGATTTGTGAGTGTTTTTTATTTTTAATTAATTATATTTATTTAAGTTAGTTAATTAAGCTTAATTAATTTTTTCTAATGGCAATTGAATGTAATTTTTTACACATTTTAAGGTTAGTTTCATATTTGTACTTCTCAATTAATATAGTAGGATACTTCCTCGGTTCCTCCTTTTCTAATTAGTTATCGTTCTAGAGCTTTTAATATAAATTAAGAAAATAAATAAATATTCTTTATGTCTATTACTAAAATTCTAAAAAATTTAATATTTTATTCATTCAATAATAGACAAATGAGATAATTTTTTACTAAAAATGACATTAGAAAACGAAAACAACAACTAAACTGAAAAAGAAAATTAAGCTTTAAATGACAATTATTTTAAAGGGGGTATAGAATTCTACTTTATAAAGAATAGATTTAAACTAAACTAAATATCTTAAATCACACAATCATCAACGCTTGGTAACCAATGATTTGGTTTGGTTTGCTAGAACAAAGAAACTCGAACTTGTAACGACCCGTCCGCCACTTCGTAGTGGTGTCCCATGTCCAATCCCAATCCATGGGTCCACCTTTTTTAATGGGCTTCACGTCTTCTCACTAGGCCCGTGAGCCTACCAAAATCTGAAAGCCGGTTTGCTACGTCAGGGAGGTTTTAAAGACTTGCTATCATCCCTACAAATTACCACATGATATTTCCTGTGTTTTTGTCCTCACTTGCACAGTTCCGACAGTCACTTCCCGGAAGGTCACCCATCCTAAGAATACTCCATCATAAGCACGTTTAACTTTAGAGTTCTCTCATGACCTTTGACCGAAAAGATAAGTGCACTTTAGTAACATAGGTGGCCAAATCAATTATTTTAAGCCTCTCCGCAAACCGGGATGTCACAATTCACCCACACTAACAGATCGCAATGTCCTCGTTGCGCACCAAGATCGTCACCCCCGATGGTGTGAGCCCACTCGACTCCACACACGACTAGGTTCAGTTCTGATACCACTTTAACGCCCCGACCGCCACCTCTTAGTGGGCCCCATGTCCAATCTCAGTCCATGGGTCCACCTTCCTTAGTAGACCTCACGTCCTCTCACTAATCCCGTGAGCCCATCCATATCCGAAGACCGGTTTTCTACGTCCGGGAGGTTTTAAAGACTTGTTACCATCCCTACAAATCACCAAATGATATTTCCCCGTGTTTTTGTCTTCACTCGCACAGTTTCGACAGTCACTTCCCGGAAGGTCACCTATATTAAGACTACTCCAGCATAAACACGCTTTTAATTCTAGAGTTCTCTCAGGACCTTTGAACGAAAAGATAAGTGCAATTTGGTGACATAGATGGCCAAATCAATTCTTTTAAACCTCTCCGTAAATTGGGGTGTCACAGGACCACTTTTGAATTGCATTTGGTTTGATCCGCCAGCAAAAATATAAGAAAATAATAGATAAATATTTAGAATAATAAAAATATAAAGATTTAAGTATAAGTTTGAGACATCAAAACAAAAATCGATGAATATTGATTAAAAACCACATTAGAGAACGTAATAACACTACTACATTTGATTTTTTTTTAATTAACTATTATGATTTTCATATTGTTTAATTAAATTATTGCTATTTTGCGTTTATCTATTTTAGTTTTTATGTTCTCAACTTAAAACTTAAATGTTTCTTTTTTTTGTTTTTTTTCTTTTTCATTTTTTTTAATTTTGGCTTTTTGCTTTTGTTTTAATTATAATTTGCATATATATATATATATACATGTATATATATATATATATATATATATATATATATATTTAAATTCCTTTAAAAGTATTATATAGTAGAGTCGCTTACGTTCGTGTGAAACCAACACATGAAAATGAAGAGTACTAATAAAAAAATTAAAGATTCAAAAAAAAAACTAAAGATATCATATGTAAATATATATATATATATATATGTCATTTTTTAGGTTTGGTGCATGCATCACTTATAACGTATATACGTGAAAAAAGAATAAATGGAAGTAATTTCTCAATTAATAACGATATACTGATAGAATATTCGTAAGTAAATCATAAGTCAGTAAATACAACATATTTTAGAAAATAATGATTTGGTTTAAAAAATAGTTATATTGAAATGATATAAACTATATCACTAAAATTTCTAAATGAAGAAATTATTTCGATCATATTAAAAAAAATATATTGTATATAACAATCTGTTTTTTATATGGTGTAATACCAGTGAACCGAATTGTGGACATTCGGTAAGGGCGTCGATCGACACCTTATGCGGATGGGTCAAACCGGTTTGATTTTAATTCTCAGATTTGCGTAGTTTGTTTAGGAGATCCCTAAGACTCGAGTTATAAGCGAGAACACGACTTCCTTCCCTTCCTTTTAGCCGTTTTTCATCAGTTCTCTACACAGAAAGAAGAGAACAAAAGTCTCTGTGAGTGTCCTTGAGGTTTTGGATGTTTTTTTATCTCTGTTGGTGAATTTCTTCTTGGAGAGTAGGATTCAAGGCTAGGGACATGGTGGGAAGGTTGTTGTGGTGTTAGCTTTGTCGTTTGGGCTTAGATCTCTTTATTTTGGCTAAGGTGAGTGCATGACCATGGCATATCTAAGCTAAGATCTCTGTTTCTGTGACTTTGTGTGTTATGTGATTGTTTTCTTTTGAGTTCTATGCGTTTTTCGTGGCCCCTGAGACTTGGATTCGCTCATGAGATCGTGTGGGACAAATTAGAGAAGTTTGGAGGCGAGATTCGGAATTTCTGATCCAGAAGAAGCGATGCTCTACATGAGTGTCGATCGACACAAGGAGTGTGTCGGTCGACACCAATGCGAAGACGGCGAGAGAAATCTACGATTATCGATCGACGCCATGTGGAGGTGTTGGTCGATGCAATTAGGAATTTCGGGGAATATCTGACACCAAGAGACTGCATCGATCGACAAAGGGTGTGCGTCAATCGATATAACCTTCGTCAGGTGTCAGTGTCGATTGACACCAACCTTCAGCAGTGGCTGATGATGTGTTTGCTCTGTATATTGCCTGGTCTGTTTTATTGTTTGTTGATTGTGGCATGAAAGATCTTATCGCTTGTGTGTATAGTCCAATAGATGGGAGGATTGCCTCACTAAGTATTTTTGGTAATACTTACACCTCTTTTTGTGTTGTGGCGCAGGTAAAGGAAAAGTGTGATCGTAGAATCAAAGCTATAAAGAAGAGGATGTTCTAGAGGCTCGGTTATTTGCTTTGTGCTTATTATAGGATTTATGCTTTGGAATTGCTATTGGTTATTTGCTATTCATTTTATTTGTTTAATGACATGAGTTATGTTGGTTATGTTATCCGCTGTTGTTTGATTGTGGTTAGGTTGCTAGTGAGTATGGAATCGCTAGATAATAGAATATTTAAAATAAATAAAAAACAGGCCAGGTTGTTTTATACGGCATTGTTTTTTTTGTTTGTCTGTTTTTTATTTTGTTTTTGTTGGTGTGTCACTACAAGAAATATGCGTATTCTTAGCACACGAAAAACGCTATTATATCGTTTTAATAGCAATTTCGTAAAGGCTGTCTTTGCCGGAGCTATCTTAGAGGGGACACATACAATAGCGTTTTTTTCCTATGCTATTATTTGTATCTCTGTAATAGCATTATGTTATTGTTATATTAAAATTATTAGTAACGTTTTTTATGTACCATATTATAATTAATAGTAGCAAAATATTTGTACTATGGTTTTGTCAACTATAGATATGTATTGTTGATATAATTATTTTATTCTAGCACAAAATTTACATTGTAATTCAGTTTAATAAATTATGAATTTATTAAAAAAATATATCTTCTTATAATTAAAAGAGAAGTACATTTTAAAAAATGTCTAAAATGTTGGTTTTATTTACAGCAATTGCCACTCAATAGAACATTAAGGAGAATGTTAATTGAAATTAAAAAGGGTAAAGTTGAGATTAACAATTTTAATTAAAAAATCCAACCCGTTTAGAGAAGATTCGCGTGCTTGTGTAGGATCTTTAAGCGCGTTATCAATTTTTCTTTCTTTCATCATCTCCATTGAATCTCTTTGGATAATTGCTTCTTCAGTCGGTAAACAATAAAACAGATCTTTAATTTGAATTATTAAATCAGTCATGATGTGTTCGATGGAGTTATTATTTATATATCATGACAATTTAAAACTCAAAATCTTTACAAAAAAACATATCTTTGTTCTTAACATAGAAATCAATAATTAAGTTTTGGATCTAACATATTTTGTATAGAAAATAGAGATAATAAGAAGAACATATGAAAATCAGGACTTAGGTTTCGGTTTTTACAGAGATCGATTGAGGAAGAAGACGAAGGTAATATTGTCATTTTACCATATATAAAACCAGTGTTCAAGAAAGCGCTAGGCGTTAACTAGGCGGTGATGCAACGCCTAGCGCCTAGAACGCCTAATCGAAATTTAGACGGTTTTAGGCGGTTTAGGCGTTTACATTATAAACTATTATATATCTGATATTATATACAAAATATATATAAAAATAATAAAAATATTAAATCAAAAACAGAAAAATAAATAAAAATATTATTTTAATTCATTTTAAATAACATATTAAACATTTATAATTATGTTTATAGAAGTAAACTTTAAATATTTTAAATTTGTGCAATTAAAATTTTAAAAATACACTAAAATGATGATACTACAATTTTAGGCGGTCAAAGCGGTCGTCTAGGCGGTGCTATAGCGCCTAGCGCCTAGACGGGGCGGAGGCGGACGCCTAGAACGCTTTTTCGAACACTGTATAAAACAAAACAAAATTGAAGTTAAATGTGTGATAGCTGTGTTCGAACTCAACACCTACGACTATCAAAACAACAACCCTTGAGCCAGTAGACTATGATACATTAGTGGAATTACTCTCAATATCTAAAACTATATACTACGCGTTAAGCTATATTATTTTTCTTAAAAATAATGAGTTTATAAATTTTCTTAAATCGATTAATCTAAAGCATATTCCTTAAACCGATTAATCAATATTAATTAAAATAGAATTATTCAAAGTATATTTCCAAAATTAGGTTAACCAAATCATTAATTCGACTGTTTGAATTTGGAAATTTGGCACCTTGATTTTGTAGTTACTAATGTAGTTAGTACCTTGATTTTGTGTAGGTGGAGACACGAGACCTCCAAAATATTGTGACTCTATATATATCGGATAAATGATGACCATTTGTTTATACTATATATATTTGTAAATCGGATAGACTACATAAATATGGATCTACTATTACATTAATAAAGTAGGTTAATAAACGGGGCAAGTATGAATAACGGGTATTACTATATGGTGCTACTACACTCTATAATATGAAACAAACTGATCATATACAAATTAGTAATTATAGCTTTTAAAAGTTAATAATTTGAATTTTTTTTTATTTTTAATATAAGAAATAACTGTAAACTAAAATTTACTTAGTAATAAACATAAAAGATCAAAAATCTAAAAATTATAAAACATTTGACCCGCGGTGTACCGCGGGTTCGAACCTAGTTATTAGTAAACATACATACCATATTTTAGACTACAACAAGTCATCAAACCAAGTCTTATACAATATTTACTACATACCATCAAAAAAAGTTTATGAACAGACGTTAAAAGCTTCAGGAACTCCAACTTGCTTCTTAAATATAACCTTCTCCTTCGCCTTCTTGAAGTCCTCCAGCTTCAGGAATGTGATATGCTTTTAGAGAGCTTGTTTTGAGTACCTTCGGTGACTTTGGTGACACTGAGTTGAGCCGAGTTGAGCCTTGAGTTCTTAAAGCCACCTACTGCCCCAATAACCTTATGAACACATCAAAAGTTAAAGAATCTGACACGACACTAAGGCAAATATACACTAACACGTACCATGGAGCTTGTAGTTATACCGGCATAACTAGCAATACAAGACTCAACCAAAATAGCCGACACTTGATCTGAGAGAAACCCACCAAAGACATAAATCCATTAACAAACTCATGACTTGAAATTGAAACCTATGAAAACCTGCAACAAATAAGAGAACACAAATTCAATCACAAGTCAACAACGAGACTAATAATAGATAGAAACACTCCCCAAACAGATTTAGAAACCATTACTTTGACTTTGATGACTTTGATCAAGGAAAGAAAATTTACATATTTTCTTCCACCTCTTCCCCTTAAACTTGTCAACAGCTCGTCTAAGTGTCTCATCCTGAATAGCGATGGAAACAAATTACATGCCACAATAAGAATAGCCTCATCATTTCATTCATGTAAACAGTAAATCCATATGCATATAAGATACATTATCGAATGAGGTCGCTCTACACATCAATTAAATTATGAAACCGAAGAACAGGAAATTAGAAACAAAAAAGTAACCACTAACCACCTCAAGAGTTCAACCACCTTTAGCTCGTCTAATAGGGCCACTAGTCCTCCTGCAAGGTCCAAGATTTGAGAATGAGTTAGGTGCTAACGGTTGCTTATTCTCCATACATTGAATCTCAATTTGCAACTCAGTTATCTCCTCTCCCACACCACCCAGAAAAACAGAAGCCAAATATAATAAATCGGTGATGAAATCACCAAGCAAAAAAAAGTCAATTCTTTCCAGCTATTAAGACCCCCGTGTTCTGATTCAGAAATAGCCATGAACTCACACCACAATGGAGGAATCGAGAAGTTACCTTGATAGCTTCAATGACATATTCAACTTGGAACAGCTTTCCTTCGGGAGAAAAAGTGTTGACTCCTCTGTCATAGTCGGTCCTTGCACAACAACAAAATCAGAAACCACATATAAGGCAAAACCACGATTGAAGTGAAGGATGAAATTTTCGGTGAACCCAGAAGCAGAAGAAGATAGATTTGGTTTAAGATCGAGATACCTAGTGAGAAAAATCTTCTTCGGTGATTTCGATCTGTAAAACCTCTTGCAGTCCTTTGCTCAATAGACTCAAAACCGTAGAAGAAGAATAACATATCTAAGTAACCCTAATTCCAAACCCAGATTCAAAGGGGGAAAGAGAGAGAGAAACAACAAACCTTCTCCGACGAGATGAAATTGACATTTTAATGAGAAGGTGAGAGCTACGGAGAGTAAAGGAAGAGCTAAAGGAGAACAACAACGAAGAATTTGGGTTGTAAGAAACGGATCTGGGTATGCAATGCTTATCTCTCGTCTCACTCATGGCTGCTTAGCAAAAACCTTGGCTTCTCCCTACTCTTAACCCTAGAGAGGAAGAAGAAGTGTGAAGGAGATGAGGAAGAGAAAAGAAGAAAATAAAACGATTCAGGTTTTCGTTGGTTTAGAATTTTTTTTTTTTTTTTTTTTTTTTTTTTTTTTTTTTTTTTTTTTTTTTTTTGACTCTAGAGCTTCTTTGTGTGGGGAAAGACTAAATTTTAGTCAATTTTTACTAAGTGTTGGCGGAAAGTGTGATTTTTGATTCCCGCTTACATATTTTTAGGTATAGCGTTTTAAAAGCGCTATTATATAGATTCATTTATAAAATTTTATCAACGATAACACTTGCGAAAACTGCGCTATGCTTTTCTGCTATCAATGCCCATATTTCTTGTAGTGATTACTCGAACCCAAGTGGCGGGAATTACCTCCCTTTACCATTGGGACAATGTGACTTGTTTTGTTTCTTTTATAAACTTTCACTTTCAGTTCTCTAATTAACTTAACCAGATTGTAATAAAAAAAATTAGATATGAAAATCACAATTGTAGAGGTCATTGGTTCACTCAAGCTTCTAAATATATTCATTTGCATGTTGCAATAGATATAATTTTGTGAGTTCCAATTGATATAGTAGAGTCACACATAAATTTAGTTGAAATTATAAAGAAGTTTAAATGAGCTAACTATAGATAAATGTTTTTTTTCTTCTTAAATACCATTATACATAGTAAAAGAACGATAATTAAGAAATATTAAATATAATTTGGGTGTTATTTTTTCAATTTATATAAATCATGAACTGAGGAAATATACTATATATATATATATATATATATATAATGAATTGTCAATACCAAACAAAAAAAAGAATTGTCATGTAGACCAATAAAGAGATAATGAAGCTGTACTTTTACAGATGCGATGTCTTGGTTAACAGTATTGAAGTTTGTTAATGTTTTAAAGTATCCAATTATGCTCTTTATGCAGATTCTCTGCACTATCATCAAATCTCGCCTTGTATATTCTTCTTAAATATATTCCATCTTCTCTTGCTCTCCATTCCCATAAGCCAGACTTTTTAAATGCTCTAAAGCTTTTGACTGTGTTTAAATCCAGGTCCTTGTTTTAAAGTACACATAAAACGCGTCGTACCGAATAAATTATGAAAGAAATAGTCTGTAAAATGCCCTCCATTTGGTATTATTGTTGGACCTAGTACGTCATCTTTAGAATAACATCTCATCCAAAGGGATTTCTTATTTTTGAGTTCGTTCACGATCCTAATTCCAGCGCCAGATACATGACCAAACATACAAAGACTAAAAACAAGTAGGAAGATTGTGAGGTTTTTCATTTTTTTTTGTTGTTTAGACTTGATTTTCCTTTCATGTATTAATAACCAACATATACGTCCCTATTTTTGCATTTGCAGTTTTTTTTTTGTTTTTCAGTTAAGACAGATTTGCTAATTTTAACTAAGATATCAAATCATGGGAGACTATCAATTTGTTTTTCAGTTTGAACTTTTGTGTACCAGCATAGCAAAGTTTATTTCATCTATGGTAATAAGAGTTTAAACTTTTGTTTATCAGCCTAGCAGAGATTATTTCAATATTTAACGGTTCTTTTTACTAGTAATTTTACTGAGAGTTTAAAATGGACCGGTCAAGGGCTGGATAAAATATCCGAATCCGATTAAAAATACATGATCTAAAACCGAATCTGAATTTTAAAAATATCCGATTAGATGCTTTTAGTAAATGAAACGGGTACCTAAACCCGATTGGGTATATCCGAACACCTGAACAAATAATTAAAACTATCCAAAGTTATATATATCTTTAACAATAGATTGCATCACTATTACAAGATAAATTAGTTTTCATTTTTAAGTATGTCAATTTCATATGTTAGTTTAGATAGATTATATAGTTTTAACTTTGAATTTGATCTAATTTGATGTTTTAAGAAGTCAAAAATTATAGGCTTGTAAATTTGGTGTTTTATTATTTAGAATTATTCTTTTCTTTTCATGACTTCAATTTGGTTTGATAACCTTGGTTTTTTTTATGATTATAATCATTTTTAATGAATTTGGACTGATTTCATTTTTTTCTGAATTCGGATTGATTTCGGGTTTTTTTTTACTTTGGTTTGGATTAAAAAATTACAAATCTAATCGAACCTAAAATATAATTTGAGGCTTTGGATGAAACCCGAAAATACCCAAATCCTACCAGAAATCCAAAAATAACATTGTGACAATCCGTCCCGTGGACCCCACTAGCCTCACTGCTAATCCACTAGCCTCACTGCTAGCCGCCCAAACAGACCCCAAGCTGGCCCTGCAGAGCATCAATCCTAACTCCTCACTGGGCAAATAAAACTATTCATCCAAATCCACAGTAGGTTATTGGTGCGCCTAACCACCTCAAGAGTTCAACCACCTTTAGCTCGTCTCATAGGGCCACTAGTCCTCCTGCAAGGTCCAAGATTTGAGAATGAGTTAGGTGCTAACGGTTGCTTATTCTCCATACATTGAATCTCAATTTGCAACTCACTTATCTCCTCTCCCACACCACCCAGAAAAACAGAAGCCAAATATAATAAATAGGTGATGAAATCACTAAGCAAAAAAAAGTCAATTCTTTCCAGCTATTAATATATTTAGGGTTTATAGCGATACTAAACAAAATAAGACCCCCATGTTCTGATTCAGAAATAGGCATGAACTCACACCACAATGGAGGAATCGAGAAGTTACCTTGATAGCTTCAATGACATATTCAACTTGGAACAGCTTTCCTTCGGGAGAAAAAGTGTTGACTCCTCTGTCATAGTCGGTCCTTGCACAACAACAAAATCAGAAACCACATATAAGGTAAAACCACGATTGAAGTAAAGGAAGAAATTTTCGGTGAACCCAGAAGCAGAAGAAGATAGATTTGGTTTGAGATCGAGATACCTAGTGAGAAAAATCTTCTTTGGTGATTTCGATCTGTAAAACCTCTTGCAGTCCTTTGCTCAATAGACTCAAAACCCTAGAAGAAGAATAACATAAGTAACCCTAATTCCAAACCCAGATTCAAAAGGGGAAAGAGAGAGAGAAACAACAAACCTTCTCCGACGAGATGAAATTGACATTTTAATGAGAAAATGAGAGCTAGGGAGAGTAAAGGAAGAGCTTATTATGAAAGGATCGTATGTTCGTTCATAAGACAAGGGTACAATATATATAGACTTAGTACATAGGGTTTTGACAAGTACTAATTACAAATATAGCCTTATACTACATCTCTCCTTTACACACCCCCTCAAGATGGAGGCAGAGGTTTGACTCCAATCTTATTACCCAATAGATGAAACCGTAGACGTAAGAGGGGCTTGGTTATAGCATCAGCTAACTGATCATGTGTCGAAATATAAGAAACGCGCAGTGCACCGGATTGAATATATCCACGGACAAAATGATAATCAAGAGCAATGTGCTTCTTCCGAGAGTGAAACACAGGATTAGAGCACAAATACGTAGCGCCCATGTTATCACAATATATCACGGGAGCAACAGGTAAGACAATACCCAATTCAGTAAGGAGCGAGCTAATCCACTGCAGTTCTGATGCCGCATTTGCCATGGCACGGTACTCAGCCTCCGTCGAAGATCTAGCCACACTTTTCTGTTTCTTTGAGGACCAGGAGATAGGACTACCTCCAAAGTACACAATGTAAGCATTAGTCGAAATACAGTCACCTTTGTCACCGCCCCAGTCTGCATCAGAAAATGCATGAACCGTTAAAGGACAATCAGAACGGAGGAAAATGCCATGTGATCTTGCTCCAGCAAGATAGCGCAAGACTCTCTTGGCAGCCTGCCAATGGTCATTTGTTGGGCGATGCATATATTGAGACAATCGGTTGACCGCAAACCCAATATCAGGTCTTGTAAAAGACAAGTATTGAAGACTCCCAATGACCATGCAGTATTGTTTGGGATCAGCAAGTGGTGTTCCTGAATCCAGCGTGAGCTTCTTGGTTTCAGACATGGGTGTTGCAACCGGTTTCGCCTCTTGCATATTGGTGCGAGCCAGGAGATCAGTTATATACTTCCGCTGCATCAAATGTAACCCTTGCCGTGTTCGCGTTGCTTCGATACCCAGGAATTAACTGAGAGGACCTAGATCTTTGAGTGAAAACCGAGAAGCAATAGACTCATGAAATGGCTTGACAAGAGTCGAAGGTCCAGCAATGATTATATCATCTACATATACCAAAACGTAGAGATACTCATTGTTATGCTTGTAAGTGAATAGTGAGGCATCTGAGATTGAATTCTTGAAGCCAGCCTGAAGCAAGAAGGTGCGGAGTTCCTGATACCAGGCGCGAGGCGCTTGTTTCAGGCCATAAAGAGCCTTACGAAGGCGGCAAACATGGTCCGGTCGATCACGGTCAACGAATCCCAGTGGTTGCGAGACATATACTTCTTCAGTAAGAGTTCCCTGAAGAAATGCATTGTTGATGTCAACCTGATGGATACTCCAATTACGTTTGACCGCAACCTCAAGCACAAGCCGAACAGTAGTGGACTTTATCACGGGACTAAATGTTTCAGAATAATCCAATCCATACTATTGATTGAATCCACGAGCCACCAGCCTTGCCTTATACCTTTCAATTGAGCCATCAGGTCTATATTTAAGAGTAAAGATCCACTTACAGGGGACTACATGTTTCGGTGTTGTGGGTTTTTCCAAGTCCCACGTTCGATACCACAGCTGTGCATCAATCTCCACCGCCATGGCATTCCTCCAATTTGGATCCTTTAGCGCCTGAGCCACAGTCGTTGGTATCACCGGCGCCGTCACGGCCATAAGGTTAAGTTTTTGTGTGGGTTTGGTAATTCGATTTTTGGCTCGAGTACGCATAGGGTGAAGGTTTTCTGGTGGTGGTGGTATAGGATCTGGTTCAGGTGACGGAGTGGGAGATGGTGTGTGTTGTTGGGACAATGTCGTAGTCGGTGAAGATGGCGGAGAAGAGGAAGAATGCGATAGGGAAGGAGATGATGGATTTGTTATTGTTGGTGGGCTTCGTGGGTTTGGTGGTAATGGGCCTGTATTTTGAGAATTTGTTGGGCTTGATATTTGGGTGTGTGACGACGTACCAGAATCCAATTGTGGAGTATGTGACGAGGACTGCGGCACAGGAGATGGAGGATTAGGAGGACTAACCTGTGATGGTGGAGACGAAGACAGAGGCGACGGTGGGACAGTAGGGGCCACCGGAGGTGATGACGGCGGAGAGGAAGCCGTAGGGTGAGGATTCAAACACGGAGGCGACAAGGAATGAGGGAGTGGCGATGGAAGGAAACTGACGGAGGCTGTGTGTCGATGGTTGTCGTCACACTGGTCATGGGAGGTAGAAGACGGTGAGGGTGATCTGAAGGGGAAACTGTCTTCCACAAACTGAACATGTCTTGATGTATAGACACGACCAGTCGAAACCTCCAAGCACAAATACGCACTCTGCGTGAGTGAATAACCAATAAACACACACATTGTGGATCTTGCTTCAAGCTTTGTCTTGGTGTAGGGACGAAGCCATGGATAACAAACACAGCCGAACACTCTCAACTTCAAGTAGTTCGGTGATTGCTGAAATAGCTTGACATACAGAGACTCACCATGTAACACCGCTGTTGGCATCCGGTTAATAAGATAAACGGCCGTTGAAAAAGCGTATGGCCAATATGTGTTGGGAACGGACGCATGATTGAGAAGAGCCAAACCAGTCTCAACAATGTGCCTATGCTTACGCTCAGAGAGGCCATTGTGTTCTGGTGTGTGTGGCGGTGATGTAAGATTCGAGATACCATGTTGTGCTAAGAAAGACCGCAACGCAATGAATTCTCCCCCATTATCCGAGTACAAGGTACGGATACGGCACTGAAAGTGGTTCTCCACCAATGCCTTGTAGGCGATGAAAACGTCTTTGACTTGAGACTTTTGTTTCAATGGATACAACCAGGTATATCACGTAAAATGATCAACGATAACCAGATAGTATTTGAAGTGATCGGTAGACAAAAGGGGGGATGTCCACACATCGGTATAAAGATACTCAAGTGGTTGAGAAGAGACTATTGTGTTTGAATAAAATGGCAATTTATGGCTCTTATTGATAAAACAATCCGAACACGACAATTGTGTGTGGGAAGAATTTGAAAGTGGTAAAGAAAAATGAGAAACAATAGTCTTTAAGGTGGATAAGTTTGGATGACCAAGTCTGTAGTGCCAAGATGAGAGGTCGGTTTTTGGTGATGGAGAAGCAGCGAATGCGGAGATGGTGTTTCCAGAAACCGGCCACTCATATAACTCATTCCTAGTCCTGCCTTGGAGTAACCGGACCCCCGTGCTGAGATCCTTCACCTGAAAAGAGGCAGGAGAGAAAGCCACAGTGACTTTGTTATCATTGCATAAACGATACACCGAGATAATATTTTTGCGAACATCAGGAACATATAAAATATCTTGTAACTTAAGAGAGCGAGTTGGTGTAGGAAGTAAACCAGAACCCGTGTTGGCTATTTGGAGACCAGACCCATTCGCAAGCTTAACCTCTTCGCCGCCATTGTATGGCTGGTGAAGAGCCAAATTGTTAAGATCAGAGGTCAAGTGGTGTGTCGCACCGGTATCAAAGATCCAAGGGTCCCCATTGTTCGATGGCATTGCCGCAAAATTAGCTTGTGGCTGCCATGGTGGCATTGAGGACGTCGAGTAGCCTCCACCCGATGGTTGATAGCCGCGACCAGAGGACTGTAACTAAGAACACCACCTTGCACTGTGACCATGAACACCACAGATTTGACAACGGCCCTGATAACCACGGCCATGAGAACCACGCGAGACAGACCGAGGAGTGAATTGACGTTGTTGTTGGCTGTTATGATTTGACCGAGACTGAGATTGGTTGCGGTTGTTGTTGCCTTTGTGCGAAACAAAGTTAGCCGAGGCCGGAAGAGATGATGACGAAGCAGTAAGCAGCGTCTGAATCTTCAGTTCTTGATTGATGAACTTCTCATGAAGAACCAGCAGCGACGGTGGTGTGTCACGGCCAACAATCTGATCAACGACCTGTTTGTAATCCTCAGGAAGGCCATTAAGGATATAGTCAAGCTGATCCTCATGTGGGATGGGGCTATCGAGCAAAGCCAATTTATCAAATCGTGTCGTGAAACCAAGATAGTATTCTTCAATAGATTTTGTACCTTTCTTCCATTGTTTCAGTTGTTCCCGAAGTTGAAGTATGTTACCACGACTCGGCTGAGCATACGTGGTTGTGAGAGTGGTCCAGATCTCGGCACAAGTGTTAGCCTTGGAGAGTAAAGGCTGGACCGAGAGAGAGATGGCACCAAGAAGACTGGAGAGAAGGAGTTGATCCTGTCGCTGCCAGTGCTTGTAAGCTGGATTGGCGGAAGAGACGCCATCAGTGGTGAGAGTTGCCTCCGGCGCAGCGGTGGAACCATCAAGATATCCGGCCAGATCATAGCCATTGCATAAGGCATGAACCTGGCGTTTCCACATCAGGAAATTAGTGGATGTGAGTTTGGTAACGTTAGACATATTAACGTTAACAAGGGATGTTGCATCAGCAGGAGCAACAATCTCGGAAGTAGCAGACATGGTCGGTGAAAGAGAGAATAAGAAGAAAAAGAAAAAGAGGCGGCGACCAAATTTTTTTTAGGTTTTTAAACTCTTTGCTGCTCTGATACCATATTATGAAAGGATCGTATGTTCATTCATAAGACAAGGGTACAATATATATAGACTTAGTACATAGGTTTTTGACAAGTACTAATTACAAATATAGCCTTATACTACATCTCTCCTTTACAGAGCTAAAGGAGAACAACAACGAAGAATTTGGGTTGTAAGAAACGGATCTGGGTATGCAATGCTTATCTCTTGTCTCACTCATGGCTGCTTAGCCAAAACCTTGGCTTCTCCCTACTCGTAACCCTAGAGAGGAAGAAGAAGTGTGAAGGAGATGAGGAAGAGAAAAGAGAAAATAAAACGATTCAGGTTTTCGTTGGTTTAGAAAAAAAATGGTCTAGAGGTTCTACGTGTAGTGGCAAAAGGACTGACTTTTAGTCAATTTTTACTAAGTGTTGGCGGAAAGAATGATTTTTGATTCCCGCTTACATATTTTTAGGTGTAGCGTTTTAAAAGCGCTATTATATAGATTCATTTCTAAAATTTTATCAACAATAACACTTGCAAAAACTGTACTATGCTTTTCTGCTATCAATGCCCATATTTCTTGTAGTGTGTGCACATAAAAGTCTATTTTTTTTGTACACAACAATCTATTTTTTGTTTGTTTGTAGTAGACCTGGGCAAACGGTTCAACCTGAAAGAACCAAACCGAAAGAACCAAACCGAAAGAACCGAGTTTATTCGGTTTCGGTTTATGTCCAATTATTAGATGTAAACCGATCGGCGGAACTTTAATTGGAGTTTGGTTCACGGTTCGGTTCGGTTTGACAGACAGTAACCGATCAGGTTTCTCGGCTTAGGAAGGATCATATAAAAAGACAAAAATCCTAGGTCTACTTTCATTTCTTGTCTTTTTTTTTTCTGTACTGCGAAAAGAGAAGAGGTCTTCTCTCTCTTCTCCTTTCTTGGACTCCTCCTTTCTTCATTCCTTCTTAAGTTTATTCTTCACTATCTATTGTTTATCTTCTTCTTCTCCTCCCCTGCGACATCATTTCTCACTCAACATTGATCCATGGCATGTGTTTATCAGTGGATTCGTCTTTACCAGCCTTCTCATCACCTAACTCAAGACTAGATTCACTGGTAAGTCTTCAGATCTTATCGGTTTTCAAATTTTTTGTTTTTGTTTTTCTATTTTTTTTTCTGTTTTTTATGATGGATTGTTGATTGCATGTGATTATGATGATGGTAGGACAGAGGTCGTTGGCTGTACGTGGAAGAATACATCGGACCCATGCCGTCACCGTCGCTAACAAGAGAGGCGGCAAGAGAGTCAATCATCAACCCTAATTTTTTAATGGGTTTGGATATGTTGTTGAATTTGGGCTTAGATTTGGCCCATTAACTATTGGTCTGTAAATGTAAAAATGTTAATTTGAGCCTTTTATCTTTTATGTTGGTCTAATTTGGTTCGAATTAACCGAAATAGATTTAAATTCGGTTTAGTTCGGAATTGATTTTAAACCTAATAACCGAACCAAAATAACCAACTTCCGAACCGAATCGAACCAAAGTTTTATTCGGTTCAATTCGGCAGAATTTTAGAATTCCAAATAAGCTGAACCGATTTAACCGAATGCCCAGGCCTAGTTTGTAGGGTGTGTTATAGTCATAGACGTCAATTAAGTGTTTTTCACCTCCACTTTGGCTGTAGGTCCAATTGTATAACAAATTTATAAATTTATCAATGTATATTACCTTTTGAAGAGGAAGAGTTTTTGACAAAAAAAAAATAAGGGAGAGAATTTTTTTTTCACAACAGGCCGGTCTATTAGCCTAATCCCTACATTCGTAGGAAGCCGGACTCGATCCCTAGTGTGATATGCTTTATACATTAAGGACTTACCATTGACCACTACACTAAAATCACTTCACAAGAGGGAGAATTTTTATTCAAGTGGTTACAGCATCACTTCTAGGAGCGATCCAAAGCTCAACTACACTAAATTATATCACTCTGCATAATAGAGATTGATTATGGATCGAGGCTCCTGGATTCAGTGATGACAAAAAAAATCACATTTTTCTAAAAAAAAGTTAATTAGGTAAAAGATGTCGGACCGAAGATGGGGTAGGTATATGATCTCAGATCTTAGATGGGCCAAAATCATTTGCATGAAGCCCAATTATTTTTGTAAGAAACTAAGAGAAAAATGTAATTTGTGCCTACGGTGGAGAACCGATCATTGCAATGACGGTTAGTCAATGTTTCGCCGGAGAAAAATTTAACAATCGGTAAACACCCAATTGGTGGTAAACCGGCCACTTTTATTTGTTTTGTTCCTTCTTTCAATTAACCTAAGCATTAATAATCATATTCATATAATAGGAGTATTATTTTTTATCATAAAACAAAATAAAATCAGTCGAATCCAAACCCCACCATTTTGTTTACATGTACAACAAAAATCATATTTGTACGTGACTGTCCATTTCTCGATATGATATGCTTTTGTTTGTTTTTGGTTCTCAGATACTTACATCAGTTCTCACTTCTATCCAGTCCAAACGTCACAACATGACAAGTCATCACACTACATATTCTACTTCATTTTCTATGATTAATTATAGAAGCTTAACCAAAAATACAAAAAATCATATATAGTTATATAGTATAACATTAATATATTTTATTTCAACTTGAAATATTAATACATAGACTATCAGCACATCTCATCACTAATAATGGAAGAAAAAAGTCTGAGTTTATTGACATCAATTTAGCCAATAGTGATTCAGTGATCATAATCAGAAACAATCTATAATTCTATAATAGAATCATAGATTCGTCGTTGAGATTTAAAAACATGGAAGTAAGTCTTCTCACTTGGATGGATAGAATCAAAAAAGACATAGGCAGATGTATTTGGACACACATATGACTTTGGATTACACAGAAACGATGTCTCTAGGTATCCACTTCCACAACATCCACTGCTTACTTCCTCAAACCCTAACATACAGAAAATAAAAATATTTACTATATCTTTGAAACCAAATTTATGACTCGTGGCAATGCAAAAATATCGTAATCTTTAAAAGATATTATTTTTTATTAATATGATAATGGAATACTTTACTAATAACTATAGATCCATAGTTTGTATAAAGTTGAAAATTAATGATATAGCTTAAATTTTGTAAAGAAGTAGAAAATAGTTTAAATGTTTCATGTTTGTACATTAACAAAATAGTGTAAAAATAAACATCTTAATTAACCACATATCCTAAAGTCTAAACTCTAACAGAAACCATAAGTCCTAAAGATCAAAATGTATAGACTAAAATATAATGATAACTCAACTAATTAAAAATTGTGTCCGAACTATTACGTACCGAATTTGTGATTATCATGAATGATCTCATATAATGAGTTATAAACGTCAAGGTAAAGGATCTTGGATCCGGCCAAACTCATTTGCATAAGACCCAATTCTTTTTGTAAGAGGTAATTATAGTTTGTAGCCACGGCAGAGAAACGGTCAATGCAACGACGGTTAGTCAATGCTTCGCCGGAGAATAATGTTATAACAATCGGCAAACACCCAATTGGTGGTAAACCTACCACCACTATCTTTCTTGCTCCTTCTTTCCATAAACCCTAACCATATATATCCACAATACATATAAGTGTTTTCATTTTCTAAATCTACTGTATCGTTAAACAAAATAATCGATTTTCCAAAAGGAAAATTTTTTTAAAAAAACCAGTCAAATCTAAACCGAACAACTGAAACCGTAAAATTCTGAAAGGACTGGAGAAGCTAATTTTAACAATTCGAATGAGAGCGCGAAGCCCGAAGTCAAATGTTTAACTTAATTTAACTGTACTCATGAATGTAAGTGTGTTTCACTTAGTAGATTCAAGTCAAACCGAAAACATAACAATTTTAAAATAATTTTTTCAAAAATAAAATAAATCAATTTAAAAAAATTTCCCTAAACGTACACTTTATGTTTCCTTTAATAAAAGTTACGATCTTAAAAAAAATGAAAAAATCCAAAAACATCACTAATTTATCGAGTCTAAGAAAAAATTTATATATAAAACTTTAGGATAATATTGTTATCCTTAATCCCCTTTATAATAAAACGGAAGTACACAACATTATTTTGGTAGACTTTATAATTTTAATAAATGGTTACAAATAGGTTATACATATATTGTAAATTAATTCATATATTAATTGTAACAAATAAAACCTTAATTGTAACAGAAAATCTTAAACGAGTTATTCTAAATTGATAGTTCATGGATATTCCAAACTTTATTTCGGAAGATCACGTATATGGTTCCAAATATCTAGAATCACAATATTACCAATTTATTTTCCACAGATTTTATTGATAAACCACATCAATAAAAAAAGTTATTAAAGGGATAAAAATATACTCACAATCATAAAAAGTAATCAAATCTCGCTAATTTAACAAGATTAATCGTGATCTTCGGGATCGTATTCAGAAATTAAAAATTAAATCTTAATGCTAGATTAGGACCGTGCTAGAGCACGGGTTGAAATTCTTTTTATTTATATTATAATTTTAGAATAAAATATAATTTATATGATTGATTTTAAAAGTTTCTAACGTCCTAATCTAGCATTAATCATGATCTTCAGAATCGTATTTTATTATAAAATTATAATATAAATAAAAGAAATTTCAATCCGTGCTCTAGCACGGGTCCTAATCTAGTATCCTATATAAACTTGAGAGTACTTTTGATAGGCCTAATGTTTGTGGTATATATATTTTGGAAATTTATCAAAATTGTGGTATCTTGAACTTAAACTTGTTTTTTTGTGCTGTTATAATATATTTATCTATAAATTTCGATTTTAGAATTCTAAGTTAGATTTATATGAAAAACCTAAAACTAAACTAATCATATAAATAATTTTTTTGAATCTTATTATTAATTAATTAACTACATTTTATTTAGAAAACAGTATTTGAACGAATTAATATTCAAACCAATACAAAACAAAATGAGGTTATATATAGACTATAATTTTGTGTTTAAGAATTTTTTTTCTTAATTTGTACAAATCATAATTGACTGAATAAAAATTGAACATTGAAATTAGAAAAAGAATAAAAAGAGAGAGATGTTTTAGGTATATCGAAAATCAAGAAATCTGAATTTCACCTGGATAAATTGCTTGAGATTGGAAATAACGAATTGTTGATAAGCTTCGTTAGTGAAAGTCTTCCTTCGTATTGGAACTATGAAATAACTAATGACGAAATCGTTGGTTCCTGCACTTACAACAAACAGAGCTTCTTCTATGTGTTTCTCCATTCTTTCTTTTCCCATTTTACTCTCTAATTTTCTCTTGTATTCTTTGAAATACTCTAGCTGAGTCGGAATGTCTAACACGTTCTGTACCACACCACAATGAAAGCAACAACACACCCAACAAGATACTTACATTTATTTATTCCAAAAGTGTACCAAATATATAACACAGTGCAATAATTGCTATAATTTTTTTTTGTATAATTTCATCTTACTTCAATAATAATTGGGTGATTTGAACATGTGCTCTTTTTAAAAAAACTATAGTTAATTACCCTAATAGTGGCGACTAAACAAACTACCACAAGCTAGAATGAAAGGACGAAATAAATAAAATACTTTATTTGTCGTCGTCAATTACATCATGTGATTGATTTTGTTTTGTCATTATATTACTTATTTCTTCACATTCTAGAACTACCCACGGATAAACACATGAGATTTCAATTTTTTCTTGAAATATATTAATAATCCAGTGAAATAGGCCCGGCAGATAAATGATATGTCTGCTTATAATTTCATATATGTACATCTATAATTTCATATCCTCGAGTATTGAAGGATGTACAGTAGAACCTCTATAAATTAATACTCTTTAAATTAATACTCGCTATAAATTAATAAATTCTTCTGGTCCCGAGTTGGTCCGATGTAAAAAATGACTCATTTCGATAAATTAATAAGATAATAATTTTTTTTGGAAATCTTATGTAAAAATATGGTCCATCAATATCATAAATTAATAATTAAATAATATATATATATATATATATAAGAAAATCTTGTGAAATATAACTCTATTGTTGTTTGTATATTCCTGAATTTACATTTTTATTGGAGTTCATCTCTAATCTTTTTCATTGTCATCTTTTCAAATCACATCCAAAAATTATGCAGTCTTAGATACGATAATTGTTTTTTTACATGTAATTAGTTCTAAAATTACCTCAAGATCTTCTTTGATTTCATCATTACCATGAATGATATTAATAGTAATTTCTTCTAAACTCTAAACTTCTAACATTTATCATTTTTACCTAAACTCTAAACTATAAACTTAGCAATTACAATATCCAAGATTATAAATTAAGAAATTCTTTAAAAATATGAATAATAACAAAAGTATCTTACTGTAATATAAAATTTTCAAAATTATGAAAATTAAAAATTTATTCATAAATTAATATTTTATTAATTTATCGATAAATTAATAATTATTAATTTATCGATAAATTAAAACCTCTACAAATTAATAAAATTTCATGGTCCCGACTTTATTAATTTATAGAGATTTTACTGTAATATGTACTTTCCATATTGGGCAATGAGCATCGATATATTATCCTCAAATGTAGTCGTTACAAATGTAATTTAGATTCTGGAACTCTATCCTAATTTTTTGGTTAATTTAGACAAGGCCAGTTGACGAAATAATATAGTAATAATCATCTTGAAATTTATACTCAAACCATCATATATATTTGATCTTCGATTTAGGTATAGAAGACTTATAATAGCAACAATATGGTTATGGTAATACTAAAATAACGACCTTCATGTATATAATTCTTTTTTTACGTTCTTAATTATGTCCAAAAATTTAAAAGAGGAGAATAAAGATGGAGATTGGACACTAACAGTAATGGTTGGAGTGAGAGGATCATATCCAGATCCAGCTGAAGCAAAGCTAACTCCAGTTATTAACTCATTTACTCCAAGATTTGGGTCCAAATATGCTGGCACATTCTCCTTCACACCAAGGTATGAAGCTACGCATACGTATATATACGATATTTAGGTTCATTATATAGATAGAATCAAGATACTTCTATTGTATATATCAACACTAACCAATGAAATCTGTGGCGAGTCGACCGTTGCAAAATCTACCCGTGGGAATTTTGTTTTTAAAATCGAGCCCATAGGGAGGAAAATCAGATTTGAATATCGTATCGATGTAGTTGTTATTGCCCGGATCCACGGTCGAATCTCCGAAAACGAGAATAGCTGAAACTGATTGTTTCCTTTTAGGGTTATGTTTAACAGGTTCTAGTTTTGACGTAGAGAATGAGAAGGGGCTGAACAATAGGAAGAGGAAGAAGATGAAGGAAACAGCTGAAGAAGAATGTGTTTGATGACTTCTCATTGTTGTGAACGTTTCGAGTGGAGACAAATGAGAAGTTTGTTTGGTACGTACCTTCTAGTGTTATATGCACAATATATAATAAGATATCCAATCAAATTTAATTAGGGGCTGTCTATTTCCGTTTAATTGATCGGACCAAATCAAAAGTTTTTAAAAAAAACAAAAAATCAATAAAGAAAACTTCAAAATCGAACCTCCACAAACAAAGTTGTGTTACCGGTTCAACCACGTATTTTAATAAAAATAAAATAGCGGATTTTTTATTAAACTTTAAAATTATATCTTCATGTCATATTAAACAGATTAAACTTATGTCTTACAATAATCATATAATATACTAGTTTAAGATAGTTTTAGATCCAAACTGAACCGTAACTATATGCAAACACACAAAATATGTTCCTAGTACATTTCAAAAGGAGAAAAATCTATATATAACCGAAGCGAAACATGAAGTACAAGTCACATTCGAATAATTTTGATACCTAAAGTTATACGTAGTACTTAATTTTGGAAGATGTATTTCCTTTAAGTAACCCGAGAATTTTCACAAAACATAACATTAATTTGCACTTAACACTATATTTGGATGAATAATCACGTGGATCGAATAGTTAATGCAACAACTTGCATCTAGGTGAAGCCTTAAATGTTGTAATGCTGTACATTGTGTTATTCATTAAATTTATATCAATACTCCCTCTGGTTTAATTTACTTGTTGTTCTAGCATATTTTTTTGTTTAAAATTACTTGTCATTCTCGGTTTTCAATGTGATTTTTACAATAAAATTCCAAATATAATTTTAATTAAGTTAACACAATACATAAAATGAATAAAACTAAACAAATTATTTATTTAATAATTGAAAGTATTCTTCCCTCGCTGGATAATATTGAAGAGTCACTTTTTTTTTCAACTTAGATTCATGTTATATCATCTAAACAAGAAAATCGAGATAAGCATACAAATATAACATGCATCAATCCATCAAGGGTATAATTCTTTTTTAGTTTACCAGAAAACTCAGATGGTGTTGCCGTGTTGGATCCCCTGTACTTGAGAGCAGCAAGAGCATATGTATGTGTTGCTGCTTCATCGCTGTCATATCCAATATGCTTTCTCACCAGATCAATCCCATCCTACAAATCTCCTCTAACTCTCTCTCCTCCCTCTAGTTTTTTTTTAGTAAAACAAAAATTGATCTATAATTTAGAGAATTAGATCTTATGCAGATAAACTGATGAAACTGTAGATTGGACAGTGATGAAATTGAGATCAAACATAGAAAAAAGAAGAAGAAGAAATTAATCAGTTAAAAATCTAGAATCCAGATCCTCAAAATTAAAATCAAGAGTTAAAGAAAAAACAAACTTCTTTTGCCTTTTTTGTTCTACAATGAATTCCAAGAGCTTTTCTCCCAAAGATGAGTCTCGAATCAATGTCTGTAAAATCCCACAAACAAACATACACATGCAAATATGCAATTTAAGAAAGAAAAAAATCTGAATCCAATCTGAGAACCCAATTAACTAATTTCATATTGACTCGTCTCCTTGTAGGTAGAGTTGCATTGGGTTGTAGTATCGATTGCATGGAACAAAATCTCCAATATCTACCTCAAAGACTTTTTGTTTGATTGTCAATGGTTTGTAAAAAAAAAAAAATGCATCAAAATAAGATGGTTAATTGATGTTATTTGTGAGGTTAAAGTTGTCAAATTACAAGAGTTCTTAATCTGAGTGAACCTTTCTAAAACGTCAAATAAATAAAACCGGAGGGAGTATATCTTATGATGTATATACTATATATATGCATTTCGAATTAAGTATTAAGTATTAACTAGGTTAAACCCGTGCTACGTCGCGAAGTTGGTTTTTTAATTTTTTTTCAGATTTGATTTTTTCAGATTTTATGATGTAATATATGTTCTTTGATATCAAGCTTCATAAGTTTTTGATAATTCAATTGTTATTTTGTATCTTTAGTATTATTTCTATTTTCATATGATATTTGAGTTTTTTATTTCATAAATTTTATTTTAAAACAACAACACAGTCATCTTAAGAAAATGAGTAAATACATTATTGACCACAGCTTTGGTGATCCTCAGGAACTCCAATCCAGCTTCAGAACAGTCTTTGGAGTAACGAAGATCTGGTCCTAACAGCCTCCCAAAACAATCTATAAAGACATTAAACTTAAACATATGAGCTAAATGTCTATGGAAACACACTTGCATTACTATCCAACTCTTTTGTCAATGAAAAACCACATTTTTTTTATCACTGCTTGTTCGTAAACCGTCCATTATAAGTAGATTTCCTGAAAATTGAAAGGTGACTACAAAATAGAGAACACTCAGTTCCTTCAAAACAGAATGTGTCACAAAATCGAATACAAATTATGTTCTCTACACATCAGCATTAAAATATTGATTCATGTAACTCTGTAAAAATATATTACAAAAATGATACTAATCATGATTTCACAACTTTTATCCAAGGAGGCCTAAGACAGTAAGACGTTTCAAAAGTCTTTTTAATAAAACCTAAATATTTGAAACCCATAAAAAATATTCTGTTATAAGAAAAAGTAAAGAAAACAAATACAACTAAGAGTAATGAAACTTGTATTCAAAAGAAGGAAAGGTGAATTGCTGTTGTGAGTTGTGACCATTACAAGAGGATTTTGATATTCCGATCAACTAAAGGAGAACCAAAGGTGGAGAATTTCACTTGCCACCACCGGATTTTCTAATCTGTAGGCAGTGATTCTGCTTTTGATGGTGTTCTCTATCTGGCGTGTGATTGTAGCAGGTGAGTGACGAGTGTTGCGATGTATTCGGTTGTTTCGTTCTGCCCATAAGTCATATATCAAAGCCTTCTTGCACTTGGAAGTACGCCTCAAACCATTCTAGATGTTGCCAACTACAGAACCAACCATGGATCCAATCTATCATTTGTTGTTTGCTTTTCTTTGTCCTATTAATGATTGATAGCAGCGATGGAGACTTTTCCTCTCTCTCAGGATTAATCTCAAATATATTACTTGTCCCTCTTGAAAAGCTAATTACTATCAAATTGGTATCAATGTGGAACTGATGTCTTTTATCACCTCCAAAATTTTATTAAGGTTAATCTAAATAATTTTTGGCAGTTGCATTATTATTAACTAAGGTTGTGTTAATATTGTACCCCTAAATCAAAGCAATCACCAAAGCATGCCACTTAGATCAAAGCATCAAGCTTTCCATGCTACAAACCAAAGATGAAGCTTATGAAATTTACTAAGATCGAAAGGGGAATAAGAAGACAATGAGTTGTAGAAGTAGTAGTAAGTAACCTGTATTGTACTAAAACTTGACTAAAGAAAACGTTATGGTCCAAAGCAGCAATTCCTTCAATATCATCTTCATTCAAGACCTAAGTCAACAAAGAAGAGGTGAGTCAATTTACACAAACACTAATATTTCTTCTTGAAGCAACCCTAAAAGCTTGAACACAAACGACATCTTTACCTCAAGTGTACTTGCGATTCTAAAAGAAATTCATGAACTTTGTCATGCCCAAGTTGTTCTTTTGTGAATTATTTATCGTCTGTATATCATACAAAAATTGTGTGGTTAGGAAGGGGCTTCTCTGAGGACTTGATATCTCTATGTCTCTCTTCTCTTTTTCTTTCTTTTTCACATCACTGTCTGTGTGTGTCTCTCTCTATTCTATCTTTTCAATTTTCTTCTCTATTCTAATTTTTAATCTTGCCTCTTCTTCCAAAGAATTCTCGATGACTCGAGAATTTGATTTCGGAATCTGTAGATTTTGATGAAATTCTTGTTCGATTTAATCAAATGGTGGGTGAATTTGGTGAGATTGATTTGTCTCATTAGCAATGACCTATATATGCTTCTTCCATGTCTGGTGCATTTTCTTCTCTTTATGTTTGTTTCATCGAAGGCGAAGCTTTGTGACGATTCTTTTGTTTTTCTTCTCTTTATGTCTTGTATTGTGAAGGAGAAGAACAAACAATAAGAGATTTCCTGTTTTTTTTTTTTTTTTATGTCGGTGAGGGTTTATGAAGTAAAAGACAATGTGATGTGGCACATAATTTTTTAATTGGTTTAGAAATCTTAGCTGTATTAATTAAAATGTTTTTATTAGCTATTGATTTTAACTGATTTATCAAGGCATACTTCAATGTTAAAGCTGATGTGTCACACCAGGAATGCAACACATCATTCTTTTTTATTGTATTGATACTACACGAGTAATGTATATATATACCTAAAAAATGGATCAAGCAGATTATTTCATTAAGGTAATTTAGTTTAGACAAACATTCTTATAGTAGGTATCAGGTACACATTAATTAATGAAATGGATAGCTCATAATTAGTATACGGTGTGTCGGTGTTATCTTCATTATTTGGTGGAACACAAATAAATCTTCATAGTCAATTCCTGGTTTGTTCCACTTCTTATTTCTTAGTGCCAACTGCCAAATTTGTATATTGTATAGAAATTATAGTATATTCTTTTGTCAACCCGTTGTTAGCTTATACAACATACGTTTTCGTTATTATGTTTTCGTGGTATGATTATGCGAGATAGTCATTTAATTTGGCTTAATCAGGAAATAGAGAAGATTGATTTATTTTCCCTGTTTATTACACTACTAAAATATATTTTCTAAAACTTTAATTTGTTATTGTACACTTTACAAGAAAACACAATGAATTTAGATGAAATTTTCGATGTAACTAAATTTATTAGAAATTACGGACAGTTTTTCGTCGAATTTTTGTTTTTAAGAGTTATCATTGACTTTGCGGTGATTTCTAGTTTAGGCTGTCCGTACAAATCACAATCTTGTCATTTACTCTCCAGCAAATATAATTCTCTACAATACTTGGAAATATACGGCAATTGTATAAACGAGTAACATCATCAGAATATCAATAATAAATTGTTATATAACCACACTGGAAATATCCAGTATACATGCTCCAATAGTATGCTTAATTTGCATTTACTGAAAATCAAACTTGACTTGGTATGTACAAGCATTAATTAAATAAATCTGAAGTTAAAACGTGGGATTATGCCCCAAGTGTTTAGAAACTCTAAGCGGAGAGAGGTTTCTGTAAATATTGAATGAATATTGTGTGTTATTGATGTCTGCCTCACGGCCTTTATATACAAGACTCGATGACACAAGGTACCCTAAACGTAGAGTGCTGAACAAGTAATATACAAGACGGTTTATACAATATCGAGACCCACTATACAAGACTCAGCCCAATATTCCCCCTCAAGATGGAGCGTGCTGATCACAAATGCCCAATTTGGACATTAAAACACTGAACTGAACCTTTCCCAAAGCCTTAGTCAAAAGATCAGCCAATTGTTCTTTAGTACCGATATGAGCAGTTGTAAGAACTCCACTTTTGATGGCATCACGTACCCGATGACAATTAATTTTGATATATTTCGTTCGTTCATGAAACACCGGATTTGCAACAATATAGAGAGCAGACTTACTATCATAGAAGAGACGAGACGGACCGGTTGGTGGGAACCCCAAATCTGTAAAAAGTTGTCGTAACCACATTATCTCATGCGTGGCTATAGACATTGCGCGATACTCAGCTTCACAAGACAACTGTGACACCACCTTCTGTTTCTTGGTCTTCCAAGAGATAGGTGACCCACCAAACAAGGTAACATAAGCTGTTAAAGAGCGACGAAACAACGGACACGTTCCCCAATCGGCATCACAATAAACTGAGAGTTCCAAGTCAGGACGAGAACTAAGTAGAATTCCCTGACCAGCTGTTCCCTTAAGGTAAGGGACAACACGTAATGCAGCATCCATATGCCTCTCCCGTGATTTCTGCATGAGTTGAGACAAGATATGAACAAAATAGGAAAGATCAGGTCAAGTGTTGGCCAGATAAATAAGACGACCAACGAGTCATCGATACGAGGCAGGCTCCGGAATGTAAGGACTTGAATCCAAAGCTAAGTGATGATTTTGTTCCATTGGTGTAGCAGCAGGCCGTGAACCCAACAACCCTGTTTCACTAACAATATCCAAGGCATACTTTCTTTGTGTCAACATAAAACCTTCTTCATTACGAGCAATCCCAATACCGAGAAAATATTTGAGTTTTCCCAAATCCTTCATACGAAAACACTCTCCAAGATATATCTTAAACTTGCGAATAGCATCACCATCATTTCCACAAACAACGAGATCGTCAACGTACACCAAAACTTCCACGAGTGTAACTAAACAAAGAGTAATCAGAGTAGGACTGAACAAAACCAGCCTTCACGAGAGCCGTAGATAGTTTCTCATACCAACATCGCGGTGCTTGTCATAAACCGTAAAGAGATTTGTGAAGTCGAAGTACTTTATTCGGAGCTGAGTGTGTAAAACCTTGCGGAAGCTTGATATACACTTCTTCACGAAGATCACCATGCAAGAAAGCGTTGTGCACATCCATTTGATGCACTTTCCAATTGTTCGCAGCAACAATACGTAACAGGGCGCGGACCATTGTCAGTTTGACAACCACTGCGAAAGTTTCAGCAAAATCCCTTCCAGCTACTTGTCGATTTCCTAAGACCACAAGTCTTGCCTTATAACGTTCTATACTCCCGTTGGAGTGATACTTAATTTTATAAACCCACATTGTGTCGAGAGCAACCTTCCCTGGAGGCAAATCAGCGACACTAAATGTGTTTGTTTCTTCAAGAGCTCCAACCTCGTTACCCATAGCACCCGACCAACGCTTATCTTTGATAGCTTCTTTAAAATTTCTTGGTTCTTCTGCCGCACTCACGGCTGCAAGAAACGCCTTATGCGTAGAAGAAAACCGTGCATCAGTGATAAAATCAGTGAGAGGATAGAGTGAATTACCTTGGACCGTGTCGCGAGAATCGTTGATGGAGGGAGCGGGAAGAACGTGATAGCGGAGTTAGATGCCACTGCATTGTACAACACATAATCTTGCAAAACGAACAGATGGTAATTTTTGACGTTTGCCCTGTCCCATTTCAAGGTCGGGCTGCGACATAACACTAGTACTATCACGACTGCTAGTCTCGTCAACAACCGGTGACAAACTAGCTGGTAGAGTAGGTCCGACTGCGATAATTGCCTCATCAAGCTCAGCTGGACTAACATCTTGGACTTCTGGGTCAACAAGATCAACAACCAAACCACTATATGGGGTACTCCCCCTGTCGTCGGACGTACTACCACTCCCCCTGTTTTCAGTAGGATCCAATTTATCAATAACCCAATCAGTGTCACAAGAGGGAATTGGAGCACCACGAGGAGACTCTGGTTCTGTCGTAACATCACGAGAGATAAAAAATTCATTAGTGTCCAAATCATATAACTTCCAACCTTTCTTCCCGTACGGGTAACCCACAAACACACACTTTCTACTACGAGGAACAAACTTGTCTTTGTCCCGAATCTGCTTATGTGCATAACACAAAGAACCGAACACTCTCAAATCATCATACACTGGTTGTTTTCCAAACAAAACTTCATAAGGACATTTGTTGTGAAGTATCTTTGTTGGCGTCAAATTGATAACATGTGCCGCCGTTAACACAGCTTCGCCCCAAAACTTTGTAGGCAAGTGAGCTTGAAACAACAAGGATCGTGCGACATTGAGGAGGTGACGATGCTTTCTCTCCACTCTCCCATTCTGTTGTGGTGTTCCCTCACAAGTCGTTTGATGCACAATACCTTTTTCCCTAAAGAAAGATGACAAACAAAGAAACTCTGTTCCATTATCACTTCGAACCATTTTAACTGCCTTCCCAAACTGCTTTTCCGAGTAAGCAAAAAAGTTTTGAAGAACAGTCTTTACTTCTGATTTTTCCAACAACAAAAACGTCCACACACTTCGGGAAAAATCATCCAAGATTGTCAAAAAATAAGCTGCGCCATTACAGGCTTTTATGCGATACGGACCCCAGACATCGACATGAATCAAAGAAAAGCACTCACTTGTTTTATTAATACTATCAAAAAACATCTCTCTAGTTTGCTTAGCCCGAAAACATGTCTCACAATGACTAGGGCTAGCAGAAGCAGAAACACCAGAAAACAAAAGCATAGTAGATAAAACTGAAAATGAAGGATGTCCTAATCGTTGATGCCACAAAACTTCATCCACCTTCCGAACTGTCTTGTTTACTCGAGTAGCTTTGACATCCGTAAAATAATAAACTCCATCACGTTCTGTCCCGGCTCCAATCAGCGTCCTCGAAAACCGGTCCTGTAAAACACACACCGCATCGGTGAAAAATGCAAAACAGTTAGTATGTTTCAAAAGTTTTGAAACCGATACTAACGTGCAATTCAAATCAGGTACATATAACACTTCATATAAACTGATACGATCTGACAAACGAAACACGCCCGTTTGTTTTGACAAAGTCGTACTTCCATCTGCAAAACCAACTATGTATGGTGAAGTATTTTTGAGATTTGAAAGAATCGACAAATCTCCCGTCATGTGGTGTGATGCTCCTGTATCAAGTATCACATCTCCGTATTTCTTACCGTTTAGCTTGTCACTACCACCACTGGACTTGTCTTTGAGCAGCTGGGAGAGTGCTTGCAACATCTCTTCTGGTGATAGGTCCGTGGAGGATGCATTAGGATTCGGACTTGTTGCGTACGCAACATTCACTTGACCTCTTCCTCTTCCACCAAAGTGACCACCACGACCACCTCCGCGTGACTGACCACGTCCTCCTCGACCCCCTCTCTCCGAAAACCATTTGGGATACCCTATAATTTGCCAGCAATTACTCTTGTCATGCCCAGCTCGACCACAATGAGAACAGAGCCTATCACGTCCTCTGTTTCCACCCGACACTTGTACTCCGTCACGGCGAGCTCCACTTGATTCACTGTTTCCTTGCTCTAAACAAGCCACGAACCCAACAGCTTCATGTTGCTGTTCGCGAGCTTTGGCGGAGTTGAGTCGATCTTCTTCGTGGATAACTTTGCTATAAGCTTTACCGAGATCTGGCAACACATCTGCTTCGATTATTGCAGTCACGACATGCCCAAACCTGGACTCATCGAGTCCCATCACAAATTGGTGAACTCTTTCTTCTTCTCTCTCCTTTTCATACGCTGCTGCTGCTCCACACGTACATGCCGGTAGAGGTCGATACGTTTGGAGTTCTTCCCACATCTTAGCAAGCCGCCCATAGTAGTCGATCACCGCTTGCCCATCTTGCTTACACGAAGCCAACTTAGCCATCCATTGATGCACACGCACCTTTGTTCCCAACCGAGAATCGCTCTTTAAGATTTTCCCACAACTTGTGAGCATTGTTGATGAACTTCACCGTCGATCTCACACGCGGCTCAATTGACGTTCTCAACCACCCGACTATCATTGAGTTTACACTCAACCAAGACTCCAGATCGGCATGTCCCTCACACGGCTTTTTGAGACTCCTGTCAATGAATCCCGTCTTTCTCTTTGCTTGCAAAGCATTCAACATCTCTGTAGCCCACTCGTTATAATTATCACCTTTTAGCTGCACCGAGGTTATAAGAGCCCCTGGGTTATCGGAGGAAAACACAGAGTAGGGCGTCACACCCACACCTTTGTCACCGGTCACGCCAGTTTCAACCATCTTCTTATTCTCGTCCCCCATCTTACACGAACACAAAAGCTTTTGTTTCTAATAACGAAAGAGAAACAACTCAAGAAGGAAACTGTAAAGAAATATAGAACCCTAGATCAATTAGAAGGATCTATGCTCTGATACCATGTAAATATTGAATGAATATTGTGTGTGTTATTGATGTCTGCCTCACGGCCTTTATATACAAGACTCGATGACACAAGGTACCCTAAACGTATTGTGCCGAACAAGTAATATACAAGACGGTTTATACAATATCGAGGCCCACTATACAAGGCTCAGCCCAATAGTTTCCAAAGACTGGTTTGACAAAAAGAAAAAGAGAGATCACGAGGCGTTCAAGCTTTATTAAGTCAACTAAATGATAGGAGAGTAGTAATTAACGATCTTGTACAAAGAAGAAGAGGACGTGAGAGCGAGAAAATAGCTGAGAGAGCATGGCTCAACTTGTATAAGAAGCCAAAAGGTGAGATATTTTTCAAATGAGAGAGATGGAAGTGAAAGTACATTAGATGCTATGAAGTACATTCCTTCAAGGATTTAATTGTAACTACAAAGAACAAGCTATATAGCGTGATTTCCAAGATCAATCTTGTCGACGGTAATAACTCCAGTTTAGAAACGTGATGAAATCGTTGACCATGTGTATGTGTGCGCAAGCTCATTTCTTAACTTCAGTTTCATTGACTTTCAAGTTAACACATGAAAATCAACATTTTGCCAGAGATTTGTTAGGGGTGGATCTCACCCTAAACAAAAGGCCTGGCCCAGGAAAAAGCCCAAAATAAACTTCCTAAGGAAGGAGAGGTATTATGGTCTTTTAAGTGGACAAACCGACACGATTCCTTATAAATACAGGCGTACGGTCTTCGGGAGCGGGGATCGCGGAAAAAGGCAAGAGAATTCATACAGAAGTACAAGAGCCCTAGCTCGTCCAAGCAAGAGTCAACGGCTTCAAAGTCAACAGCTTAGGAATCGACGAGTTATTAGCTCGTCTATTATCCTCAACTGTTCTTGTAACTCTTTTAAGTCGTGTTGTAACCCGTCTTTTGTGGCTCGGTACCGATTAAATAGAAGAGAACTTCGACCTTCTTTTTACCGAACTAAACATACTAATCAGCTGGGGGTCGCAGGACGAGGAAGCTCGTCGGTAGGAAGGTCGGCAATCTGCTCTTCGGTTCCATCAGCGGGATGGTCGTCAACCTGCTCCTGTTTGTTCTGTTTTTCGCCCCTGTCCCCTTCAATTTCTCCGCTCTCAGACCCAACTCCATCCCCGCTAACGGGAGAGGCGACCCATGCCGGAATCGGAGGAAGAGGCCCGGCAAAAACCCTAGACACACCAAAGTCAGCATCAGTAATATCCGGAAGATCAAAATCTTCGACCTCGCCCTTCAGCTGATTCATCACAGCGATGACCTTGTCCTTGACGCCCTCCTCGAATATAGAAATTTGTCCCTCGGCGACGAGCGTCTCGAGCATCTGGACATTCCCAACGGCTTGGTTATACTCGAGGAATTTCTCCCTCGACGTTTCGACCGCACCGGCATACTCCTTGTGTTTTGTTAGCAACCTCTACACACGAATGGCCATTTCATGAAAAGCCTTAATCCTCTCATGATACCCAAAGTCCTCTCGCCGATCTCTGAGCCTCCTTGTCTCCGAGTTGAGAGTAAGCTCCATCCTAGCACAAGCAGCATTCGACACCTCAAGCTTCACCTTAAGATCCTCCCGCTCCGCGACCCATTTGCGCCGTTGGCTTTTGAATTTCGACACTCGTATGCGACACTCGTAGCGCTAGGTTAAGAGATTTGTTCGGGCTATAAGCTATTTCCAATGAATTTCGACACTCGTATGCGACACTCGTAGCGCTAGGTTAAGAGATTTGTTCGGGCTATAAGCTATTTCCAAAAGAAAAGGGGGGGGGGTAAGAACAAAAAAAAAAGGAGAGCAAAAGAAAGAAATGGGTTGATCGAACGAACCTCAAAAGAAGCGCGATCCACGTCGGCAATTGCATTCGCTTTCCTCGTCTTCTCAACGGAGGGTATGCGACCATGTCCAAAATGAATCTTCCGAAAGAGGTCGGAGCAAGCTGAGGGGTCGTTCGGAAAAGCATGAGCCTCGGAAGTGTGGGAAAAACTCCAACCGAATTCAAACGTTTTCTGTCTCTTCGACGAATCATGTCGCTCTTGGTCAACACCCTCCTTCCTCTTCTGAGAACCTCTTGTGACCTTAGTATCACGGCCAGAAGTCTCGTCCACCTTCCTCCTCGGGAGTGTCTCAGCAGATTCAGTGCGGCGATTTGGGGGAAGAGGCTTGGAAAGCTGTTTCGATGGAGTATCGGACTACTGATGTGATCGAGAAGGACCCTTCTTGGTCGAACCAGGACCAGAAGAAGAGACAGCACGACGAGCATCTGGTTGGGGAGTCGAACGAGGAATGGCTGACGGCTCTACAGTTCGGCGATAACGAGCAGATGCGTCAGGAAGGTTCAGATTCAACTTGCCCATTGTCTCGGCTAGAAAAGGATGATAGAAACGGTGTCAGAACAAAGCTTGAAACATATATATGTATACATATATACGAACTTAAAGAGTACCTCTCTTTTTTCGGCTAGTTTCTAACTTTCTTGGACGACCTCTCTTACCTTCAGTACCCGGCCAAACGTAAGGACAATGGAGCTTAATCGCGTCTATCTCGGCTTGGAAAGAAGAAGGGTATGGAAGCAAACACCTTGGAATAACAACTAAAAAAAAAAAGGAGAGAAAAGGCGTTAAGAGAAACCAAAGGACACCGAAAACAAAAATAACTAGGCAAGAATGGTCGGCTACCGGGTGAAGGGTTCCACCCAGAAAACCAAGGAATGGATGGATCCTCCATAACCCCCGCGGCAACTTCTAGAAAGAAGTACGAGCCTTTCCAATTATATATTTTGCCTTTGGCACCCTCGACGAGCGTCGTCATCTTTCCCGACGCCAAATAATAAAGCCCAGGAGTTTTATTCCGATTCAACGGGTTCAGACACGTCAGCTCTTCTAAATGATCACAAGTAAGTTTGACTCCTGCAGCCTCGGCCATGATCAAAAGACCCATGGCATTTCGAAAAGTCGCCAGGGCAAATTGAGAAATAGCCGCCTCCCGACGAGCAAAATACATCATCAGAAAAGAAGGAAGAGGGAAGGTGAGCCCACATTCGGTGAAGTATTTCTCCGAGAGGCAAATAAAGCCAGGTGGAGCATCCCAAGGACGCTGAAATGAAGCTAGGATCAGAATCTTTGGTTTGACGCTTAACTTCCCGATACGAACCGCGTCAATTGCCGCGTCAATAGTCAACGTCGATCGAGGCATGTAGTTGAAAAGGTTTGCAGTTGGCAAAGGAACGTCGTCCAGCTCGGGAAAAGAACGATCATCGGTTAGTGGCTCGTCGATCAAGGAGGGAATCCTGCAGGGAAGTCCCGACGAACTGGGAACCGCCAACCCAAGAATGAGATGTCGCTTGATCTCTTTGTATCGAGCCATGTCTGAGCCCGCCGACGACGAATCAGAGGAACTCCGAGAATGGATCTTCCGGCGAGCAGACCCGGCGGAGCTACCAGATCCAGAAGTCGTAGCTCGTCGAAGGTGGCTCTCGGCAGAAGAATCAACGACGAGGACCGAGGGGAATTCATAATGAAAAGCGTGACACACTAAAGCAAAATAACGACGAGATAGTAAGAGGGGAGAATACCTGAACGATGAGAGCACCGAAAACTCGAGAAGACGATAATGAGAGAAGTGGAGGGGTGGTATTTATAGGAGAGGAAAGAAGGATCTAGAAAACACAATCATTGCAGCACGCGCCCTATGACGATACAACTTCTGGACTTCACGCGCGTCAAGCACCGCGCTCGTTCATTCGACCCTAGACATCGAAAATCGTTATCTCACGCGCGACTTTTCGCTTACCTAACCAAAGAAGCGACCCTTCATCTTCTCACGAACGGTCATTCGCCTAAAGACTACGAACTAAAGGCGAAGGGGGGGGGGGGGAACTACTGTTAGGGGTGGATCTCACCCTAAACAAAAGGCCTGGCCCAGGAAAAAGCCCAAAATAAATCTCCTAAGGAAGGAGGGGTATTATGGTCTTTTAAGTGGATGAACCGACACGATTTCCTATAAATACAGGCGTACGGTCTTCGGGAGCGGGGATCGCGGAAAAAGGCAAGAGAATTCATACAGAAGTACAAGAGCCCTAGCTCGTCCAAGCAAGAGTCAACGGTTTCAAAGTCAACAGCTTAGGAATCGACGAGTTATTAGCTCGTCTATTATCCTCAACTGTTCTTGTAACTCGTTTAAGTCGTGTTGTAACCCGTCTTTTGTGTCTCGGCACCGATTAAATAGAAGAGAACTTCGACCTCCTTTTTACCGAACTAAACATACTAATTGTGACCGATTTGGACATCAACAAGATTAATATGAGATTTTTCGCAGTCAAAGTTGAGAATGAGTTTCAAACTTTTTCACAAATTTGTATCAAAGCTTGAGTAGGAAGCTCGAGGTTGAAGAAAGTGCAGAATCTTGTTCAGCCAGTAGTCCTCTAAAGAGGTTCCTTGCAACACAAGGACTTTAGCAGCAACACCAGTTCTCCAAAATTCTGTTCCTTGTGGAGATTGGAAGTTGGATCATATGAACAAACAAGAACAAGAACATACCACACATTTCCCTCTCGGAAGAAGCTGACTTTTGTGATTTGGACATTTGAATCATTTTAGATTTCTCTTCTTGCAAAATTTATAAATTAATCAGAGATTATTGAGGTTGGGATCTTCTTCTTTGGATACTACTTGGTTCAAGTTAAGATTCTTGGTGGGCTTATTTTACAACTTTTTATCTATTGTGAACGATTTATAAAACTTGTGGACTTATTAAACAACAATCCTATTTAAAAAAAGCATATTGAGAAAGTGATTACACACAAAGTCAATTGTTAAGAAAGAAAGAATTCCATTACTTAATATTCCTAAACGTGTTCTTTACGCAGTAGAGCCTTGGATGGTAACTTATACTTGAAGTGATTTACGTATGATGCTAGAGCACCAAACTACTTCTACAAACTCAAATTATGGAAATTGCTTTGTAATTTCTTGATTGAATGCAGTGTAGTTGCCTAGGATACAAATTTGATGATTTGTGCAATTTTTATTGAATCAAACTTTATGCCTCTATTCACCACGAACATAACTTTATTTACCCTCCATAAAAATGTAAATGTAGTTTTGGATCTGCCTTGCATATTTAATCATTCTTTTTTTTCTGTGCAAATTTTAATGATACATATATCAAAAAGTAATATGGATCGTCGTATACTTGCATGGGGGTGTGGAAAATACATGTCAAGGAATATTTTGTTGGAATTAAAATTTTATAACCAAAAAACCTGTTGGATGACGTCAACAAAATTATATGTGAGGTAATGAAGAAGAAAAAAGTAGATTGTATTTTTGAATACACTAAGTAGAAAATAATTATAATATTAAAGTTGATCCTGTCATTTTTGAATGTAGTTAAAATGGGATCAAATAAGACAAAAATAAAATATTGTTTCAAAAGTTTAAAGAAATAAGAAAAAGAAAAACACTAAAGCAAGTAAGATGAGAGTTCCTTCTCCAACACTTAAAAAATCCACTCACAACCAACACCAAACGGCTACATCACTTTCGGTGACCACATGATCTTGCACTTGAAGTAAAAGAAATACTCAATTATTACTAATCATTTTAACTCATTATCATTAATTTAAATAAACTAAATATACTAAACCAATATGAAAGGCCAAAAGTGAGCATAATTTCAGATTTGGTGTCGTTTGGTTCGATTCGTCCGAATATCATTTTGGTTTGAGAAAAATCTTATCAAAATTTGGAGAAAAATATAATTACGTGGGTAAAATTTAATAACAGCAACTGTTTTTCAAACTATAAATTTTAGTCCTAAGACGAATATAATTTCATTGGTTCAGTGGGAGTTTGTTCGGTTTACTTGGTTTATTCGATACGAGGATACATAAAAAGAAAACCAGTCAACTGTATCTATAAAGTTCCTTCTTATTTCGGTATTAGTTGGTTTTGGTATGTTTTGCTTCAAACTTCCTCCCCTTACCAATAATGAAAATAATAATTAACAATAAAAAGTTGTAATTAGAATCATCCTCCTCACCGATAAATAATTATAATCATCACAAAAGCCTTCTTAAGAACCCTCCACCACGTCTCTTCTCTTCTGAACATAAAACCCAAACACAAACTCATAAACATAAAAGAACACAAAATAAATTGAAGACAGCAGCAAAGAAAATGAGCACAGCAAGATTCATCAAGTGTGTGACTGTCGGAGATGGAGCAGTGGGAAAGACTTGTATGCTCATTTCATACACCAGCAATACTTTTCCTACGGTAACTGTAATTTTTTTTTAATATATTCATAAATATTTTCAAATTGATGTTTTAATAAGACTTTAAACATTTTTTATGTTTTAAGATTTAATTCATCGCAAGTTATTAAATGTTAACTTAAGAGAGCTTAGTTTAACCCCAAGCTACTGAATCTTTCCAATCTGTTTACTTAAGAAGCATTAATCTTCTTGAGATATAAATGATTTAACTATCTAAATTACAGGATTATGTTCCAACAGTCTTCGACAACTTCAGTGCGAATGTGGTGGTCGATGGGAGTACTGTGAACCTTGGCCTGTGGGATACGGCCGGTACGTTTGATTACTTGATTTTACTAAAAAACTGATTTTTGATATATAGTTAAATACTGGTTTTGATAATTATAATTAATGTGGAATAATCAGGGCAGGAAGATTATAATAGGCTTAGGCCTTTGAGTTACAGAGGAGCAGATGTGTTTTTATTAGCTTTTTCCCTAATTAGCAAAGCCAGTTACGAGAATATTCATAAAAAGGTAACTTTGAATTCTCTTTTTTTATATATTATATATATAGATAAAATTTGATTATGGTTAAGCATTTCTGCGTAAGAATTGTCGAGGTTGATTAACTAATCTGTTGTTGATTAATAGTGGCTTCCGGAGCTGAAACATTATGCGCCTAGCATCCCCATTGTGCTCGTCGGAACAAAATTAGGTAAAACCCATGGTAGTTCTTTTCTTAAAAACATTTAAGCATTTGCGTCAAATTATATAAGGTCTTTGATTAGTAATCCGCAGATAATAGAATAAGAATTATGGTATATCTCAATATGAAAATGACCATAGACCTTTTTTAATTTGCAAACAAAGGAAAATAAAAAACACACCAGTAGATGCTACTTTTCCTTGTATATAACTAAATATACTTTTTTTCTTTGGTTTTAATGTGAAGATTATACATGTTGTCTCATAATATACTACTCTGTTTTTTTTTTTTTTGAATGAACTTTTATTGAATCAAAAACCGCTTTGACAACAAACGCACCAAACTTTGAAAGTTCTCGAATATATTATCGAGTAGCAAACCAAATCCCCATCCCTCTTTTGTCGTATTTAGCATCTTCCATACTTGGAAGCGATGGCAATGTGTTGCGGTTTTTCTGGTCTACGTAAGAACTTCATGAGCAGAAGAGGATACTATGTTTTACCATTTCTCTCCTGCTAGATTATAATGTGTTTTACTCTGAATAATTTTTATATATCACTAAATAATATGTTATTTAAAAAATAGCACCACAATAATTAAGTAGAGTTTTTATTTAAACTATTAAAGAAACGTCAAAGAAATGCTTTGCTTTAGCAATATAAAATGTTGATTTTTTTAATATAAGTTAACATTAAATTCAAAAAAAAAATAGTACCACAATTAAATGTGTTTTGCCAAAAAAAGAAAAATAGAGCTATGGTTATTCACCTGATTATATACTATTTTGTTATGCTACAATTTTAATGAAAATAAATCATGCGAAAATAAATAATTATTTAAGAATTTGATAGTGTTTTTTTTTTGAAAAAATAAATTTGATAGTGTATAAACAGTTATATTTATCCAATAGCAGAAAAGTAATGTTACACAAAAATGAATTCAGATTTGAGGGATGACAAGCAGTTCTTGAAAGATCATCCAGGAGCAGCTTCTATAACAACTGCTCAGGTAACATAATAAATAATTTATTTTATGTACTATATAAAATAATTCTTTTTGGTCGTCAATATTATAAATTAAAATAATCATAAACTGTGATTCTGAAATTAGTATGAATGAATTTGAGTAACAGGGAGAAGAATTAAGAAAGATGATTGGAGCCGTAAGGTACTTAGAGTGCAGCTCCAAAACCCAACAGGTATTTAAATTTTGCATAGTGAGCATTAAGGTTAAAACACTATAATAAATTTTGTAAAAATGGTTTTTTTGTTCGTTAATAGAATGTGAAAGCAGTCTTTGATACAGCAATAAGAGTAGCTTTGAGGCCACCAAAGGCAAAGAAGAAGATGAAGCCATTGAAGACTAAGAGATCAAGATTATGCGTTTTCCTCTAATATTTGAACATTTAAATAAAATGTTTATATATATATATATATATACATAATACATGTGTTTCGTTTTTTTTTTTTGGGTTACTTTTCTACTTGAAATAGTGTGGACTTTTCTAGTCATCAAATTTTTTTCACCATATATATAATTGTTAAATCTCAAATTGCAAATGATATTCAGTTTAGCTTCTTCTGTGCTTTTAAGACCCTGGAAAATCATCACATACTTCAAAAAAAATTAAAGGTCAAATCTTGTGGGAAAAGAAAGAAAAAACAAGTAAAGTCTTGAAGTGAATTGACTAATTGTATTTGGTTGATGTTAATATAAAAAGAATAATTTAAAAGGTTAATTGTTAGTTAATGTAGTGATTTATTCTAGTAAAACGATTTTGAATCATCTTGAAATAGGAACAAAAAAATAATTTGAATAAATCTTAACAATGCTTAGACAACATATCATGTAACAGATAAATCAAAGGAAACATTTAAAAAGATTTATATGTATTGGTTAAGAAGAATTTTATGGTCACTAGCTAACTGGTTTTACTAGACTCTCCGCTTAGTGTTGTTCTTTCATATTCCATATTATAGGTTGCCTAGCTAGTAGCTCTCTTGGTTTGGCATTAGCAGCCGTTCGGAATCGTAGAAGGAAGACTCTATCCCGCTGCAGTCAAATACCCCCCGCAATCTCCAGAATGCTAGCTGGTACTTAACCTCATACTATTATTAGTAGGCTTCTAGAGAAGCCAACTCCTTTCAAGCAAGAAGGACTCGAATTTAGCTAGTTCTATTTGCACTAATCCGAATCTGTGTTCTGAGTTGCTAACTGCACTCTGTCTTCTTCATATCAGGGGAATATCTATCTTTCTCCCTTGTGTCATATCTCTTGTTTCGGATATAAAACTGGACAGTATAGTATATGAAGAAAGATATTGTTGACGTGCTGTTAGTAGACTCAACACTCATTTATGTTGTTGTGGTTAATTGGCTATTAAAGTTATTACAGGACTGCGATGGTATGATGGATTAGTAGTATCAAGAAAAATAAAATGTGTCCAATCTGATAATCATTAAAGCGGCGGGGATTGGGGAAAAATAGAAGAAACGTGTAGCAATGGTAAAAATTGACAAAACTACACAGCTCAAGTCAAAAAGAAACAAATATATTTGTCTCCCTAGCTATGTAGTAAGCCCACTCTCTAGGTACTGCTCAAGTGCTCATTGCATATCAACAACATGAACCATTGACACATCACGGTATAGTGTATATGTTCGGTTTTGTTTCGAAAACCAATTGCTATGTGTTCACACTTAAAGGAAAGATATGCCCGTGTTATTCGCATGCATGTATAGTAACGTATAATTAACCTTGTCGTTTTATTTTTGTATGTTCATTCATTGTAATAGACACAATATAAAATTGAAAGCTGAACACAAAGGAATGCTTCATCCAAATTTCTTGCTATTCTACGTGTAATTGAGTAAACTTAGGTCCTATGAATTAAAGTAGGGGCATTTTCAAAAATATTAGATAAAAACCACATCGGATAACTGAAAACATGCTTGTTATTTAACTAAAATATCGTGTGAAAAAAGGAGGTCTGAACTCTTTTCGTTAAGAGTAATTTTGTAATCGGCCCCAAATTTATTTAGTTAATAGGAAAATAATCAAAGTTGTTATGCATGTTATGTAAACATAAAGTTATTAATTATGTGAAAAAATTATATATATAAAAAAATATTTTTGTTTTCAAACCCACAAATATCTTATCCTAGAGAGTCAAGGGTTCATAGCACTCTTAATTCGTTCACATTAAATATACTCTCTGTTCTTAATTAATCCAATTTTCAAAATTTTCACACATACTGAAAAAATATATTCAAAGTAATGACATCATTTTCTCTAATCAATTCAAATTTTAGTTTTTTAAAGATACTTTTTTCTACATTTTTATTAGTTATTGATGATGGATTATAAACTTCAAGAATTCTAAAACTCATTGATTTAAAAATTTTAATATGTAAATTTTAGTTCATATTTAAATTTGATTTATTTTTTAAAAAAAATACAAAAGAAAATTACAAAATTTACACTTCTATCTTGAGCTAATCCTATTTTTGGTTTCTCTAACAGAATCCTTGTTTAAATCTTCTGATATATCAATCAACAAATTTTTATACAAAGCTTTCGAAATATGATTTATAATATCAGCTCCAGAAATTATTTGTAACTGAATTTTATTTTAATGAAAAATAAAAATGTTTCACAGAAGAATAAGAATTAAAAAAAATATTGAAGAAAAAAGAGTTAGAAGAACAATTCTACTAACCAATAAACGCTAGCTTTACATGCAAAAGATGAAAACTTGTGACTGTGAACATTTAAATAAAAAAAAAAAATAAAGTTGTATGAAGTATGAAGTTGAAATTTAGAAGAAGAAAAAGATATGTGTAACTGATTATTTGCTGCATGATTTTTCATGTCCCTTTGTCGGATTTTTCATGTTTAGGGCTACTTTAATTATAATTTTTTTTTTTTGTAACGGAATTTATAGTTAGTGTATGAAACAGAAAAAAGTGTTTATGACATTTCCAAAATTGTGTAAAAGTGAAAAAGAAAAAACAAAGAAGAGGAAGAAGCTGAAAAATCAGATAGTAAAATCCAAAACGGAAAAAAAAAAATCACTTTGATTCAAAGTCTTCCGTACTTTGTGAAGATATGTTGTAACTTTCCTCATAGTCAAGTTAGATCAGAGAGTAAAACAAGTCATTACTTACTTATGCACTAACAGTTACCATTGTTTTTATTTTTTCTATTAACCACATACTTAAAAGAAAACAGTCATCATATAAAGTAAGTCCATTAGTTACTTCTTTTATTGTTGACTAGGTATTTAATGAATAAAATGTAAATATGATCCTTTCAGTCAATCTGAATCTCCACCTTACTTAACTATTTGTCCAACCAAACTTTTAATTATTTATAAAAAAATTGTATAAATATTTATCTTGACATAGATATATAAATCGAATTGGATTTACCAAAAATTGAATACTTAATAATTGATTAAAATCACCACGTAAGATGTATTACCTGATAATTGGTTTGTAAATTTAGTTTACGAATCTATTTAATCTGAGTTAAATAGCAATTCATCTGAACTAAATAGATACACAAGAATGAAATGAACGTAAACAGAAGAAAAGTATCAATTGATGAAATAAAAACTTAGTCTCCTTTGAAATACATACAATATGCAATTCCCCGTTTTTGTTTTTTTTTTCTCTTTCTCTAATTTTACGTTTTATAATGTCTATTAGTTATTAAATGCAGTCAAATGCAAAACCAAAGGGTAGGTAAAGAGGCTAATATATAACGTGAGAGTAGCTTTGTTATTCTCTCATTACCCTATCAACCCTAAGTAATCTCTCTCTATCATAATCATCATCACCATATCATCATAATCATCATCATTACACTGCACCATCACCATGTCATCCTCCTCAAACAAAAACTGGCCAAGCATGTTCAAATCCAAACCTTGCAACAATAATCATCATCATCATCAACATGAAAGTGGTTCTTCATCTTACATGCACTACTCTAATTGCAACATATCTTCTTCCTTCTCCTCAGGTATTTACAAAAATTTACATTATCTCCATTTTTCTTCGATAAGTTTATATTGTTTTAGCTGGTTTTACTTGATTTGTAGTGTAGAAACAAAGCTATATGATCTATGTATATGTTAAGACATGCATGATGATGTGATATTCACTTTATGAATCAGATCGTGTACCAGATCCTAAACCGAGATGGAACCCTAAACCTGAACAGATTCGGATACTCGAATCAATCTTTAATTCTGGTATTGTTAACCCACCGAGAGAGGAGATCCAAAGGATCCGGATCCGGCTACAAGAATACGGTCAAATCGGCGACGCTAACGTGTTTTACTGGTTTCAAAACCGGAAATCTCGAGCAAAACACAAACTTCGTGTTCATCACAAAAGCCCTAAAACGTCAAAGAAGGACAAGATCATAAGTCCTGGTATCGATGCTGATCATTGTTTTGGTTTGGTTAACCAAGAAACCGGTTTCTTTCCGGTTCAAAACAATGAAATGGTGGTAACCCAACCTGCCGGTTATCCATCCTCCGTTCAAAATGATCTAAGCGTGGCTCAGTCAGGGTTTGGTTTTGGTGATTTTGTTGTACCGGTGGTAATGGAAGAAGGTGTGGCATTCCCCGAGAACGACGAAAGCTTGGATAAGATTCCGGCAATCAATTTTTCCGGTGGAGATGGAAACGGCGGCGGAGATTGTTTTTCTCCTCTTCCATTGACCACAAATCAATCTCAAGGTAATTAAACATTTCCATACAGTAATATTAAATAGTTCAACTATTTGTTTTTTGGGCATGTTTAATGTTTTATAGATAATTGATTCATTTTTTAAGAATATATATATATACTGTATATAACTTATAATTTACACATTAATTATTATTGAAATGCTTAGAATTTACACATGTAACACATCACACATACATAGATATGTATTGACATCCATCTATATGTATATTAATTATATAAGTAAATTAATCTCAAAATTAAAAAATATTAATCAACTATCGATTTTTTCTGGAACGAATAACGTATGCATACGTCTTTTTTATTGTTGGAAAAGACATTTTAGTCTATAGATTTCACTGTAAATTTTTTTGGGTAAATTAGTTTTATTTAATTATGTTGACTAACAACGTATTTCATTGATGATACAAAGAACGAGCTATAGTATTTCATGGTGGTGAAAACGTCGAAGATTGTGTTTCTCCAGATAAATTGACCGTATTTATTAACGACATGCTTTTCAAAGTGGCTGCGGGATTGTTCAACGTTAAGGAAGCTTTTGGAAACGATGCTATTTTGATCAACTCTTTTGGCCAGCCTATTCTTACAGATGAAAATGGTGTTACTTTTCATTCTCTCCAAAACGGTGCCGTTTATTATCTTGTGAGTTTCTTTTCTTTAAGAAAAAGTTTTAATGATTTTGCAAAAAATATCTTGTAAGGATAGCTAAAACAGTTTGTTTTTGGTTTGCAGATATAGAGGATACTGAAGATCGAGTGTTATCATAGACAAATATAATCATATTATAATAAAGGATTTATGTGATTTATTTAGTTATTAATTATATCAATTTATTGTTTTGTATCTTAAAACTTATGAAATCATAACCTTTCCTATTTTATGCAAAGAAAAATTTATTTACTTAAAAAGTGTCATTACATAGGGATTCCACAAGCCAAACAGGCTTTGATACAAACTCAACATAGTAATCAGTATTTTGACAACTAGATTTCGCTAGTGTATAAGCAACTACATTACAAATCCCCTTTGTAAAAGTACAAATAAAATGGTGGAACTTAGATCTCCATAGGTGAATATCTCTAAGTAGATTCATAAGAGATGCATTTTCCTGATGTTCATTGACAAATTTGATGAGAGTCTTACAACCACCTTAAAAAATTATTGAATTATAGCATTAGATCCATGTATGTTGTAGAGCCGATTATAACGCCTTCGCTTCTGCTTCTAATGCTGATTCAGAAAGAGATAATTTTGTTGCTCCCCAAACCATAAGTTCCCCATATTGATTTCGGATAGTCCATCCACCATTGCTACATGGCTGTGAGAATCATAGGCTGCATCAAAATTACATTTAAACATAGGAGAGATTGGAGGAGACCAAGAGGATATGATTGGATTAGGATTGGTTCCATTATTAGTTTCAGTATGTAAAAGGTTATGTCTCCATTCTTTTGTTTCAGAGAGTGCTTTTAAAACCGTGTTTGTAGCTCCTTCACGAATGCCATCAAACACCAGAGTGTTTTTTACTTTCCATATTCGCCATAATAGCCAAAAAGGTAAAAGAGAGTCTTGTATATTGTTTTGTTGGTTTGCTTGATTGAGAAGAGTTGCAATGGACGACTCTACATCCGCATCCAGTTGGTTTATGTTTAGGGAAGGGGTGTTCGACATATGCCAAACCATTTTTGCAAATGGAAAGGTAAAAAAGGCATGAAGAATTGATTTGTCCTCTTGATTGCATCTTTGACAGATAGCGTCAATACTCATACCTCTGGTGTGTAGTCGAGTTGTTGTTGGTAAAGCTTTTGAGACAACTCGCCAGAAGAAATATTTGATTTTTGGTAAAATATAACATTTTTTGTAACAAGATTAAAAATCTAATAGTCGTTTTTAGGTAATAGATATATTTTAATACATATCTATTATTTATATAAGTAAATTAATCTCAAACATATAGATGGATGTCAATACATATATCTTATTTATATAAGTAAATTAATCTCAAAAAAAATATTAATCAACTATTTATTTTTTCTGGAACAAATAACGCATGCATACGTCTTTTTGTTGTTGTTGGAAATGACAGTTTGGTCTATAGATTTGACTGTAAATTTCTTTGGGTAAATTAGTTTTAATTAATTATGTTGACTAACATTAGTTATTAAAACGTGTTTCATTGATGATACAAAGAATGAGTTATAGTATTTCATGGTGGTGAAAACGTCGAAGATTGTGTTTCTCCGGATAAATTGACTGTATTTATTAACGATATGCTTTTTGAAGTGGTTGCGGGATTGTTCAACGTTAAGGAAGCTTTTGGAAACGATGCTATTTTGATCAAATCTTTTGGCAAGCCTATTCTTACAGATGAAAATGGTGTTACTTTTCAATCTCTCCAAAATGGTGTCGTTTATTATCTTGTAAGTTTCTTTTTTGTTTTAAGAAAAAGTTTTAATGAATTTGCAAAAAATATCTTGTAAGGATAGCTAAAACAATTTGTTTTTGGTTTGTAGATATAGAAGATATTAAAGATCGAGTGTTTAGACAAATATAATCATATTTTAATAAAGAATTTCTGTGATTTATTTAGTTATTAATTATATCAATTTATTATTTTGTATCTTTAAACTTATGAAATCAAGATCTTTCCTTTTTTTACGCAAAGAAAATTTGATTTACTTAAAAAGTGTCATTACATAGGGATTCCACAAGCCAAACAGGCTTTGATACAAACTCAGCATAGTAATCAGTATTTTGACAACCGAATTTTGCTAGTGTATAAGCAACTACATTACAAATACTCTTTGTAAAAATACAAATAAAATGTTGGAACTTAGATCTCCGTAGATGATTATCTCTAAGTAGATTTGTAAGAGAAGTATTTTTCATTGACAAATTTGATTAGAGTCTGTTATGATCAAGTGCTAAGGCTTTGGGCTATTAATGGGCTTGCGGGAAAAGTGAAGAGACTATAGTTGTTTAGGCCATTTTCTATCCTTGTTTGTGTATTTAAGTATCACTCTATCCTTTGTAATCCTTTATCGATTTATAACTGAAAACAATGTTAATTTCTTTCTTCTTCTCTCTGAATCTTCATCTCAATCTCTTATTCTTCTGAATCTCTTCCCTTTTCTATTATTTCATTTGGTAAGCTACCTTGTTGCTTATCAAATTGATGCTTTCATTGAGAGTTGAACTCTAAGTGTTAAAAAAAGGCTTAGAAATGAATGTTAGTGGTGAGGCTTACGATCGTTTCCTACGATCTTGTGAGGAAATTAAGTGTTATGTGCAGGAGATGATGCATACTAATCGCGAGAGACAACAACTCCTACTCGACCTACAAAACGGTTTACATACCATCAAGTTCGTCACGGTGAGCTCAGATCTTCCGTCAGCTGCTCATCAAACCACCAAGGTGAGTCGACATCTTCCACCGTCCGTCCAACAAACCATCATGGAGAGTCTAGATCGCCCACCAACAGATCCTACACCAAGAAAAAACCCAGAAATTTCTCTTGGGACTTCTATCGAACACTTGGTGAGCACTGCGTTACCAGAGGCTTCTTTTAGTCTGTGGATCTCTGAGCTTCCACACACAGTCCAATCTCTTGGTTAAGAGAGGATTTCTGTTCAACGAAACTATCATAAAGCCAGGAAGAAATCAACACGAAGGAGACATCACGAGTTTGTTTCGGCGACAAAAATCAGAAAACAACCCACAAAGAAACATGGTAAGCGATGTGGTTATCCCTTGATTAACTCTAGGTTTCAGGTTGATGCTAGTGCTGTTAGACAAATGGTCGCTTCCTCTGATTATGATGCATCACAAGAGCTTGATGATAGAGTTGATGTTAGAGGTAGATCATGGAAACGTCTCCGAGACGAGAACAAGGATGAACCAACTGAGGCGCTATCAAGATTTCTGAATATTCAGGGAAATTTTGGAGCTGTTTCTTGAGCTAATCCAGTCCATCGTCGAGTTGGTAATGTAAGGCTCCATGGTTCAGGGGCTGTGAACAGAAATGGTAGAGCATGGAATGGTTTAGTGATCTGGACAAGATCGGCAGAGGCATGGGAACACATTGGGTTGAAGCCACTGGGGTTGAGCGATGGCGTTGATGCTAAAAGAAATATTTATATTAGATTTCAGGGATCCACTCTACAACCACTTCATGATGGCACGCCCTTGACAGATCAAGAAGGGAGAACAAGGCAGCTTGGGTTGGAGAGAGGGGAAACAAATACCGCTTGGAAAAACAAGGTTTATCAAGAATCTGGGTTGTCAATGAGCTCTAAGGAAGACTTATTCAAGTGGATCAACAGCTTGGAGACTTATTTTTCTGCAAGTCAGACTCCTCACAATGAGTGGATGAGGATTATGTATTCACTCTTAGAAGGAGAAACAGGTCAGTGGATCAAGGGCTTATGGGAAAAGAATTCACCTACAAGCTGGAAAGAATTTAAGTGGATGCTTAAGGAACAAAAGAAGGAGCCACCAACACCAAGACCAAGATTTGTAAGCCGTTCATTATACTCAAGAATGATACAAGAAGGTTCTGTGGCTAGTTACTACAGAGAATTTGAAGCTAAGCGTAGAGAGGCAATGAGTATACCAGAGAAGCATGTGTTGGACGTGTTTATACGTGGGTTGACTCAACCATTGCAGATGGAGGTTAGAAATTTGCAACCCAAGCGACTTCAAGAAGCAATGTATCTTGCTGTTTGGCTTGAGGAAATGAGTGGATACCGAGAAAAGAAGCTATCTTACACGGCGGCCATAACATGGCGAGTGAACAAGTTTCAGCTTATTTTGGTGAAAATGCGGAGTTAATGAGTCTCACCATGTTAAAAGAGGATTCACATGTTTTTGGAAATGAGCTAAGAAGGGTTAAGGAGAAGAGAACAGTGATGCCAAGCGACAAGGAAAATACCCTTCGAAGAAAGTTCAAACCAAGATCAAAGGTCTAAGGTTTGGGGGCTCTATCTCAGGTCAGAGAGTGTTTGTCGAGATTGACTTCGGAGCTACACGGAATTATATTTCAGAAGAGTTAGCCATTTGCCTTAGACTACCAAAGAGAATGACAAAACCAAGGTCAGTTTGTTTGGGACATGGTCAGCTCATCAAGGGTGAAGGCACTTGCAAAGGGATCAGCTTGTTTATTCAAGCAGTTGAGATCATTGAGGATTTTCTTACAATAGACTTGACCAAGACTGAAGCTGATCTGATTTTGGGCTATACTTGGCTATCCAAACTGGGAGAGACTTGTGTTTACTGGCAGGAACACACCTTCTCTTTCCTTAACAACCAAGAATGGATCACTCTTTGTAAAAAGGATGAAAATCTGAAGCTAAGTATGAGAAAGGTGAAGATGAAAAGTGAAGGTGAGAAAAGAAGCAAGTTGAGAAAGGTTGCTGACTATCCTGAGGAAAAGATAGTTTTAAAATGGGGGAGTAATGCTACGAGTGTAAAGGGCGGTAGTGAAGAGATGAAGCTAAGTGCAGAAGATCATAGGCAGGCTCCAAGGTTGAGTGGGTTGAACGATCAAAGGGAGTTTGGGGAGAACATTCTATCACAAAATTGGGATTGGATCGCTGGAACAAGTTTAGAGAATACTGAGACCAAATCAGATCTGGTTAAGCGGGTAATCTTCTCTCATGAAGTCTCTCACTCTCCAAGGCTACCAGAATTGTTGTGTGGTATAAAGTCAAGGTTGAGCACTTGGGTTGCATAGATTGGAGAGCATCTATACGGTTGGCCTAAGACAAGTGGAAGACAGATCTTGCTCATGTATGCAATTCCCTTAAAGTTGCAAGCCACGGTACCTAATGACTGTAAACTACTGGAGTTGTTGGTGTCAAGGTTGGCTTGTTCTGTAATAGACCCAATCACGTTTGCAGTACGAATTGCAGGGAGAGGAGTGAAGCAGATGGTGTTCACGCAAAGGGGGTTTGACGAGATCTTCTCGAGCAAGTCACTATTAGCATGTGCGAACAACACTGAAACAATAACAATGGCAGACGTTGATACAGTCCAGGATCATTTTCAATTTCTTCCACCATGAGGACATGGTGACTCTTCAAAAGGCGAGTATTGTTATGATCGAGTGCTAAGGCTTTGGGCTCTTAATGGGATTGCGGGAAAAGTGAAGAAACTATAGTTATTTACGCCATTTTCTATCCTTGTTTGTGTATTTAAGTATCACTCTATCCTTTGTAATCCTTTATCGATTTACAACTGAAAACAATGTTAACTTCCTTCTTCTTTTCTTTGAATCTACATCTCAATCTCTTATTCTTCTGAATCTCTTCCCTTTTCTGTTATTTCCTTTGGTAAGCTACCTTGGTGCTTTTCCAATTGGTATAAGGTTAAGGTTGAGCACTTGGGTTGCAGAGATTGGAGAGCATCTATATGGTTGGCCTAAGACAAGTGGAAGACAGATCTTGGTCATGTATACAATTCCCTCAAAGCTGCAAGCCACGGTACCTAATGACTGTAAGCTTTTGGAGAGTGAGAGACTTCATGAGAGAAGATTACCTGCTTAACCATACCTGATTTGGTCTCAGTATTCTCTGAGCTTGTTCCAGCAATCCAATCCCAATTTAGCGATAGACTATTCTCCCAAACTCCCTTTGATCGTTCAACCCACTCAATGGAGCCTGCCTATGATCTTCTGCACTTAGCTTCACCTCTTCACTACCGCTCTTTACACTCGTAGCAGAGTCACACAATCACCTTAAAAATTATCAAATTATAGCCTCGGATCCATATATGTTATAGAGCCGATAATAACGCCTTCGCTTCTGATTCTAATGATGAATTAGAAAGAGATAATTTTGTTGCTCCCCAAACCATAAGTTTCCCATATTGATTCCGAATAATCTATCCACCCGTTGCTACATGGCTGTGAGAATCATAGGCTGCATCAAAATTACATTTAAACATAGGAGAGATTGGAGGAGACCAAGAGAATATGATTGGATTAGGATTGGTTCTATTATTAGTTGTAGTATGTAAAAGGTTATTTATCCATTCTTTTGTTTCTGAGAGTGCTTTTAAAATCGTGTTTGTAGCTCCTTCACGAATGCCATCAAACACCAGAGTGTTTCTTGCTTTCCATATTCGCCATAATAGCCAAAAGGTCAAAGAAAGTCTTGTATATTGTTTTGTTGGTTTGCTAGATTGAGAAGAGTTGAAATAGACGACTCTGCATCCGCATCCAGTTGGTTTATGTTTAGGGAAGGGGTGTTTGACATACGCCAAACCATTTTTGCAAATAGACAGGTAAAGAGGGCATGAAGAATTGATTCATCCTCTTGACTGCATCTTGGATAGATAACGTCAATACTCAAACCTCTAGTGCATAGTCGAGTTGTTGGTAAAACTTTTGAGACAACTCGCCAGAGGAAATGTTTGATTTTTGGTAAAATATAACATTTCATTTTTTTTGGTAACAAGATTAGAAATCTAATAATCGTTTTTTAGGTAATATATGTATTTTAATACATATTTATTATTTATATAAGTAAACTAATCTCAAACGTATAGATGGATGTCAATACATATCTATTATTTATATAAGTAAATTAATCTCAAACAAAAAAAATTAATCCACTATCGATTTTTTCTGGAACGAATAACACAAGCATACATCTTTTTTTTTTGTTGGAAAAGAAGTTTTGGTCTATAGATTTGACTGTAAATTTTTTTTGGGTAAATTAGTTTTATTTAATTATGTTGACTAACATTAGTTATTAAAATGTGTTTCATTGATGATACAAAGAACGATCTATAGTATTTCATGGTGGTGAAAACGTCGAAGATTGTGTTTCTCCGGATAAATTGACCGTATTTATTAACGACATGCTTTTCGAAGTGGCTGCGGGATTGTTCAACGTTAAGGAAGCTTTTGGAAACGATGCTATTTTGATCAACTCTTTTGGCCAGCCTTTCTTACGGATGAAAATGGTGTTACTTTTCAATCTCTTGTGAGTTTTTTTTTTCAGTTTTAATGATATTTCAAAAAATATATTGTAATGATAGCTAAAACAATTTGTTTTGGTTTGTAGATATAGAAAGTATTGAAGATCGAGTGTTATCGTAGAAAAATATAATAATATTTTAATAAAGGATTTATGTGATTTATTTAGTTATTAATTTTGTCAATTTATTGTTTTGTATCTTTAAACGTATGAAATCATGATCTTTCCATTTTTAAGCAAAGAGAATTTGATTTACTTAAAAAGTGTCATTACATATGGATTCCACAAGCCAAACAGGCTTTGATATAGACTCAACATAGTAATCAGTATTTTGATAACCGAATTTTGCTAGTGTATAAGCAACTACATTACAAATCCTCTTTGTAAAATTCAAATAAAATGTTGGAACTTAGAACTCCGTAGGTGAATATCTCTAAGTAGATTCGTAAGAGAAGCATTTTCCTGATGTCCAGTGGCAAATTTGATGAGAGACTCACAATCACCTTAAAAAATTATTGAATTATAGCCTCAGATGCATGTATGTTGTAGAGCCGATAATAACTCCTTTGCTCTGCTTCTAATGCTGATTCAGAAAGAGATACTTTTGTTGCACATAAACCATAGGTTCCCCATATTGATTCTGGATAATCCATCCACCCATCGGTATATGTCTGTGAGAATCATAGGCTGCATCAAAATTAAATTTATACATAGGAGAGATTGGAGGAGACCAAGATGATATGATTGGAATAGGATTGGTTCCATTATTAGTTGCAGTATGTAAAGGTTATTTATCCATTCTTTTGTTTTAGAAAGTGCTTTTAAAACCGCGTTTGTAACTCCTTCATGAATGCCATCAAACACCAAAGTGTTTCTTGCTTTCCATATTCGCCATAGTAGTCTAAAAGGTAAAAGAGAGTCTTGTATATTGTTTTGTTGGTTTGCTAGATTGAGAAGAGTTGCAATGGAAGACTATGCATCCGCATCCAGTTGGTTTATGTTTAGGGAAGGGATGTTCGACATACGCCAGACCATTTTTGCAAATGGACAGGTAAAGAGGGCATGAAGAATTGATTCATCCTCTTGATAGCATCTTGGACTGATAGCATAAATACTCAAACCTCTTTTGCGTATTCGAGTTGTTGTTGGTAAAGCGTTTGAGACAACTAGCCAGAGGAAATGTTTGATTTTTTTGTAAAATATAACATTTCATTTTTTTGTACCACGATTCGGAAATCTAATAGTCGTTTTAAGATAATACATATATTTTAATACATACAGTAAATGAATCTCAAACATATAGATGGATGTCAATACATATCTATTATTTATATAAGTAAATTAATCTTAAAAAAATGTTAATCAGTTATTGATTTTTCTGGAACGAATAACGCATGCATACGTCTTTTTTTGTTGGAAAAGACGTTTTGGACTATAGATTTGACTGTAAATTTTTTTGGGTAAATTAGTTTTATTTAATTATGTTGACTAACATTAGTTATTAAAACGTGTTACAATTATGATACAAAGAACGAGCCATAGTATTTCATGGTGGTGTTGAAGATTGTGTTTCTCCGGTAAATTGTTTGTATTTATTAACGACTTGTATTTCAAAGTGGTTGAGGGATTGTTCAACGTTAAGGAAGCTTTTGGAAACAACGCTATTTTGATCGACTCTTTTGGCCAGCCTATTCTTACAGATGAAATGGTGTTACTTTTCAATCTCTCCAAAACGATGCCGGTTATTATCTTGTGAGTTTCTCTTTTTTTTAAGAAAAAGTTTTAATGATTTTGCAATAAAATATCTTGTAAGGATAGCTACAAAAAATTTGTTTTTGGTTTGCATATATAGAAGATATTGAAGATTGAGTGTTATTGTAGACAAATATAATCGTATTTTTAAAAAGAATTTATGTGATTTATTTAGTTATCATTTATATCAATTTATTGTTTTGTATCTTTAAACCTATGAAATCATGACCCTTTCCTTTTTTTACGCAAAGAAAATTTGATTTACTTAAAAAGTGTCATTACATAGGGATTCCACAAGCCAAACAGGCTTTGATACAGACCAACACAGTAATCAGTATTTTGACAACCGAATTTTGCTAGTGTATATATAAGCAACTACATTACAAATCCTCTTTGTAAAAATAAAAATAAAATGTTGGAACTTAGATTTCTGTTAAGTAGATTTGTAAGAAAAGCATTTTCCTGATGTCCATTGACAAATTTGATGAGAGTCTTACAATCACCTTCAAAAATTATCGAATTATAGCCTCGGATCAATGTATGTTGTATAGCCGATAATAGCGCCTTCGCTTCTGCTTCTAATGCTGATTCAGAAAGAGATAATTTTCTCGCTCCCCAAACCATAGGTTCCCCATATTGATTCCGGATAATCCATCCACCCATCGCTACATGGTTGTGAGAAACAGGCTGCATCAAAATTATATTTAAACATAGGAGAGATTGGAGGAGACCAATAGGATATGATTGAATTTGGATTTGTTCCATTATTAGTTACAGTATGTAAAACGTTATTCATTTATTCTTTTATTTCACAGAGTGCTTTTAAAACCGTTTTTGTAGGTCCTTCACGAATGCCATCAAACACCATAATGTTTCTTGCTTTCCATATTCGCCATAATAGCCAAAAAGGTAAAAGAGAGTCTTTGTATATTGTTTTGTTGGTTTGCTAGATTGATAATAGTTCCAATGGAAGACTCTTCATCCGCATCCAGTTGTTTTATGTTTAGCAAAGGGGTGTTCGACATACGCGAAACCATTTTTGCAAATGGACAGGTAAAGAAGGCATGAAGAATTGATTCATCCTTTTGATTTCATCTTGGACAGATAGCATCACTAATCATACCTCTGGTGCGTAGTCGAGTTGTTGTTGGTAAAGCTTTTGAGACAACTCGCCAGAGGAAATGTTTGATTTTTGGTAAAATTAGGAGCTTCCATATTTTATTCTTCAATTCAACCGAGCCATGAGGGATGTTTGGGACATGATTTGGATCAAAAGGATTATGAGTGAGGAACCAATACCCCGATTTAACTGTATATTTTCAAGAATGTGTATAGTTCCATATTAGCTTATCTTCTGTTTCAACCTGTGAGATATATAATTTTTTGATAGCTGCACAATCTTCTGCAATGTTATTGGTCTCTATTTGTTATGAGTCGTAGGTACGGTATTTCCCATTTTTTTAGCAAGATCTATGTTTTCATATTGCATTGTGGATCATTTGTTGTTATCGGTCGAGGAAGATGGCCTTCTATTACATTAATACATTATCAATGCCTAGGCGTATAGACTTACCATCTCCAACAAAGTATCTTAAACCTTTTTTTATCAGATCAACTCCATGTAATAAGGAGGACCATCCATAGGATTGATTTTTCCGTTCTTATCCATCAAAAAGGTCATCATCTCGATAATAACATGCCTTCATAACTCTTGCAAAAAGAGAATTTGGAAATTTAAGAAGTCTCCACGCTTGTTTTGCAAGCAGGGCATCATTAAACTTCTCTAAGTCTCTGAAACCTACACCACCCTCTTTTTTGAGTGTTTTAGTTTCGACCATGAAATCCAAGGGATACCTCGTTGATGAGAATTTCTTTCCCACCTGAAATTCATTAGTAAAGCTTCAATATCTGAAATGACACCCTTTGCTAATTTAAAACATGACATAGCATAGACAGGCATTGAAACTGCAACCGATTTAAGCATTACTTCTTTCGCTGCAGGTGATAGAGTCTTTGTACTCCAATGGGAAGTTCTTTTTCTTACTTGGTTTATAAAGTAAGTGAACATCTCTTTCTTCTTCCGTCCGAACTGTTCCGGGAGTTCTAGATATTTCCCTCCTCCTCCATGGTTTGGTATGTTGAGAATCAAATTTAGTCTGTCTTGAGTTGTTCCGTAGACTCAAGAGCCAAAAGTTATCATTGACTTTGATGTGTTTATTTTCTGGCCTGAGTAGTATTCATAGATATCGAAAACATCTTTCAAAGCTTGGCAGTTTTGTCTATTAGCTTGACAAAAGAAGAGGGAGTCATCAGCAAACTGTAAATGAGTGATGCTTGGTACACCATTACCTATTTTAATTCCCCTAATATCACCATCCTTTGCTCTAGAGGTTATTAAATGACTTAAAATGTCTGAGCAAAGTATGAAAAAGTAAGGTGACAAGGGATCTCCCTGGCGTATTCCCGTTCTAGTATTATATTAAGGCACATCATTGATCAAAACAGAGTAGTTGACAGATTTCACAATCGACATGATCCATCTAGTCCACTGATCGCAAAACCCAAAAAGTTGCAGTTTTGTTTTTAAGAATTTCCGCTCAACTCTGTCATATGCTTTATTGACATCAGTTTTTACTGCCATATATGTTTTTTAAACTCGTTTTCGAACCTTCAGGGAATGCATCAGTTCATGAGCAATCATTACATTATCCTTTATGATGCGGCCTGGAATGAAAGCAGCTTGTGCTTCAGAAACGATACCATCTAGGTGTGGTATCAGTCGTTGGACTAAGCACTTGGAGACTATCTTATAGAGGTCATTGCAGAGGGCTATCGGACGATTATCAGAGAGTGTTGTTGAAAGAAAAAAAAGTGAAATTAAGTTATAGCTTCACTAAAATTTGTTCCCTTTATATCTTTTCTTATGTTCACTTTGTCTTTTTTTTTTTTTTATCTTACATTTTGTTGAGGTTGGATAACCAAAAACAAAAAGAAAAGAAAACAAAGAAAAATCGAATAACATTACATGCTTTTTTTATGTGATTAATATTTTCCTTTGTATATATGGTTTTCAGTAAGGTAACTAATAATTTTTATAGTAACTAATAATTTTTATAATGTGAAATTTTAACTGAAAGGTCACATGGATATATATATATATATTTTTTTGTCAACAGCATGAGTATCAATAACTTGTTAAAGTTTTAAATACACATCATTTTGCAATTTTTTTAAAAAGTGTATTGAAAATTTGGGCGGTCGATTGTCAAAAAAAAATTTGGGCGGGCCGGTGGTTTTGTTAATGGATGCGAAAATATACATACAATTTTTGGAGTAAGCATTCTGTGAAAGAGGTTTCCTAACGGATTTTGACAATTTACATTCTGTTATTTTATCCATTTATTTCTTAGTAATCCTATTGTTCTCTTGTATTATGTTAACAGACGCCATTATTAAGTACTCTCTTATTTCTTAGTAATCCTATTGTTATCTGTTATTGTGTTATATTGTATTATGTTAACAGACGCCATTATTTCTTAGTAATCACATTCTCCACTTACGTAAGGTTCTTGAAGCCATTATTAAGTACTCCCTTCCTCTGTTTTATCAGGTGCTTGACTTCTCTTTAGTAGGTATTTATGAGTGTGATCACTAGGGTGTCAATCGGGCTTGCCCGGCCCGGTCGGATCCGAATCCAGCAAAATCCGCATATGTTTGAGTTCGGACCGGACCGTCCGAAATATTTCTGAGCCTATATTTCAAAGTCTGACCCTAACAAGTCTATGGAGCTTTTTCGGGCTTTCTTGTGAAGAAAAAAATCAAACTTATAAATCTATAACATGTCTTAAAAACAATGTTTAAAAGTGCACTGTAAAACAAATCAATTAAAATTCATTTAAGTCATCAATATTAATTAAAACCAATCTAATTTTTAATAAAAAGTTTAAAACTGATAAGATCATAACCGAACCAAACTAGAGAAGATGCTTAGTGGTTTTCTTAATTTTAGGATCAAGTCCACGATTCCATATTCCCATTTTAGTAATCATGTTCCTTGTTTCTAGGGTTGGTTATCAATCTGTTTTGTTTCGTTTGTGTATTTAAAGACTTCAGTGTCACGTTAATGGAATAGACTTAAAATTTGACAAAACAGAGTTTATCTCTTTGGTTACTTGTTCATGTGTTAAACATAACACATCTCTTTGGCTTTGAAGAGGGACCATTCTATCAGTGGTATCAGAGCAGTTACTCTTGCTTTGAAGAGTGACCAAAATTAGCATCACTGCTAACATTTGGTATCAAAGCATTTCTATCCATCTTGTTGACGGCATTCTCCCAGAATCAACGTTCAACAAAACACCTTCAAATTTCTATTTCATCTATCCAAAAAAAAAAAAAAAAAAAAGAATCCATGGAGCTTTACAATGAGATCTATGGAGCCCCTATCTTCGATGTTTATGACGATGAAGAGCCAATGTTTGATGTCACTGATGATAACTTGGGGGTTCTCAGATTTGAGTATTTTGCAAAAAATATTCAAGTCATCGACTCAAGGATCAAGTTAGACACATTTTCTTTCGATGAGGTTATGCATGATTCAAGTTTTGCGCCTTCACGAAGGAAGATCGTACCACTACATGAGTTCAGTGACGGATCTGATCATGTTGAAGCCCTTATCACACGTCTTTGGGTCAGAAGTGTTTCTTACAAAACATACAGGCCTGCCAATTCTGCTCCGACGCGTCCATTTCAAAGGCATGAACCACCGACCCCAACACCAACCAAGCTCGGCGAAGATGAACCAGGTCCTGGAAAACCACCACCACTACGTGATAAGAAGATTTACACAACTCGTTGTTTTGTGTCGAACCTTGAGGACAAAGGTTCTTTGGAGGATGGGAGTATTGATAAGATCATAACCGAACCAAACTAGAGAAGATGCTTAGTGGATTCCTTAGTTTAGGATATCAAGTCCACGATTCCATATTCCCATTTTAGTAATCATATTCCTTGTTTCTAGGGTTGGTTAACAATCTGTTTTGTTTCGTTTGTGTATTTAAAGACTTCAGTGTCACGTTAATGGAATAGACTTGAAATTTGACAAAACAGAGTTTATCTCTTTGGTTACTTGTTCATGTGTTAAACATAACACATCTCTTTGGCTTTGAAGAGGGACCATTCTATCAAAAACCAAATAATTTTTTATACTTGAACCAAATAAAACAATATAGAAAATCATATAAAATATCATAGATAAAGATTTTAAAAGTAATAAGTAAGGTTTTTAAATAAATATGAAAACTAGAATTAGAATTTTAAATTTTACTTACAAGAAATAATTAATCAAATATTCTAATCAAAGAAAAATATTAACAAAAAATAAAAATATATCTATTTAAGGGCTTTTCGGATTGGTCCAATCCCGATCAGATCAAACCCGAAAAATCATACAGCCCAAATGGGCTCCGCCCAAAAAAACCCAATTTTTTCTAAACATATATTTGAGTCTAAACCCGGTCTTTTCCAGGACTTGCTCGCGGAGTTTAACCCTAATTGATATGCCTAGTGATCACTTCTCCTCCATGTCAGTTAGTCTTTGCCATGTGAGTTGAGGAATTTTTATTATTGCCTAAGAAATAGATTAGGTTCTTTCCTTTTGACGTTAATTTCACGTGACACGTACTATTATAACTCTAAAATCCATTCTATGGCTAGAAAATCCAGAATAATTGTATGTGATGGACCAGAGACCTAGTTTAATGCAATCATCTCATAAGTCATACAAACTTGAGAACTCACTTAAATATAGACCGTTGCAACGATATAGACCATTACACACAAAATAGCATGTTGTATTTTATCTCTAATTTCTTAAAATCATGGTTACTACCTGGCCTGCACAATAGGACCCAACTCTGAACACACAAAAAAAGGCGATTAACTTCTTAAAAACACCAAACACCGATGAAAGTCTCATAAGAAAATCTTAATTTCAGACAAACAAACTGAGTTCCACAACAAACATAGGGTTTTCAAGGTACTTAACTTATTAAACAGAAAATAAGTCTGATAAAAACATTCTTAATATTAGGACCAACAAACAAGTTCCGTAACTAGCATAAAGTTCTCCAGATCACTTATCAAGATCTCATCGCTTGTTTTAGTTGATAGAGAAGCGCGGGGCACAGAAGTCAACAAGCAGACCTGTTGGCTCTTTGACCTGAGACTCGTCATCACCATTAAGCGGGAGAAGCACAAGTCTCGCAGACACTTTGACAAACGAAGTCTTCTTCTTGTAGCATAGCTTCACAGTCACAACAGGACTTCCGTCGATCCTCTCCACAGCAACTATCATCACATCTCTAAGCCCAACATATCGTGTTCCATCACCTGAAGGGCCTTCATATAGTCCCTACCACACAAAAATTAAACAAAGATTAGAACAAAATCTTTTGTCATTATTAATCTCTGAAAACTTCTGAAAATTCCCTAACAAGACTTTACCTCCTCTCCAACACGATCGATCTCTGGACTGAACAGATGCAGTCTCGCTCCCACAGGTTGTTTCATCAACAGCTTCACTGCTGCATCCAAATTCTCAGCCTCAATCACTTCTCCTTTCATGGGAACACGAGGTATGTGACAAGCAAATGGAGGAGCCTTGAAGGTGCATCCCAAATGTCCCCAAAGTCCTCTTGTCGGCAACCCATTTTTGAAAGCACATTCAAGGCAGTCTTTGACAGTGAGCTGACGGCGTTCTTGATCAATTTCACTCTGCCTATCCTCCATCTTGGTCTGAACATGTTCTTCCATGTACCGAATAACGTTTTCGATAGTGAAGCTTTCTCCCTGCACGTCTTCCTTGCCAGCGTTATCCACCAAATACTGAGCTGAGTACTCAGTAAACGCAGAGTCGAGCTTGAGGATAACACGTGCAGAGCTAATCAGATTCACCGCTACCATAGCTGCATGTTCAGATTCATCTGCAAAGACCAAAGAAACAGTTGTAGTCAATTCATATGATTCAGCATCAGTTAAAAGTTAAAAACCACATCACAGTTTCTATAAACGATGAAAAGAAAGTAAATTTCTCATTGATTCTAGATAAGATAAGTTACCGTAATCTTCTCGCGCATTGTTTGCTCGTTCGCAATCAGGATGACAGAGGCCAGCAGTTCTTCTAGCAGATTGTAAAAACAGATCGGTCATCATCTTCGATTACTCTTATCCCTGATTGTAGAAACAAGCAGAAGCAAAACACATTCATAAATCCAGAGCAGAAGAAGAACACAATCAGAAAACAAGATCTAACCTATAGCTCAAGTATCAACATGTTTGCAAGTTTTGACATAAACATAACAACCAAATAAGCTTTTTAGACTCTAAACCCTAAAACGTAACTTCAAAAGTTCATTTTTTTCCAATAATCGCACTGGGAAAGGCTAAATCACGAGCAGGATCCGTAAGAAGAAGAAAGAAAATCGAGAGAAAAATTACCGGAGGAGGAGACACACAGAGAGAGACGAGGATCAGAAGGAGACTGTCGCAGACGAGAAAAAAACACAGAGAAATGAGAGGAGTGGTCAAGAAACCCTATTTTCACCTCTGCTCAATCCCCAAACGATGTCGTTTGAGAGACTTCAACTTTTTACTCCTCAGATACGTCGACGTTTCCCAGTTTTCCTTTAAAACGTTTCTCGAGTACAACTTCTACAGTGCGATGTGAGGGGTATTGAACTTGTGTTTTTATAGATTTTTGATTATTTTTGAAATCTCTTGTTATTCAATTAGGATTTTTAGTTTTTTTCAAAAATCTTATTCAATTTGAAATTTATGTAAAATCACTTAAAATAACATACAATCTCTTGTTATTCTATTAGTAATTTATAAAACTTAATTGAAATCTTTTGTTATTCAATATATCACAATTTTTTAAAAAATACTACTTTGAATGCTTCTAGAAGACTTTTCTTTTGTTTTTTAGTTGAAAAATATGACTAATAAAATCATACCTATAGAGGTAGAATTTTGAAAGATTTCAGAAAAAAAAAATATGTCTACAACTACAAAAGATGAATTGCAACTTTTTTTTCTTTTTGATAAAGTCCAACTTTCTTCAATCAGCATATTTTTCTTGAGAAATCAGAATTGGGAGAGAAATATCGATTGCTGCAACTTTCTTACCGGTGATAAATGTGATCCACCAGACTCACCGTCATTGGAGCTCTCAAACGCAAGACGTGATTTCGATGATTTGAAAAGAAAAACTAGTTGATTAGATACAGAGATAAGGAAAAGCTTTGGCAATGAAACAGTTTCTCTAGACTTGGCAAGATGAACAAATCGATCGGTTCATCTGCTTGCAACACTTTCAACAAATTAAAAGAAAAGGTTTTAATTTCAAAGGGCTTGTACTTGTTATGTGAAAGCTTATAGTGGTGTCAACACTCTCAACAGATTAATATAATTTTTTTTTTATTAATTTGTGATCATGATACAAATAATTTGATTTGATACATATGTGATATATCGAGTATAATTTGATATTAAATTATAAATAAATTAGAAAAGGGCTCGCGTATTTACCGAATGTTAAAAAAGAAAAAGAGTTTTGTGCAAAAAACACCATTTAAAGTTTTTTTTTTTTTTTTTTTTAATCAAAAAACACCATTTAAAGTTTAAACACGAGATTTTGACCACTAAACCAATACACAGGTTAATTCCAAACTGACTGTTACACGAGAGTCCATAAACTTAAAATCATACATATAGGATAAAATCAGTAATTTATCTCAATCAACAAAAAAAATAATAAAACATTCGTTCATCCAACCATTTGTGGATCATGGAATTGGTCAATTTGTATCGAAATTTCATTCAAGAAAAATGCACCTAAATGATTCAAGAAAATTGCACAGTTTTAGATAGAAAAAACAATTAAATCTGTCGAATCTTTTAGCACTCTAGTCTGTTTTCCAATCTTTTAGAAATTGTATTCATAGTTACAAAATGGCATGTTCGATTGTATCCTTAGTTTGTTAAAATCACTACACAATAAGACCGACTTTGAACCAGAAACACGCACACACATTTAAAAGTCGCTACGAAAAGGATAAGGATTTGGATGTCTAATTTACTGCCACATTCAGCAGATCGATTCTGAGCTTTATAGTTTTGAAGGTGATTAGGAAGTTTTAACAAAAATTATAAACTACAAACAAACAGATATCACTAGTGGTTTCCAAGATATATGTTACTGGAGCACCAAGTTTAACTTTTGTCAATTTGTGTTTGCAAAGCGTTGTTTTAATAATGTAGCACACTTATTAGCCAGATTATGGATGTAATTCTTCTTCTTACTTTTCTGGTTGTTTTTCTCAGCCAGCCACCATGGCTTTGTGAACCAATTGTATCTTGATTATATATATTCATTCATACTATTTTCAACGAAAAAAAAAAAAGATTCTGAATTTTATCTTTAGAAAGTAGCAACAGCTTCTTTAAAACACGGATAAAAGTCTCATGAAACAATCTTTATATCAGACAACAAACAAACATAGCGTTTTCAAGACACACAGATAATAAGTCTGATAAAAAACATTTTTAATATAGCACCAACAAACAAAGTTCCACAACTAGCATAAATTTCTCCAGATACTTACCAAGATCTCATATATCACTTGTATTAATTGATAGATAAGCGCGGGACACAGAAGTCAACAAGCAGACCTGTTGGCTCTTTGACCTGAGACTCGTCATCACCTTTAAGCTGGAGCCGCATAAGTCTCGCAGACACTTTGACAAACGAAGTCTTCTTCTTGTAGCATAGCTTCACAGTCACAACAAGGTCTCCCTCGATCATCTTCGCAGCAACTATCATCACATCTCTAAGTCCAACATATCGTGTTCCATTACCTGACGGACCTTCATAAATTTCCTACCACCACACAAAAATTGAACAAGATTAGATCAAACTCTTTGTCATTATTAATCTCTGAAAACTTTGAAATTTCACTAACAAGACTTTACCTCTCCAACACTCTCAATCTCTGGACTGAACATATGCAGTCTCGCTCCAACTGGTTGTTCCATAAACAGCTTCACTGCTTCATCCAAATTCTCAGCCTCAATCACTTCTCCTTTCATGGGAACGCGAGGAAAGTGACAACCAAATGGAGGAGCCTTGAAGGTGCATCCCAAATGTCCCCAATGTTCTCTTCTTGGCAACTCATTTTTGAAAGCACATTCGAGGGCACTCTTTGACAGTGAGATTACGGCGTTGTTGATCAATTGCTCTCTGCCTATCTTCCTTCTTGATCCAAACATTTTCCACCATATACCGAAGAATGTTTTCGATAGTGAACTCAGAGCTTTGCTGATCCATTTCTCCATGCTCGTCTTCCCCCTTGCCAGCGTTATCCACCAAATACTGAGCTGAGTACTCAGTATACTTAGAGTCGAGCTTGAGGATAACCCGTGCAGAGCTGATCAAATTCACCGCTACCATAGCTGCATGTTCAGATGCATCTGCAAAGACCAAAAGCAAAAAAACAAATGAAAAAGTGAGTTGCTCTAGATTCTTTGACAAACAGAAAGGAAGCACGTCAAGACTAAGAAAGTAGATAAGTTACCTTAATCTTCTCGCTCCTTGCTTGCTCGTTTGCAATCAGGATGACAGATGCCAGCACAGTCTCAGATTGTAGAAACAGCTCATTCATCATCTTCGATTCCTTAACCCTGGTTTCATTAAGTTGATTCAACAACCAGAACAAGACATTCACAAATCCACAATCAGAGCAAAAGGAAAACCAAAAACAAGAACTAACTATAGCTCTGAAGTATATAAGGCATGGTTTCAAGTTTTGACATAAACATAACAAAACGAGAAGCTTTAGACTAAACCAAACAAACGCTGATAGCGTCTTCAAGCAACAATGACTCTTCAGAGAATCTTCGAGAAACACTCAGCTCAGTCCCGAAATGATGTCGCTTGAGAGACTTCAACCTTTACTTATCGATACGTCGCCGTTCACCAATTTTCCTTAACACGACAACGATATTGAGATTGCCAGTGTTTTTGTTTTCTTTGCTAGTTAATTAATAGAGACTTCTCCAGATCAATGCTACGATCAAGATAAATTTAAATTCATTAATGAATTAACTACATCCAAATCCTTACTCATTTAATAATGGCTAGGGCTGGGCATTCCCTTTTAAAACCAAACTTAACAAATGTATTGAAAGATCGAGAGATAACAAGAATCCTTAGTAGAATAACAGAGACATTATCTTTTTATCAACGGAAGAAAATGTAAAAACAACACAACTTAATGGCATAGTAGGTAGATCTTTGAGTGATTACAACTCTCATTTGCGCCCTTCGACTTTCTTAGCGTCTCTTGCTGCAATGAACCACAAAACATTACACGATCAGATGAGTTTCTGTTTGTCACACAAAAGCATCACAAATAAATGGTGTTTCAGAGGTGTTTATACCGGCTTTTTCCTCTTCTCGCTTCTTGGCAGCTTCTTCTCTCTGTTGGCGAATCAGAGCCAAACGATCTGTACAAACACAAGATAATCAATAAGCCAATTTGGAAACGTAGAGAAGAGGCAACTGAGAGAACAAGAGATTTATTGTTTGTTTACCCAAGTCCTTCCTTGCTTGATCGGTCTTGCCTTGCTCTTGCAGCCTCATGTATCGCTCATGAGCTCGCTGCTTCTCAAGCTCTTCTCTACAAAATTAATTTCAAGACAATAATATTTAGAGGGTTCCTGAACAAGAATTGTTGAATGATAACCTATTAAGAGTGTCTCGAAGAAGTAACAGACCTTTCACGCCTTGAGAGTTCAGTGGTTTTACTAGCCTAACAAATGGGAAGAACAGAAAGAAAATCTTTCGTTACAAAGACAAACATACATTACAGATTTACAGAAACTGACTGACTACTAAATAGATGACTTACATCGAGGTCTCTTGCTTTTAAGGTCTTTGGTCTTACTCTGTTAGGGTTATCAACCTCAATTACCGCTTCAGTTCCTTTCTTCTTCACCTGATATTACATACAACGTCAAGATGAATTGTACAACAACGAAACTAGATGAGGCCGCATAACAAATAACATGCAGGATTTTCACTCACATCAGCATCATCTTCGGACTCTTCTTCAGATTCCTCTTCTGACTCGTTTTCAACATCTTCTTCGTATTCAGCTTCTTTCTGATAATGTCATTAAAAAGGACAAATGATTCACCCCCCAGACACACACATCAACAAAAAGTATCAAAAATGTAAAAAGAAAACTACAAAAATACCTGTTTGAATGATCGAGGACGTGCAGCAGAAGTACCAGCAACTACAAAGCACACAGAGAAGCAAAAGTTTAAAACTCTAATATTGATCCACACAACTCTCAATTTACAGCTTCAGAAAACCCAAAACTGGACCAGATTACACGAAACTTCTAATGAAAACCCTATGATCATAGACCAATAAACCATCCTAGCCAAAAAATTTTATACATCACTTGTTCAAACAAGTGACAATCCAATGAACTCATCCAATTTAAAAGCTTCATTATACAAAGGCAAAGCACTGATAAGGATAAATCTAGCAAACGAGCCTCGACCAGTCAGAAAGGCATGAGCAAAATGATAAGAACTAAACCGGTGTATACATACACTTCCAAAATCAAGCAAACACGAAAAACTGGTTCGAGCTCTCTCTGATATTAACCAAACCTAAACTTCTGGAATACTCAATGATCATCAAACTCATATAAATCTACAGGACTTGAACAGCAGAACAATAAAAAAAAAAAAATCGAAAATATTACCAAACCTTACGCATATCAACTAATTCAATTCAACGAAACGAATTAAAACAATCTCACGATTCCAAAAGGGCTAAAATCGAAGCAAAACCAATTAGGGCAAATACCAAAACTCCCCAAAAAAAAAATCAAGATTGAATCAAAGAGAACGATTCATAACTAAAAGATTACTTACGAATATCAGCAGCACTGGAGAATCGGCGTTGGCCGGTAGGTTTACCCTTGAACTTGCCTCTTCCCATCGTTTCAAAATTTTCCAAAAAGAGAGAAACCACAAATCAAGAAACGAAACCACAGAAGAATTTGATACTTGAACCCAGGAAAACGAATCGATTCGCTAAAACGAATAAAGAAGATTAGCTTTTTTTTTTTTTTGAAATTAGTGGAGGATCTCTCGTCCTCTCTTTTCCCAGTGACGACGAAAACCCTAAAAAGCTTAGCCACCTGTTGATTTTTGGGGATTCTTTTGTGTTTGAGTGTGATTTTTATTTTTATTCCTCTGTTTCGCGGTGCACTATAACTACATGTGACCTTATTAGATCGAACCGTCATTAACTCGTTTTGTTGTAAACGGTCAAAACGACAACGTTTTTTTTTCCAGTAATGTAGGATTAGCCCTAGGCATATTACCTTGAACCCGAAACAGAGGAACCCGAACCCTACTCGATGTAGCAGGTTTGAGTTGGGTTCGGGTAGTGTGTAAAACCCAAACGAATGTAATACATTTAAGGATCAGATATCCGATCGAGTTCGGGTTTTACCCGATACCCGAACATAATACTCACAATACATATTATATACCTAAATCCTTAAATCCCTATAACTAAAATGGGAAAAAATGTCATTAAAATCATGAACTTTCAAATTTTGGCCATTTAAAACATGAACTTTGTTGTAGACCATTTAAAACATTAACTTTCGTTGACTAGTTTTTTTAAACATGAAGTTTCGTTGATCAGGCCAAAAAAGACATGACGTTAAATCCGATAATTGACCTACAAACAGACGTTACTATGCCGTTAATCACTCCGTTACTAACAAAACGACGTCGTTTTAATGGAAGTTTTAAGTGTCATTTAAACCATAAACTTTTAAATACAGGCCATTTAAACCATGAACTTGTAAATATATGTCATTTAAATCATGAACTTGTAAATGTATGTCATTTAAACCATGAACTTTCAAATTTATGTTATGTAAACCATAATACATAAAAATGGTGATCAATCTTTCAAACTCTAGTGCAGTATCCTAAAACAAGATGATCAATCCTTCAGACTCTAGTGTAGTGTCCTAATAAATGAAAAAGACTCAAGAAAAAAACAAAAAGACACAAAATACATGACAAAGATCGAAAAAGAATGATGAACTGATGTTCTTCTCTCTCTTTCTCAGAATCGCATCATGAGGCAGAGTCGAAGAAAGAAGAGATAAACTAAACTAGGGTTAAACGGGTTAGCTGATTAAGCTTATATACTTCTACAGTTTCTAATAAACCAATCGATTCGATTACCGAGTCAAACCAAAATCCGGTTATTCAAATCAATTGCACCGAACGATTAAGCTTTCTCTCTTCGATTTGCTCCGATAACCAAATATTTTTGGTTGTCTGGTTTTTACCGAATGTCCAGGGCGAGTTCATGGTTTAAATGACATAAATTAAAAGTTCATGGTTTAAATGACATACATTTACAAGTTCATGATTTAAATGGCCTATATTTAAAAGTTCATGGTTTAAATGACATTATTTCAAACTAAAACTTCAATTAAAACGATGTCGTTTTGTCAGTAACGGAGTGATTAACGGCATAGTAACATCTGTTAGTAGGTCAACTATCGGATTTAACGTCATGTCTATTTTGGCCTGGTCAACGAAACTTCATGTTTAAAAAATCTAGTCAACGAAAGTTGATGTTTTAAATGGCCTACAACAAAGTTCATGTTTTAAATGGCCAAAATTTGAAAGTTCATGATTTTAATGACATTTTTCCCTAACTAAAATCCCTAATTTCGATTTTTCCTCTTTTTTCTACGAGTCTGTTCGGTTTCCCATCCCCAATTATTTAAAATAGAGATCATCCCCAATTATTCAAACTGGAGACACCAAGAGTTGTCGCATCTTCCCCTCCTTCTGAAACTTCACGGCAAAAATCGAAGGTTTGTCTTCTTACTCTGCATCTTCTGAACCTATATAATGTTCTTGTTCTTTGCTCTTGCTCTGATGGTAAGTGTTTGTCTTTTGTTGTGAAGCAACTTGGTTTTGATTGATTACAATTTCACAAGTATTTGTCTATTACACTTTTTCTTTTTGATGGAGAAACTGTTTTCTTGACTGTTATTTAAGCAATTATACGGATACAATTTTTGAATATTAATGATGATGCGGCTTGATTTTTGGCCGAGCCTTGCTTGATGATGATTTTTATTGATGATGCGTTTTGGTTTGAATGTATAGATGGACTCATCATCTCCAATTTTTGATGATGAAGAGAGAGATATACACGAAGAAGAAGAGTTTTTAACACCTGAGTCTAACCGAAGGGGGAAAAAGAAACAAACACGCGACAGCAGTTCCTAGTCTGAGAAACCTGAGTCTAAGTCTCCAAGGATTCTCAACCCAAGATCAAATGTGTGGCAACACTTCACAAGATTGAAGGAAAACCGTGACAAAGGTAACTGCAATTATTGTGAAAAGGAGTTGAGTTGTCCAACAAAATCAGGGACAAAACCTTGTGGAATCATCTAAAAATCTGCAAGGCATACAAAGCATGGGAAGAATGTTAAAATCCTAGTGAAGGTCAACAAATTATTAATAAAGATGGGAATTTACAGTCTGGAAAAGTGTCTGAGCATATTTTTAGAGAAACATTGAATGAAATGGTGGTGATAGGAGAGTTACCATTGTCGTTTGTAGAAGGAATGACACTTAAACACTTTTGCAACAAGGTGATGCTTCTATCTTATTTTGCGACTTGTTTTAATATACATGACTCTAAGACCTTCTCCATCGGGGGGTTCATAGAGGAGATGTTAGAGTTTTGTTGAAAAAAAAATAATCAGAAATGAAGAAAAAATGGATCTGTATAAGATACTGAAACTTGGTTTAAGAGGCCCTACGTGTCGGTATTTTGTTGGGCGAAAAAGAAAAATACAAAATGGGAAAAAAAAATTGGGACAGCTCGATTTTTTCTTTTTTCCTCTCTCTCTCTCTCTCTCTCTCTCTCTCTCTCTCTCTCTCTCTCTCTCTCTCTCTCTCTCTCTCTCTCTCTCGGTTGCGATTGAATCCCCGAAACGTCAAAAGAATTTGGAATCAGAAGCTTGAAGGTTTCGAATCGAAGGACCTGATTCCTTTGGACGATCCCTTACTCTGACCACAACAGGTAATGAATACTCCAACGTAGTTTCTCCAATCATTCGGCTGCTTTATATGGCTAAGATCATCGTCATTTACTTACTTTGCGACAGTCTCAGGCTCACAGCATTGTTTGATGAGTTAGGTTTCTATTTGGGGATAGAGAGTATATTGAGCAGATTGAATTAGGATTACTTATAGATCTGGGTTTAGACTAAAACAGTATATATATTTTGGAGAAACTGAAATTAAATTCTATACCTTTGAAGCCATCTTCTTGATTTTTGTGACTTGTGATTTTTTAGGTGGTGGTCTTGTGAAAATGTAGCAGTGGTGACCGGTTGGAAATGGACTTGAGATTGCAAGGCAGCTTGCAGGTCATGGACTGACTGTTGTTCTTACAGCCAGAAACGTGGATGATGGTCATAAAGCAGTTAAATCCTTGAGGGACCAAGAAAAAGGTCTCAAGATTGATTTTCATCAGCTTGATGTCAAGGTAAAGTTATTGTTCTGAATTTGATCAATCCCTAAGTTTGATTTCTCTCTCTCTTTCGATTGTCCTTTTGAAAATGTTTTGACTTTAGTACTCTCTGTTCCATTCAAATGTTGCCATTGCTTTAGTGATATGATGGCTTGTAGTTGTTCTCTGATCATATTTGCTTTGATCAGGGCTTTTCCTTTGTTTGCATTTTCTAGAGTTGCTTTTCTCTTTGAAGATTTGTTTTTGATTACTGAGATTGCTTCTTGCACATTGGGTTGGTTTACAAAGCATTTGACCATATACTAGGAATGGAAGTCGCATGGATATGTTGTGCAGCCAGATAAATTGCCAAACTACGTAGTACCTGACCTGACCAGCTTTAAGGTTTGCATTTCACCCTAGACTCTTCTGTTTTCTTTGATTCCTCTATATAAATAGGTGACTACGTAGCTTTCATCCTAATCGGACATTAGTGAATCCCTTTCCTAAGTAGCTTGCATCCTAATTGACCATGCTCCTCAGTTTGTGAACTGATGATCTTAGTGGAGCAGCTGGTTTTTAAGTTATTGAGCCTGTAGATTTGTGTTGCTCTTGCTCTGTAACTGTCTTCGTTATGCTACACAACCTTATATTATGCTCCTGAAGATTTGTAATCCACTTGTGACAACCCGTCCCGCGGATCCCGCTAGCCTTACTGCTAGCCGCCCCAACGGACCCCAAGCTGGCCCTGCAGGGCATCGATCCTAACCCCTCACCGTGGCAAATGGAACTATTCATCCAAATCCACAGTAGGTTATTGGTGCGCCAGACGTTCCTCGAACCCTGGTCCCCACCCTTTAACAACCTTCCCACAGGACAAGCTGCCACCAATTGATCTGCAGGTCAATTGGTGGCAGCTTGGGGTCCATTGGGGCGGCTAGCAGTGAGGCTAGCAGGGTCCACGGGACGTGTTGTCACATAAAAATCAATTTTTTATATGACAACCTATCCCGCGGAACCCACTAGCCCCCCACTAGCTACCCCAATGGACCGTCTGTGGACTCTGCTAGCCCCCCGCTAGCCGTCCCCATGGACCCCAAGCTGGCCCTGTAGGGAATGGATTCTCACCGTGGAATGGAACTATTCATCCAAATCCACAGTAGGTTATTGGTGCGCCAGACGTTCCTCGAACCCTGGTCCCCACCCTTTAACAACCTTCCTACAGGACAAGCTGTCACCAATTGAGAGGTTAGGATCGATGCCCTGCAGGGCCAGCTTCGGGCCTATGGGGGCAAGCTAGCGGTGGGCTAGTAGGGTCAACGGGATGGGTTGTCACACCACTACAGGGAGAGTCTCCTCTGTCTTTTACACTCTTCTTACTCTGTAAATTTTCAAATCGTCTTCTCTACAAAGATTTGCCCTGTGGATTGCATTTACTACAGTCTCTCCTCTCTCGTCACTACATTCTCCCGCATCCGTCTTCACTTCTTCTCTGCATGTTCGAAAATCCAGTTCTCTTACGCCAAATTCAACCCTAAAACCAGTTTCAGAGTTCCTTCTTTTTGCTGGTAAGTTCTTCTCATCTGAAATCGCTTCAATTCTATTGTGTTGCCATGAAGCTTTCGGGAATACAAGAGGTTAAAGACATGGCTGCTCTTGATTTATGGCCTCGTCCGATAAGCCACACTTGGTTGATTTATATTTTGTGTGAAGAGAAGAAGTTGAGAGAGACATGGCTGCTTTGTTTGTGGATTATTGAGAATGCTTAACCAGAATCAACAACTTTAGTTTTTTTTCTTTCTTCTTTTACAATATATTGTAAATTTCTTGTAAATGTTATGTAGTAGAATACTAAATTACATTGATTTTTTCCTCATATAAATGTAATCCTTGATATTCTATACCACTTATATTCTATTTAAATTTCAAAAAACAATATTTTCAAAAATAAGAGACCCAAAATTAGAACCTACCATTGGAGGAGAAAATTTTAACATGGGTTCTTATATTCAAAACAATACACAATTAATTCATAAAAAAAAAATCAAACAGTATTTAACAAACCCCTTATAAGATACTACAGATAATCTTGCCCTGATATACATAATTCTAATTGATTTTTTCTATTTAGGTAAACCTATACAAGCCTCATTCAAGAAGGACAGCAGGAAGAGATGTAGTAAAGATGTTTGCTGAGAGGAAAGCTACTCTTAAAAAATGGTTTCTCACTACCAAGCAAAGAGTCTCACTGACAACTGATATATGAGTTTCCTCTATAACCGGTACTGTTTTTTTGAATCAAAATCACTATAGTCTCATCAATGTTTTTACTCAATTAGTGAAGATGCTTATCAATGTTTTTTTTTATTCACAGGTTCAAGTTATATTGTTATAACTGCACACTACAATGATAAGAATCGGCGTCTAAAGAAGCTAATTATAGGATTCAAGCATGTTGAAGATCACGGAGGTAAAACAATCGCCAATACACTGCTGAAATGTCTAGCTGAATGGGGGATAGAAAGGCTGTTTACTATTACTGTTGATAATGCAACAGCTAATACTAGTGCTTTGAGTCTGTTTCAGTCTGCTTTCTCTTTAATTAGTGAAGATTCTCTGGTTCTTGATGGGGACTTTATGCATTTGAGATGTGTTGGGCATATCATTAACTTGATAGTGAAGGACGGTATGACTGAAATTGATTCAAGTGTTGCTGCAGTCCGCAATGCAATCTCATATGTTAGAGCGGGTCCAAATTGGAGGAAGTCATTTCAGTTGAGAGTCGATTCCGGTAGGTTTTCAATGGGAAGTTTTCCATTAGATGTCTGCACTAGATGGAATTCGACATTTTTTATGTTGACTAGGGCAATAAAGTTCAAAGGAGCATTTGATAGGATGGAGTTTGGAGATAAGCTGTATAAAGATCATTTTTTAGAGATTGAAAATGGAGTGAAAAGGATTGGACCTCCTCAGAAAAATGATTGGTGTAAAGTTGAAAGGTTAGTGAAGTTTCTAAATGTCTTCTATCATGCGACATTGGTTGCATCCGCCTCTACTACTATGAATGCATTTAAGTGTTATGGTGAGATAGTTAACATAGCAGTGAAGATTCAGTTGGTTTGTAATAATGTTGATAATGAAGTGAAAGTAAATGCAGAGAAGATGTTTGACAAATTCGACAAGTATTGGGATGGCCTGCATAACATCAACAAGATGTTAGTTATTGTCAGTGTCTTCGATCCGAGAAAGAAGATGCAATATGCAAATTTGTGTTTTGAGGAGCTATATGGGGAAGAGGGTTTAACAACTAAGACATTGTATGATTCGGTTCTGAATATCGTTCGTGATATGTATAAAGAGTATTCTACAAGATCCAACGCATCAGCAAATGAGAAACTTTCTCAGTCATAGTCCTCAACTCAGAATACGCAAGAGAGATAAGCAGACCGAGTATTTGACTCGATGCAAGATGAGTTTGATGGCTACAACCCAGTGGACCATAAGTATGATACGCTGCTTAAGAGGATTGAAATTAGAAACACAAATGAATTGGATACTTATCTCAGGGAAGAAGTTGAGAATCCTGATTTGATGATGGGAATTGAGTATGATGTACTCTCTTGGTGAAAAGTCAATAGTGGCAAGTATCCTATTTTATCTCAGATGGCTAGGGGTTTATTTGCTATGCAGGTGTCTTCAGTTGCTTCTGAAAGTGCTTTTAGCACTAGTGGAAGGCTAATTAACCCATATAGAAGTTGTCTCACACACTATATGGTTGAGATTTTGATATGTACAGAACAATGGCTCAACCAAGACCTCAAGTTTGAAGATACAGTGCTTACAAATGCACAGATTCTTGCTGACTTTGAGTTTGAGGATGAGCTTTGTGCATTTGTAAGCACTGTAATTGTTTGTCAGCAAGAATCTGTGCATTTGTAATTTTTTGTGAAAAATATAGTTCTGTCTAAAGCAAAAGGATGCTACTTGGAAAAGCAAACACAAATTTCTAATTTTTATTTCTTAAAAATAAAAGATATGTTACATCATAATTAGAATATATAGTTGTACATGTGACCAAAATGGAAGAGGAGGAGATCATCACAATTCACACACAGATAACAGATTCTTGTGATATTATTGTAGATATGAGTCTAAGACATTTGTGAATCCTTTTATTGAGGTTAATAAACTCTCAATTTGGGATGGTTTATACTTGGTTTAGTTATTGAGCATATTCGAAGTATATATTTTGTAAGCTCTTTGCATTATCGTCTTCTCCGCAACAGAAGAGTATGTAGTTATGACTAGTTAGATTTCCCTAGATTCTAGATTCTAGTTTGTGGTTAGTTCTTCTATATATATGTATCTTCATCAACTTCATCAATACACAGAAATTCATCGATATCATATCTCTAACTTCTACGGAATGGTCATACTATCGACAACTGTTACGCAGTGATTGGCTATCCCAAATGGTGGGGAGATAGACCAAAGAGTCGTAGTCTGCAAGGCAGGGGTCGTGGTGGAGCGAGCTCTAATGGTGGAAAGGGACGGGGACAAGTCACCTATGCAAATCGTGTCACGGTCCCCAACATTGAAAGCACACCTCAAGAACAAGTGAATTATGTATTGACTGAGAAGGATCGAGACGGTGTTAGTGGCTTGACTGAGCAACAATGGAACACGCTAAAGAGTATCCTCAACGCTGGCAAGGAACCTGCTACAAAATTGGAGCAAGTGTCTGGTAAGTCTTTCTTTCCTTCTTGGATAATAGACACAAGGGCTTCTCATCACTTAACTGGTCGGTTTGAGGCATTATCAGATGTTAGGGACATGTCTACTGTTTTAATAATCATGGCTGATGGAAGAGAACAAGTATCTTTGAAAGAAGGATCAGTGCGTCTCGGTTCTGGTCTGATATTGAAATCAGTATATTTTGTAAAAGAGCTGAAGTCATATTTAATATCGGTAGGACAATTAATGGATGAAAACTGTTGTATAGTACAAATGGCTAACAGATTTCTGGTTGTTCAGGACCAAGCTTCGAGGATAGTGATTGAAGCTGGTAAAAGAGTTGGGGGAACTTTCCACTTTTGCAGTACGGAGTTAGCAGCGTCAGTCACAGTAAGGGAGGACAAAACATTGGAGCTGTGGCATAATATGATGGATCATCCGTCTGCAAAAGTTGTAGGAATGCTTCCTTGTGTTTCTAGTTCAAGTTCTGTTTCTTTAGCTAGTCTAAATAAAGCGTGTGATGTTTGTCTCCGCGCAAAGCAAACTCGAGATTGTTTTCCGATGAGTATGAATAAAACAACAAAGATTTCTGAGCTAATTCATGTTGATTTATGGGGTCCATATCGTGTAGCTTCACATTCCGGAGCAAGATATTTTTTGACAATAGTTGATGATTATTCACGGGGAGTTTGGTTGTATCTACTCAATGAGAAGAGTGAAGTTCCATAATGTTTAAAAAATTTCTTTGCTCTTACTGAAAGACAATTTAATACAAAGGTGAAGTCTGTCCAGAGTGATAATGGGTCTGAATTCCTCGCCTTAACAAGTTATTTCCAGGTTCATGGCATAATCCACGAAACATCATGTGTAGGCACGCCTCAGCAAAATGGTAGGGTTGAGAGGAAGCACAGACACATCCTGAATGTTGCCAGAGCTCTCCGCTTTCAAGCTAATCTTCCAATTCAGTTTTGGGGAGAATGTGTGCTTACAGCCGGTTATTTAATAAATCGGACTCCATCTTCTGTTTTGGGGAATATGACGCCATTTGAGAAGTTGTTTGATAAAGCTCATAGTTATGATCATCTACGGGTATGTGGAAGTTTATGCTACGCGCACAATCAGATACATGGAGGAGACAAATTTGCTTCGGGAAGCAGGAGATGTGTTTTTGTTGGTTATCCACACGACAAGAAAGGTTGGAGATTGTATGATCTTGAGAAGTTATAATTTTTTGTTACATAAATTGATTATCATAATTAGAATATATAGTTGTACATGTGACCGAAATGGAAGAGGAAGAGATCATCACAGTTCACACACAAATAACAGATTCTTGACTTTATTGTAGATCTGAGTCTAAGACATTTGTGAAACCTTTTATTGAGGTTGGTAAAATCCCAATTTGGGATGGTTTATACTCCGTTTAGTTATTGAGCATATTCGAAGTATATATTTGTAAGCTCTTTGCATTATCGTCTTCTCTGCAACAGAAGCATATGTAGTTATGACTAGTTAGATTTCCCTAGATTCTAGATTCTAGTTTGTGGTTGGTTCTATATATATGTTTCTTCGTCAACTTCATCAATACACAGAAATTCATCGATATCATATCTATTTACCTTTCTTCGACGTTGGTGGCATCAAAGAGCTGCTGTTTCAATGAATAAAAATTTCTTTTTCTCAAGACTTTTTGCTTCCTCCATTGATAATACTTCTCGCGGCCATGGTCAAAGATTAGATTTGTTACCAAGGAGGCAAGGAGCATGCATGCATCATTCATGATCACGAGCTTGTTGGTACCAAAGATTAAACTACGAAGATCCTCGAGCCACTATTCAAAATCCTCAAACGTTGTGTGACACGTAATATCGTACACAAGTATATATATTAGTCCTGAGACCAAGTATCCGATATTCAGTATCCGATCCGGGATCCATTCAGATCCGTTCCGAAAAACCGGATCTCCGGTAAAATGGATCTAGAGCCAGAGACTAAAAACTGATATCCGTCTTAATCGGATACGGATCCGGATACTAAGTATTTATGAAGCCGGATATCCGAATCGAGCTTAATATCCAGACCCTAATGTTATTTGGCCATTTCAACGGGTGGAGGTAGGATATATAGGAGGTATACTGGGAAATTACTTTTAAAACTGTCGATGTGGGATGTGGAATGTGAGATGGGAAGTGAGACGTGGGCCATGGAACGTGGACCCCAAAACATAAGCTATACACATTTCTTGTTTTACCAAGTTTGTCCCACATCGGACAAATGAAAGAAAAATGGTCAACTTCTCTCCTATAAATACCACTAACACATGCTAAATAAGCAGGCTTCACGGGCTTTTTCTACTGTTGAAGGCCCATACAATTGTGCAACCGGATACAAATATCCGCAAGTATCCGAGATTATAGTTGGATATCCGTCTGTCGAATATCCGTTACTAACGGAGCCGGATCCGGATAAGAAAATAGATCTCCGGCGGATCCGGATCTGGATTCGGATATACCTAAAAACCTTGGATATCCGGATCCGTCTCAGGGCTAATATATATAGTTCCTCCTATGGCTCCGTACAGTAAGGCACTCATAATATTTTTGTACCTATACGTGAATAGGGAAAAACAAAGCATGTAGTAAGTAAAATATCGGATTATCTAATCCGGTTTTGGTTTCGAAATTTGGATATATAAACCAATTGGAAAATGAAATACCATTTGATTTGGTTTTAATACTGTTTCAGTTTTAGAACAATTTCGGTTCAAATCTATATCTAAAATTTGATTGTAGTTTTATATTAATGACGTTTTGATGGTTTGTTTATCTTGTAGTTTAACTTGAGTGCAGTAGATCTAGTTTGAATCTATGATACAATCATACAAGAAAAGAAAAACATATTGGTTGGTTTATTCATCAATTTGGGCTTTTCCGGCTTTAATTCATTTTGGATTGGTCAAATCAGAGTAGACAAATTAAATCTTGAAAGGTTTTAATGTTTTATAGATCAGACCGTTCTTGACAACCAATGTTGTCCCATAGTTGAGAGCCTTAATGATCTTCTCATCGATGTGAATGCTTAGGTTATAATCTTTCACCCTTTTTGGAAACCCTGATCAAGCAATTCGTCGAGAACTGTTAAAGTTATTTGTCAAAAACTCTTGACACTAAGTAAAAGCAAAAAATATGTAAATAATAAGAAAAAAAAAGATCAATAACGTTATGGAAAATGCAAGAACAGATAAAGTGTGAGGTTATTAACCGATCGGAGACTGTAACTCAATAGAACTCGTCTGAATATACTCGATGATCGATTGAATCAGAAAGTAAAAGAAAGATAAAAGAACGACACCAACAATTTAACGAGATCACGCTCCTTAACCGGAAACGCTACGTCTCGCCGGAGATATTACTCCGGAATCCACTAGATACTTGTGATCACCATTTCTGTTACAACGCTCTCAATCTTTCTCTCTCTTCTCTCTCTATCAAATCTCTTTAACCTCTCTGTAACAAACTCTTAGATGCAGAGAAGTAGATAATGAATAGTTCGAGAGATTAAACCGATAAGACCTTATAACTTCCGTTGACTTCGACGACTTCAACGTTTTAGTCTTCCGTCTCACGTGTGGCCCAAGTGCATCACTTGAAAGCTATCTTTGAGCTAACCCTCTCTTCTACCGAGAGTCTTTCTCACACTTAGATACATTCTTGAAGTAACCATAAGAACCACACTTACAATTCTCCACCTTGGTTCGAATGGTCTTCTGTATCACTTCTTCTAGTACTTGGATTCCCCTCCGGTTCCTGAGTTCTACCTCAGTCTTCTAATAGTCAGAGCATTTGAAGTGCTCCCTCCAGTGTATCCACTGGTAAAACCTTAGTGAAAATATCAGCTGGATTGCATTCTCCTGCAATCTTTACCACCTTCACAATACCTTCGTTAATGATATCCCTAATAAAATTCAACCGGATATCAATGTGCTTGGTCCTCTCGTGGTGCACTGAGTTCTTTGACAATGCAATAGCACTTTGTGAGTCACTGTGCACCTCCACAAACTTCTGTGGGAACCCGAGTTCTTCAGCCAAACCTTTTAACCAAATAGCTTCTTTCACCGCTTCAGTGAGAGCCATATACTCGGCCTCTGTTGAAGACAGAGCTACAAACTTCTGAACTCTCGACTTCCAAACAATAGAGTTCCCTCCTACTGTAAAAACATACCCAGTAGTGGACCTGCAACTATCACCATCACCAGCATGACCTGCATCGCAGTACCCCTTATCAAGAAATCTTCTTGCTTCTTGAAACATAATTTCTTCTTCTCAGTACCTCTCATATACCTCAAGACCCACTTAGCCGCCTGCCAATGATCCTTGAGTGGTCTACTCATGAATCTACTAATCACACCAACCGGATGTGCAAGGTCAGGCCTCGTGCCTATCATAGAGTACATGATGCTGCCAACGGTATTCGCATAAGGCACCACCTTCATCCTCTCAAACTGTTCTTCAAATTCCTTATCTGTAGCTGCTCGAAGATTGAAAAGAGCACCTAAAGGAGTCGCAACTGACTTGGCTTGATCCATCTTCTTCAGAACCTTCTTAGCATAACTCTCTTGAGACAGAGTTAAAGTTCCTGCAACCCTATCTCTCTCAATCTCCATTCCAAGAATCTTTTTAGCTTCTCCTAAATCTTTCATTTCAAACTCCCGACTTAGCTACCTCTTCAATTCCTCTACATGACTATTGTTCTCAGAAGCTATCAACATGTCGTCTACATATAACAGTAGGTAGATGCGACTCCCATCTCTAAACTTTCTTCAATAGACACAACTATCATAAGCACTTCTTTCACAGTCTATTCCCCTCATAAACTCATCAAAACTAAGATTCCACTGCCTAGGGGACTGTTTCAGGCCATACAGAGACCGCTTCAGAAAACATACCTGCTCAGGATGAGCCTCATCAATAAATCCTTCAGGCTGAGCCATCATTATATCTTCATTAAGAAAACCAGCGGTCTTCACATCCATTTGCTACAACTCCATGTCAAACTGAACCACCATCGACAACAAATATCTGACGGAAACATGTTTAACCACCGGTGAAAATATTTCTGTATAATCAATACCTTCGGTTTGAGAGTAACCCTTCGCCACTAGTCTGGCTTTGAACCTGGGAGCTTCTACTCCAGGTATTCATGGTTTCCTCGTGTAGATCCATCTACAACCCACGACCTTAGCTCCTTTTGGCTTATGTCCAAGATCCATGTTCGGTTCTTCTTCATCGAGGACATCTCCTCTTTCATTGCGTCATTCCACTTATCCCAATCCGGATCAAGAAGAGCCTCCTTATACGAACCAGGTTCAGTTCTTCCTCCATCTTCTGTATAATAAGCAAAACCTACCATATGTGACTCAAAGTATTTCTTATTAGCCTTGATCACTCTTCTCCCTCGATCTCTTACTAGTTGATAGTCACTTAAATCTTCTGACTCTGAGTTTTCTCCTTCCTCCTCAACTTGTGTGTTGTCTGAACCGGAGTGATTTATGGGAGTCTCTTGCTCTTGCTCACGTGAAGCTCCACCTTGATCAACACTATCGTGTGTAGCTCCACCTTGATCTAACTCATTTTCCTTCAAACCCAGGTTCTCCAGATCCACCTCTGTAATACTCACATGTTGATCTTTACCATGATCTTTGTACATTACCTCTTCTCTGAAAATCACATTCCTGCTTATAACACATTTGCCTTCGGCTGGTAACCAAATCTTTTACCCTTTCACTCCTTCAGGATAGCTTGTAAAGAATCCCTTCTTAACTCGTGGATTTAGCTTTCCCTGATCAGTATGTATATAAGCAAGACAACCAAATCTTCTTAGTCCACTTAAGTCTGGTAGATGTGATGTCTACCTCTCCTCCGGTAAGTCAAAATCAATGGCTGTGGAGGGTGACCTGTTAATCAAATACACTGCAGTCGATGCTGCTTCTGCCCATAATTTCTTCTCCATACCACTCTCACTCAACATACTGCGAACCTTGTCCTTGATAGTTCGATTGAGTCTCTCGGCCACACCATTTTGCTAAGGTGTGTAAGCAATCGTTCTATGTCGAACTATCCCTTCATCCTTGCAAAACTTGTCGAAATACTGATTATAATATTCCAACCTATTGTCCGTTCTGAGCTTCTTTACTTTCCTCTCAGATTGAACCTCTACCATTTTCTTCCAATCAACAAACTTCTCGAATGCCTCGTCTTTTCATTTCAGAAAATATATCCATACCTTTCTCGAGTAATCATCAATGAATGAGATGAAATACTGACAATTCCCGAGTGAAAGAGGATTGTGTGGTGAACCCCACAAGTCTGAATGCACATATGACAGTTTCTCCTTGGATACATGTTGTGCTTGAGCAAAGCTTACTCTGTGATTTTTACCAAACACATAGTCCTCACAGAATTTAAGCTCCTTAACCCTCTCCCTGTCCAAGCAACCTTTCTTAACCAGTACCTCAAGTCCCTTCTGGCTCATGTGTCCCATTCTACTATGCCACAAAGCAGTTTCATCTTTCAAAGACTCAGATACATGAGACTCTGGCACCTTGGCTTTTCCTTGCAGAATATACAACGTGCTTCTCTTCAGTCCTCTAAACAATGTAGAACAGCCAATGATTATTTTTCGAACCCCATTCTGTGACTCAAAACCAACATCCTTTGTCCTCCAAGGTTCCTAATGAGATCAAGTTTCGAGACATGGATGGCATATATCTCACATCCGTAAGAATAATAGATGTCCCATCCGAGTTTTGTATCTTAATACTACCAACTCCTTTAACCTGAGATACAGTGTTGTTCCCCATCTTTACATACCCGGATGTTATCTCTTTGAAGTCTGAGAATAACTCTCTCCTCGGTGTCATGTGAAAAGAGCACCCAGTGTCTAAAATCCATTCCTCAGTTTTATCTCCTGAAGCACACAAACTCTCTTCCACAACCATTAACACCATTGCAGGATCCCGATCAGCACCAGATTTAGCAACTCCTGCTTCTCCTTTATCTGTGTTTTGAGTCTTGTTCTTGTTTCGTTCAATCCACTTAAAACATTGTTTCTTGAAATGTCCCTCTTTGCCACATATCTAGCAAACTCTCTTTCCATCTTTTGACTTAGACCTTGATCTACCTCTCCCTTTACCTGCCTGGCCATTGTATTTCTCTTCTGATCTACCCCTAGCAAAATGTCCTTCTCCCATAGTCTTGCTATTCTGAGCCACTTCCCTCTCCTTATCCTTTGCAGCAACCATAACATCATCCAACCTTAACTTTTCCCTACCCGTACTATACTTCAGTGTTTCAACTAAACTATCAAATCTTGCAGGTAAGGAACTCAACAGAATGATCGCTTGTACCTCAACTGATACCTCGATCTGCAAGTGATTGAGATCCGCCACAATCTTGAGGAAATCATCAATGTTATCATTGATCTTCTTATTCTCCTGCATCTTGAATGCATAAAAGTTTAATTGAGAATAAACTCCATGAGGCAAGGATGTAGGCATAAACATCTTCTCCAATGTCGACCACGCTTTGGCCGCAGTGTCGCATAGCTCGATGTTCCTCAAGACTTTATCAGCAACATTTAAGAAGATCACATTCTCTGCCTTATCGCACCTCTCCAATCTTGCCGTTTCATCGGCTTCATGCTTTTTCTTCTTCTCTGGATCTTGTTCTTCTTCCACTGTGAGTGGCGGAGACGGAGCTTTCTCCACCAGTACATCCTTTAACCCGATCACACTTAGATGAGCTCTAATCCTCGTCTTCCACAAAGAGAAGTCTCCCGAACCATCAAACACTGCAATCGGAACCCTAGACATCTTCAATCCGATCGTGCTTTGCCAAAACCCAGGCTCTGATACCAATTTGTGAGGTTATTAACCGATCGGAGGTTGTAACTCAATAGAACTCGTCTAAATATACTCGATGATCGATTAAATCAGAAAGTAAAAGAAAGATAAAGAACTACACCAACGATTTAACGAGTTCACGCTCCTTAACCGGAAACGCTACGTCTCACCAGAGATATTACTCTGAATTCCACTAGAAACTTGTGATCACCATTTCTGTTACAACGCTCTCAGGCTTTCTCTCTCTTCTCTCTCTATCAAATCTCTCCAACCTCTCTGTAACAAACTCTTAGATGCAGAGAAGAAGATAATGAATAGTTCGAGAGATTAAACCGATAAGACTTTATAACTTCCGTTGACTTCGATGACTTCAACGTTTTAGTCTTCCGTCTCACGTGTGGCCCCCGTGCATCACTTGAAAGCTATCCTTGAGCTAACCCTCTCTTCTACCGAGAGTCTTTCTCACACTTAGATACATTCTTGAAGTAACCATAAGAACCACACTTACATAAAGATTATGAAAAAAACATGCACACACATTCATCATGACAACTATAACAAACAAATAAAAAAAAATTGCCAAGACATGAAGGGATTATTTGTTGTTGAAACTCTTAACGGCTGCTTAAAGATTTACTATTTTCCTAAATGATTAATTTCATACTTATATCTAAAACAGAATCAGTTGTATAAAATCGTGTTGTTAAAACCCAAGTAGAATCTTTACGGTCAATGATGATTAAACATAATTAAGTCCAACTTTTATTTTTTTTGGTCATACAATTAAGTCCTACCTAGGCATGTCAATTAGGGCCAAAGCCTGCAGGCTAATCCGGCCTGGCCCTGAAAAACATCGGGCTCGAGCTTAAATATATATATTCAAAAAAATTGAGCCTTTTAGGTTCAGCCCGTTTGGGCTATAGGGTTTTTCGGGCTTATCCCAACTGGACTCGGATCAGTCCGAAAAGCCCTTTAACAAATATATTTATACTTTTTGTTAACATTTTTGTTTAACTGCAATATGTGATTAATAATTTATTGTAAATAAAGTTTTAAACTCTAATCCTAGTTTTCATATTTACTCAATAACCATATTTTATACTTTAAATTTTTATTAATTATTTTTTATATGAATTATATATTGGTTTATTTGGTTAAAGTATCAAATTTTTATTTAGTTTTAAATCTTTTCTATTAAATTAAGTTGGTTGTAGTGAATATAGATGAATTATTAAATTTTTGATTAATTTGTTTTATAGTGCACCTTCAAACACTGCTTTTTAAGGCTTATAAGTTTGAATTTTTGATCGATAAGATAAGCCCGAAAAAGCCCGAAAAGCCCTATAGCCCTATTAGGGCTAGGCTCGGGCTTTAAAATATAGGCTCGGAAATATTTCGGGCCGGGCCCGACCAGGCTCAAACATATGCAGGCTTTACGGGTTTCAGGCCGGGCTGGGCCGGGCCAGCCCAAATGACACCCCTAGTCCAACCTAACTCAAGAAATTTTGAATAGTAGTAGTAACACTAGAAACAATCTTATTATATAAAGTTGGGTTTTGAAAGTTAGCCATTAACAAGATTTTGACATGTGTCAAGTTATTAATCTCAGATTTTGACATATGTAAAAGTTAATATTTATTAGGAGCAATTTGATTACAACAAAACTAAAATATTTTGTTTTAAAAAATATTAATAATGTAAAAAGATAATTATCAAAAACTACTGAATTTATAAAAAATTACAAATTTTTTTTAAAAATAATTATAAGAAGATTATATATATATCTATATATTTATCTTAGGGAAATTACCTAGAATATTACATAAAAGTTGGTTTATTACTAGACTAACACATTGAGATTTCCGACTTACTCAAATAACACATAAAAATTTGCAAATTACTTTTATACCTGAGTTGTGTGTTTTATTACGGTTTATGCCATTTATAATTAAATTTGGTCAAAAAAAAACTTGAGATCTTATGTTCCTGCTCTTGTTTTCCTGTTTTTGTTTTTATTTCTTTTTGAATCGATGTTTGTTTGATTTTTGTCAAATCCTCCTTTACTCTAATTCTGCAAGAAAAGAATGGACTGTTGGATAAATTCCTTTACGATGCAAGAAAAGAAGCTTCACTTCTCCACCAAATAAAGTTTCAATCTTTTGGTTCACAACTAGTTATTAATCTTTAAGTAATTTGGGTAATTTAGCATCCGTTTTTAGATCAGGAGAGAAAAATCTAAAAACGACAGAGAGCTTCAAGTTTGGAGTTAGCTTAGCCACTTCTTTTTTTTTGGTGCTCAGAAGAAAGAACAGTCGCCGGCAAAAAAGTCTCAACCTTTTCCCTCTCCGCTCGTTCACTGGTCACCGGCATTTCTCTCCTCCGACTTGATTTCCTTATCGCCTGATTTTCAACGGCGATGGGAGACGAGAAGCCGGCAGTTGTGATGGCCAATCGAGAAAGAGATCGAGAGCTTGTTCCCGTCGCTGATTCCGGCGACAAAGACGATGGTCCTTCTTCGAAGCCTTCTTCTTCTTCTGCTTCCTCTTCCTCTTCCTCTTCTTCTTCGCATCAATCCAGCCACGAGGTCTAGTTTCATCTCCTGATCTAGAATCTTGTTCTTCGTTTTCTCGTTTCAAGATTCATGCTAAATTAACAGTTGAATTCGATTTATAGTAAGCTCTTAGTTCCTTTCAAGATTTAGTCTTCACAGATTTGGGCGATTCTGTTTCCCCTTAGTTCAGAATCTTGGAACTTGTTTTACCCTAGATTCAATCTATCACCAGAACACTTTCCTGGAACTTGTGTGAACTAGCCAAACTTTGATCTTTATTATGCAGAAGCTTGTAAAAATTTGACCTTTCCTGATTGAGTCAATTATGAATTTGCATTCCTAGTGTTTTTGTTAGGATCTGCCGATTCTTGAGTCTTGTGATGTTTATGGTCATTCATGTTTTCAAGCAGATATAATACACATAGAGCATTGTGGTCTGATGCTTTGGCTATTTTCTGCAGACTTTAAGCTTGTTCATTAGGGGTTGGGCGTCCAAGAAGTTCATGACAGGCTGGTAAGCAAGAGTTGAAATTTGTGAATTATATCAAACGTAGATTGACAAACGTAGATTTGACGAAAGCTTGTGACTTTACCAAACGTAGATTGACCCCTTTTGCTATTTCAGGTTCTTCTGTACAGATCAGGACTAGTCACTGCTGCTGCATCTTTTGTAGCTGTTCTACTGCTTCATTTTTACCAGGAGACTCTTGGTTAAGTGAAATAATCAAACAAAACCATGATTTGTTTTACTTTGTTGGTGCTAGTGGTTTAGGGCTATCTCTGTTTCTTATTTATATTTATGCTACGGAGATTAAGAGGACTCTTCAAGCTTTATGGGCACTTGGTTTTGTTGGTTCCTTGGCCACTTACGCAGCCCTTACTAGACCAGCCGGTGATAACTTGGTTCAGTATGTCGTTGATCATCCTACTGCTGTTTGGTTTGTTGGTCCCCTTTTCGCTGCTCTTACAGGCCTTGTTTTCAAAGAAGGTTTAAAATCTTGCTTCTCCATTTGAAGATAAAATGTTTTTTCTTGATACCTGTCTGTAAGCATACCGATGTTCTTGATTTGCATTTCTGTCTGCAGGACTCTGCTACGGAAAACTAGAAGCTGCCTTCTTACATTCATCATACCTTCAGTTCTTCTTGGTCATTTGGTAAAGTAGCTTCTTTTATTAAGATATCCTGAGATCAAATAAGAACGTATCAGAAGGCCAGTTTAGCTAATAAACTGCTGCATCATTTCTCTAAAGACAAAGCTTCACATTTGCTAAAATTGAGGATCTTGGTATTTGTTTGATTGGTATGACTTAAACTGGTATATTGAATTTGCAGAGTGGTCTGATGAATGATGAGGCAAAACTGGTGTTGCTAGGAAGTTATACAGGAAAGGAAAAGTCACAAGAGTTTGGTAGCAAAGTTACACCTATTGTCTCTAAAGTTCTCTTCTTTGAGCAAGTCCGTCTCCTTCAAAAGTCTCCGGAATGGTAAAAAAAAGCTTCTTTCTTTTCTACTGCATGATTATGAATGGCATCTATATTTTCAGCAGCATAGCTCATGTCCGTCTTCTTGTTGTTCTTTAGGTATATATATAAGCTTCTGAGGATATGCTTGAAGATGATGTAGCTTCAAACAAAGCAATAGGACCCTTTGGTTTGAACATGTTGAGAACTTGATCAGTTTAGGACATGACTTTGTGTTTTGTTTATGGTTTGGTTTGATGGTTACATCTTCTCTTCTAGAGTTCATGATTGTCATGTGTTCATTTTGTATCATTTGGATCTTTTATGGGAAAGCAATGGTATTTTATGATTTTTTTTGTTGGCTTTAGATTTTTACAAATCTCTCAAGACTTGTGTTATGTATGAACTGCTAGTTGGTTTATGAAATGATGTATTTCTTTAAGAATGAAGTAATAATAGTAGAGATGTTTGAGAAAAGAAGTGTAGCTTAATGAAGTAATAGATGAGAAATAATATCTACTTAGAAGCTATAAGTAGTAGAAGATGGAGCTTTTGCAGACGATAAAAGAGTTGCAACAGAGACATAGGGACTGAGATTTGTTTGGTTGTAATTAATAGAATTTTAGGGTGAATGTGAGATCTTATGTATAACTAGATCACTTAGGTAGAAAATTTCAGTATAACTTGAACTACTTGGTGCAACTGTAGTAGAATTATTAAAATAAATTTCAATATGGATCATGTGAAAACGAATAAAAAATAGATTTTGGTGGTGGAATATTCATTTAAAATCATCACACTATGGCAAAATGAACCAAAGGCAACATGCTATTAGTAAAAAATTATTTGGTATACACATAATTATACATAGTTATCCAGTTGTACTCTCATATCCATAGTTGAACTTTTGCATTTTTTTCGTATTTCCAGTTGGACTATAATATAAATTATTAATTAGCAGTTGGGCACAAGATTTACCACTATTAATTAGCATATACAAGGTTTTCATAACACAATGTTCATAAAAACTTGGGTTTCACCTCTTTTGCTTCATTTGAGGTGATCACTTACTAAGTCTTCCTTATACTATAAAGAGTGTTTTATGTGAAAACGATAGTATATATTAGAAAGTGATAAATTCTTGTATTGTTGATTAAACATGGTTTTTTAATAGTTCAATATTTTTTAGAAATTCTTATAAGCCTTAATTATCATTTTCATATTTTAAATATAAATACAAATCTAAATATATATTTAGTTGTACCTAGTTGAACTAAGTAATATATACAATTTGACAAATACTATTTATGTTATCTAAATATTACCCTCTATAGTTAAAATGTAATTTTGTGTGGTTATTATTCATTACCTCTCAAAAATATAATAAATAAATAAACAATTACGAATTACATAGGTTGTTCTAGTAACATCTCTTACTTTTTCTAGTAACATCTCTTACTTGTTCCATTTCCGGTGAACAACAACGAAAATATTAGCTATGGTTGTAGAAGAAGATATGTTGAAGATGACTACAAAATTACAATAATATTGTTCAATAAAACGGATTTATGGACCTACACTAATCAAAAGAACGTTATGTGCGTACACTAATCTCAAGAACATTATGTATGTATAAGTTCATATGTACGTACACGTTTATATGTACGTACACGTTCGATTTTAGGTTTAATGAATCCGAAATTACCATAATATCCTCGTCTTCTACCTCTAACATACGACTGAAAACCCTAATTTTTCCTGCCTCACTTTATTTTTTCACAACTTATGTCTATTTTTTTGGTTTCACTTGTAGGGTTTTTACTCAACTATTATAGATTTTTGTCTCAACATCTGATTTCTAAATTAAAAACCTATAAAAAGTGAGTTATATAGATTTCCGAAACGATATCTTGCTCTTCCATGGATGAACCCAGAGGAAAGATTTCCGAAACTGAGTAGGAAAAAGTCGTTTGCTCCGGCCGACAAACAGAACACGATTGATGAATCTGCTACAAACTTTATTACATGAACACCATTAATCGGAAGAACAGCAAACCTGTTTAGATCTTCCTCCAATAAGTCTATCGCAACGCTAGACTGTCTTTGCCTGCTCAAACAAATTCGTGTTATTCTGGTAAGACTTTACAGCTGTCAATCTTGCTTACTAAATCTACCACGGACAAGAAGCCTACCACAACACTACGAAAACTATTTCAAAAAACAAACAAAGTATACCAAAAATATATGTAAGGCTGTCGCATAAATCTGTCGCAACAGCCCATTAGTCTACCATAAATATCTTCCCACCCTTTTACGTTTGTCGCTACACGCGCTAAAAACATAAGTCTATCATCAAAGGGAAATTCCTCTACCAACTTAATCTAACGAATCGATTTCATATACGTCGACCGATAAGTATACCAACACTACAACTAAGTGTACCATCTACGTCCACTGTTAAGTGTACCAGCACTACAACTAAGTGTACCAAAAATATCTGATGTACACCTTTAATCAGTCCGCCTGTATAAATCTACCATCAAAGGCTCGGTAGACTTAGTCCCAGTTTCCAATGTTTTTTTTTTTTCGAATGGCATTAGCCGTAATTACGTTTTTTTGCCAACACTAGTTTCAGGAGTAGTATAGGTACAAAGTTTATTCTAGTAATTACAAACAATTGTGTGTTACTTTTGTAATAAGGAAGCTTTTATGCAATATTCTAGTAACTCTCCCTTTATCTTATTATATAAAGTTGGGGTTTGAAAGTTAGTCATTAACAAGATTTTGACATGTGTCAAGTTATCAATCTCAGATTTTGATATGTGTAAAAGTTAATAATTTGTTTAAAAAAATACTAATAATGTAAGAAGATAATTATCAAAAACTACAGAATTTATAAAAAAAATACAAAGTTTTTTTAATAATTATAAGAAGATAATATATATATATATATATATATATATATTTCATAAAATTCGAAATTATAATATTATTTAATTATTTTTTATTTTAAGTTATTCACTGCTTTCAACTATGTTTAATTGGGAATTTATATTTTAATGTGAATGTAAAATTTTCTTATTTTTTTAAACCAAAATTTTCTCCTACTTTCTCCATTTTCAGTTGGGAATAGGTAAGATTAATATGTTGACCCCAAAAAACACTAATATATGTGTCTAATTTTTTTAATAATGTATTTTAAAATTTATTGTAATATTTTTAGATTATTTTATTTAATTTATATTTTCATCTTTGAATTATTTAGGATTCATATATTACCGTGCTTATAATTTTCTATTGGTTCTTTAATTATGTCAAATTAATTTTCTTCTAATTTCTCAACCTTGATTAGTTGGTCATAAACCCTTCTTTAATTGTCACCATTATTCATTCAATCTCAAAGAGAGATAACAAGTGGAAGCTCATCAACCTAATGAATGGATAAAATAGGATAATAAAACACAAGCTTGCAACAAACATAAATAGATATATTGGAAAAACATAAATCGTTGTTGATAGATCCATAGGAGATCAAAGACTGTGACACCTTGGTTTGCGGAAATGTTTAAAAGAATTGATTTTGATTACATATGTCACCAAAATGCACTTATTTTTTTGGTCAAGGGTCCTGAGAGAATTTCATGATGTGATCTTCCTGGAAGTGATTGTCGGAACTGTGCGAGTGAAGACAAAACATAGGAAAATATCATTTGTTGATTTGTAGGATCGATAAACAAGTTTTTAAAGCCTCCTAGATGTAACAAACCGGCCATCAAATATGGGTGGGTCCACGAGCTGGGAATAGATGTAGGGCCCACTTAGGAAGGTGAATCCATGGATTGAGAATGGACATGGGCTCACTAAGTATGGTGGCGGTTGAGGCGTTACAGAGACAGAGGCTACATCTTGGTGTGTCAAAGACACTTCCACGAATACATTGGGAAATTTAACATTAGTTACTATCAAAAAAAATTTGTGACGTTAGAAAAAAGTTTTTACTTTCATTGGTTGTCGGAGCAAGCCATTTTGAGATAGCAAAAAGATGTGAACATATTCTCTCCACACAGGAGGAGGGCAGAGCTGAGGTTCTCTCTATGGTGTAGAAGGTTGGACACAAGGTTATCTCTCCAAGGGAGGAAGGTGGTGGAGGTTTGACACAAGGTTATCTCCCCAAGTGGGGAAGGCGGAGCCAAGGTTCTCTCCTTGGTGGAGGAGGTTGGACGCAAAGTTCTCTGCATAAGAGATGAGGGCGGATGTAAGGTTTTCTCTATGGTGGTCATACACTATTGTGATGATACATCATTGATTAGTATATTATGTAATATAATTTTTATTCAAAATGTTTTTTGAGCCAACAATTTTAGTAATTACAAACTATGCAGAAGTGAAAGTAAAATAGTTAGCTTAATGTGTTCATACAGACATTTTATAGGTGGGTGAATATATTTGTAACATAGAGTATATTTAGGTGTAAAAAAATACTTTTAATGGTAACATACATAAAATATTTGTAAATGGATATAAATCAGTGTATTATAACAAAAATAAAATTTATAAATAACGTAGAACAAATTTTAATAGAATTTATAAAACTTTAAACCCGCAAATCGGGCGGGTCCTCATCTAGGAGGAATATTTAATAGGAGGAATTTTGATGACAACAAAAATAAAATATTTTGTTTTAGAAATATTAATAATGTAAAAAGATAATTATCAAAAATTACAGAATTTATAATAAAATACCAAGTTTTTTAAAATAATTATAAGGAGATTATAAGTATATATATATATAATAAATTCGAAATTATAATATTATTTACTTATTATTAATTTTAAGTTATTAATTCAACAGAAAAATAGAAAAAAAGATTAACAAAAATATACAGTAAAATATTAATTCTAAATTTTGTAAGTACTCACTTCTATATAGACATAGATCGTCTCATATTTAAATAATTTATTAAAAAATATTGTTTTCAACTTTGTTTTATTGGTGAAACTTTTTAATTGGAAGACAAATGTTCCTATTTTTTTTTTAACTAAAATATACTCCTACGTTCTCCTTTTTTAGGTTGGAATATGTAAAATTAATATGTTGACCCAAAAAATGGAAGATTAATATATGCATCTTCTTTTTCTAATACTGTATTTTAAAAATTATTGTAATAGTTTTAGATTGTCTTATTTAATTTATATTTTCATCTTTGAATTATTTGAGATTTATATATTACCGTGCTTATAATTTTCTATTTTTTCTTAACTATGTCCAGTTAAGTTTCTTCTAATTTTTCAACCTTGATTAGTTGGTCATAGACCTTTTTCTTTGTGCAAACATAATTGTCACCATTCGTTCAAATGGAGATAAAGAGGAAAATGTCATCAATGTAATGGTTGGATAAAATAGGCTAATCAAACCCAAACTTACAACAAACATATATAGATTGGAAAAACATAAATCATTGTTGATAGATCCATAGGAGCTTGGAGACAGAGGCTACATCATGGTGTGTCAAAAAAAAAACTTTTACGAATACATTGGGAAATTTAACATTAGTTACTATCAAAAGATTTTGTGACGTTGGAAAATGGTCTTTAGTTTCATTGGTTGCTGGAGCAAACCACTTTGAGATAGCTAAAAGACGTGAACATGTTCTCTCCACACAGGAGAAGGGCAGAGCCGTGGTTCTTGTTATGGTGGAGGAGGTTGGACGCACGGTTATCTCTCCAAGGGAGAAAGGTATGGGAGGTTGGACGTAAGGTTATCTTCCCAAGAGAAAAAGGCAGAGTCAAGGTTCTCTCTATGGTGGAGGAGTTTGGACGCAAGATTCTTTCCATAAGGGAGGAGGGCAGAACCGAAATTCTTTACATGGTTGGTCATATACTATTGTGATGTTATTTATTTATTTTTTATTTGAAATGATTTTTGAACCAACAATTTTAGTGATTAAAAAAACTATGCAAATGTGAAAGTAAAGAGACGTATAATAGTTAGCTTAATTTATTCATATAGACAATTTCTAAGTGGTGGTAAATAATATATTTGTAGCATACAGTATACCTAGGTATAAAAAATACACTTTTAATGGTAACATACATAAAAGATTTGTATATGCATATAAATCAGTGTATTGTAGCAAAAAGAAAATTTATAAATATTGTAGAGTATATTTTAATATATTTTATTAAATTTTATTTTATTTACAAAATTTTAAACCCGTACATCAGGCGGGTCATTACCTAGTAATCATTATAAAAACAAACTAACAATAGTAACACTAAAAATACGAGTACACATATCAAATCTTTGAGTAAAAAAAATAAAATTTGTCCACCGAAGAAAATGCAATAATCCAAATAAGGTACCACGACTAAAAACCGATTTGGATAGCCACAGCTGCACCTCATTATCTCCATTGTGATTTTCGTTGTTCTTTTCAATTTCTCTCAAATTAGTAACAAAGTAATTCCAAATTGTTGCACATACACATGACTCCGATCCTCCTTACACAATCAGCACTAATCAGTCACATTAGTGCTGATCCTCCTATCCATGTAAGGCTGACTAAAACCGATTTGGATAGCGAGTTAGCCACAGCTGCACCTCATTATCAATAACACAACCACTAACCAGCAAAAATAGCCCCAGCTGCACCTCATTATCTCCATTGTGATTTTCGTTGACGTCTTCGTTTCAATTTCTCTCAAATTAGTAAAAAAAAGTGAATCTAAATTGTTGCACATACACATGACTCCTCCTTACACAATCAACACTAGAATCGAACTACCACCAAATATAGATAAAACGAAATAAAAATTTGGATTTGAGTTCTTAAAACTTGTGTGATACAAGAAACCCATTTGTTGTAAATTCTTAGTATAGTAAAAAACTAATAATAATTCTTGATCGTTCCACATACAGATGACTCGTCAATCACTCAATCTCTAACAGCAAAAAAGCTAAGAGAGCAAAAGTGGAATAGTTTTGGAAATGTTGAAACTCTTCATCTACCATATTACTTACATTAGCAAATTTCTTCTACTGGAAGCCACTTTTTTCATTTCACATTCACATGTATCTGTAAAAGTAAAAATGCATAAACACAACACGGCTCCTGGTTACTCAATGGAGGAGAGAATACGATGGAGACAGAAAACAGCAAAAGTTATTCCCAAAATTGGCTAAATCTAGGTCTTAAGCGCGTGGAGTGGTTGGAAGAAGAAGATGAGAAAGCAGAGCAGAGATCATCATCTCTCGCCTATATAAACAGAGACGGTATCACAACACAAAAATATCACAACAAGCTAGAACAACACAGAGCAAGAGATTCATATAGCAAAAAAAAAAACTTCTATATTCATTAAAAAGCGAGATTTTCCCGATCAAAATCATTCGCTTTCGCTTAAAGGTTGTTAAATTTTTCGAGTTTCGTTTGGTTGCTTTTTAGAAGAGTTCATATTGTTGAAACCAAGCATCGAACACTTTCCTTCTTCTTCTTCTTCTTCTTCTTATCTCATTGCGTGCTTTTCACGGATCTGCTTTTTCATCATCGAATTGCATTAGAACGTAGAAAGATCCTTTTATGGATAATTGTTGTTTCTCTAACTAGTTTAGTACGCAGTTGAACTCGCTTTTATAATTTAGATACAATGGGGAATGAAAATGGAGAAGAATGGCGAGAGGAGCTTACTAGTCCTGATGGAAATACTGATGAGCTGCCTATCGAACGCCTTATTAGAGCCGTAAGTAACATTACTGATTTTGAAGGGTATTTGCAACAAGGCAGTGTCATAGCTGCCATTCCTCTTTTGGCGTTGAAACACTATTCTGAACTTGATGTATGCTTTTGGTTGTTTTCAGGTGAAGTCCAGCTCGCCACAAGCACTTTCTTCTGCAGTAAGTGACATTAGATCGGTTGTAAGCATGGTTGATACGATAGCTGGTTCAGCTCCAGGAAACGGTTCGAGAGCTTCAGTTGGCGAAGACTTGGCTGCGATGACTAAATGTCGTCTCCATGCAAGAGACTTCATGACGCAAGACGGAATGATGGCGACGAAAAAAATGAAACGTCACATAACTGCAATGCCACTGAGCGTTGGTTCACTGGGAGGAAGTGTTGGTGATAACTACAAGCAGTTTGCTGGTTTGGTAGGTATGGCATCTACTGTGACTTGTGGTGGAAATAAGGCAAGAACTGAGGTACAGTTTTCAGTTACACTTCCCTTAGATATATCTAAAAATTTGGACGCATAAAGGTTTCAGTTTTGATATTTTGAAGACTCTCAATCTTGGACTGCAGACCGAGCACGCCCTTTTGGAGGAAATTAAGGAAATAAATCAGCGGCTGATAGATACAGTCGTTGAGATTAGTGATGATGAAGATGCTGCTGATCCTAGTGAGAAAGTAACATCAAGCAAAGAGTGTGAAGGAACAACAATTAAATTCTCGTTTATAGCTGTTTCCCTCAGCAAAGGTTTGAAGGCTCATCTCTCGTCAAAACAAATGGTAAGTATGGTCATCTCGTTATAACATTTTTAGAAACATTATTTTTGTTATCCCTTTTAAAGTATGTTTCTGCCTCTATCACAGCTTCCTCTTCGACCACTGCGTCTGCTGGTTCCTTGTAGCTACCCCAACGTCTCTCCATCTATTTTGGACATACTCCCGGTTGAAATCAGGTACAAGCACGATCCTTCAGTTTTAAGTAATTAGATACATGTTTCTTTCATACCGAGTCAAGCAAACATCTACCATATTGTTAAAAATTGTCCAAAATCCTGTCGGTAGATAAGAAACTGCATCATCTTATTAACCTTAACGTGATCTAGTTTCTTGAACAGCAAAAAGAACGAGGACCTCTCGTCCAAAGTTATGGCAAGGTTCAACATATTGCTACGAAGTTTGTCACAGCCAATGTCGCTCAAAGACATAGCCAAGACATGGGACGCTTGTGCTCGGGCAGTGATTTGTGAGTACGCACAGCAATTTGGTGGTGGAACTTTCAGCTCAAAATTCGGAACTTGGGAGAAACATGTAGCCACTTCCCGAATCTGATGGAAGTCCTTAACCATCTCCACTCATGACCAACTCATTTAAATTTCTTAAAATTAAATATTTAATATTTTATTAATAAAAGAATATCGCATCTTGTATTTAAATGCTACTATGGGACTTGTTAATTAATACAACCAAGTAAACAATTTCATGCTATACTTATTTTGGGTCTATGGTAAAAACAAAAAATACTGACAAGTGTTTGGACTTGTAGGAGAAAGGTTTTTTAAAGTACTTATTAGAATCTAAAATTAAATCAATTGTATAAAACATGTGATTAAAACCCAAGCAGAATCTTCACGGTCAATGATGATTAAACATAATTAAGTCCAACCTAACTCAAGAAATTTTGAATAGTAGTAACACTAGAAACAATAATCATTATAAAAACAAACTAACAATAGTAACACTAAAAATACGAGTACACATATCAAATCTTTGAGTAAAAAAAAAAATTGTCCACCGAAGAAAATGCAGTATCCAAATACGAGTATGATAAGCTGCATAATGTGAAGAAGAAGACAAACACGTGTGGAACATGTGAGAAGAGAACCGGTTTAAAAGAAGAGCTGGGTTACTTTCTTAGACATTTTTGTATATAAATGATTGTATGGTTTTAGAAAAGGGTTATGCATTGTTTGTGAATTGTAAAAGTGACATATGTGTTGCTTGGGAGATAGAGTTGATGAATTGGTGATGTGCCGGTGGCTCTAGTCTTGTAAAACAGTGTATCAGAGGAGAAGAAAGAGAGTTTCATAGTTTCATTCTTATCAGAGTACCACGACTTAAAACCGATTTGGATAGCCCCAACTGCACCTCATTATCTCCATTGTGATTTTCGTTAACGTCTTCGTTTCAATTTCTCTCAAATTAGTTAAAAAAGTAAATATAAATTGTTGCAAATACACATGTCTCCTCCTTACAGAATCAGCACTAGAATCGAACTACCACCAAAGCTAGATAAGACGAAATAAAAGTTTGGATTTGATGAGTTCTTAAAACTTGTGTGATACAAGAAACCCACTTGTTGTAAATTCTTAGTATAGTAAAAAACTAATAATAATTCTTGATCGTTCCACCATACATATGATTCGTCAATCACTCAATCTCTAACAGCAAAAAAGGCTAAGAGAGTAAAAGTGGAATAGTTTTGGAAATGTTGAAACTCTTCATCTTCCATATTACTTACATTAGCAAATTTCTTCTACAAGAAGCCACTTTATTTCGTTTCACATTCACATGTCTCTGTAAAAGTAAAAATGCATAAACTTAATGATATATCATGGTTTTTGTGGTTTTTAACCATGATATAAGGAGTCTTTTAGTGTCTTTTCATTTGTTTCTAGATTGTTTTTGAGTCTTTACAGGTTTTTAGCATGAAATGAGCAAAGTGGAGCAGTTTGGATCATTTTGGAGCAATAATCTGGAGGAAATCAGCTTGGAGTCGAATATGAGAGAGGGCATCGATCGACACTAGAGAGCATCGATCGACACCCTTGTTGCCAACGAGAAAAGAGCCAAATTTGGAAGTTTTACAAATCTGCCCCAAAGTTTTCCATAATTGCAAAACAAGTCCCTGACGTGTTTTAGGACATATAAATAGTGTTTTTAGGTTTTCCAAACCCTTAAGTTTTATTCTATCAAGTTTTATTTTTCCTGCAATCCTGTGAGATTTTGAGAGCTTTGGAGAGAGAGAGAGATCTGCTTTGAGAGAAGAATTTCTTGAACTCCCTTTTACTCTTTTAATTTCAATTGCTTATTATTCAGAAAGATGTTTTGTTCTTCATTGATTATGTATGAGTAATTTGTTTGTTAGGTTTAGGGTTTTTCACAGGGATTTTATGAATTATTAGATCTGTTTATTTAGGATTCATTATCTTTCTAGATCTTCATCTTAGGTTGTTCTTCATATTAATTCTTGATTGATCACCTAGAATTAATACCTTAGGAAAATAAATTGATATGAGAATATGATTGATTTTCCTGATAAAACCTTTTGATGAGCAAAATTGATTGATTTAATATTTCATAATTTCCTGAGAAATTCCCTAGGCCTAGCTTTTTGATCATCTGAATTTACAACAGTTTTATTTAATATTTTGCATTGCTATTTTTAATTCAATTTAATTTGTTTAGCATAATTATAAAACTCTATAATTAAATTGAATAATATTAAATATTAAATATTAAATATTAAATAGCAATGCAAAATATTAAATATTAAATAATATCTAAATTTAAAACCAGAAAATCCAAATCTCTTTGTAAAATTCTAGGTAATAAATCAGCAATAAAAACAGGTTTAGATTGGTCACAAAATTATTAAATCAAATCTCTTTGCAAGAAATAATTTTGCTCATCAAAAGGTTTTATCAGGAAAATCAATCATATTCTCATATCAATTTATTTTCCTAAGGTATTAATTCTAGGTGATCAATCAAGAATTAATATGAAGAACAACCTAAGATGAAGATCTAGAAAGATAATGAATCCTAAATAAACAGATCTAATAATTCATAAAATCCCTGTGAAAAACCCTAAACCTAACAAACAAATTACTCAGACATAATCAATGAAGAACAAAACATCTTTCTGAATAATAAGCAATTGAAATTAAAAGAGTAAAAGGGAGTTCAAGAAATTCTTCTCTCAAAGCAGATCTCTCTCTCTCTCCAAAGCTCTCAAAATCTCACAGGGTTGCAGGAAAAATAAAACTTGATAGAATAAAACTTAAGGGTTTGGAAAACCTAAAAACACTATTTATATGTCCTAAAACACGTCAGGGACTTGTTTTGCAATTATGGAAAACTTTGGGGCAGATTTGTAAAACTTCCAAATTTGGCTCTTTTCTCGTTGGCAACAAGGGTGTCGATCGATGCTCTCTAGTGTCGATCGATGCCCTCTCTCATATTCGACTCCAAGCTGATTTTCTCTAGATTATTGCTCCAAAATGATCCAAACTGCTCCACTTTGCTCCTTTCATGCTAAAAACCTGTAAAGACTCAAAAACAATCTAGAAACAAATGAAAAGACACTAAAAGACTCCTTATATCATGGTTAAAAACCACAAAAACCATGATATATCACTCAACACGGCTCCTGGTTACTCAATGGAGGAGAGAGAATATATGATGGAGACTGAAAACAGCAAAAGTTATTCCCAAAATTGGCTAAATCTAGGTCTTGTATTGTATTGTTGTGATATGATGGAACCTATGTTTTGTATTGTTTGTTGTGCTATGAAGGAATAAACAGCTGATGGATAATCATCTGTAGGGTAATCGTTTTTTTCAATTGATTTCATGAGTAAAAAAGATTTTTTTTTTTGTCGTTTTAGTTCTTTTTCTTCCTATCCTTTACAAAAAGATAAAAATATTATAAAACTTTCATATAAAATAAAATTTCGATCCATCAACAATATCTTGGTATTCATACTCATTGAGTTAAAATCTATATGTAAATAAGTTTGATAATATTAAACCCAATCTGAACAATTCAATATTTTATGTTGCGTATTACTCATACAATTCACTAACACAACTCTGAAGTATGAAATACCAAATATTTTAGATAAAAAAATTGATAAAAAAAAAACCCTGCATGGACGTGCATGTCAATATCCCTAGTGATTATTATTATGAGAAAAAGTAGAGCAAATCAGACTTTTTAAACGATTTCCCACTAATTAATCACGGTACCGAATGGCAACTTGATTCGGGGCCGTGGGCTTTGAGGAGGCCCATATGAAGGTACGATCGTGTATCTTAGCCTTTAACCGAGCACTCACCACTTATCTTTTTCTTGATTTTTGAAGAGGCAAAGACACTGTCTTTTTTTTTTTTTACCTTGGCGTACCCAAATTCATTTTCTTATAGCAGTAGAAAATTTTGAGGTAAAAAATGAATTGTGTCTTCTTTTTTTTTACAACTCACTGTTTGTCCTCTTTGGTTGTCTATCAATAAACTTTTTATGTCAAAATATTTTTTTTGACTTTACAAGACTTGAGTGTTATTGTCGACTGTTGAGAAGTGTCGTGTGAGGTGCTTGTTCCCTTCCACCTTCTTATTTTTTGTCACTAATGTCACTGTCTATTGCAGGTTTGTCGTGATTTTGGGTAGCCGTTGTTGAATTTTTTGTTAAGTTCCTCTGTTGAGAAACGTAGATAACACATTTGTTTTTCTGTATTTTTTTTTTTAAATAGTTTTTGGACACTTGCTGCATTTCCCAATTTTCGTTTACTTCCACCTTTCGAACTTCGCAGTTGAAGCACCGAACCAGCGAAAGACACTCTTGACAAGTTCAAGGTGCCACAAAGAGGTGGGGCCACTTCATTCGTGCATAGTTCAATATGTCGAACTAAGAGTCATGGTGGCTGTTTAGAAGTTAACCCCCTGATAGTCTTAACCAAAGATAGCATCTTTGACATTAAGTGAGTTTACAACGTGGTTCTAAGATGTCCTTAACCTTCTGAGTGGGTGACAGATGCTTGGTTAGACGAAATTGCCGTTTACGAGACTAATTTTGCATCGGGTTTGCGAGAAGTAATACCATCCTTGATCACGAAAATGGCTACAGTTCTCTCCATTTCTCCTGGCCAGTCCTCCTCATTAGTGTGGAGAGTATTGGTGGCTACTCAAGCCTTTGGAGAGTTGCACTCACATTGACAAGCTTGCACGCGAAGAAGGGAATAAACCATATCTAGTGTATTATTTTAGCAAGTCTCTCTTAGAAGCTGAAACAAGGTACATCCATCTTGAGAAGTTAGCGCTTACATTGATAACAACAGCAAGGAAGCTATGTCCATACTTATCAACTCCATCCTATCGTGCTAGTGACCTCATCTCCTATAAAAGCGGAACTCCACAAGCCAAAGGTGTCATGGAGATTGGCTAAGTGGGTAGTTGAACTCGGAGAATATGACGTTGTATACAGACGGACCACATCCATAAAATCCCAAGTGTTGGTTGATTTTGTCGTAGAGTTTGCACCAAACATGAACCTAGAAGTGACAGAAGAGGTGAAGATGATCCATGAAGGGACAAGAAACAGTGAATGGAAGCTCTATGTCAACGGTTCTAGCAACATTCGAAGAATTGGTCTCGGCCTTCTTCTTACGTCTCCAACAGAAGAGATAGCTTCGCGAGTAGTTGATGCAACTTCTGAGCAACTAAGCAGAGTATGAGGCACTGATAGCAGGTCTGACATTGGCTCGAGAGTTCAGAGCTCAAAACTTAGAAGTCTTTAGCGAGTCACAACTAGTCATCAACCAAACCCAAGGGGATTACCAAGCCAAGGATTCTAGTATGGCTATGATGTGTCTGCATTTTATAGGGTTTTAACTATAGTTTTTAGGTTTGTTTTGATTCTTTTCCTAGGTCCAAGTGTGCTTTTAGAGTCTTTTTAGTATTTTGTGAGTCTTTACAGGTCCTAGGTGACTCTAGAGGAATCTGAGCGTTTTGGGGATGAAAATATGTATCTGGAGCTAAATTGGTTGAAAACTGATCGAGCTAGAAGGCAGATGGAATAAAAGCAGAAATACGTCCTGGATCGACTGATCCTCGTGAGATCGACCAATCTCGTCCCCGACGCAATCTTTCCTTTTTCGTTTTAAACCGACTTTTTAGGGATTTATTTTGTTATTTAAGCACGGGGCTCAACCCCTAGAAAAACAACTTTTACTCTACGCCGTTTTTGAGCACTTGTAAGCTTGGGAGAAGATCTCTTATCCTTTCTAACCCTTTGGAGAAGAATTCTGAACCCTAATATTTTCTCTTACAATTTAATTATGATTTCTTCATCCTTGTTTTGTTGTGCTTTGATTTTGATGTCTGAGTAGTTTCTCTGTTGGGTTTCGGGTTTCAAAAGGGGGTTTTATGATTTATTGATTTAGGTTGTTAGATTTGGGATTGATCTATTGTGTTCTTCATCTATTGTTGTTCTTATTGCTTAAACTAGATTAGCTACCTAGCTTAAGATCTTAGGTTTAATTCACCTTGGCATCAAAAGTGTTGTTGAATTACTTAAAAGAACATAGGTGAGCAAGGTGATCCTAGCCAACGAATGTTGAAGTTAAGGCACCTTGTGAACAAATCAAACTTGAACTTATTGCTTGCTAGGATTGTTTAGATTCAAATGACGGCTTAGGGTTCATTCAATTCCTTGCATAGAAAACTAATGCTGCGACAGTAGGTTGGTTTTATATTTGAGATTTGAGTTCAAGAACGGTTCCTAAAGCTATCCCAATCCATCACCCAAATTCGTGATCATAACCCTTGATTGATTCCCTGCGCCCAATACTTTCTCTTAATTTTACAAACTCTTATTTATTTTCTGTTTTGTTCGGTTACTAGAAAAACAATCTTTTTATTGCTTTAGCTATAATCGGTCTAAATAGTTTCAAAGTGCATTGCTTGGTCTCTGTGGATTCGTCCCTAAAGTACTACGACGACACCATTTGATCGTGGTTGAGTGTGCTTTGGGTTTTAATTGAACTCTGATCAATTTGGCGCCGTTGTCGGGGACCAAAACGTCGCCTTTGAAATTTTAGATTCACGTTTAGTCTAAGGTTTCTTTATTCTAGTTACTAACGAGTTCTTGCTGCTTTATTTCTTTGTTTCAGGTGTATGCATACAAGGAGCAGCAAGAAAACTGATTTGCGCATACTAGGGAACAAGGAATTAGCACAGCTCGAACGCGAGAACCGGAGAGCAAAAGCCCAGAACAATCCTATGGCTGACGGAGAGAACACAGGGGCTAACCCACCCAATCCTCAGCTGGGAATCTTCCAACAATAGTAGAGACAGCAAGAGCAAACTGTACTGAATCCACCCGCGAGGCAAGCCACCTTAAGGGATGAGGATGCTCAAAATAGGCTATTTGCGAATCAATCTGCGTATCAACCTCCCGCACCTGCAAGGCAAGACTATGAGATTAAGCATAGTCTTATCAATCTTGTTCAGAACCGCGTGTTCCATGGGTTACCATCGGAGAGTCCTCTTGATCACATTGAGGCCTTTGAGAGGCTGACCAGTACGACGATGTCTAATGGTGTACCCTATGACTATCTAATGCTGACTCTGTTCCAGTTCTCTTTGGCGGATAAGGCACTTAGATGGCTGAACCTGTTGGATGTTGGATCACTCACCACTTGGGCACAGTGTAGAGCCGCTTTCCTGAATCACTTTTACACCAAGTCACGCTCAGCCAAACTGCGAAGTAAGATCACTACATTCTCGCAAGGAGGCATGGAGTCGTTTTGTGAAGCATGGGAAAGGTTCAAGGAATATCTTCGAGACTGCCCTCACCACGGTTACACCCAAGAAAATCTGATGAACATCTTCTATGGGGGCATCGAACAGAAGTACCAGATGGCATTGGACACGGCCAGCAAGGGAGATTTCTCCACCAACACCGCGAACGAAGCCAATGCATTGATAGAGAACCTTGCGGCAAGCAACAACAACCATCAGTAGTAGGAGAGTTTCAGGTTAGACTCCCTTTCATCGGGGCAGTAAGGATGGTTCCATCTCTCAAGAAGTATATGAAAGAGGTCCTCACCGACAAGCTCAGTCTGGAGAAAGGAGTGATGTACCTCACACAAGAATGCAGTTTTATTCTCCAAAACCGAATGCCTGAAAAATGTGGAGATCCAGAACCATTTACTCTGCCTTGCACGATAGGAGATCTCAAATTCAACAAATGCCTCTGCGATCTGGGAGCGAGCGTGAGCCTTATGCCACTCAGCGTTGCCACCCGACTTGGTCTTTATACCTTCAAGTCGACCCAAGTCACCCTCGTCCTTGCCGATCGTTCCACTCGACGTCCAGAAGGAGTATTGGAGAACCTGCCAGTATAGATTGGGAACTGCTACATTCCAACTGACTTCATTGTTTTGAAGCTTGATGAGGAATCCCAAGAACCGATTCTACTTGGAAGACCCTTCTTGGCCACGGCTGGTGCGATGATAAACGTAAAAGAGGGAAAGATCAATTTACATATGGATGATCTGATTTTGAGATTCAATCTGGAGAAAGCAGCTAAGAAACCTACAATCGATGGTCAAACCTTTTGGGTTGATACAATAGGCGAAATAGCTGATGAGATTTCTGATGAGGTATGTACAAGTGATCATCTGGCTGTCGCATTGACAAAGAAGGAACAGGAGCTGGGATATCTGTCTGAGGAGACTGAGAGCTTGGCCAGGACACTCGATGTTGCGGCAGTTCTAAAACATGAAGTCCTATTCATCAATCTGCAACCTGGACTGACTAATCCAGAAACTGGACTGACTGATCCAAACCCTCTTTTGGAAACACCCGTTAAAGGCGATGGATTGACCATTCCAGGCGACAGATCAGCTGATCCCGAAACTTGCTCTGGGACCAAATTGAGTCAGGAGGATTGGAGCCAACTCAAGGCTCCAAAGTTGGACTTAAAACCACTCCCTGAAGGGCTAAGGTATGCTTATCTCGAACCTAACTCCACGTATCATGTTATCATCAATTCTAACCTAAACAATGTTGAAACTGCACTCTTGCTCTGCGAGTCAAGAAAATATAGGAAGGATTTGGACTATTCCTTAGATGACATTTCAGGTATATCACCGGAGTTATGCTCGCATCGGATTCACCTTGAAGATCCATCTAAGTCGTCCATCGAACACCTAAGGAGGTTAAATCCGAACCTCAAGGAGGTAGTGAAGAAGGAGATCCTTAAACTATTGGGAGCCGGAGTTATTTTCCCAATCTCTGACAGCACTTGGATGAGCCCAGTCCACGTTGTGCCAAAGAAAGGAGGGGTGACAGTGGTTGCAAATGAGAAGAACGAGTTGATCCCCACCAGGACGTTAACAGGGCATCGCATGTGCATCGACTACCGCAAGCTCAATGCCGCCACTAGGAAGGACCACTTCCCTCTTCCATTCATTGACCAAATACTTGAGCGTTTGGCGAACCACCCTTACTACTGCTTCCTGGACGGTTACTCTGGCTTCTTTCAAATTCCAATTCACCCGTATGATCAAGAGAAAACCACTTTCACTTGCCCTTATGGCACATTCGCTTACCGACGGATGCCTTTTGGGTTGTGCAATGCCCCAACCACTTTCCAACGCTGCATGATGTTGATCTACTCCAACTTGATTGAGGAAATTATGGATGATTTTTCGGTGTATGGCTCATCTTTCTCCTCCTGTTTGTCTAACTTATGCAAGGTGTTTCAACGTTGTGTGGATAAAAACTTTGTGCTGAATTTGGAGAAATGCCATTTCATGGTCACTAATGGGATTGTCCTTGGCCATCGAATCTCTGAGAGAGGAATAGAAGTCGACAAAGCCAAGATAGAAGTCATGTCCAGTCTACAACCTCCAAAAACCTTCAAAGACATATGCAGTTTCCTTGGTCATGCTGGGTTTTATCGCAGGTTCATAAAGGATTTCTCCAAGATAGCCAGACCACTCACCCAGCTACTATGCAAGGACATCTCTTTGAGTTTACGGCAGACTGTTTGGAAGCTTTCCTGACAATCAAACAAGCACTGATCTCGGCTCCAACAGTCCACCCACCCGATTGGGATCTGCCGTTCGAAGTTTTGTGCGATTCAAGTGATTTTGCTGTTGGAGCAGCTCTGGGACAACGCAAGGATGGTAAGTTGCATGTTGTTTACTATGCTAGCAGGGCACTTGATGGGACACAGACCAAGTACGCCACAACAGAAAAGGAATTGCTCGCCATAGTCTTTTCTTTTGAAAAATTCAGGTCCTATCTGGTCGGATCCAAGGTTATTGTGCACACAGATCACGCCGCACTGCGCTACTTGTTAACTAAGAAAGATGCTAAACTGAGATTGCTGCGATGGATACTACTACTGCAGGAGTTCGATCTTGAGATAAGGGACAAGAAGGGGATTGAGAATGGCGTTTCTGACCACCTTTCTAGGCTGAGAATCGATGAAGAAATCCCCATAGATGACCGACTCCCTGAGGAGAATCTGTATGTGGTTGCAGCCTTCATCGACTGCTACAAGGAGAAAGCCGATGTTAAGGTACTTCAATAGACAGTTAACAATTCGCCATGGTATGCCGATATCGCAAACTATTTGTGTGCTGCAGAAGAACCTCCGAACTTCAAGTTCCTCAGAGATGTGCAACGCTACTTCTGGGATGAGCCTTTTCTCTACAAGCATTGTGCTGATGGCCTCTACAGGAGATGTGTTCCAGAATCATAAGTACAAGGAATTCTTTTTTACTGCCACGGTTCTAGCTACGCAGGACACTTCGCTACCTTCAAAACCGCGACAAAAGTGCTCCAAGCAGGCCTCTGGTGGCCCACTTTATTCCGAGATGAACACGACTTTGTCTCCCGATGCGACTCTTGCTAGCGACGTGGGAACATCAGCAAGCGGAACAAGATGCCACAAAACATTATCTTGGAGATTGAGGTGTTTGATTGTTGGGGAGTCGACTTCATGGGGCCTTTTCCGCCCTCTTATGGCAATCTCTACATACTTGTTGCAGTGGATTACGTTTCCAAATGGGTTGAAGTTGTTGCAAGTCCTACTAATGATTCGAAGGTAGTCCTCAAGATGTTCAAGCACATAATTTTTCCCAGGTTGGTGTTCCTAGGGTGGTGATAAGCGATGGGGGCACTCACTTTATCAACAAGCTTTTTGCAAACCTTTTGCGAAAACATGGCGGGACACACAAGGTTGCTACCCCTTACCATCCGCAGACTAGTGGGCAGGTCGAGATCTCTAATCGAGAAATCAAAAGTATCTTGGAGAAGACAGTCAACTCAACCAGAAATGATTGGTCCTTGAAACTCGATGAAGCACTGTGGGCATATCGGACTGCTTACAAAACACCCATTGGCACCACCCCTTTTCGGTTGGTTTATGGGAAATCATGTCACTTACCTGTTGAGTTCGAGTATCATTCCTTATGGGTGACCAAGCAGATGAACTTCAACGTCAAGACCGCAGCAGAAAGACGCCTTATTCAGCTGAATGACCTTGATGAAATTCGCATGGATGCTTATGAGAACACCAAGACATATAAGGAGAGGACCAAAGCCTTACACGACAAGAAGATTATCCCCAGGGATTTTGCTGCGAATGATTTGGTCCTTCTCTTCAACTCAAGGCTAAAGATATTTCCTGGAAAGCTGCATTCTCATTGGTCCGGACCTTTTCGAATCAAGGAAGTCATGCCTTATGGTGTTGTTGTGCTCTGGGACCAAGAGGGCAAGGAATTCACTGTCAATGGCCAACGTCTTAAACCGTACCTAGTGGAATATGATCCAATTGAGGCCTCCCTCCCTTTGGAGGAACCACAAGCTGTTTAGGCAGCAAGGACAGTCAGGCTCGAGACTCTAAAAAAGCGCTCATGGGAGGCAACCCAAAGGGTTTGCATTTGTTCACCCTTCTCTTTTTGGTTTTGTTTTTCTTTTCTTAGGAATTTGTTATTTCTGTATCCTTTACAGAGTCACTCGAGAATCACGTTTGGTAGTGAGTTTAATTTTCAGGAACAGGTGCTAAACGCAGAAGATGCGAGTCCAATTCTGGATTGACTGATACCCGTTCCAGGTAAGTAAAATCGAGGGAAGTTTGAAAAAAAATAAAGAAGGAAGGAAGGAAATTGGTTTTCGGGTTTTTGAACTTAAATTGTACCGGGTTAAACCGGTTTCGTGTTCACGCCCCTTAAAACCTAATTTCTTTTATTTCTTCTTCCTTCCTTCCTCGACATCCCTCGCCGTCCCCAACTTCGATTTGCTTCTCCTCTCAGAATCCTCTCTTGCTTGATTTGAATTTTGGGTTTCTACAACTTGATCTTTCATCCTTTCCCCACCCCGATTTTTTGGTTAATCATTCGGACAAGGTAAGTGCTTCCACTCCCAATTTATATTCGATTTCGGTGATTCCAAGGTTTTTAACTTCTCAATTTTTGAGATTTATGCTACTCTCCCTTCTTCTTTACAATTGATGAGTGAATTAGTAAGATTATTTGTCCCAAATAACTCTTGGAACTAGATTTAGGCTGTTGTGGCTTGAATTTAGCATAGGCTTTTAACATGGATTGATTTAGCATAAGGTATTTTCGATTGCCTCACTTTTTCTCACATGTTGGTTATTTGCTCTTTTGTAGAAAATGCCAAAACGAAACCGAAGTGGGAAGGAGACTGCCACTCCCTCCGAAGAACCGCCAACGAGAGTTTGGAATGATGAGGACACTAAGTGCTTAAAGCTACTCGGAAAATGCAAGATGGAGCCAACTCGTTTTGTCGATCCGGCGCTTTTTGAGAAGATGGGTATGCTGTCAGATTTTGATGAGTTGGTAAAAACATGGGATTTGGTACTTTTGTTGAGCAAGCATGGGACTTGCTTGATCAGCTCGCACGAGAGTTTCTCGCCACTGTGCAAGTGGATTCGCCAGGAGATTCTGATATGATGGCCGAGCAGTGTTTGATCAGTTTCTTCCTGCTCAGGAAGCACTATGTCATCTCCATATTTGATCTCTGTGACATATTCGGTTTCCCTAGAAACACATTGTGCACTATGGAGAAGCTTGACAGTAGGACGGATGTTTGGAAACTCATTGCTGCTGGGCAATATGTTTCTCGCAGAGCCCGGCAATCTCGCATCCGCAATCCAGTCCTCCGAATCATTGCAAAGTTCCTGAGTAAAACCATTTATGCTAGGGCTGAGAATAGCACACTGCAGCTACCTGAGTTGTGTATGTTTTTCCATTGTCTTCACAGGTTCCTTCATGCTCCGGATTCACCTCTTTACCAGCAAACTCATGATGTAAACTTTGGATTCCTGCTTTCTAAGGAGTTTGAGCAGGTGCGGAGGAGCATGGCTCATGCTAAGAACAAGAGAGTTCTCATCAGCAGTGTGGTGACTCCTATCATTGAGTATTGTGGCATCGTGTTGCCACCACATGCTAAGGTTTCCCAGCGGAAGTTGCTTGACCTCAAGTACATGTTTACCAGTGAGATTTTGGTGCGTCACAACTTCTGTTACCGCTACCAGACCAAGACCGGTCAACTTCGTTACATGCTAATCCCTATGCCCTTCTTCACTTCACTCCGCAAGGCTCAGAACATCAATTTTGATCCCCCTGTTGACATCCTTCGCGATATTGATGATGTTCTTTTGGGAGAGGAGCGTGAGCCTGCAGCCCTCAGATCCCGTAGCCGCACACTACCCGCAGGGGCATCTATCTCAGTCCCTTCCACCGTCTCCTCCTTTCGATGTAAACCAGTTTCTTGCTGCACCACCTAAGGAGCCAGCTCGCACCGAGTTTGAGAGATGGGTCTATGACACTCAGCGGAAGAACAACCTGTTGCTCACTCGATTGGCTACTTGGCTCCAGAGTCTCGCACCATCCTGTTTCACACCACCACCACCAGCTCACACCACTACCAGTGACGATGAGGACGCATCTACTGAACCTCTTGGTTCTGACCATTCCGCGACATCCTCGCCTTTCCGCCAGTTCTGAGCAGCTGTTGTCTCCTTCTGGTTTATTCTGTCTCTTTTCTAGGATTTTTTTTATTTCTATTTTCTTATTTTATTGACGGAGGTCTCTTTTCCTTAGCTTTGCTTTAACACTGGGACGGTGTGAAGTAAGTCCGGGGGAGGGATGTCTCCAAGTTACTAATGTCGTTTTCTTTGGTTGTTTCTTTTGATTTTTCTTTTATTTGAGTCAGTTTGTCGTGTCTAAAAATAAATAAAAAAAAACATAAACAACAAAAAAATGGGAAACTATGATCATTTCTAGGAATTTTTTGCTTTGAACTAACACTCTTATGATTACTTTTGTACCTTTGATTTGGAATGAAGCTTGGAATGAACATGAGCAGTCTCAACACTCACCAAAAGACACTAGCCAAGGAGAATACTAAGTTGAACCAGAATTTGTCTCTAGCTTTGACAAGACTTAACCGGATTTAATTTCTTAGCTTGGGGCTTGGTATACATCGGACAAGACTCTTCCCTTCAAGCCTTACAAGACATGCATCTCCTCACAAAGTATGCTTCCCCTCTCCCTTCCCTTCAGTACTCAGTTAACAAAAAAAGAGAAGAAGAAAGAAGAAAAGGATATAGGTAATAAAAGAAGTGAACCGAGGGGTGTGCGTAAACCCGTGACTCTTTCGGAACTCATGGAAACCTGTCCACAAGAAAAGAGCAAAGGATTGATAAAATAAAATAAAATGATACCAAAAATTAGGGAGAAATCAATTCTTTGGAAGTGAGAAAAGAGAGAGGAAAGGGAGCATAAGAGGAGGTCTTGGGTGATAAGAGGTTGAAGGAGTCAACAGTTCGATGATCGATACTCCCATGGTAAGACCTCACCTTTTTACTAATTTGATGTAGAGAGACAATGATGGGGAGACTGAAGGTTCTCTAAGGTCGTGGAGTTCAGAGTAGGGAGTGTTGATCCTGATCATGGGCAGATTACAGAAAGTAGTTCTCGATTTGATGTGATGAAGAGTGCAAAGAAGAGGGTCCAAAGAGTATGTGAGTTTCCACTTTCAAACCTTTTCTCTGTTCTTGAGTTTTTGTCTGTTCTTGCTTGAGGACAAGCAAAGATTCAAGTCCGGGGGAATTGATGTGTCTGCATTTTATAGGGTTTTAACTATAGTTTTTAGGTTTGTTTTGAGTCTTTTCCTAGGTCCAAGTGTGCTTTTAGAGTCTTTTTAGTCTTTTGTGAGTCTTTACAGGTCCTAGGTAACTCTGGAGGAATCTGAGCGTTTTGGGGATGAAAATATGTATCTGGAGCTAAATTGGTTGAAAACTGATTGAGCTAGAAAGCAGATGGAATAAAAGCAGAAATACGTCCCGGATCGACTGATCCTCGCGAGATCGACCAATCCCGTCCCTGACGCAATCTTTCCTTTTTCGTTTTAAACCGACTTTTTAGGGATTTATTTTGTTATTTAAGCACGGGGCTCAACCCCTAGAAAAACAACTTTTACTCTACGCCGTTTTTGAGCACTTGTAAGCTTGGGAGAAGATCTCTTATCCTTTCTAACCCTTTGGAGAAGAATTCTGAACCCTAATATTTTCTCTTGCAATTTAATTATGATTTCTTCATCCTTGTTTTGCTGTGCTTTGATTTTGATGTCTGAGTAGTCTCTCTGTTGGGTTTCGGGTTTCAAAAGGAGGTTTTATGATTTATTGATTTAGGTTGTTAGATTTGGGATTGATCTATTGTGTTCTTCATCTATTGTTGTTCTTATTGCTTAAACTAGATTAGCTACCTAGCTTAAGATCTTAGGTTTAATTCACCTTGGCATCAAAAGTGTTGTTGAATTACTTGAAAGAACATAGGTGAGCAAGGTGATCCTAGCCAACGAAGGTTGAAGTTAAGGCACCTTGTGAACAAATCAAACTTGAACTTATTGCTTGCTAGGATTGTTTTGATTGAAACGACGGTTTAGGGTTCATTCAATTCCTTGCATAGAAAACTAATGTTGCGACAGTAGGTTGGTTTTATATTTGAGATTTGAGTTCAAGAACGGTTCCTAAAGCTATCCCAATCCATCACCCAATTTCGTGATCATAACCCTTGATTGATTCCCTGCGCCTAATACTTTCTCTTAATTTTACAAACTCTTATTTATTTTCTGTTTTGTTCGGTTACTTGAAAAACAATCTTCTTATTGCTTTAGCTATACTCGGTCTAAATAGTTTCAAAGTGCATTGCTTGTTCTCTGTGGATTCGACCCTAAAGTACTACGACGACACCATTTGATCGTGGTTGAGTGTGCTTTGGGTTTTAATTGAACTCTGATCAGGCTATATACTTGAATGTAACGAATGAACTTATCAAAACATTTGGTAGCTGCAAGGTTAGTCAAATCCTGAGAGAAGAGAACAATCATGCAGATGTACTCGCTAACCTTGGGTTCGCACTCAAAACTGACACCTTAGTCAATGGACCACTACTAATTTAGTAATTTTACAATGGCCGGCGACTAGCCATGACATAGAAAAGCAAAAGTATTGTATCATGATGGCAGGTGAAACACCGAATTGGATGACATCAATCCTTGACTACCTTCGGGACGGCGTGTTGCCATTGGATCGCGCTGAATGTAGAAAGATCAAGCAGCAAACTGCATGATACATTTTCAATAGAGGACAATTATATCGTAGGTCATTTCTCTGGTCCTTATTTGAAGTGTATTACGGCGAGTGAAGCTCAAACAGTCTTGGCCGAACTACATTTAGGAGAATGTGGAAACCACCCAGGCGCACAAAGTCTAGTGTTAAGAGCCAAGAGGACTGGACGATGGATGAGGATGCTGCACGATTTGTTCACCACTGTGACAAATGTCAAAGGTTTGCTAATATCTCAAGAGTGCAACCAGAAAACTTGAAGACAGTCATTCACCATGGCCATTCATGAAGTGGGGCATGAACATAGTCGGAAAACTACCAACGACACCCGTCAAAAAGTTTTTTTTGTTGGTAGTGACTGACTACTTTACAAAGTGGGTAGAAGTAGAGGCGTTCAGCCAAGTCAGAGAGCAAGAAGTCAGAAGCTTTATATGGAAGAATGTTATATGCAAATTTGGGTGCCTCATGGTATCGCCACTAACAACGAACCTCAACTTGCAAGTAACAACTTTAAGGACTTCTGCGAAGACTGGGGCATAAAACTAAGCTTCGCAATGCCAAGGCGCCCATAGTCTAATGGTCAAGCCGAAGCTTGAAACCAAACAATTGTGAAATTATTGAAGAAACGTATAGAAAATTTTAAAGGAAAGTGGGTAGAAGAGCTTCCAAGCGTGTTGTGGGCTTACCGTACCACCACCAAGTCATCGACTGATGAGCACATGACTGTCATGAGCACGAGACATGAACTTGTATCATGAGCACATAACTAATTTCATGAGCATTGTTATTGCAAAAGTGAGCACGTGAGTGTCATCATGACTGTGTCATGAACCACTTGACTGTCATGAGCGCAGGATATAAATAATTTGTTAAGAGCACAAGACATAAATAATGCCATGAGTATTGTGACTTCAAGAATAAAATAAACATGTGACTGTCACAAGCAGAGACATGACATCATCGAGAGCAAAGCAAAGACATATCCTAAGAGATTAGCGTAAAGAGATCTCAATATAAGAGTAGAGCAACCTCAACGAGAGACATCATCAAGAGCAAAGAAAGAAACCTAAAACACAAGACATATGACTCAAGTCTAGAACGTCATCTATGCCTGTCTGAAGAGAGCAAAATAATACATAGGAAGTAAGCAATTTTCTAACCCCAAAAACTGCACTCCTCAAGAACGAATTCACTAGTAAGAAAGGCGATGGAGCGGTGTTTGACATCTTGAAGCAGCAGTTTGGAGATTATTTCTTCTCCTTCTATGTGGTTGTTAGTACGAACGTCTACAAAAAACTGATAAGCAACACATAGTAAGTATGGTAAGAAGTTCGGAAGTGTTTTTGTAAAAAATTGGAGCCTAGACCCACCAGCGTCAAACCAAGCAGTGGGAAATAGTGGATTATAACCAACCCTCATATACAAATATCTTTGTCGCCAAGACCCTTCAAGCCTTCTTTTTCACTTAACTCGACATCAAACACCAATCGATTACGGTGACGCGTGTGTATAGAGTATCTACCCATGATGATTCGTTTAGAGTAAGCAAGGAAATGTCTTCCTGACTACTGAGACATCATAATCTGAAATGTTCCATGCAGGGTAATTTTTAATTTACAGGATGAAGTCAACGCAAGTCTGAATTTATCTTATAAAAGGAAATGTCTTATGATCGGTTCAATAGACCCGAGAGTCTCGTGACTGACTTTTTCAATGGGCCGAATGTCTCGTGACTGGATCTGTTAATGGACCCAGAATCTAATGACCAACTTTACTAGTGGGCCAATAATTTGTTACGAGCACAAGACATAAATAATGCCATGAGTATTATGACTTCAAGAATAAAATAGACATGTGATTATCACAAGCAGAGACATGACATCATCGAGAGCAAAGCAAAGACATATCCTAACAGATTAGGGTAAAGAGATCTCTATATAAAAGAATGAGAGACATCATCAAAAACAAAGCAAGAAACCTAAAACACAAAACACACGACTCAAGTCTAGAACATTGGCTAGGTTTTTCGTTGAGCCTTGAATTCTTGTATTTGAGCTCGAGAATTTGATCAATAAAGATGACTATTCAACATATATTTCTTGTTTTCCGTAGTATCTAAACTAATCGATTACTTTTTCCCAAACAATTCAAAGACATTGTATATTGTCCAAACAATCTAAACAGAAACCACTTTTAGTATTTTTTTAGAATAGTAAAAGTATTTTTCTAATTTCTTCCTTACACAATCAGTTTAATTAAACATTGCGCAGACATTCTAATATGTGTAATAAATAATCTTGTTGATGCTGTAAATAGAGTTTTCTAAACCTTTTTTATTCATGGAAGCGGACAAATGGTTTCCTTAGTCACACTTAGGGGTGTTAAACTGGGTCAAGACTAATGATTCAACTCAATTCAAGTCAAATCGTGAACCTTAATGTGTTAAAATTCTTGACCCTAATGAGTTGATGATTAAATGAGTTAATGTGTCAAATGAGTTTGGTTATAATGGGTTTATGAGTCACTAACCCATCAATTTTTACATTATCAACCTAATATCATGAACATCATCATACTATCATCATCAACATCATCATCATCATCATCATCATCATCATCACCAGCATCATCATCATCATACTATCATCATCATCATCATACTACCATCATCATCATCATAATATCAGAATCATAGTCTCAACATCACCATCATCGTCATAATATCATCATCATACCTTCATAATCATAACAATGTCACTATCATCATATCAACATATATATCATAGTCAATATCATGATGTCATCATCATCATCTCATAATTTTCCCGCTGAAATCATATACCCGCAATTTTCCTACCAAAAACGCAAACCCGTAATTTTCCCGCTAAAAACGAAAAAACCGTAATTTATTTGTCAAACACAAATCCGTAAATTTCCCGCCAAAATGAGAATCTGCAAGTTTCGCCAAAAACGCAACCCCAAAAAATTTCTTGCCAAAAATGTATATATGCAATTTTCTTGTCAAAAATGTAAACCGTAATTTTCCCGCCAAAAAAGCAAATCCGTAATTTTTTCGCTAAAAATGCAAATTTGTAATTTTCACTAAAAGTAAAGTGATGTTGATAGTAAAAATGATGATAGAGATTAATTATAATTAAATTTTATTTTAAATATTAATTAATTTATATTTTAGTGGATCACCTCAATTAATCATCTAACTTATTTAACCAAATGAGTCGAGTCAACTCATAAACTCATTTAGCTTTAAACTTATTGGATAATGAGTTGATTTAGGTTGGGTTAACCATTTTGACATCCCTAGTCACACAATATCTAACGTATGAAGATTATTGATTTTCTTTAGATATTTTTAAATGGCTTTTCCGATTATGATTTTGATCAACTTTGGTAGAATCACATTATTATCTATTTAATAATATAAGAAACTGATCAAAATATATATTAGGATTGGATATAATATTTGTTGATATTTTTCAACAGATAAAACAAGGGAAAATTGATTTTAAAGGACATTTTTTCTTCAATTTGTCCCATTATGCCTTCTACGCTAAATTTGCCACTATGCCTATATTACCCTTTTAAAAAATGAAACTAACTTTTAAGCAATTTTAAAATTTCAATCACCTAAAAACAAATTCTAGAAATAAGAAAGAGGTTGCCATAAGGTGTTTTTGATGAAAATTTGGTGTTTTAACATTGAAAAAAATTATTCTGCAACATTTAGAATACATGTTCTACTAATTGTATATATTCTGAAGATATTAGAATATAAATTCTACATACTGTACATGTTCTAAATAATGTAGATTACAGATTCTTTGCACTCTACTTGTTCTGAAAACTTTAGAATAAATATATATTCTAAAACTTTTAGAAGTCGGATTTTGTATCTCTTCTACAGAAATTAGAATATATATTCTACACATAACTCTATATTCTACAAATTTTAGAATTTGTTTTCTACACTTTATACATATTCTACTGAAGTCGGAATATGAAATCTACATTTTATCATGTGTCCTGCGAAAATTAGAACACTAATTCTACACTTTCCTCTATGTTCTTCATAATTTAGAAAGTATATTCTACACTATGTTAGACAAGGAAACTGAATCCAAAATTTAAGGAAAGAAAATATTTATGTAATCCCGAAATTATGCTAATCATATATATTCTTAAGATTACGTTCTAACATGTTTAGAAAACGTGTTCTGAAAACATTAAACACCATTTTTAATCGATTTTGTTCAAGGTTTTTCAACATTTTCCAACCTAAATTTCATTCAAGAGTTCATTTTGCAGTATGTTGCAAATCTATGTAACATGTGGTGTTTGGAGATGTATCGGCCAAAATGAATGGAGATTTATTGTTGATGAAGAAAAACGTGGGAGACTTCTTACTTTTCAGGCCAATTCAACTCTTGAAGAGCTAAAGATGATGGTTTTGGAAGACTATGAAATACAAACAAAATATGGTTTGAGAGAGAGAGATACTCACCGGTGGTGTTGTGTTGGTCAATAATGTCGAGATTTTTCGTAGGTGAGTAGTAAAAAAAAGTAATACATAAAAGAAGTAAAAATAATATAAGGAAATGGATTATTAAAAAAAGGAAGTATTGTTTTGATTAAATATAGGAAGAATACAAAAGAAGAAATACAGAAAAAATTTGATAAGGAAATTTGGTTTTTTCTGTATTAAGGGTATAACTGAGTTTTACTGTATTCTAAAACCTATTCTACCAAACTCCAAAAAAAAAAGCATAGTGGGACAAATTGAAGCAAAAATGTCCTTTTAAATTAATTTTCCCATAAAACAAATAACAAAAAATGAATCTGCAATCTAAAAAACTATAAATACATAATCTTATAAATTTCCATGATTGCATCAATACATTTAATACATTTTTATTGTCAAATCTATGGAAATGTCATAAATTTAATAGAAATTAATAAAAAAAATTTAATTTTTATAATGGTGAGATTTTTTTGCATTTATTTTTCTTTATTAATTGTTAGATTTCATTTTCTTTGGGGCATGCTAGATTTTGTTGTCTATAAAATAACTCTTCAGCAACTTCATCGTCGTCACTCATCAGCAAATCTTTGAAGTAGATTGATTCAAGCACAAGTAGGGGGAAATACTCGTTTTCATTATGAATAGCTTACCTTTGCATCTCCTCGACGATATTCTCTTCAGATTGGAACCCAAATCAGTGGCTTTGATGCGATGCACGAGCAGTTCTATCAACTCACATATATGTGAAGACCCGGTTTTTGAAACCGAATACTTTTCCCGGTTTGGATCTAGTTTGTATAACCTTTCTGCCGCCACTGGTGCTAGTGAAGTCTTCTGCCACCCTTTAGTGTCTTCATGCAAATCTATGTCATTGGGAAAAAGAACTTTCGGTTCGTATAGTTTTAAATGTTTTATATTGGGGTCATGCTCTGGCCTTCTTCTACTATATATTGATGGCCTCTTCGTAGTGAATCCTCTAACAAAAGAGCTTTCGGTTCCTGGATTGTTCTGGGTCAAAGTTTATACCTACACTATTTTATGGTCTTGGTGGTGGTGGTTTATGTTTTTTATATAAATATGCGTTTGAATCCATGTGTGTCGGTTTCGCGGTAGATGGAATTCGAACCAACAAGAGATTCAAGATCGTCTGCATACTTGAGATGCAAACGAGGTATGAATTCGAAATCAGCGACGGAGATTCATGGAGATTATCAAAAACGAGCATCACCGCTGGCTCAAAAAGTGATCTCATGAAGCGGACGAAACCAGTTTACTTGCATGGCACTCTACATTGGCTGAGAAAAGACGGGAGCATCATAGCTTTCGATCCAGAGACAGAACAAGCACGTTTCATTCCTTCTACTTTCCATCCAGAGACAGAACAAGCACGTATCATTCCATCTACTTTCCATCATGAACTATCGGATATGGAATTGTTATTTGCGGCAGATGATAAGACCAATCGCCTAACCTTAATAGTAGGGACAAAAAAGACAATCTCAGTTTACATACTACTCGAGAATTCCAAATGGATCTTTGTCCGGCAGTTCAAGAATGTAACTATTGAAAACAAGTATCAGGGATGCTGGAACCTGGTTTTGTACGATGGCAATCATCTTGTAGTGAGAGAGAGTAAGGGTTATGTAGATGGTGTGATGGATGTGTACGACATGGAAGCTACCAGTTGGGGAGTTTTAGGGTCGATTTCACCGTATGCTGGTATTTACTGGGACTTCTATAAGTTGACGCCCTCTTTTTTCCCTGTCGAGGAGAGTAAACATAATTCTAAGGCGATTGTAGCTTCTAATGAATATTGTATTTAAATGCTATTATGGGACTCGTTAATTAATACAACCAAGTAAACAATTTCATGCTATACTTATTTTGGGTCTATGGGTGAAAAAAAATATATATCGGACTTGTAGGAGAAAGTTTTTTTTTAAGTACTTATTAGAATCTAAAATTAAATCAATTGTATAAAACGTGTGATTAAAACCCAAGCAGAATCTTCACGGTCAATGATGATTTTTTTTTTTTTGGAACAACCAAACTCTTAATTAATAAAATCCCAACGGTTCAATTACATGAGAGAGATAAATTTAGGGCTCTATTAGCTAGAGCATCTGCGATTTGGTTCTGATTTCTGTGAATAAAATGAAAGCTACAAACAGAAAATTACGAGATAGATCGAGGATATCATGGAGAATCCCGTGAAATTCCTTAGAGTGGAGCTTCAAATTCAATGCCTTGACTAACCGCTGTGAGTCTGAGGCTACCGAGAGATGTGTGAAACCCGAAGTGATTGCAACTTCTACCGCAGTAAAAGTTGCGATCGCTTCGGCAATCAAAGGAGAAGAGACGTTGAGTGCCAGATCTGCGCCTTGTTTGAGGGTCCGATCCTGAAAATCTTTGAAGACCCAGCCTAGACCTGCTTTTGGTTCTGCGATCCACGAGGCATCTGTGAAACAGGTGATTATCTCTTCAATTTGTTGTGGTCGAGTAGGAGGTAGAAGGGTTTTTGGGTTAAGAGGTTTACATCCTTTTTCAGGTTGGGCTGATTGCCACTCTTTTGCTCTGATGATAGCTAGATTGATAGCTTCCTCCGCAGATAAATGTTCCTTGTTGAAAATCAGTTTATTTTGCGTCGTCCATAGAGTCCAGAAGATCCATGGTGAGAGGGGACCCCTTCCGACTCCCGAAGGTGGTAGGCAGATCATCTGGTTTGCCTTCATAAGGCCTTCCGTTGTAGACGACACTTGATTTGAGGAGAAGTTAGAGCTAAAAGGGGCCAGGTTCCAGAGTCTAGTTGCAAACAGGCAAGTAAAAAACAGATGCAGCTCAGATTCAGTTGCGTTACAGTGTGGACATTTTGGATTCTCTGCAACATTTCGGTGGGTAAGGTTAGCTCCGACTGGAATGGCTTGCTGAATGATCTTCCATAGCAACATTTTTGTTTTCTGGGAGGTCCTTAGGTTCCAGATACTTGCGTGCCAGTTGAAAGAAGGGGGAACCCTGGGATTAAGAGGTAAGTTCTGGTTTGAAATCTCTGCTTGAGTATTGTAGTACCCTGATTTGGTGAAGTAGATTCCATCCTGTGATGGGAGCCAGGCCCATTTGTCAACTGCCCCATGTTTACTAGGTTTTATCTTGAGGATCTCGGATTCATATGCAGGAAGTACTTGCCTGATTAGGTCAATGTTCCAGGTTGATGATCCAGGTTCGATGAGATCCGCCACTGTCCACTGACTTGATTCCTCTGTTGGTGGTCCCATTAGGGTTGATGGGGTATCTAGGGATAACCAAGGGCTATTCCAAATATTGGTGGACCTACCAGAGCCAATGATTCGTCCCACATTTGTTTTCAAGAGGTTTCTACCAATACAAATGCTTCTCCACCCATGTGAAGCTGAGCTTGGAACCACACAGTTTAGGAGAGTTGTGTTATGACAGTATTTCCCTAGTAGGACTCTGGCTAAGAGGCAATTGGGATATGTTAGAAAGCGCCAACTGATTTTTGCAAGGAGAGCATCATTGAAAGATTGGACATCTCTGAAGCCTTGGCCACCCAGCTTGAAAGGTTGAGTCATTCTCTTCCAAGAGATCCAACTCATTTTCTTTTTTTCTGTATTTTGATCCCACCAAAACCTAGTTAAAGCTGATTGAATTCTCTTGCAGAGGTTATTGGGAAGTTTAAAACAGGACATAGTGTAGGTGGGCATGGCAGCGAGAACCGACTTCAACATGGTGATTTTGCCCGCATAGGAGAGGAACTTGGACGACCAACTTAAAGCTTTCTGCTTTATCCTATCCACAATCGCAGCAAAGAGATCCTTTTTCTTTCAACCAAAAAGTTCAGGTAAGCCCAAATACTTGCCTTGCCCTCCCTCTTTCTGAATTCCCAGTATTCTCTTTGCGACCTCTTTACTCGTAGATGGAGTTTTTGCAGAAGACGTGATCGATGATTTCTCTTGGTTTATTTGCTAACCTGAAGCTTGTTCATAAATCTGCAGGATGGCTTTCAGAGTGGAGCAGCTCTGCGCATCAGAGCAACAGAAGAACATAGTGTCATCAGCGAATAACAAGTGATTAACACGGGGGTTATTTGTTGCAACGTGTATACCAAGTAGATTGCCTTGAGATTGAGCTTTCGAGCAAAGACTGGAAAGTACTTCACTGCACATGATAAAGAGATAAGGCGACAGTGGGTCTCCTTGGCGGATCCCTCTTTCCGGGGTGACTGCACCACGAGCTTGTCCATTCAGAAGGTAAGAATATTCCACTGTATTAATGCAGTGCATGATCCATTGGACCCAAATGTGGTTGAAACCCATTCTTTCCATCACGGTTTTAATAAACTCCCATTCCAAACGATCATACGCCTTGCTCATGTCAGTTTTTACTGCCATATAACATCGTTCCTTTGCTTTCGAAGTTTTCAGGTAGTGCAACGTTTCATGAGTGATCAGAACGTTGTCAGAGATTGCTCGCTGGGGTACAAAGGCGGAATGGTTTTCCGAGATGCAACCATGGACGATAGGTTGAAGCCTTTTTGCTAGGATCTTAGAAATTATCTTATAATATACAGAGCAAAGAGCGATGGGCCTGTAGTCCGACACCTTCTGTGGATTGATGAGTTTTGGAATTAACCTAACATGTATAAGGTTTATTTTCAGGGGTAAGGCGCCAGACGTGAAGAAAGCTTGTATTTCCGAGGTGATGGAAGGTCCCATTGTCTCCCAGTTTGCTTTGAAGAAACTGGCTGAGAAGCCATCTGGTCCAGGTGCTTTATCAGCATGGATAGAAAAGCAAGCATTCTTAACTTCAATGGTTGAGGGTAGGGTAGTGAGTTCTTCATTCATGATTTCAGTAATGCATGGGGTGATCCCTGCTTCCACTTCCCCTCTACAGTTTCCAGGTTCAGTTTTGAAAAGACTTTGAAAATAATTTGAGATTGTATAGGCAATGTCTTTTTCCTCATACACAGGTCTGCCCTCAGGATCCTCAATGATAGAAATATTGTTGAAAGCATTACGGGACTTTATTGTCGCATGAAAAAAGCTTGTGTTTTTATCTCCCAAAGCCAGCCAGAGGTTTCTGCTCCGTTGTTTCCAAAAAGCTTCCTCTTTTTGATATGCAATCATTAACTCATTATTTAGCAGGTCAATGCTTTCCTGTGGGCTGTATCATCAGTCATTGCTTCCTCCAGTTGTTCTCTAAGGGTAAGGATGATCTTTTGACTATTCAGTTGTTGAGTTTTGCTCCATTTGATAATATGATCTCTGCAGGTGCGAAGACGAGAGTCGACACTTTGGTGAGGGTTCTCATTCCAGGCTTTTAGGACCAGTTTTTTGATTTCCAGGTTGTCTTTCAATCTTTTGTCGAACCTAAAGAGGCCCTTTTTTCTTCTTCTTTGGATCAATAGACGTTACTACAGGGCGGTGATCAGAGCCTTCGAAGCGTAGGTATTCGCAACGACCAAACGGGTAAGATAGGATCCATTCACTATTGGCCATGACTCGATCAAGCTGGCATATGACTAGGTGAGAGTGACGCTTGCCTCTCCAGGATAAACAGTTACCGGTATGTTTGAGGTCATACAAGTCTGCACTAGACATAAATGATCTGAGGTTCGAGAAAGATCCCTCAGGACGCTGGGGCCCTCCTACTTTTTCTGATGGGTAGATAATATCATTGAAGTCCCCAGTAATGACCCACGGGGAAGATCTGTTGGATGTGTAGTCTTGAAGATTCTTCCAGGCTTCCACTCTTTTGGTTCTATCCGGTTCACCGTATAAAAAGGTAGCAAAAAAGAACTTTCCTTTTGCTTTGATCTTTGTGTCAATAAAATGGGAACTCGAGTTGAGGATCTCAACCTCTATATTTTTATTCCAGAAAAGCGCTAGTCCTCCCGCACTAGGAGACAAAGGTGGCACCAGATGGTTATGAGGATAGTCAAGCCACTGTAGGGTTTGGAGCACCGAGTCTAAAGGATTCTTCGTCTCCATGAAGAACAACAGGTCAGGGAAGATACTTTTGCGTATTTCCCGAATACGCTGGACTGTTATGGGGTTCCCCAACCCACAACAGTTCCAGCTCACCATCCTTAAGGAATTGGGGTTGGGGGATTCTGAAAATCCGCATTCTTTCTCTTTATTGCAGGGATTAAGGAGATCAAAGGTGCGCCAGAAGAGGAGGGTTGTTGAGAGGTGGATAGGTTGTGATGAGAACTCCTGTTCTGGTCCGGGGTTGAGTTCTGAGATCTCGAGGCCTGGGTTTTGCCTTTTGGTGAGGATTTTGACCCTTTCTTATGTGTTGTCTTAGATGGTCCTGGTTTCTCCACCACTCGAGTAGCAGTTGTCTTTCTTGGGGATCCCTGGGCAAAATTTTCTTTTTGGGATTTTGCTCCTAACAGCTTCTGGTTTTGTTTTGGTGCTTGTTTGTGTGCAGGGGGACGACCCCTTCCTCGCTTGTTAGAGCTTGAGGTGCTTCTCCCTAAGATTGGAAGATCTGGATTGGTCAGACAGGGGCTTAAGGGGGTGTCGCTTACAGGAACTAGGTTTAGTGGTGGGTTTTCCTCCATAGTATTCTGGTAAGCGATGATTGAGTCAGCTGTTTTTTCCATGAGTTTCTCCGCCTCACTCTGCATCACCCTCATACGAAGAGCAGCGCTTTCTGATGGATCCGGGCAAGATATGTACTGGACAGTAACCTCTCGTAAATCCTCCAACACTTGGGCTCTGCGAGGGGAAGCAAGAGGTGTAGTTACCTTTGGGGGTGGTAAGGAGGAGGATAAGCCATCCTGCCTTGGCGGAGGTGTGTTTGGATCCGGACTAGAAACATTTCGCTCCAAAGGAGGTCGCCTGGCTCGGGAGGATACAGAGGGATCACCATGATCATCTATTGAAGTAGTTGGTTTTTCTCTCCACTGTAGGTTGCGGACTGGTTGAGGGAGATGTCGATGGGATACAGATAACAATATCGAACCCCTTACCCCTTGTGAGGGAGTCTCTACTTGACGAGATGGTGTACGACGCTGGTGGGAGAGGCGCTTTTCCACCTCAGGATCTTTACGCTTTAGGTGGTAATCTCTGTTTGCTGAAAAAGACCTCTCTCTTTCTTCGATACTGGTAAACTGTCTGTTTCTAGGATTTGAGTATGGCCTAGGTAAAGCAGATCTCCCTGAACTGTGCTGTTGGTTTCTAGGGGGTAGAAAGTTGTCCTGTGGAGTGTAATAATTTCTTGAGATTGATCTATGTGCCTGCAGATCAATAGCTTGTCCTCCCGCCCCTGATGGAGTTGATTCTCTAGTTTGGAGCCCCGGGTATCTACTCTTATCATGAGATAACCGTAAACATTAGGTACAGTGGTTTTTCAAGTTTTTGTAGTCCAAATACACTATGACCTCACTACCATCAGCAAATTCAACCACCGTTTCTTTTGTGATAGGATCAAGCCCATTTATGAGCGCTTTAAGCTGGATGGCTGAGTTGGTGATTTCCCAGTCTAGGAGCTCACCTAGTATTTCTCCAATGGTTTGAATCATCTCGACTTTCCAGTAATGTTTAGGTAGGCCTTGGAGCTCTATCCAGAAAGGAATCATGGCTGGAAAGGTTGAAGATATGATTGGTTCCCACTTCTGTAAAATGACCATCCATTGATCAAAATGGTAGGGTCTATTTGCCAGAACTTGGTGTAGGTCTTCCTCTTTTTCGAATTTAAACTGGAAACATCCCTGTCCTAGATCTAAACTCGAGACTTTTCCTCACAGGTTCCATCTATTCGTGAGGAAAGGAAATAGAGCCCACATGCGTTGGATGGAGGGGTTGGTCAGACGACCAATGAGGGTTAGGGCATTTTCTTGTATCAGATTTGAAGTGTCTATTTCTGGAGCTCGCACTCGCTTGCGTGATGGTGGAGAAAAACCTCTTACGGGTTCTTTCTCTTTCTGATGATACGGTATACGGTTTGACATCCTCAAAAAAAGCAGAACGAAGGAGTTTTAAGGTTGGTAGAGGGTTAGGGGAGAGCAACTTGGTGGGAAGAGAGACAGTTTGGGTTCGAGTAGTGTTGGAAGCAACAAGTTTAAATAGGTTGCGTAGAGTAAATGCAAAAACCTGAATCAGGGAGATGAGAAAGCGGTTGATACCAGAGTAAATGCACTTTGAGGTGAAGCTGGGAGAGGGATGAGATTGTTCATCTTGTGGCGGATCCGGTGGCTGGGGGTGGGAATAGGGGTATTGTCCAGTGGATATAACGGTTACTCTATTCCTATTGGAGGAGGAGAGTGGTTGAGATCTGGATAAAAGCCATCCTCAAGACTCCTTGGGGAAGGTGCCTGGGAGAATTTGAAACCTTGTACGGATGCGGACTGACTTTTACTTCTCTATAGTCAATGATGATTAAACATAATTATGTCCAACCTAACTCAAGAAATTTTGAATAGTAGTAACACTAGAAACAATAATTATTATAAAAACAAACTAACAATAGTAACACTAAAAATACGAGTACACATATCAAATCTTTGAGTAAAAAAAAAAATTTGTCCACCGAAGAAAATGCAATAATCCAAATAAGGTACCACGACTAAAAACCGATTTGGATAGCCCCAGCTGCACCTCATTATCTCCATTGTGATTTTGGTTAACGTCTTCGTTTCAATTTCTCTCAAATTAGTAAAAAAAAGTAATTCTAAATTGTTGCACTTGCACATACACATGACTCCTTACACAATCAGCACTATAATCGAACTACCACCAAATTAAGCTTAGATTAGACGAAATAAAAGTTTGATGTAAATTCTTAGTATAGTTAAAAATATTATAATTCTTGATCGTTCCACATACAGATGACTCGTCAATCACTCAATCTCTAACAGCAAAAAAGCTAAGAGAGCAAAAGTGGAATAGTTTTGGAAATGTTGAAACTCTTCATCTACCATATTACTTACATTAGCAAATTTCTTCTACTGGAAGCCACTTTTTTCATTTCACATTCACATGTATCTGTAAAAGTAAAAATGCATAAACACAACACGGCTCCTGGTTACTCAATGGAGGAGAGAATACGATGGAGACAGAAAACAGCAAAAGTTATTCCCAAAATTGGCTAAATCTAGGTCTTAAGCGCGTGGAGTGGTTGGAAGAAGAAGATGAGAAAGCAGAGCAGAGATCATCATCTCTCGCCTATATAAACAGAGACGGTATCACAACACAAAAATATCACAACAAGCTAGAACAACACAGAGCAAGAGATTCATATAGCAAAAAAAAAAACTTCTATATTCATTCTTTCAAAAAAAAAAAAAAATGGGGATCGTAGCATTCAATTGGGCTGAGGGAGGCAACAACCAACTGATGCTGCTGATGAACAGAGACAATTGGGGAAACAGGCAAGTTTAGAATTCATTCTTTCTTGGTTTTTAATATGACTACATCAGACATTGTTGATGACTTGATGGATAAGTTTTGTTGATAAATGTTTTTGTTTTTGTTTCTTGTATGAATAGGGTCATAAGTAAGGCAACTTGGAATAGAAATGGCCAGATCTTGAGTGGTCAGTGCAAAGATAACAAAGGGACGTGGTTTGGCATTTCTAAACGAGGCCGAGTCGCTTTTCTCGTGAATACATCCTTGTTGTTAGACCGCGTTAAGGCTAACTCCGGCTCGGAGTTGTATCCTCTTCATTTCTTGGAGGTTTTGTATTTTTTTTTGATTTTCTAATGTTTTCTCACTTTTCTTCTCCTAATTCATTTTCTAATATATATTTAAAACTCTCCGATCACGGACAGGGAGACATGAGTCCACAGCAGTTTGCTGAGATAGTAAAACAGCATGAACAGCATAGTAATGAAAGACTGGTCTATAGTCTTATCGTCGCGGACATGACTTCGAATTCAATGGTTCATATCAGGAAACCCGAGGCGGACATTACGTTTGGTGTGCATACACTTTCTTCTTACGAGGGTCTCGATTCCACTGAATCTCCCAGGGTAATTTATATTAACTAGTGTCTTGTAACAGAGTAGATTCTCTGTTTTTAAAAAAAAAATAATTTTCTAAATTGAGACCTGACCTCTTGGTAATAATTATGCAGGATTTACGCCTGAGCGGCTTATTTAGCCAGATGATTGTTGATTTGGGAAACAATCCACTACCACCTCTAAGGGACATTGCTGGGAAGTTTATGTATGTTACTGAGGGAGGAAGAGACGCGGTGTTTCTTGAAACTATGGACGAACATCCTTCTGGAAAAGTAAGATTAGAGTTGATCATCTATTTTACCTTTTCTATATATGATCCTCACCATACATCTACTGTAATTTTAATCTATTTAATTTGGTTTAGTTGGACATGCAACGCTATGGAACAACAAGTACGACAGCATTGGTGGTGAAACACACTAGGGAAGTGATGTTCTTTGAGAGGTTCATGGACACTAATGGTGGATTCGACAAGCACGACTTCAATTTCAACATCGAGTAGAGAGCGAGAGAGTTACAAAAGAAACATTGCGCAGCATCCAAATCATATTAGTATCTTTAGTTATTATTAAATAATCGTGTTGATGCTGTTTATTATAGATCTCTCTAATTAATCTTGTGTCGACTCAGGGAGACCTATATCCCTTCGTCAGTCTATGAACATTATTATGAGGCTTAATATAAATAGTTTATTTTCTAAAGGTCAATCTATACAATTCTTGGGCTATATACTCTTTAACTCTTTATGGAAATCCTGATCAAACAATTTCAAGCAACTAGTCAAGATCCAAGGTATTTGTCAGAAGCTTTGACATCAACACCGTTAAGAAAAAAAATAATCAAGATTCAAGAACGTTCTAAACATAGCAAGAACATATAGAAATTAAGTAAAAAGCATGCACACTACCATTCAAACCCTGTATTAACAATATTTGGTTGACTAAATTCAATCGGGCATACGGGCCTTAGCAAATAAGCCCATTATTCTCAACTTTTAAAAAGCGTCTAAAAATTTAAGCCTTTACTAATAAATTCCTACAAAACAAACAAACGAACATCAATCTCTCGCCGTCGTGTTCTTTACATATCTATCGCCACCGCTTACAGCCGTCTCCTCCGCAATCTTCATAACCAAATCAACCCTCATCGCCTGGTAAACTCGATTTTTCTAATCAATTCGCTCTCCTATGATGTCGATCTGTTCCTACTGAAGTTAAATCTCTTGCGAATCCCATCTTTGTTCTGAGATAGTTTCTGTATTTAGGGTTTCAAGATCCCCAATTTCTGACTATCTGGTGATTGTGAAAGTATTGATTTTTATTTTTTTTGATTGAGTTTAGCCAATTTATTGAGATTTCTTTAAAGTTGAATACTTTTCTCAATCTAGTAATTGACATTACGAAAAAGTATTGATTTTAGCAAATTATTGAGATTTCTTTGAAGTAATTGATCATTACTAAAAAGTATTGATTTTTGTGTTAAGTATAGTGAGGTTATTGATTTGTGTGTGTGTTTTGATTCGATTGTTTTTGTGGGGAAAAGGTGCTGCTGAAACAATGGGAAAGAGGAAATCAAGAGCAAAGCCTGCTCCTACGAAGAGAATGGATAAGCTTGACACAATCTTTAGTTGTCCTTTCTGCAATCACGGGTCCAGTGTCGAATGCAATATGTAAGATGAAGTATATCACAATATATGTGTGAATTGTGAATGGATGGGATGAGAACAATTGAAATTTTTATTCACTGAGTCCTTTTCTTTTTTTTTGTTTTTTCAGTGATATGAAGCATCTGATTGGGGTCGCAACTTGTAGAATCTGTGAAGAAAGCTTTAGTACTACTATCACAGGTTTCTTTCTTCGAAATTGTTTTAAGTCAATATAGCATTCGGGTTTTGTTTGTTTTACATATCTGATCATTCTTTTTCTGTTCTGTTTTTTTTTTTTTTCTTGTGTAGCTTTGACTGAAGCTATAGACATGTAAGTGCACAACTATTTACTACGTTATGTTTTCGCTTTTGTTTCACCGTTATTTTTTATCTAAAGCTCTCTGGTTTGTTTAAAAATGGATGCAGTTATAGCGAATGGATCGATGAATGCGAGAGGGTTAATACCGCAGAAGATGATGTTGGGCAAGAAGAAGAAGAGGAAGTAGAAGAAGAAGAAGAGGAGGAAGAGGAAGAAGAGGATGATGAAGATGACCGTGTCGCTGTCAAAAGGAAGTATAACTTCTGAGACGAGTCTTTTCTCGAGAAAATCATGTACTGTAAGTCGTTTTAGAGTTATCTGCCTCATGTTGTAATATCTATCTGAGGACATCACAAAGAACAAACTTTTGTGGTTTCTCAGCGTCTGATAGAGAAACATAACAAAATAACAGTGTATGATGGATGGTTTGTAAGTGGATTAAGGCTTTGCTTAATTGGTTTCCAATCAATACATATATTACAACCAAATTTATAGAGTGTCTTTCCTTACTCATTGTTGTTATCTATCATTCTTGGTTCCTTATGTTCTGCTGAGTCTGTAACATCAGCTCTGTACTCATAAAATGTAATCACAACCAAGAAGAGGAGGAAGTTAACCAGGTTAAGTACTGCGAAGAACATGTAATACTTATCCAGCCTAGACTCATTCAAGTTGTTTAGAATCCATCCTCTTCCTTGATTCTTTGTTATCTGAGACACTGACGAAAGGATAAAACTGCTCATGAAATTCCCTACTGCCATACTTGTGGTCGTGTATGATGTCCCGAGGCTTTTCATGCTCTCTGGTGCTTGGTCGTAGAAAAACTCTAGCTTTGCTATTTCTATGAAAGCATCAGCCAAACCCATTAACACATACTGTGGAAGCAGCAAGAAAATTGACAAGGGAATCGGTACAGCCGTCTGATGGTTTAGCCCGTGCTCAGCAGCGACCTTGAGCCTATACCGTTCAGTTATGGACGCGATGATCATGATTATGATGTGAAGGACCATACCGATTCCCATTCTCTGAAGCAATGTGATACCTCTTGGATTTCCCGTGAATCGTCTTGTGAGTTTAACAAAGAAACGGTCGTATATGACTATGCAGACAAGCATTGAGAATGTTGTGAAGCCTAAGAGACTTGCCGGTGGGATGCTGAAGTTGTTTGTGAGACGACGGTCCAGGGTGGTTCCTTGTTTGATGAAAAGAGTCATTATTTGAGCAAGCATCATGCTTGGGACAAATGTTACGACGAGGACAGGTATCATTTTTAACATCTGTTTTGTTTCTTCGACTTCTGTGATAGTGCAGAGACTCCATTTATTGGTTGGTCCGGTTTTGAGTGAAGCTCGATTTAAGAATCTGCAACACAGTTAAGTCTTAGATACATATGATATACAAGAAATTAATAAACCAAGAATCTAAAAACGTAAACTATAAATCGAACGTTCACTATAGTAGGGTTAATTAATCTTTCATTACCTTAGACTTGGAGTAGAATGGATTGGGAAAGCCCCTTTGCTTGCATATTCCGATGGCGGAAGCTCATGCATGCGAGTCGAACCATACGACATAGGTGCGCGGGCTTTGCGAAGTGAAGCCACGATGACTCTAGCCATCTTGGTAAATGGGCTTCCCATAGGGAGTTTATGGCGGTATAACGGAGTTCCCAACAAGAATATGAAAATGGAAAACGCAAGGCCTAAAGTTGAAAGACCATAACCTAACCCCCAACCAACGTTATCTTGAACATAGACAAGAACAGTTGTGGCAAAGAAAGTACCAAAGAAGATACTAAACATCCACCAATTGAAGAATGAATGCTTATGAATCTTCTCCTTTGCGTCGAATTCATCAAACTGATCAGCTCCTATTGTCGAAATGTTCGGTTTTGTACCACCCGTACCGACCGCTAATGTGTATAACGCTCCAAAGAATACAGCTAGTTGTAAACCCGAAGCTTGTTGGCAGTCTTCAACATTAGCCGTCGAACATTTTGGTGGTTTAAGTTGCGGTAAAGATACTGATAACGTCAGTAATGCCATCCCCTGTTATGCCATAAGAACTGTTATGATAAAAGTTTATAACTGATCACACTAACTAGATGAATTATAAAAATCCTCATTTGACGTGTCTCTATGTTTTCTAAAAAGTGAAGATTATGATCATTTATTTTTAGTCAAACTACATAAAATTGTTTTGTTAAAGCAAAATTAAATAAATTCCATGACACAATCTTCAATTTTTGTCATGCATGCACGTCTAGTTTATTGGGAACATGACTTGGATTCACATTTTGAGTTCTACCTTCTACGTCCGTGTACTGATCACAACTGTAAATGAGATTCTTACAAACAAAATGTAGTAGTTATCTCCAAATCTTTTTGTAAGGTTTGATCGATCTACTACCTATAAACTTGAACGCCATTTATATTGTTCATTGTAGTTTTTTTCTACCACGGATTTCGAAATAAAAATTATCCAATCAACTAACATTTTTAATTATAAAAATATGAAAGTATACATACCAATAAATAAATTACGGAAGAGATGACAAAGGTGATGTAGCGACCAAGATGAGCGTCTGCGACGTAAGCACCCAAGATTGGAGTGAGCCAACTAGTCCCAACCCAATTGGTCACATTGTTCGACGACTTGACCGTTCCTTGGTGCAATATGGTTGTCATGTATATCACTAGGTTGCTTGATATCCCGTAATAAGCCATCCGTTCAAACACCTCGTACACTATAATCATATTAACATTCCAAATACCAGTTAAATCTTAATCAAATACACAAAAACAAAAACTTAAAGTGATACATACCAACGACGAAGGAGCAAGCTTTCCAACGGCCTCTTTGAGATCTTCGGACACGATTGCCTACTGTTCCATCTTTTGTGTAGTCGTCTCCGACATCTTCGACTGCCATTTTCTCTCTCGTCCAATATAAGTTTATATGGATCTTTGTTTGAAGAGAGTTGGTATACTTTGGTCTCATATATATAGTCAAATGTACATATTTATTATAATCATCATCGTTATCATCACACCTGTACTATCTAGTGCCACATCATCTAATTGAAATATTTGTTTCTATAATCAAACTTAATACCAAATTGAGAATTGTTTATGTATAGATAGAGTGCAACATTAACATTCTTAATAAATAAATATAAAATATACTTCTAAATTTGTTTTCGAAAAAATTTAAAGTAATTAAATGGAGGATATGACCAGTAATTTGTTTCAATATTGGGCGATATGTGTCTATTGCTGGTTATCAATTTTAATTGTCTTTGATTTTGTGAAATCGAAGCAATTAGTAAATAAGAATTCTTTACCTTCGGGTAAATATATAAGGGCAATTGTCATAAATACCACTAAAATAGGTTTTTGTTTCAAAAATACCACAATTTAGTTTTTTTTTTCAAAAATACCACTAAAATATATATTTTTCTAAAAATACCACATAATTGAATTAAAGTTCTAATACTAAAAACTAATTTCTAAATTCTAAATACTAAAACCTATGTCTAAAAACTATACCCTAAAATTAAATGTGTCAACCCAAACCTAAAAAACAAAATTCTACATCCTTAAAAATCAAATTTTGTGTTTGCGGTAATTTTGGAAAAAAAACTTTTGTGGTATTTTTGAAAAACAAAACTACAATGTGGTATTGTTGGAAAAAAAAAATTAGTGGTATTAAAGGAATTTCTCTAATTATAATTAGAATTTGGTACCGATAGTTTTGTTAATCCGTATATAAAACCCGAGTTTTCTCTCTGTCCCGACTATCGAGATCCCTTATCACACCACCCTCTCCGGCGCCGACAAAGCCTTTGCTTGCCGGCGTCGGGACTCCTGTCTCTCTACTACACTCTGTTTCCCAAAGCTCCTTGTTTCATTTTGTTTCTAACCATTTTCTCAATCGTTTCGTCCCACCACATGTATTTCTAAGTTCGACATCGGCTTATTCACTTCGACAAGAGGAGAGAGGTGCGTTCCGACAAATCCTATCTCGCTTCAATCTCGACACATCCATTCTCCGTCGAACCTGAAACCAAGAGAACCCTCCTTAACCAGCTGTGCTCCAACTTCCGATTTGGACGCGGAACTACCTGGTTTGCTCAGATCTAAAGAAACTGGTTCCCTCTTGGTCTTCTTTGAAGCCCTTCCTCTCTGGGTCCCGTCATCGGTCCTGGTCTCCACCCCCTTACTGCGCTTCACCCAGACCTCTCCAGCCTCTTCTGTGAGCTCTCGGATAACTTCTTGTCCAAGGGGTTCCGACCGATGCCTGCTCCGGTGACGACAAAGTTGAGGGCTGACGGCGGCGCAATACTAACCTCTCTTGGTGCTCCCCGTTTGACCTACCCCTCTCACCAGCTGGATTTAGGCCCACCTCTAATCCCATTGAGGCCCATTTATAAAAGGTGTGATATAAATTTAATTCTCCTAAAGCCCAGGTTTGCTCCATCAATCTCTTATTTGTACTCCTTCGTTAGCTTCTCTTTGTACCGAATCATGATTCTACATGTCTGAAGACTGCAACTAGAACATGATCGCTCAATGTCGCTATGTTGGTACAAAAGCTATCTGAGAACCTTGCCTTTAGATTCACCTAGGGTTGTTACTCATGGTTGGATTAGCTTGAAAGTTAACGGCATTATGACCCCATCTCATAGAAGGGTTACCGAAAAATTTTCAAGTGCCCTGCTCCTTCTCACCTGTTCCCTGAACCCAGTCAAGAGATATCTTACATCTCTATGGACGTACCAATTATCTCGGCTTGGTCAAGACGAGGTTCCCTCGGTAGTAGAACATTGGTTTCTTCAGAGTTGCTTGATAGATTTGTTTGTCGAGGTCAGTTTATTCACCCTGTCCGGATGTCTGCTCTGTATAGCCATAGTTATGAATCTGATCCGACATTTTGCTTGAACCCTACTCCTAAACCCTTTGATCCCCTATACCATCTAGCGCCATTAGATCGAATGTTTGGGTTTGTTGACATTTTCCAGGACCAAACTGATTACAAGCTTTGTGTGGATTTCATTTACCTCCATTGCCATGTGAGGGATGGCCCACCTGCTTTGTTATGGCTTGACTTCCATTCTCTACGACTCCCGGTGATAGCTTCATCTAAAATCCTGAGGCTTGTTCCTAAAGACTTGAAGGACTTTGATCCCATGCTCTTGAAACCCCTCATGTTGGCGACAAAACCCATTAGCGTTCCCCCCGTGGAACAACCTTTCACTCACTCAAACGCATTATCTGCTAGAGCCATTTATGTTCACCCGCTGGACAAGGATTTCGTGAAGCCTCACTTCGAATACGAATCCACTTTGAATCCTTTAGACTTCTCAAAGATTATAAAACTTTGCCAGTTTGAAAATCTTTTTGTTAAACTCATGGAACCTTTATCTTTAACTTTCTATGCCTACTCTGATTCATGTTGTAAGAACACACCCTTTGTTGGGATTTAATTTAAATGAAAGTTTCTTGTTTGCCAAAAAAAAAAAAAAAATTTAGAATTTGGTTTCTTCTGTTTTTATTTTGGACTGTAGTTAAAAAATGATTATTAAGTGATTCATATAAAAGCCATCTTGTGAAATGTGAATATTAGTCTATGGACATTTACATAACTACAGCTACATCATCATCATCATCATCATCATCATCAGTATCATCGTCTTCCCAGTCGAGGTTAAATGAATTAGCAGCTTTCTTAAGCTCGGTTAAACCGGTGAGATCCTCCAAGTATGTAGGATGGTTAATAGCTTCAAGTAAGAAACTGTTTCCTCTCTCTCGATACTCCGATATCACCTGAAAGTTATAGAAACGTTATGATCGAGCTTCGCGAGAGCTTACGGTTCTGTTTAGAAAAAACTTTAACATGTGGAAAAAACTTACGGTTTCAGAGCAAGCGGTACAGCTGTCGGAAGCTTGCCCAAGCAGCGTCATCTGTGAGAAATCAGAAACTGAGCCTCGAATCTGATGAGGTAATATCCCGAGAGGCGAATCATCATTGTCTCCTCTGTTACTCGAGCTCGAATTGTCGCCTTTTGCATTGATACTGTAATATACAACATATGCAAGAAGACGATGATAAGCCTGAGCATTGAAAATTCCAATGGTATATTCGATGTTTGAAAAGAAAGACTTACCCAAGTGGGTGTTGTAGGACTTTGACTAAGAGATTAACGGCAAGGGCTCCAGCAATAGAAGCTAAACCTGGGCATGTAACAGTGCATTGTTGGTCTAGAGTTCGATCAGTCATTGACTGCATATACAAGAAAAGAGCGACCAATCAGAACTGAACCGGAGTTATATCACAACAAAACAAAACCAAAGAAGCCAAGGGAATTACATCCTGAGGTGCAACCACGTCGTTGCAAAAGTAACATCCAAGTCTCTGTTTGTTTGTCTTATTCATATCATCAGACAGGGAGGTTGGGCCAGCGCCATGGCGCATTACCATGTAGCTGTCGAAACCTAAAGCTGCATTTACAGCAATCTGAAATTCAAATCAAGCAGATTGTTGTTATACTTATATATAACAAGCAAGATAGAAAGAAAGAAAGAAACAGAGTTTAGAACTACCTTATTGGCATTAGCACAAAGAAGAGAAGGTAACCACCGGCTTTCTCTTGTATCGGTTAACAAGAAAACGACGTCATGAGATTCAATCAAATCGCTAAGGCGTTTACAATCTGCGAGAACAGAATCCTCTTCTTGGCTAGAAATCGGATGTCCTGGCATCGGTATAGCCATAACAACTCCACTAGGTTCCATTGCTGGAAATACCTCTTTAAGCCGTTTAACAGCAGCAACAGCTTTAAACTCGCCACCGCCTATAGAATCTTCAAACGTGTAGAGGGATTGTCTGACTGGATTAGACATAGCTACTTTGCCATAGTCAACAAAGGTGATCTTGCGGATTCCCCAACCCTAACAGAAAAAGAAAGAACAACTAAGAAGATTTTAGTTAACCAGGTTAGTTTGTAAAAATTGTTTGATCTTGAACTCTCTTCAATACATACCAGAAGGGTACGAGCAACTTCGCAGCCCAATGTACCAGCTCCAAGAAGAAGGCATTTGACAGAGTACAAAGCGTCTATGTTAAGAGACGGTACTGCTCGCCATTTCATTAACTTTAAGTTTAAATCAACAGCAGAAGCAGCCAACCTGCGAAAGGATGAGGATCCGTTTTTTTTAATAAGATTATACCTATTTTATTTGATGAAATCATTGACACAAAGCAAAAAAAAAATTGTACCTTATTGGATCCATGGAATTAGCAAGGTTAATGGATTGAAGTACTTGTTTCTCTTTGTTATGAAGCTCCCATCCCACTGAGTTAGGTACAGTCTCAGCTGATTCTCCTGATGAAAGTGTAACTAAGGCTTGACCAACAAGGGAAAGGTTCAAGTCAGGGAAACCGCGACTCTCTTTGTAGCAGAAGAACCAAACTGTCTCGAGGTTCCATCTTGAGCGAATAAGTGCCAAGTAATTTCGGAGTGGCCAACCAGGATTGTTACGAAGGTGACATGGATCATAGAAACCGAAAAGCAACTGCAGAAAGAAAGATAGATAAAGATGAGTTTTCTTACTGGTTTTTTTTACCTATACTAAAAGAGTTAGTTGTTACACATTACTACCTTATGATGATCACCTTGGCATGCTTCCCAGTCTTTAAGATGTCTGATACTAGCTTTTGAATCAGAAGAAACCGAAACCAAAAAGAATGGAACATCTACAGCAGCAAAGACACACGGATACATAACAGATCAGCTACTACTACTACTAACTGAACTTGAATGATAGTACATAAAAGAGAGAAAGTAAGAATGTTGAGTACCGGTTGTTAAATGTGAGTTGCGCCAATCTTTACAAGCAGCAGATACTGATTCAGCCTCTTGAGAACTAAAATAATCTGAAGCTGGCTTTAATTCTACCAAACTTGCAGGAGGATCAAGATCAAACGCAGGGAACGCAACCAAATATCGAAAACTCCATGTCTTAAGGTCAGCAAAGGAGATAACGAGGAATCTTGATAACACAGCAGGGTCCTCAAGAGCTTTTCCTGATTGAATATCACCCCAAATCTAAAAATTTCACCAACAAAATAAGATTAGACTTCACAACACAAGAACTGATGAGAACCAAGTCAGAGATAAGTTTTGTATTAACCTTGTTTGCTTCTGCTTTGAGCAGACTTTGTTTGTCAAGTTTATGGAAGCTTTCGAGGGTATTGGTGTTATACAAAATCCCAGGAACAGGACACTTATTCCTATTTCCATGGCTAGTAATCGATGATTGTTCATCTAAAGGCAATGACTCTGACGAAAGTCTCAAATAATTTGAGCCTCGTGGATGTGAACATGGTCCACAAAAACCTGAAATCATCAATTCCAACAAAAAAAAAGCACATTAATTTCCATCACATTACAACCAAATTCTGAAATCTGAATTTTTCTACTAACGAACAAAACAGAGGAAATCTAAACCTGAATTATATATCTTTAACGATAAAAAAAAAAAAAAAAAAAAAAACAGAGGATTTCAAAGTTTTCAACTTTTTTTTTGTTTGTTCTGTAACCTAAACGGATCATGAGAACTTGCCCAGAAATTGGGTATTGGTGTTTTGTGTTATTTTTACCGGTGATTGAAATAGGAGAATCGTCGATTCCGAGTTTATCGAGTTTCAAAGAGGAGAAGCTATCCCAGAAACCTTCTTGGACTAAACTGTTCAATGGATTGAATTCAAGTACGGCTGGTGAAGTTTCTTTCTCAGACATGGCTGATCTTATTTCTCTGTGAGATTTGCGATTTTGTTAATGAGAGGAGTGTTAGAAAGAAGAAGAAGACGATGATGAGTCAATCCAGGTACGGGTTCAACATTCGTGATTCAATAGAATGGGATATATATATATATATATACTAGTAGATATTAGGCCCGGGACATTTTTAAAAATATTATAATATAATAATAAAAATTATTGTTATATTTCTTTAAAAAATTATTTTATTTGAAATAATATTTATTTTTAATTATTTTCTAAATCTATATATATCTTTTTAATATTAATTATTTAAAAATATTATAATAATTTATTTTTTATGTATACTATAGTTTTATATTATTTGTTTGTTGTATTTGCATCAATATTTGATGAATTATGTAGTAGTAATTTTAATATTATAATAGTGAGCAAATAAAATTTATTAATTTATTAACTATATAAATTTAGTTTTACCAACCGGCTAATGTGGAAATTAAAACAAATATTTTTTATAGATTAAGTAATATATTTTTTATATTAAAAAAAATAATATATCTTTGTTTGTTAAAATTCAAATCACAATATAGCAGAAAAAAATTCTGCATATTTATTAATCTATATGAAAATTTTAAATAATTTGTAAATAAAATAAAAGAAAGATGATAGGAGAATCATAATTTGAAATCTTAATAAAATCTTTGAAATCTAGTTATTAAAAATCTTATTATCGTCTACTTGGATATAAAATTTTAGTTTTTGAAATTCTGATTGGTTTATGTTTTTAATAAAATATTTAGTAATTTTCGTCCATAATTTTATTAGAAAGAGAAAATATTTTTATTAATTAATAATTATCTGGTTTTTTAATAAAATCCTACCCGTTAATTTTTTTAATTTTTTTTCAAATACAAATTTGTTTTCATTTGAATAGATTTTCTTTACTTTTTAAGATTTTTTTTTGATTTGGCAGCGTCTTTTATTTTTAGTTAAGTTTAATTTATTAATTTTAATTAAATTTTGTTAATAGCAATTGAATGTAATTTTTTACAAATTTTAAAGTTAGTTTTATATTATATTTCTCAATTAATATAGTAGAATCATATATATATATATAAGTAGAGTTTCAGTCTCTCCTTATTGGTCCACTTGGCAATGCAATTTTAACAAAAAAAAAATTTATATTAAAACACAAATTTAAAATAATTAATTTTCATATTTAACTCACATAATTTTAACTGAAAATTAATTGTTTTTAAATTTGTGTATTAATATAATTTTTTTTTGTTAAAATTGCATTACCAAGTGGACCAATAAGTAGAGAGTGAAACCTTACTTTTATATATATGATTATAACTGAAAATAAAATAAATTATGCATTAATCATATTCTACCACTCAATTCTATTCAAACACAATAAATTACTATTGTAACTCCATAGTTCTAAATGTAACTTCCATCATTTCTTATCATATAAATAAGCATTCTCTCAATCTATCATTCTCTCATACTGACATTCTTTTACTATCTCATTTTCACATTCTCTCATTCTCTTCTACAATTCCTCAAATCATTTTTCGTTTTTTTTTGTTATTTTTGATTTCTTATTTTTGTTGTATGGGTTGAAAAAAAAAATGAAATATCATTGTAAATTGTTAATGCTAAATTTTAATTTTAGAGACTACATGATATATATTTTACATTGTTCTTATTTTAAAAGATTTATCTCCTTTATCTAATTTGGATTATTATCTTATAAGTAATCATTCTCTCTTCCTCTCCCACCAATATCAAATGTTGTTATATCTCATATGTGTTGTAAGAGTTTGATTCTATATTTTAATTTAGAAAGTATTATATATATATATATAGATATTACATTGTTCTATTTTTTAAAGATTCATCTCCATTATCTAATTTGGATTACCATCTTATAGTAAACATTCTCTCGTCCTCTCCTACCAATATCAAATGTTGTTATATATCATATGTGTTGTAACTTGTAAGAGTTTGATTCTATATTTTAATATAGAAAGTATTATATATATTTAACATTGTTTTCAATTTTTATTTTATTTATATAAAAAAAATATTTCTTTTATATTTCTTGCCTTTCTAATCTATTCATATTTATTTTTTAAATTTGCATAGTTAAATTTAAATTCACATATGTTGGTTTTAACAAAACAATCAACTTTATTTGAGAATTAGATGTTCCTATTCATTTTTAAACGATCAATGTGTAACATATAAGCATTTTATCTTGCAATCACAAGTTCCATTTCCATTGCTTAACTTCATGGTTAAACTATAATATATGTTGTCCTATTTGTAGGAATAACAACATACTTATTTAATTTATTTAAAAGAGCAGATAATTAAACGAAATAAACATTTCTCCAAATTTTATAATTCAATCAGTGAGTGTACTTATTACTTTGAAAAACTTTTACATTGAAGTTCATAAAATCATATAAGAAAACTAAAATGCTATATTACTTCAAATTTGGAAGGAAACACTTGGTATTTCTTTTAAAAAAAGTCAAAACACATATAAAAATTTATTAATATTTAACTCACTTTAAAGACATTAAAGGTCATTTAAATCAAAAATAACATCTATCCAATAATTTCATACATTCCTCCCACAAATAAAAATATATATATATATATGCTCAATATTGTATTTAAATATTACATATTTTTTAGTTAGCTAAATTTATAGTCACATATATACAATATATATACATAAGAATTTATATTCCTTATTAACATCATAATTCGACCCATTATTTGCTTAACTCAATATTGGTTTCAAAGCCAACTAAAGAAAAACAGAAACAATCTTATTGATATTAGATCAAAACATGGACATACAAACATAATCACTTACATGGAAGATATTTTTTTAAAATAACTTATTATTGCAACATCAATGTATGAAGGGTTTACATAAGCAGTTAATTAGAAAATCTATAATACAACAAATGTATTGGAAACAACATCAGTCAATGATAAGATTGGATCCTCAAAAGCAAGAAACAACATCTTCATAATTCATAAAAAGTAAACGCCACAATTATACACATCTGAACGAAATGGTATAAACATATAGTGTATAAATAAAAGGACGGCAAAGCCCGTATATACCTAATTAAAACGAAATAATACGAAAAAGAAAACGAAAAAGACCAAAAAAACAAGAAAGTATCAATTACACCACAACCCACGCGTTGCGTGGGGAAGCTATGTCAGTAACAAAAGGGTTTGACTTTGAATCGAACGGAAAATTGCAAAACCGGATAGCTTTTCAATTATAATGGTTTAAATCGGACGTTTCAGATTTTCCATAGTAAAACCAAACCGAACCAATTCGGTTTTGTTCTGTGTCTGTAAAACTCGTAATTGTTGTATCCGTCCAATAAACTTGAAGTTCAAAGATCTCATTATCATGACATCACACTCCTCCTTGTTCTTTCTCCTCCTCTCACTCTCTTCAGAAGCTTAGCTTAGTCGTTGGATCTCGTTGATTTCGAAATCTGCGGAGTCTTTTTGCTTTATCAAAATCGGTAATTCTTAAAAAGTCTTCAGTTTTTTTTTTCGTTTGATTCTGATGGGTTGTTTAGTTTAATCACTAGATTCTTCTCCGGTGAAGTAACCCAATAAAGATGAACTTTTTTTTATTTTTTTTTGGTTCTGCCTTTGCTAGAATCTGTTGCCTTTTAGGTTTAGAAGAGTTTACAAAGACCAATCTAGAAATGCATTGGTGATTTGCCCAGTTTTGATTTGAGAATTTGCCTAATTTCATAGTGAAGACAACACTTCTCCTTGACTTGTTGTATAACTCACTGTCTTCCTTGTCCTCTTTTGCGCCAGAAGCTGAAGATGAAAAGTTCATCTCTTTTCATGGCTGCAGCCACTCGATGAAACAGACAAGTGGAGATCACGCTTTCAACCGTCCCTCTACCTTTCAGACCTTTGCCCTGGATCCTCAGGTTAAGAGTAACATAATGGATGACTTGGATCGGTTTGTGGTGGATCAAACGTGCTGCAAGGTGCTCAAGGAAACTGCTAACAATTCCATCCTAGTTGTGGAGGATATAAATTACTTAAGCAACTTCATGAGTACAGAGCTGGAAGATGATGATTCAAAGGTATAAATTTTGATCTCTTGCACTTATAAAGCAACTTTTATTTATAGGAGTTCATGTCTTGGTTTGTATTGGCTTTTCATTAGGTAACACTCTTGGGCTTACTTGATTTTATGGATAGGGGTTGGTCAAACTGTGGTGACCAGAGGGTCATCATCTTCACAACAAACAACAAAGAGATGGTTGATCCAGTGTGTTTCTAAGACCCGGACGCTTGGATAATCATATCCACTTGCCTTACTGCACACCTAGTGTCTTTGAAATTCTGGTTACCAACTATCTCAAAATCTTTACCCACAAGCAGATCAAGGAGTTATTGCTGGAAACTGAAGTAAGTCCTGCTGAGGTTGTTGGGCAGCTGACTGATTGTAAACCTGTGGACCAAAAACTAGAAGGGTTGATTGACTTCTTGACAGCCAAGACGACGAAAATGGACGACTCTCGAAAGGTTGGTGGAAGTGTAGGTTAGTCTTCTTCTGATGATGGTTGACGTGCTATGGTAGAATATATGACTTGATAGTTTGACTCTTATTTTGATTCTGAATTTTGCCTTGGACTATATGGAGATATTTAATGTGGTATCTCATACTGCGGTTTCAGGATTTCTTTTGTCGTAGGATGGTTAAGTCAATGCGTATTGGTTCGAACAAGTTAAGAGGGTATATTGGTTTGTGATTTTGAGATTATGTGAAAAGGTTTCTAATGTTTATAAACATCAAATTATGTTTTACGCCTGTGGCCTTTGCTTTAGTCTTTTTTCTTTTAGTATGCTTCGTGTTTGGCTTCGAGTAACTATTACTTTCTTACGACTTTGAAGTGAAAGAAACTAAACGTAATAAGTCAAGAATGAAAGTTACTTAAACTGCTGAAATGATGATATAGAAAAAAAAACACTATAGTGTTATACATTATTTGTCATTCATGCTCTTCATTTCCTCCTCTTTCACATCCACTGAATCAGTAACCTCAGCTCTATATACATAAAACCTAACTACGACTAAGAACAAGACAAAGTTAACCAGATTGAGTACTGCAAAGAACATGTAATAATAATCCAACCTAGACTCGTTAAGATTATTCAAAATCCATCCCCTTCCTCGCTTCTTTGTTATCTCGGACACTGTCGATAACAAGAAACTGCTCATGAAGTTTCCGACTGCTAAACTCGTTGTCGAATACGATGTTCCTAGACTTTTCATGCAATCGGGAGCTTGATCATAGAAAAATTCTAGCTTTGCAACATTTAAAAATGAATCAGCTATACCCATTAGCACGAATTGAGGAAGCAAAACGAAGATAGTCAAAGGTAGTTTTACTCCGGTTTTATGGATGAGACCATGATCAGCAGCTATTTTGAGTCTATACCTGTTACAAATAAAGAAAGGTGTAAGGAAACTAATGCAACACAAGAAATTATTTGATATGTTTTGTCTTTAATTTTTTTTGTTCCTTCATTAGTTTAAGATGGAAGCTCTTTAATCTTAACAATACCTTTCAGTGACACATGCAACGATCATGATGAGGATATGAAAGGAAAGACCAATTCCCATTCGTTGAAGCAAAGTAATGCCTCTCGGATTTCCGGTGTATTTTCGGGTTAGCTTAACGAAGACTCGATCGTATATGACTATGGAAATGAGCATTGAGAGTGTGACAAATGCGGAGAGACTAGCTGGTGGGATGCTGAAAGCTCCAGTGACTTTCCGGTCTAGAGTGGTTCCTTGTTTAACAAACAAAGTGTTGACTTGAGCGATCATCATGCTTGGGACGAAAGTTATGAACAAGACAGGTAACATTCTTAGCATTTGTTTTGTTTCTTCGACTTCTGTGGTTGTACATAGATTCCATTTATGGTTTGTTCCTGTTTTGAGTGAAGCTCTGTCTAAAAACCTGCAACATATTTACATGTTAAGTACTTTATGTATACTTAGGATATAAAAATTTAAAATTGAGATTAAACTAAATAAAAATACACGTTACCGTAAACTTGGAGTGGCGTGGATCGGGAAGGCGCTTTTCCGCTCATATTCTAGTGAAGGCAGCTCGTGGAAGCTCGTGAGGCCATGAGCCATCGGCGCATTGGCTTTGCGAAACGAAGCCACAATGACACGAGCCATCCTGGTGAATGGGCTACCAGTTGGTAGTTTATGGCGGTAAAACGGAGTGCCCAACAAGAAAATAGAAATGGAAATAGCCAAACCCATTGTTGGAAGTCCATAACCCAAGGTCCAGCCAACATTATCTTGAACATAGACAAGAATAGTGTTGGCAAAGAGAGTACCAAAGAAGATACTAAACATCCACCAATTGAAGAACGATAGCTTTCGAATCTTCTCCTTTGGGTCGAACACATCGAACTGATCGGCTCCTATTGTTGATATGTTCGGTTTTGTACCGCCCGTACCGATAGCTAATGTGTATAACGCTCCAAAGAAAACTGCTAACCGTAAAACCGAAGGGTTTTTGCAATCTTCCACATTAGCCGCGGAACATTCTGGTGGCTTAAGTCCCGGTATGGATACTGATAATGTTAGCACCATCATCCCCTGTGATTCATAAGATAATATATCTCATTTTTTCATTATAGAACTATCGTTTATGCAAGTTATGAGTTGAGTATGAGTGTGAGTGTGAGTGTGAGTGTAAGTGTAAATGTAAGTGTGAACTAATCCAAGTTGTCAATAAATATGCGTACAACTTGCAAACCTCTCTTTTATCAAAAACTAAAAATGTCAAAGAAACAAATCGAATCTTAAACCGACTACCATACCCATATATAGTGGATAAGTCTTTCGAATACTTCATTTATTTTATTAATTGTTGTTCTGATCTAAAAAATTTCTTCTGTCTAGGAACACTTTCTAAAATTTTCGATCGAGACAAGAAGAAATGAGTAATAATGATTTTTTCAAAGTCAACTGTTGGTTCTAAGTACATATGTGGTTCTAAATAATACACATTTTTCTACGTTTTTCTCGTAGAAAAAGTATTGCACGCTTCTATCAACAGGTAAAAAGACTTAATGCAAAAAAAAAAAAAAAAAAAAAAAAGACTTAATGCATAGATTCTAGAACATAAGAACAAAAAAACATGGACTTTAGTTTGGAATTTAAATCGGTCGTTATCTTATCTCGCTCTCATGAACAAAAAAATATGGTCATGCTACAGACAAAACGTAATGGTGAATCATCTCAGTCATCACGTTTTTAGGCTCCCACGTCTATATTCACGTTTTTAGACATATTTACCTAATTTAGTTCTATATAACTATATAACTATCATCACGACTTTGATATGTTAACTCACACATATATATATATATATATATATATATATCATATGTATGTACAAATACAGTTTTAATTATTAAAAAAAAATTCAAAGTCCCACTAACTAGAAACCTCAACATGCAAAGCAACAACAAAAAAATCGTAATAATACAGTATATAATTTTGTTCAAAAAAAACATTACAGTATATATAAAACGTGGTGTCATCAAACACTGATATAAGTGTCCTTGTAATGACAAATTAAAATAAACTATACGTATAGTCCCATAAAGTAATTATATTGTATGGTGTACCGTACGTACGTACGTTTCTGTGGGTTGCTTCGTTATAGAATCAGAAATAAACGTACCGAGAAATAGATAGCACAGGAGATAACGAAAGTGATGTAGCGACCAAGATGAGCGTCTGCGACGTAAGCACCCAAGATTGGTGTGAGCCAACTAGTCCCAACCCAGTTGGTCACATTGTTCGACGACTTGACCGTTCCTTGGTGCAGTTTGGTTGTCATGTAAATCACTAGGTTGCTTGATATTCCGTAATAAGCCATCCGTTCAAACACCTCGTACACTTTTCAGAAGAAAAAAAAAAGAATAAATAGTAAGATTACATAACGAAACAGTAAGAGTATGAATATAAATTTAATGTGGAATATATAGAATATTTTCCTAGAAATTTCTATACTATTTTATGCCGAAAGAAAATTCCTATACTAGAAAATATTAAATATATATGAAACAATGGATCATTGAAATTATGAATATAAATTTTCGTTGACGAAATTTAGTTTTCAGTTCATAGTATTTTTTAAAAAATTATTTAGTGATCAACCTTGTGTTAATTTTTTCTATATGGAAAATAAAATGTTTTTTTCCTTTTTTGCAAAAAGGGTTGGAAAAGAAATTGTTTATGACCTCAAATTAATTTATTTATGTTCTTAATTAGGATAAGATACGTCACTAACTTTTTACTTTCTCTCGTAATCATTAGAAAGATTCCAAGACTCATGGAAGCTTTTAAGATATATAGTAGTAATCTTAAAAATAAAACAAAAAGACTGTTAAGAATCAACGAATAAATCATTTTAATTGTAATCAAAATCTATGAAGAGAAAAAAAAACAATTAATATAGAGGATATAAAATTAATGAAAGAGTAAATACCAACGACGAAGGAACAAGCTTTCCAACGACCTCTAATGGATCTTCGAACAGGATTGCCTCGAAGATCAACGGTTCCATCTTTTGTGTAGTCGTCTCCAACCTCTTCTACTGTCATTTCTTCTCTCACTTCTCTGTCTTTCTTTTTCCTCTCTCTATTTGTTTTTCTTTGTTTGGTAGCTCAAGTGTTTTTTTCTTTGTATAATGTAAAGAGAGAGTGGGCACTTTTGCCTCATATATATATACAAAGTAGATGATGGGGCACATGGATAAAAAGCGAATCTTTCAACGTAACACTTAGAAAGTGTATTCAAAACAGAATTTTGGAGGATTTTGGAGGATTTATGATATTCTGGATTTTAGGAGAATTAAAGTAAATTTTTAAGGTAGTTTGGTAGGTTTATTATTATTTTCAAATTTTGAAAAAAAAAATAGTTTGTAATTTGATGAGATTTAATGAGATTTGGTGAGACTTAAGTGGGTTTTTAAAAAATTCTCAAGTCCAAACGAGAGGTGTTCATATAGCATAACACAAAGAATATGTTGAACATATTCATATGTATAGAGGTTGGTTTTTGGTTTTTTGGCAATTTGATCGGAACAGTATAACTCAAAGATTTCAATTGAAAAGTACAAAACATAATTTAAAGATAAATTAAAACACTTTTGCTTCCATATTCATAGCATTGGTCCACATATGTGTAACCATTGTTGTTCTCCAGTTATTAGCATGAACTCTTTGTTGTTCTTGAGTACCATGAAACTCTTCATCTCAATTATTTTCACAAAAACTGACACCACCGTAATATGCACATGAAGCTTTTATCCTAATCTCGAGAGTATATATACCTAACAACTAACAATAATAAAATAAAATAAAACAAAACGTGAAGTCCATAATTAACACACAAGAAAAACAGAGAAAGGAGAAGAGAGAGAGCCCAAAACGAGAGAGGAGAAGAGAACAGAGAAAGGTAGAGAGAGAACCCAGACTTTTGCAATTCGTAATTTGTTTTTTTTTTTTTAAGCAATCATTCAAAACAACCTCTCGAAGGTGAGATTTTTTAAAAAGAGGATTTCCCTTATAAAAATGTACCGAAAGTCTCCCACAATCATTATTATGTTTTCTAAAAAAAAAGAACTTGGTTTTGAATAACAGTGGATTTGTTATGATTTTTGCAAATTGTTGATTGAATAACACTGAATTGTAAGTGATTTTGTATAATTTTTAACAAATTTAATATTCAATAACAGTAGATTTGAGATGTGATTTTAAAATCACTAGTTGAATAACAGGGGATTTAAAAAAAAATCACAAATCCTCCCAAATTCTGTTTTGAATACACCCCCATTATATTTACTGCCTAATGTGAAAGTTAATAAAATTATTCAGTATTCCTTAATCGTCCAATAGGGAGTTTTGGACAATTATCCTAACCTTTCTGTACAAAATAATTGCATTACTAAATATGAAAAAAAATTAGGATAGGGAAATCTATTTTATCTTACTTTTCCTTTTTTTTTGGTAGAATGACTACAAAATAATTATTATGGTGACTCATCGGCATGATTTGTCTTTTCAGTCGATGAAACAGAGAAGTGGAGATCTCACGCTTTCAACCATCCCTCTACCTTTCAGACCTTTGCTCTGGATCCTTAGGTTAAGAGTAACATAATGCATGACTTGGATCGGTTTTTGGTGGATCAAACGTGCTGCAAGGATGTGGGGAAAGCTTGGAAGAGAGGTTATCTCTTGTATGGTCCGCTTGGGACAGGCAAAACAAGTTTGGTTGCTGCCATGTCGAATGATCTACAAGTTGATGTATATTATCTAGACATTACTGGAGTTAGCAACAATTCTCAGCTTTTGACGTTGCTCAAGGAAACTGCTAACAATTCCATCCTTGGTGTGGAGGATATAAATTACTTAAGCAAGTTCATGAGTATTGAGCTGGAAGATGATGATTCAAAGGTATAAATTTTGATCTCTTGCACTTATAAAGCAACTTTTATTTATAGGAGTTCATGTTTTGGTTTGTATTGGCTTTTCATTAGGTAACACTCTTGGGTTTACTTGATTTTATGGATCGGGGTTGGTCAAACTGTGGTGACCAGACACCAGAGGATCATCATCTTCACAACAAACAACAAATAGATGGTTGATCCCGTGTTGCTAAGACCAGGACGCTTGGATATTCATATCCACTTGCCTTACTGCACACTAGTGTCTTTGAAATTCTGGTTACCAACTGTCTCAAAATCTCTGACCACAAGCTTTTCAAGAAGATCAAGGAGGCTGGAAACTGAAGTTAGTCCTGCTGAGGTTGTTGGGCAGCTGACTGGTAAAAAATCTGTGGACCAAAAACTAGAAGGGTTGATTGAGTTCTTGACAGCCAAGAAGACGAAAATGGACGACTCTCGAAGGTTGGTGGAAGTTTAGGTTAAGTCTTCTTTTGATGATGGTTGACGTGCTATGCTAGAATATATGACTTGCTAGTTTGACTCTTATTTTGATCCTGAATCTTGCCTTGGAGTATATGGAGATGTGTAAGTCTATGTGTCGAAGGTGAAAGCATGAAGACTTACGATGCTACAAGGTTGGTTTGTTGGACTCTGGAAAATAGGTTCACGCGTAGAAACCGTAACGGAGATCGAGTGACGTGGCTGTGTTTGTGTTTTTAGAGACTCTTTGATTAAAGAATAAGTTATTATCATATTTATTAAGAAGATTTGGGCTTATCCTTTAATAGGAAAGTAGGTCATATGAGGTATCCTATATATTGTATTATTGGACAAACATGTTGTTTGGCCGTTCAAGAAGAATTTTAGAAAACTAAGCGAATAAGCTTTTAGGGTTATTAGAGATTTTGGTTGGATTAAAAATTGGTCAGTGACAAGTCGTGTTGACTGTGTGTAAATCTGATTAAATATATCTTGTAAGATTGTTTAAGTGATTCTTAATAAGAAAAGAAGTTCTTTTCAATATTGGCTGCATCTTCGTTTTTGCAATTGGTATCATAGCAGTCAACCAACGAGAGCTCTATACTCGCTACAGGTTGAGATCTTGGGATAATGATGCAGTCGGGTAATGAGTTGATGATGCTTCAAAGAGCTGTGATCTTGGATGAACAAAGCTATGGTCGTTGGAAGGTATGCATGGTTCAGTTGATCCGTAATCTAGGTGAGGATGCTTGGACGGCTGTGGAAGAAGGATGGGAACCTCCCTATGAGAAAACCGAAGCTGGTGACAAGATCACTAAACCTAAGGCATGCTGGACGGTAGAAGAAAAGAACTTGTCTAAATACAATGCTAGGGCTCTTAATGCTATCTTTGGAGCTAGTGATGATGATGAGTTTAAGCTTGTTCAAGGTTGTGAATCAGCTAAAGATGCTTGGGACATTCTGCAGAAGACTCATGAAGGAAACTCAAGTGTCAAAAGAACAAGATTAGACCAACTTGCATCTCAATTTGAAGTCTTGAGGATGGATCCAGGAGAGTCTATTTCACAGTTTAGTGCAAAATTGAGTGCTATTGCTAATGAAGCAAAGAATCTTGGTAAGATCTATAAGAATACCAAGCTGGTTAAAATTTTTATTAGATGTCTGTCATCTAAGTATGCAGCACACAAAGCTGTCATGCGAGTCTCTGGAAACACTGATACTTTGAAATTTGAAGATCTGGTTGGTGTGTTAAAGTCAGAAGAAATGGAGGTTGCTGAAGAACAAAGAATTCATGACAAAGGGATTGCTTTCAAGGCAGACGATACAAGTGACCAGTTAAAAGAAATTAAGGAGAATATGTCGTTGATGGCAAGGAACTTTGGAAAGGCTTTGAAGCGTGTTGAAAATGGTCAAGGAATAGATTCTTCTAGCTGGAACAGAAACGATGCAGAGAGATCTAACAATCGTTTCAACAAGACTGAAAAGGAGAAGGCTGATCATAGAAAAGATGTGCAATGTCACGAGTGTAATGGTTTTGGACACTACAAACCTGAATGTCCTTTGACAAAGAGGAAGGAGATGAAATGCTTTGAGTGTAAAGGAATAGGTCATTTGAAAATAGAATGTCCAAATTTGCAAAAAGCAAAGAACAAGTCATTTCTCAGCTATAGCGACTCAGAGTCAGAAAGTGATGAAGAAGAAGGAATGCTCAATCTCTTTGCTTTCAGTGTCAAAAGCGATGATGTGCCAGTTGAAAGCTCCAATGATGATGAGGAAGAATCAATTACAAAAGAAAGCTACTGTGTTTTGTATGACAATTGGGTTCAGCTTTGTAATGAAAAGCTGTTACTTATCAAGGAAAAGCTGAAACTAGAAGCCAAAGTTAACATGCTGGAAGAAAGGAAGCCTGAAGTTTTGATCCGTGATGAACTTCCTCCTACTGAAAAGGAGCTGTTTGAGAGGAAATTGAAGAACTTACATGAGATGTATGGTTTAGAAAAAGAAAGATCAACAAGCCTAGAAAGGGAATTGAATGAGAACCACAAAAAAATCAGGATGTTGAACAATGGTGGAAAGAAATTAGATGAGATCTTGTCAATGGGAATTGTTGGATCTCAACATCGTGGTCTGGGCTATAACGAACAACAGGATGTTGAACTTTTGTCATGTGATAATTCTATAAGCTTTGTGAAAAGTAACGTAACTCATGCTGTGGAGTCGACTGTTCTGAACAAAGTTGAACTACAGAGGAAGGCTGTAGTACCTGCAAAAAACAGAGCATCACGAGTCAGGTCTGGAAATCCTCGACAAAGCTGGACAGATTCCAAGCAAATAAGAAGTAATATTGTGTGTTTTCACTGTGGCAATACAAGTCATGTTCGTAGTTTCTGTTTCAAGTTTAAGAACAAAATCAAGGAGCTTTGGATGGCTAGAAAATGTTTCATCGATCCACTTCACTTTTGCAAAGTCTGGGTTGCTAAAAAGGATCTTTACAGTAAGGTTTCTGAACATAATGAAAGACAATATAATCAAGTAATCCAGGAAACTGAGGAAATCAACTTATGCTGCAATCTCTCGAAGATAGTCACTGAAGAAGATGTTGGAGTTGAACCTGAGGTTTTACAGAAGCATGTTGCAGAACCACCTGTACAAGAAAAAGTCACAACTGAATCAACTAGATCCAATAGTGCTGATTGGAATGATGAATCATCAGGAGTCTTAGCTACATCTAAACAGTTTCAAAGACATAAGAATCACTCTGCTGCAGTTGCAGTTGTTGAGCAAACCCCTCATCATATTCAGATGAATTTTCAAGAAGTGGTGCAACATTGGCCCTGATTGGTAACGGCTGTTATTTTTGGCTGTAAAGACTTTGACTTTAAAATTTTAGCTGTAGAGAATTTGGCTGTAGATGCTTTGACTGTAGAAACTTTAACTGTTAAAATCTGATTGTTTACCAGCAACTTTTAAAGCTGTAGCTGTTATTTTTATTATTATTATAAGTATTAATAATAAATATATATTATGTCAGAAATTAATTTATATAACATTTTAATGACAAAATAAATTTTATTAATGATAAATTAAAATTTTAAAAAATATAAATCAATCAAATATGAAATTTTGTCTGAAAACTAATTAAAAACAAACAACTATAAGAATAATTTTCGGTAACAATACACTTCAGCAATAAATTAAAAGATAGTAATAATACAATAGTCAATATAAAATTTTGCTAACAATATTCTGATTTTTCTTTTGTTTTTGGTGATTGATTCTTGATTATACTAGCAAATATCAATAGTGTCTTTTAATTGTTTTGAATGTTTTTTTTCTATTGAGTAGTTATATGAGCAGTCAAAAATCTATTAACCACTAATCAATGCATTGTTTGAATGTTATTCTCTTATTAATGATGAATTTCATAAACTCTTTTATAGTATTATTAGTGATGATGATGAAAAAATAAAATTTATTATTGAAATAGGTCTTAAAAGAAAGAGAAAAAAATGAAAATAATTAATTTATAAAAATAAAATATGTAAAATATTTATATATATTTTTGAAGAGGTTTTAAATATAAAAGGGTGAAAAAAAAGAATGCTTTAAAAATTGTTTTGTTTTAAAGCATGAATTTGACGCTTTAAAAAAAAGAGGAAAACAAGGAAGAGAACAAAAAAAGTGACTTTTAAAACTTTAAAAAAATTAAAAGCCAAAAAAGCATGATTGGCAAAAAAATGGCTGTCATGACTTTAAAAAAATTTAAAGTCTTAAAAGTAGGCTACCAATCAGGGCCATTGTTGTGTTTTAAAAGTTGAACCTAAGGATATCATAACAGCTCTTGAGGATTATTTTTGGTACAAGGTATAAAACTTATATGTGGCTAGATCTATATGTTAAAGTAAGAAACGCAAACTTTGTTAACGGGGTTCGGATAACCTACATCCCCGGGACCAAGTCCAGAATTCATTAACTAGAAAAGTTGTATCATACAATTGTATCTGATGGGGCGACGCCACACACCTTGTCTGAACCCTAAGGCGCACACCTCTTCATGAAACCCTCTCCTGGTATTTATAACAATTGCTCAAACCTAGAATTGACAACTTTCCTATTCTAAATCGGTAAACTAACATATTTAGATAACTCCTAAATAGAATTAATCCTAATTCCATAACTCGGTAGGATTAGTATAGCTTGCACCTCAAGCTATCTTCAAGCTTATGCCAACATTCTCCCTCTTAAGCTTGAACTCCTTTTCTTTCAAATCTCTCATGCCAATGAGATCCCTCATTTCTTTATAGTTGTTTCTTCCAAGCACTTTAGTCAAGATATCCGCCTTTTACTCACTCCCGCGTACATGCTCGACTTCCACTTCCCCACTCTCCACATCTCTTATATCTCTACAAAAGCTCATCTTATTTCCGTGATTGATCCCCCTTTTGATGTCTTCACCAAAAAACAATTAACACCTGAAAACTGTGCGCGAAACAGACTGAAGAGGCTTGAACAAATAACAAACCAACCAACACTATCTTCATCTCCTTCATTCTTTTGCTTAAGTTAAACAAGATTCAACTTCTTAACCATCTTTAATACCCACAAGTATCATGTTCATCCCACAGAGACATAGAGACTTCACCTTAGTCTTTCTAGTCTTTGTGACTGCAGGAGACACATCTTAGATTGATCCCAATCAGCTTCTCATAGGATTTTCTTTTCAAATAAGCTTGATATCTCCTTGCAAATTTCCTTTGAAAACTTATGACTGAACTTATGATAATCACTGAGAAGAACCTCTTCTCCTTTTTTCATCAAAAGAAATCTTCAAATACTTCAACCTTGATGATGCAGATCATATCTCCTTGTCCCTTTCTTTTTTTTCAAACAACTCTACATTTCCTTTCAGATCTCTTTTAATCTCTTCAACCACACAATCTTCTTTATGAACTTTGTTAATCACACATACCTGTTTACAAGCTGAGAAGATGATCATCTCTTCTGAAATTATGCTCTCCAATCTAACCTTCAATATATTTCTTCACAACTTCTTGTTTGAGACAACTAAAAATCCTGCATTTTTTTCATCAGTTTTGATGCAGAGCACAATGGAGTAGCAAACCAACCCAAAAAATTATGAAATTTTGTGGCAATATCAACAACAGTCATATGAAGACACAGGAAAAAACATATCACGATTTCCATTTACGGTTTGAAAGTTACGGCCACTTTCCCAGAACAGATCCGGAATGATGCAACCTGCAAGCAGTCCAACTTTGAAAGCAAGTTCCCACTAAACCACAAGGAATCAGATGACAATCTTTATATCAATGGAAAGATCTCGCTCTCAAGAATTCAGAACATCTTTCGTAGCTTAAATCCGAGATCTGTAGCAATAATTACCGAAGAAGAAAGTACCAACCCTAGAAGGAAAACTGTTCTTGAATCCCCCGGAAACTTCTTCTTTTCATCATTCTTACGATTCCTCTTGTTCTTCTTGCATCTGTTCACTTTCTCTTTTGTAGGATTAAGCAATGAATCAACTTCCAACACTCCCTCTTGATTCATTAGCTGAATCCCCAAAGTCCAAAAAATTAGGAGATTTGATCCCACACGCTACTTCTTCTCGGTTGGTTCGTGAATCTCTTTCATGACATTGGTAGAACTCATTTGTGAGTTCCCTTACTCCCTCATTGCTTACAATCTTCACAAGATTTTAATTTGCTTTGTCACTCTCTCTCTCAGATCTCCCTCTTGCTCTTATTCTTCATGAATTTTTTCTTTCCTCTTTCTTCTTCTGCAGGTCCTTAGAGTGGAATAACTCTTTTCCCACTTCAATGGAGCTAATGCTTCACGTCAGTCTCTTCCGGTTAATCAAACCCTCACCACGTCGATTGTTCTTCATGGAGACTCTATGCTCTCCACAGTCCACACACATGTAATTCACTTCTCCCTCTTTTTTTGATTGTGTGTCTCAATAAGGCAAACATCTCTACCTCCAAATCATGCCCACCGTTGCACCTTTTGGCAAGTATCCATAATTTGAGTGTCTCGACTTGATCTTCACAACCCCGCAAAGTCAAGCCTTCAACTCCCATCTCGATCAGCCACAGTAAATTAAATCCTACCTCCAAGTCTTCTACTCATAATCTCACATGACGCCTTTAAACCTTCAAACCAAATATATCTCCAAAAAAAAACGCTGTCGGCTTCTTCTTTTTTTTCTTTACAAACTCTCTTCTATGTTGTGTCAATTCAGTTCTCCATCATCTTATTCATAATTGATCATCCAAACATGATATGTCTTTGTTCTTCTCTTCACCCTCAACGGACAAAGAACTGGATACGATGCAATATTTTTCTTCATTAATTTGTTAGTACCGAAACAACCGAAACAGTCAATACTTTTGATTTCATAAGCTCTTGTGCGCAACTTCTCTTCTTTAGAGCAATCAGTCAATCACGATTCACAAACATACTCTCTCTAGTGACGTCTTTATCCAATACTCTTTCGACTCAGAGACCAGACCATGCTTAGTTACAATTGTAATCTGTAATCAACCCAACGAAACTTTGTCCAGCTTCTAATCCCAAAGCTCAACCAAGTTTTGGAACAAACCCATCACACAACTTCGACACGAGACCGACAAAGCTCATCTCTTCAAATCGACCTCTTGCTTCTTCCTTCAGGGTTTGTAAATTTTGATATTCAAAGAAGGATTAGATTATCTTCATCTGAATTAAAATAAAACAACAATATTCTTATCTCTTAATCATCGAAACGAGTCAGAGACGAGGATGACTCTCAATGCCTTTGAGAGTTGAGACCTTATCCTTATCTTCGCATCACTAGAATCAGTTGTAGCTCTGATTTGAATCAGTTATTTGCTATAGTTATTTGCATCAAAGCATATATCCCTGGTAAAATAAAAAAATCAAATTTGATGCTTTAAAGTTTCTGAATCAAGCACCCTCTGATTTTGTGAGCTTCTCTATTCAACTTCTTATTTATTCCTCTAACTCATGATGAAATCTTGCTTTACAATTCTGATTGACCACTATTTATCCGATCCGGTGACGTCTCTTTGCCAATCCAAAATATATATAGAGCTTTATTCCCAATTGATTCTGATTTTTGGGCTTCAAAACAAACAACAACCAAAAGAGATTTCCTTTTCTAAAATCTGACATCTCTCGTACTGGAGCTTCTTCACGCATCTTGCTTCATACTGAACGACTTCAATACTTCTTACGCCTTCGTTCCTCTCTCGTGGTAGCAAGATCTTGTGCTGTCGATGTTGTTCCCTTTTTTTTTTTTTTTTTTCTTTTTTTCTAAATTCACACAAGACTTAAATATGAGTCATGATTCATAAAACCATATGAGATCCTCTTCATCCAAACTCCTCCTTCTTTTGACAGCACAAGAAGCGATAATTCTGAATCTTCTTTTGAACTTGATACGTCAACAACTTTCATCATAGCCCTAACACACCGTATCTCTATTTTGCTTCGTTTTTTCAAATTTCATAAAGCATACGCATAAACACGATCTCACTTCTCATTCTTCTTGTCTTGCCACAAATCCAAGATCACACCCGAAGCAAGAACAGATCTCTATCGAGCACCGCTCTGATACCAAATATAAAACTTATATGTGGCTAGATCTATATGTTAAAGTAAGAGACGCAAACTTTGTTAATGGGGTTCCGATAACCTACATCCCCGGGACCAAGTCCAGAATTCATTAACTAGAAAAATTGCATCATACAATTGTATCTGATGGGGCGACGCCACACACCTTGTCTGAACCCTAAGGCGCACACCTCTTCATGAAACCCTCTCTTGGTATTTATAACAATTGCTCAAACCTAGAATTGACAACTTTCCTATTCTAAACCGGTAAACTAACATATTTAGATAACTCCTAAATAGAATTAATCCTAATTCCATAACTCGGTAGGATTAGTATAGCTTGCACCTCAAGCTATCTTCAAGCTTATGCCAACACAAGGCATGATAGGAAGCTTGTTGTGTCTCACTGCTTATGTCTTTATCCTTGTTTTTATATGAATGTGCACTCATGTTGGGGGAGATGATGAAATGATGATATTGGTGATGATGGTGATGTTGTAGCTTATGTGGTTGAGACTTATGGAGCTTGAGTTGTCACATTCAAATAAAAAGGGGGAGAATAAAAGCATGAAGACTTACGATGCTACAAGGTTGGTTTGTTGGACTCTGGAAAAGAGGTTCACGCATAGAAACCGTAACGGAGATCGAGTGATGTGGCTGTGTTTGTGTTTTTAGAGACTCTTTGATTAAAGAACAAGTTATTGTCATATTTATTAAGAAGAATTAAGCTTATCCTTTAATAGGAAAGTAGGTCATAGGAGATATCCTATATATTGTATTATTGGATAAACATGTTGTTTGGCCGTTCAAGAAGAATTTTAGAGAACTAAGTGAATCAGATTTTAGGGCTCTTAGAGATTTTGGTTAGATTAAAAATTAGTCAGTGACAAGTCGTGTTGACTGTGTATAAATCTGATTAAACATATCTTATAAGATTGTTTAAGTGATTCTTAATATGAAAAGAAGTTCTTTTCAATATTGGCTGCATCTTCGTTTTTACAGAAGGATTGTAATTCTATGTGTTTTGGTTCGAATGACACTAAGTTAGAGGGTAGAGTGGTTTGTGATTTTGTAAAAAAGTCTCTAATTCGATAATATAAATATCAAATTATGTTCTAAAGCATGTGGCCTTTGCTTTAGTCTTTTTTATTTGGTATGGCTCGAGATTGGATTCTAGTATAATTTTTACTCTCTTCAGACCATGGAATGAAAAATCTAAACGTAAAAGTCAAGAATGAAAGTTACTGAAACTGCTGAAATGATGATATAGAAAAAAACTATAGTATTATTCATTATTTGTCATTCATGCTCTTTCATTTCCTCCTCTTTCACATCCACTGAATCAGTAACCTCAGCTCTATATACATAAAACCTAACCACGACCAAGAACAAGACAAAGTTAACCAGATTGAGTACCGCAAAGAACAGGTAATAATAATCCAACCTAGACTCGTTAAGATTATTCAAAATCCATCCTCTTCCTCGCTTCTTCGTTATCTCAGACACTGTCGATAACAGGAAACTGCTCATGAAGTTTCCGACTGCTAAACTTGTTGTCGAATACGATGTTCCAAGACTTTTCATGCTCTCGGGAGCTTGATCATAGAAAAATTCTAGCTTTGCAACTTCTAAAAATGAATCAGCTATACCCATTAGCACGAATTGAGGAAGCAAAACGAAGATAGTCAAAGGTAGTTTTACTCCGGTTTGGTGGATGAGACCATGATCAGCAGCGATTTTGAGTCTATACCTGTTTCAAAAATACCATATAAAAAGGTGTAAGACACAAGAAATATTTGATATGTTTTGTCTTAATGTTCTGTTCCTTAATTATTTACTTAGTTTAAGATGGAAGCTCTTTAATCTTAACAATACCTTTCAGTGACAGATGCAACGATCATGATGAGGATATGAAAGATAAGACCAATTCCCATTCGTTGAAGCAAAGTAATGCCTCTTGGATTTCCAGTGTATTTTCGGGTTAGCTTAACGAAGACTCGATCGTATATGACTATGGAAATGAGCATCGAGAGTGTGACGAAAGCGGAGAGACTAGCTGGTGGGATGCTGAAAGCTCCAGTGACCTTCCGGTCTAGAGTGGTTCCTTGTTTGACAAACAAAGTGTTTATTTGAGCGATCATCATGCTTGGGATGAAAGTTATGAACAAGACTGGTAACATTCTTAGCATTTGTTTTGTTTCTTCGACTTCTGTGGTTGTACATAGATTCCATTTATGATTTGTTCCTGTTTTGAGTGAAGCTCTGTCTAAAAATCTGCAACATAGTTACATGTTAAGTACTTTATGATATACTTAGCTATAATAGTAAATTAAATTTGAGATTGAACTAAATAAAAATACACATGCATTACCGTAAACTTGGGGTGGATTGGATGGGGAAGGTACTTTTCCGCTCATATTCAAGGGAAGGCAGCTCGTGGAAGCTCGTGAGGCCATGAGCCATCGGTGCATTGGCTTTGCGAAATGATGCCACAATGACACGAGCCATCTTGGTGAATGGGCTACCAGTGGGTAGTTTATGGCGGTAAAACGGAGTGCCGAACAAGAAAATGGAAATGGAAATAGCCAAACCCATTGTTGGAAGTCCATAACCCAAGGTCCAGCCAACATTATCTTGAACATAGACAAGAATAGTGTTGGCAAAGAGAGTACCAAAGAAGATACTAAACATCCACCAATTGAAGAACGATAGCTTTTGAATCTTCTCCTTTGGGTCGAACACATCGAACTGATCGGCTCCTATTGTTGATATGTTCGGTTTCGTACCACCCGTACCGATCGCTAATGTGTATAACGCTCCAAAGAAAACTGCTAATTGTAGAACCGAAGGGTTTTTGCAATCTTCCACATTAGCCGCGGAACATTCTGGTGGCTTAAGTCCCGGTATGGATACTGATAATGTTAACACCATCATCCCCTGTGATTCGTAAGATAATATTCATCTTTTTTAACGTTAGTATCATTTTCTTCAGTCTAGAACTATCTTTTATGCAAGTAGTGAGTATAAATGTATAATAAGTGTAATTAGTGTAAGTGTGGACTAATCCAAGTTGTCAATAAATATGCGTACAACTTGCAAACCTCTTTTTTTTTCCCAAAAAATTCATTTATATATGATACTGTCAAACTACAGCTACATCCGGAGAATCCATTTTGGAGAATCCATTTTGGAGAATCAAAGTTATTACAGCAACTTGCAAACCTCTCTTTTATCAAATGTAAAAGAAACAAATCGAATCTTAAACCGACTACCATTATTATAGTGGATAAGGCTTTCGAATATTTCATTTATTTTATTTATTGTTGTGCTGATCTACCATTTTTCTTATGTGTAGAAACACTTTCTAAAATTTTCGATCGAGACAAGAAAAAATGAGTAATAATGTTTTTTTCAAAGTCAACTGTTGGTCAAAGTACATATAGTTCCAAATACACATTTTCCTCGTAGAAAAAGTATTGCACGCTTCTATCGACAGGCAAAAAGACTTAATGCATAGACTCTGGTACATAAGAACAAAAAAAATTGGAGTGCGATTTTATTGACCTTAGTTTGGAATATAAATCGATCGTTCTTATCTCAATATCTCTTATCAGTTCTCGTTGACTCGCTTTTAAAATTTTCTTCATAAATTATCACTTAGTATCTAAAACTTAATATATTTGAAGATATCAAAATCGAAACTATATCCGTTAAAACAATGTCACTCTTGAAATGTTTACTCTAGAGACTCTTACCACTTAAATGACCAAAATATTTAAACAATATGTTATTCCGTATACAATGTGAAGAGTCGTTAAAAAGATGGTCATGCTACAAAACGTAATCATGAATCATCACGTTTATAGGCTCCCACGTTTATATTCACGTTTTTAGACATACTTGCCTAATTTACTTCTATATAACTGTCGTCACGACTTTGATCTGTTTAATTGTAACATATATATATATATATATATATATGTATGAACAAAGATAGTTTTAGTTATTTTTAAGAAAATCAAACTCCCACTAACTAGAAACCTCATTACCTCAACATGCAAAGCAACAAAAAAAAAAAAAAAATCGTAAAAATACAGTATATAACGTGGTGTCATCAAACACTGATCTAAATGTCCTTGTAATGACAAATTAAAATAAACTATACGTATAGATAAATTAATTATTTTGTATGATGTACCATGTACGTTTCTGTGGGTTGCTTCGTTATAGAATCAGAAATAAACATACCGAGAAATAGATAGCACAAGAGATAACGAAAGTGATGTAGCGACCAAGATGAGCGTCTGCGACATAAGCACCCAAGATTGGTGTGAGCCAACTAGTCCCAACCCAATTGGTCACATTGTTCGACGACTTGACTGTTCCTTGGTGCAGTTTGGTTGTCATGTAAATCACTAGGTTGCTTGATATTCCGTAATAAGCCATCCGTTCAAACACCTCGTACACTTTTCAGAAGAAAAAAAAAAGAACAAATAGTAAGACTACATAACGAAACAGGAAGAGTATGAATAAGAAATTTAATAAGGAATATATAGAATATTTTCCTAGAAATTCATATACTATTATGCCGACAGAAAATTCCTACACCAGAAAATATTAAATATATATGAAACAATGGATCGTTGAAATTATGAATATAAGTTTTCGTTGACGAAAATTAGTTTTGAGTTCATAGTATTTTTTTTAGTCATTAGTGATCAGCCTTGTATTAATTTTTTCCATATGGAAAATAAAATGTATTTTTTTCTTTATTTGTAAAAGGGTTGGAAAATAAAATGTTTATGACCTCAAATAAATATATTTATGTTCTTAATTAGGATAAGATACGTCACCAACTTTTTACTTTCTCTCGTAACCATTGAAAAGGTTCCGAGACTCATGGCAGCTTTTAAGATATATAGTAATCTTAAAAATAAAATAAAAGACTGTTAAGAATCAACGTATAAATCATTTTTATTGTAATCAAAATCTATCAAGAAAGAAACAATTAATTCAGACGATATAAAATTAATGAAAGAGTAAATACCAACGACGAAGGAACAAGCTTTCCAACGACCTCTAATGGATCTTCGAACAGGATTGCCACGAAGATCAACTGTTCCATCTTTTGTGTAGTCGTCTCCAACCTCTTCTACTGTCATTTCTTCTCTCACTTCTATGTCTTCCTTTTCCTCTCTCTCTCTCTCTATTTGTTTGGTAGCTTAAGTGTTTTTTTTTTTGTATAATGTAAAGAGAGAGTGGGCACTTTTGTCTCATATAAATACAAAGTAGATGATGCGTCACATGGATAATGCGAATCTTTCAACGTAACACTTATATTTACTGCCTAATGCCTAATGTAAAAGTTATTAAATTATTCATATTCCTTAATCGTCCAATTGATTTTTGGAAACTTATCCTAACCTTTCTGTACAAAAATAATTGCATTGCTAAATATATAGTACGAAGACATCTTAGGATAGGGTATTTTATCTTTGACTTGACTAAAAAATAAAATTTTCTTTTTTTTTGGTAGAATGACTACAAAATAATTATTGTGATAGCTCATCGGCATGATTTGTCTTTTCATACAACTCGCTCAATAATATGAAAATTCACATACAATTTGAGAAGATCCGTAGAGTGATTTTCTTTGGCTATTATATCAGAATCTGCATATGATACAATCATACAAGTTTATATAATACTGTATGTGCTCAGTTTTTTTTTAGTCAAGTGAGTATTATTTCTAATAGGCCCTTCAAGATGATGATTTTTCTAACCATTGATCTCTGTATATTCAAATATGAACCGGCGGTGGACCATTATTTGGATTAAGTTGATTATATTATAGATTGGATTGAGTTTGTGTAAATCGGATTCTGCTACAATATTAAACTATAGGTTTCTGATTTAAAACCAGTTGACACCTTCAAAATTTCAAGCATTTGGCTCTAGGCTGTTGCCCCTCAACTTCCAGCCCTCAGAGTTTTGATTGGTAAAATGAGATCTCACGAGTGAAAAACTAAACTCCTTTTAAAAAATTTCCACTTGTAAAATTGATTCGCTTTCAGGTTTCGTCAGTAACTTAACTATTAGCCATATTGAGATTTTTATAATATACAGATGTTTTGTCTTAACGTACGTATGCAAAATATTCCGAAAACATTGCTTGAAAAGAAGCAATAATTTTTAGTGGTTACCTCGATTATTTTATAAACAAGTTTGTATGAGTTTCAACTTTTTAATAGTATTGAATCTTCTCATGACAAGTTCCAGCTCACTAATTACGAAACACATTAATTAAAATTATTTTTTTTGGTTATGTATTGCCATTTTTTTTGTTTATTTAACTACTTTGTGTCATTATCGTTGAATATATGATGAGGCAAAGAGATATTTTCACACCTTCTTATATTTAGCACGAGCAGCCTGGATTTTCGCTGAATCTTTTCAGACTTTCATAATCTTATACTATAGTATTAAATTTCCATTGGGATTCTTATAGATTTTGCCACTTCTCAATCCTTTTTTTTTCTGAATCTGCCATTTCCTTTAAATATTTAAGATTTGTTATTTTTCGTCACTATAAAATCTATACATTTGTAAGAATATTTTTGTTAAAATGTATATTTTATAACAAATACTAAACCCAAAAAAAATGGAACAAAAAAAACTACACATTATGTTTTAAAATCTTGAAAATTGACAAATCCATAAATTTTAGCTAAAATGGCAAAATCCTTCAATGCTACTAAGAAAAATTGCTTTTTCATAATTGATTCATTCATATTTCATGTAGCTCATCTCGTGCAGACGTGCACCCACCTCGTTGTGTATGTTATATATATATTTGTCTAATTAATCTAAAGAAAGAACAATTATACCGCGCTAACCCTAGTAAAGCAAACCAAACTAATTTATTAAACGAGCCTCTAATATTTGGTCAATATGCACTAGCTAGTAGTTGGTCGATGATTATTCAAGGGAAGAAAAAATGACTCTCAAATTGTCATTTTGCGTAATAAACCAGCCTCGATCATCGACCAAATTCCATAATATTTGACGTTAATATCATGTAGTATAATAACGAAACCAACAAAACTAAAAAAAAAAGGTCTTAAGATGATCTTATAACCAGCACCTTTCGAACTTTAAAAGGCTTAGTGGAAAAAAGGAAAGCTTAAATTTGGAAAAGTAATTGGGATGTTAGCTTCAAATGCAATTGGGGATCCAACCACGTGGATACAAAAGGAACAAAAAGGGGTTTCTACTTTCTAGCGTTGGTTACATTGGTTACCTAAATTCAAATAGATAAATAGGCATCAAAACATACACAAGTATTATAGAAAAGACTCATTCTAATTCTAACTAAAAAGGTAATGAGTATAAATGGAAAAAAAAAAAAAAAAAAGAGAGAGAGAGCTGATCGTATTAGTAGTAGACAGACATTATTGTATTACTGAAACGAAATGGTAAGGAGCAATGCTACATTTGATTTTAATTTTCAAGAATATATCATTTTACCGTATTTATGCCATGGTATTTACTGAAACCCCAAAATTCTTTGTGGAAAATAATTAGCATTCTGTTGTTGTCAGTTTTGTTTGCAACTGACATTTCACCCCAAAATAGAAAAAATAGGAGGAAGAAAAAGCTCCTAATTGTGAGTTTGTGACCAAAAATAGAGAAGTGTTGAGAGATTTGAATTTGGGCCAAAAAATGAGACCATTTAAAACAGGCTTTATACTGCTGGCCATTTAAATCATTAAAGAACGACTCTTAGCCTAATAACAAATATATATTAGCCAACTTTGGGATAAAATGTGTAACGCTCCGACCATTATTGTTCATGGATCTATATTAGCTCTTAGCTATATGTCTCAAGAGTCAAAACACATTAGCTGTGTGTGTGTGTGTTTTATGTGTGCGATACTAAAAATCATGACTAATAGTAATAGTATGATCAAATACAATTATAATTCAAGAAAATTTGTGTAGCACATATATAAATCATAATTCAATTTATACTTATGGTTGTTTTCTAATGTTTCAGATGAGGAAACAATAGAAAGGCCTGTTTCTAGTGCCCTCGGTCAACTATTGTGAGTTTGTTTTTGTGACCAAAAGAGATAAGTTTGTGACCAATAAAAAAGCCCGTTTCTAATAGCTTCACGAATAGCTCAAGTTTGTTTGTTCTTCATTCTTCTTTTGTATAACCCATCTCCCAAAGCATACGCAATGTCCCACTAGAAAGAACATCCTATTCCATGTAATCTATTTAATGACATATTGCGTGTATATTTAATTCTCACTATTATATTAATATTCAAAACAGTTACATAGGCGCCTATATATATCTCGAAAAGTATACTTAATTAGTTATATCGTACGTATTATTAAAGATAAGTCTACTCAGATTAAATGAAGCAAAGTGGATATTCCATACGTCCAAGATTCCTCTAAATCTCAACTTTGTATCCATTTCAGTTCCTTACTCTTTATATTATACGCAAATTATATTAAATAAATATTTGCGTTTGTAGCTAGTATAATAACAGAGACAGACATTATAGCACAGAAGTGGAGAAAGGAAGAAGATGGAGATATTTGTGAAGAAGGAGTACTTAGATTTGGTTCTTGTCCCATTTGGATTAATCATAGTTTTATCTTACCATCTATTTCTTCTCTATAGAATTCTTTATTTTCCTTATCACACCATTATCGGTTTCATGAACATCGATAAATCCATTTGGGTCGACCGTATCATGCAGGCAAGTCCCTCTTTACTACAATCTTTTCTTATTGTTACTATTGTGCTATATGATTAATTTAGATATAACTAACGGTTAGCTCAACTGGTTACTGCAGGCAAGAAAAGATGAATTGGGTTGTGCTTTAACGGTTCTTTCGAGCAGCATATCAGCTTCAACATTCATGGCATCCATTGCTTTAACATTGAGTTCACTAATCGGCGCGTGGATAGGGAGCTCACCGGTTAATATGACGGTTTTTACGGGACATTTTGTCTATGGAGACACAAGTTCAATCACAATGGTCATCAAATACACGTCTCTTCTCATCTGTTTCCTAGTTGCATTCTGCTGTTTTGTTCAATCCACGAGATGTTTTCTACATGCGAACTATCTTATTACCACACCGGGAGGAGATATACCGCCGGATATGGTGAAGAGATTTGTCTTGAGAGGCGGTAACTTTTGGTCGTTGGGTCTTAGGGCTCTTTACTTGGCTCTTAATCTATTGTTGTGGCTTTTCGGACCGATTCCGATGTTTATCAACTCGGTTTTGATGGTCATGTGTTTGTATTATCTCGACTCGAACTCGGTGGCGCAGCCTCTTTATCACCGGACTTTCGAGGCGGAGCAAATTGTCAAGAAGATGAGAGGAGTTTTGCCTGAACAGTTGACTTTTAGATGTGATTGAAAACAAAAAATTATTTGATTATTAATCAATTTGCCAAATTGGGATTTTCCTACGAGTTATATAATCAAGTTATACGTAAACTACTATATACATTTAATTATATCAAGACTTAATACTATGTCAAAATGATTCGGAAGAACAAAAGCAATTATTGCATGAGATTTGAGAAAGCCGTACGGAGCATGTTCCGGGAGCGTCTCGTCTTGTGTTTTATATTCACACGATAAGAGCATTAAACGGATACAAAATATGAGCTGTTTATTTCATTTCTTGGAAGCAACTACTTGGACATTTTCTCTATCTTTGAAAACACAATTATTATTGCGTTTTATACAAATATAATATTTGTAATTTGATTTTCCACTTGTCCCACAGAAAACATCATGGTCACATCACGTTTTTTTTTTTTTGTTATTTTCTTTTTCGATTATATGATTGCTCATACACATTCACGTAAGTTGACACAAGACTTTATGGAAAAAGAGAAGTTCCATCAATGGAGATTTCAGATGGAAATTTTAAACGTCTGGAAACATATGAAGCGTATCTAAATCGGTTTTAGATACAATTACATATTACAATACATATTTTTGTTTTTGACAATTTAATTTTAAATAGCTCCAATTGTACAGTTGTTCTTGAGTTAGGATTATTTTTCCAAACAAAGAAATTTGTGTTACCAGAGTTAATAGCTCACTTATCAGTTTAGACCCATAATTCTGGACTAACGTAACTAATGTTGGATTAAGAGAAGTTATGTGTCTAAAGGACTATAGTCTTTCTTATTAAAAAAAAATTGTGTTTAGTTGAAGATATTTTTGGTTTTGTATAGTTGACTATAAGAAAATATATAAAAAAACGTATATATAGCATCTAATCTTTAATAGTGCTAGAAAGTATAAGCAAATTAATTGATGCATACAACCAGGACGTGGTGTTATATACACAACACAACACAACACACTGTTTAGACTAAGCTTGTCTAGTGAGAGTCAAAATGTCGGTTAATTATTCGGTCGTGTTTGCCTTCTTGCATGGATAATCACTTCAACGTCAAGAAAAAGTTTGATCCAATGATACATATCAAAGATAAAAAAAATATTCATTGGGTTTGGACTTTTAAGTATTGAAATAATAATCTTTTCGACCACTTTTGTTAAGTCAACAATTTGCTAAGAATCTATTTTCCAAAATAACCCAATCCAATCCAATGCCAGACTATATAAATTGCAAAAGCGTGAAAATAAAGCTAAACATGGGCTAACACACAGAAGAATGTAAATATTCGGGCCCATTAAGGACTAGTGGGCCTATATTACAAAACTGTATTTAATCCCTTTAATCGCTGTCTTCTCTCTCTTTCTCGCGACAGATCTTAATCTTACACTTAGGTCTCTCTGTCTCTCTTCGTCTCTTTTTCAAAATTTAGGAATTTTCAGACTTTGAGCGAAACTAGAGTAGACTACGAATCTTCGGAATTTCGAATTTCGAATTTGAAGGGAAAAATTTTGCAGAGATGAGGAGGATTTTTAGTAGAGGAGGAGGAAAGGAGTCGCCGACTGAGCCCGCTTCTCCGTCACCGAGATCATACCCTTCGACTTCTCCGGCATCTTCGTCTGCAGTGACGGGTCCTCCGAGGCCGATTCGTTTAGTGTATTGTGATGACAAGGGCAAGTTTCGGATGGACCCTGAAGCTGTTGCTACTTTGCAACTAGTTAAGGAACCAATTGGTGTTGTTTCGGTTTGTGGTAGGGCTCGTCAAGGAAAGAGCTTTATTTTGAATCAGGTTTGTTTTTTTTTTTTTTCTTCTCTTAAGGGTTTGTTTCTGGGTTTTTGTGGAAAATGGTGAATTGGGGTTCTGTGGCCGTTGTTTCCAGGTTTAGGGTTTTGGCAAATTTTAGGGTTCCTGTTTGTTAGGTTTTGGAAGCTTATTGGACTCAGTTATGGGGGTTTTTGTTTTTTTGCTTTTGTAAGTTAAGAGGTTGTTTACGGAGGTTTCTTTGGGGGATTTGGTTCTGTGTTACAGTGTTTTAAGGTGTTTTTGTGTCTTTTTGAATTGATTTGTTAGTTTTTTTTGTAGCTTCTTGGACGCAGTAATGGGTTTCAAGTAGCATCAACACATAAGCCGTGTACCAAGGGGCTTTGGTTGTGGAGTTCTCCTATTAAAAGAACAGCTCTTGACGGAACTGAATACAATCTTTTGCTGTTAGATAGTGAAGGGATTGATGCTTACGACCAAACGGTAAGTATCATTTTATTTTACTGTTACTAACAGTTTTGATCTCTTTTGGAAGATTTTGGTTTTATTATTATGCTTTTGATTCGCTTTACTTCCATTTCCACAGGGTACCTATAGCACTCAGATATTCTCATTAGCTGTTCTTTTGTCAAGCATGTTCGTATACAATCAGGTCTGTTTATTTTTCAGTCTGAACTTAATTTACCTTTGGTGAAATTATTCTCACTCTTGTGTTGACTTAGATGTTGTTTTTATCTGTATGTGTCAGATGGGAGGTATTGACGAAGCTTCGCTCGATCGTCTTTCTCTTGTCACTCAAATGACAAAGCATATCCGCGTAAAAGCTTCTGGAGGAACGAGCTCACGTTCTGAACTTGGGCAATTTTCTCCCATCTTTGTCTGGCTGTTGAGGGTATATAATTCTCTCTGTTAATTGTGTTTGTTGATGTTATTGCTTAGAGGATATCTGTTGACATTTATATATCTTGCTGTAGGACTTTTATTTGGATCTAGTGGAAGATAATCGAAAAATTAGTCCACGTGACTATTTAGAAATTGCATTAAGGTCAATTCAAGGTACTGGAGAAGATATCGGTGCAAAAAATGAGGTAATATGTTATTTCTTTTTTCGAGTATGTTTATTTGGCCAGTTCAAGTGTAATTCCTTTGCTAAAATAATAGTCAGTCAGTGTAAATGAAAACAATGGATTTTTTTTTTTTGCAGATCCGAGATTCTATTCGTGCCCTTTTTCCGGACAGAGAGTGCTTTACCCTTGTAAGGCCTCTGAACAATGAAAAGGACCTGCAGAGACTTGATCAAATTTCGGTTAGTATTGTTCTATGCATGCTCCTTTACCTATAATACTATGCTGTAATCGTTTGGATGCTTGGTTGGTTAATATCCTGTGTTCTAATGCAGTTGGAAAAATTGAGACCTGAATTCGGTGCTGGCCTGGATGCATTTACCAAGTTTGTTTTTGAGAAGACGAGGCCCAAGCAATTAGGGGGTACTGTGATGACTGGCCCTATTCTTGTTGGTATTACACAGTCTTATCTGGATGCGTTGAATAATGGTGCTGTGCCAACAATAACCTCATCTTGGCAGGTTTGATATCTCTTGCCTCTATGGATATTCAATACATTTTAGGATTTGACTGTATACGGCCAGAATGACTTAACATTTTCTGATACATTACATCTTAATGGGTAAACACATGGTTGATTGTTGCATTCATACATCTATGTACTTCAAACCAATATGGGGATCAGTTTAAATGTTTTTACTGATGCATTCATCAAGTGATTTTTTCCCCATATTAATCAAGTGATTTTTCTTACTATGTTCTTTTAGAGTGTGGAAGAAACTGAGTGTCGAAGAGCATATGATTCTGGAGTAGACGCCTATATGGCTGCCTTTGACCAATCAAAAGCTCCTGAAGAAGTAAGTATCTTGGCTTTAGCGTCTTTTTTATTTTAATTGCAATTTATGATTAATGTCAATTCTGCTATATTTAGGGTGCGCTGAGGGAAGAACATGAAGAAGCAGTTCGAAAAGCCTTGGCTATGTTTAACTCTAATGCTGTAGGAGCTGGTTCAGCAAGAAAAAAATACGAGGATCATCTCCACAAGGACTTGAAGAAAAAGTTTGAGGTAATAGATTCTGAAACAATGTTGTTCAGTAATAAGCAGTGGTTTTTGAATTTTGACTGTTCGATATTATTAATCTTTCACATGAAATTTTCTCCTTTTATTTTCTTATGCTAATATAGACTATATTTTGATGATTCAGGATTACAAGAAGAACGCTTTTATGGAAGCAGATTTGCGATGCACAACTACTATCCAGCGAATGGAAAAGCAGCTGAGAGCAGCTTGTCATGCCTCTAATGCAAATATGGATAATGTTGTCAAGGTTGGTTATTTATGGATTTTTTCTTTTGGCATAGAAGGATTAAGGATTAAAATTGTTGTGATTTCTTATTGCTTGTTTGTAATGATGACTGTGTCTCAGGTTCTAGAAGCTCGTTTGGCAGAATATGAGACATCATGCCATGGCCCTGGGAAATGGCAGAAACTTTCTGTCTTTTTGCAACAAAGGTATTTTACTACTTCCACTCACTGTATTTCACTAGTTTGGTTTTTCTGGAGGTGCGTTCATGTAATTTGTGCCTTTTGTGGTCTACTTCTTTTAATCATGCAGCTTGGAAGGACCTATATATGATCTCACCAAAAGGCTTATAGATAGCATCGCTATAGAGAAAAACTCACTTGCGGTGAAATTCCGTTCTGTTGAAGATGCAATGAAACATCTAAAGCAGCAGTTAGATGATAGCGAGAGATACAAGTTGGAATACCAGAAACGTTATGATGAATCCAACAATGACAAGAAGAAGCTGGAAGATATATACAGAGAGCGCATAACTAAACTACAGGGGGAGAATAGTTCTCTGAACGAGCGATGCTCTACTCTGGTTAAAACCGTGGAATCTAAAAAAGAAGAAATCAAAGAATGGAAAAGAAATTATGACCAGATTGTTTCGAAGCAAAAAGCTGTTCAAGATCAGCTTAATTCCGAAATGGAAGTCCTTAGGACAAGAAGTACTACATCTGAAGCTAGGCTTGCTGCAGCGAGAGAACAAGCAAAATCCGCTCAAGAAGAGACTGAGGATTGGAAAAGGAAGTATGACTATGCTGTGGGAGAAGCAAGATCTGCTCTGCAAAAGGCTGCTTCAGTGCAAGAGCGTTCAGGCAAGGAAACACAATTGAGGGAAGATGTTCTTAGGGAGGAATTTGGTGTCACTTTAGCGCAGAAGGTATCTTTTTTTGCCCCATTCGTTAAAATATGACTTTAAGTTTGAAATTATCAATTTATCATTCGTATGCGGTGTAAATCAATTTCAGGATGAAGAAATCAAGGAGAAGGCTACAAAAATTGAGAAGGCAGAGCAGTCTCTAACGGTTCTAAGATCAGAGTTGAAGTTAAGCTTTTTGAAATGATAGTATCTATGTTACCTAGTCTTGTTATCTTCCTGTGGCTCCTTGCGTTCTGATAAGTTTGCTGAATTGCTTGAACCTTTGTGGAATGTGAATCTCAGCTTGTGTTGTGTCTTTTTGCAGGTGGCTGAATCAAAAATTAAAAGCTTTGACGTGGAGTTAGCATCTCTGAAATTAGAACTAAGGGAAATGGCTGATAAGTTGGACAGTGCCAACACAAAGGCTTTAGCATATGAAAAGGAGGCTAACAAGTTGGAGCAGGAGAAAATGCGTATGGAGCAAAAGTATCGATCTGAGTTTCAAAGTTTCGATGAAGTCAAAGAGAGATGTAAGACAGCTGAAATAGAAGCTAAACGTGCTATCGAACTGGCGGACAAAGCACGAGCTGATGCTGTCACTTCCCAAAAGGAGAAAAGTGAGACTCAGAGGTTGGCGATGGAGAGACTTGCTCAGATCGAACGAGCTGAGAGGCAAGTTGAAAACTTGGAGAGACAGAAGACTGACTTGGAGGATGAACTGCGCAAACTTCGTGTGTCTGAAATGGAGGCTGTCTCCAAAGTTACAGTCTTAGAAGCAAGAGTCGAAGAACGAGAGAAAGAAATCGGATCATTGTTAAAGGAAACCAATGAACAGAGGGCTCATAACGTGAAGTCACTTGAGAAGCTGTTGGATGAAGAGCGTAAGGCTCATATTGCTGCAAATCGAAGAGCTGAAGCTCTTTCTCTTGAGCTGCAAGCAGCACAGGCTAGCGTTGATAATCTTCAGCAAGAACTAGCTCAAGCTAGGTTAAAAGAAACTGCACTTGACAACAAAATTAGAGCTGCGAGTTCCTCACGTGGGAAGCGGAGCAGAATTGAAGATGTCGTTGATATGGACATTGGAGATACAAGTGACAGAATCATAAGGACTAATAAACGGGCTCGAAGCGCAAGAGGAGATGATCAAGGTCCTACTGACGAAGGAGATGAGGACTTTCAAAGCCATCAAGACAATGGCGAGGAGGAGGAAGAAGAAGATTACAGGAAGCTTACTGTGCAGAATCTAAAGCATGAGCTGACCAAGTACGATTGTGGACATTTGTTATTGAATAGAGGCCATCAAAACAAGAAAGAGATTCTTGCTTTGTATGAAACTCATGTTCTTCCCAAGAAAGCTTTAGGGAAAGAAGAAGAGAGAAAGAGGCAGAGAGAAGTCACTTCTTCTTAGGACAAGACTCTGTACAGAGTGAGGAGACAAACATATTCTAATTCGAAGTTTCGATCTTTAGAGATGAGTAAAAGAGTTGGATTTAGAATGGCTCTTGGGTAATGTTTTGTTGATCTTAATCGGTTTATCGGTTTATCTGGTACTCGGGAATGTAAACCGAATTAGCAAGTTGTATTGACTCTGAAGTTTTTAGGTTTTATGAGTGTGTCATTGTGTTGGTATTAATATGTGTGGGGTTTGAGTCGGTTTGGTGTTGGACTTTTGAATATTAGACTTAAATATATTTATTTTCAGGATTCTATTACGAGTTTTTTGAGTGCGACCGTTTGTTTTTGGATGTTACACTTCAATTCTAAGTCAACAGTATTGACGTATTGGGTTTTAAAGGAATGATTCTAAGAGTAATTAACTTGGTGATGATAAGCTCTTCCATATTTGACTTGTATTATGAAATGTGACACCAAGAGAAGAATTTAGTTAAACAATTACATGTGCACTTGCGTGTTTTGATATTCTTAGCGTAAATAAATAATTGAGAAAAATATGTTACTGTACATTAATTACTTTTTAAACAATTACATGTGCACTTGCGTGTTTTGATATTCTTAGCGTAAATAAATAATTGAGAAAAATATGTTACTGTACATTAATTACTTTTGTTTATTTATTATGAACTCTCCATCAATTATTTAACAGGTTATCAACAAAGCAGTACAAAAGCCAAGTAAAACACACAAAGCAGTTGATCAAATGAAAGATAGAATAAATCCCAACACTCAATCAATAAGTACGTTGATTACTTCTAAGCAATAAAAATTTTGGAGTAATTAAAAAAAAAAGTATTTAGCCAAATAACCATTTAAAAAATTAGTTAGGACATCTTGTGCGATTAGAGAAAAATACACATATTCTTTTCTTTTTTTTTTGAGAGAATATGGGTGCATAATGATACGGACATTTTTTGCAATTAAAGAAAAAACTGTTTTATAATGAATGCATCATAAATAATTGAACTTGTCATAGCTGATTTTTTTTAACCTTCAAAAGTTAATAATAAAAAGTATGTTGTATGCATCTTACATTTGCATTGTGTGACCAAATATGACAAAATTTCTTCAATTTTTTTTTTCAATTTCAAAACTTAACTAATAATAAAAATATATATATAGCACAATACATAATCACACATGACTATCTTTTATCCTAGAATAAATTCATCCGTCACTCGTTATCACGCGTTCGTCGGAACTCCGGAGCCCTTAATCGCATGAGTATCTAATAGATCTAAATATTGGCGTAAAAATCAATTTTAATTATTTTGCCAAATAATCATTTAAAAAAAAATAATTAGGACATCTTGTGCAATTAGAGAAGAATACACATATTCCTTCTTTTTTTTAGTGAATACGGGAGCATTATGAGTGCAAAGGGACATTTTTTTGCAATTAAATAAAAAACTGTTTTATGATGAATGCATAATAAATAGTTTAACTTGTCATAGCTGATTTTTTTTTAACCTTCAAAAGTGAGGTTAGTTTAATAATAAAGTTTTGTTGTATGCATCTTACATTTGTATAGTGTGACCAAATATGACAAAAAAAAAATCTTTAATTTGTATAGGCCGTGATGTCTTCATAAATTTGGTTAGCTTTTGTTGTTTCTGCTACCAATTATTTTTTTTGGGCTTCTTAATAACTATTTTATTAATATACACATTATGTTTCCAATCTACAAAATAACAAACACTGAGTTTTAGCGAAATTTTAAGAGAACCAAAGTCTATGTTAGCTTTTCAAAAGTTACAGTTTTTTTCAAGGCTATTAAAATTCAGAAAATCCTACAAATAAATTCTGATAAGTTATATTTTCATCCCAGCCATTGGTTTTGTAATAAATTTTTTGTTCACAGCGTTACATTTAATCAACCACTTAACACTGATGCAACAATAAGAATTAAATAAAATCTACCAAACTTTTTCACCAAAAAAGAAAAATGTGACTTGTTCCACAAGGTGACAAGATTAGGTCCACCGTCCAGTTTTGACGAAAATCTATCTTCCAAGTCTCGTCAAAATTTTATCAGAATGAGTCTAAAATAATATTAATATATTTATTTTTTGACGATGAGTTTAAAAATAATATTCTTTCGTACACAATTAACTATATTTAAATACATAACTCCTCGTAATCTATGATTGTTTTGGACAGATAATACAAAAATTATTCATATCAATAGTTTATCATATTGATTCAGACTTCAAAGTTACATCATCATGTGATTTATACGAAACCGAGTTTATACGCCGAGAAAAAAAATTAATCATTATAAAAAAAAATACACAGCGTAAACTAGCATTTTCTATATAATAACCCTTCAAGTTTTCCATTCTTCTCTATAAAACCCCAAAACATATTTAATTGTTCAAAAATCACCCAACAACATCATTAAAGATATTAATGAACTCATAAGAAACCAAATCCTAAACATTAAAGTCATCTAATGTACACGGCAATAGAAACGATGAAACATCATCTACGTTAATGTACAACTAGTAACAACGCTACCCCTTTTAATTTCCAATATTTGTTTCTAAAACCCCAAAACTTTTCAAAATTATCAAAATCACCCTCCTTCCCTCTCCAAACTATTCAAAATCGCCGCCACTTGAGAAATCAACGGCCGACTCCTCCGTGAGTTCCCGACACAAGCCAAAGCAACCTTGGCCAATCTTATTACCAAACCCTTAACCTCACTTTGAACAACGATCCTCGGATCTAAAAGCTCACCAAACCTCTGTTCTTTGATCAATGGCGTTGCCCATTTCACAAGCAACCCATTCTCACTTCTTCTCCCACTCAGAATCTCCAATAAGACGACGCCGTACCCATACACGTCACTCTCTTTGCAGTACCCTTCTTCAACGTACCCATAAATCCCAGATTTTTCAACCGGAATCAAAAACCCAAATCCGTAATCGCAAATCTTAGCCGTTGATTTCACGTCGATCAGTATATTCGACGACGTGAATCTACCGTGAACGATTCTAGGGTTCGCGAGTTCGTGCAAATACTCCAATCCTCTCGCCGCCCCAGCCGCGATTTTAAAACGCGTTTTCCAACAAAATTCAACCGCTGAGTCGTCTCCGTTTAAGTGATCGCTCAAGCTTTTACCTTCCCCGATGAACTCTGTTACGACGATTCTTTCTCCGGGAGCTTCTGAGAACCCTAAAATCGAGACGACGTTTTGGTGATGCGAAGAAGAAAGCGTTTTCAAAACCGCGGAGAAACCGAAACCCGGTTTACTCAAAACCAAACCGGGATGTATTCGTTTAACCGCGACGAGGTTTTTATGATCCGGAATTATCCCAGCGTAAACCGTTCCTAACCGACCAGAACCGATGATTCGTCGCTGGTTAAATCCGTCGGTTGCTGAATCTAACTCGGTTAAAGGGTAAGATTGACCGGTCGGTTTGGTTTCTGGAAGAAGAGACTCGTCGTCGGACCGGTTTGGTCTTTTTCTGCATAGTAAGAAGAGGAAGATGATGAGAAGAAGAAGAGCAAAAGAGAGAAGAGACAAAACTGAAATGTAAGCGATTTTCTCAGAGTTGTCCATTTTGGGTTTCTAGAAAAAAAATAAAGAAGACTCATCAATGGTATGATTATGGGGTTTGTGTGTGTTTTATATACGAAGAGGAAAAAATAAAAATTAAATAAAAGTCAAAAAAGACAAAAAGGAAAGAAAAATATTTCGTCTAGATGGTCAATAAATATTCATAGGAAGGAAATCATAACTTTTCAAATTTGCTAGATTATAAAAAAATTTCAGTTTTAGTTATTTTCAATAAATTATAAAATGTTACCTATAAGTGTTAATTTTTTCTTAAAAATTAATTGTCATATTATTACATACTACATACATACACAAATAACACATGTGAATAAATAATGAATAAATATTGTGCATATACATTCGATCGTTGGAGAGTTTTCGGAAAACACTACACCTAAGATTGCGAGGAATTTTTATTTTTATTGTACTAATTTATCTACTTTCAGCGATCTATCTTCAAAATAGCAAATTTTGAAGTATCATATTATAAAAATGAGCTTGAATAACAAACCTACTCATTGAAAGATGAAAATTAAACGTACTAGAGATAATTTTTCCGCATCACATATATGATATCGAAACTAATGGACTCAGTTGTTGTATCTGATATTAGTTAATAAGAGTGTTCAACTCATATTATAGTTGTACAGATCAAAATAATGTGTTGTAACTTGTATGAACCACACAATGAAAATAAATGGTCGAAAGGATATGAAAGAATAAACTAAAATATTATAAGAATGAGGTATTCGAGAGGGTTGTGTTAAGTGACTTGCCTTGGGTTTTATTTTGTTTGATCGCTTATGTCTTTCTTTATTTGGGACGGTCTAATTGTTGGTTTAGGCTAGATTTTTGGATTTAGAAGTCCTTAATCTACGGGTTGGCCTTCTCGTGCAATTCCGGTATCAGCTCTTTTGTGGCCTCTCTTCATTGATTTAGTTATTAGCATGGTTGACTTGTTCTACTACGGTAATCTGTTTTGGATTATGCTTGTGGTTCGTTTCTGTTTGCCCTTACATGGCTGAGTTTTCTTTCGGGTTCCTCTTATTGCAAAGCGTGGATGGTTCGGTTTACCCACTTGATTGGGTTTCCTCCGGTTTTGCTAGAAGGTTGGTTTGGTCGTCTTCCTTGAGCTAGTGCGTTCATCTTCCTTCGTCATCTTCTCTGTCAGGTTCCCCGATTCGTTCTACTTCAACTCGCCTTCTCCGTGGTTCTTTTGTTTGGGCTTAATTGGGACTATTCCATTTGTGTGTTCTTTCATGTTCTGTAGTTTGTTTTTCAGTATAAGTTTCCCTTGTTTGGGTGTAGTTTCCCTCTTTTGGGCTTTAGTTTCTGGGGATATCTTTGTTTTTCTCCAGTTTAGTGTCTCAACAACGCATTCCACCCCTGTATTTCACAATCTTAAGTTATAATGGAAAATCATTCAGACGAAAAAAAAAAAAAAAAGAGGTATTCGAGAGGGGACCTATCTAACTTTGGCAGGTGAAACTCGCACCTAATATATATAAACTAATGCCATTTTGATAATTTTATACATAGTGGTGCTGTTCGTTTCGTGATCTAGACGCAATATCTGGATGTAGTATCTGAACACAGTATCTAGACGCAGCATCTAGATATTGTTCGTTAGCGTTTTTGGTTTAATTCATCCAAAAATTGTATCTGGAACAAACTTTGTTTGTTTTGTAATCTGGTTTAGATATCTGGATACAATACATGAAAATGACTAAAATACCCTCCATTTTATGGTTTAGTAACTTTAGTGATTTTGGTTATGTTTATAGTTAAATAATTTTCATATTAAATTTAAATAAACATCTAATAAATATTTAAAATTAAAATCATCTTTTATAATTTAAAAATATACTATAAAAATATTTTGGTTATAACAATTAATATTAAACATGTATTTTCTAAAATAACACAAAACACATTATATTTAAAATATTTTGGTTATGTTTAATCAACATCTAGAATCTTATAATAATCCTTCAAAACAAACATAATTCAAAATTAAACAAAAATACAACAGAATATGTTTGCAATTAATTTTAAACAAAAATAGAGTGTGCTATCAATTTGAAAAATAAGTATCCACTTCTCTCAATGTTCCATGAGTGATGATCCTCCTCCTTGAGACAAGAGTGCCATGGTTCCCCATGAGTGATGATCCTCCTCCTTGAGACAAGAGTGCCATGGTTCCCCTGCAACAATCAGAACTCATCATAAGTGAACAATATCAAGTACTAGTGTATCAAAGTACTAGTGAACTCATCGCATCTTTACCATGGTAAGTGAACAATATCAAGAACTAGTGTCAACGAGAATTAACAAATAAAGCAAACACAAGATTGCTAGAACATTCATTGTTGGTATTTGAAATAAGTAAAGTCACAAACCTCTTAAGAACACAACTAAATCTCTAAAGAACACAAGCTAAATTCATCGTTTCATAAACACCCAAATGGAAAAAAAACAGAGATAACACATCTCTTAAGAACCTTTGCTTATAACAAACTAGAATAGCTTATAAGTAAACCATAGAACATAACCTTTGCTCATATAAAACTAGAATACCGAGACTACAGAACCTTTGCATACAACGTAAAAACCCACAGAGATATTGAATTCACAAATGTAAAGTCACAAAACCACAAACGTAAACGTAACCACAAACGTAAAGTCACAAAACCAACATAAAAACTAAAAGCTCACTAGAAGCTCAAATCAAAAACTAAAAGCTCACTCATATGAGCATCCAAAGCATCTAAAAGCTCACTAAAAGCACACTTAAAAGAGATCGTTGAAGGGATGAAGGATTCAAAAAGTCTTACCTCTGAAATTCAAAGAAGCAAGGGACGAGATACGATTCAGTGGGAGCAGCTCAATGAGAGATGCTTCGTTCTTCTTCCGAGACGAGACGTAGAAGGAGGAGAGACAGCCCAATTCGTTACAAGTGCTATGGAGAAGGAGAAGAGGAGAGGAATGTGGAGAATCGTCGGAGATCCATCGAGCTTCTCCGATGGTGGCCGAAGAATTAGGGATTTTAGGGTTCTCTGTATTAGAGTTTTAGGGATTTTATTTGTAATTGTTTGATAAAAATAAGGGTATATTGGACTTTTAAAATGTTTGGATGAGTTTACTGTAGCCAAACTCTCATTTTTTTCTCATCCAGAAATTCTAAATTTTTTGGATGAGATTTTAAAATGTATCCAGATATTGTATTCAGATGAGTTCCTAATTGTTACTAAACAAACAATAATCTGTATCTGCATCATCCAACACACCAAACGAACAGCACCAGTGTATATCATAAGAATGCATCTATATACTTACATCTTACAAAGTCTCAACTAATATTCCTCGAATTCATTTTTAAATTTTACTAACGATTAATTGTTTATTTTTGTTTGTCATATCTTACTGGTTGTTTGTCATATCATATCTAAAAAACACCCTAAACAAAACCCTGCAATTTTTGTGTTACTAACTAATCTAATGATCCACTACTATAATATTGGTACGTTCGTTACACCATCAAATTTCCTTAAATTCCGAAATTACTTTACTTAAAGATATGTATGAGAAGATACACCAAACATACATTGTTTTATTATCTAAAGCCCATGCTCACCAACGACAATCATTGCCGGTTCACGGTTGTACGTATTATAATATTATCTCATTTCATTCATTACATATGTCCATAGATTCTCTCTTTTTGAAACAAAAAAAAAAGTTATATAAAATAGTGTTTTCAAAATGAAGACAGCTGCATTGTATAGAATTTTCATTTATAATATAGCTTAAAATTGTTAAACAATATATTATTTATATGGGACCTCTTATTATATTTATTCAAAAATAAGAAAGATGATTGTTTCAGTATGTTTCTTATTAAAAAGTTATAGTTTTTAAATACAAGAGTGATGAATTATGTTAGATAATCATATTCATGGTCTTAGGGTTAATAATTGATTTACTATTACGATTAGTATCAAATATATGAGATTTAGAAAATACTAGATCTGTATCAGTTCTGTAGGCAATGCGAAATTATGATTTTTAAATAATTTATGATATTTTGTGTTTGTTTTGGAAAAAAAATACCTGTAAATTCATGCGATGTTTATATGTAACATAAAATTATGTGATGTTTTAAAATGTTATACATGAAAAGTTGGTTTTTACTTTTTTTTTTTTAGGATTGAAGAAACCATTTATTGAAAGTCTAAATCACTTAGAAAACCTTGAAAATCAATTTTAAATGAAAATCATCAAAATCATTTTAAGAAACTATCACAATTCAGATAATTCAAAAATGTAGTTTTGTTTAATACATACATTAGTGAAGTCATGTTTTGTAAGTTGGGCTTTAGTCAAGGATTCTCTAAATGGGCTTTTTTGTTCGAATATCCAGATGTTCCAAAACATATGTACTTCGGGAAATAATCTCTTTCTTTCCCCCAAGACATTTCGTTAATTTCAATTTTTTGTTCATGTTTGTTAATTAGTTTTGTTAATACAGTATTTGAAATATCCATACATATCATAATGAAAAAATGTAACGTGCAAGTATCATCGTATGACACCCAAGAATAGTTTATAACCTTGCTAGGCCTCCACGTCATAACTTCTTCAAATTATCCGAAGGCTTTACATAAACTTTCATTGGGTTGACACAAACATCATTGATTAACATGAATCCCACTAATATTACTTTCCTTCGTTACAAAAATCTATAAAAATTGACTGTGACAGAGAGATATGCAATCAAATGTTAATGGGAAATTCACATCAGAATCACATTACCAAACCTTTAAAAACAGATTCAATTAGAACCCAAATATTTTAAAACGAAAACTATAACTATTTCATAGACAAGGTCAAAGCTTATCCTTCACACAAACAAAGACTCAAGTTTGGTTTCAGACTTGCTTGCAATGCATAACAAAGCAAGCAGCCAAAGCTACATTAAATTAAAACACAAGCCATTTGCTCAAAACAGAGAAAAAACAACAAAGCACCTGAAGAAAAAGAGATTTGAACCTTGAGTGTTATGGAGATTAAGGTTGATGAAGAAGCTGGGTTCAATGGCGCTCACCGCATGATCAAAGACGAGACTGTTCCACTCCTGGAAGATGAAGATCAAACCGAAGTTCGAAAACGGGACTTTCCTGACATAGAAAGGAACACTTGGATACAAAAGGCAATAGGTCAGACTTTTCAGACAACAGCTCATCTAGCTAATCTTTTACCTACAGGGACAGTTCTTGCATTCCAGATTCTATCGCCAATTTTTACAAATGCTGGGCACTGCAGTTTAACAAGCAGGATCATGACAGCCTCGCTAGTTTCCATCTGCGGATTCTCTTGTCTCATACTTAGCTTCACAGATTCTTACAAGGACTTGAACGGAAATGTCTGCTATGGATTTGCAACAATCAATGGATTCTGGATAATTGATGGCTCAGCTACTCTTCCTCAAGAACGTTCCAAGAGCTACAAACTACGGTTTATAGATTTCGCACATGCCATTATGTCGTTTCTGGTGTTTGGAGCCGTGGTTTTGTTTGATCAGAATGCGGTTAAATGTTTCTTTCCCGAACCATCAGCTGAAGCAGCGGAGCTTCTCACAGCTTTGCCCGTAGCCGTAGGAGTCTTCTGCAGTATGCTGTTCGCTACATTTCCTACTACACGCCATGGTATCGGTTTCCCCCTCTCTGCTAAATGATGTTCTGACTCAAATTGTAAAATCCTCCTAATCGCTTTGGAATCTCTGCAATTCTCTTTTGTATGTTGTGCTTTACCATTCTTCTGAAATGAACTCTTGAATATAATATCTCAATGTTTGTGTAAGTTGTTCCATACGACATGTTTGTTTCAGCTGTCTTCATCCAATCTTCCAAGCACTTAGATATCCAAACCTCTGAGAACAGACTCCGAAGCTTCTCCTACAACTGTTTTATCCAATGTATGACCTATTAGTAGCTTCCATGTTCCTTTACTTGGAATACACCCATCAGTCACTATCTCATCTACTAATTGAACAGCTTTCTGAAATTCACCCTTTTTGCACAGACACTTCACCAAAGATTCTAGTGTTTCAACCTCAACCGAGATGCCTCTACTCCTCATGCTTAGATATAGAGTAAATGCACGACTTGGATAACTTTTACAAAGACCTCGGACTACTTCATTACTAGTCTTAACATGGATGTTCCAAGTTAAACGATTTGGAGTTATTCCTCCAAGAATCATCTCGTCGAGGAAGTTGGCAGCTTCAGGAAACTTACTGACAGCACAGAACCCACTGATTACTTTCCCATATAATCCAGCATCAGGTTTCAAACCCTGAAGATTCATTCTATCGAGAAGTTCAACGGCTTCTTGAATCTTCTGCTCCTTACAGAGACCAGTGATCAAAGTGGTATACGTTACCATGTTTGGCCTGCAGCCTCTAGCCATCATCATCTCAAATAACTCCATGGCTTGCAGAGGACGACCATCTTTACAAAGACCATCCATTAAAGTACTATAAGTGAAAACATTCGGCTCAATGCCTTTACTTTTCATCTCTTCTAGATATCTCATTGCTTCATCAACATTTTTCGATGCACACAAACCGTGAATCAGAGAAGTATACGTAACAACGGTTGGTGCACAGTCTTTATCAACCATCTCCTCAAATAACTTCTTCGCCTCATCTATCCTTCCAAACCGACACAAACCACTAATCAAGGTTCCATATGTGTAAGAATCCGGATCACACCCTCGTTTAGGCATTTCAAGAAAAATCTTAAGACCAGCATCCACTGTCCCATCATTTCTGCAAAGAGCTTTAATCAAAACATTAAGAGACGCCACAGTAGGAGGCAAACCAATCTCTCTCATATTCTTGTAAAATTTAAAGGCCAAATTTAACTGATTCTCCTCCACGAGAATAGCAAGAACAGTGATGTAAGCCTTCTGGCTAGGATCACAATCAAAATCCTTCATTTTGTGAAAAACCCTCAAAGAATCAAATGGCCTATGAACCCGACCATACCCTCTGCATATCGAAAGAAATATCTCTTCACTAACAACACAGTTCTCAGTCTTCATTCTAGCAACAAGATCTTCAGCTGCTTTGAACTTATTAGCAGAGACCAACCTCGAGACCATGTAGCCAAAAGAACTCTGATCATGTGAGAACCCATTCGCGTATTCCGCTGTGGCAGAATCAAAAACTGCAATTGACTTCTCCACGTTTTTTTCAGCTCGCATGAGTTTGATAACCTGTGAAGGCGTGATGTTCTTTGACCACTTGAACGTCATCGCTTTGCTACCCATTACTAAACAATGATACCTTTCTACAATAATAAAAATAAAACCTTTTTTTATAGAGAAACACAAAAATGATCTCAGCTACGCATTCCGTCGAACAGGTTGTGCGCACTAACGAATGCAGTAGGCTAAAATCAAAAAGAGCGTAACACAGACCAGGTAAATCATTTGAGCATCAAAAACCTACGAATAGAGAGAACAGTCACAGATACAAAACGAAGACTTCACTAACATTTTTCCCGTTTTCCTATATCAACAGCTTCTCTGAGTTATAGACACCTCTCAGTAAATCAAATCACCAAATCGAAAAAAGCAGCTGTGAGAATCGTTACGATTACGAGCTAGAAGGTGGATCAAATCGCCGGAGAAGAAACGATCACCAGTTTGGTGGCTTATGAATTTGGAGACTTTAGCTGCAAAGAGCAGAGTATGTAGTTTTTTTTTAGCTCGCAACAAATATTATGATTAACCAAACTACGGTAAAAGTAAAACAGCTCTCGATTAAGATATATTTTTTTTGGTCAATTGTCATAAATACCAGTAAAATAGGTTTTTATTCCAAAAAATACCATAATTTAGTTTTTTCTCAAAAATACCACTAAAATGTATTTTTGAATTTTTTTCTAATATTAAAAACTAATTACTAAATTCTAAATACTAAACTCTACCCCTAAAATCTATACCCTAAAATTAAATGTGTCAACCCAAACCTAAAAGAAAAAATTCTACATCTTTAAAAATCATTTTTTGTGTTTGTGGTAAATTTGGAAAAAAAATTTTGTGGTATTTTTGGAAAAAAACTAAAATGTGGTATTTTTGAAAAAAAACCTTTTTAGTGGTATTTAAAAGAATTTATTTATATTTCATTAATTTTATAACCTTATTAATCATTATTATAATTTTTAATTGATTAGAAAATTTGACAAAAAAATAAAATTGATTAGAAAATATGTTGAGATGTTATAAATCTTGATGTTTCGGTTTGATCATCCTTTACGTATTTTTTTTCCTTTACGTATCAAAATAACTTTTTAGTGTTTATGTGGTAAGTTTCAATTTTTCTCAGTCATTTTACTTTTTTATTTATTTAATTATACTATTACATTTTCTAAACACAATATTTTTTTTTTATATTTGTGTTCTCTTTAAATCAATTCTCAAACAAATTTAAATCTCTTATAAAACTAGGAGTTAAGAAATTTTGATATTTTAAATTTATTTATTGTTACCAAATTTAATATTTTGAAATTTTTATATTAATTGTTTCATTTTAATGCACATTAAATTAAAATAATCATTCAATATTATATGAATTACATTTTATATATTCTATATATTAATATATATATATATATATATATATTAATTTATGTATGTGTTTAATTTATATATTATAATAATGGTAGAAAGATTTCTATTTCTATCATATGTAAATTTTTATTAAAATATTATCAAACAATTAACAAATACAATCACGCTAATTTTTCTTGAACACCTAGTGTATATGTTACAAAAGCATATGAAAATGATTTCCACATGACTATTTTCATATGTTATTACGTTTACGGAAGACATTTTCAGCTTAATTCCGGACAACATACACTCTCTAAAATCAACATTCCTAATATTTGTGACAAGATTGTCCTCAGTTTTTTTTTCAAATGATAAAGTATTCTTTGTCAACCTTTAAACTATTATACTAATGATGTTGAATGTTGTGTTAACATCATCCAATTTAAAAGAGGTACTTAGAATTTTATGACCTTATTTTCAAATCTAACAATCAAATAAAGATTATAGTACAAATTTAGACCAAAACTAAGTAAGATATTAGACCAAAAAATCTATCAACCAAAGTGTAGGTCTCTAAAATTGTGTGCAAATTTCTAACTAAGATCTACTAGAACTCCTTAAATAGACCAAAAACTCTTTTAAGTTAGAATCATAAAGGTGAATAAATAACAAATTAACTATGGGCAACATCTATTTGAATACATAAGACATATTCTATAAACTTTGAAAAAATGTATAAAGTATTATCATTTACTGATTGAATTTATTTTATTGTATATAAATAGTGTTTTTATGAAAAGACAAATGCAAAATAAATTATAGGAAAGTATCTTTTAATATGTGTGCCTTTAGTAAAAAAAAATATTACAAATCAGAAGGGAAAAGGTATATGTATTTATGTTGATTTGCTTTTGTATAATTCAATCAACTATCTTTTAATTGTAGTTGCATTGATAAATGATTTCATGTATAAAGATAAACTAATGCTATTCAATTCACATAAGTGGTCGTAAATATAAAGCTGGATTAATAAGTTAATAAATAAAACTTTCGTATACATTTTATTATTCAAAAATTAATATTAATTTCTAAATCAAAAACCAATATTTTCGTTATATATATATATTTTTTTTTTTTTGGAAACTACGTAAATGTGTATTAAAAGTAATAAAACATTTTAAAATCTAAAATACATATGAAGCATCGTTGTCTCTTACAGTATTAGTTATTTTTACATTATGATCACATGGATATTGGAATATTATTTCTTGTTCATGGGCTATGAATTCTTTTATTCATACCTCCTAACTTATTTTTTATCTAAAAGTCTACCCATCCAACTAAACCAGATAATTACGATTGATAAACGATATTTAACCTAATTCAAATTTTCCCAACATCATTAGAAATGGTGTCAACAATTATAATTGATCCCTTATTTGAAAGTTTGAATTCAACCATTTAATCTTGGAGGTGAGCGAAGTGTTGAGCTTATTCTTCTTGTAACTACTTGATTTGTTAAATGTTGACCATGTTCTTCTTTAATCCTCTTTCCAATTTTCCATAATAAATTAAGGGCTAGATTTACATTAGGAATACTAAACACCCAAAATTATTAATCTATAAATCTAATAACTATATATATACTATTTTTTTTTTTACTTATAGTCATTTTTATTTATTTTTTGGAAACTACAAAAAGAAATGTATTACAAAAACAAAATAAGAATACATTTTAAAATGTAGAATAATATATGAAGCATTGAAAGTCAAGTCAAATTCTGATACATTGCCATTTAAAAAAAAAAGGAAATAGAATAGAGATATTTTATACCATCAAAACATGTATATTTCTTTCTTTTTATTTTGAGAGAAAAATCTACTTTCTTGTGACTATGTCACATTCAATAATTTGAAGACCACTCAACATATAAGGTAAATTGAAAATATATATATAAAAAAATCTACTATATATTATTGTCTTTCGAAAAAAAAAAAAAAATTATACAGCAGATGATGATGATATGGAACATCGATTGGCTAATATTCACTGTGTCTCTTAAAACCATCCACTTATCAAGATAAGATGGACCCTACAGTCATCCAATCCAAACCAATATCTCACGATTCTTATCTCATCACATCATTCTCCACCGTTAGATTCATATCCATGTTATTAACCCTACCGTAACACCAAACACCGCGTCACACTAGATCAACCTAATCAGGATCATCGTATCCCAACGTCTTGAAATATACACACGAGAACCTCATATCTTCGTCTTCCCCTCTCCGCTCTCTCACTGTCACAGATCAGAAAACTATTTTATAAGTGAAGGTTCGAAATCAATGGAGTCACGCGTGCTGTTACGCGCCACCGCTAATGTCGTCGGAGTACCGAGATTGAGACGACCAATCGGAGCGATCCACCGTCAGTTCAGCACTGCGTCTTCGTCTTCGGCTTCGTTCTCGGTTAAGCCAATCGGAGGACTCGGAGAGGGAGGGAACCTGATCTCCGGTCGTCAGCTCCGTCCGATTCTGCTTCTCGATTCTTCGTCGTCGGCGATTAACGGAGGAGGAGAGAAGAGAGAGATTCTCAAACCGGTTAGAGCCGCTGCAGCCGAAGGTGGAGATACCGCTGGGTAAGAAAAGGAGGTCCGTTTCTAGCTCAGAACGAGTTGGCTCGTTTGACTCGTTTGATCTGAACTCGTTTTTGTTTGTTTGGCAGGCAAGCTAAGGTTGGATTCCTAGCCAAGTATCCATGGCTAGTCACTGGGTTCTTCTTTTTCATGTGGTACGTGTCTCTTCACGCGGCTTATCTTATCTTTAAACAATGCGCACTTTAGCAGATTCTTACCGCCAAGTTATCGGGAAGTGAATTGACGATTCTACCCTCGTTTGGTATTGTGTTTTTTTCTTTCTTGCAGGTACTTCTTGAATGTGATTTTCAACATCCTTAACAAGAAGATCTATAATTACTTCCCTTACCCCTAGTGAGTGTTTTTATTTTTAAATCACATTTTACATTTTTGATTATTGTATATAGTTTGGTGATTAATCACAAATAAATTAGTTTTAAAAAGGTTGGGTAAATTTTATGTCGAACCATATTCTGTATGTTGGTCCAATTTAGAATCGAATCCGAATATTGGTATCTAGAAAATTAAGTTTGTTTTAATAGGAATATTATAAAATAATGTTGTCTTTTTTATACAATAATGTTTGTCTTTTTTATACAAAAAATTAATACAATAATGCTTGTGTTTTGTTTTTTTTTTCAGTTTTGTATCGGTTATACACTTGTTCGTGGGAGTTGTATACTGCTTGATTAGCTGGTCCGTGGGTCTTCCTAAACGTGCCGTAAGTAAACAACAACTCTTCACAGCCTCATCCATGAAGTTCTTAATTTATATGAGTGATGGTGAAAGAAGCAAAATGGAAAAAGGATGGGGCGTTCCGAGAATCGAACTCGGGACCTCTCGCACCCAAAGCGAGAATCATACCACTAGAACACAAACGCCCAATTGTTATTTCCTTATATATCATTCTATATATCTACTATCTTAGCTCATGTGAATGATTTGATGGCTGCAGCCAATTGACGCGAACCTCCTCAAGGTACTGATACCAGTTGCAGTCTGTCACGCCTTAGGCCATGTCACTAGCAACGTTTCCTTCGCTGCTGTCGCTGTCTCATTCACTCACACCATCAAAGGTACTCGTTTTTTTTTTTCTTCCTTTCAAAATCATTTGATACAAATCTTACACAACATATATAACATTTCATTTAAATCAAAAATCTAACATTTCTATCGTTTTTTTGCCAAAACGCAGCACTTGAGCCGTTCTTCAATGCGGCCGCTTCTCAATTCATTATGGGACAATCCATCCCCATAACACTATGGTTGTCTCTAGCTCCTGTTGTTCTTGGTAAACACTCAATTTATACTATTTTCATGTTTCTTGTTTTTTTTTTTTTTAATAAAGTTTCTTGAATTAACTTTAAAACCTTTGTAGGTGTTGCAATGGCTTCACTAACCGAGCTATCATTCAACTGGCTCGGTTTCATCAGTGCGATGATCTCAAACATTTCTTTCACTTACCGAAGCATCTTCTCCAAGAAAGCCATGGTTCTTGATTCTTTTCTCTTCTTCCCTATGTTACGAATTCGCGTCAAGTTTTGATTTTTGAAACCGGATTGTGTTTTATTTTCAGACTGATATGGACAGTACAAATGTCTATGCTTACATCTCCATCATTGCTCTCTTCGTCTGCATTCCTCCTGCCATCATCGTAAGTCACTTTTATAATCTCTCACTAGTTACGTATGAAAGAAGTAATATGTTCATATTTTGTTATTAATTAGGGTTATTGGTTAAAATTTGTTCTTAGGTTGAAGGTCCTAAACTGCTAAACCACGGTTTCGCCGACGCTATTGCTAAAGTGGGAATGACTAAATTCGTCACTGATCTCTTCTGGGTTGGAATGTTTTACCATCTCTACAACCAGGTAATATAAAATTCAAGTTTCATAACCTTAATCCCCTGTGTCTTGTAGAGGAAACTAAAACATTTTTAAAAACCGCGGTTGCAGTTGGCTACCAATACCTTGGAGAGGGTCGCACCACTGACACACGCTGTTGGAAACGTTCTGAAACGTGTGTTCGTGATTGGTTTCTCCATCATTATCTTCGGTAAAAGATTACTCAAACTCTCTTCAATTCATATACCCTTTTACTTATTTAGACAATCACAAATGTAACAAACTAATGTATTTCACTTGATTAATATTTGCAGGAAACCAAATCTCAACACAGACAGGTATTGGAACAGGAATAGCAATTGCTGGTGTTGCAATGTACTCTGTCATTAAGGCCAAGATCGAAGAAGAGAAACGGGTCAGTTCACTAATTTTTCACAACAAAACTTATGATATTTTGTTATAATTAAGAATATGTAAATTGTTTTGGAGCTTGAGAAAAAGATGATTAATTAATGAGATTTGTATGTTTTTTTTCATTTTATGCTTCAGCAAGGAAAGAAAGCTTAGAGAGAGGCGGAAGACGGCGGAGGAAAGTTGCATAAACAAAGTCCTCCGATGGATATGTTTATATATAATAAATAACCAAAATGCAATATAGTATGTTGTATGGTACCATCAACCATTGTTTTCGAGTTTTTTCTTCCTATCTTTTGTTTATTTTTGCTTTCTGAAAAGTTTTTATATATACATTTTTTATTCTGCTCCTTCGCTTTTTAATGGAGAACATTTCCATTTCTTCAGATATGCAAATTATCTTGACGGATGAAAAATGCATAATAATGTATTTATTTGCTGTTTCTTTTGGAGAATATATATAGCCATCTTCATAGTCATAGAACTAAAATTTTGTTTTTTCTTTTAACTTTTTTTCCTTGGTAATCATATTTTGTTTTTTAAAACTGATAATTTCTATTAAATAATTTAGATTGGTTATATGTTGTTCTTGTAAATATTATATGGGTTGTTATATAAGAGATATATGGGTTGTTATATGAAATATAAGAAAAAACCGTCCATATTCAATTGCGAAATCTACTTTACCTTCAACAGGAAAAGAATTATAAAAAACAGTAATTTTGAACGAAGAGGTAATTTACAGTACCTCGAGTGAGAGTACCAGTGAGAGTAAACTCTGGGATGAAGAGAAAGCCACGACGGGCAAAGTAACAGAGAGTTTAATCTGCAGGTGTTACTTGTCTAGGAGACACAACCATTTAGGACATCGAAGCAGTAACTAACAGCTAGATTAAATGTGAAAAGAAATCAAGTGAGAATTATGCACTCTAAATCCAGGTAGTAAAATATTCATAAGACAAATGGATCACAACACGACAGATCTGATACACGAGGTTCTATAAGAATCAGATATGAACTAACACAGAAAAGATATGAACTCATTGAATCAGTCATCCTGCTCAAGTCAGACAAGATATAGTTTGCTCAATCAATAATGTGATGAACACTAGATATGGTAATCATACACAACTTATACCATCTACCAAAACGAAACACAAGATATTCAGCTACACGGCTGCACTTAAACGAACACAAACATTATTATACCACTCACACTACTCGTAAGTGAGTGGTTTCTACTTAAACTTGGATGTTAACACAAAATAAAAACAAATACAGCTTTTGATCTTTGTATAAAGGAAGTAAAATCCTACGAAATATTTAACATTGAAAAATTATATGAATAATGTTTCACAAAGAATCACATGTGTAAATATGATTACACCATTTTAACTCTAGTGACCTTAAAGACACTGAACGATACTTTTACTCTCACCAACTCAGTCATCCATAGAAAATTATCAAACAAAAGGAAACCCAAAACTATTAGTATCTGCTCTAAATCATATGAGCACAAACATTAGAAGCAGAGTCATTCCTAAAAAAGAAATTAAGGCAAACTTTACATGATAACAACATCTAAGGTTTCATTCAACGATAGCTGAATCCAAAATAACCAAGGTCAGATCAGACCATGGTACAAATAGCAACAAGAATGAATAAAGTTATAAAAGCAACATGAAAAATACTCAAAATCATATGCCGAAATATTTACAAAGCTAAAGAACTGCTATGCTATTCAGCTTCAACAGTAAGAAGTGGTCAATTTTATAGATCACTAATATTCATTACCAATCATAGGAAACAAGATAGCCAATTATACTAAAACATATCATCACTGAGAAATCTCAACAAACAAGGACATAAGACCATAACAAGAATACAACGAATGACCAAATGAGTAAGTAACTAACAACAAGATGATACAAAGGGTAAGACGAATGCGTAACTGGAATAAGAAATCACAAATGAGAACAATGCACCTAACAAAATATCCATAAAATTCTATTGCTACACAAAACTTCCTCTGTTTTCATAATGCAAATGGGTTGCATTACGACAAACTCGACAGATCTCAGACATAGAGTGTGAGAACCGAGATCAATTCTCTCTTTCCGAAGTGATTTTGAATACGGAGGAGCTTATCGCCGTTGGAGGTTCCGAACTGAATTGAGAGTGTTTGAATATTTGTATTGTATTGCTTGTTTTAGAAAATTTGTTCCATCACTTACAAAAGACTCCCCCTTACATATTTATACCGACCAATTTATTACCTAATTAATGCATAATTAATAGGGCACGATTTGCATATCCTAATTAACCCTCTTGAATGCGGGAATCTTTGACCAAGCCCGAGCTGCGAGCTGACCAACACGAAGCATCTCCGCGCTCTCTTCCTTTCTCCGGGCCTGATGGGCCGATCAGTAATACGCTCTTGGCCCATTAGACGCGCCCGGCCTAGGCCCTTTGCCTATTGCCCGAGATGACAGATCGTGGGTACAACAGTTGCCCCCCAAATCTCCCGAGCTGAGCAGTTCGGGGGACTTTTGACCTTCAAGCGATCAATTTTGGGAAACTGAATATTCCCCATATCTCCATGATTTGATCGTGGTGATGATGAGATTTGCCTTCCCGAACAAGCCTCGGGGCCCACTAGGTGGCGTGTTAGCTATAAGAGGGAGAGAAAGTGGTGCGAGACCTTTCACTTCCCCAGGCAATCATTGCTCCCCGGCTCCGTGTATAAAGGTAACCTCACCTGACTTCTCCCTTCCACTTTTAATTCTCAGTTTTCTTCACGTTTTGCTCTGCGATTTCTCTCTTCTCCTGTTAGTTTCTTTTCTTTCGCCGGAAAGTTCTTCAACTTCCCTCCTCTTCTCACACATATTACTCGAAAAATACGTCTCCTCCGAAATCTTCGTCGGGTAAAGCCGCGAAACCTTTGATTCCGGGCGTTTACAGCCCTCACCAGCCATCAATTCTCTCGGCGGAGAATATAGCCGAGATTAGAGGGTCCACTAGGATTCCGCCGGAGATCGAGATTAAGTTCCCGGAGGCTCACGAGTCCCCGGAGAGTCCTCCCCCAGGGTATTGCTGCGCGTTTGAGATATTCTTCTCTGCGTGCGGTCTATCGTTTCCCCTCCCCGAACTCATCGTAAAGATGATGTTCGAACTGGGCTTCGCTCTCCCCCAGATGTGCTTGAACTTCGTCTGAACCATCATGTGCCTTTAAACTCTGGGGGGAAGAGTTTGACTACAAACTATCCCTGGCCGACTTTCTTCAAGTGTACACGGTGAAGACAGGTCGCACCAAGGGCACGCTCGACGTAAGTCCGCTTTCCGGACTGAAGGTCTTTGACGACCTTCCCGAGAAGGATGAGAAGTGGCGGAAGTCTTACTTTTTCTTCCCGGTCAATGAGCTCATTTTGGCCACCTCGCAAGTTCACACATATCGAAGTGGACTTCAAAAATTGGTAGAACGGTGCTCTTAGTTAGGTGTCCTTAATATATTACTTTTCTTCCTGTTACTTACTCCTTGTCGTTCCTGTCTCAGATCACTTCGAGCGCGGGTTGCTTTGCCCTACCTTCGTAGAGTTTTTCTCGCGGTTCTGCAGCCTGGGTCAGATCGCCTGGGACTCATTTTCGTGTGAAAGGATTAGAGAATCCACAGCGCGGCTCAGGGCTTGCCGAATCGCTGAGAAGGAGGCAAAGTTAAACATGGCGGCAGCGCTCGCCGAAGGCAAAGCTCGCCTCCCTAAGAAGTCTGGTCCCTCTACCCCTGAGGTAGACGGGACTTCGGCACCCCCTGCTGGTCCTTTCGAGCCTCTTGCGGGGGCTTCCAGGCCCCTGCTCAGTCTGCCCGAGCCCGCCATAATTGTCTTAGCGGACTCCAGTGACAAGCCTCGAGAGGTTATAACTCCCTCCATCGAGGTCAGCTCCCAGCGGGTGGACTCGTCTAAGAAGAGGAAGGAACATGAGACTTCCTCGTCTGTTCGTGAGAAGAGCCGAGCTCGGACTAGTTCGTCAGGAGACGAGCGAAGCAAGTCCAGCTCGAAAGATAGGGGTCCTTCCTCGGAGAGGAGGTCTAAGGAAGTTCCCCCTGCAAAGGAGTCCGGGGATTCCTCTGGCAAGCTGCCTTCGAAGGAACGTCGCCATTCCCCCCGAGGTAATATTTTTTTTTTTTTTTTTTTTTGGGGTCTCGGGGTTCAAGTAAAATAACATTGCTCGTACATTTCAGCTCCCCCTGCGTCCCCAGCTGACCTGATGAGGAGCTACACTCGGCCAGGAGTTCGGGTTCCAGCGTTTGCCTCCGAGCTCAATTGTGCGAACTTCTTCCGTTTTGCAGACAAGATCGGCGAGGTTAATGACACATACTTCCTCAGTTGTTATTTTTCTTTACCCCCTTCGCCTTTTTAAACGAGGTGCGCTTTCCCAGCTGATGATCGAGTTCAACTCCTCGGTGGCGTCTTATGAAGACCAGCTGTTTGCTTCTCCCTCATCTTCTGAGGTGAGCCTTCTCCGAGAAAAGATTGCCGACCTGGTAGCCCAGGTGAAGGAGTATGCTAGGCTAGAAGCCAAGAACGCTACTACCGTGGAGAAAGCCGAACAAATCCGGGCTCAGATGAAGAAAGCCGAGGTACAGGTGCTCGACCTCGGAATTGCCAACGAAGACCTCAGAGATAAACTAAAGAAGGCGGGGGACCTCTACTATGAGGCTGCGGAGGATGCGAAAACGGGAAAAAACAAGTTGCACGAAATCGAGCTCCGTAATCAGTTGCTGGAAGCGGGCAACAGCTGCGAGATTGAGAGAGTTCGGAGAGAGGAGAGGCAGGCAATGAGGCGAACTCTCCGCCCTTTGGTCAAAGAGATAAGGGTCACTTTCGAGGAGAAGGAGAAACTAACTCCACTCAAGATCCGAGCCGCCGAGATTAAAGCTAATCGGATGCTGATCGAGGATATCTCTAGAGGAGAGATCCAAGACATGGAAGCTGAGCTCGGACTTCTGAGAGCCGACGAGGAGGATGCCGACGAAAAAGTTTCGAAGGTAACCCTCCACGACCTTGACCTATCTGTATTTTCCGACCTCTTGGTGGAGACGCCCGAGCTCTTGTGCAATGAGAACCCTTTGAGCATTACGATCGACGAATCCGGCACTAACCTCGGACAAATGTCAAAGCAGGGAATGGACGACTTTCTGGCGAATACCAGGTCGGAAGCGGAGCTTGCGGAGATGAGCATGGTCCTTCCCGACGCGGCATCAGATCCTCCCCCCCCCTACTCAATAGTTTTTCACTCCGGGGTTGTCTAGGCACAGGTTGCCCCCCGTTTGTTGCTTTTTTTTGTTTTCTTTTTGAACTTATTTCAGAGTTTTATCGGTCGCGGTGACCACTCCGTATTAACTCGTTTTGAGATGTCTAATTTTTACCTTCTGCGAACTAAATCCCCACAACTTAGTTTAACTTAGAGTGAGAAAGAATGCGAAGTACACATCTTTGGTTTTAACTTGCGACAATTTGCCCGAAGTGGGTACTTCGGTTTTAATTAGAATCTGCGAAATTAAACCTCAATTTTAACTTGATAAGTGAAGCTGGATGCGAAGTGAATACTTCGGCTTTAGACTAGAGTTCGCAAAACTAGACCTCAGCTTTAATTTTGATAAGTAAGCTAGGTACGAAGTGAATACTTCGGTTTTGACTAGAGTTTTGCGAAACTAAGCTTAAACTTTAATAAGGAAAGCTGAGTACGAAGTGAGAACTTCGGTTTAGATTAGGGTTTTGCAAAACTAGACCTTAGCTTTAATTTTGATAAGTAAGCTAGGTACGAAGTGAATACTTCGGTTATGATTAGAGTTTTGCGAAACTAAGCGTCAACTTTAATAAGTAAAGCTGAGTACGAAGTGAGAACTTCGGTTTAGATTTGCGAAGTTGGACCTCGGCTTTGAATGATATATGCGAAGTCTGACTTCGGCTTTGTATGATATATGCAAAGTCTGACTTCGGCTTTTTTGTTTAAGAACCATTATTAATAAAAGAAAGTTTAAGAAAACTTTAAATTTTATTAATATGGATAGCTGGACCCTAAGTGGGCTGCCTACGTACCCTTATTGGGATCAAGCTTAAACGTAGTTCGATACAAATGAGTTAACTGTAAAAGAGTTTAAGGTGTAAGGAATTCCAGGACCTCGGGACTGGTTTTCCCTCTGAATTCTCGAGCTGATAGACTCCATTCCGGACTTCACGAGTAATTCTGTATGGTCCTTCCCAATTAATTCCCAGCTTCCCTGCATTGAGCTCCTCGGTGTTCTCGTAGACTTTTCGGAGGACTAGGTCGCCAACTGCCAAGGGCCTGCCTCGGATTTTGGAATTATAGTACCGAGCTACTGCGTTATGGTAATTCTGGATCCGAACTAAGGCCTGGTCCCGACGCTCGTTGATTTTATCGAGAGTATCCTGTAGGAGTTCCTCATTCTCCTTAGCTCGGAGTGGGTTCAGCAAGGTACGGACTCCAGGGACCTCTATGTCAGCTGGGACTACGGCATCAACTCCGTAAACCAGGGGGAAAGGTGTTTTATTAGTGGCCCGGCGAGGTGTTGTTCGAATTGCCCAAAGAACGCCGTGCAGTTCGTCTGGCCAGCGCCCTTTGCGAGAATCGAGCCGTTTCTTCAAGTTAGCAAGAATGACCTTATTCATCGCCTCGGCTTGCCCATTACCTTGCGGGTAACGAGAAGTTGACTTATTGAGTCGAATCTTCCACTTCGCGCAGAACTCTTCGAACTTCGAGGAGATGAACTGTGCACCATTGTCCATGAAGATTTCGTGGGGAACACTGTAGCGATAGATTATACTTTTTAGAACGAACTGCTCCTCCACTTTTTCACTTGTTACCTTAACATAGGCCGCTGCCTCCACCCATTTGGAGAAATAATCGGTAAGAGCGAGCACGTACTGAACTCCTCCTGGTCCCCGATGCAATGGACCAATGATGTCCATAGACCACCTCATGAATGGGTAAGGTGCGGACACCGAAGACAGGAGCTCGGTAGGTTGGTGGATTGACGGGGCATGCTTTTGGCACTTCTCACAAGCTCGAGAATAGTTTTCGCAGTCCGTGACCATAGTAGGCCAGAAGTAGCCTTGCCTTTTGATTTTGAAAGCCAGAGTCCGACCTCCGGAGTAATTCCCATTGGGACCACCATGAACAGCTCGCATTAGCATCGCGGACTCTTTACCGGCAACACATGTTAGATAAGGACCAGCTACACTTCGGCGTAGGAGTATTCCATTGTAGACGCAATACCGCGCACTGACAATCTTGAGCTTCCTGGCCGCCCATTTGTCGGCTGGGAGTTCCCTTTTTTGCAAGTAAGCCCAGATCGGGCTCCGCCAGTCGCCTGCCCCCCAGCTGTTAGAATTCGCACTGCTCGAAGTAGTATGTGGGATAACAGCTTGATTGTTAACTGGTGAGCTCGACGATTCCGGAGTTTGACTCGCGTCTAGCTTGGCCAGAGGTGGGTGAACTTCCATCGGAGTAGGCATAACGGGGACTGGATCCTCCGGTGGCAAAGAGTCCGCAGCCGCCTCGCGAGCTGCCTCCTCAGCAGCCAACTGTTTTTTCATTGCCCGGGTGACGACATTTGAGCTCTCTAGTCGGATGCTTGGAAACTGGATGACTTCGACGGGGATAATCCTTGTCATCACGGGATCCGAAGTGGATGCCAGAGATGCTAAAGCGTCTGCAGCGGAGTTTTCACTTCATGGGATCTTAGTGATTTCAAAATCCTCGAACTTAGCGACTAACTCTCGAGCTGTGGACAAATAAGCCTCCATACGACCATCCTTTGTCTCGTACTCCCCCAAGAACTGGTTGGTGACCAGCTGCGAATCGCAAAAAGCTCAGAGTCGTCGGACACCAACCTTACTGCGAGGCGTAAACCAGCAAGGAAGGATTCATACTCGGCTTCGTTGTTTGACGCTCTGAAAGCCAAGCGAAATGACTGCTCGATTACTTTGCCAGTAGGAGAAGTGAGGCGGACCCCAATTCCTGCTCCCAATCTGGAAGAAGCGCCATCAACATACAACGTCCATGGGACTTCAACATTGTCGCTAACCGAAGAGGCTAGTGGGAGTTCGATCAAAAAATCAGCCAGCACTTGCGCCTTAGCACAGGTTCGAGTCACTACAAGAAAACAGGCCATTTGCCACTCCTACTATAGTCGCTCTTTAGTCGCAAATAAGGGTTTTGCGACTACTTCGCGACTCATTCTGATGGTCGCAAAAAAATGGTCGCAAAATATGTTGGTCGCAACATGGTCGTTTATTTGCGACGGATTACAGACTCTTTTATATAGTCGTATATTTGTGACGAAACTGTGACTAGAATTGGTAGTTGTACATTTCCGACTAAACTGCAACAAAGTCTACTTAGGGACAGTTTTTTGACTACGTATAATAGTCGTATGTTTATGACCGTTTTGGGATTAACGGTAGAGTCTGGGTTTAGCGACAGATTAAGGACGACGTATTAGTCCCAAAAGGGTTGCAAAGTGTGTTTTAGTTTAGTAGCAATTGAGTCGCAAATTAGTCGTTTATTTTTGCGACTATGTTAAGACTGTTTTTGTAGTCGCTAAGGAGTTCGTGTTTAGTAACTATTGTGCCACTATTTTGTGAATTGGTTTAGTCACAAAATAGTCACATTATTTGAATTGGTATAGTCACAAAAGAGTCACATTTTTTAATTGGTTTAGTCACAAATCCGAAACGTTTTAGCAATCCTAATTGTGATTAATTTGGGAATTTGAAATGCTAATAATCAAAAGGAATGATGATTGAAACTACCACACAAGCAAACTTATCATCCAAAACAAAAGATCATCCTAAACATCCAAGAAACAATATCAAAAGCAAGTTCATACATAAAGAAAAGGGGAATTAGAAGTTTAGTTGGAAGAAGTATTAGAGGTAGGGGTATTGGCATCTGGTGTTGTGCCTCCATCGGTGGGTTGTGCAGCTGGACTGGAGGGTGGTGTGGTGCCTCGATCGATGGGTTGTGCAGTGGTTGTAAGGGCGATAGCTGGTTGGGTGGCTGCAGGAGGAGGAACCGTAAAAGCTGAGTATTCAGGAATTTTTTCAGAGATGAAGAGGACAAGCTTGTTGATCACAGCTTGAGACTCTCGGTGTTCCTGATCACGTCGTGCATTCTCAGACTCATGTTCAGATATCTTGCGCCGAAGTTGATCTTGAAGCTCCGCAAGAGTTTCTGCAGAAGAGCTCGCATAACTCTCTTTCCTTTTTCCTTTCCTTAGTGTCTCAACAAGTGATCCAAGGCCAAATGGGTTACCTCTGTTATCTGTTTGAGTACACTAAACCAAAAGATAAACATTCGCTAATCAGCTCAAACCAGAAAACTAAATGCAGAATCAACATCAAATCTTCTAGGTTCCTAAGCATAGCTCATTAAAAAAATTTAAGAAAACCAGGAGACTGTTAATCTAAGAATAAACATCAATCATCATTCACATTAAGAAACCAAAATTGACAAAGAAAAATCACACACAAAAGACAAACGAATTACCTCAAGGAAGATTTCATTTCTTTCTTCAAGGGAAAGAGTTCGATGTGTTGAACTCTCTGAACCATCTGGACCATCATTGTCCGTGTCAGTTTGTCTGTCTTCTATGGTCTTCTCATAGGTCTCAGCAACTTGTTTGGCTTTTTGATCCACAAATGATCCATCTGGCCGAGTGTGTGTTTTAAGAAACACTTCGACCAGTGATACAGGCGCCCCAGCTCTTCCTCCTACAATGATAGTGAAACACATTAAATTATGAAAATTTTAGAAAAACTTTGAGGTGAAGTGGATGGAAAGAGAAGTGTTACCATTTCTTGATGAATTTGTACATATGATTTCTGACCAGCTAAGTGTTTGTGCACTCCAAGGCCTCCACGGTCCGAGTTTCTGCATTGAGAAGCATTCTCACTCCTCTCAATGGCATCAGGGGTGTTCCAATATTCGCACATAATAGGCCATACTTTATCACCAATCCATGGTGGTTGTACACCACTCCTCCTAACTTGACTGACAATGCCTTTCATCCTGTTCTTTGCTATCTTCAAGAAACCTTCTTTAACTAGCTCAGTAATCCCGATATCCCAATTATAGTTCCGCTACAATAACACAAAACATTTAAGTTAGCAAACTGACCAATTCATATATATAGAGTTAAGTGTTTAAAGCATTGTCAAAACTATAATTTGACTTACCGCAAATGTCCTGAAGTATCGCTCTTGAATGCGTTGTGGAGTAACCTTCCAACTGTAGTAAGGCCCATCAAACTTTCGCCTTAAGATTCCAGCAATGACTTGAGAAATCTTTCCTTTGTGCCGGTTAAACCTGTTACATTAACTGAGTAAGTCTACTTGAAAATATGAACCAACAACCTATTGAAACTATTGAATATCTAATAACAACCGATTACTGAACATGATCAAACTATTGAACATCAAACAACAACCGATTAGTGAACCTATTACCGCAAGAGGAGAGAGTGTTACCGAGTATACTTAAAGATCAAACTATTGAACACATTCATGCTTTAAGATTCTTTGTGACATACCGTGTATACTTAAAGAAAAATTACAAGAGGAGAGAGTGTTTATACCAAAGAGTTTCGACTCCAGGGATAGGATGCTGAGACAGGAGTGGTAGATGTTCTCGGCCTGGAAGAGCTAGCAAACCATCTAACAGATCTTGGTAGTGATCGACATTTTGATTAGGGTTTTGTTCCTCCTCGTTTTCTTCTTCGCCGTTATCTCCCTCCTGAACAAGCTCCAGTTGCGGTTGAGGGTGAGGAACATGAAGAGGCGCTTGTTGAGGAATCGGAGGCGGTGTAACTATCCTCCGCGGTGGATGACTACTCGACGGTTGATTTGTCCTCGACGGTGGATGACTACTCGACGGTTGGTTTGTCCTCGACGGTGGATGACTACTCGACGGTTGGTTTGTCCTCGACGGTTGATTTGTGAACGACGGTGGATCTGTAGTCGGCAATGGACTACTTATTGGCGCTGGATTAGTCGGGGGAAATTGTGAAGGACGGCTTTGATGTGAATGGGTTGCAGACTGTGTCGCAGAGTGTGTGCGTTCAGAAGGGTTCGACGAATGAGAAGAGGTTCTGCTACCATTGAAGATTCGGACACCGGTGGCGGTTCTGCCACCGCGACCTCTGGAAGCACCCTTGGTCTTAGGAGGCATCGGATCGACGATTGAGAGAGAGAGAGAGAAGAAGAAAAAGATTTAAAGAGAAAGCGATAGATGATTGAGAGATTGAGAGAGAAGGAGAGATCGATGTGTTTGAGAGAGAAGGAGAGTGAAGAGGTTTGAGAGAAAAAACCCTAGATCGATTGAAAAAGAAAATAAGAAGTGTTAAAACGTTTAAGTGTTTACCTAGTTATTAACGAAACAACGTCGCAATGTAGTCGCAAAAGAGTCGCAGTATTAAATTTTTGGGGGAAAAAAAACGCGTAAATAATTAGACAAATTTCCCAAAATTATTGGTGGGAACATAAACCGCCAAAACAGGGTGGCAAAACAGTCGTAAAAACAGTAGCAACAATTGCAAAGCAGTCTCAAGACAGTTGCAAAGTAATGGCAAAGTGCTACTCTTTTGTGACTGTATTTTACTAGTCAATTTAAAAGTTTGATTTTATGGCAAAGTGTTAACATTGAAATTTATGACCTTAAAAAAGTTTTAGTTACTAAATTCAGTCAAATACAAGTATAAATGTATATCTAAGGATGTACATACATCTCAAAAATGAAATTTAATTCCCAAAAATAACAAGAGTGGGAAAAGAGTCGCACAAACGTTGCTAATTCAGGTGTTAGTCGCTTATTCGTCGCAATACGGTTTCAAAGCAGTCTCAAGACAGTTGCAAAGTAGTGGCAAAGTGTTACTCTTTTGTGACTGTATTTTACTAGTCAATTTAAAAGTTTGATTTTCACACATTAGGAGCTTATTTGCATCCATACATCACTCATACTAGTAGTAAAGAGTATCTAAAATAGGAAGAGCATGTAAAACATTGCTTTTAAAACATAAGAATTACATTTTCCTAAAGTCCTACACATTCTTCCATGGTGACATGTTTTTACAAAGATGGCTTTGGAACATATGCATGTATTCATTGTTAACATTGAAATTTATGACCTTAAAAAAGTTTTAGTTACTAAATTCAGTCAAATACAAGTATAAATGTATATCTAAGGATGTACATACATCTCAAAAATGAAATTTAATTCCCAAAAATAACAAGAGTGGGAAAAGAGTCGCACAAACGTTGCTAATTCAGGTGTTAGTCGCTTATTCGTCGCAATACGGTTGCAAAGCGAAACGTTGCTATATTGTTTAGTTACTAAACGGTCGCTAATGTGCGACTCTTTTGTGACTATATTTTACTTTAAGATACTAATTTTACTTGCAAATTTCCAGATTAATCAAGCTATTAAGTTTTACTATAATTGAAATAAGTTTATTTGATTTTAACATAGAGACAATATTTTACAAATCAGATGCACATTTAGGCTTCATATGCAAGTTCTTCATCTTCATCTTCATCTTCGGATGTTGACAAGTTACATTGAAATTCGTCTTCTCCTTCACCATCTTCTATCTCAAAATCGATTGGTTCATCTTGATGACTCTCGTCGACTAAACTCTCAATGATGATTTTTTCAACCAAAGTCGGAGTTACCTCAATAACAGTTTGTTGCAATATAACCAAATCATCATCGTTAAACTTCCCTTGAACAACATTCCTCGGATTAACTTTGCATACTGTAAGCCACGATTTGCGAGGTCGTTTAGTGTATGGATATGACAGATAACACACTTGATCAGCTTGAGAACCTATATAAAGAAACAGAACATATTAATTAATTAGCTTGAGAACCTATATAGTAAATTAATTAAAATATTTAGTGAAAAGAAACTTAACCAATAAAAAGTTCGTAATTTTCGGTATTTTCGGTATTTTCGGTATTTGTCATGCCAACCGTTGGGTCAAACCAGTCACAGTAGAAAAGTGTTATCTTTAGGTTAATAATGCCAGGATACTCGAGCTCGATTATGTTTTCAACGGTCCCAAAAAAATCATCCTCCATAGATGCTTCAGAATAATTTTGCCCTCGGACACATACCCCATAATTCATTATCTTTTTCGTCTGCCCGTGTTCACGCGTGTGAAACATGTAACCTCTGGTAAAATACATGGGCCACGACTTGACTTTGTTTTCTGGACCATCAACCAATTCATGAACCCATGGAGAAAAACTTTGGATATGTTTCATTGTAGACACCTACAGAAGAAATAAATATAAATTGTCGGAAGTGAACCCATTCATTAAAATATTTTTTTATATTAAACTATTTACATATACTTACATATTGGCAAACTCAATCGCTAAAATCTTCATCTCTTTTCGATGTGACTTCATCATCAGTGAGTTCTGGATATTCATACCGAATTTGATCGTCCAACACACTGTTTTTCCCAACATATAGAAGACAATTAATCCATAAATATATTGAAGAGAAATTGCTATAAAAATAATCTGAAACATATACCTCTCTAGGGGACGAAAGTAATCACAATTCCGCAATACATATGCATGTGCGCATTTTTGATCTTTATCAGACAGCCAAAACTCTGTAACTTGGCCACTAGGACGACCGATTTGAGTGAATATATCTGGTACGGGTACTAGATATACAGGAACCTCACCCGCATCATATCGCAATGACCTGAAAAATATTTAAAACTTTAAGTAGCCTTACATGTTAATTTAAAAGACCATTATATATTATAATGTAAGTATGAAATACCTCCTTCTACTAGCTGTAGAAATGGTTGAAGCAAAGTAGTGTTCTAAGAAGTATGATATCTCATCATTAATATATGATTGAACGATTGATCCCGCTGGATATCTTTTGTTCTTCGCCTTCCCTTTCAAGCGTTTGAAAAACCTTTCGAAGGGATACATCCACCTATACTGGACTGGACCACCAAGTTCGGCTTCGTATGGTAGATGTACAGGAAGGTGCTCCATGACATCAAAGAACGAAGGTGGGAATATTTTCTCCAAATTGCACAAAATCATCACAATATTCGCTTTCAGGACTTGGACATGACTTATCTCCAATGATCGACTGCATAAGTCACGGAAAAATGATCCAATCCCTACAATATATAAATAAAATCATTAATTAATTTGACATATATAAAAAATTAAATTGCTATATATAGATATCAAATTTTTACCTGATATTGCAAGATGGACGTCACGTGGTAACAACTCTGCAAACACAAATGGAAGCAATCGTTCTATAAAGACATGGCAATCATGACTTTTCATTCCTGAAAACTTTCCATCCTTGATGTCTGCACAACTAGCTAAATCAGCTACATACCCATCTGGAAATTTAACATCTTCTTTGACCCATTGAAGTAAGCTCGCTTCGGCTGAGGGCTGGTGAGCTTTCGCTGATGGTCTTTGATCGCAGTGATGGAGTTTCGAAAGAGTCGCAATCCTCCCATTATCACGTCTATTCTTTTCTTGGGGGCTGCATTGCCGTCAGATTGCTTCGGTTTTTTCGGAGGTGGAGCATCTTCGTCCATCTCGGGAGTCGCTTTCTGCTCCAACTCCTCGATCGTTACATTTGGCATTTCTCCCGCCACATATTTTTCTGCGAGGAGGTGCATCAGCTTCTTGCAGTCACGAGTGGAATGACTGTTGGTTTTATGGAGCTCGCAGTACGTGTCCTCATCTCGGACCCACTTGTTACTTGGAGCGCGGTGAAAATGGAGGTTTGGACGGTGAACTCTTTGGAGAATTCTTTTTAGGAGATTGAGTGACTGCGAACGTGCTCGGACCAGACTTTGGAGTCGTAGGCGGAGTCTTTTTGGCGGGCGCTTCGAACCGTGGTTTTCCTGTAGGCGGAGCGTTTTGTTTTTGTGCAGCGGCGATTTTGTCTTCCTCTGCGACTATCCTGTTCGATGCCCGGTGTAACGCGTCCTGAATGGTTGGGAACCGATTCACGGACAACTCTTCGCGGAAGCGAGATTCGTGCCAGAGGCCGTTCTTAAGCGCGGCCAGAGCTGTGGAGTCCGAGAGTCCTGGAATCTTGACCTGGATCTCCTTGAACTTTGTTATGTAAGACCGGAGAGACTCTCCAGCCTTTTGGCTTAAGTTCCAAAGCTGAGCATCTGTCACCGCGGTTTCGATTAAGCTAGAATACTGCTTGACAAACAAGGTTGACAGCTCGGTGAAGTTTGTTATGGAGCCGGCTGCTAAAGACGCGAACCAAAGTAGTACCGGTCTACAAAACGTTTCTGCAAACAGCTTGCAATACCCAGCGTCTGCTTCGTGAGGCTCGAGGTCCACCCGGCTAGCTGTCAACAAGAAGGTCTTGAGATGATTGGTCGGATCTCCTTTTCCTTCGTAGCTCGAGAACTTAATTTTGCCAGTAGCTTTGATGCGGACTCGGGATATTTGATCGGAAAAACGAGTTCGCGTCGACTCCTCGATCACGCGAAAGATATCCGGAGCTGAAGTGGTTGCACTGTGCATCACGGACCGCATGTCCCGGATTTCGCTCTGCATGCGGAAGATCTCGGGATTGGTAACATACCCCGGAGTCGAAGTGTTTCCATCCACAGGGAGAGGAAGACGGACTGGGACCTCGGAAGATTTGGCGACACCGGGCTGAACCGGAGTGTGGCCATTGCCAACCAGCAGTGGCGCTGTTTGCGTATTGATTTGAGGTGGGAATGAATCTCCCGGAGTGACATTTGTTGCTGCCACTTGGGAGGTGGAAGGTGGAGTAACACTGGAAAAATCCAAAGCACGTCGATGTGGGTTTTGGTCGGAGGACAGGAAATCAACCCGATCGGCGTACGCGCGGTGGGAGGCTTAGAGGTCAGCTACGGACGTCGTGACTTCCTCCAAACGGGTGGAGACCTGACCCTCCAAGCTGTCAAAACGTTCGGTAAGAGCGGCGGAAGCGGCTTGCTGACGATCGGACTTCTCAGACAAGTCCTGCAAGAGCTTCTGGATCACCTCCAGGGATGCCTGATTGGGAGAGTCGGTTGTCACAGCGGTGGTTGTGTGTAGTGGATTTATATATGAAGTCGAAACTAATAAGAGTCAGGCGATTTCTCCCCCTCCTTCTAGCGCCAAATGTGAGAACCGAGTTCAATTCTCTCTTTCCGAAGTGATTTTGAATACGGAGGAGCTTATCGCCGTTGGAGGTTCCGAACTGAATTGAGAGTGTTTGAATATCTCCCCCCTTACATATTTATACTGACCAATTTATTACCTAATTAATGCATAATTAATAGGGCACGATTTGCGTATCCTAATTAATCCTCTTGAATGCGGGAATCTTTGACCAAGCCCGAGCTGCGAGCTGACCAACACGAAGCATCTCCGCGCTCTCTTCCTTTCTCTGGGCCTGATGGGCCAATCAGTAATACGCTCTTGGTCCATTAGATGCGCCTGGCCTAGGCCCTTTGCCTATTGCCCGAGATGACAGATCGTGGGTACAACAATGAGGTTCTCTAAGAATCAAATATGAACCATCACAAAAAATACTGCTCAGAGAAGATACTGCTCAATCAATATTGTGAACACTACTTAACACAACACAAGATATAGTAAGCAGACACAACTATACGATCTTCCAGAACAACATTCAGCTGTCACATATTTATCTACACGGCTACACTTAAATGAAAGCACAGGAAAACATTGTATCACTCATACTACAAGTAATTGAATGGCTTTCTAGACGAACTTGAATGCCACAAATAATAGAAAAAAATGCAGCTTTCTATATTTGTATAAAGATATCAAGATCCTACAATATATTAAAATTGACAATTTACAGGAATAAAATTTCAACAGAGAATCACATGTGTAAACATGAGTTGAACCATTTTAATTAGCTCTAGTCACCTAAAGAACTCAACAAACTCAATCCTTGATGGAATTTTGACAAACAAAACTATCAGTTAGCAAGTTAAAAAAGTGTTAGAACTTAACAATCTGCTCTATAATTATATGAGCACAAAGATTAGAAAAGGAGTTATAATTATCAAGTGATTTACTATCTTTTTATAGTAACAGTAACAACTTATAGAATGATCTACTTTCTAATTGAACTAGAGACAAGTTTAAGCAAAGGCAATATGCATAATTTTAACAGCCTGATTCCAATTCTTAAAATGGGAATATGAGGAAGAATATAAACCGAAGAGTCTACCCTGAAAATAACCTGATGATGATCTTTGGAAACCGAGGAACAACAGCCTGCGCAAAAAAAATGTGATGTTAGAAGATCTATGTAAGTGTCTGCAAAACCATGAATGTTTTAGACGCCAGAAAAAAAGAAGAGGACTCAGTTTAGAAACAATATTATAACGAAACTGAATATAAAAAGACATCAGATATAGAAGAAACAGAAATTTACATATCTGAATTCACATACAGTATATTGATTTTGCAGAGCTGTTTTAAGCAAGTCAAGAGATAAGGGTAAGGAACTACCTGATTTGCGTAATTTAGGAGTTCACTTTCGGCATAAGTATTTCTAACGAGATATCTCATTCTCATACCGAGTCGAGGCATTTGTTCTTTTCACTCAGGTGACTAGGAACCCTCAATCTCATACGGGGGCATTTGTTTTTGGGTTAGATGGCGAAACCCCCACACTAATGGAAATCCCAGTTGCATGAGCAACAAGGATCTCATACCGAGTCGAGGCATTTGTTCTTTTCGCTCTGGTGACTAGGAACCCTCACTTGCGTTTTACCATAAGGACATTTTTTTTGGCTTGAGTGACTAGGATCTCAAGCTATTTCATAGACGAGGCATTTGTTTTTACATTGGGTGACTAGGAACCCGAGTATTTAAGAAGCTGGGACTGCAGAGCCTACCATCAGGGACATTCAGAGAGGTAATTTAAATTACCTGAACCAACATGAGGCATTTTTTCAGCTCGGTTACTAGGAACACGAGAATCTACACAGAACTGGGACAGTCATTTTCATTAGGGACAGGGACCAACACGAGGCATTTGTTTTCATTCTACCATCAGGGACAGGGACATGGACATTCAAAGAGGTAATTTTGATTACCTCAATCAACACGAGGCATTTGTTTTCATACTACCATCAGGGACATGGACAGGGAGAGGGACATTCAGAGAGGTAATTTAGATTACCTCGAGCAACCCGAGGCATTTGTTATCATTCTACCATCATGGCCAGGGACAGGGACTTTAAGATGGGACATTCAGAGAGGCATTTGTTATCATTCTACCATCAGGGATAGAGACATGGACCTTAAGAGAGGTAATTAAAATTACCTTAGCAGCACGAGGCATTTGTTTCAGCTCGGTGACTAGGAACCCGAGATATTATAGAACCGGGGACAATCTCGTTTTCATTAGGGACAGTGACATTCAGAGAGGACCAACCCTAGGCATTTGTTATCATTCTACCATCATGGACAGGGACAGGGACAGGGACATGGACTTAAAGATGGGACATTTCAGAGAGGTAATTTAGATTACCTCGATTGAGAAGAGGCATTTGTGTTTAGCTCCACCAAGATACTGTAGCAAACTTTAACTGCCTCACAACAGTTCCTTGAGTTGACCTATGCATAACTTGATGGACGATAATGTACTCAGAGAAAACCCCCTTTTGCGCCATTCGTTACTTTGGTTAAACCCCCTTCACCAATTCAACAGATATCTCCAATTAGCCCATGTTCAGGGAAATATATTCAGCATGGATAAATCTTCTACCTTGCTTTGGTTTTAAGGAACCGAATCTGCATTAAAGTTAAAGAGAACTTAAAGTCATATATAAGATTTTAGGAACCGCAAATCTAGAGCAGAGATATGAAAAAAATCCAATTCGTTCCGAAACCCTAAGATTTTTAAAATCAAACACTAGTTCGGATTCTAAGATTAGAGAATCAAAATAAATGAAATTGAAACCGTAGTTGTTAAAAAATCAACAAAATTAAAATCAAAACCTAATTTTGGATTATCCGATTAGAGAATCAAAATCAACAAAACTGAAATCCTAATCAAGCTGTTGATGTTAAGAAATCAACGAAATCGAAATCAATTCATAGAATCTAAAAATTCAAACACCAAAGATGGAGAAAAGAACTCACGCTGGGCTTGGCTTGACTCGGCGAGTCTCGTCTTCCGTCTCTCCTCACCCATAGTAACGGTTGATTCCTCTGTTGTTGCTGCTTTCATACTTAAACATAGCCCCAAAGCATGCCATGGAACTAGGAGAGACCGTGAGAGAGAGAAGGAAGGAGAGACGAAGAGATGGAACAATAGGCGTTTTAGTTTTCTCGGCTCCTTCTCAATTTTTTTTTAATGTTCAGTTATTTATTATATATTCAGAATTAAAGAGAAGAAGAAGATACAATATCACTAACGGCTATAATTTTTTTTTTAATACATAAGCGTATAAACGACAGTTGTATGGACATCGTTAGTAGGTGTCAATATTTGATACTTCGACCTTTTTCAATTTGTTATTTTAACACCCATTTTTTTTTTTTGAATTATTATTAATGTTGGTGGGTGTGAATATACACACACAAAATGAGAATCAACGACAAAATTATTTGATTTTTTAAAAATAAGCAAAATTGAAAACCATATAAACTAAATTGAAATTCAAAGAAATTTGAAATGATTCAATCAAAAAGCAAAAAGGCAAAAAAAAAAAGAACTAAATGAAAAACTATAAATAAAAGTGAAGTGATCTTAGTGCAGTGGCAGGAGGTAAGTCCATTTGTATAAGGTGCCATCACATCCGGGATCGAGTCCCGGCTCCTACGAATGTAGGAATTTGGCTAATGGGCCGGCCAGTTGTGGCCTAATGGTTGAAAAAAAAAACTATAAATATAACTAATAAAAAGACTGTGATTGTTTTCGTAAGTGTTAAGTATAGAAACTAAATTGAAATACAACAAACGACGAGCAAATGACACGCGAAAAGTCAACACAAATAATCTAAAACAATGATTTTTTGAAAGCATATGATATAAATATAATTAAAACATGTCATTGAACTTTAATAACATGTTTAATTATATTTAAAAACTAGAGAAAAAATCCGACGGTTCTATGAACAATTGCGTAAATATTTTTACAAACGAGAAGTTATTTTAGGGATACCTAAAAATCGAATGCTTCTAAGTCTCTGTTTTAGGTTTTTCCAAAGACTTACGAGTTTGGTTACTGAAAAGTATGGAGTCATCAACATAGCCGAATGTGTATTCCTAGAACAGCTAGCAATGAACGCGCTGGGTTTTTGTGACAAATAGGTTACTTGAATCATGAGCTGCCTTTAATCCGTTTCATTCACCATACATATGCTAAGATGTTCATATTTGTTGTTGAGAGTGAGATTATGAGCCATATTCTTAGACTTGCAAATGTACATATTACTAGTTTAGCAACATTAAATTGATTGTTATAGGAGTATATATATAAGAAATAGATACAAACATTCACATACATATATCGCAAAATTGTGATGTGGTCTTGTTTTTTAATTACCGTTGGTTGATATAAAAAACATATTGCCGCTAGTTTGTATCTATCTAATTTAGGTAAAATAGGATGTATAAACATTTTTTTTTTAAACCGTGTAACAACATTACATACTTTCGGTGGTCGATCATTCCATCTGCTTTACCGCAAATCAAGCAACCAAACTAATGAAAGTCTGTAGTCTCTTTTCGTCGCTTTCTCTTCTAATTTTTTCTTTTTTTTTGGCAACTCAATCATTTCTTTTTATTTTACATGGTATGTCTAATTATTTTGACCAATTAACTCAACCGAATATATAATGTTTGGTAACTTCCAACAGAGAAATGGCAAAAACCATATAAGATTATATATAATCTCTAATCGATTAACATAAACCATACAAAAAATGGCTCAATTACTCAACCTCACGTCTCTTTTGTGTTTCACCTTCTTCACATTATCTCTCTTTCTTATGCAAACACAAGCAAGAAAGCTCCAAACCTTAATTGTACTAACTGATCAAAACCATAGTTTACCGCTGTCGAAGAATCACCAAATCATGATAGATGAGGAAGACGAGCTAGAGCCAGCTTTTGTCCGAGAGACAGGACATGGTTATGGTCTCTATGGTCGTCATAAGAGTCACACTCACATTAACATTGAAGAAGACAACACAAACGAGGGTAGTGGCAATGATCAATTTTACTACAAAAGCGACGCTTATGGAAACCGCAATGGTAGATCTAAGTAAGGATATTGAGTTTTCTTTGTTTTTTTTTGGATAATCTGGAATCAATGTTTTTATTTTGTTGGATAAATATATTTTTTTCATTCAAATTTTGAAACCTTCAAGCTATACAAAATTCTTGAGTTTATGTAGTTAATTTAAGAGTTTTTTCGTTTTAACATGTAGGAGTGGGAATTTTCTGAAGTAACTAATGAAACTTTATCTGCAAATCATGATTATTAACGGCCAAAAAAACAAAAATCTTCATAGTAGAAAATTTACCCCCCAACGCCGGCCTCACGCCAGTGGTCGGAAATTTCTGTCTCAGATGCCGAAAAAGAAGAGAAAGCCCCTTTGTGGGATTGTCCCTGGTTCCTCCAAATTTGCCTTCGTTCATGCTCGTGTAGCAAATCCCACTCCCGTTCCAAGTCGCCAAAAGGACAGTGTCCCAGTCGAGGCTCTAGGACCATCTCAAAAGGTCCCGCCGATACTTCCTCCTGGTCCAGTTACACTTTTGTCCTCCTCAGTAATAGATCTGCCCAAATGTGCTTCCTTGGAAATCGTGCCCGTTCCAGATCTGGTGTCATCTTCGTGTCCTCAAATCTCCGCCGTTGAAGGCCCCGCCTCTGGTGTTGAGACCGCGGTCGTCCGAAACACAAACCATGGGGAGATGTCCCACTCGTCCTGTGCCCAATCGACTGTCACCACGACAGACTTGGACACCTCAAAAATGCCAGCGGTGAATCTATTTCCCAACAAGCCAGTTCAAAATCCTACTGCCAAGGCCATGGAGTCAACAAACTCAACAAATCGTGTAACTGATTCCACCCCTGCGGAAAACCAAACCAAACCCGACGGTAGCAATCAAGGCAAGAGTACAGACAACTGGGTTGATACGGTGAAGGGCTCGTCCAAAACCCTCAAAAAGGTCGACTCAGCGTTCACCCTCCCATCCGGCGAGCTGTGTGTCAAGATTCCCAATGAAATTATTGAGAGAAATCTTGGGATTTTTTCATCATTGGACAGTTCTATTCCGACCCACCATCACAGGGAACCATCCACAACATTGTAAATGGTATATGGAGCAGACAATACCGCGATATCTCAGTATCCAAGATGGAAGGTAACGCTTTCCTATTCTGCATCCCTAACTTTTCCACTAGGCAAAGAGTTTTAAATCAAAGATTGTGGCAAATTGAGGGACAAACAATGTTTGTGGCAAAGTGGGAGCCAAGAGGGATCCCTTCCAAACCTGAACTCTCCTCTGCTCCTATTTGGCTTGAGTTGAGAAACGTCCCATTCCAATTCTTCCATGAAGAAGGTTTGCAAAGTATAGCTAGCTTGGTGGGTCATCCAAAGTGCCTCCACCCATCCACCACAAACAATACAAACATGGAAGTGGCAAAAGTCCTCACCATCATTGACCCTAGGAAGCCACTGCCGAAAGCTGTTAATGCTCAGTTCGACTCAGGTCAAATCGTCAGGATACTAGTGTCGAGCCCATGTATGCCCCCGGTGTGCTCCCATTGTAAGAAAATTGGTCATAGTCTACAACATTGCAGAAGCGCCCTGGTTACCTGCACTATATGCTCTTCTACCACTCATATCTCGGAGCAATGCCCAAAGTCGAATGAAGAAGCCCCCAAAAAACATAGATCTCAGCGTAGAAGACGATCAAGGACCCCGGGTACCCCTCACCGTCCTACCCGCGATATTGGTAACCACAAAGGCACACCTACAAAGAAATGGAAAGTTAAAGCAACAACTGAACCAGACTAGAACATTCAGTTGGAGGGGACTTTTAAAAGCAAAAGTGGTCTTGTGACTTCAGCAGACAGCTCTTTCATCGAGTCAAAGAGCATGATCCCGGGCCAATCTAGCAGGATGCCCCCCCTGAGGCGTCTGAGACTGCAACTGTCTCGAATTTTCAAACTCAATCAGATTCAGATGTTGCTGAGGATTCCTCTGATATTTTGTCAACTGATTCAGAGGAGGAAAGTTTCATAAGAGTGTTGTCGAAAAGGCAACAAAAGATCTTCAGACCAATCTCATGTTTAAACACTCTTTACAAAGTCGTTGCAAAGCTGTTGACAAACAGACTCCAGAATCTCCTATCCAATGTAATCTCCTCGTCTCAATACGCTTTCCTCCTAGGCAGATCCCTAGCCGAAAACGTCCTGCTGGCCATGGAAATGGTTCATGGATACAACCGAAGAAATATCTCGCCAAGAGGAATGTTGAAAGTAGACTTGAGGAAAGCTTTTGACTCAGTACGATGGAAGTTCATTATTGCTGCTTTAAGAGCAATCCACGCTCCAGAAAGATTTATAGGTTGGATCAAACAATGTATGTGCACCCCCTCTTTCACTGTGTCAGTCAACGGATGTAATGGAGGTTTTTTCAAAAGTTCAAAAGTTTTACGTCAGGGAGACTCCCTCTCCCCGTACCTGTTTGTTCTAGCCATGGAAGTGTTCTCTAAGCTCCTGAAATCAAGATTTGTCGCTGGCTACATCCTTTACCACCCAAAAGCCTCAGATCTCTCTATTTCCCATCTGATGTTTGCAGATGATGTTATGATCTTCTTTGATGGGGGACATTCATCGCTGCATGGCATCTGTGAAGCTTTAGATGATTTTGCTTCTTAGTCGGGTTTGAAAGTCAGCAAAGACAAAATCCAGTTGTTTCATGCGGGGTTGGACAGCAACGAACGTAAACAAATATCAGCTTATGGCTTCCCAATTGGAACCCTCCCCATAAGGTATTTGGGAATGCCCCTTATGAACAGAAAGTTGCGCATCGCGGAATATGAACCTCTAGTGGAGAAAATCTCAAGTAAGTTCCGATCGTGGGCAACAAAGTCTCTCTCCTTTGCAGGCAGACTACAATTAATCGCCTCTGTCATCTATGGCTCTCTAAATTTTTGGATGTCAACTTTTCTGCTGCCAAAAGGCTGTATCAAAAAGATTGAAAGCTTGTGCTCTAGATACCTTTGGTCTGGCAATATAGAGTAAGGAAAAGGGGCAAAAGTTGCTTGGGAAGTGGTCTGTCTACCAAAGGAGGAAGGGGGTCTGGGACTCAGAAGGCTCTCAGAATGGAATAAAACGCTGCTCCTGAGATTAATATGGCTATTATTTGACCATACGGTCTCTCAATGGACAGACTGGCACCGACACCATTACCTCAGGAATTCTTCCTTCTGGTACGTGAACAACAATGAAAGCGACTCCTGGACATGGAAGACGCTTTTGCTCTTAAGACCGCTGGCGTGGAGGTTCATAAAATGCAATGTAAGAAATGGGATGACTGCCTCCTTCTGGTTTGATAATTGGACCTCCCTTGGCCCGCTCATCACTTGTCTTGGAGATTATGGCTCTAGGATTATTTGAATCCCACTATCGGCAAAGGTTGCAGAAGCTATTGATGGGAATGGATGGAGACTTCCCTTGACCAGATCACATCAAGCTTCAATCATTTATGACCACCTTTGATCCTTGCCCTTAGCAACACTCGAACCGAATCAAGATGAATATGTGTGGTGTTTGGATGACCTTAACACTAAAGGTTTCTCGGTAGCTAGGACCTGGGAGGCTCTGAGACCTAGAGAGGAAAAAAAAGATTGGGTCGCTATAGTCTGGTTCAAAGGAGCAATTCTGCGCCATGCTTTCAACATGTGGGTATGCCAGCTAAATCGACTACCCACCAGGCAAAGAATGGTAGCCTGGGGTTTGATCCAATCAGATGCTTGTTGTCTCTGTTCTATCGCATCTGAAACGCGGGACCACCTATTATTGGTGTGTGATTTTTCTGCTCAGGTATGGCATATGGTCTTTAACAGGTTGTCCCTGCGTCAGAGGTGTTTCTGCTCCTGGGCAGAACTCCTCTCCTGGATTCGTACCTCTACCCCATCGGCACCCTCCCTCTTAAGGAAGGTCTTTGCTCATTCGGTGATTTATAACCTCTAGAGACAGCGAAACAATGCTCTGCACAACAATATAAAGCTTCCTCCCCAAATCATCTTTAAGCTCGTGGATCGAGAAGTCAAAAACATTCTCACCTCCAGTGAAGCTAAAAGGAAGTAGCAAAGGCTCCAGTCCCTTTGGATCCGATAATATCTCCCCCAAATTTTTCTCTAACCTTACTGTAACCTTGTTTTTTTTTTTTTGCCAAAGTTACTTTATTTAGGAATTACTGCTATTGTAAAACCTCTTTTCATTTTAAATGATATTTACATATTTAGCAAAAAAAAAAATTACTAAGAACTTTTATAGAAGAAAAAAAAAAAGAAGAAATTTAAGACCTCATATTGTGTGTAACCGAAGCGAACAAATTCTTTGGTAACGAAGATTGGAAAGACAGAGAGAAGGACATGGGCACATGGCACCAAATCGAAATCGAACTCTAGATTCCAAGATTATAAAACTTAGTCAGACTGTAACCCAACTACTTGAACCAGATTCGATTAGGGGACAAATAATGTTCTTTTAACCGGATCCTTTTAAGCATAATCAGACACAAGAGTATTATAATTGAAGAAGTAGGAGTGTAATTGATCTGATAAATTTAAAAAGTTGTTAATTAAGAAAGTTGATATGGACGAACGTGTAATTGATCTGATAAATTTAAAAAGTTGTTAATTAAGAAAGTTGATATGGACGAACCTATGAATACTTAGAAATTGAGAGTAAAATTTAAAATCTTTAGATTTTTAGGTAATTAAACTGAAAATGATTTGATATAATAATAATAATAATAATTTAAGTAAAGTAAAAAAAAAAAAGGTAATTTGGATTACCTCATTTTTCTAGCAGCGAGAACAACAACAACATCAACAACAAACAAACTTTCCCCATGAAAGAGAGAGAGAGAGAGAGAGGTAAGGTACCAAGGGCGATTCGAACCGTGGTCGCAAGTTTGATGTGGTATCTAAAATCGTTAGACTCCAACCACTTGGACCAGGTTAGACTTGGTGTTCAAAAATTTAATACTGGTATTTTTATATTAGTTGAAATTGAGTCCCTGAATCATTGTTTCACGGCTGTGATTGTCAGAATATTTTTTGTTATTTTTGTCCTCGTAATGAATATATATGACAAATGACTATCATCTATACTAGTATTTTTGAGAATTATATTTGTTTTGGAAACTATTACCGATCAAATTGTTTAAATTCATATACAAACAATTTTAGTTAATATTCTCTAATATCCTTATAACCAAACATAATTAAAATATTTTAAATATAATGTTCTACAATTAATATAGATATTTAAAATATTTATTCCAGATTTATTTACTCTCCTATCATCTTTGTTTGAATTTAATTTTTAATTATTGTAAATCATCGTATAATACATAAAGTTAATGAAATTGTATCTTTTCGGTTTATATTGTAATTTGAATTTTTTTAAAACAGACATATATAAATTCAATTAATATAAAAAATGTGTGTTCAACATACATATATAGTAAATTTTAAGATTTTGAGAAGTGTAAAATATATAACTGGTGTATCCAAACTTAATAAAAAGTTTAAAACAATAAATATTTAAAAATATTAAAATTTTTAAATAACAGATAAGAGTTATCTTGCATGACGAGACGTTTTGAATCAATAATAATAATAATAAAAAAAATATCACTAGTCCGATACTTCAAAACGGATTAAATTTTCATTTTAATATTTTTAAAAATAGCAATGTATGTCAAACTTAATCAAGATTGTGGTAAACAAATATAGTTCTACGGTATATTGCGAGTTTAATTTGGGTTTTTAGTTGAACTGTTTAATTTAACCGTATATAGTAAATTTTAAACTTTTCAAAAGTTTAAAATATTATAATTGATATATCTAAACTTAATAAAAATTTTAAAATTATGAATATTTAAACATATTAAATTTTCAAAATAGTACAAACGGATTATATTGCAGGACACGTTATATGACATAATAAAGTGGAATTGATAATATTAAAAAATAAAATATCATTAATATGATACTTCAATATAAATTAAATCCTCATTTTACTATTTTAATAACACTAATATAAAATGATCGAATCAACTGACTTAATTAAGATTGTATTAAACAAAAATTGTTGTACGGTATATCGCGGGTTATATGCTAAATCACTAAAATTAACAACATATTACATTAACAAAAAATTAAAACAAAAATTTGTCATGCGGTATACCACGGATCATAATCTAATATATAGTATATATTCAAATGAACTATACATCAATTTAGAAGCTAGCTTTACGACAACAATCTCTAAGCTTTGAAATCTATACTAGAAAAAAAAACACTTGATAATCATTTAAAAACAAATTTTATTTTATTTTATATGCATTGGAATGGCTTTAATTAACTTGTTTTTTTCTTTCCTTTCTTCGATATAATTTCTTAAAAATCCCTTAATGCATCCTTACACTGATGACTTAATACTAATAATTTTTTATTTTTTTTTTGAATAAAAAATTAATTTTGTCATACATTGAAATAAACATGAGTAAATATTAATTTCTTACGGTAATTAAAAAAAAAAACCCCCCAAACACCATATCAAGTAGGAGTGAGGGAAAATGGATGAGGCCAGTAAGGAAAGGCAGTGGATCTTAATGGACCGTCCTCAGTGTAGAAGAGAGTGCAGGTTTGGGTGGTGATATCGTAAACACCAAAGTTATGTCCCACGAAATAGATGCAGTTAGGCTTAAGACCTGGAGACGAGCTCGCTGGAACACACAAAGCTTCACCATGCCCAAGAAAAATACAAAGATCTCCAATATCTTCGGTGTAATACATATCTTTGTATCCTGTATCCGATCTCTGCTTCTCTTTAAACACCAAGAACCTCTTTGTTTTTTGCACGACTGTGTCTGACTCAAAGCCGTCCCCGTAGTACCTTCAAACATACGAGAGAGCCATTATAACGAAACAGCTATATAATGTATACTTAGAAAAGAAAATAACAAAATAACAAACGTACGTACCATGAGATGAGGAATTGCTCCCCAGAAGGTGACTCCACTAGATGATCTGTCCTGGTATAAAAATTCATCTGCTCCATTTCGTACAGCATATACTGAGGAATATCTTCTTTCCAAATGCGATCATACTTGGGCTTGTCTTTCTCTTTGAAGTTCAGACCAAATGAGCACAAGTGTTCGTGGCTTGGAGTGTAGAATCTCTGATCTTTCTTAGAGTACATGAGACTTGAGTATGGGCATAGAGACTCATGCCCATGCGTGGTTTTAATATCGATCCACCGTAAGTCCTTGTGCCTATATAGCCTAAGCCGAGATACCGATAACTTGATAGCAACGACCCAGTCATCATTTTCTAGGTCAGGAAGAGAGGACATGGCAAGGTTTTGGATTTGTGAGCCTTTTGGAAGAGGAGGTAGATGAACAGAAACAGATTTTGATTTAGGGTCAGAAGGCTCGTAATAGATGTTTAGACGAACGTTATCCATATCACGGAGTAGTGCTTTTTCCTTCATGTGAATATACACTCCACTTTGATTAAATCCAGTACTCATTGCCTCTTGGACTTCTCTAGCGAGACACTTGTTCTTGATTATGATTTCATTTTCACCCTCTGATCCGGACCTTCTTGATATCGAGTTGTTACCATTTGAAGAGCCTCCGACCTTAAGGAGGTGGTCAATTAACATTAACGGGTAGATCGGCGTAGAAGAACACCACCGAACCATGTTATTGTGTCTCTGCCAAAATGTAACCATACAAAAAGAAACACAAAAATAGTAGAACCATAAAATAAAACCTTAATGATTGTAGAAGGAATTGAAAAAAAAAAAGAAGAAAGAAGCTTACGAAGATGTTTGTGTAGACAAGGGGCTTCATGATTCGGCTGAGAGGTTGAGACATTTTTCTAAAATCTTTGAACTATGTTGATGTGATCTCTCTTGTGGGTCTTCTCCAGCCGTCTCTATAGACTTTGCTTGAACAACAAGTTGACATTAAAGAAGAGCATAATATTCTTTAGGAAATAAATAATTAGACGTATTTGAAGGTAGAAAAGGAAATGAAATATAAAGCATTGATTTCTCCTTTCTTTAAAGTGTTGCTTTACATTTAGAAATTTTTGCTAAAAATGTTCCATATTATTTGATCTAATGACCCACTAGTTTACATAATAATCTCATGAATATTTTTCAATTTAATTATGTCTTTTTTTTTACCAGTACCCTTTCCCCATAAATATCCATCTACCATAATATATTAGATAGATTAATATATTACATTAATCAATACAGTTTTTAGTTTTTATAAATTTATTACAAGAGACATGACAGAATGCATTTATAAATTTTATAAATTAATTTCAATACTAAGCGTCGTAATATCAACAGAATTATTTAGTGAATTTGACAAGAACAACATATGAATAGATTTGTATCATCCTTATGGTTTAGAACAAAATCACCCATACAACGAGTCTTACATAAGGAGCAAATAGGCCGAGAGAGATGATGATTGGGAAGCAAATAAAATGAGTCCGAGTAACCCATCTGTAAACTACATCCAGGTCTTGAGTGTATTAGATGATTAAATACACATTTAGTATGAAGAGTTGAGCCACATTCATTGCATTTGTAAAACCAACTTTTTGAATCTAATTCTTCTTCGCATATTCCGCAACAAAGTATCGCATTCACAATTCTCTCACTGTAGCATAAGGAAAGAGGATGAACATCGTATCTGTGTCTTACCAATGTGGGTAAAGTAGCACATCTAAAGCATAAATTGTAGCCACCACAATTATCTATATCGCTACAACGTAGAAAAAACCAACATACCGAGTCACAACTATCACACCTCCGGCTAGAGACCATGTCCTGAGTTATAACTAAAAAATGTGGATGACTTTCATGTTTGATTGCACCAGAAATCAAAGCACATCGCACATCAATCTTAAATAGAGAGTACTCGTCCATATATGAGAAACCGGTGCAAAAACGATTACAAGCCCCACAACTAAAATATTGTAGCCTTTTGGCATACAACTTAAGTTTTCGCGAGCTATACTCATGTCTTTTCTTCAGAGGGAGATTTGCGCATGCATCGTGAAGAATAAAATCACACTGTGTGCATCTATAGCACAATTCAGAATACAGAGGGATGGTGCATGCATAGCAATGTTCTCTGGGTTCCTCGAGTCTTGATGATGATAACGAAACCTTCAGATTGTGTTCATGGCTAAAATGTTTGATTTGGTTGTGATCTATCACTTCAAATGGTTTTCTTTCTTCTTCTTCTTCTTCTTCTTCGGGTACCCCTTCAAGTTCTATCCTATCCCAACTATAAATAGATGTTGCACATTTTGAATGAGCAACATAAGAACAAACCAAGCAAGAATATGCACCATACTCTCCATTAACATGCTCATAACATACCCCGCAAATCCACTTCCCAGAGCCAAGAGAAGAAACACGAGAGATACGATGGTCGTGTCTGTTGATGCGTATAACACGTGGTAAGGAGATGCATACTCTATGAATTATAAAACGACAATGAAGACAAATACACGGGTATTCTGTAACACACAACCCACACGCATAACAAGTGAAGGAGACTTCTATCGGTAATTGGAGGAGTTCATGGTCATGGGCTTTACTTTGGCTAATGATAAGAGGTTTTCTCGCACAAGGGATACAAATACAAAAAGAACATTGTGAACATTGATAAATTATTGAAGTAGGACTGGTGTGGCAAAGAGAACATGTCTTTGAGTAATACATATCGTTGAGCTTGAGAGGGTGTGCATGACGAGAAGGGATGTTAGTGTTGATGCATTCCTCGTGGAGACACAAATCGCACATATTACACTTGTAGCCTTGCTTATTTTCATGAGCTTCGTAACATGCAGCACATTTTGATGAGATTGTCGTTGATTTTAGAGGAGTCTCGGGATGATTAGCAGATGGACATAGTCTTCGAACCAATCTAGCCATGGTTGCCAATGTTGCGATGTTGGACCTTTCTTCTCTTTTCTCTTTTTTTTTTTTTTTTTGAGGATGTTTGTATATTAAAAAACCAATAAATGAAGATTTTCTTATATTATTCAAAATAGATTTGTTCCATTTATAGTTAAATTTTACTTGAATTGAAAGTTGGAACATTAGATTACCTATTTGATAGAAAAAGTAAAGAATAGCTTTAAAAAAACATAGAATCTAGTTCTTTTCGTGCTGAATGACCTTAGAGCTTCAAATTTCATTTCAAATTATCAATATTCATTTTTTTTGGTGTGAACAGGGAGACAAAATTATACGATTTTAAAAGGTAGCTAAATTATATAATTTTTGTGACAGTATTTACGTCACTTTTAGTTACAAATATTTTGCAACTACTTTGTCACAATTAGTCACTATTTTAGTTACTTTTGTGTTGAGTTATAAATTGTGACATAGTTATTATCACTTTTGTGACTTTAATTAAAGAAGAAAATAATTTCAATATTAGAAAAAAGAAAAAGCTGAAAATACAATTTTTTTTTAAAGAATAAATGACATAAAACAATCTGAAAATTATTACTCACATTCGTCGTCTATAGTTAACTCGATATCAGAATTCCCATCTTCAGCGTCTGATCCAACTTCTTCTACAACCAGATCATCAAAATCTTCTGGTTGACCATCTGGATATAATAGTGTCTCGACGTGCAATGAATCAGATTGGACAACAGAATTATCGTTATCATGTTGCAATGCAGTGAAATACATATTTTGGTTGACCAATACGTTTCCTCTCGGCTATATCATAATTTCTGCTTCCCATTGTTGATCTTTTTTCGGCTGAGTCATTCTTGGATATGGAACATAACATACCTGATCTGCTTGTAAAGCCAAAACAAAAGGATCATACTTTTGATAATGCCTTTTAGCATTAATATCAATGATCCCTGACTTGTTTTTTTTGTATACCTTTCCCTATGGTTGAATCATACCAATCACATTTAAAAACCACAACTTTAAGATGTTCTGGATGATGCAGCTCATAAATCTCTTTCAATACTTGAAACAACCCAACCTTTTTTTTAAATAATACAATTAAATACCCCATTATATTTAGTAACAACTCAAACATACCAAACGATACAATCCGACCAATAATAAACCAACAATAACCAATATACACAATCCATCATAACCAATTCCAGATAACAACATAGGCCGACAAATACCAAACCAACAATATCCACAACGGAACGTAAAACATAACCAACAACCTAACATATTTCTATCCAAGGTTCCAACAACACAAACACTAAAAACCAACATCACAAAACCGAGACCCTATATCATACTCCTCCTCATAGCCATCATTCCACGTCACATATTACTTACACCAAAAACAACAATTGAGATGCATAAATATTATCATAAATACTTAGTGAGGCAATTCTCCCATCTACTAGGCTATACATAGAAGTAATTAAGGCCATACACAAGAAAACAACATAAAAACAGCCAAAAACAGTCAATTGGAACCAAAACTGCATCCACGAACACATGGTGTCGATCAACACCCTCCTGGTGTCGGTCGACACCCCTTCTGGTGCCATACCACCACCACTCTGCACCACTTCTGCAACACGATCTCCTTTCGCGATGTCAGATGGTATCAATCGACACCCACCTGGTGTCGGTCGACACTCAACCTATGCAACACCTCCGTTGACGATCTCCACCATCAACCGACCCTAAAACTCCACAACATCATCTCCCACGACGACACAACCAAGAGCAGCCACACATGGCCACAGAAACACCACAAAAGCACACAGAACAGAAAGGAATCAATCATACAATCCCGAAATCAATCACACAACCCTAATTGTTTAGATAAGCCATGGTCATGCACTCACCTTAGTATGGACCGTCATGAATATCATACATCCCGAAGGACCGTCACAAAGACCACACATCCCGAAAGATTGCCTAAACAGGCCACATGTCCCGGAGGACTGTCACGAAGACCATACATCCCAAAGGACCGCCTAAACATGCAATATTGGCTAAACAACCCGCCATAAAGGCCACACAATTGTCTAAACAGCCTACCACAAAGACCACACAATGTCTAGAAAGACCACCACACACAGGCCACACAATGACTCAGTCTGCCACAAAGGCCAGACAAGCCCCGTAAAGGCTCACAATGACTAAAACTGGCAAATTCTAACTCCCATAAAACTTTCCATTTTTAGCACTTTTCACTTTTAGCACAAGCTTCACGGAATCACGTATACTAAACACCACCTCATTTGGTACTTAGTCGCATAACCAACCACCCCTAAGTGACCAAGTATCAAGAGAGATGGGGCTAGAATACTCAATTTTTCTCCAGCCATGGACTACACCGCACCACCAACTACCTCAACTACTGGGACCAAGACTAGGCAAGTTCAAGCCTCGACCTACTTTTCGAACCTCTTCTTAAACCTTGCCTTCATCCTCGCCCTTGGCTCTCAAGTCTGCTCCTTTACACCATCACAGTCACATAGGACTCTCATCAAATGAACCTTCTTCTTCCAAAGTTCCTTGACTATACTCTCGAGAACCCTCACTGGTTTTGTCACCAAAGTCATGTTAGGCTGAAGATCCTCGGGAACCTTAGCCAAGCACTGATCATTCTCGCAAAGACTCTTCCGTTGCATCGAGACATTGAAGACCTTGTGGAATGCACACATAACATCAGACAACTCCAGCCTATATGCTATTGGTCCCACCCGCTCAGCCACTCTTAACGGACCCATGTACCTCGGACTCAGCTTAGTCTCTGTCAATGACCGGTTCTGACCCTACAACATGGCCATCTTGAGGTACACTCTTTCACCCACCTGAAACTCAAGATCCCTCCTCCTCTTATCGGCATAACTCCTCTGCCGATCCTGAGATTCCTTCATGTTCAGCTTTAGAACTCGAATCTTCTCCGAGGTCTCCTGAACAAAACTCGCACCATATATGCTCCTCCCCCCCCACCTGAGTCTAGCGTAATCGTGGACACCATGGCCTCCCATATAATGCCTTATAAGGAGCCATCCCGATACTCGCACGGTAGCAGTTGTTGTTTGCAAACTCTACCAAGCTCAGGTGATCTGCACAGTGGCCACCCCAATCCAGCACACACATCTTCAATAAATCCCCCAAAGTCTGGATCGTCCTCTCCGACTGCCCATCAGTCCCAAGATGGTAGATTGTACTCGTATGCAACTTAGTGCCCATCTCTACCTAAAATATCCTCCAAAATACCGAAGTGAACTTGGAATCTCTATCAGACACGATATTCGCTGGCACCCGTGCAATCTGACTATCTCCTTCAGATACTTTTTAGCCAAGAATGCTGCTCCATCGGGCTTCTTAACGGCCAGAAAATATGCCTACTTAGTCAACCGGTCCACAATTACCCAAATCGTATTAAAGGTCAGAGACAATGGCAATCCCACCATGAAATCCATTGTGATCATGTCCCACTTCCATTTTGGAATGGGCAAACTTTTCAACAAGCCACCTGGAACCTAATGCTCAGCATTCACTAGATGGCAGACATCGCACTTCACGACCCAACTAGCTACATCCTTCTTCTTCTGACCCAATGATAGTACCGCTTGAGGTAACAGTACCTCTTAGTCGCTTTTGGATAAATAGAGAACATGCTCGCATTAGCCTCCCTTAGGATCTCCTGCCTCAACTCCTCATCCTTGGGGGCACAGATCCGACTGTGCACAAGAATGGTACCTAAAACATGGATTTTTTTATGTCTATCCTAGCAGGTTTAATTAACCATATGCATTGTAGTACTTAAGGTGTCAATCCAAATGGGATGATGCTAATCACAAAAGATGCAATCAAGATAGAACAAGTTAAGCCAAATCTAAAGATGAGTTGATTCTAACAACCTAATGAAGCAGAAATGAAAATGCAATAATCAAAACAACTTAAAGAAGTACTAAGAAGAATTAAGCCATAGAAAAAGTGCAATAAAAAAGACTAAGCAGAATTAACTTATAAGAAGAAGTAAACAAGAGCAAACTAGAACATAACAATGCATAAACAAGAAAGTAAACTGGTGGTAGAGTAAGTGCTTGGTCGAGCGCGGTATGAACCGTGGTCGAGCACTTGGTCGAGTGAAGCAGAACCAAAGATTAAATGCAAAACTAAAGTGCAGATACTATAAAGTAGAAAATGACAAGTAATTAAATGCAAGAAACATAAGCAAACAAGTAGCAAATAGATCCTAAGGATGGGAATTATTGGTAGGTATTAAACTTAATCTATCTAGGTTGATTAACAAAACTCAATCAACAGTGAGCTAATCATTAGAAAATGAGCTCATAAACTTGCTAATCCACTCTCATGGCAACAACAATCAGGTTTAAACACTCCTAGACCTAGTTCTCACTAGCTAATACATGGATAAACATACATTAAAGATCCAGATCATTATTTTTCAAAAACCACCCTAGACAACTAACCTCTTAGGCTAGGCACAGTAATCTGCAGCAAAAGTCTTATCTAGTTACCTAAACATTGTCACAAGTTTTTGGTGGCTTGACCTAAAAAAATGAGGTTGTTCTACGGTCAGAGATGAGAGGCCTATTTATAGGAAAGGAGGGAAGCCATAGTTAGCTAGAAAACAAAATAGAGGGACGGTGGAAAGTGCTCGACCATGTGCTCGGGCGAGTGCATGGTCGAGTGGTTTGTCAAGTAGTTTCAGTCTTCGATCTGGTATAATATACGTTCAGTAATGATATATCATGGCTTTTGTGGTTTTTAACCATGATATAAAGAGTCTTTTAGTGTCTTTTGATTTGTTTTCTAGGATGTTTTTGAGTCTTTACAGGTTTTATAGGATTTTGGCATGAAAGGAGCAAAATTGAGCAATTTGGATCGTTTTGGAGCATTTAATCAAAGAAGTCAATTTGGAGTCTGATCAACTGACCAGTGTCGATCGACACTGAAGGAGCATCGATCGACACCCAGTCCAAACCGACGAGAGAGCCAAAAGTTGGAAGTTTTACAATTTTGCCTAAATTCTTCCATATTTGCAACACAAGTCCCTGAAATGTTTTAGGACATATAAATAGTATTTTTAGGTTTTACAAACCCTTAAGTTGTTTTCTAGCAATTCTTATTTTTCTGCAACCCTGTGAGATTTTGAGAGCTTTGGAGAGAGAGAATCTGATCTGCTTTGTAGAGAAGAATTCTTGAACTCCTTCTTACTCTTTTTAATTTCAATTGCTTATTATTCAGAAAGATGTTTTGTGCTTTATTGATTATGTCTGAGTAGTTTGCTTGTTAGGTTTAGGGTTTTTCACATGGATTTTATGAATTATTAGATCTGTTTATTTAGGATTCTTTAGCTTTCTAGATCTTCATCTTAGGTTGTTCTTCATATTAATTCTTGATTGATCACCTAGAATTAATAACTTAGGAAACTAAATTGATATGAGAATATAATTAATTTTCCTGATAAAACCTTTTGATGAGCAAAATTACTTCTTGCAAAGAGATTTGATTAAGTGATTTTGTCAACAATCTAAACCTGTTTTTAAAGTTTATTTATTACCTAGAATTTTGTAAAGAGATTTGGATTTTCTGGTTTTAAATTTAGATAATATTTGCAGTGAGAACTGATTTATTTTACAAAAATGTTTAGAGTTCTAGATTTGTTCTTAATTGCTTGAATCCTAATTTAATATTTCATAATTTTCTGAGAAATTCCCTAGGCCTAGATTTTTGATATTCTGAATTTACAACAGCTTTTATTTAATATTTTGCATTGTTTATTTTAATTCAATTTAATCTGTTTAGCATAATTAGAAAACTCTATAATTTATTGTTTAGACTTGAGTCCTTGTGGAATTCGACCCCCAAGTATTACAGTGATCTCTTAATTTGAGAGAGTAGCTCTAGGGTTTAATTTGAGCATATCAAATTTTGGCGCCGTTGCCGGAACTCTTTGATCTACCATTAGATTTGAGTTTTTGATTTTGTCTAAATTTTTATTTTTATTTGAAACTTACACGCTTTTGTTTTCTTTTCTCTTGTGTGTTTCAGGTGTATGCCTAATAAGCCTAACACAAGGAGCAACAAGACTGGTCCAATTCTGAAGCTTTCAAACTAAGAGTTGGAAAAACTTGAGCGTGAGAACAGAAAAGCAGTAAAATCCTTGAAGATGGTTAACCCAATCATTCTGATGCGAGATGAGGATGGTGCTTTGGGGGATCAAGAGGGCCACTTGCGCAATGAGCATGGCCAAAAGCTTGATGCAGAAGGCAACGTGATTGCTGAACCTGTTGTTGTCGATGAGCAGGCTGTTGTTGTCGATGATGTCGATCGACACCAACAGGGTGTCGGTCGACACCCCCTTCCTGCGGACGTACGTGGAGCTGCCAACCACGTTAATAACCCGGTTCGAAGACAGGAGCAGAACCGAGATCTGATCCGGACCATTGCTGACTACAACCGGGCTGATCTTGTGTATGAGAACCGGTCTGCAATTGTTCCTCCTTGATATGCTCAAATTTAACCCTGAGCTACTCTCTCAAATTAAGAGATCAATTGTAGTACTTAGGGATCGAATCCACAAGAACTCTAGATTCACACAATAGACTTATTACTCTTATAATTATGCTAAATCAAAATATTAAATTTAAATAGCAATGCAAAAACAGAAAATAAAGGAGTTGTAAATCAATAGGAATAAACGCTAGGCTTAGGGAAATTCTCAGGAAATCATGAAAAATCAGATCAATTAATTAAATAAGCAGGATTCAACAATTAAGCACCGTTCTTGAGCTCTAAACACAATTATAAAATAAATCAGTTCTCACTGCAAATATTATCTAAATTTAAAACCAGAAAATCCAAATCTCTTTGCAAAATTCTAGGTAATAAATCAGCTTTAAAAACAAGTTTAGATTGTTCACAAAATTATTAAATCAAATCTCTTTGCAAGAAATAATTTTGCTCACCAAAGGTTTTATCAGGAAAATCAATTATATTCTCATATCAATTAATAATCCTAAGATCTAAATCCAGATGACTAATCAAAGATCTAGCATTAAGAACAACCTATGATGAAGATCAAGAAAGATAATGAATCCTAAATTAACAGATCTAACAATCCATGAAATCCCTAATGAGAAACCCTAAACCTAACTAGCAGATCTACTCAGACATAATCAATAAAACACAAAACATCTTCTGAATAAATTGCATTAAGAAAGAGATTAAAGAAGAAGTAAAGGAGTTCTGAATCTTCTCTGAAGGAGTCTTGATTCTTCTCTCCAAAAGCTCTCTAAAATCTCACAGGGTTTTGCTCTCAAAAAGTTGCAGGGAAAATAAAGCTTAGGTCTAAACAATGACCATAAAAATCCTATTTATACTCCTAAACACGTCCAGGGACCAATGATGCAAATATGGAAAACTTTGGGGCAGATTTGTAAATCTTCAAAACTTGTGGGAAAACTTCCAATTTAGTATTTGGCCTAGCATCGATCGATGCTATCAATGTGTCGATCGATGCACTCTCTCAATTTCGTCTCCCAACTTTGTAACTCAGCCTCAATGCTTGATTATGCTCCAAATCCTCCAATTTAGCTCCATTATGCTCCCATCCATGTTAAATCCTATAAAGACTCAAAAAGACTCTAAAAACACCAAAAGACTCTATAGATAAGACTTATATCATGGCTAAAAACACCTAAAAACCATGATATATCAACTCCCCCAGACTTAGCCTTTGCTTGCCCTCAGGCAAAACATAGACTTCATCTGTGAAAGAGGTTTGAAAACGCAGGAACTCATTTTCTTTTTAAAGTAATGCCATGATCATCCAAACCTTAATCCACATGCTTAGCAGATAAATCCAAATCGAACCACCATGTACTTCTCCATTGACTTTCATAGCATCCCAAATTCAAACCAAATTCCACCACTTCCTCCATTAAGCTTTCATCGGTGAGTCTCATCAATTTGATCAATGTCAAGAACCTTCTAGACTCATTCCCGTACAATACCATAACAAGCAAGACATATCTTTTACCACATGTGGTAGTCTTTCTCTCCCCCAGACTTATTCTTTTATTCTTCCTTAGAGCTTTGCTTTGTTGTTTGTTTTTTTTTTCTCAAAGTTGTAGGCGAATAATGGGGTCATCGGTAATTTACCTACCCCTCGCTTCCAAGCTTTGTATGATTATTTGACTTAAGAGTAGAATAATGAGGTCACAGGTAATTTACCTACCTCTCTAAACTGATCAAAATCATCTCATCTTTTATTCTATCTTTTTTTTTAAACAAAGCTCTCAGGATTTTTCTTTTAAACTTAAATAAGGGAGAGGAGTACCATTTTTTTTTTTCTGAAGTCTTACTTGTCAGGTATGAACAAGGAGTCAAGCTCTATGAACATCAATCTCCTTGATGAGGTAAAAAGAAAAGTACAGAAATTACCTCAAGCTTTTATGGATTCTGTTGGAAATTCGGATGTCTCTGGTTCACTGGTCAGCCATTGGATTTTTCATTAGTCGGATTTGTGGATTCAATCTGCAGCATAAATCAACCAAAGCAGTACACTAAAAAGAAAAGTCATAGTTCCCAACAAAATTTTGACTCAATAAAACCATTTTTTTTTACTGACTCTCAAAAACAAAAACGTAGTTAGTAACTGCCTGAACAAGGAAAAAGAAAAAAACCTACCAGTGGGTTGCCTCCCACTAAGCGCTTGTTTTCAGTCATTAGCTTGACTGTGTCGGATCTCAGGCATCCGGTGGATCAGAACAGGGCAGTGAATGCTTCTGAGAGGATGTCCTCTTCATCCAAGGGGGTGTGTAGGCTTTAGCTGCATGAGGTTTGACAAGGATGTGAGGAGCAGGACCAGGACGGGACTGAGGGATGGGTGGCTTTCTTTTAAGTCCTGGAAAATCATCAACAGAAGAAACAAGCACACTGCGATAATCTCGCGGCTTGGTTAACTGCACCACAGTTTTTGTACCTTTGAAATTCTTATTGATGATAGGAGAAGGTTTGGGTAAAGAAGATGCATACCTTGGCCTTACCTGTGGCTTCTGAACTGTGGAATAGTGAGATTTCAGCTTTACAACTGGTCTAGGACTTGCAGCTAAGGATCCAACGCGAGAATCTGTGGTTGTGGACAAGTCCGAGCCGTCTCTGGAAGGAGTGTCGATCGATGCAACAGTTGCATCGATCGATGCAAGTCTCTGAACTCGTGTTTCTTCAACGTTTTTGCAGCTTTCCTCAGCAATTCGTGTTTCCATCACAAAAACATCATCTTCCAGAGACTTGTCATGCATTAGAACCTCATCATGGTCTCTAGTACTGATTAGATGATCTCCACTCCAATCTTCAAGCTTAGCAGCTTGTTTACTCACTTCCTCTACAGGCTCCAACTCTTTGACATACCCAGCAGTAATGTCTTCTTGAAGCTCTATGATCAGATTGTCATCAGAAACAACCTCCACAGAAAATGTCTGACCATCAATAGTGGAAACCCTTCTCAGCTTGTCCATCTCAAAGTTCATGACCAAATCTTCTACATCCAGAGCTATGTGTCCCTTCTTAACATCAATGATGGCACCAGCTGAAGCCAAGAAAGAGCGTCCTAAGATGAGAGGATCATTAGGCTCTTTGTCATATTCCAGCACCACAAAGTCAGTGGGAATTATGCAATCTCCAATCCTGATTGGAACATCTTCTAAGACACCTTCAGGAATCCTTCTAGATCGATCAGCTAAGATAAGAGAGATCTTAGTTGGCTTAAAATCCGTCATCCCAAGTCTCACAGCAACAGAATGTGGCATCAAGTTAATACTAGAACCAAGATCACAAAGAGAGTGAGGAAACCTTCCTGTGGAGATAGAGCAGTCAAGTACAAAGCTTCCAGGATCTGGTAACTTCTCTGCAATCCTACTCTGAATTACTGCACTTACTTCCTTAGAGACAACTACCTCCTGCTTCTTATCCTTCTTCCTCTGTAGAGGCTGCTTCAACAGAATTGAACTGACATCCTTTGTAAGCAGTGCTCCTTCCTCAGGACTCAAACCATTGGTGACCATTCTCTTCACATATCTCTTAATACTAGGAGAAAACTTGACAGCATCAATCAAAGGCATCTCAATCATTACTTTGTCCATCATAGCTTTGCATCTAGCTTCTTCAATCTCCTGCTTAGACCTCCTAGGCTTAGGAAAAGGAACCTTAGGCTTGTAGGCTCTCTCAACAACTGGAATTGGAGCTTCCGTAACTTCTTCCTCGGCCTGGACATTGCATCGGTCGATGCTAGAGTTGCATCGGTCGATGCTGTCTCTCAAAGTCAACCCTTCTACGACCACTGAGGGTTGCGTCGATCGATGCTTTGCAGCTGCATCGGTCGATGCAACATCCACTACTGTATCATCGTCTACTTCCTTCACCAAAATCGCATTACAAGCATGGTTGGGGATCTCAGTTCTTCTAGAAAGAAGTTCCTCTTGTCTTTTAACAGACCCAGCAGTCTGAATCACTTGATTCTCTAGCTTCTTGACATGAGTATTTAATGCATCAAACTTCCCAGTCAGCTCATGCTTTGCTTGGCAATCCTTGATCTAATTGAATCAGAATCCTTCAACCCCAGGATGTGATGAGTCGACATCGAGGTGCCAAACAGTGTATACAGAATCAATCTTCCCATTGAAGTCCACCGTTAACTTCTGTTGACCTTCCAAAATCTGGCCAATCATTGATTCCATCTTGCTCTCTGAACTGGGTGAAGCGAGGGGTAGGTAAGATGAAGAACCATAGTTCCTTGTGAAGTTGCTGCTTGGATTTCCTGTGAAGGAATTCTTCTGACCAAATCTCTGATTTTGATATCCAGCTCCATACACATAGTTGACATCTTCTTCTCTAGTCTCTGGCTTTGGCTCAAAATTCTCAACATCTTCAGCAAAATGGACAGACTTCTTTCCCACAAGAAAATTATGCACTGTATCCAACTTAGCATTCACTGCAGCAAACTGATTTGAACCATTGCCTTCATGTGCTCTTTTCCGCTCTAAGTCTGCATTCTTGGTACTGTTGCTTGATGCTAGCCTTTCAATCAACTTTTCAGCATCATCTGGGTACCTTGTCTTGAAGTTCCCATCACTAGCAGCATCCAAAGCCATCTGATACCTCCAGTCAATCCCGCTAAAGAAGATACTGATCAATTGCACCTCTGAAAATCCATGATGTGGACAGTCCCTCTGGTATGCTTTGAACCTCACCCAAGCAGCTTTGTAAGATTCAGTTGGTCCTTGTCTAAAGGTAGAAAGCTTGATCCTCAGCTCATCAGACATCGCATCATCATAGAAGTAGTTCAAGAATGCCACCTTGATGTCATGCCAGGTTGTCAGAGATCCTGGTTTCAGCTGCCTTAGCCAATGAGAAGCTTCCCCAGCAAGAGAGTAGGGGAAAAGCTTGCAGTAGAGGTAGTCTTCAGTGACTCCATTAGCCTTGATGCTAGTAACAATGTCCTCAAAGTGTTCAATGTGATCTAGAGGCTTCTCATTTGGCAAATTCTGGAATGGCCGTTGTCCAACAAGAGCGAAGTAGGCAGGCTTCAGCTCAAAGTCATTCCTTGGGAATGGAGGAGGGACAATTGCAGAACGGTTCTCATAGAATAAGTCTGGTCTGTTGAAGTCCGCAAGAGTCTTGACAAGCTCTCCATTGTTGTCCCGTCTAGGCTGAACAATCTGCTGGTCATTGCCACCCAAATCTGCACCATTCGCACCGGCTCCGGCATTGCGTCGACCGATGCCAGCATTGCATCGATCGATGCCGTCCTGGTTGCGTCGATCGATGCCGAGGTTGCGTCGATCGATGCCGACGTTGCGTCGATCGATGCCATCTGCATTCTCACCAACCACGACGAGTTCTTCCTCAATAACTCGCCCATCAGCATCAAGCTTTTGGCCTTGCTCGTTGCGCACCTGACCCTCTTGATCTCTCAAAACTCCAGCCGCATCAGGTCTCAGTATGATAGGGTTGACCATCTTTGCTGATTTGGCTGCTTTGGTGTTTTCACGCTCTAGTTGTCCTAACTCTTGGTTTGTAAGCTTAATAACTGGACCAGTAGTATTTTTCCTGGTGCTAGGCTTAGGCATGAACCTGAAACACACAAGAGAAAAGAAACAAAAGCGTGTGAGTAAAATAGAAAAATAAAAATCTAGACAAAATCAAAGACTTTAATCTATTGGTGAATCAAAAGAGTCCCCGGCAACGGCGCCAAAATTTGATATGCTCAAATTTAACCCTGAGCTACTCTCTCAAATTAAGAGATCAATTGTAGTACTTAGGGATCGAATCCACAAGAACTCTAGATTCACACAATAGACTTATTACTCTTATAATTATGCTAAATCAAAATATTAAATTTAAATAGCAATGCAAAAACAGAAAATAAAGGAGTTGTAAATCAATAGGAATAAACGCTAGGCTTAGGGAAATTCTCAGGAAATCATGGAAAATCAGATCAATTAATTAAATAAGCAGGATTCAACAATTAAGCACCGTTCTTGAGCTCTAAACACAATTATAAAATAAATCAGTTCTCACTGCAAATATTATCTAAATTTAAAACCAAAAAATCCAAATCTCTTTGCAAAATTCTAGGTAATAAATCAGCTTTAAAAACAAGTTTAGATTGTTCACAAAATTATTAAATCAAATCTCTTTGCAAGAAATAATTTTGCTCACCAAAGGTTTTATCAGGAAAATCAATTATATTCTCATATTAATTAATAATCCTAAGATCTAAATCCAGATAACTAATCAAAGATCTAGCATTAAGAACAACCTATGATGAAGATCAAGAAAGATAATGAATCCTAAATTAACAGATCTAACAATCCATGAAATCCCTAATGAGAAACCCTAAACCTAACTAGCAGATCTACTCAGACATAATCAATGAAACACAAAACATCTTCTGAATAAATTGCATTAAGAAAGAGATTAAAGAAGAAGTAAAGGAGTTCTGAATCTTCTCTGAAGGAGTCTTGATTCTTCTCTCCAAAAGCTCTCTAAAATCTCACAGGGTTTTGCTCTCAAAAAGTTGCAGGGAAAATAAAGCTTAGGTCTAAACAATGACCATAAAAATCCTATTTATACTCCTAAACACGTCCAGGGACCAATGATGCAAATATGGAAAACTTTGGGGCAGATTTGTAAATCTTCAAAACTTGTGGGAAAACTTCCAATTTCGTATTTGGCCTAGCATCGATCGATGCTATCAATGTGTCGATCGATGCACTCTCTCAATTTCGTCTCCCAACTTTGTAACTCAGCCTCAATGCTTGATTAAGCTCCAAATCCTCCAATTTAGCTCCATTATGCTCCCATCCATGTTAAATCCTATAAAGACTCAAAAAGACTCTAAAAACACCAAAAGACTCTATAGATAAGACTTATATCATGGCTAAAAACACCTAAAAACCATGATATATCACTCATCAATTCCAAAAGAATGAATTTGAGCTGAAGCCTGCTTACTTCCAACTAGTTGGGCAGAGACCTTTCTCTAACCTGCCCCATGAGAAACCTTTGGACCACATTGAGCACTTTGAGGATCTTGTGACCAGTATCAAGGCTGATGGAGTGACTGAGGATTTCATATTCTGCAAGTTTTTCTCATACTCACTTGTAGGAGAGGCATCTCAGTGGTTGAAGCAGTTGCCAGCTGGATCTTTGACAAATTGGCATGATATCAAGGTGGCTTTCCTCAACCATTTCTATGATGATGCAATGTCAGATGAGCTGAGAGTCAAGATCTCTTTATTCAAGCAAGGACATGATGAAGCTTTCAAGGCAGCTTGGGTGAGATTCAAAGCTTATCAGAGGGACTGTCCACACCATGGTTTTTCAAAGGTACAACTGTTGAGTATCTTCTTTAGAGGGTGTGACTGGAAGTATCAGTTAGCTTTGGATGCTGCAAGTCATGAGAACTTCAAGACAAGATTTCCAGAAGATGCTGAAGTTTTGATTGAAAATTTGGCTTCTAGCAATAGCACTAAAAGAGCTGATGCTGAAAGAAAGAGACTGCATGGAGAGTTTGATTCAAACCAGCTAGCTTCCGTTAATGCTAAGCTGGATTCAGTACACAATCTTCTTATGGGTAAGAAGTCAGTCCAATTTGCTGCTGAAGTTGAAACATTGGAGCCAGAGCCAGAGAATACATAGGAGAATGTCAACTATGTGTATGGAGCTGGGTATCAGGGACAGAGATTCGGTAATCAGCAAGGCAACAGACCTTACAATGGTGACCAGAAGCAGCAACAGAACAATGGCTATACAAGAACCTATGGGAATTCATCTTATCAGTCTCCACCTCCTCAGACTTCTTCTGAGAGCAGAATGGAGGCCATGCTTGAGCAGATTCTTCAGGGACAAGAGAATTTGACAGTGACATTGAATGGGAAGATTGACAATGTCTACACTGAGCTGAATGGGAAGATAGAAGCATTGAACATTCATGTCAAGAAGTTAGAGAATTAAGTTATTCAGACTGCTGGGTCTGTCAAACGACAAGAGAGTTTTCTTCCTGGAAGAACTGAGTCAAACCCTAAGCATGCTTGCAATGCCATATCAGTGAGAGATGAAGATGATGGTGAAATTGCTTCTGTAGAAAAAGGAGAGAAATCGACAAATCTCTCGGTTTCAGATGATGGTGTCGATCGACACCACCTGGGTGTCCGTAGACACTCATCCCAGACGAACCCAAAACCTGTAAAATCTCAGGTTCCAGCAGTTGAGAGGGTGTACCAACCTAAGGTTCCTTTTCCTACGCCTAGGAGGTCTAAGCAGGAGCTTGAGGAAGCTAGATGCAAGGCTATGATGGACAAGGTGATGATTAAGATTCCTTTGATTGATGCAGTAAAGCTTTCACCACCCCTTAGGCGCTATGTCAAAGAGAATGATATCAAATAGTTTGAGCCCTGAGGAAGGAGCACTGCTTACTAAGGATGTTAGTGCGATTCTGTTAAACCAGCCTCCACAGAGGAAGAAGGAAAAGAATCAGGAGGTGGTTGTCTCTAAGGAAGTGAGTGCAATCATTCAATGTAGGAATGCATAGAAGTTACCAGATCTTAGAAGCTGTGTACTTGATTACTCTATCTCCACAGGAAGGTTTGCTCACTCACTTTGCGATCTTGGCTCTAGCATCAACTTGATGTCATATTCTATTGCTGTGAGACTTGGGATGACAGAATTCAAGCCAACTCAGATTTCTCTAATCCTAGCTGATCGATCCCGAAGAATTCCTGAAGGTGTTTTAGAGGATATTCCAATTAAGGTTGGCAACTTCATGATTCCCACTGACTTTGTGGTGCTGAAATATGATACAGAGCCTAAAGATCCTCTCATCTTAGGAAGATCTTTCTTGGCTACAGCTGGTGCAGTCATAGATGTGCAGAAGGGACACATAGCACTGAATGTGGATGGTTTGAGTATGAACTTTGAGATGGATAAGCTGAGGAGGGCTCCTACTATTGATGGACAAACTTTTTCTGTTGAGAAACTTGCTGCTACTCGAGCATCAGGCTCAGTGTCGATCGACACAGAGGAGGCATCGATCGACACCCCTCCACGACCGAGACAAAACTTGTCCAAAGTTGATGCTCCAAGTCAGAAACTTGTTCCCATACAGAAGAGTCACCAATCCACACTCCAAGGTCCTCAGGTAAGGCAAAGGTATGCATCTTCTTTACCCAAACCTCCTCAAATCATCAATAAGACCTTCAAAGATACAAAAACTGTTTTGCAATTAACCAAGCCACGAGATTATCGTAGAGCGCTTGTTTCTTTTGTTGATGATTTTGCAGGACATAAGAGAAGCAAACCCATCCCTAAATCCCGCCCTGGTCCTGTTCCTCACATCCTTGGCAAGCCTCATGCACCTATAGCTTATACACCACCTTGGATGAAGAGGTCATTCACTCAGAAGCATTCACTGCCACGTTCTAATCCACCGGATGCTTGAGCTTCAGCAAAGTCAAGCTAATGACTGAAAACAAGCGCTTAGTGGGAGGCAACCCACTTCTAGGTTTTTCTTTTCCTTTTGAGTCATTTTTGTTTTTGCATTGAGTCAGTTTATGTTTGAAATTTGTTTGAACTTATGCACTATCTATCTATCATGTTGCTCTTGACTTGTGTTTGAGTGTCTCTTAACAGAATAATCATCCAAGGATTGATCTAACAACTCAACAACACAACTAACTGCAACTAAGAAGGAGTTACGGCCAAAAACCACCATTCGTGATGAGTGTCGATCGACACTGAAATGGTGTCGGTCGACACCCCGTGGTAACCCCAAGAACAGTTAATCTTTTCATTACAATTTTCACTATATTTTTGTTTCTTTTTGCTTTCCTCTTACTTGATAACACTGGGGGCAGTGTTGTTTAAGTCTGGGGGAGGTTATCTACTAACTATGTTTTTGTTTTTGAGTTTCAGTTGTGTCAGTCAAAACCATAAAGTTTGAGTCAAAGTTTTCAAAAAATTTCTTTGTCTTTGGGAATTATGATCTTGACTAATGATTTCTCTTATTTGGCTAACACTCTAATGATTATTTGTTTATGCTTGATCTCAGAACTGAAGCTTAGAAAGACTATGAGCCTTATCAACAATCCTGAAAGCCCTTATTCAATGGATATCTGATTGATCTAACGTTGTCTCAACCTTTATCAGGATTTTAACCGGACTTAATCCCTTACTTTGGGGTTGAAAATTAGTGGACTAAGACTTCTTCTTCGGGCCATACAAGACAGTGCAATTTTTCAAAGTATGTCTCCCCTCTCTCTTCCCTTCAGTGCTTAAAAAAAAAAGATCAGAAAAAGGATAAAAGATGAAATGATTTTGATCAGTTTAGAGAGGTAGGTAAATTACCTGTGACCTCATTATTCTACTCTTGAGTCAAATGATCACACAAAGCTTGGAAGCGAGGGGTAGGTAAATTACCGATGACCCCGGTATTTGCTTACACCTTTGATTCAGAAAAAAAAAATATTAGAAGTGAGAAAAGGGAAAGGAAAGGAGATGTAAGAAGAAAGTCTTGGCCTGAAAAGAGTCCATATGCCACTGATGAATACATCCAAGGTAAGAACTCGCCTATATTTGCTTAAATTTATATAATAAGATGACAATGGAGATTTCAGAGATTCCAAAGGATTGTGGGATTTGAGTAAGGAATGTTGATGCTTATCATGGTTAAGTATAAGAAGTAAGTTCTTGAGTCAGGTAAATGAAGAGTACAAATAAGAATCATCATGCAGTTGAGTGAGTTCCCTATTTTCAAACCTCTTTCACATGTCTAAGCTTATGTTTTGCTTGAGGGCAAGCAAAGGCTAAGTCTGGGGGAGTTGATATAACATGGTTTTTGTGGTTTTTAACCATTATATAAAGAGTTTTTTAGTGTCTTTTGATTTGTTTTCTAGGATGTTTTTGAGTCTTTACAGATTTTATAGGATTTTGGTATGAAAAGAGCAAAATGGAGCAATTTGGATCGTTTTGGAGCATTTAATCAAAGAAGTCAATTTGGAGTCTGATCAACTGACCAGTGTCGATCGACACTGAAGGAGCATCGATCGACACCCAGTCCAAACCGACGAGAGAGCCAAAAATTGGAAGTTTTACAATTTTGCCCAAAGTCTTCCATATTTGCAACACAAGTCCCTGACGTGTTTTAGGACATATAAATAGTATTTTTAGGTTTTACAAACCCTTAAGTTGTTTTCTAGCAATTCTTATTTTTTTCTGCAACCCTGTAAGATTTTGAGAGCTTTGGAGAGAGAGAATCTGATCTGCTTTGTAGAAAAGAATTCTTGAACTCCTTCTTACTCTTTTTAATTTCAATTGCTTATTATTCAGAAAGATGTTTTGTGCTTTATTGATTATGTCTGAGTAGTTTGCTTGTTAGGTTTAGGGTTTTTACAGGGATTTTATGAATTATTAGATCTGTTTATTTAGGATTCTTTAGCTTTCTAGATCTTCATCTTAGGTTGTTCTTCATATTAATTCTTGATTGATCACCTAGAATTAATAACTTAGGAAAATAAATTGATGAGAATATAATTGATTTTCCTGATAAAACCTTTTGATGAGCAAAATTACTTCTTGCAAAGAGATTTGATTAAGTGATTTTGTGAACAATCTAAACATGTTTTTAAAGCTGATTCATTACCTAGAATTTTGCAAAGAGATTTGGATTTTCTGGTTTTAAATTTAGATAATAATTGTAGTGAGAACTGATTTATTTTACAGAAGTGTTTAGAGTTCTAGATCTGTTCTTAATTGCTTGAATCCTAATTTAATATTTCATAATTTCCTGAGAAATTCCCTAAGCCTAGCTTTTTGATCTTCTGAATTTACAACAGCTTTTATTTAATATTTTGCATTGTTTATTTTAATTCAATTTAATCTGTTTAGCATAATTGGAAAACTCTATAATTTATTGTGTAGACTTGAGTCCTTGTGGAATTTGACCCCTAAGTATTACAGTGATCTCTTAATTTGAGAGAGTAGCTCTAAGGTTTAATTTGAGCATATCAAGTAAAATAGTGATAACTCTTGGACAGCAACTCAGTGATAACATGATTTTCATCCAGGGTATCAATTCCCTATGCATTTGTAGTACAAAGGGTTATCAATCCAAATGGTTGTTATTCTAGCAGATAAGATATGTTCAGAAACAAGCAAGTCAAACCAAATAAAATTTGGGTTTGATCTAACAATCCTAAAGTAATTAAAATAAAACAAATAAACAAGAACCACACGACCTAAGAACTTGATGCAAGCATCCGAGTATAGGATCGGGTGGAGTGATCGAGTAAAGAAGAAGAAAATGAACAGCTCGAAGGTGTACACGAAGCTGGTGATTGTGTACCAGTTCGGGTAAGGGGTCGAGTTATTAAATAAAGTTAAACAATCAAGATGCGAAAGCTCCCAAGGATGGGGTAATCGACTCCTAAGTGTCCCTGACCAATTTTGGATGTCCTACATGCCTCAAGCAAATATTCCCTAGACAATGAATCTCTAAAATCTTGTTAAAACACTCTCGTGATAGAAACAATCAACCTTGATCACTCCCCTACCCAACTCTCGTTGGAGAAACATGACCAAGCAGGCAATACAAACCGATTCATTATTGTCAATAAACTCCTTACACATCTAATCTCTTAGGCTAAGTGAGTAAATCTCTAGCATTGATTGATTCAAGCATTTCAACTACATCTCTCGATGGCAAAACACCCTGGATCTAATGTCAACCTCTCGGTCTGAAAATAGCATTTAGAACACCAATCTAGAAAGGAATTTATATAACATAAAAAACCAAGCTAAGACATCATAACCGATCAAGAACACATATTTGCCTATCCCATCCCTAGAAACTTTGTTTCACTACTCAGATCTCATTGCAGAAATCATAAAAACACAAATAAACGAAAATTGCATTGTATTGAAAATAGAAATAGAGTAGAAGAGTACAAAATCGAAATCTAAAAAAAAAAGAGAGTTAGAATCGCTCAGTTTCTCGTTCAGAAGCTCTCGCTCACTGTTCTGAGTGTTTGCGGCGTCCTTTTGCGAGAGGAAGAAGAAGGGGGTTTATATATGGAAACCCTCTTAATCTAGCTGTTCCGTCCTGTCCGAGGGTCTGCTCGATGGGGTGCACAAGGATAAGGTCGGATTGTTCCTCGGGTAGGTCTTCGGGTTGTTCTTCCTTCTCTTGGATCCTCCTCGATCGGGTTGAAGTTCTGACTGTTCTTCCTGCTCAATAGCTCTTTCGGGTACATGCTCGGATTTGACCTTGTTTCTCTCCATTTTAGGCTCCAAAGCACATGTTTTCATCCAAAATGTGCAAATGCAAGAATGCAACACCCTAAATGGCCTAAATTTCTACAGTTAATGACCTAGAAATGTTAAGGTTATGGTATATATAATACAAAATATGGACAAAAAGGATGCTTAAAACATGTAAATTAGAGAGTTATCACTCAGATTGGCCTGAGGCCACCGGCATTGGAAAGCTAATTCGATTGCCTACAACTTTTGTGAAGAACTCTGAAGCTGAATGCCAAAGGAAGATCTTTATTCTAGTTTATCTTTGAGGGGCTCGTCATGAATCCGACCGAGTGTTCTTTGGCAACGGTCGAGTGTGTGCTCGAGTCCATGGTCGAGTGATTGCTTTCCTCCTCTTTTGAGCCTTATTTCCTTGCCAGATGACTCCTTTTTATCACAACTTCTCCACGATGTTTCCAAAGTACCTAATTCACCTATTTTATGCATACAAATATGCAAATGCTATGCAAATTCTATCCTAGTGCATAGACTGAGAATAAGAGACATATATGTGCTAAAACTCACTCTAAACAATGCAAAACATGAGAGAAATGCATGCTAAAACATGGTAAAATATAGAGTTATCAGTATCGTTGGACCTGATACTCCAAATCAACATCTCTAGAGGCATTCACCAGCCCCACATCCTTCACCTAAGCCAACCGCACTCTACTCAAAAGATCTGCTCGATCAGCTACCTCTAAACCCGACAGCGCTTAAGAGACAACACATAACCTTAATGCACTAATCTCTCCTACCAGAGACTCCATGTTCTGCTCCTAAGCCGAAGCTGTCTGCTTCTGACATAGAGAATCTACACACAAGTTAGCCTTACTAGGGTGGTAGGCTATCTCCAGATTATAATCTACCACCAGCTCTATTCACCGCCTCTGCCTCAAATTCAGCTCAGGCTGAGTGAATATATACTTCAGGCTCTTATGATCTGTAAATACCTCTACCTTCTCGTCATGAAGATAAGACCTCCAAATCTTCAGGACAAAAACTAGAGAACCTATCTCCAAGTCATGGGTAGGATAGTTGTCCTCATGCTTCTGCAACTGCCGCGAAATGTAGGCACTATCCTTCCCATGCTGCATCAACACACACCCCAAGCCAAGTCTGAATGCATTTGTATAAACCATATACAGCTCACCCTGCTCTAGCAATGCCAACATTGGCGTAGCATCTCCTTCAGGCTTGCGATACCCTCATCACACTCTCGTGACCAAACAATATGGACTTCCTTCCCTGTTAACTTAGTCATCGGCCGTGCCTTGCTCGCAAAACCCTGCACAAACCTCCTGTAATAGCCCGCCAACCCAAAGAAACACTTGATCTCTGTAGCATTCTGCAGTTTAGGTCAATCTCTGATGGCCTGAATCTTCTCTGTATCCATAGTGACTCCCTCCGCCGAGACAATATGACCCATAAATCCCATCTCCCTTTGCCAGAAACTGCATTTGCTCAACTTAGCATACAACTTCTGTTCCTGCATCTTATCCAGAACTGCTCTTAGATGCACTGCATGCTCCTCAGGACTCTTAGAATAAACCAGGATATCGTCGATGAAAACAATGACAGACACATCCAGAAACTCTTGGAACTCGCTGTTCATCAATCTCATAAACATTGTTGGCACGTTAGTCAAACCAAACAGCATCACCACGAACTCATAATGCTTGTACCTCGTCCTGAAAGCAGTCTTCCTCACATCTGCCTCATCTATCAGGATCTGATGATAACCCGACGCCAAATCAATCTTGGAGAACCAAGTAGCATCCCTCAACTGATCCAACAACTCATCGATCATGGAGAAAGGGTATTTGTTCTTCACAGTGACCCGGTTCATACCCCGATAATCAATGCACAAGCAGAAACTCCCGTCCTTCTTCTTAAAGAACAAAACCAGCGCTCCCCATAGTGACACGGTATGACATATGAATCCCCTGCTCAAAAGGTCCTCCAGCTGCTTCTTCAGCTCTGCCATCTATGCTGGAGCCATCCTGTAAGGTGCCTTGGATAACGACGTAGTCCTAAGTTCCAGCTCCATCGTGAAGGGATCCGACCGAGATGGTGGTAACCCCTGCAACGATTGATACACATCATCGAACTCCTCAACAACCTGAATACCACTAACCGTAGACTGCCCCAGTGACTCCGGTATCGAGATTGTAACCAGATAAGCCTCATGTCCCTTCTCGTTCATCTTCCCGACCTGCATGGCTGAGATCACGAGATTCTCCAAAGTCAGTCTTACTCCCTCAAATACCAACTTCCCTTTTGGTCGCTCAAACTCCACTCCACCCCGATGACAATCCAGATGAACCCTGTGACAATCCAACCAATCCATCCCAGAGATACATCATACAACTCCACGAGGGTGATAAGCAAATCCGCTGGTCTCGACCCTCCTTGGTGTCGATCGACACCCACTCCCGAAACCGACAAATTGACTCGCGGATGTTACATTGAGTATTGTAGTTTTTGTAGTTGTTTTTTTTTTAAGAAAGATTTATAAGCTTCTGAGGGTTTTGCAAGGGATTAGCGAGGTATATTTTATAGGTCCTCTCAGTTCCCTCTCAATGTTGGTGAGTTTTATTAGTCCATTTTCGGTTGTTGCAACTGATTTGCGAGGTTCCTAGTTATTCTGTCGCAATTTGCAAGGGAATTGCGATTGGTACTCATTAATCCCTCGCAAAGTTGGGGTGTTTTTGTTGGTCGGCTTTGTCGGTTATTGCGACTGATTTACGAGGTTCCTAGTTAATCTGTTGCAATTTGCAAGGGATTTGCGATTGGTAGGGATGTTAAAATGGGTAAACCCACCCCATTTAAGTATAAACCCATTTAAACCCATATATATTTGAAACCCATTTAACTATACCCATTTAAACATACATTGTACCATTTAACCTATTGAACCCATTTAAATATATAATATTGATGATAATGTGCAATTTGTGGCTTTGTAATTTTGGCAGGAAGAATATTTTTTGTGAAAATATTTTTTAATGATGGAAAAACTTGGATTTTTCAGTTTTGGCGAGAAAATACGGTTTTGAGAAGAAAAAAAATATTTTGATAACAAAAGACAATTTTTGCGTTTTTTTGCGGGAAAACACGTTTTTACGGTTTTTGCAGGAAAACACATTTTTGCGGTTTTGGCGAAAAAACATATTTTGACGGTTTTGCGGGAAAACAAAATTTTTACGGTTTTGGAAGGAAAACACGTTTTTGCTGTTTTGGCGAGAAAACACGTTTCTATGGTTTTGGCGGAAAAACATGTTTTTACGGTTTTGGCGGGAAAACACTAGTTTAAGAAAATATAATTTTATGTTTTTGGCTAGAAAATGTAATTTTACAATTATGGCAGAAAATATAACTAGATATGATAAATATTTAATAAAAATATCAATTGGGTCTAGATTGGTACCCATTTATTTATGATAAAACCCATATAATTAATAGGACTAAATGGGAAAACTCATTTAACCCCATTTAATATTATTCCATAAATGGGCTCATTTTAGTTCAACATACTCATTTAATAAATGGGTTTGCTGACCCCTATTAACATCCCTAGCGATTGGTACTCGTTAATCCCTCACAAAGTTTGAGTGTTTTTACTGGTCAGTTTTGTCGGTTGTTGTGACTAATTTGTGAGGTTTTCTAGTTATTCCGTCGCGAATCCCGCGAGGGATTCGCGAGGCATTAAAAGTCTATATATAGAGGTGAATGTTAGTTTGAGCGAATCTCAAACCCTAAAGCCATTCCTTCTTTGATATCTTCTTCTCCGATTTAAACCCTAACCCTAGTCGTCGCTACCTAAACCCTAATCTCTTTTCTTCTCCAATTTCTTCTTCTCCGATCTCTTGTTCTACGATCTTTCTTTCTCTGATCTCTTCTTCACCAATCTCTTCTTCCTTGATCTGTTGTTCTCCGATCTCTTGGTCTTTGATCTCTTGTTCTCCAATATCTTCTTCTCTGATTTCTCTTTGCTGTCTCTCTTCCTCCTGTCTCTTATCCTAGATCTGAAAGGTAAATTGACTCTTCCTCCTCTTCCTTCGCTGATTTGCATCTATTTCAATTTGTGTTCTTCTTGTTAACTAATAATTTTTTGGTTTCTTATTTTTCTAATAGATGTATAATGGCAACGATTACACAAGGTTCTTGTCTGATCAAGGTGTACCCGCTCCCACTGGTTCTAACCGTACACGAGCTCCCACCGGTTCTAATAACTGTTGTTCAATCTCACAACCACTACCTCAGACGCCATCTTATCATACTCCTTCACCCTCTAATGCGCATGTTGGCTCACTCGCTCGTTTGTCTTCTACAGGAGCTTCTGCATGTCTCAACAATCTGACACTGGAAGAGTTACTCGATAGTCCTGGGCGTGAAGGTTAGACGAAGCTAGATCCGCGTCGACCTCCAGGAACTCTCTGATAAGAAATCAGTTTAAAGTTTTAAATTTCATTTTAGAATAAATTCTGATAGTTTCTTCAGTTAGGAGTATATGCATGTTGAATCTGAATGCTTTATCGTGACTTTTACCCTTAATATAATTTCGCATTCAAGTTGTATTTTGTTTGAAGGTTTGACCAAGATTCCTCTGTTGCTGCTACTGTACAAAACATCTTTGAAAGAGATTTCAAAGAGCCTCATGCCAATTGGACACAGACGACGACTGCAGTGGTAGACCGTTGGTATGAATCTTTTGCGGTAAGTCAAATCTGTTTTACTACTTACAATATGTTTTGTTTACCTGATGTGTCTGCATATTATAGGATTTTAACAATAGTTTTGTATTTGTTTTGAGTCTTTTGTTAGGTCTAAGTGTGCTTTTAGAGTCTTTTTAGTCCTTTGTGGATCTGTATAGGTTCTTGGTTACTTTGGAAGGAAACTGAGTGTTTTGGGGATGAAGACAAGCATATGAAGCCAATTTGGTGAAGACTGATCGAAATAGCAAGCAGATGGAGCAAACAGAGAAAATCATCCAGGATCGGCTGATCCGAATTCAGGATCGACCAGTCCCGTACCCGAAGCAACTTTTCCTTATTTGTTTTAAACCAACTTTTAGGGTTTTATTTTGACATTTAAGTTAGAGGCTCGGCCTCCAGAGATATAAGCTTTATTTTTCTGAGACTATTTTGTATTGAGAGCTGAAGGGAGAAGATCTCTAATCCTTCTTGACACTTTGGAGAAGATTTCTAAACCCTATTTTCTATTCTTTTGCAATTCAATTATGTTTTCTTCATCATTGATTTGCTGTTTCTGCTTCTCTATGTCTGAGTAGTTTCTCAATTGGGTTTAGGGTTTTAGAAGGGTTTCTATGATTAATTGATGCTAGGTTGTTAGACTAGGGATTGATCTTATTGTTCTTCATCTATTGTTGTTCTTAATGCTTAAGCTAGATTGATCACCTAGATTAAGATCTTAGGTTTAATTCATCGGGCACCAAAAGTGTTGTTGAGTTGCTTGAAAAGAACATAGGTGAGCAAGGTGGACCTTAGCCAACGGAAGTTGAAGTTGAGGCACCTTGTGAACTTATCAAACCTGAACTTGTTAATGCTTGCTTGTTTTGCTGGATTCAAATGAAAGTTTAGGATTTAGTAAATTCATTGCTTAGATAGTTATCGGTGCGAAAGTTGGATAGCTTTACAAACGTGATTTGAGTTCAAGAATTGTGTTTAATGCATCCCTATCTAATCATCTAAATTTGTGATCATAGTCCCTAATGATTCCCTGCACCCAATGTTTTCTCTTTTGATTTAAAACACTCTTTTATTTACTGCTTTTTGTTAGTCACTTTCAAACAAAAACTTTTTCATTGTCTTAGCTATATTTAATCTACACAATTTCATAGTGTAATTGTTTGGTCCATGTGGATTCGATCCTAAAGTGTTACAACGATACCACTAGATTGTGGTGGAGTACACATTAGGTTTTAATTGACCTTTGATCATTACCATTATTAAACATATACTAATTTACTTTTTTTTTTGGAAGCAAACATATAATTGGGACCATTCCATAAACGATAGAGTTAGACAGGAGTTTGAATACAAGCTTAAGCACAGGATGTGTGATCAAGTGTCTAGGTGAAAGTTAAAGTGGAAACTAAAAGGTGATGAGGCAAAGCCACAGTGGATTGATCCTCAAGTATGGGGTGGTCTTGTTAAATATTGGCTTGATCCCAAATCAGAAGTCAAGAGTAACCACAGCCACATACTAACGCTCGATATCATGATCCTGATGGCACTACTATATATAAGCACTGGTTAGGCCAACCTCTTTTAAAGCATGTGCTCGAAAACATTATAGTGTTTAGGCTTTCTTTTTTAGACATGTAAGTGCTCAAAAACATGTAAGTGTTTAGACCTTATGGACAATTAATAATTGACTAATCAACTCTCTTTTTCTCTTTTTCAGTCTGATGTAACTGGTAAGTTAACTCATGATTTTGTACCCATCCTAAAAAAGACTCATTGAAAGCATGATGGGTCATTTACGGATGAAAAGTCTGAGTCCCTAGTCAATGAGGTATCTTCCAAGATTCAAGAGTTGGAATCTGAGAGAGCAATGCTTCTGGTGGGGAGTCCATTCATATCAAAAACAAATGTTACACATAGGTAAGTCTTAAATACTTTGTTTGTGTTTTTTTTTAATTTAAGCGGTTGTCTTTTTTTGGAGTTCTAGGATAATGAATAATGAACTTGTAATAATTAACTTGTCTGTTTTAAGTACAACTTTGTTGCCAAATAATTTGTTAGGGATACGCTCACTCGCAAATTGTTTGAGATTAACGAGTGAAATTATCTCTCGCAATATGCGTGAGATTTACGAGTGAAAATATCTCTCGCAATATGCGTCAGATTTACCTCCCTCATAACGGTGTTGATCGATTTGCTAGATGCGATTTACGAGGAATCTTGGTGTCTTGGAAATCCCTTACGATTGTACACTTGTGAGGCAATTGTGATGAATTGTCAAATCGATTATTTTCTTGTAATGGTTAAATTGTTTTTTTTCGTTTCTTGGATATATAATTTTAAAAAATGTCTCTAACGAATCCATAATTACACTTAATGTCTTACTAGTAATAAAATTTTATTACTTTTGTATAAAAATTTAACTTTTGTTTACGTTGAAATAAAACATAAGTAAATTTTAATTTCTTAAGAAAAAAAAAAAAAAAAAAAAAAAGACCATATTAAGTAGGAGTGAAAGGAATTGATTGGAGATACTTAGTGGAAAGGATTTCACAAGGATTCCCTCTTTTGGACTTAGAATACTCTATCTCATTTAGTGTCTTTCACTAGTTTGAAGACTAGAGTCTTAGTGGAAAAACACGTCTCTGTTCAACCTTTTTCACCCAGTTTATCGTTACTTTTTGGGTTTCAAAAAGTAGATCTAATTTTCTAAGAAAAAAGAGAGAAAGTTTGTCCCAGATTCCAAGCTTTTGTGGCTTATTCTGGTCTCTGTTTCAATCATGTCTTCAGCTATGGATAAAGCCTTAATGGCTATGTCACTGAACGATGAGGAAGAGGTGCCTTTCGAGATGCCAGACCTTCCAGAATTCTCCTCCTGCGAAAGAAATACTCTCAGTTTGGTGGGGCGTACTCTGAACCCAGCTCATCAACCGATGAATCATCTGATCAAAGATATGCCAAGGAAGTGGCAGAAACTTGGAAGAGTAAGGGGAATTGCTTTGTCGCGAGAGAGGTTCCAGTTCATATTCAAGTATGAACATGATCTTCTAGAAGTGCTTGATAAAGGAGCTCAGACTTACAACCAGTGGGCTCTGGTTATGGATAGATGGTATGAGTTTCCCCCTGATAATTATCTGCAATTTGTTCCAATATGGATTCAGATCTGGAAGTTGCTGATATATTTCTACACAAAAAAAGCTTTAACGGCCTTAGGGGAAATCATTGGTCAAGTATTGGAGGTAGCTTTTGACCCTGATGAGCCTCAAGTGCAAGAGTTCATTAGAGTGAAGGTTTTGTTTGATGTGTCTAGACCACTAAGAAGATCAAAGGCGGTTGTTATTAAGAATGGTGGTACTACGTCAGTAAACTTTGAATATGAAAAAATTCAAAAACGCTGCTGTGAATGTCAGAGGCTCACTCATGAGAGGGAGATGTGTCCTTTATTCCTGAGCAAACAATTGCCTAAAGAGGAGGGTTCCAGAGTAGGTGCGACAGTTGACAAGGCTAAACCTGAGCCTGTTCTTAAACCGTCTGATCCGCTGTTTGGTGTTCTATCAGAAGATCAAGTTGGAATAGATCCAAACTCCAGAAGACCGCGTATTGCTCCTGAAGTTCTTGAAGGTATGAGACAATACTTGAGGTTAGGTAATGAGGAAGAACTGCTGATAAAAAGGGAACGGGTAAAGAAAACTGTAGGAGAGGTCGAAAAGGATCCCATTGGAAAAAAATCAATCCTGATGTTAGAACCTGCTCCTATCTTCCACCCAGAGGTGAACAAAGGGAAAGGTTTTGTTTTTGGTTTTGAAGAAGTAGCTGGTCCAAATAAAAACGAAGTCACTAGTCACCAAAGACCGGAAGCAAGTTCTTGGCCGTTGGATAATGTTGCTTCTTATTCCAGTAACCATCATCGTAACTTCCTCTCTCTTTCACAACCTTTTCAAGTCAGTCCGACGGTTTATAGGACTGGCTCTTTTGAGTCTGGTCCTTCTGGGATTGGCTCGAAAAAGGTTAAACAGAGGTACAGACTGTCCAAATACTAAAGGAAGCTCAAACCCAAAGCCTCGAGTCAAATAGAAGGCGTTCATAACTTGGAGAAGGGGTTAACCATTGGTGTGAAGGAGAAGAGAAAAGCAGACATAGTGGGATCAAGCACTGCTAAACAACTAAAGCTTAATCCCAAAGAGGCGATCCAAAAGGGGGGGATTGCCTAATGCCCAATGAGTATAATGAGCTGGAATTGCTAGGGCTTGGGACAGTCTCAAGATTTGGCAATTCCCCGTCTCAATGAAATGCGTAAGAAACATTTCCCAGAGATGCTCTTTTTGATGGAGACAATGAATCGGAGAGATGTTCTAGTAGACCTGCAAGAATGGTTAGGATATGACAGAGTTTTTACGGTTGACCCCATTGGAAAGTGTGGCGGACTGGCTCTGTTTTGGAAGAGTAGTATAAAGTTGGACTTCAAGTTTTTTGATAAGAATATGTTGGATGTCCAGGTTCAATTCGGAGAGTTAAATTTCTATGTTTCTTGTATATATGGAAAACCGGATAAGAGTAAAAGGAATGATGTTTGGGAACGAATCTCTCGGATTGGAATTGGAAGGAGAGATAGATGGTGTATCCTAGGTGATTTCAATGAGATTCTGCATAACGTTGAAAAGTTAGGTGGCCCAAGAAGAAGTGATGCCTCATTCAAGCCTTTCCACGATATGCTTAGTGCTTGTGATATGTTAGAGCTTCCGAGCCAAGGCAATAAATTCACATGGGCGGGTAAGAGAGGAGATCTTTGGATTCAGAGCAGATTGGACAGGGCTTTTGGTAATAGTGAATGGTTTGTTCAGTTTCCTGCTTCAAATCAAGCGTTCCTGGAAATGAGAGGATCTGACCATAGACCGGTGTTAGTGAAATTGATGTCCTCACAACAATCTTACAAAGGTCGTTTTAGGTTTGACTGTCGGTTTCTGCGGAAACAAGGAGTTAAGGAAGCAATAGTAAAAGCGTGGAGGGGACAGAGATCAGGTTTTACTCTTTCAGTTGCAGACAGACTTAGAGAGTGCAGAAAATCTCTAAGTGCTTGAAAAAAAAGAACTCTATGAATGCTTTTGACAAAATTCAGCAGATAGAGGTAGCTCTGGAGAAAGAACAGTCGGATAGGTGGCCAAATTTTCAGAAGATCTGAATAGTAAAAAGAGAACTTTGCCTGGCTTACAGAGAGGAAGAAAATTTCTGGAAATAGAAAAGTAAGCAAAAGTGGTTAAGAAGTGGAGATAGAAACTCTAAATTCTTTCATGCATCAGTAAAGAATAACAGAGCGCGAAAAAGAATAGAGAAATTAAAGGATATAAATGGGATCTTTCAGAAATCTGAAGCAGCAAAGGGAGAGGTAGCCTCAGCTTATTTCGCCAACCTATTTAAATCTTCCAATCCAGCTCCATTCAATGAGTGGTTCTCAGGATTATGTCCCAGGGTCTCTGAAGGAATGAACAAAGCTCTGATTAAGAAGGTCTCTGCTAAAGAAATCAAGGCCGCCACCTTCTCCATCAAAGCTTCTAGTGCTCCGGGACCAGATGGAATGTTTGCCTTGTTCTTTCAGCATTACTGGAATGTCATTGGTCCCCAAGTAGTTGGTGAGATACAGAAGTTTTTTGCAGAAGGAGTTCTCCCACCAGACTGGAATTACACCCACCTGTGTTTGATCCCAAAAACACATCGCCCTACAGAAATGACTAACTTGAGGCCTATTGGTCTTTGTTCAGTTCTTTATAAGATCATATCAAAGATTATGGTTTTCAGACTGCAACCGTTTCTGCCAGATATTGTCTCTGAGTCGCAATCAGCCTTTGTCTCAGACAGGCTCATCTCGGACAATATTTTGGTAGCACATGAGTTAGTGTACAGCCTGAGGGTGCATCCGACTATCTTTGGGGAATTCATGGCCATAAAATCCGATATGTCAAAGGAGTACGACAGGGTCGAGTGGAGCTATCTAAGGTCTCTCTTGCGGGCATTGGGTTTCCATAATATTTGGATTGATTGGGTGATGAGGTGTGTGACAACGGTTACCTACTCGGTGTTAATCAATGACCAACCGTATGGTATGATCTCACCGCAAAGAGGTTTGAGACAAGGGGATCCTCTCTCCCCTTTTCTCTTTGTTCTATGTACTAAAGGGTTATCACATTTGCTGAACAAAGCACAAGCGGAAGGAAGTATTGAAGGAATCTCCTTCTCGGACCAAGGACCATCGGTGAACCACTTGTTGTTTGCTGACGACAGCCTGTTCTTATGCAAGGCCTCCCTAGATCAAGCAGAATCTATTCAACGGATCCTAAACAGATATGGTGCTGCTACGGGACAGATCATTAATCTTTCAAAGTCCTCAATAACCTTCGGGTCAAAAGTGAATGAGATTTTAAAGAGATCTATTCAAGAAAAACTGGGAATTTTCAACCAAGGAGGAGCTGGAACCTAGTTAGGACTCCCTGAATGTTTTAGTAGCTCAAAAGTGGACATGCTCTCTTACCTAAAGGATAGAGTGAAAGGGAAGATGTCAGGGTGGTATTCAAGATATCTGTCTCAGGGAGGTAAAGAAATGTTATTGAAGTCAGTGGCTCTTGCAATGCCTGTTTTTGCTATGTCCTGCTTCAAATTACCAGTTTCTACCTGTGAAAACTTGGCAAGTGCTATGTCAGACTTTTGGTGGAGTTTTAATGAGCATTCAAGGAAAATCCACTGGTTAAGCTGGGAAAAACTTTGCCTTTCCAAGCTCAAAGGAGGTTTAGGGTTCAAGGACATAAAAACTTTTAACCAAGCCCTTTTAGCCAAGCAAGCATGGAGATTGCTCCAAGATGAAGATTGTCTTCTGTCAAAGCTCATGAAAAGTAGGTACTATCCTCTTGACAACTTTTTGGAGGCAGGAATGTCTAACTGTCCTTCTTTCGGTTGGAGAAGCATTCTTCATGGTAGGGAGCTTCTACTAAAAGGTCTGGAGAAAAAGGTAGGCAATGGAGAATCAATGTTCGTTTGGACTGAACCATGGATTGATGATAATGGAATGAGAGCCCCATGGAGGAAAAATACGTTGTTTGATGTTTGCTTGAGAGTGAAGGATCTTATAGATCAGTCCACTGGGTTGTGGGACGAGGATGCTATGGAAGACCATTTCTTTCCTCAAGATATAATCAGAATAAAAGCCATCAAACCCGTAAGGGATCATAAAGACTTTCATGTCTGGAAGCATAACAAGAATGGAGATTACACTGTCAAATCTGGGTACTGGCTAGCTACTCTGTCAAATAATTCTCAAGTGCTCGGGGAAGCTGATATTCAACCCTCTCTTAATGGGATAAAAGCTGAGGTGTGGAGCACTCAAACCGATCCAAAAATCAAGATTTTCTTATGGAAAGTTTTGTGTGGGGCTCTTCCAGTAGCAAGCTCTCTCAGAAGCAGAGGAATGGTAGGAGATGATATCTGTCAAGTATGTGGTGAAGTAGGAGAGTCTATTAATCACATTCTCTTTACTTGCCCTTATGCTAGACAGATTTGGGCATTAACAGAGTATCCTTCTCCGGAAGATGGATTTCAAAATGGCTCTGTTTTTTCCAATGTGTATCATCTGATCCTGAACAAAAATAATGTGCAATGGCCAGTTGAGCTGAGAAAAAGCTTTCCGTGGATTTTGTGGAGGATCTGGAAAAACAGAAACTCTCTTTGTTTTGAAGGGAATTTGTTCTCCCCTTTAGAGGCAAAGGAAAAAATTCTCGAAGATGTTGATGAATGGTTTCAGGCACAAGTGCAGGAAAATGAAGAAGTTGTCGAGACTCAGAGACCAAGGCGCTTTCAACCGGTAACAGAAGTGTTGGAAAATCTTGTCTCATGGGCTAGACCTCAAGATTCCTAGGTAAAGTGTAATGTTGGCTTCTCGTGGTCAAATAGAAACATGGTTGCAGGAGGAGCTTGGGTGGTGAGAAATGATGAAGGTATTGTCTTACTGCACAGCAGGAGATCTTTCTCTAGCATTAGAGATAAGCAAGAAGGAGTTTATAGAGTCTTGGTATGGGCGATAGAAAGTATGTTAAGTCACAGATTTTCCAATGTGACCTTTGCCATTCAAGATAAAACTCTTGTTGGGACGGTTAACAGGCCGAGAGCATGGCCATCCTTTAGGTTTCAGTCTATAGAACTAAACAGGCTTTTGTCAAGGATCAGTGGATGGTCTTTGGAGTTTGAGTTGGAGCAAGATAACAGAGGAGCGGGTCTCATCGCTCAAAGCGTCACTAGGGATCTAAGAATGCAATCTTATGTTGCAGTGTCTTACCCGCAGTGGCTCCGTTCAGTCTTTGAAGAAGAGACCCTCTTTTCCTCTTTCTGCTGATGGTGGTTTTTGTTAAGGGATAGAAAGTTTTTTGGTGGCATGTAAAGTTAGATGTTAGGAGTTGGAAAATATGGAGTAATTGCTCTGTCCCTGTAATTTTGGTGGGCCTGTACCTGTTTCAAACCCATTTGTATGCTCTCGCATACCATTTCTAATATAATCAATCCAGTTGAAAAAAAAAAAAGTAGGAGTGAGGGAAAATGGATGAGGCCAGTAAGGAAATGCAGTGGATCTTAATGGACCTTCCTCTGTATAGAAGAGAGTGCAGGTTTGGGTGGTGATATCGTAAACACCAAAATTATGTCCCACGAAATAGATGCAGTTAGGCTTAAGACCTGGAGACGAGCTCGCTGGAACACACAAAGCTTCACCATGCCCAAGAAAAATACAAAGATCTCCAATATCTTCGGTGTAATACATATCTTTGTATCCTGTATCCGATCTATGCTTCTCTTTAAACACCAAGAACCTCTTTGTTTTTTGCACGACTGTGTCTGACTCAAAGTCGTCCCCGTAGTACCTTATAACTCAAACATACGAGAGAGCCATTATAACGAAACAGCTATATAATGTATACTTAGAAAAGAAAATAACAAAATATATCTAGTACGTACGTACCATGAGATGAGGAATTGTTCCCCGGAAGGTGACTCCACTAGATGATCTGTCCTGGTATAAGAATTCATCTGCTCCATTTCGTACAACATATACTGAGGAAGATCTTTTTTCCAAATGAGATCATACTCGGGCTTGTCTTTCTCTTTGAAGTTGAGACCAAATGAGCACAAGTATTCGCACCCAGGGCTTGGAATGTAGAATCTCTGATCTTTCTTAGAGTACATGAGACTTGAGTATGGGCATAGAGACTCATGCCCATGCGTGGTTTTAATATCGATCCACCGTAAGTCCTTGTGCCTATATAGCCTAAGCCGAGATACCGATAACTTGGTAGCAACGACCCAGTCATCATTTTCCAGGTCAGGAAAAGAGGACATGGCAAGGTTTTGGATTTGTGAGCCTTTTGGAAGAGGAGGTAGATGAACAGAAACAGATTTTGATTTAGGGTCAGAGGGCTCGTAATAGATGTTTAGACGAACGTTGTCCATATCACGGAGTAGTGTTTTTTCCTTCATGTGAATATTCACTCCATTATCATTAAATCCTGTACTCATTGCGTCTCGGACTTCTCTAGCGAGACACTTGTTCTTGATTATGATTTCATTTTCACCCTCTGATCCGGACCTTCTTGATATCGAGTTGTTACCATTTGACGAACCTCCGACCTTAAGGAGGTAGTCAATCAACATTAACGGGTAGATCGGCGTAGAAGAACCCCACCGAACCATGTTATTGTGTCTCTGCCAAAATGTAACCATACAAAGAGAAACACAAAATAGTAGAACCATAAAATAAAATCATATTAAATGGGTCGGTGACTATTTAATATGGTTTTATTAAACCATATTAAACTATTTTATAACTATTTAATATGGTTTTATTTTATGGTGACTATTCAACCATAATAAATGGGTCGGGTTGAATCCGCCCATGAAAATCTCCAACCCATGTGGGTATGGATCAGGTCGGGTCGGGTTACCTATTTTGACACTCCTATGTATCTCCACCAAAGATATATTGATGGAGTTCTCACCATTAAAAAAAAGTTTTAAAACATATAACGAAAAAAAAAAAAACAGATTGAGATATTTACGAAACGTCTCTCATTTTTTAACATATCCACTTGACACTTGTCATTTTTGATTCAATTAATTTTCTTTTTTATTTAAAAATAGATAAATATTTAAAATTAATAAAATATTATATTTAAGATAAATGCATATATTTTTATTGTAAAAAGTGTATTTCTTTCAAATAAAGCATATATGTAAAAAAAAAGAAATACAACAATGCCATCAAAGTAATTTAGGAGTGAGAGAAAGTGGATGAGGCCAAGAAGGAAATTCAGTGGAGCTTAATAGACCTTCATCAGTGGAGAAGACAGTGCAAGTTTGGGTGGTGATATCGAAAACACCATAGTTGTGTCCCATGAAATAGATGCAATTAGGCTTTAGACCAGGAGTAGTGCTCGCTTTGACACAAAAAGCTTCACCACGTCCCAGAAAAATACTAAGATCTCCAATGATGTCGGTGAGATACATGTATTTTGTTTTACTATCGGATATCTTTTCATCCACTCTAAACACCTTGAATTTTTTTGTGTTGTGAAGTCTAGAGTCGTCCCCAAAGTACCTTCAAAGACATGATAGAGTCACAAAATGAATGAATAAAATTAACTTCTAATATTTAAAACTCAGATGTGTCTTAACAAGAAACAAATTAAAGTCAAGAAATACATACCATGAGATAAGGAATTGTTTACCGGAGGGTGACTCCACCATGTGGTCTGTCCTGGTAAAGGCATCCATCTCCTTCAACTCATACAAGTCATACTTAGGAAGAACTGTTTTTCGCACCTCAACAAACTCGAGCTTATCCTTCTCCTTGAAGTTGAGATCAAAGGAGCACAAGTAATTGCATCCAGGAGTTGGAACATAGAACCTTTGATCTTTCATTGAATACATGATACTCGAATACGGACTTATAGACTCATGTGTGGTTTCGATATCGATCCACCGAAAGTCCTTATTCTTCTTACTATTATTATTATTATTATTATTATTATTATTATTATTATTATTATTATTATTATAATTATTATTATTATTATGTCTATAAAGCTTCAGCTTAGAACCTGAAAACTTGACAGCCAGTACCCAATCTTCATTGTTTACGTCAGGACGAGAGGACAGCGCTAGGTTTTGGATTTGAGAGCCTTTAGGAAGAGGTGGAAAGTAAAAATTGCCGTATGTCTCTTGACTTGACATGTATCTCATTGGAATGTAGAGATGATCACTTGCAGTCAACTCGGGGCATGTATATTCTGTCTGCTCCACCATGTGAATATCTCTTCCCATTCGGTCAAATCCGATATTCATTGTACTACGAACAACGTCTGCGAGTTTCGGGTCTTTAATCAAGACTTCTTTTTCATCCCATGAATCTTGCGCTCTCTCTATGCGACCATCTGAAGAATCTCCGACCTTAAGGATATGGTCAATTAACATAAACGGGTAGCTACCGAGACTAATTTGCGTAGACGAACTCCACAACGTCCGAAGCATCATGTTGTGTCTCTATCAATATGTAAGTATACGTTAACTAATCAAACAACAAGATTAACAATATATAGTGTAGTAGTTAAATAAGCACTAATTATTGTATAAAATAATTAAACTTACGAAGACGTTTTTGTTAACAAAGGGCTTCAAGATTTGGCTTAAAAGTTGAGGCATATTTCAAAAATCTCTAAACTATGTTGAGGTGATGATTTCTAGTGTGGATCTTCTCTCGTCTTCTCTATAGAGACTTATGCTTGAACACCAAGTTGACATTAAAGACGAGAATAATATTTTTAAGGAAATAAATAATTGAACATATATATTTGATGGTAGGAGGGTAAAGAAATGAGATTATAAGAGATTTAACTCAAGGTTCATCCCTTAAACCAATATATATTATTGTCATCATCAACTCTCCATATTTAATAACATCTCCAATCTTTTATTGTCCAAAATAGTTATTCTATTATTCTCATCATCACACAATAAAAATGTCTCAATAACCAAATTACAAAGTTGAATCAAGAACCTATGATACTCTTGTGCATCATTATGTTACTTGCACAAAAATAACAATCCGCTTAGGTGCCCTAACAGTGAAAGGAAATATAGTCTCAAGCTTTGGCAAGTTTGATAATTGTTGTTGTTGACTCTGGTTAGATACACAATGAGCCATTATTGTACAATGTAAAGTTGATGTCCACACTTTTTTACTCTATATAATCTCTAAAGATATTTTTTTGGTACTCTCTATATATACACGAAATTGCCGTGAAATCTTTTCTTCCAGTATTGTTTATTTAAAATTTGTTGAACTTGGCGTCTAATAAGATATAGTGATGTACTCTTTGTATAACTTGAGTCTTGATCATTTCCTTAAAAGTTGTCATGTCTTTACTTCTTTTTTTTGTATGAAATTATATGCTGTTTTTTTAGTATTTGTCATGCCTAATTTATATGCTTGAACTTGGTGTCCAAACTTTTGTATTTCCTTAATAATGTTCTTTAATGTCAGCTTGGTGTTCAAGGTTATCTTTGTAGACAGTATTCGTCTGAGATGTAAATTGTACAAGAACTAAACCACAATATACTAATAGTTCAAATTTATAGATATAATTGTAATCAGATCAATGTTGTTAATTACGTGTGGCAGAGACACAACACAACAACAAGAAGATGGTTCGGTGGTACTGGTCTATGCCAATCTACCCGTATATGTTACTTGACTACATCCTTACACTCGCATATTCTGTCAACGAATGTCCAAATGGCCGCATAGCCATACAGGATTGGTATTATAAAAAAAAACACGTTGTGATTAAGGACAAAGAGCTCTTCGAGGAAGTCCATTTGGATTACGCATTTACACCGTAACATGCTTCCTCAAAGAACATAGGATCAAAAATATACAGATTTGGCAAGTTTTTTCTGGATGTGTAGTAGTGAATTTTGTCAAAAATGTAAATAATCGAATCGAAACCAAACAAAAACTGAACTAAAGCTTGTATTTGTCTGGAACTCATCAGAGTTTATTCAATTGAATAAATCAGAATCAGAATCAGCAATCAGATTACAAATCCTGGAAATTAAAAAACACAGACAATTCAATTTCAACTCTCTCTTGACCTGATTTCGTATAGAGATTTTGTCCTTAACTTTGCATCATCAACAACATATCCAATCTCTCTTGTATATCGTCCTGAACATTCTCTTCTTCTCATCATCACAGATTCAAAAAGTCTCAATACCAATAGACAAAGTCAAATCAATAACCTATGATACTCTTGTGCAACACCATGTACAAAATCATTGAGAGTGCAAGAGGAAGAAAGATTACAATCCGCTTCGGCGCCCTAACGGAAAGACTATCGACGCAACATCCTTCTTCGAAAATAGTCTCAAGCTTTGGCAAGTTTGAGAATTGCTGTTGTTGTTTCTGGTGAGATGCAATAAGCCTTGGTGCTACCTCTCCCCATGTTTGAACAAACCTCATTTCCTTGGCCATTTTTTTTTTTCTTTCACCCAGTTCTCTTTTCCCCGACAACAATCCGATGCAGCAAAAGGAAAAACACGGGTTTAGTTTGAGAAAGAAAAAAATGGATCTTTTACGAGTGAGGAGGGCAGAGGAAGATTGAAAGATGCTTTTGACTTGATGAACGAAAGATCTTTCAATGGGAGAACTTAGAGGTGCATATGATGTGGAGAAGACAAATGGGAGAGGCTATATAGAGAGACTTCAGGTGGCAAAGATGGAAAATTGAGAAGAAAACATGAGGATTTTTCGGGATATGGATGAAAATAAATGTAAGGTTTGCAGAACGCCAGTGATGCATTCTCTATAATGCTTTTCTTAGATTTGCTAAACTTAGAGGCTCTAAAAACAGATATACCCAATTAAACCCATCACATTAGAGATTTAAGAGTAAAAGAAGGGTCAAACAATTATCTTTTCATTTAATCTTTAGAACCCGAACACAAGGATCATAGAGAGAACGGAGGAACCTTCAGTTTTCTAGAACTATAGGTTCACAGAGAGGTTATGTACTCCTTTTATCTAGATGATCATATATATAGTGACAAGTTACAGCTCTTGAGTATGTAGGAATATATATGAACCTGGAATCGGAATCTGTCAGAGTAAGAATGTAAGAGCTTCTCAACTTGAAAGGCTTTTCTTGTTCCAAGAATTGTCCCCATAAGGCCTGAGATTGAGAATGGTGTACATAAGCAATTGAACAAAAGAAAGGGTTTCTGCCAATGAATGTATCCTTTTTTTACCTCGGATTTTTCAAATGGAGCAGCATGAAGATGATGGATATGACTATGGAAGAAGAACCAACGACGATATAGGTGATGCCGAGGAAATCATTTCTTCCTCCTAACCAATTTGATGTGGAAAGAATAAGCTTCTTCTGCCCACTAAAGCTGTAAGTGTTGTAATTGTTCATCAAATTTACTTCAACAACGTTTCCAGGTTCCAAGTCCTCTTCAATTCTTCCATATAATTTCCGGAAGCTTAGCAACGCAGCTGCTCGCATCCACACGATAAAGTCCTCTTGGTCACTTAGCTGCAGATTAAACAGCATTGCCTAAGCTAAACTATACGATTTTAGATTTTTATGGTAATAGAATTAAGTGGTTAAAGAATGCATACTGGAATTTTCGGATCCAACTTTGCTCCACCAATCAAAGTTCCATTCTGGAAATTGAGAGGATACACATTCTTTCCAAACTTGTGCTCGCGGTCACTTCTCCACGCAATGTTATTCCGGCTCACCTTCAGTTTCGTTCTTTCACGAGCAAACGCAAATGTATCATTGAACATACTCCAAGCCATCAAACCACAAGGAACAATCGGGAGGCCATTAGCTGACTCCTCAGGTTCACAAGAACTTGTGTGGCTATACTCAAGTCCATGTAACAGTTGCTGATCACTTCTACTCTTTACATACCTGCAAACAAAAAATCATCGGCCACCAAAAGTTGGACTTTCTCATCACCAAATTTAATAAGTAAATGAACAAGGGATCTAGCTAATTTACCGACGGTGGTTTTGATAGTAGTTATCGAGCTGGTAGTAGATAAAAATTGGAGCTTTCATATACTTTTGTACCTATAATTGTACATACAGAATGAATGATACTGAAAAGTAGTAAAACGCACCAATATGCAACAATGAAGAGGCTACTGGTTGGGGGAATCAATGGAGCAGAAAGAAATTTACCTTCAAGAAACGCGTACAATTCTTTGGGATAGATGAATCAGTTATATACAACAGTTTGTTGGTTTTAAATTCTTCAGGAATGCAGTCAACATCATACCGGTCTATAACTTCAATAGCCTGCCATTGAAAGGATTTAAAACCTCAAACACAATAGAAAACTTTCAAACCATTTCATTCGATTAAACGAGACTTACATCACGAGAAGCACGAAGAGTAATAAGGCCAATGGGAATGAAAACAAAACCCATCAGTAGAAACACTGTTATAACCTGCAAAGAAATGTAAAATGTAAAGTTGCAAGAATCAGAAGAAAAATAAAAAGCTTAGCTTTTTTTCATGTCACAAAGATTCATGTTACTACTACTAACCGACGTTGGTGTTAAGACTGGCTTACAAGCTGGGAGTTTCTGCTGCTTAAACTGATACAGAGCTGCCAAATCAAAAAATGTTACATCAGTCTAATAAAACAATTGCAACAAATCGATACCAAATCACATCAATTTTTTTGCCCTAGATTAAAACCGTAAGAACGAACTATAAAACTAAAGACTCTGATTGAAACTTCGAAATCCTTAAGAGAGAAGAAAGCGTTATGATTTTACCTTTAGATCGTCTGGATCGTAAGGAGGAAGAATGATCAGAAGCACGATTCATCGAAGTGGTCGATCCTTCCACTTCCATCATTATTATCCCCACTGTCTACACTACTTCAGCAATACATCGGGGAAGAAGATATTAATTCTCTTTTGCGGCGGGGGGACAAAAAAAATCCGGCGTATCTCACCGGTGGATTGATAAATCGCTTTGGTCTCTCTCTCTCTCTGGGTGAATTCACCTGATCTAGATTTTTGTTTTTGAATTTGTAAATTAAAATCTTTCTTTCTTGTCTTCAATAAAATTGAAAGGAGGAAAAAATAACCAGAAAAATTTTAGAAACTGAGGACTCGATTTGAAAAGTTTTATTATATATGGAATAAACTAAAATATTAGGTTTATGCTGCTAATATGTTTTTTATTTATTTAATTGGATCAATTGTTGATAAAGAAACCAATTGGCGAAATAATATAATAAGCGAAACAGTAGGGACTATTTATGATATTAAAAAGCTAATATTGGAAACAGCTGCAAAACAGGGGGGCATCTGCAAAATAGGTTCGCAGCCTCGTTGAAGGCTTGAAGCAATACAACATGTATTGCTTTAAATTTTCTTTGACATTCCCTTGAAATTATAAATATTTTTTTAAAAATAAAAGTGAATCCGAACAGAAATTGTTTTTGGCTTTCATTTGAATTTTATATTTAATGGACCAAAAAAAATGCAAAGCACAAAGGCCTATAATTAACCTTGGGGACTTTATAAAGTTTAAAGCAACTTAATTCCTTACTAGATTCGGACCCGCACATACGTGCGAGATTGATTTCAAAAACTTAGTTTGCTATTAGAATTATAATATATTATATATGTGTGGGATTATGTCTGTAGCCGTATTTTTTAAGGAATATTAACGTTCATAATCCAAATCCATACCAGTTTAATATTTGATTTGTTTTTAATTCCATTTATACAAAAAGAATGATCATATTTGTTTTTATTATATGTAAAGACAACTATAATTAAAATAATAGTATAAATAAATATAAACCAAGATCCGCAAAATTTTCAACATAGTATATAAAGTATATAATTTAAATTAATATTTTTGACAACTGATAATATTTCCATTTTTTGAGATAGTGAATGAATCTAAAATCATAAAAAAATTATAAAGAATATGCTATTTTCAAAATAGTATATTGTGGTTAGATTATATATTACAAATATAATAACTATTTTCATAATTGAATAAGTCAATATAATCTAAAAATTCTCTTCTTTTTTTTGGTTTTTTTCTATTTGTTATAATAATATTAATTAGGGTTTAGTTATATTTTTTTTTTTCGTACTTGATTCTTGTGTGATCCAACATTTTTCATGGTTAAAACAATGCATAACACACCCTTATTATTATCCATCTTAAATAAAAGATAGAAAAATACCAAAAAATTAAATTCTTAATGTTAATGTGTATCACATACACATGAGTTAGATTCATGCTCCAAAATATCGAGGCAAAGTTTTCCATCTTCAATAACAAAGCACACAAACTAATAATATACAAAATCACTTTAAAACAAAATCAAAGAGACAAAATTTCATCATTTAAAAAAAATACATCATTTAACATTCTGCTCATGAAAATATTAACATTTTGGAATGTTTAGTGTTTGTACTAATTCATATCACCAACAATCCAAAGAATCGATGACACATTTTGGCTTGGATGGTTGAAAACCAATCTCTGCAATTATTCTCTTTCCCTTGCACAATCAAACATCAATAAGTTGTGACCTGCCCAAATTCTCCCTGCAATAACATCCCCCAACATCAAAGTATAAACTGTATCTTGGTGATTTCTTTGATCTAATAGACAATTCAACCAAGAATTCAAATTCAGGAAAGTACAAAAATTTTCATTTAGCTCAATGAGTCGGTTTTAGGATCCATTTTCTATCAACAACTCTTCCAGATCTTCTATATATCATAATTAATAATTTTGATGATTTTATAAGAACTCGATTTTTAAGCTTTTCCAATCAAAATGTGTGTCAGGTAAAATAAAGATCAACTCACCATAATATAAAATCCACCAAAAAAACTAAGAAAACTTAAGAATAAATATATTAAAGTACCATTGGTTTGAAGAGATAGTGACACACAAGTGGAGAAACAACCGTCTCATGCTTCATTTGAACGCTGAAATCAAGAGTAAAAACTCAAATTAGATTCTACTACAATTAGCAAAAAGAACAAAAAAAAAATATGTGCTATCAAAATTGAAACAAAAAAAAAATGTATATATCCAAGGCTTAAACACAAATACTATGTTATATATATAGGAAAAAGTCAGATATCTGTTTGAAAATTTTCATTTATTGTTAAGATATTTTTTGCCAAAAATATTGCATAAATTTCCTAATTGTTTGTTGATGGTTTCCACAAATTTTGCCATCATATATTTATCCATATTTTTGTTTTAATATTTGTTACATGACTAAAAGAATATCTTTAATTTATAAGTATAACAACAAATCTTATTAAAATTTTCAGGATATCGGAAATATAGTATCAATCGTTTTTTATTAAACATAATATTTTAAAATTAGAATTTACACAAGGATTTTGTAGATCCGTAATTTACCTAAACATTAATATTTTTTTTTTTTGACAACCATTAAAATATCACTTTTTGTAATATTTTTTTATTAATCAACTTGAAATCAATATTGAAGAGTATATTCCTTTTAAAGATATTTCATTAGTTATTTTCTTTTTTATAATTATTCTTTTATTTCCATAAAATATATTAAATTTTAGAACAAATTTGAAAATCTAACATTATCTATTTCCATTTTTAATAAACCAATATTTGTTTCCTTAAATTAACCACATAATTTATGATAACAAATTAGATTTGACCAATTCTTTACCCAATCAAATAGTTATCATTATATTAAAATAAAATTTTGTTTCCAAAAGTATCTCAAAATATATTACGAAATTAAATATGTTTACATGTATATATATTTTTGAATTGAAGAGTCTAATTCTTATGGTAATAAATTTAAATGATTGTATATGTTTGGATACGGATTTAGAAGTTAGAACCCATCCTCTTAGTCACATTAATCACGATCTGAATATGAATATACCGGGTCAACCCGAGATCCAATGGCATTTCATGTAATAATCTCTTAATCTATGTCTAATTATTAAAAATGCTTCCCTTTTAATAGTATAGATTAGGTAACATAACACTAGAGTTTACTGAAGAGCACCATAAATATTCAAAGTGAAGAACAGCTTCTTCTTGTTTTTGGCTATCATTTGAATTTAATATTTCATGGACCAAAAAAAAAAAATCCAAGGCACAAAGGCCTATAAACCTTGGGGACTTATGAAAGTTTAAAGCAGCTTAATAATTCCTTATAACACAAAAAGAAAAAACATGAGGTAACACTAGAGTTTACTGAAGAGGACCATAAAAAAAAAAAAAAAAGACATAGGAGGATTATTATTGTTGTGTCTCAAGCAATGTGTTGAGCCAAAGCAAGAATCTTGAGATGTTTCTTCTTGCGAAGCTCATGCGGAACAGGACCAAACACTCTAGTACCAATCGGCTGGCGATCGGTTTTGGTCTTCTTGTCTTTACTGTCGACAAGAACAACAGCGTTATCATCAAACCTAACTTCGCTTCCATCAACACGACCTCTCTGCATCGCAGCACGAACAACCACACCGTAAACAACCGCTCCTTTCTTCACTTTACCGTTTGGCATTGCTTCTTGCACGGAAGCAACTATGGTATCGCCAAGACGAGCTCCCTTTTTCCCCTTTAGAGCTTGAATACACTTCACTTTCTTCGCACCCGAATTGTCCACTACTTTGAGAACTGTTCCCATTTGAATAAATGTCCTGCGCTGTTGCTGCTGCTTTCCACCAAAATCAAGAAGCTTTTAAGACATTTCAAATAACCATTTTGATCCACTAATCCGCATTGATTCAATCCAAGCAGAATCGACAAATATGAAACACTCACTATTGTTGACAAAAAAAAAAAAAAAAAAAAAAAAAGAAACACTCACTAGTAGTATCGGTTCAAAATCAACAAATACTAAAATTGCAAGACATATATATCTGTTTAAGAAATTGGTTTCTGACCTGAGAGAGGATAGTTTCATTCATCATTCCATTAAAAGAAGTACTCATCAAACCAACATTGTTAAGACCTCCAAGCAATGAACGTCCTCCTGCTCATGATTTGTGTACGAATCAAAATCAGATAGATAAAAACTCTAAAATATTTTTTTAACGGCAAAGATCTGATTTTTAGCCAAACCTATCTATACACAGTCTATAAAATTGAATCTGCAAAACATAAACCGAGAATCTATGGTTATAAGAAACAAGGATGAGATCAAAGGAGGAGGAATAAAGTAGTTTCCATTACCTCGGGATAATCTGGAAGCGAGAGCTGCCGCCATTTCTGCAATTGAAATTTGCGATCTTTTAATACCAATTAACAAAATAAAATAAAACAAAAGGGATTATAGCGAGAGAGAGAGGGAAGAGATCGAACTGGTTATTGAAACTTACGTGTTGTTGTTAATGGAGAAGGAAAATAACAGATTCGTTGCAGCAAGTGACGACTGATCGAGCGAGCGAGGGCGGAGGAGGGGAGTATGAGTATCAGGAAAGGTTTAAGCGTGGCAACAAATAGTAAATACAAGGTTTTAGTTAGGGGTATCATGGTAATTGTCATTTGAGTTTTCTACTTTTGGCCCAAACAAATGAATGTTGGGCTTCAAAGTCGTTTAGTTTATTTTAGGAAACAAAACAGAAAACTATAGAGAGGGACAATTTTTGGGTTTGATATCAAATTTTATCTACTCTTATCTTTGGGACAAAGGCAAAAATGCCCCTTTTTGCCTTCAACTTTTTAAAAATGCCCTTGGGAAGGGTCCATTTTTAAGGGTACCCATTTTTTTGGTGAAAAAGACTTTTTTACCTTTAATGAAGGAAACCAAATTTTCTTTCCACTTCACCGTGCTTCTGTCCTTCCTCAACCGACGATTCTCTCTCCTTCGTTCATCGGCGATTCTTCGCGGCGATTCTCGATCCTTCTTTGCAGCGATTCTCGATCCTTCTTCGCGGCGATTCTGCGCTTTCGTCTCTCGTACACGTAAGTCCCGACATTGATTCTGGTTCTATCGCAGGCAGGTTCATTCTTTCTTTGTTTCTTTCTGGGTTTATCAATTTGGACTATCACTTTTTTAAATTTAGGGCTTTTAGATTTCTTTGATATCGATTTGGAATATGTAAACTCTTTTAAATATGGATTTATGTTCTTTTAAAATAGTTTTTAAAAGTCCCTTCAGTTTCTTTGATATCGATCCACATTCAGATCTGATGCATTCAGATCGATAATTTTGTTTGATATGGATTTGAAATTAGTAAAGTCTTGTAAATTTGGATTTTTGTTATCTCTTGTAAAACACTTTTTAGAAAGTCCCTGTTAAACCATTTGATATCAATTTTTAGATCGGTCGTAGTTGAATTATGTTGATAAAGTGTGTTGATAAGATGACTTCAGATCGATAATGTGTGATGTTGATTTTAAAAACCCTTTTAAAACTCTTGTTAATCCGTTGAAAAGTCTAATTAAGTGTGTTTCTTTAACAGATGGCATCAAGTGATTTTGAACCCCTTGCACTACCAGAACCAACATATGGTATGGGTTTAGAACCAATTGTTGGAGCAAACATATGTCAACATTCGGACTTAAGCCTAGTTGCCAAAGTTAAACATACATTAGGAAAAGCATCTTTCACGAAGCTTCAATCTTCCTTCCTTGGGCACATCATCGAACTTTCGGCCAGAGACATCAGATTTTCTGGGAAAATATTCCACTACTTGATGCTGAGAAGGCTGAAGACAAGAGGGAGAAACTTATGGTTTATAGTCGACATGCAACCTCTTCGGTTCTCCTTGAGAGAGTTCTTCCTTACAACAGGTAATTATAAAGTGTTTGCAATGGTTTTAAAACCCTTTTAAAAACCCTTTTAAAACCCTTTTAAAACCCTTTTAAAACCCCTTTAAACTTTAAAATTGTTAAAAGCCCGTTAAAACCCTTTTAAAACTCTTTTAAAACTCTTTTAAACTCTTTTAAAACACTTTTAAAACTCTATTGTAAAAGGGTTCTTCCCGTTTTAAAAGTTTTAAAAGTTTTAAAACCCTTTTAAAACCCTTTTAAAACCCTTTTAAAACCTTTTTAAAACCTTTTTAAAACCTTTTAAAACTATTGTAAAAGGGTTTTAAAAGGGTTTTAAAACCTTTTTAAAACCTTTTAAAACTATTGTAAAAGGGTTTTTCCCGTTTTAGAAGTTTTAAAACCCTTTTAAAACTCTTTTAAAAGGGATTTAAAAGGGTTTTAGAACAGTTTATATTAGGCAAGTTTGAACAAACTAACATCATTGTTTTATTAAACATAGGGATTCAATGCGAACCTATTCATAGAGAACCAAGGAATAACGGCAAAGATCCAATTAGTGAACCATATTCTTGGGCGGTGAGAGGAGATTACACTTTAACTCAACTTCAATATCGACTATTTAATGAACCAGAAGAGGGTGAAGAACCTTTGGATGACAAGGAAAAGGAATGCCTCACTGCAGTGGTATTAACAGAAGCTATTTTGATGACACCAAATTCAACAGAGAAGATACCTCTGTCTAGGCTTAAGCATGCATCGGATTTCGAGATGTATACAGCCCAACCATGGGGCAAGGAAGCGTATAACATTCTCGCCACATGCATTCATAAATTCGATAAAAATACTTGGTCAAAAGGTCAGTATAGTGTCAAGGGATTTCCCATGGCGTTATATATATGGGCCTTGAGTGCTGTTCCAATTTTTGGTGATACATTTGCGAGAAGATGTAATTTTTCCAGAACATTCTATCCACTGATTCTCAACTGGCAATCAAGTCGTTTTGCAAGGTTTGATGATATTGTTGAAGCTATTAAGACAGTAACTTGTGTAAGTTTTGAATTCTATTAAAAGTGTAGTTTTGATTATTCATTGGTTATCTATATTTGATGAGTTTTGTTTTGATGGATTTTGATTATTTTTGTAGGTTGAAGTCAAAACAATAATTGGAGATCCACAAGAATATAAGCATTTGGTTGATAAAGATGACAATGATTTTGAAGAAGTTATTGACTTGGTTATGAAAGGCTATAGGTTGAAGAAAGAAGAATGGTCTTCTAGATTAGTTGATATTTACTATGCTTTGGGAGAGTTGGGTGACAAAATGGGCGAAAAATTGCCAGTCTTTGAGAAACAAGAGAAAATGGAGAAAAATTTGTCAGATTCAGAAAAACTTGACATAATCCTCTTTATGTTAGATGACTTCAACAAAAGACTAGAAGCCATTGAAGAAGCTGTCAAAACCACATCAGGGAAAGATAAGGATAAAGGAGTAAGATTACAAGATCGCACCTTTTTCGCATATATTGGACACTAAACTCTTTAAACTGAGGTCCTTTTTTTTCTTTTCCCTTTGCAGTCTCACGAAGATGAAGATGGACAGAATAGAAATGAAGAGGTTATAAATGAAGAGGTCAGTATCTATTTTAAAAGTTTTTCTGTTTAAAAAGTGTTTTTAACGGATTTACAGCATAACACTGATTAAAGGGCAACCATAGTGACTTAAACCTTTTAAAACCTTTTTGAAACAGAATGTAAAACCTTAAAAATGATGTTGTTATATGTTCTTTTGTTTTGTGGCAGGCTGGCAAACAAAATGTTGATGGAGATATTGCTAGAGAAGATTTCGTAGAAAGCCAGTCTGCAGATTATGTCCGTCCGTCAAACACACAAGATGGGAGCTACGCTGCAGATGATGAAAACACTCAAAAAACTGGTGGTGATGATGGTAATTACTTTGAAGAAACACCAAAGGTACATATATCTAGTATTTTTATAAGTTCTCAAATATCCTTTTAAAAGCCTGTTGTAAACCACAATTGTTATCATCTTTGAAGGATAAATCTCCTTCTCCACGCCCTTCTACACCAAAATTTGATCTTCTTTCTGAAGAAGATGAGGTTAGTGAAAAAGATAAAAGCATGGATAAAGAGAAGGGAGCAAGCAGTAAGAAGAGAGTTTTGAGAGAGAGAAAACAGGTAAATCATTAATTTTTTATATAGTTGTTATGAGTATTTTAAAAGATTTCATCAAGTAAACCAAGAAAATGATGAACTGCAGAGAAAGTGTAAGCAAAGCAATGATGGTGATGATGATGTTATGAACAGAAAAGAGGTTAGTAACTAGTTGTAGAAATTGTTATACATTTTATTAAATGTTTTACAAAAAATTGTGATTATCTTGAGGCACTACAGAGGAAGAAGCGTAAACCAAGTGACAATCCAGATGCTGATATTCAAGCTAGAGAAGGGGTATGTATCTAACTTAATTATTTCTATGAGATATTTAAAATGTTTTCCAGTGTATCGATATAAAGTGCGAAATTTTTTTGTTTTGTAAAGCCACAGAAAAAGAAGAGTAAATCTGATGATGTTGGTGGTGTGCAAAGAAAAAGTGAACGAAATACAATTCCTTCTATTCACACTCAGCCGCCTTACACGGCCGAGAAGAAGAAGGACCCAATACTTTATCCTTTTTCCAAAGTTGATAAGACCCGGTTAGAAGTATTTAGTGACTGGAAGAATTCAAGGAAAACAATGTAAGTTTTAGTTTCTAGCAACAAAAGTAAAAGTTCAAATTAGTCTTTTAACAGATGTATTCATGGTTTTATAAGTATTCATGGTTATTCTGTTTATTTTTTGATTTAGGCAACTAACAATTCTGGGTAAAAAAGTTGATGCTAAGTGGTTCACAACACTAGAGACGCCAGGAAAGTCGTTAACAACAATGGTATGATTACAAAGCTTAAGGTTTTACAATGTGTTGTTAACGTTTCATGGGGTTTTAAAACTCTTTAAAAGTTTTTAAAGAGTTTTAAAAGGGTTTTTAAAAGGGTTTTTAAAAGTGTTTACAAGAGGTTTAAAAGGTTTTAAAAGGAATTAAAATATGTCTTCTAAGCGGTTTCAAAGATTTACAATGTGTTTAAATTGGTTTACAAGATGATGTGTGACCGGGTCTTAACTTATTTATATGAATTATTTGACAACAAGACTTGTTTTAATCTGTTTTTTGTTGTTGTTTAGCATGTTGATGCAGTTGTGAAGTTGTTAAGCAGAAGAGAAGAAAGTCATCCGCACTTCTTTAAAAGCAAAGCATTGACATTGGCTGAAACTTCTTTTTTGAGAGAGATTGATGAATATTACTCAATATTCGTTGACAACAAAGATGAATATGAGTTCCCTGAAGAAAGATTCAGTCAACTCTTCAAGGAAGCACCTACAAACAAAATACTGGCGCCAATGTTGGTTAAGGAAAGACTTTGGATGCCATTGATGATCAATTTGGAGAAGAAGGAGTTGATTATCTACGACTTAGGCAAGCATTTCTACACCAACAAAATTAAAGACAAACAGGTGGGTGCATATGCTGTTGCAATGCCTTATATTGCCCAGAAGAAGTTTGGGATGAAAAATGATACAGAGAAATCTCCGTTCAGAATCAGTATTATAAATTGCATACCTCAGGTAAATAATGTTGAGCTTGTTTTCTAGTTTTTTGATATGGTCTCTGTAAATACTTTGGACTCTTCACTTTGTTTTTTCTTGATAGGTTGATAAGATTGAAGATAGTGGTGTCTTCATGCTGAAGACAATCGAATGTTTGGCTATGAGCATAACAACACATGGCAATCTTAAAAATGAGTCAATTGGTGATTTACGGAAGAAAATGGCGGTTGATATCTTTGCAGGTCAGTGTAGGTTTTTACATGGTTATTTAAACTGGTTTTAGATGGGTTAACAACTTTTGTATTGCAAATGTATTTTAAATGGTTCTAACATCAATTATATTATATTTGCAGAATTACAAAATGACTAGGATAATGGAAGTTTGCATCTTGCTGGTATCTGAACGTGATCGCAGGAATGGTGCTTTAGCTTATTGCATCAAGAACAATATTTTAGTTTTTTTACTGTGACACTATTCTAAAAATATGTTAAGTTACTCCTTTTATATATATACTTCGTTTAAGTTTTACGTATTTACAATGAAGTTTAAAACGTTGTTTATCATTTCCGAATCCTTTTAAAAACATTTTAAAACTCTTGTAAAATCCTATAAAATTTATTGAAATACCCAAAAAAAAACTCTTTTAATCCTTTTAAAATACGTTTTAAAACACTTGTAAATCCTTTAAATTCATTGAAATACCCAAAACAAACCCTTTTAACCTTTTAAAATCCGTTTTAAAACGCTTGTAAAAACTTTTAAATGGTTTTAATACTATATTTTAAATGATTTTACAATGTTTTTGTATAATAAGGGTGAAAGCCCTAGGCCTAGGCCCAATAGTATATAACCTTCACTCCCCCCTGTATCAATTGTCCCTAAAAGCAAGGGTTTCTCTTTCAAAAGGTACAATTTTCCGTCTGGGAGGTTGAAAGTCGCGAAATTCACTCAAATCTGTATTTGCTCAAATTGGGTTCTCGATTTCGTCGGATTGTAGACACGAAATCGTCGGATTGAAAGTAGGAGTCGGCTGATTGGGTACGCGAGGACTTCAAATTGCAATTTCTCTTTGTCAAATTACGGACTCTTCTTCTCCCTCGTTTTTCCTCTCAGTCCTCTATTCGAATTCGTCGTCTCTTCTTCTCCCATTTGTAAGTTTGGTTTGGAATTTAATTTTGACTTCAATTTCTATTTCAATATGAAATTTTATGATGTTTTGGTGAACTCGGAATACGAATGTTGGAAATTTATCAATGTCTTTAAAAAGTTTTAAATTGGTTTTAAAATAGGATTTATAAGGGATCTTGGGTGCATGTCTTGAATATGTTCTCTGTAAACAATGTTGACAGGTTTTGCGATATGAGTAATTTTGAAGATTCTGCGAAGAAACTGTGCTTTCCAAAAAGATTAATCACGCCAGGCACAGAGGGAGATACATTAGAAAGAGTTACTAAATATTCTTCAGAGCAAGCTGTTTTGGCGACTGTAAAGAATGCATTAAAAAGAAAAGAGTTCCAGCAGTTAGAGAAGTCTTTCTTGGGTCCAATTATAGAATTTGTTAATCGGGAAAATATCAACTTCTCGAGTCAACTGGTCCACCACTTACTGCAGAGGAGGATTTTGTCTGCGAAAAACGAGCTCTGGTTTGCATTTGATGATCAACCTATGCGATTTTCGCTAAGGGAATTCGTCATAACAACAGGCCTTCCCGTAGGCACTGTTCCATCAGGTACTGTTACATCGAAAAAAGATTTGTGGATGAATGATAAAATGACCTGCAAACGTCTTCTTGGTACTTTGAAAGTTAAAGGAAAAGACATGAAAGCTGAGGAAAGAATTAGATTAGGTGCTTTGATACTAGTGGAGGGGATATTGATAGCTCAAAATCCAGCAGTTCAAATTCCCTTAAAGAATTTGCTGAGAGCCAGTAGTTTTGAGAATTTCTGTAAGTATCCTTGGGGTGAAATTGCTTACGAATCATTAGTGAGAGATGTGAAACAAATGACTGTGGGAACGTTGGCAAAGAAACAGTATGGAATGGCTGGCTTTCCATTTGCAATCCAAAACTGGTTGTTATCTTCAGTTCGACAGCTAGGGGAACATTTTGGTGTTAGGGAAAGCATTTCAAGCCAAAATCAACATCTCCCACTGATCTTACAATGGCAAAAGACATCTTCCCCAAAATTCAATGAAATAAAATTTGTTTTCGAGTCTTGCAAGGTACCATTACTTCTCTAGAACTATTTTTTTTTGTTTTCCAACAGTTTTAAAACACATTGTAAACCCTTTTAAAAAAATGTTAGTAATGTAATTTAGATTTACAATGTGTTTTAAACTGGTTTACAAGACTTTACAACGGATTTACAAGGGATTTCTAGAGTTATAAAAGAGTTTTAAAAGGTTTTACAATATCTATATAAGACTTTTGATATATAATATGAATCGATTTTTCTTTGCAGTTTGAAGTGAAAACAATTGTCGGTGATCCCGATGAATATAGCCATTTGGTTATGCCACCGAATGATGAAGACAAGGATTTTGACGAAGTTGTTAAACTTGTAATCCAAGGCTATAGGATGACTAAGGAGGAATGGATTCAAGGATTTATTCAAGTTGAAAAGGGAGAACAAAATCAAAAAAAGCGTGTGAGAGAAGCTGCAGGGCCATTCTTGAATCAAACTAACAAAAAAAAAAGAATATCTTTTAGTGAGAAAATTGACATGATTTTAAAAACATGTCAACTTACTCACAAAAGATTAGTGAGACTGGAGAATCATGTGGGGATCACTACTGCTGCTGCAACACCACAATGGGAATCAAGGGCATTTCAAGAAGAGGAAGTACCAGCCTCGGCAACTGCATTTCAAGAAGAGGAAGTACCAGCCTCGGCAACTGCATTTCAAGAAGAGGAAGTACCAGCCTCTGCAACTGCTTCCCAAAAAGAGGAAGTACCAGCCTCTGCAACTGCTTTCCAAGAAGAGGAAGTACAAGCCTCTGCCACTTCTTTTCAAGAAGAGGAGTACGAGCCTCTGCCCCCGATTTTGAAGAAGAGGAAGTACCACCTTCTCCAAGTAAATTTGTAAGTGAAAAAAAAACTTAGTTCCTTTTAAAATCATTTTAAAAGTGTTTTAAAGAATTTTTAACAAAATCATATAATCGTTTTCAAAGGTTTTGCTAGTGTTTTAAATAGTATTAACAAAATTTACAACATTTCTAGGTATCTAAAGAAGATAATCAAGATTATCAACATGAGAAACATACTGACTTGAGAGGGGACCCAAGTGTTATTCCTGAAGAAAATACCCAGGATACTAATGAAAATGATCCACAAGAAGAGGATATGAATAATGATAAGGTATGTGTTACTTGAATATGATCGACAAATTTTAAAAACCTTGTAAAAACATATTTGAAAATAATTTACATATGGTTAAAAAAAATATCATTATTTATGCAGGATGAGAAGCCTAACAGTGCTGATGATGTATACTCAAGCCAAGAAGAAGCGTACACTATTATATCGGATGACGAAGAGTGTATTAATATTTCAGATACTGAAGAAGACCCAAGCCAAGAAGAAGCTCCCACTCAAAAAGAAGACCCAAGCCAAGAAGAAGCTCCCACTCAACAAGAAGACCCAAGCCAACAAGAAGCTCCCACTCAACAAGAAGACCCAAGCCAACAAGAAGCTCCCACTCAACAAGAAGACCCAAGCCAAGAAGAAGCTCCCACTCAACAAGAAGACCCAAGCCAACAAGAAGCTCCCACTCAACAAGAAGACCCAAGCCAACAAGAAGCTCCCACTCAACAAGAAGACCCAAGCCAAGAAGAAGCTCCCACTCAACAAGAAGACCCAAGCCAACAACAATATCACACCAGCCAGGAAATCGGCAGTTGTAAGTTGTTGAAGTCTTTATTATAAATGATTTTCCCTGTTGAAAATGACATATAATATTTTGTTTCTTATGTTTGTATCAGTGCAAACACCTACTACGCAGGAGAACAATATAAGTGACGAAGAAATGAAACAAATCGAGGAAGTTATAACTTCTTGGTCGAAGAGCGAGGACCTCAAAACTATGCTTTCGTCAATTGATAAAGTAAGTTTGAAAAAATCATATACTTGTTATCATAGGCGTTAGACATTAATAAAATTTGGATGTTCTACATTGTAGTATCTTTGGCAAGGGAATAAGTGGGAAAAAGTCTATGCCATGGATTTGATGACTAAAGAAGATGTAAAAAAAGTAACAAGGAGGGCAATATTAATTCTTCATCCTGACAAAATTCCTAAAGATGTTACTCCACAAATGAGATACCTTGGTACCAGAATGTTTTCAAAATTAAAGGTTAGTGAACCTCGACTTTTGTTATTTAAAGATTTTATGCACATTTTACTGTTATTTAATATTAACTTATATTTTTGTTTTCTTTTGCAGGAGTACAAGGATAAATACTTAGGTTAAGGAATTTGGCATCTTGCTGGTCGCATCAAGAAGAAATAATGAATGGCAAAGTATTTCAATGTTTAGTTTGCAAGTAGATTTTTAAAAATTGTCTTTTTAATGTTATGTAAAACTTTTTAAATGGTGTTAATCCTATAAACAGTTTAGTTATACATGAGTAGTTTGTTCAAACTTGCCTAATATATGAGGTTATTGCTTAAAAAACTGTTTTTAAAAAGGGTTTTAAAACCTATAAAAACCTTTTAAAAGGGTTTTAAAACCTTTTAAAAGGTTAAATCTTCTAAAACGGGTTAAAAGAATTTTAGAAGTTTTTGAAAACTTTTTTAACATCTTTTTAAACCTTTTAAAAAACCTTTTAAAACCATTGTAACTCTTTTAAAAACCATTTAGAAATTATTGCTGGTATATAAACGTGATCACATCAAAAAGAATATTGAATAGAATAGTATTTCAATGTTTTAGTATGCAAGTATATTTAAAAAAATGTCCTTTTAATGTAAAGTTATTTCTTTTCGCATGTAAAACCTTTTAAATGGTGTTAATCCTATAAATGGTGTTAAACTGTTTATAGGTTTTAAAAGGTTTTAAAAACCTTTTAAAATCTTTTAAAAGGTTAAATCTTCTAAAACGGGTTAATATTATTTTATGCTTCAAAAGGTTTTAAAAGGCTTTAAGAGAGCTTTAAAAGTGTTAAAAACCTTTTAAAACCTTTTTAGATGGTTTTAAAACCTTTTAAACGGGCATATAAATCTTTTAAACCTTTTAAACTTTTAAGATTATATCTTGTTTTAAGAAATTTTAAAAGGTTTTACAAATGGTTTATAATGATATATCAATTTAGTTTGCTTTTTTAAAAGCTTTACAAGTTTTTTCTAATATTAAAACAGTTAACTCTGAATAAAAAATATTTTTTAAAATAGAGTTTACAAGAGCAGAGACTGAAATATTTTATTACAAAGAACAAAAACAAGATAAATTATTCAAGAGTTCTTAAAAATAGATATGAACTATCTCAGTTTCCTCTCCCAGCATATTGATTAGTCATCTCTCTAGCCATGGCTTCAAACCTTCTCCTATCAGATTTGTAGAGGTTAGCAAGATATTCAATAGTCTGTTCCTCATCATTGACCTCTGGTTCAATCAACTTCTCCACTAATTCCTTGAAACCCTTAACAATGGACATGGGAGTCCAATAGTCGCGCCTCAAACGTTTTAGGTGAATGCCTCTCCTATCTGCTACATTTGGGTGGCAAATTCTTGTGATGAAAACAACCTGCATAATCAAGAAATTTTATTTAAAAAACTATTGAGTTGCTGCAAAAAAAGAGTACTAATAATCATGCTTGCTAAAATAAAAAGGAGTATAATCAAAAATAGATACCTTGGGGGACTTCTTGGGTAATCAGATGGAAAAGTAAGCCTAAGTTTAAACACTCCCCCTTCATAAGGAGTATTCACCGGTCCGATTAGAGTAGCCTCCCAACGGAAAATGTCGTCATCAACAGTTACTAAAAAAAAGGCAAACACTCAATCTCTTTTATCCTTAACAGTAAAACAAATCTACTCTGAAGATGTATGTGTTTACCTGCTGTGATGTTTGGCGAAAGACCCCTGTTCAGACATCTCAGATCAGTCCTTATAAGGCTTGAAGGAGAACGACGGGCCATTTCTGACGGATTGAAGGAAGAATATAAATAGATTTTTTGAATCTGGGAGATAATTTGGGAGACAAAGGTTTGATTTTTCGAATCTGAGAGATGATTGAGGAGTTATCGTGAGACAAAATGTATATATAATAGGCGAAGCGTCGCTTTGGTTTACAAAAAGTACCCCTTCAACGCTTAATTAAAACCGAACCAAATCGACGCTTCGCTTAATACCCCTTCAATAAATTAACCCTTTGAAATCTTATCCATTAAAATCTTACCCCTTCGTGTGTTTCCAAGTGACTCTTCGCATATTACCCCTTCAATCGTCTTCCACAAAAAAAACTTAAGCGATTCGAAATCAAAATTCGAAATCGTCTCTATCTCTTCAAATCATCTAAAATCGTTGGAGGGTTTTGATTACGAAGAAGTGAAGGAGACTGAAGATGGTGAAATCAGAAGAAATTTAGGGTTTTTGCAGTGAGAGAGAAGAGAGAAAGAGATGAAGAAGAGTAAGAGGAAGGGGAAGGGGAAGGGGAAGAGAGAGAGAGTGTGGCGACTTGCTTTTTACAAGATTTTATATATATGGTTTTTAATCGTTGTAGGGTTTTACAAGAGTATATATGGATTTCAACATGTTTTAAAAGGTTTTTAACATGTTTTAAAAGGTTTTACAAGTTGTTTTAAAAGGTATATATATATGGTTTTTAATCGGTGTAGGGTTTTACAAGAGTATATATGGTTTTTAACATGTTTTAAAAGATTTTACAAGTTGTTTGTAAATGATTTTAAAACAGTACGACTTGCTATTTTAAAAGGCAGTACAAGTTGTTTATAATGGTTTAAAACTGTAAAATCTGAAAAAAAATTCTGAGAAAATGGAGTTTACAACACCACAGACTGAAAAAAATTTATTAAAAAGAACAAATTCAAGTTGAATTAAAGAGAGAGAGAGAGAGTTAGATAGCTGCAACACAACTAGATTTGTTGTGTCCACACTGACCGCACCTACTGCATTTGTATTGTTTTGAATTTGTCTTAGCCTTTCCATACTCCCATGAACTAGCTATTCTCTTTTTCTTTCGCCTGCCACTAGGTATACGAGTAGAAGGTGGCCGAATAGAAGTACTAACACTCTCTAGAATCTCCCAATACTCCATATCACCTACTGGGTGAATGCTCTCTGAATATGCTAAACGCTATCTGTAAAATAAAAAAGAGGAAGATAAGACTAATATAACTTTGATAAAACTTTGAAAAACCTTGTAAAACCTTTTTTAAACTGTTTATAAACCTTATAAATAACTTATAAAACCTTTTAAAACCTTTTAAAACATTGTAAAAACCTGCCGGATCCGTTACTTTAGCAACCTTTTAAAGACCTTATTAAAAAAGAGATTTATAACCTTTCAGTGGAATGATAATCATCAACAAACATGTTTTCATTGAGATTGACATGTTTGGCAGCAGCAATTCCATGTGCACAAGGGAATTTGTCAATATCAAACATACAGCATGTGCATTTCCTTGTGTCCAAATTCACCATAATGTCTTTAAAGCTGCTTTAACCTCGAAGATATTTTCATTTACTTGACTAACTTCAAGCCAGCGGGTAGTATTATTATAAGATTCATTCATCTTATTCCCAACTTTTGTAGTAACAGCATATGGATGTCGACAGCTCTCCTCACGTCGTTCATTAAACCACCTAGTCAAAATAGACCTGATTGTATCAAACAGGCAGACAATTGGATACTCACGAGTCTCTTTTAACCTGGAGTTAATGGACTCGGCACAATTAGATGTCATAATGTTGTACCGGTTTGAAGGAGAATATGCACGTGACCATTTCCTAATATCAGCTTGCCAAAGATATTCTCCAAGATCCGGATCACCATTGGAAATTTGAGTGAACAAATAATCAAAATCATACTGAGTGTAAGCTCTTGAAGCATCATGAACAACTCGAAGAAGAGAAGCCGAAGCTCTAAATCGTGTTTCCAGGTTCTTTTGCAAGTGGAAAGTGCAGATCCCGTGATGAGCATGTACATAATTTACTGATAGCGCAGTTGCAATTGAAGAAGCCCGATCAGACACAAAAACTAGATCCTCTTCATCAGGAATAATAGTCTTCAATCACCGCAAAAACCAATCCCATGATGCATCATTCTCAGAATCAACAACAGCAAAAGCAATAGGATACAACTGAAAATTACCATCCTGAGCTGATGCAGCAAGCAAAGTCCCTTTATATTTTGATTTCAAATGGGCGCCATCAATAGAAATAACTTTTCTCATCAACTTAAAACCTCTAATTGATGCACCAAAAGCTAGAAAACCATATCTAAACTTATTATCAGAATCAGCTTTGATGTAAGTGATAGTACCTGGATTCTTCTTTTCTATCATGTGAAACCACCTCGGTAAAACCTCATAACTATCAGCAGGTATACCCCTAGCAAGTTCTGATGCATGTTCTTGAGCTCTCCATGCTTTTGAGTACGAGACACCAACTCCATGGTCAATCCTAAAAATTTCCATGAGCTGTTTGGGTCTGAGAGGAAGCTTTCCTCCTGCAAAATGGTTACTAACCAAACCAGCCAAAGTCCTTGCAGATGCTTGGCGATGACTAACATTCCTTAAAGCAGAGTCACAGCTGTGCTGACTAATATACTTTCGAACAACAAAGCTATCTGATGCTTTAGCCTTAGTTGCACGTAGCCTCCAACTACATTTTTCATCAATACATTTAAGAACATACCTCTTGTTGTCTGACTTAAAAGTATGAAACTCAAAACTATGCTTGACTGCATACATCCGCATCTGACTTCTCATTTATGCTTTGTCTTTGAATAACTTTCCACAAAACAGTGAATCAACATCGATTAGACCAGTTGAGTGTGAAGAACCAGATGGATACCCAACAGAGGTTGTCATGTTACGAGGAACACCCTCGACATATGGATTTGGTATTGGTTGATCCTGAAAGTACAAATCAATGGTTATTTAAAAGGTTTTACAAGTTTTTTTAAAAGGTTTTACAAGTTATTTAAAAGGTTTTACAAGTTATTTCAAAGGATTTAATAAGGTTTACAACCGTTTTCAAAAGGTTTTTTAAAGTGTTTAAAATGTAAGTTACTTGAGTATGAGTAGAAGTAAAATCACCAGAATTGCCAGTATATTGACTTGAAGAAGCAACAGGAGAACAATAAAAACGAGGAACACCCTCGACATATGGATTTGGTATTGGTTGACCCTGAAAGTACAAATCAATGGTTATTTAAAAGGTTTTACAAGTTATTTCAAAGGATTTAATAAGGTTTACAACCTTTTTCAAAAGGTTTTTTAAAGTGTTTAAATGTAAGTTACCTGAGAATGAGTAGCAGTAAAATCATCAGAAGTGCTAGTATATTGACTTGAAGAAGCAGCAGGAGGATCACTCTCGACATATGGATTTGGTATTGGTTGACCCTGAAAGTACAAATCAATGGTTTTTTAAAAGATTTTACAAGTGATTTCAGAGGATTTAATAAGGTTTACAGTTTTTAATAAGGTTTACAACTGTTTTCAAAGGTTTTTAAAACGGGTTGAAAAGGCAGTAAATTACCTGAGTATGAGTATAAACATCAATAGCATTCCCAACTAACAGATTTGAGCTTGTTTGATCCTGAAAGGATTTGTAAAGTATTTAAAACGTTTTACAAGTGTTTTCAAAGAATTTTATAAGGTTTTGTAAGCAATAAATAATTTAAAATTCTAAAGTAGAAAGTTACCTGAGTAACAGCAGTAACACTCTCAATAAAAGGAGTAGAGCTAGGTTGACCCTGATAAAGAAACATTCCTCAAATCAGTTACTTTTCTAAAACAATATTAGAAAGAACAAGAGAATGAGTTTACTAAAAATACCTGCTCTACAATCTCACAAAAATCCTCAACAGTAACACATAGATGAAGAACTCCTCCACTTTGTGCATATTTGAGTTTAAAAGCTTCAAGCTGCCTATCATTTCTAATAAAGATAGGAATACTACCTATAGTAGAAGACTTAGCAGGCAATGAATAACTAAGCTTTAAACATTGTGCCTGAATATCAATGTCAAAATCTTCTAATAGAATTTTTACCAACTCACTAAATCTAGTATTCTCATCAATGTTAATCAAAGAAGCTCCCCTTTCATTATCCATCTCAAATTCCCAATGAATATTGTTGTTCAACTTCCACAAACCACATACTGCATACAATTCAATCATTTGTACACCCAAACAAATCCTGACAAAACAAACCAATAAAACTACATTAAAAGAAGAGAGATCCGAACAACTATATCAAAGAATAACAGTAGATGTCCAAAGATCTAATAAAGGACATTATTATCACGAACAGATCTAAAAGAGCAAGTGTTAAGACCTAAAAAAATTCTGACATCAAATTTGAAATCGAAACAACAATCTAATAGCTAACACAAAATTGAAATTGAAATCAAAACAAAAATACAGAAACAAGCTTACACGATGGGAGAAAAAGACTTTATTATCACGAACAGATGTAAAAGAGCAAGTGATTAAGACCTAAAAAAATTCAATTTATAACGGCGGAGGAGAGATTTGCTTTATATCTCCTAAAAATTCAATTGCTCAATACGATGGGAGAAACACTTACACGAAGGGGGTAGAAGAGACGACGAACTAAAATAGAGAACTAAGACGACGGGAGAAACAGTGATAACGGCGGAGGAGAGATCCGACCGGAGAAGGAGAGATGTCTCCGGAGAAGAAGAGACGAAGACGAAGACGATGGGAGAAACAATGATAGCAGCGGAGGAGAGATCCGACCGGAGAAGGAGAGATGTCTCCGGAGAAGAAGAGACGATGACGAAGACGAAGAAGGTCGACGGCGAAGGTATAATAAGATTGTCGGTATACTTATAAAACAAGGGCAAAAATGTCTTTAAAAAATAATGGAAAGGTATAATTAAAAATGATCATCAAAGAGGGTATTATTAAAAAGGGGTATCAAAGAAAGGGCATTAGTAACAAATTCTCCTTATCTTTCCTCCTTGTTCACTTTCATTATATTTATTTGATTTATTAGAATTTCTATTTATTATTAGTGTTCCTCTCGATGTTTTTAAACCCGGACCGAACCGGTCGGTCAGACCGCTCCAACCGCGACCCGGTAGACATTCCGGTACGGATTACTTCTAAAAACTGGACAACTAAAAACCTGCAAAAACCGGAAAAATCCGCTAAAACCCCGTGAACTGGTGGTTTAACCGGCGGGTCGGACCAACAGGTCTATATCAAATTAAAATATTTAATTTTTATCACATTTTTAAAATCAAACCAAATTAAAATTAAATGTTGTTATTTATCCAAAAATCACTTAGTTATTTTCTCTAATCATCTAAAGTTTAATTTTAGTTGTTAGTACTTAACTATATATGTTTTGTTCATATATTTATAGAAAAGTAGACGTTATATTCATAAAATGTAAACAAACCAATAAACTCATTGACCCGTGGTTCAACCGGTCCGACCGGTTGACCCAATGACCCGAAAGACTTCCGATTCACCTTCCGGTCCGGTTTTAAAAACATTTCCTCTTAACAAAACAAAGGCCTACCTACTGGTAACCATTAGAAGAACACACAAAAAAAAAACTAATGCAGAATGGAATCAACAGTTTTTGATGAATAAAATCTGCACAGGTAACCAAACAATAAAAATGTCTTTTAAAATATATTAAATATTAAATAAATCAAATTTCAATAAAAAATACTTATATTATTTTTAATGTATATATATAATACGTTTTACATTTGATTTTAGAATAAAATTTGTACATTAAATTTTAGATATAAATAATTAATATTAATAATTAATATTAACATACAATAAAATTTAAGAGTAATTTAAATTTGTTTTACTATTCATACAGTTTTCAAATACAGTTTTAAGATTAGTTTAACATAAAATTCCTTTCAGAAATATTTTTCCTGTCAATACATTGTAAAAATATGAAAGTTTTATATTACAAAACTGAAATTTTAATAATAAACATATTTTTATTTATTTTAAAAATAAAATAAACGAATTTTAATATTTGTTCTTTTTTTTTGTTCCATTTGTTCCTCATCAATTTTGGGGAGGAACATTTTTGTTCTATTGTTCCTTATTTTTTGAAGAATGTAGGGGAAAAAATATTACTTTCAAATGGGAGAAAAATTGTGGAATAGAGAGGTATGATATTCCTCCTCATCTTTTTTCCTAAATTTTGGTCACTAGTTGATGCCAAAAGTCTTAATTAAGGAAATAATTTATGTAGATCAATCAATTTTAAAATTATTAATTTTAACATTATATTACAGTTTTTTAACTATAACATCTAAACCCTAACTATTTTTTATAAACCCAAATCGATATATAATTTTGTTTAATTGTAAAATATAAACCCTAACCACTCTTTTGTAAACTCAAACTGACATATATAATTTTGTTTAATTGTAAAATCTAAACCCTAACCACTCTTTTGTAAATCCAAACCGACATATAATTTCGTTTAATTGTAAAATTTAAATCCTAACCACTCTTTTGTAAATCCAAACCGATATATAATTTCGTTTAATAGTAAAATCTAAACCCTAACCATTCTTTTACAAATCCAAACCCACATATATTTTTATAAATAATAAAATTTAAACCTTAATCATCTTTTATAAAATCAGATCGACATAATTTTGATAAAAAATCTACATAATTTGTTTCTTTAATTTAATTTGTTTTGTTTTTTTTTTAATTTTAATTTTGATTTATTTTTGAAATATGATATGACATGGTATATTGTTGTATTTTGATTGTTATATTTTGACATGGTATATTGTTTTCTCTAGTCTCTGACAAAGCAAACCCTAGATTTCGTCTACGATGGCTTCTCACAATTTTACCGACAAAACTATAGTTTTCAGAAAATTGCAAGCAAAATCTGAGAACAAGGTATGCTTTGATTGTAATGCGAAGAATACAACATGGGCATCGGTTACAACGAGATTTTCCTATGCATCGATTGTTCAGCCATTCATCGGAGCCTCGGTGTTCATATCAGCTTCGTCAGGTCAACGAATTTAGACTCATGGAGCCCTGAACAGCTCAGGGCAATGATGTTTGGTGGCAACAACCTCGCTCAGGTGTTCTTCAAGCAACATGGATGGACGGACGATGGCAAAATAGAGGCTAAGTACACGTCGTCAAGAGCGGCTGCTTTGTATAAGTAGATTCTTGCTACAGAAGTTGATAAAGTCACTGCAGAAGAAATTAATGCTGCCCTACCATCATCTCCTGTAGTTGCGAAAGCTTCTAATGAGGTTTCTTCTTGTGCTGTCAAGGAAGAGTTACCTCCTTCTAAACACGAAATTACCAGTGCCACTTCTTCTACTCCATATGTGCCAAGTACGTTTAAGAAACTTAGAACTATTTGTTGGAAATAGATCTAGAAGCAGCCACTTTTAACCTTTTTTACTTCTTACTTCCTTAAAGTGTTCTTACAGACACACAAACATATTTATATGACATCTTATCTTAACCTAGATACCTTATCTTAATTGTTTCATTTCACCAACACAAAATACAACAACTAAACCCATTAACATATATATGGGCCTTCACTAACTTCTGGCCCAAAGCCTTTTACTTCTTTCTTCTTCTTCCTCCACGACACAACACTTCTACAACTCTTCTTCTTCTTCTTACGCTTCTTCCTCTTCTTCTTTTCTCCTACATCTGCTTATGAATCTCTCTGCTCTTAATCACCTCAGCATCTTCTTCCTTCATTGTCTCTTGTTCCTTATTGAGCAAAGGATCAACTTCCAACACTCCCTCTTGATCCTTTTGCTCAATCCCCAAAATCTGACCTAAGAAATTGATTCTCTTTGTTTCTGCAACTTCTTTGATTTGGTTCTTAATTCCTGGTCCTATGCCTCTCAGGATATCAGCATAGCTCACCGGTAGGTTCTTTTGCTCCCTCATTGTCTTTATCTCGCCAATCTCATCAGGTTTGATATAACTCTTCATTTTTCCGGATCTGGCCATTTGCTTGAAATCTCTTGCATTCTCTTCGACCTTGACTGAAACCTGATGCTTGTTCTTGTCCTGCAGGTTCTCTTGCAAGCATTGCAAGCCATAGATCCCTTCTGCAACATCTACACAACTCACAGGTAACTTATCTTTCTCCCTTATTGTTTCATTCTTTACCTTAGCAATCTTGATTGAGTTTGACCCAGATTCTGATCTCATCATGACTGATCCCTTGTTTTTGCCATGTGTTTATGCAATCTGAGGCTTCTTATTCTGCATGTTAGTCTCATTGCAAGTCGAAGCATCAATCTCCATTTCATGTGAGTGTCGTGAGCTTGAGTTCTTCTTTTCTCTCTCCCTCTTCTCCTTCTTTTTCATATCTCGAGTCTTCCTCTTGTTTTCTTTCTTATTTGCCCTTTGAATTCGATTTCTCTCCATAATCTTTAGCTTCTTCTTCTCTCTCTTGATGTAATTCAACTCTTTCTCCTGCAGGTACCTGTCTGCAGCAACCTTCACACAGTCTCCATCTCCCTCATCAATTGTGATGATCTCTGGTCCATACACTTCAGGTATAATGCTTGAATTTCTCTGTTTTCCTTTCATAGATTGTTTGAGCTTCAGAGATTTTAGAACATTAGCTTTTTGTCGATTGTTGCAGGATGAGTGATCTATGGAGTCATCAGTCTGGACCTTGCTCTTGTTAATCTCTTCTGGTTTTGATGGTAACTCTGATTTCTCTTCTTCAATTCGCTTATGTCTTAACAAGGCCTTGACACATTCTGATTTTATACTATCTGAACCGTTTTCCTTTTTCAACGCTGCTTGCAATCCTTTATGTTCCTTCTTAGTCTCAACATAAGCATCATATACGTCCAATAGCTCTTCCATGCTCGGTGACTTGTTCTTCCTCTGGTTGGAATTCTCTTCGCACAACACCTTGAGATCTTCAGTTTCATGCTCCATGATTGCAGCATCCTCCTCTCTCTGAATCACAACAGGTTCGTAATTCATAATCCCAATGAATTCATTTAGAATCTGACTTTGTTGATTTTTGGATTCTGATTCTACACACTCTACCATCAGACACTTATTCATTCTTTGATGGCTGTTACTAGATTCTCCCTCTTGGTAGTAACCATTTACAGTAAGATTTATCACTTCTTCAATCTCACTGTTTTGAGATTGCAGTTTTGCAGGCCCAGTTTCTCCAGATTCTTCCACATACCCTCTAGGTCTTGTTTCTGCCTTCTCTTGTGATGTCTCTCCTTGCTTTCTCTCTTTCTTCATTTTCTGAAACTCAATAGAATAACATTCATCTCTCATGGGTGCCTCTAGTATCTTTTGTCCTTCTTGACTAGTGATTATGCATCCTGATGAGTTGAACATCATCCCGTAGCCACTCTTCATCAGTTGAGGAACACTTAGATAGTTGTGTTTCAGGCTAGGTACATAAAGAACATCCCTTATTGTTCTTTTACCAGTCTCAGTCATTACAGTGACTGTACCTTTTCCTTTAGCTTGAATAACATCATCATTGCACAACCTTACACCTCTCCTAATGTTTTTGTTCAACATAGAGAACCAGCTTTCTTCTTTGGCCATGTGACATGTAGCTCCACTTTCAGTCAACCAGATATTACCATTGCTTGAGATATGGTCATGAGTTGCTGTAAACAACCCTTCTTCTTGGTTGTCTTCTTCTTGGTCTTTTCTGTTTATTGGTGTTTGACTTTGTTGTTCTGCTTGAGCTTGCATCTGGGTTTGATTGTGCTTGAGTCTGCAGTCTCTAGCATAGTGTCCCAGCTTTCCACAAACAAAACAGCTTCCTCTAGGTCTGACTTGCATGTTTTGTTGTGTGCTTGTTGTCTTGTTTTTGTTGTAGTAGCACTCTTCCTCACTGTGATTGTTTTTCCTGCATATGCTACACCACTTTGACTGAGATGATTCTGACCTGAATGTGTCTTGCATATTTTGAACATTTTTGAATTTCTGAAACCTTGCTGCAAATGCACCTTCTGCGTTTCCACCATTTCTGTCATCTAATCTCTTCTCTTGTCCTTGTAGGGAGTTGATTACTTCAGCCACAGTTACAACTGCAAGGTCCTTTGTCTGTTCTATGACCCCCACATAGGAGTCAAACCTTTCTTGAAGTGAGCACAAGATTTTAGACACCACAATAGATTCTGCCATTTCTTCTCCATGAGCTCTCATCTCATTTACCAAATCTGCGACTCTTCTAGCAAAGTCTTTAATGGTTTCTCTTTCATCTTGTTTCAGGTTGTAGAAGTTTGCTCTCAGCCTCTGTAGCATTATCATGGAACCTTTTGAGTCACCTAGGAACCTTAGTTGAAGTACATCCCATGCATCCTTTGAGGTTTCAGTGACAGATAAGTGACTACTAAATATTTCTTCAGAAACAGCGCTAAACAACAACCGTAAAGCAGTTTGATCCTTCATCTCTAACTCTTCCCAGTCTATCATTCTTTTCTTTTCATCTTGTGTGGGAGTAGTTAACTTAGGTGATACTGGGATACCTTCTGTAACTACCTTCCATAAACCCTTAGACTTAAGTATAGCCTTCATCTTTATAACCCATAGACTATAGTTCTTTCCATCAAACACTGGAACCACTTGAACATTCTGCATTTTTATCTTACGACTAGTTGCAGTCTTAGAGGTTACCTGATTTTTGCTTCTTCCCTTTTTTTTTTTTTTTCTTTTCTCGTTTCCTTTTGCTGTGCTCTTGTGAACCAGCTTGTGCCTCTAACTTTCTTTTGTTTCTTGTGCAGGTTCCAGGTCACCAAGAACTTTGAAGCTCTGATACCATGTTGGAAATAGATCTAGAAGCAGCCACTTTTAACCTTTTTTACTTCTTACTTCCTTAAAGTGTTCTTACAGACACACAAACATATTTATATGACATCTTATCTTAACCTAGATACCTTATCTTAATTGTTTCATTTCACCAACACAAAATACAACAACTAAACCCATTAACATATATATGGGCCTTCACTAACTTCTGGCCCAAAGCCTTTTACTTCTTTCTTCTTCTTCCTCCACGACACAACACTTCTACAACTCTTCTTCTTCTTCTTACGCTTCTTCCTCTTCTTCTTTTCTCCTACATCTGCTTATGAATCTCTCTGCTCAATCACCTCAGCATCTTCTTCCTTCATTGTCTCTTGTTCCTTATTGAGCAAAGGATCAACTTCCAACACTATTGGTGCTAGACGGGCAGGAAAAACTGGTGGTCTTGGTGCACAGAAGCTTACTACTAAGGGGAATCTCTACGACCAGAAACCGGACAAAGTTATTCCTGCTACTTCTTTTAAGGACCACTTGCGATCTCAAGGACAAAGCGGTGCTGATGCACAAGTTCTTAGCCATGTTGCTCCACTAAAGCCTTCATCAATTTCCAGCTCTTTGAATGTTCAAGTTGAAGAATCGGTTGAAGCAAGAAAGAAGTTCTCAAACGCAAAGTCCATTTCTTCTGCTCAGTTTTTTGGAGATGAGAAATATATATCCGATAATCTTCCATCAAAAACTACCCTTGAGGTGAATAAAGACATGTGGTTATCACTGAGCCAAGTGGTCAAAATCAAGGATAAGCTCGTTGGGGTAATACTTGGAGCTGATGTTTGTGGCCTCCGAAAGGAAGTGACAGAGTTAATGCAGAAATTACATGCACAAGATGCTGACGGCATCCCTATTGTCACCCGTCGGGACTGGGTCCACAAAGTGTGTGACCAAATCACAGAGATTCCATGCCACATCTATTTTCTCCCCATATATGGAGACATACTTAGGAGTACCGAACAGGATATGTGTGCCCTAATGGATGAACTATATGGGACGGAAGTGGAACCTGATTCTATTCTTGCAATAGCAGATTAAGCGTTTACTGTCAGAAGAGAAGGGAATGAAGAAGCAAAATGGTATCTACTACGAGGTTCACTCTTCCTGTAAAAACGTAGTGAGGAGAAAACAAAATATTGAATCAGAAAAAAATACAAAAATACGTTTAAAAACACCATACATTTGTTAGCACAAAACTAATACAGTACTTATTTTAGTGAAAATAAATACCGTACGTCCGTACCTACAAGGATAATTTTTTACTAAAACTCTATAAGGATTAAGAATTTGGTTCTTTACACAGCTAAGCTGAAAAGAATTAATAGAAACCACAGAATCTGGTCGGGAAAGAATAGAAGTAAGGTTTAGAGTTTTCTATCTCATGCAATGTGTTGAGCCATAGCAAAGAACTTGGCATGTTTCATCTTGCAGAGCTCATACAGAATAAAAGCCAAACACTTGGAACCTAATTTCGTTTCCACGACTTTTGCGTTGCAACCCGCACAACCACACCTTAATCTACTTTCCCCTTTTTAAACAAAAAAATTTGCCATTCAACAATCTCAACTAAAGTTTTCTTTTCAGTGAATCTGCCATTGTTGTAGTTTTTTTTTTTTTTTTTTTGTTTAACAGTTCTACAAAAAAATTACTGAACAGAAATAGAACAATTCGCAAACTACAATCTTAGATTACTTTGTATAATAATGACAGGTGAATAAGCAATACCTACAAATATTCACATAAATAGAGAAGAGCAAGCAAAGGAGAAGACTTTTTAAAGTAACTAACAAAGACAAAACAAAAACAAAAGAAAACTCGTACATGATATCTATAATTTGTTGATATATATATATGATTGCGAGATCCTGCAAAAGCATATGCTTCAAGGAAAAAACTAGCTAGCAGATGCAGTAGGCAGCAAAACTTGTTGTCTGGATTCATCAAAACTTCGATTTTATTCCATTCTCTGCTTCCCCATGATAGGATTATATGCAACATTTCTGAATCGAGCCATCGGATTCCCTGATATACAATAAATCATAACAATGAGAAATCTATGTGCTTTCATAAATAGTGAAAGACATTTGTAAAGATTACACAACGTAAATCCCAATTTCTGTTATCAATCTATGATCACAAATGCTTAACTAGACATTAAATGCAATGCAGTAAGATGTAGCAGTGACACCTAAACTCATCTTCAAAGCTTTACCAATGCAGAAAGATCAAATCCTAATGGTTTCCACAAGAGGGAAGGAAATCAATTCTTCTTGCCAAATGATGTTCTCAAATGACTTCATAAACAGCTGATTGGTATTCTCAAGCTCCTAATGTTGTTGATAAGCTATTATTACCAATGCAGGCACAAGGAAATTGATTCTCGCATAAAAAGCTTTCTCATTTCACTTCATAAACAGATTAGAGGACAGGAGCAATATCTTACCTCAGATTCCGACTTAAACCGTACAAGCTAGAACGAGTTCATTTCTAGGCAGTAAGTCCTTCTCTTAACAAGCATCTTAGCAGCCGTCTCATAAGGCTCTTCAAAAGCTGAAGATACCCAAGAGATATCAGAAACTTCCTTTTTCGACTCGCTAGGTCTTATCGCAACCAAAGTCGCACCTTTTAACACAGTTCCATCAGGCAACTCCAAAGTTGGCGCATACCAAAGCCTCATGTTCAGAGCAGGCACAAGTGTCCTCTTGGAAGCAGAGGAAGCTGATAATGGTTTCACCCTAAGTTCTTCTAGCTGATCTCTGTTCATACAAAGCACACCTTGCCCATCAGAATCAGTGAGAACTAAACTATCAAGCGTCTTATGTTCCGCGATGATCGGCTGTAACAAGTAATGTCGTGCAGATGCAGCAATCAAAGAGCTAATAGTCCATACAACACGCAGTTTCAAACCTCCGTTTGTGTAAAACGATTCCGGTATACTCCCGTTATCGTCAGAGGCAGACGCTTCAACGATTGTAGTATCACAAGCTTGAGAATTTCTCATTGGATTGGGTTGAATCACAGAAGAAGCACCGAGAATCACACAATTATCAAGAGTAGAACCAAATTCAGCTCTCCATTTCAACAAAACTCCATCATCAATCCCTAATTCACCACTAGGAAGCTCAATACGCAAGTAACGAATCTCATCGAAGTTTTTCAAAACCTGCGTAGGAGAATGATGCGTAACACCTCCTTGCTCGATCTCTCCACCTTCATCATCACCACCACTAATAGACAAAGAAGACGATCCAGAACCACCGCATGAAGATCTCTTGGTACCAAGGAATTGACCTAAAGCTTGTAACGGCTTCACAATGCCACCGACAACAAGACGGAATATAGCGGAGAACGATCCGGAAGAAGCAGCGGAGCGAGATTTGATTGACGATAGAGACGACGAGTCGTCATCGGAGATGACGCAATCGACACGAACGACGACGTTATCGACTTGAGGAACGAGAGAATGAAATCTTCTAGAGACGACGCAGCATCGTCCGAGAGCTTTGACGTCGCCGATTTTGTTGAAAACGAGGAGGAGGATTGAGTCAGGGAGACGATCGAAGTGGTCGATTTCTAGGGTTTGAGGTGGTTCGGGATGGATCCGTGACGGTGGATCTGAGCGGTGGACAATAACGGCCATGGATCTATGAGAATTTTAGAGGGGGGGGGGGGGGAATTTTCTAGGGTTTGTGAGAGATTGATTCAGAATCAGAATCTGAGCTTTTGGAGAAGATAACGCATTTCGGAGATGTTTCTAGAGAGAAGATGAAAATAAATAAAAAATCAAATGGTGGGAGGAGATAGATCCACGAGGTTTTGTCTCTACTTTAAAGCGCGTCGTTTCAAAATGAGCGCGTGTGATGCGTGAAGTGTTTTTTTTTTTCTTTTGTCAATCAACAACTGATATGACAATTATATATTTTAATTTTTTTGTGTAATAAGAATGTATATATTGCCAAAAATGTATTTATTGTCATTTTGATAAATATAGAAGAATATCAAATTTATAGGTAGCTGTGCCACGTGAGAATGAATGGTATTTGCATTTTGCTTGAGATTAGAGTCTTAAGTCTCATATAAGATGGGATAACAATATTTTTAGGTAACATATAAAAGAATGTGGTAAATTGGTAATATTTCTTTGTTGAGCTAACATTTTAGATTGATTATACTACATTTCTAATATGGTATCATAATCTATGGTTAGGATCAACCAACAATTCCCTATAAAAAATTGGTATTTTCGAGATATTAGGTTTGGACAGTCTGTGTATTGGATGGTTTCCTATAGTTTTTGGGATTTGTTAGACTACATTCCTAATGTAGTTCAACACAACAATACGTCAATACCACAACAAGGCATAAACACTTATATGGATCACACAAGTAGAATCCTATTTTTTGTGAGAAATTACTCGCTGAATATGTCCTAACTAGTCCCAAAAAAAAAAAAGTCCCAAAAGTTATCTCAAGAGCAAAGAATTGTCATATTCTTTATATATTGCTCAAAATTTGTTATCTCTTCCGATGTGGGACTTTAGACTCTAATACCTAATAGAGTAAAACCTCTATAAATTAATAAAGTATGGACCATGAAATTTTATTAATTTATAGAGGTTTTAAGTTATCGATAAATTAATTATTATTAATTTATCGATAAATTAATATTCTCTGAATTTATGAAGAGATTTTTTAATTTTTATAGTTTTTAATATTTTTATGGAAAATAAGATATTTTGTTATAATTCACACTTTTATAAGATTTTCTTAATTTATATTTCGGTTATCCTAATATAATTGATGTAAATAGTTTACTAGGTTATCTAGGTGAAAATGATTAATATTTAGAAGTTCAAGGTTTTGAAGAAATAATTGTTATTATTCTTCATGATGAAATCCAAAAAGATATTCCGGTATTTTTAGAACCAAGTACACGTAAGAAAGCAACTATCTCGTCTAAGACGCTCCACAATTTTTAGATGTAATTTGAGAAAACAACACAAAAAAAAATTTGATGCAATGAAAAAGATTATAGATGAACTCCAACAAGAATGCAAATTCAAGAATAGACAAACAATAATAGAGTCATATTTCACTAAATTTTCTTAGATATATATGTATATATATATATATATTTTAGTTTATATCATTATTAATTTATGATATTAATGAGACTATATTTTACATAAGATTTCAAAAAAAAAGCATTATCTTATTATTTTATCAAATTGTATCATTTTTTACACCAGCCCAACTTGGGATCGGAAAATTTTATTAATTTAAAGAATATTAATTTATAGAGGTTCTACTGTATATACTATATACATATATTTTGTCATCTATACATTTTATACAAAAAAAATAATTACAAAAACTACCGAAATCAAATTATATAATTCTGAAAATTAAACTGGTGGATAAACAACACATCCTGAGGATATAGAAGACGAAATTTTTTCTAATATAAATAATATAGTAGGTGATATTTTGATATTTTTAATTTCATAATATAGTTTTTAAAATTTTTATGATATGGCTGGTTGGTTACAAAAAAGACATATTGGTGTTAGAAAATAAAACGACTAAAAAATTCTTTTGCTGACGGTTTGGAAAAACATACTTGTAGTTGTAGTTAGCTCTTAAAAGAGATTGTACGTAAACATTCAGATATGTATTTATATAATTATCCGATTGTTGACTAAATGACAATATTTTTATGTCTGTCTATAATATCTTCCTTATGCAACCGGTAACTATCAAACTTATTAGTTTATCTGCATATCCTACCGAACTTCGTTATAAATTAAAACGAATAAGATATGCATAATGAACTAGTGACTAGACAAGTCATGTGTTTCATTATGCGATACTATGCACGTTGTATCATGTGTGTGTTTCCCATTTCACACGCCTCGGCGTTGCAAAATGTTAGGATACAATAGAGACACATGTGACTATTAAATGCAGAATCACCAATGAAACATCTAAGTTTCTTCCTTCTACATAGCTTTATTGTATACTTGACAAAAAGAAAAGAGTAATATTCTCCCACTAGATTTATAAAAGAAAATGTAAATAATTAATACCATTTTTCAGATAGTAATTTATAGACTTTTTTTTTTTGATAAATCCTATCGGCTGATCCGGTCAGCCCCGGTAAAAACGCACCGAAGTGTTTCAGAGTGGATTTCTTCCTGAAAGGTCACCACACTATCTGTCCCGAGTTTGGAATGCTTTCTAACTAATGTCATGAGTAGTCAAGCTGCCTGCATTTCTGACTACCAGGTAAGCCAATTGGGTCAATGCCCAACTAACAGATTTTCCACACAACCATGATTTTTGTTTCCAGGGTAAATCGAACCTGGAGTAGTTCCTTCCAATCTTTCTCCAATTCTTCCTTACCACTAGACCACAGCTGTGCGGGCAATTTATAGACTTGTTTATGTTTGATCAGGTTACTATGATAATGTAATTTTTAAATTGGAGAGCCAACCAATCATATGGGGTTCCACGCCTCAACATGTTTTTGGGGTTGAGCAATTATAGAAGACAAACATATGTTTATTCATGATTTCATGTCCCGTATCAATATCTACATACACATGCCAACACGTGTACATATATACATTAGTACTACACCCATAATTCCATACATATTATGATACATTTATGAAAACAGGCAGCATAATGAAAATATCAATTTTCCATAATTTCTTGTGGAAATATAAGATCTACGTCGCTATTACAATATTAATTAAATTTCTTAATATAATTGTATTTTAATATAAATGACCAATTAAAAGTTTAAAATTGAAAATAAATAAATCATATTTCACAATACATGAAAAATAGTTTTAAACGCTAGAAAGATTAGATTGATAGAAGTTCAACAAAGGGGACAAAGTTTAAACATTTTTTTTTAATTAGTAATTCTATAAAAATTTCTACCAAATAAAAAGTAATTCTATAAAAGGACTCAGAAAATTCGTATAAGAAAAAGAATGGCGTCGTATGTTTACATCAATGACATTCTCATTTCACCATCTAGAACAGAACACCTGCGCAGACATTCTAGCAAAAACAATTGTTGTACACCCAGCTGGCCAGCTCCATGGGAGGTCTTTAGTTATTGTCCAAGCTTTTTACAACAGTCTAAACTTTGATCTTCACTCTGATAGTTAATAAAATTATTGGATGGAAAAAAAAAAAAAATAACTACATAAAGGACCTGCGGTTTTATTCTTCTTTTTAATTTCCGTACCAGAAAATATAACCGTTAAAGCGATAATTGTGCAAACAGCCAAATCGGGTTTATTTAACGCCAAACCAGAAATAAACTAGAGTTGTTTCTACTGAGTTCGGTACAATCCGGTTCGACCTTATCTATCTTATACCGAACCGGTGTTGTGTCCTATATATAAACAAGATACAAACAATCAAATTAAACCAGACCATAATCAAGCTCCGCATCCGGTTCAAGCATAGAGGCTTCTTCCGCAGCGATCACACTCGGTTAAATGAGAAACCGGGGTCTTACCGGAATTGATTTTCCGCAGATTCGGAAGATCGAGCTCAAGAACATCGCGAAGAGCCTTAGAGCCTTCTCGTAGTTCATCAGAGCTGGCAAAAGAAAAGAAAAAAATCAACAATTGATTTAATCGATAAACCGATGAGAATAAAACTGCTGAATAAACCAGACCGGTTCTGCTGTTTTGAAATTTACCTTATGGAGAGCGGTGGAGTTAACCGGACAATAGTGTTGTGAGTCGGTTTAGCCAAGACTCCTCTCTCCTTCAAGCTCAAGCAAATATCATAAGCTGAAACCGGAGATAAGCTTTCGCTATTGAACTCAACCGCATTAAACAATCCCCTTCCTCGTACTTCCTTTATGTATTTTGGAAACTGTTTCTTGATTTCATTCAGTTGAATCCTCAGCTCATCTCCAAGACTTGCTGATCTATAAGATTCAAATCACAACAAGAACTGAATATTTTGATCTAAAAAACACAAATCAATTTAGAAAGTAAAAATGGTACCTTTCCACGAGTTTCTCTTCCTCGATAACGTCTAAAGAAGCCATAGCTACAGCACTAGCTAAAGGGTTCCCACCAAATGTGCTGATTTTGACAATCAAGGATACAAAAACAGAAGAAGCTTAACCGCATTAATCAAACCAATATAATGTTCTTAAAATGCCAATTTCAGTTAGTAAGAAGAGTTGAAGTAAAGCCTATGCGAACCTTCCGTGTTGGCCAGGTTTGATATGAAGCATCACATCTTTATCCGCAAGCACCACACTTACTGGAATTACTCCTCCACCTAATGCTTTCCCAAGTATCTTTCAAGAAACAGATTCAAGATTTGAAATATTAATCTATGTAATAGCTTTGCCATGGGGAGAAATTGTAAAGAAAGTGAAAAATAAAGAGCTTAGAAAAGGTAAAAGAACATACCACCATGTCAGGACGAATATCTTCCCAGTCACAAGCTAACATCTTTCCGGATCTTGCTAAACCGCTTTGTACTTCATCCGCTATCATCAAAACATTGTGTTTTGTGCAGAGTTCTCTTACAGACTTTAAATAACCATCAGGGGGAATAATAACCTAAACCAAAGCCATTTGAAACAATTTTAGAAACAAAACCAGTTTAATTCATCCTCTAAATAATAATTCATAAAGATTAATATAGCTCAAGAGAAGGACTTACTCCAGCTTCACCTTGAATGGGCTCGAATAGAAATCCAGCTATTTTATCTCCCTTTTCTGCAGTTACCATGACAAAAACATGATCAACTAGCTCAAGCGTAATCATAATCTCGGAAATGAAATTCTCATACCTTGAAAGATTTTCTTAAGTGAATCGGCGTCACCAAAATCAACTTTAAGATTCCCAGGCAACAATGGTCCAAATCCACGAGTAGCATCATTGTCACAACTCATGGAGATAACTGCTAATGTACGACCATGAAAGCAGCCACAACAAGAGACGATTATAGCCTGTAAGAATAGTTTTCCAAACTTTTTAATATCGCTAATGTATATAACAATTCTTAAAAAAAGAAAGAAACTTGAAAAGCCTGTACCTCATCTTTGGGAATATTTTTATTTTCATGACCCCATTTTCTTGCTAATTTCAAAGCGGTTTCGACACCTTCAGCACCAGTGTTCATAGGAAGCACCATATCATAACCAAACATATTTGTGAGACGCTCTGCAAACACCGGGAACTTATCGTTATAAAACGCTCGTGAACTTAAAGTGAGTTTCTCCACTTGTTCCTGCAACGCCTTCATGATCTTAGGATGGCAATGTCCCTGCATCGGTATTAGAAAAAGAAAAAAACATAAGATCTCACACTGGAACAAAAACAATAAATTGAAAAAGTATGAAACTTTCCATAACTTGCATATTTAAGAGAAGCGAGGCGCTTTAAGGAACTATTATGATTACCTGATTAACTGCGGAATAAGCAGCAAGAAAATCAATGTATCTCTTTCCTTCAGGGTCCCATATAGTTGAGCCATTTCCACGAGAAAACACAACCGGAACCGGATGGTAACTGGATTTTTTAAACATATACAAGAGAAATTTTACAGAAGAAAGCTAATTAGCAGGATTTACAACATCAAGAAGAAGCAAAAGTTTTACAATCAAAGGTTATCAGATTGATTACGCCTCAACATGGATCTACTTAATCAATAACAAACACAGCTCTTACTCCTTTTTCTACTATCGCATATCAAATAATATAATATAAGCTACAATCATGTAATCAAACCAAGAACCGAGAGATCAACAGATACTTGTGATCGAAACAAACGAACCTCAGACCCCCAACAGATAAAATTTTCTTGATTTCATCGACGATATATTCAAAGCGGAGATAAAGAAAAAAACAAAACTTGAGAAAAAGAAGAAAAAAAAAGGAAAGAGAGAGAATTTACTTGTGGGCACTGAATTCAGATTCTAAATCAATCAATCGCTGAGAAGAAGAAGACGGAGGAGATTTGGAGTTCGACTGCGGAACACCGCCATAGCTCCGCCGCACTCCGGCGTAGGTAGAAACTCTTTTAGACGCATACTGAAGCAACCGTCTCGTTGTAGCTGCCATTAGAGAAGAGTCTTTCAGATATGGAAGCAAACGATTTTGTTTTCCTTATTTATCTAATCACACACCACACTCCTCTCTGTTTTGAGTTTTCCCTGAAAATGATGGTTTTCTGACTTTCTCGGGATGCAAATTTTATCCGAATGTACTGAATTTTACGGTTTGGTCTCGGTTTAACATCTTTCACACCTCGTACCGATACAGAGAATACGGTTTGGTTATTTTGTAAAATGAATTAGGCCTTGAATAGAGAAAGCAAGTAATGCAGAGCAGATCAAGTGGTTCAAGCAGATCAAGCAGAATAAATGTAGATAAAAAATTTAGCAGTCAAATGCAGATTAAAGGTGAACAGCATCAAAAAAATTGTAGACCAGATCTGCACATATTTCTCCTGCATTTACCACAAAAAGATAAAAAAAATATGAACTGCACACAGTTCATCTGCATTAATTTTTAAAAATAAAATTTTTTTTGAATGGTAACTTAGTGATAGAAGGACTACATTAAAGGGTGATCTGCTATTTTTCTGTCCTCTCATTCAAAGCCTTAAGCTAAAGAAAATCAATAGAGTCAAAATTTGGTCGACATGTCAGCAAAAGACAGATGTCAAAAGGACAAAGGTTGCAGTTTCTTGTGAAAATTTACCAAGTGTCCAATTGTTGTCTTATTCACCTAATCCAACGCTTGCCACATTGCCAAATTATTCATAAAGTGCTAGTATAATTTAAAAAGTAGTGCAACCGTAGAGACAATATAAGAAACGAACTTGGTTAACTCATAGTAATGGTAGAGCACTTTATAATTGCATATTTGCATAACGTATGTACATGACCATTGAATACAAAAACCTTCCAAATGGATCAACATCTATCTTGTTCTAAGAAACTTATCCTCAATCACCTCTGATCAAAATGATGAACAAGAATTCATAATTGCAAAGAACTAAACTATACAACATATTTGGGAAACCCCGTTTTTGCGATAAAGGAACTGCGTAAAGACCAAAGACCTGTTTAGATTGAGCGAACAAAAGGGTGAATAAACTTGTCTACACACCCGGTTAAAAATCCCAGGTTGTGTTGGAGGGTCAGGCTTATCGGACAAAATGATCAAACCCCAAAAATAACAACCAAATTGTGGCGGGTTTCTAACAACCTAGTATGGTGTGGAACCTCAGGTTTATCACATTATATGCCAGGTCAAACTGATCAGACCTCAAACGCTAGCAGAATCAGAAAGCTTGTTAATGTTGCGGGTTTTTGAAAACCTAGAAATGTTGTGGAACTCCAGGTGTATCAGATAATCGTCAACCCGATTGGATCACGCTAGCAGAATCAGAAAATCTTTTGGTGTTGCAGATTTAAAATGCTAAGATCCTAGAGTGACAACCTAGAATGTGAGAATGGTAAAATGCCAGCGCAGAGTGACAAGACACCGTATAAACTAAATCAAAAACACACACCACATTCATAAAAGCTTTTAGTGTTGCAGGATCTAATGCTCTAAAATCCTGTACTGAAAACCTACTATGCTAGCTACAAGCACTACAAGATCAAGATTATCCGGGAAAAGAATAAATCAGAAATGGTAACAGAGGTAAATATAACAAAGATCAATCGGTGGAGTTCTACCTAAAGAATGTAAAATCAAAACAGTCTTAGGGATGATCAGCAAGAATGAGAAGTTACCTTACTGATAAACCCACGGATAATCAAATAATCAGAGCACTAAAAAGGTAAAACTTCTAAGAAGCAGAAAACATTACGAGCATTAACAAGAGGATATCTAAAGGCTACTGTTCTTGAAGATCACTAGGCGCTAATAAGTTACTGTTTTTCACTGCAGAAATTTCTCAGAAGCACCAAGAACTATGATGTGATGAGTAGCATTTGGCATCACATATGACGAAGCTGAGATATGGGATGTGACGAGTTGGTAAACTACCACATAACTGAAAGGACTGCTTTGGACAAAGCACAAAGCAGACCTGATTCATATATGGAGAATAAGCAAAGTTTGATTGATATAAGAACGCTTTTGTTTTATTGCACAGAGAGATAAGCATTTATTGTACGAACAGCTCGCTAGGAAAGGGAGAAAGAATGATCCTGACAGACTGTAAGATGTCTAGCACGAGAAACCAAAAGTTACCTAATGGAGACAAAGATACTGAAAAGTTGGAGAGAGATGTAACCATGTTTAAACATGAACTTGATGGAAGAAGGAGAAAAGCCTGAGAACCCGAGACCAAAGAAATCCACTGAGAGCTAGAGAGATGGAACACACTTCCATGGAAAAGGATTTTTGGGGGCAGAGCAAACTATTCAAGTGGACATGATAAAAGCTTGGAACAAGTTCTCTGCGGTACGCTTCTGTTCAGGTGTTCCGGAAATGATAGCAATGCGACCGCCATGGGAATTATTGGAATCAGAAATTTCTATCAAAGCTCCTGATATCTGAGAGAAGAGAAAAGGGCACACATCATGTGAAAAATGTTATAGCGGAAAGAGAGAAGAAGATACGAACAAAGCTACGGTGATCAGAGAGCAACGAGGAAGGAAAATCAAAAAAACTTTTGAACAAACCCTTCTTATGTTATCCAAGTTGCCTCCTCCTCTTCCCATAACTTTACCCACCGCACTTGCAGGAATTCGAACCTCCATAGTAGTAGGTTGAGGCAATCTGTGAATTCACGAGAAAATATCAACAGGGAAAAGAATTGAAAAATCTAATAATAAAAGAAATAAAACTAACTTGAACTCTTACCCTCCTCCATATGAGTAAGAGTTGGATCCGTAACTACTATTGCCCATCTGTTTGTAAAAAAAAAACTTTACGTTATGAGTATAAGCTACAACAAACATAATAAATGAGATACATAATCCAGTTTGAGCAGAAGGAGATGTTACCGGAAAACTTCCATAACCATAGAGTCCACCGCTAGAAGGAAGCATACTCATGCTGCTCCTGGTTTCTGGTCTCCTATCAAAATCAGAAACTTGCGGAACAGAAGACATGAAAGATGGAGGAACTGCTACACCAGTATTGCTACTACCCGAAGAGAAGAAATTATTATTCTCAGATCTTGCAAGAGGCGGTTGATTCCTGGAACCAATCTCTCTATCTCTTAAAACATCATCTCGCAGCCTCAGAACTAACTGAATAAGAGCATCTCTCACACAGCTTACTTCACCTGATATCTATATAAGATACAAAAGGAATTATACACTATTGGAGATATTGAAGAACTGAATAAAGCTAAACCATGAGAGAATCTAAGAGTCATTACCTCAACGAGCTCATCATTGGGATCAGCACACTTAGGCTTATTACTCCCTTTTGAAATGTGAATATCAGCCTTTGTCCTTTTCCTGATCTCGCTTATGATTGAGCCACTTTTCCCTATAATGCATCCTATTACTTTAGAAGCTACAAGGAGTTGCATTTTAACTTTGTCCTCGTCTTCATCGTTAATTTTCTCTTGAAGTAGAAGAACAGCTTCAACCGCCATAGACTTCAAATCATCAGGAGACTCTGTAGCAGTGACAGTAATAACACAGTCTTCCTCATGATTCGACCTCGAGTCATTAACCTCAATATGAGACCCGCTTGCTTGTCTTATCCCCTTGATGGTTGATCCTCCTTTCCCGATAACACGGCCGATTTTGGAAGACGAGCACATAACTTTTATAACCAAATTCTCAGACCTTGAAGACCCGCCAAAACCACCATGAACCACAGGAAGAGCAGAAGCAGAAAAAACCGGCATTGGATTTGTAGCATTGTCTCCATAACCCATAAATGATGAAACGTTGGCCCTATGTTGGAAAATAGGATCCTGATTTGGGTATAAACCGGCTTGTGGATAGACAGATAGCTCTGAAGGAATTATAATACTAGCGGGAACTTCTTGGACAGTTGTATCAAGAGGAATCTGTTCTCGTGGACTGACTTTGTACATGATTGCAGAAACAGCGAAAAGTGCCTTCTTCACTGATTCAGACTCACCAGATATCTGATTGATAACAAGAATAAGAAACACTGGTTAGAAAATAAGCAAAGACACAGACAACTATATATGCTAAGAATTGAGAGATACTAACCAAAACAATGTTGTCAAAATCCATTGCACAAGTGTGTGAAGGATCAGAAACATCTTTAGAGACAATCTTAACGTTAGCTCTAGTTCTACTTCTAATCTTCTTAATAATCGAACCAGCTTTACCAATCACATTAGAACATTGACTAGACGGAACCAAAACGCGACATTCTCTAATATCATCTCTATCTATCTTAGTGTTCTCAGCAGCAGCGGCTAAAGAAGCCACAATAGCATCATGGACTTTAAGAAGAGCATCTTGAGCAGAACACAAAGGAACGGTGTAATTCAATTCGCTATTCTCAATGTCGACAATGTCTTTCTTCTCAGTAACAGAGCAAAAAATGGTAATGACTCTTTCGCTACAACCTGGAAAAGGATCAACAACTTTGATCCTAGCTCTAGTTTCTTGCCTAATCAAGTTGATAACTTTGCCACTTTTGCCTATAACACTACCAATGACTCCACTTGGACATAAGATTCTGTAAACAACAATGAGATCGTCTTTGTTATCCATCTTCTCTTCGGATTCATAAGAAAGACGTCTCTTTTGATTCCTGCTGTTCTCATTGTTACTGTCTCTAAAACGGTTATGATTCCTCTTCCCACGCTCCACCATTGTTGACTGTTTTTGCAAATCACAAAGAAACCTGAAACAAAGTTTGATTAGAGAAAGAATCATTAAGAACAGAAGCAATGTATTGTAGAACAGATTGATAGGGTTAGGTTACAAATAAGAGAGAAACCCTAAAAAAAAAAAATTGAAATTTGAGAATTGGGTGGTAAGAAAAAACTGAAAGTATCGAGTTTTTATGATTCAATTTGAAAATTTTGTCAACTGGAATCAGACAAGAAGTCATCGAGTTAAGCCAAGAACATACAAGGTGTACGGAGATTCTCAGAGAACTTGAATGAATGAACAGAGAGGCCGGTCAGAACAGAAGAACCCTTTTTTTTTTGTCTAATTGAGAGAGAGAGAGAGAGAAGGATTTGTGATTTGTCTGTTGCAGAAGAGAGAAAGAGAGAGAAGACGGCGAGGGGGTTAAAGAGATTATAGTTTGATGATCTCTTCGGTTATTATAAAATATCGAACAAAGTCCCTAACTTTTGTTTCGATTTGAAGTTTTAGTCGCATTCTCTGAAAATTAAATGGTAACCCTAAAGTCTAATTTTTTAGGCTCACCCTATGCTGCGGAATATTTTTATAACTTTTAATTTAATATATTTTTATTTAAAATTAATCTATTTTTATCTTATTATAAACTGTTATCGAGAATTTTTTTTAAGACGTCTTATTAATACAACATAAACATTTAAAAGAAAGTTTGAAAGATAACTGAAGTTATAATTCATACATATTTATGTGACAGTAGTTATCTTAAGATATTATCACAACATTATATAACATGAAATAAAATATGTATGTTTAAGATTTTAAAAATGAGAATTCAACCAAAAAACCCAAACTTTCCAGAATTTGCCAAAAAAAACATAAATTTCTGGTCTAACCAAATAAATAGCATGCTAATTTATAAACAGCGTGCTAATTTGGCAAGTCAATGAAAAAATTTGTTCTTATATTTGAAAATCAACAAAAGTTGAGTATATATTTGACTAGACTAGAAATTTATGTTTTTAAGATAATAAGATATTATATTTGCCAAATATAATAATAAGATAATCTACAAATGAAGTATGTTGCACTATTGTTTGAAAGTTGCTGTTGGTTCAGTGGTTTAAGACCCCTTTATGTATTCCCAGAATCTTGGCAAAATATATTATCTTATTTGGATTTGTTGTTGTCATGTATCATCTTGTTTGTAGATTTTATATTGCAATGTCCTCATGTTTTTAAAATGATGTATTAGGTCTAGAGTTTGATTGGTTCTACTACTCTCAATCTCTCAAAATCTTTAAATTTCAAAAGTTTATTTTCTTAAACTCAAATAAATATCAGGTTTTTAGTGATATTTTAAATAAAATTATAGAAAAAGTATTTTTAGAAAGTGGTTGTGGAAAAGAGGTATCTTAAAATTTTTTTAAAAAATATGACAAAACATATCTTATTATATAAAGTTGGGTTTTGAAAGTTAGCCATTAACAAGATTATGACAAAAATAAAATATTTTGTTTCAAAAAAATATTAATAAATGTAAAAAGATAATTATCAAAAATTACATAATTTATCAAAAATACAAAACATTTTAAAACAATTATAAGGAGATTATATATATATATATATATATATTTATTTCAGAAAATTCGAAATTATAATATTATTTACTTATTTGTAATTTTAAGTTATTAATTCTACACAAAAAAGGAATTAATAGAAAAAGGGATTAAGGAAAATATACTGTTAATTATTAATTTTTAATTTTGTAAATACTCACTTCTATTTAAACACATATAATTTCATATTTAAATAATTTATTCAAAGACACTGCTTTCAACTTTGTTTAATTGGATTTTTTTTTTTAATGGGAAGGTAAATTTTTCTTATTTTTGAAACCAAAATTTTCTCCTACTTTTTACTTTATGAGTTGGGAATACGTAAGATTAATATGTTGACCAAAAAAGATTTAATATAAGCATTTTCTTTTCCTAATACTTTATTTTAATATTTATTGTAGTATTTTTAGATTGTTTTATTTAATTTATATTTTTATCTTTGAATTATTTAGGATTCATATATTACCATGCTAATAATTTTCTATTGTTTCTTTTTTTTATTGTTTCTTTAATTATGTCAAATTAATTTTCTTCTAATTTTTCAACAGTTAGTCATAAACCCTTTTTTTTGCAAACATAATTGTTACCATTATTCATCTTATTCATTCAATCCAAAGGGAGATAACGAGTAGAAGCTCATCAACCTAATGGATAGATAAAATATTCTAATTAAACACAAGCTTACAACAAACATAGATAGATAGATTAAAAAAACATAAATCGTTGTTGATTTGCGGAAATGTTTATAAGAATTGATTTGGCCACATATATCACAAAAATGCACTTATTTTTCCGGTCAATGGTCCTGAGAGAACTTCATGATGGGTGACCATCCTAGAAGTGATTGTCAAAACTGTGCGAGTGAGGACAAAACACAGGAAAATATCATTTGTTGATTTTTCGAGTCGGTAAACAAGTTTTTAAAGCCTCCCAGACGTAACAAACCGGCCATCAAATATGGGTAGATCCATGGACCGGGAATAGATGTAGCGTCCACTTAGGAAGGTGGGCCCATAGACTAAGAGTGGACATGGGCTCACTAAGCAAGGTGGCGGTTAAGGCGTTACAGAAACAGAGGCTACATCATGGTGTGTCAAAGATACTTCTAATAATATATTGAGAAATTTAACATTAGTTACTATCAAAAGATTTTGTGACGTTAGAAAAAAGTTTTTACTTTCATTGGTTATCGGAGCAAGCCATTTTGAGATAGCAAAAAGACGTGAACATGTTCTCTCCACACAGGAAGAGGGCAGAGCCGAGATTCTCTCTATAATGGAGAAGGTTAGACGCAAGGTTATCTCCCCAAGGGAGGAAGGTGAATGAGGTTGGACGAAATATTATCTCCCCAAGGGAGGAAAGCGGAGCCAAGGTTCTCTCCACGGTAGAGGAGGTTGGACGCAAGGTTCTCTTCATAAGGGATGAGGGTGGAGCCAAGGTTTTCTCCATGGTGGTCATACATTATTGTGATGATACATCATTGATTAGTATATTATGTCATATATTTTTTATTCAAAATATTTTTTGAGCCAACAATTTTAGTAATTAAAAAACTATGCAGAAGTAAAAGTACAATAGTCGGCTTAATGTGTTCATATAGATATTTTCTAGGTGGTGATAAAGAATATATTTGTAATATAAAGTATGGTCCAGTGTAAAAAAATATACTTTTAATAGTAACACACATAAAAAGATTTTTACATAGATATAAATCAGTGTATTATAACAAAAATAAAATTTATAAATAACATACAAGAAATTTTAATATATTTTTATTAAATTTAATTTAATTTATAAAATTTTAACCCATACATCGGACGGATCCTCATCTAGTGTATATTTAATAATGGGTGTACTTGTTTTGCGTTTACATGTTTACCCTAGTTACTCGCGTTGTAAAACCTAATTTTGTAAACCGTAATTATGTTACTGGATCGAAAGTGTAAAGGCCGCGGTCCAGCCCATTTGGATGATTTTCAAATTTTAATATTAAAAAAAATATATTCTTTTTGTTTCATAATATAGAATATTTTAGAGAGTATTTTTTGTTTCATAATATAGGATGCTCTCAAATTTCTATGCAACTTTTAAATTAATTAATTTTTTATATTATGCAGTATTGTTTCTGATTGGTTGAGCTTGTTAAAAGTAAACCTTCTCAATATGCATATTTTTAATTAAAACATTATATATTTTATAATGGAGGAAGTAATAAATAAATAAATAAAGAAATTTTGTATATATTTATAAATTAACATTGTCTACCTGGTCCTCCAAAGGTAAGAGTCTCTCTCGAATCATAATCTACATACTTGAGAAACATTACACCATAACACTTAGGACTATCCACATAAGCCTCGACCTCGTTGGAATTAATATCTACCACTGTATAATCCGAAAGAACATATTTAAGTTGTTTCATGAAACAAGACCGACTCAAATCTTTTGTCGGAAAAGCTCCAGTTCCCATAGGTGGGCCTGTTGTCGTGGGTTGAGACAAATCACTGTGTCCTGCAAATCCACCGAAGTAAACTTCAGAAGCTCCTTCTGCCATGTGACCTTGACGCGGCCAATAGCCTATCATTGTGGATCCTATCGTCAATACCCAATTTTTGGTCACCGGATCCTGCATTAATTTTATACATACTGTAAACGATACTGTATACATATCGTCAATGTCTATCTTTGTTTCTTAAATCAGGGTTTAAGTTTGTACCTCAGCAACAGAAAGATGGACAGTGTTCTGTTTTCCTCCTGGAACATTGATATGATCATAAACCAAACCGGGGTAGATTGATTTATGAACCTGAACATAGCCTCCCGGACACAACGCATTGTAACATCCTTTTTGATTTTGAGCTGACTGTAACAGATAAAATATTTGATTATGATCATACCAAAATTAACCAGAAACATGTTTAATTATCATGGAACTCGATCGAGATGATGAAATCATCACTCACCGTCCAAAATGTGGTTAGTCTTGGACGATCGTCTGGGTATAATTTCCTATGCACCTGTAGTGATGGATCGAGAGAGAAGTTTAGATGGGTTTTCATGTAGTATCCGAACATCTAACTAAATTGACTATCTTAGAAGGTTCTACAAGTACAAGTAATTCAAATCGATCAATGTTGTTTTTAGTAGTAAAATACTTACAGCCCAACCAAACTGGATGCTGTTCGTCACGCTTCCTTGTATGTAGTTAAGCCAAATCCAAGCCTTACTAAACTGATTTTGTGCCACTAGGGGCTTGTTAATATTAAACAATGCTTGTGCTCCACGCCATTTCGTGGTCGTATTTAGAAATGTCTTAACAATTGCATACTGCAAATAAAATCATATTTATACCGTAAGATAATCATCACCTAATATATGCATGGCGTTGCAGCTTGAGCTACTTACATGTAGATGGGTCTCTGTAAATAATGTTGGCCGGCGGTGTTGTCTCTTATATTTTTGAGACAACATCGCGGAAGAGATGGGTTTGCTTTTAGTTTTTGTACGTAGCTTGTTCTTTCTCTTCTGTTCTTTACCCCTACGAGTTTGTTTCAGGAGACGGCCTAAAAGAAGGAAAAGAATTGTGGTTAGAGTAAAATATTATTTATTTACTAAAAAGATATAAGAACCAAATACCAACAAAGAATATATACAATATAATCTTTAGAGTAGAAAATGGGTCCGTTTATTAATTTTATGTGTACATGCTTATATTTTTGTTTGCAATTAATAGTTAAAATATTTAGTTTGTATAAAGTTTAAAGGAACAAATTTATCTTCCAATTTTATCAAACGTCATTACAAGTTGTAAACACAAAAATAATTACATAATATATATTCTTTTAAAAGTGAACACAATATAGTTTAACGTCTATACGTAAAAATAAATGTAAGCGTAAAGTGAGATAATACAAAATTTTAAACCTCAACAATATGTTGACATCAAAGGTGATTGATATTTAGAAAAAGTCAAATGCAAGAGGTTACCTTCTTTAGGAAGTTGTTGGGGATGAATAAGATTATCGGTTAAGTTGGTTTTTGGTTTATAAATCGGTACTTGTCCCTCTGGACATTCTTCTGATCCCTTCATATCAATCTCTCTGAGTATGTTACCATTGGACGTAGAAAGCATTGATAAAAGCTCTCGACTTGGTCGAGTCTACAAGAAACATTTAATCAGGTTCACTAATCCAACATACTTCTTTATAAAAACTTGATTAATTAGTATGTTTCATGGAAAATGAAATGATACCTGTATACGATGATTCTTCATAAGAGGATGTTGTAATGCAGACTGTTTGTTTATAGAGACGCACTCGATTTCGGTTTCTTGATACTGCAACACAAAATGCAACAATCTTAATATGAGAAATAGATTAGATTATATATTACACCAAATTACGGTGTCAACTAATAACATACCAGAGTTGATTTAGCCATACAGTTGAGGCCTATTAGACTTAAGGAGAATACTAACTTTAGCCAAAGAGAAGCCATTCTTTTCTTCTTTTTTTTTTTTTCTCTCTATAAGGTAGATGTTTTTTTTTACTAAGGTAGATGTTTTTTTTTTACTAAGGTAGATGTTTTGTCGTCAGGGGAAAGGAGTACTAAGATGTTTGTAGTTCTCCTTTCTCTCTTTTTTTTTTTAATCACTTATTAATAGGTTTTATTTGGGTTGATTACAAAAATAGAAACTCTATTGTCGGAGAATAATCTGTATGGCCTTTGACCAAAAAATTAACTCTCATTTTCCCTTTTCTAAAAGTAAAATTTTTGTTTTATTTTTCTTTAAATTAAATCGAAAATTTAGGGGAAAATCATCTCAGGTTTCTTTTGACCAAAAAATAGTCAATTCCACAATTCCAAAAAATAGCCAATTCCAAAAAATAGTCAATTTATCATCTTAGTACCATTTGACTCCTAGTAAATCATAGCCATTTGACTCTTAGGTCTTCCTTTTTTTTGTTTATTTGATTAACAGGCTTTATTTGCATTGATTACAAAAATAGGAACTCCCTTTTTTAAGCCTACAAATCATATGAAACAAATTTAAGCCATGTGTGATAGATAGATGTCTCTAAGAAATATACTTAACGACACTGAAATGGAGAAAGAACTCATCCTTTTAGATTCTATAAAAAGCAAACTCCTACATATATAAATATATTATGTGAGTTTATGTAGATAAACTAGATTTTAATCCGCAGTATGCCGCGTACATATAATTTTATTATTATTTATATTTTATATTGTATTTGTTTGTTAAATATTGAATGTTTTGTAAATAAAGGAATAACTAAAATTTCCGGCTGTTTTTTACCGCTAAATGTTTATATTAACTTTTTAACCCGTAATATACTTTATGACCATTTGTTTGTTATATTTAGCTTATTTTGTTTAGTGTTTGAGATTCAATTTTGATTTTTAATTATTATAATAAACAAATAAGGGATCTAAATACATAGAAGTCATTTATACACTATGATTAAGTCACATTATTCCTAATTATTTAATTATTTTACATAGTCTTAGTTAAATCAACTTGATTTTATATGTCAAATATTCTAATATTAATAGTGTTGAAAAATAATAAAATGAGGATTTAACCCGTGTTAGCACAAATTTAATGATATTTTATTAATACCAACATGTCCTCTTTATAACTCATATATTATATAACCATATTATATAGCATTTTAAACCTTTTTAATTTTACATATTTGTAATATTTTATTAAGTTTATATATATATTAATTATAATATTTAAATAAATGTGAATCGAAGTTCTTCTTATGTTAAGAATCAAAGCTCACAGGTATTGGAAAACAAAATGAGAATCAAATTGTTTTTTTTTTTTGCTAAACATGTAAATATCATTAGAAATGAAAATGTTAGGTTTACATACAAGAACCTAAGGAAGAGTAGCCAAGGCAAAAAAAAAAAAAAAAAAGGCTACAATAAGAGATACAAAGAAGTGGGTGAATTAACGGATCCAAAGAAGCATTAGATTATGCCAACGCTTGCGAAGTCTTCTAGCGGTGATTATATTGCGAATTTCACGATCAACAGACTTGAAGACTATTTGTGGAGCTAGCCTCTGGGAGTTGTGGAGAACATTGTTACGCTGGCGCCAGATGCTGTAGACAAGTGCAAGTTTCCAGATATTTCAGATGCTGTAGACTATTTGTGGAGAATCAAATTATTGTTTTCTTTGTTTGCAAATGATTCAAAGAAAAAATATCTTCAAAACACAATAGAAAATATAGTTAAATATATCATAATTTATGTTTCCATATTGATTTTGTTGTATTTTTTAGTTGGAATGGAATATAGAATATTTAGCAAACAAAATCTGAAGTAATACTATTTTTGGAAATTTGTTAGGGATTAACTTTGTAAATAAGTACAAATAAAAGGGTAGAACCCAAAATGTACTTAAAAAATGTATATATAACTCTAAATTTAAACTTCAACGTACATTTGAACATCTATACACCTATAAATATTGTGAGCTATACTTCAATTTAAATTTATAGCTCGGCAGATTATATATAATTAATAGATGTTCAATTTGGATGTTCTAACTGTACTCTGCAAAAATAAATTTGACGTAGCAATATGGTTAAATATTTTGAACCGTGAAGATACTTAATATTGTGTAGATTTAAGAGATCCATATTAATGTATAATCATTTTAAATTTAAGAGATCATACAATCTCAAAGATCTAGTAAAATAGGTATGTAGATTATTTATAGGATTAAAAAATAAATGGATAGAGTTGTTTTTGGAAAACTTGAAATGTGTAGATGTTGTCAAGTTTTTTTATGGCAATAAAAGTAACAAAATTATGTCTATTTAAATAGTTTCATTAATTGAGTTTCTATGAAGTGTTATTTTAGGAAAATCATTAGGGGTTAATGTTGTAATTAAAATAAATTAAATAAGCAAAACTTCAAGGCCATAACACAAAATGTACTTAAAAAATATTAATATAGATAATCACATACTTGTATCTTTGGTAAATATATTATATCGTTGAGTTTTCTAAAAATACTAGATCATGCTATAACAGGAATTGTATTTTATTTTTAGAAATAATTTTGTATATCATATGTTTTGAAAAAAAGTTTTCAAATATTGTATTAGTTTATGTATTATAATGTTATTTATAGAGCAATTCCTCAAAATACCATTATTTTAGTTTTTTTTTTTCTAAAAATAGCACTCTTTAATTTTTTTTTCCCAAAAATACAACAAAAGCTTTTTTCCAAAAATACCACAAACACAAAAATTGATTTTTAAGGATGTAGAATTTGTTTTTTAGGTTTAGGTTGACAAATTTAGTTTTAGGGTATAATTTTTAGGGGGTAGGGTTTAGTGCTAGGATTTAGAGACTATATTTTAATATTAAACTTTAGTTCAATTTTAAGGTATTTTTGAAAAAAAAATATTTTAGTGGTAGTTTTGAAAAAAATGTGGTATTTTTGGAAATAACTTAAATAGTGGTATTTATGAGAATTGTCCTTATTTATAGATATATTTAATCATATATCTATGTTATATTTTCATTGTCTGTCATACATCAATGCTTGAATTTTATTGTAATATATAATTTTATAAATTGGTTTTTAAAAATCAAGATATTATAATAAGAGTAATTTAATATACGTTATACCTCTCTTTTTCTATATTATAATTAGGGTTTGAAAATTTTCATATTATAATGACATATTATAATCCGTGCTATAGTAAATTAAATTAGAGTATTTATAATTTTTAACTTTTTGATCTATTTAACATTTATGATAACTTTTTTAAAAATATCAAGTTAAATTATTTTTCAATGTTCCAAATTAATATTTATAAAGTTAATTTATTATAGTATATAAAAATTATACATTTCAACAAAAAAATGTGTGAAAATATTCAATATCAGACCTGTTACTCAGACAACATTTTTTTGAATATATATTTATTTAAAGAATTTATATTACTAAAGAATAAATTTTTGATCTATTACAAGTTTTTTTTCATAGATTGAACAATTTATATCCATTTCAAAAAATTCAAATTGTGGCATATGCGAAAAAAAATTACTTTCTTTATGATAATGAATAATATAATTATTTATTTGTTTCACAAAAATAAAATGATATAAAGATGAGAGGTGAAATATCCCCTCTAAACATATAAGATTTGATATTTAAATATATAAAATGATTTAACAAATTAATATGGTCAGTTAGATATTAAATCTTTTCTGTTCATTTTGATTGGTTATTTCTTTTTATGGATTAATAGTGTATCTTTGTTTTAATTTTTTTTAATTAAATTGCATATCATGTCCTAACCACACCGATAAACACAGTTATTGACCTTCCATCAGTTAAGCAATTTGTTTCTCTCTCTTCGTTCAAAACAATTGTATGAAGATATTTCTAATTCTTAATATAAATTTTATTTCGATGAAAACAAAAAAAAAGTAAAAGCTTTTTTTTTGTGGTTCACAAACAGTATATACTAAAGACAGAGAAATGTATAAAATGTCAAAAGAATCCAAAAAAAAAGCTTTGAAAAATATTTCTCCATACGAACCAATTCAAAAGAACACTAAACGGAATCAACAAACAAAACTTGAAGATAACTTCTCTTAAAAATTCTACTCCAAGTTCTAAAAAAACGATAATGTTTGTCCATAAACAAAACAACTTTTAGGTTCTTCTATAAAAGATCAGAAAACGAACGAGTTCCAAGTATATAAAAAAACAATAGATGAGATAAAACCTAATAAAATCAACACAGTGAATGCTCATGGTAAAAGTAACAGGAGAATAAGTGAACCTAAGAAGCAGCACAAGTTAAGGGCTGTACAAGCAAAGCGGCAAGATGAAATGATTGGAATCTCGAGTTCTTTTTTTTTTTCTTTTTCAAACTGAATAAAAAGAAAATTTCGGCCATTGTTTTTGTTTGTCAATAAAATATACAGAGAGAGGAAAATATTGAAAAGGTGTTTACCAGAGAGACTCTAAGCAAGATAATTGTATATCTGGGGGTTGCTCTTTTCCCTCTCTAAGTATTCTCGATCGATCAAGCTTTCAATCCTCTTCTTTAGATCAGCCGGTTTTATTGGGAATTTGAGCTGCAAATCACAAACACAATCGCAGGGTAACATTTAGTTGAGTCCTGAGAGCCCTCATCATCATCACCATCACCATCATAATCATCACGAATACATTACCAGTACGAGTGGACAGTGGACAGAGTTAAGGAATTTCATGTTTTATCTTTTCTTTCATAAACCGACATATTATTTGTCTGGTTACTCATTCACGCGGAACCCAGTTCAAAATATAGTTTTACTTTTTGATCTTACTTCGGGTTTTGAAATCAATCTAGCAGGATGAAAGTTACCTGTTGGAAGAGCTCAGTGATTAGAAGAGTATGGCTCAAGACTTTTCTTGTCTTCATAATACGAACAATGGCTGCATCGATCTGTAAGAGAAGGTTGTGGTGGGATTTTGTCAAAATCTTCTCTCATTGAAAGAGCCAGGTTGTAAAACGATCCAAGAAAATAGTATCGTAAGACAAAATGGAACAGAAACCAACCTGGTATTGTCGGTCCTGGAATACTCTTTCCGTTGTACTTGTGTTCTCCTCTACTGTCTCTTTCATCTGGATTGCATTTACCTGCACGCAGGAAACAAAAGAAAGAATTGGTTCACTACAACAGTATCACAAGATTCGAGGAAACTTTACGAGAAGAGAGCAAGAAAAAAACGACGTACCTTAATACGATAGAGGGGAGCTGCAAAGTCGTCATTAAATTCAAATTCATCACCATCGTCTACATCTCTTCCCTTTGGATGCTGCAAAAACATTTACATAATAAGGCTCAACCTTATGGGAAAAGGTAAATCCACAATCTCAGCAGTTTCTGCATTAGTTGAAAGGAGATTTTGGCCTAACCTTCAGCAGGACACGGACTTTCCCACAAGCAAGCGACTGCAAAGTCCTTCTCAGCTCCTTGTCCTCTATGCCAGTGGAATCTTTAATGTCTTCAAAGCTAAGTTTCATTGCATCGTTAAATAACATCAACACAACAGCCTGAGACAAAAAGAAAAGACCATGTTTAAGCAATAACTCGGGTAGACAGGAAAGAGGCTACCAAGGAAAAAGAGGAAATTCTACTGACCTGAAACAGGGAAACAGCCAGCTCCTTTTTACCTCTGGAGAAATCTGCCTTTAAAACACAGTGGCCTAATGAATTTTGCCACATTAACCTTCTACCACTGTACTTGCTTAAATAGAACTCTTTGAAGATATCCTACGAAACATACAGATAACTTAGAAAAAAAGCCTGTAACTAAAAAGAATCCAACGAGGAAAGGAAAAAACTAAATAAGAACTGTTAGTAAAACCTGATAGACATTTAGTTCATGAGGAAGCTTAACATCCATGGGTGGATATGTTGGCCAGTACCTGCATTATACATGGAAAGTTAACAAGCTTTATATATACCCATGCTATCCAGCATTCTAGCAGTTGAATCCTGGGCGAAATTAATACATAGTACATACCCTGTTGTTAAAACGTGGACACTCATCTCAATTCCCGATGGCAGTTTTGTTCTGGCCTGGGAAGATTGTTTGAATGACTCGTTGATTTCCTTTGACAATTCAATATCCTGAAGAAAAATTCAATATAACAGAGTTCAAACTCATTAGGACTATTGTACATGTACTAAATTCATTAAAGTAGGTATGGTGTAGGATCATTCAACAATCGACCAACATCTTTTTAGAAAATAGAGAAGGAAAGAGTACCTTGAACATCCCTTCGAGCTTGTTTGTAAACTGGCTACCACACTCTGTCTTAAGCTGTAGGTAAAACCAAAGTTGGGGTCAGTGGGTAAGAACTACCGATATAGAAAACAAATTGTCGGAAAGGGGAAAACAAATTGTGGGAAGGGGAAACACCCAGAAAATAAATCACCTTAGAGATCATGGATTTCTCCGCATCAATTGAAGCACTTTTTCCCAAAAGGAGTCTCTTCGCAAGATCCTTTTTGTAGAATGCTTCAAACACATCTTTACCCTTTGATGAAAAAATAAAAATCCATCAGCAAAACCAATATCCAGAAGATCAAATAGCTGGGTTACAGAAAATGCACTGCCTCAAAGCAGTGATTTACAGTGACAAAACACAGTACTAGATGTAAGAAATCAGAGTTAACCTGGATAAATCGGAACAAAACCAAGACTTTTTCAAGAGTACTCTCCAATTCTTCTTCAGAAGTACCCTTATTCCCAGCACGGAGCTTCTCGTCCAAAAACTTGGCAATAAGCTCAGCTGGCCGGTTCTGCAATATAGATCAAGAGCATAAGATGTATATCAATTTGGCATGCATGCTAATGGACAAAAAATGAAACTCTTATAGATTTAGAACAGTGATTCACGAATGAGCAGAAAGCTACAGTGAACTTTTTCAAGAGGCTTCTTGATATTGGATATAAAAAATTTTGCTCAAGACTTCAGCGACGACCAAATACTGGATAAAATAAAAAGAACTATTTGGTATACAAAGTGATGAATGCTAGCTAACAACATTACTGTAATCAGGTCCAGCGCCCACAAGAATACAGTACTTAATTATGTTTGAATATTATGTTTGAAAACTGTACCCACTGCCCAAAGATGTCTCCAGATCATAGCAATACAGTACTTAATCAGTAACAAAAAATCTCTAGATTATAATAGAATATAAACTCTTCAATTGTAGCATTGTAACTGAAGGTTGACATTTCCACAATAATCACTTAATCAGTCTGTTGCTCTTACATGAAAGTAAAATTGTTAGCAAGAGACCCAGGCAATAATCAAGAAAATTAATATTTGATACCTGTCGAAGATTAATCAGATGCTCAAATGAATCTTTGATGGTGTTCCCAAATGATTCGTTCTTGCTAAAGCTCTCTTCCCATATTATGTCAAGAGAAGCCTTGAAGTCCAATAGTGATTGTACCATATCTTTATCTTTCTCTTCATCCATAACAATCTTCTGCCCAGTTTTCCGAACATATGCACTTATTGCCTGCCTCAGAGACTCAAGTGCATTGACCCTAGAAAACAGGGTTTGCATCCTCTGAAGGTCCTCAGTACGACGTCCATCCATTAACGTTGTAAAACCCTGGAGATGTTCAGAGATTCAGTAAGACTACGAAAAACTAAAATTTGCTAATATGCACGCCGCCACAAGGATAACAAGAGAGTGAAACCTTATCAAGAACAACAAGAATATGACGCTCTAGAAGTTGCCTTTCAACAGCTGCTATCAATGGTTTCCTGGTTACTGCATCTATATAGAGTATGCATCTTTCATTCTCTTCATGCAACCTTCCCTGCACAAATCACCAGTAGAAACCTTAACAAGACTATTAACTGTACTGCAGCTTATCATAAGGGGAGACTATATGAAGTCATGCAAGGCACCTCAACATGCTTCAGGTACTCCGGAACATCAGACTGCTGCATGTATTTCATTCCTTCGGCTGCATAGAATTCAGAAGTTCCTTCAAGGAAAGGTTTCTCAAAGCTATCCATATATATTCCCAGTGCAGTAAACATCTTCAAAAGATGGCTAAGTAGAGTCCTATTAACAGCTTCTGCTAACCTGCAGGACCAATATCATGGAGGAAATGTAAGCAGATTCAGGTGAAAATGTTATCCAAAATATATACGACTTACACTAGTGCTATTTTTCCTGAAAGTTTGACCTATACCTAATTATCTTTACTAGAAAGCCAGAAGAAATAAGACAAGGTAAAGATGGCTTTATGAAGAGATATTCCCAATGTGACAAAATTAACCTCGCTATATTTTTGATAGGCCAGAAAGTTACAAAATTACCTTTCTTTTTCAATCATACTTAAGAGACCTTTAACAGTCCTCTGCTCAACTTCAGGGGCCAGTGATAGATGCTTCCGGAAAAGCTGCAGACCCATCTCCCACAATGAACGTACATTTGAGTTTTGTATCACATATTTTCTATCCAGAGTCAAGGCTATACTACGGATCATAAGCATCTGGTCACAAAAGTCTTGCCAGCATTTCTCGACAAGTGACAAGAAAACAGTGAGATCAGTGTTCTGCCCAACTAAAGATTGTAAAGCTGCAGAGATGTGTTCTTCACACTCCTTCTCAATCTGTTGGTAAAGCTTTCCTGCCAGCTTATGCATGCAAAGGTCATCAACAGCCTAACAAAACAGTCACCATCTCATCAGCACGGCATCTACAGATAGGAAAAGAAAGGAAGCTAGTAAATTTGCAAGTAGCCTAACCTGGTAAAGGCTCTCGAAGTGAAAAGAAAATGGTTTTTTGAGGAATATAGCTCTGATAGCTGACTGCAACTGTTCCCATGTAGTCTCCTCAAAGTTCTTTGGTAGAGTTGGTTTGGCTTCATATAACAAATCAAATGGTATAATCAGAAACCCTTCAAATGATAAAAAAAGAAGGTAATAACAAAATTCCGGATCTTCAATTAGCTAGATCGGGCTAGACAAAGAGATTCATACTTGAAAAAAAAAAAACAACAACTCATCCACTCATCAAAATCACCAGTCACACTCAATTCTCCACTGTAATTTAACAGCAAATCCCACACAAAATTCCCATCAAATAGCTATCTTATGAAAACCCTAAAATTAAAGAACCCTAACAATTGTACCAGAGAGTAATATCGAATCAACCCAGAGCTTCGATTACATACTAGACTAAAAAGACCCCCAAACAAATCCCTAAGATTACTCGGAGAAAATCGTAAGGATTACGATCAATGAGAAATCGAAATTGAAATCGATCGAAACCTTTATTAAGCTTGATTACAAGCTTCTTAGTAGGTTGAGGCAGTGTGGCTTTCTTGCGAGAGAGATTAGCGGCGGCGGGAGTTGGATCTTCCTCCATGGGAAAGCCAACCTTGTCGGCGGCGTTAGGGTGTTGCGGGGAATGGTGGAGGTCGTTTTTGGCCTTTTTCATGGGGGGAGAAGAGTAAGAAGAGTCGTCGGAGGCAGAAGCGGCGGAGCAAGTAGAGCGTTTGGTAGGAAGAGACATGAAAATGGGTGATAAAATTGTGAGAGGAATCACGAAGAATAAAACATAATCCCAAAATAAGAACCCTTTCTCTCTACCAAAAACCGCACTGTGCACTCTCGATTTAGACCCGACCCGAGAAAATGTAGATTATTTCTTCTTTTTTATTAAATAAAAATCAGAATTATTTTATTTTTACATTCATACGTGCAATTCTTTCATATGTAAAATAAGGGAGTATATGATAAAATAAAATATTGCAATATGAAAATTACATTTTTAAATTTTAATTTTATTTTTCATTTACTCGAAAAAAAGAATTACAACACGACTTTATTACAACTACAAACCAATTGAAAATAAAACCGATTGGTACACTACTAAATACATTTAAAGATGTTGTATGAGAGAAATCACTCATTCAGTACTACTCTTGTTTGGGCAAATGACTATTGCACTGATGTGAATGCAAGATTTGAGGACGCACGAAACCTTTTCGACGGTTTTGTATCGTTCAAAATTGGCTTATATATAGGTAGAGTTCTTAATGATCCTTAGGATTTTCTTCTTAAGTTTATTATTACTTAATTTTTGGTATTTTCATTTTCCTTAAGTTATATAATAAGGTCATGATGGCGAGAGTTAGCCGTTCAAACAGAAGCTCGCAATTGCGTGTTAGAATAGAACATAACAGCTGATGGGAAAACTGAAGAACAAGAAACAAAGATCGAAATTCACAGTTTTTCGTGTTTGGTACCATTATAAGAGTCAAGAGAAGAACAATACTTGATTGAATATAATGATTTTGTCTGAAATCTTTAATACCTCTATTAATTAACGAAATTTTTGATCAGTTTATGAAGTGTTATCATGTTTTGTTTTCTCATTAACATGTTTTTTTTTCTCACTGTTAATTTTCTGAATATCTATAACATTGCAAAGTTTGTTAAAATTTTACATAAACTTTTTAAGTTTTTCACTGATTCATTATTTTGATTTGTCTTTTTCTTTTTAAGGTCTTATGAGTTATGAGAGCCAAAAACTCTCTTAATTTGTCATAGAGACTTAGAGAGTACAAATGAGAGGCAAAAACGTAGAAGAAAGAATTATATTTTTGTGGGGTAATATTTAGACTTGAGAATAGAGAGAGAATCGTCGCGCGTGGCCGACACTCGCGGCGATTTTTTCTCCCAAACTCTTTCTTCTTCTGACCGCAACCTCTTGCACCGTTGATGGGGTTCTCCGTCAATTCCGGCGACGAAGAGAGCCCCAAGGCCCATGGTTCTTCATCCGTAAACTGCAGCATCAACAAAGTAAAGCTTCAGATCGAAATCAAGGGAGCAGCAGAGAGGAGAAGCTTCCGCGACATACTGACGGTAAAGAGCTCTATCGGCGGTGATGCGACGCGGAGTAGAAGAGGGAGATTCACGGCAAAGATCGAGAGAGGTAGGTGGTTAGATCCGAAGACCGGAGATTCTGGAGGCTTTCACGGTCGTTGTTCGATGGGGGAGGTCGTCTCCGGCTAGGAGGAGCTAAGCCACCGTCGAAGGTTCTCAGATCTACTCCCTACCGCCTGTCTTCTCTCACATATGAGCCTGAATCTCGTCGACATGCAAAGCTCGGATCTCTTCTTCCTCCTCAAAGCTGCTCTATGGTGGCGGGATGGCAACGGATCTTGGATCACCATCTCCGTTTGACTTGCGTCGCCCAGGCTCACCGGAGGTCCTGATCCGATGAGCATCCGCAATCTCATGGGCGGCGGCTCAACCTGTGTTCTACAGCTTGGGATTAGGGTTACAGACGACCGGTTTGATTCCGGTTCGTCATTAATTAAACCCGAGTCAATTTCAATTTTTGGTTTTACTTGGTTTGTTGTATGTGGTTTAGGCCCTAAGGGGATACTGTAAATGAGCTTAAATCCGGAAATAGCCCATTGGGCATTTATTTATAAAATTGAATACCCTTTAACAGAAAAAAAAAAAAATTATATTTTTGTTTTTGTCTTTTTTGCCAGACGTGTAATGTTGTTACGTACTACCTAAACAATATGATGCAATAAGTAGCAGAGCACTCTTACATAATTTCCTCACAATTTTTTTTTTTTTTAACGAGTTCATCACTTTCAATTCTTACTCCACTTCTACTTCTTCATCTTCAATCTTTGTGATAGGTCCCAATTTAGGACAATCAATGTTATCAAGAACAAAGACAAGAACACTTTGGTTCTAAAAGACTTTAGAACAAGTTACTGCAATTTTCTCTTCATATCATTCCATAAGACAAATCGTTTCTTAAATACAAGAAAGATGTTCCTAAATTAACTGCCAACTAAACAAACATAGGATCGTGAATAAGTGGGAGACAATTCCAATAATATAGGAGAACGCACAATGCCATATCCTATTCAATCTTGACCAAGTCAATCTTGGTTTACTCTGGTTATGATCTTATCACTTTGTCCGTAGATGATATTCGAGGAACCACATGTTTTTTTTTTTTTTTTTTTTTGTCAAAATTCGAGGAACCACATGTTGAGGATCCCATCTCCCCGAAGTACGTTTTTCTAACTCTTCTCGTTCTCTTGCTTCTAATCACTGCTTGCGGAATCACTTGCTGGTGTATCGCAAGACGTAGAGAACGAAGTAATTTACTCGTTTCTCCTACGCCACTAGAAATTGAAATGGCGTGAGAAAGAAGTTCAGATTTCTAAAAAATAAATCAAATTTAAGATTAAGTACTTTGCTTTTCAGACGTTATATCATTGTAATTGTAATGTAATTTTTGTCTAAAATGCCTATTTAGTTAAGTGTAAAACTTGTGTGTGTTGCCACAGAAAATAAAAAAAAAACTTGAGTCTTGTGTTGAAAAGCTTAAGGGGGTTAAGAGAGAGAGAAACAGTTTTTAGCCAAGAGATCATGGCTCTATTACCTAAGCCTTGAAACAGAGTAAGTATCTCATCATTTGCATCACCAAATTCTCAAGTGATGGGACTTAGAAGCTTGACCGTTGGTGTTTTCCCGGTAGCTCTAAATTTATGTATCGACAAAACTTGATATGTAGCCAATCGAACTCCCGTGGAAAGAATTGCAAACTTGAACTCTAGTTGAATTATTGCTAATGTTAATGTGGACGCATTTAAAGGCTATGTGGTTGCGGCGACTAATGATTGTGGCTAAGACTGGATTCTCTATGACCCCCTTGGCAATGCTCCACGTCGATTCTCTGATGCACAAAGGTTTGTCTCCTTGGCTCTTGCAGCAGAGGCTCTCTCAAATTGCTCTGTTTTCATTGAAGGATGATCCGGAGTTCACCACTAGCATAAACTTGGAGGTGTGCTCCTCAGATTCCCAACTACTCTCATTATCTCCCTCAAATCAAAAGCAAGCTCTAACGGGGGATCCAAGTTGATATTGTCCAAAAAAAATAAATCGATAATACAAAAAAAAAAAAACTATGGACTCGGGTCTAATTATGGAGCTTTTGAATCTCCTTAGAACCTGGTACGTGTCAGTCAGTTGTTGGTAGGGTTATGGATGACACAACCGAAAGAAATTTCGCCCGCACTTTCTCTCTCTTGTTTGAGTTGTTTCATCGTCTCTCTCATCACGACGATTGCTGTATCGGGCAAGATTTCTTTCAATGGAAGCAAATGGAGGAGAATCGGCGGTTTCTTGTATCTGATGAATTTTTTCTTCTTCGATTGTTTCATGTTTGTTGGTGGTGGAAGTGCAACTCGGCGGATCCGTACTAGTTCGACGGCTGCGGAAACTCCTCCGGTTTCCAATCTGCCCTCAGGTAAGAGAAGAACCCCTTTGAGTTCAGATTTTGTTTCAATTATCCCTTCAGTATTTGAACCCAAGCAAGCAAGCATAGAGGTCAACAAATTACAATTTAGAGTTTTCTTACAATTACAGTTTTTTTTTTTTTTTTTTAATAATTATTGTCCAATTTTCAGGACTGTTTGTTTGAAGAATTTGAAATCAGAACATGGACAGGTTCAAGTGGGTGGGGAACACCACTCTTGGTATGGATTCTATTGATTTTTTTATGCATTACTCTGTATTGATACCTGAAGGCTTTCTCTTTTAAGAAAAATATTATACAGCCTTTTATTAAGGTGAAGGTACTTGGTGGAATGAGAAGGTAAGTCCTTCTTGTAAAACCATAGAATCAGGTTGAAGATTTGGGTGAAAAAGGCTTTTATCTTTACCATGACTTGTTTCTCAAAATGACTTCTTTGTTTCTTTGTCTTTGGTTTTTGCAAGAATCTTAATAAACCCGTTGGGGATAAGTTAGAATCTCCTGACGTTCCTCCAATCCCTTGTTCTTGGAGAGGTAATGGTTTTGGATATATGGTATTATTGTCTCTTTAATATATGGTCGGTTGGCTTATTTTTAGTGCCACTTCTATTGGATATTTGCTTAAGCTGAACCAACAAGTGTCAATTCACATTGTTGAAGTTTACTTTGAGTTGAACAACCAAGTTTCTGTTTCACATTGTTGGTGTTTACTTGAGCTGAAGAATCAAGTTTCTGTCATTTGAGCTGAACAACCAAGTTTACTTTTTTTTTTTTTGTCCTTTGAGAAATGGGTTCGCTGAACAAGGATGGAGAGATGGAGCAGATCGGAGACCAGTTTACGGAGGCTATATTGTACGTTAATGGCGTTCTTAGAGTCTTGCCTGATGGATTAGCTCATATGGCCTCTTTTTCTGCAGCAGCAGATAACCAATGCTGTAGACTCACGTTTTCTTCTGCAGTTAGTATGTATCTACTCTCTGTCATTTTTCTTAATCCAAGTGTTATGCCTCCTCTGGATCAATTTTTATTATAAGTAATATTAGTTTCATCCCTGCAGTGGAATGTTTTGTTCTATCAAGGTTTCGCTTGGTAAGCAGTCATATGACGAAGATAAAGAAGCATTAGCTATTGGCACATCCAGTTCTTTTCTGTATGCAGCATTCAACACTCTCCCTCTTGAGCGGATCATGACAATTTTGGCTTATAGATATATTAGTGTTGTGAGGGTGATTTAATATTTAAAAGTGGTTTTATATTGTCGTTGATGATCAGGCATATGCTAATGATAGTTGACAATAAGGAGTTCTATGAACGAGAGAAGCCTTTATCGCTACAAGATATCAGGTTGCTCATCATTATTCTTAAGCAAGTAAGCGTTTTGATTCAGCATTTTTGTAACTTAGACGTGAAGAGTTTTGGATATATGATTGATAACTCATACGTTTTGTAATTAAGGACGAGATTAGCTGGGGCTTAGACTGCTACAGAGATATAATAAGCTACATTGGCTGTGTATTTTCATATGGATGCTTTGCTGCAGTGGTTGTTCAACTTGCTACTAATGTTTACACAACAGTTTCTATTGGACTCACCAAAACAATTAATAGTATCTTTGTGTCATGCTTATAGCTGAAGTTCTGTGATAAGCATCTTTGCCTTGTATGTTAAGCATTCTCACTTTTATGTTTACACAAGTTTTTTAAAATTTGAATTTTTGGATCCTCCTATTAGACCCCTCCATTGGACTATGTCAAAACTAATAAACTTGCTTCAGTGTCTAACTTTCAACTTTTCATTTTTTTCAGTTGTAAATATTGTTGGATCCCAAAAAATGGATCCAACCGTTGGTGATGCTCAAAGCTATCTTCCATTAAAGTGGTTCTTTTTTCTCAATCGTTTTCAATATCGTCCCTCGTTTGGACACTGTTGTAGTTGATTCTGTTACAGGACCAGTTTCCCTTCTCAGAGCACTTGGAACCAGATCAGAATAATCAGCCCGGTATGTGAATGGTACAAAGGAGTTTGGTTCCCTTTTTCAACTCCAAAGTACTCTTTCATATCTTGACTTGCTTTTCATAATAGTCTGTCAACTGGAGATAGACTCAGCAAATGGAACAGGGGATATCTCGGATTGGCTGCATATTTTGTAATGAGGAACTAGAGACACGGGACCATTTGTTCTTCTCCTGTCCCTATTCCTCACAAATTTGGTTTTCTCTAACTCATGGCATTCTTAGCAGTAGATACACATTGAAATGGAGCTCAATCCACTAGTAAAAAAAATATGTATAGCCACCAATATATTCGTGGCTTAGCCTAAATATTCGTGGCTATAAGTAAAAACTGTCACGAAAAAAAATTGTAGATATAGCTTCGTAACAAAATTATTGGCGTTGCATTTCGTGGCTGTTTAGTCACGAATTTGTCACTCCCCTTCGTGACTACATATAGCTACGAAATGATCACTCTTAATTCGTGGCTAAAGCTAGCTACGAAGGTATCACTGTTTGTCCGTGGCTAACATTAGCTACGAAATACTATGTAACGATGGTAACTTGTTTCGTAGCTGATTATTTGCCAAAAAAACAATAATATTATTTACTAAAAATAAAAACCTATAACAAAAAGCCAAATTCTCAAAACATGAAATCCAAATACCGATATTTTTCATTACCAGAAGTAGTTTGATGTTTACATATTACCAAAAAGTCTTGCTAAACAACAATTACTCTTATCTTACATACCAAAAAGAGTTACTAAATAACAATAAGTAGTAAACATCAAACTACTTACATTCTACCAAAAGATTTGCTAAATAACAGTCTATCCGTTAGAAAGTTTTAACAAAAAATGCTTAACAATCTTTGAAAGTTAAATACCAAATGATGCACACCAAGCATCTAAGTTGCCTTGGTGTGAAGCTGGAACAGGAGTTGTAGAAGCTGGAGCAGGAGAAGCAGTAGCTGGAGAAGGAGCAGGAAAAGCAGTAGCTGGAGAAGAAGCAGGAGTTGTAGAAGCTGGAGCATGAGCGGCAGCAGAAGTTGTAGCGGGAGCAGCAACAGCAGCAGAGGGTTGTCTAATTCCAAGAGACTGCATGATCAGATTAAGTGCTTGTCCTGATGCAACCAGCTCTTCCATCACCGTTCCCAGTAGTAGTGTTGCTACAAAAAAAAAGGGAGAAGAGAGATTAGTAGTTTGTAAGTTAGTTGGAAAATATTGTTGACTTAGGGTATAGAAACATTAATTACCACAAAAGTTTGCCACCAAAGATCTGTCCTCTCATCAGGAACGTCTATTTGCTTTCCATGTTGTTCGAACAAACTTGTAGACAGAAGGGTCAACACCAAACCTGAGAGAAGAGAGAGTAAAATTAGATTCAGCCCATGAACAAACAAACACAATTGTAGTTCTTACAAACTAACCATAAAGCTCCATTGAGTTTACTTGGGTGGAGGTGTGGCTGGGATTCTCTTTCAGGAGCACTCAGCAATGCATCGAGAGCTTTGCTGGCTGTAGTAGTGTTGCCTGTGAAGATGCTGCGCTTGTAGAACGTGTGGCTCCTGGCGGTATGGCACTTAGTGGCATCCATCTTCGTTGCAGCTCTGCAGTTAGAAGCACAAAACAAACAAAAATAGCTGATGTTAATAACAAGTCAAGTAAACAAATCCACAAAATCTAGTTAAAGTTTAAACATAGAACAAAGCCAAGTTTAGAATCCAAATCTACAAATCCTGTCCATCTAAAACATGTTCTTAAGAGAGTGAAATGAGTAAAAGTTAAGATTATAGACTCAAATTCAACAATCCCCGAAGACTTTTCTCAAAAACATTTCCAGGGAAGCAAAATAATTAAAAAAAAAACGATGAGTTGAATCTACTAGCTCAGTTCATTAATCTTTACTTCTTCTTCCTTTTCCTTGTTTACAATAATCAATCAATTTTGTTGAATTGTTCCCTTTTTATGGCAGTAACCGAAGAACAACTCTCAATTATAAATCAATTTCGTTTGATATGTTGTAGAGTTACACACGATTAAAGCAAATACACAAGCTAACAAGAATAAAAAAAAACCTCAATTGAACGCTTACTCAAAATCAAAATCAAAACAGTAAAGAACAATATGAACAAATCTAATCCTGAAAACCCTAAACAGAAACAAAAATAAAAGATCTAAACAACCTTATAGAAAAATAGAATAGAGCATGGAGACAAAGAGAGAAAGAGATAGAACAAGTAAGGAATGAAAGAAGAAGAAAAAGCAGAAGAAGAAGAAGACAGATACCTGCTGGACCTGAATCGGAGGGCCCTGGGCGACGGTGGCCGAAGAGACTCTTTCTGTGGGTCAAGGAAGAGATCGATCAAATCGGATTTTGAGTTCGGCGACAGCAGCTTCAACGGAGGACAAGAAGAGGAGGGCTTTAGGTTTTTTTTTTTGCTTTTTTTCTCTGAGTGTCGATGATATGAACGAAGAAGCGGATAAGAAAAGGGTATATAATTAAAATTAAAATTACTATTTAGCAAAAATATTTCATTTTACCGGGAATTAACATTTGGGAAATTATTTAGTGGGATTGGTGGGAAAAATTGGGTTTAGCCGCCTAAACCAAAAAAAATTGATGTAAAAAAATTATTTAATTTGGTGTAGTGTAAATATAACAAATATATATATGTAGATATTCATAACAAATATATATACATATGTGTAAATATACACATTACATCTGTATCATATTCATAAATATGAAGACTATTAATTTCAAATTAAAATAATAGTGACAAAGTGTAAAATAAAAAATAAAGAAATTAACTTAATATATTATGAATAATCTATTATTCCAAATTTATAAAATAAAATTAATATAAACTACCAAATCTGCAATTCAACAAACAACCAATTCCACAATTCAACTAAAACAATGGAAAAGGCTCTCAAACTTCATTATAAATCAATATCATAAAACATTAATACTATTAAAAACATGCAAAAGAAAAAAAAAATTGTATAAAGAAAAGAACTCATACATCTCATTCTTTGGAGAAGTCACGAATTTGTCACGGATTGATTCAGTGGCAACAATGTGTAGTCACGATTTTGTCACGAACCATCTTCGTGGCAGAGTATTAGTCACAAGTTAGCTACCCGCATGATATCGTGGCTATAGAGTCTTCTTATTTTTCCATAGTACAGTGTGATGGGATGGATAGTTCCGTGGAATAACCACAAAACAGCCACGAAGTTATTCGTGTCTACTTAGCCACAAATTTTTTTGTGACATATCAGTGACAATATATTGTCACGTCGTTTATTCGTGATTATTTCGTAGCTAACTTGTCACGAAGTTGTTACGAAATCTTTTCGTGGTTTATTCGTGGCAAATAAATTTTTAGTCACGATGCTAGGTGACAAAAACGTGGCTATACGTTTTTTTTTTACTAGTGATCACTACCCTCCTTCTTGACTCTTCACAGCCACGTCTGCACACTTTTACACTAAGGTATGTCTTCCACGCTTTGTATCATAGCTTGTGGAGGGAGCACAAAGGACGGCGCCATGGAGATCCTGCAGTTCCGGCTCACAAAGCTAATTGTCATCGACAAAAATGTCTGGAATAGGTTCAGCACAATCATACAACTGGGCAGTCCGCGGATTACAATACTGGTTCTCTACCCGTAATTTAGCAAACGATTAAGTTACCCTATTTTTAGCATCCAAACTTCTACTCTCTAAGCTGCACTTCAGCACTTGTTGTAAACACTGTTTTTTTTGTTTTTGTTTTGTGGAATATACTTTTACATTCATACCAAAAAAAAAAAAAAACAATGTTGTAGTTGATTCGATCGCAAAGTCTGCATTATTAGCAGCAAACTCTTCCTCCTTTGGTGGAGGCCGTGGAGTGTAAACTTCGTTTATCTTTAATTCAGCGAGGTTGTTCTAAGAAAAAGAAAAAAACAATTAGCCACTTGACTAAAAACTCTAAAACATTTTTTCCCAAAAACTCTTTTTTTTTTTTTTTTGGTCTTATTGTGTATTTATTTTCTTTTACAATCTTACCAGAATACAATCTGTGCTGGAGAGCACAAGTTAAAATTCATTTTGTTTATTTTGTAATTTTTATCCAAAACATCGTATATGTAATTATTTTGTTTGTTTTAAAAATTTTTTTTGGATGAAATATTATGCCATGAAATATAATATGCTGAATATGACTTATAAAAATAACATCTACTTTAATAGATCTACATTTTGACCCTCTTTATTTTTTTCCTTTGTTTTTTTCTGGTCAAAGTTTCAAAATATATCAAGCCATAATGATATTGTACAGTAAAACCTCTATAAATTAATAATATTGGGACCATGACATTTTATTAATCTATAGTGATATTAATTTATCTATTAATTAATAATAATTATTTTATAGTATAAATTAATAGTTATTAATTTATAGATATATACTTTAATTGTTTAAAATTTTTTAAATTATGAATTGAGATAATTTTAGCAAAATAAGATTAGCCTTTAGGATGTTATCAGTTTAGAATTGAATTTGTAATATTTAGAAAACATTATTGACAATAAATTACATATAATCTATAAAACTATCAAAATGAAAATTGTGCATATGTAGAAATTGAAAACTTAAAAAAAACTTAGCTCTATTTTATGACATGTTATAAAATATTCTCTATCATTATAGTTTGAAATTACAACATAATAATTATTTATAGATATGAGTTTTAGAAGAAAATTCAAAATTTTAAAGTATACATATATCAACATATATATATATATATATTAACATGATTATTAATTTATTATATTATTGGGACCATATTTTACATGGGAATTTCAAAAAAATTATTATCTTATTATCTTATCAAATTTTGATATTTTTTACACTGGCCCAACTTGGGACAAGCAAAATTTATTAATTTATTAATTTATAGAGGTTTTACTGTATTCCTCCCAGTTTTTATTTATTTACTATAAGCCCATAATATTTGTAAATCATGTTTCCATAGTAATAGTTGTAGTCAGAATATATTAATATATACATTGCCTTAAAATTCTTTGCTAAAATAGTCAAACATAGTAATTATATTGATTTTTTAATAATCTACAGTAATTTTATTGCTTTCTCTTCTAGACAATGTAATATGTATATAAATAACAATCTTCTCAACCCCCAGAAAAGAAAAGTAATAAAATGTCTACAGAAATTATAATGGCTGTTATTATGAATCTTTTACTTCTTTTGTTGTCAGCAGCCCTAGTTCGTTCCGGTCCAAGTATGTTGCCTCTCAAATCTTTCAAGGTCATGCTTTAAAATAAAAAACTTGAGATACACGTCATGGATTAAGTTCGACATCGTCTTGTTTTTTGTTTTTGTTTTTGTAATAACATCTGTTGTCTTGTTTATATTTTTTGTCATAGATATCTTAACTTTTTTTTTTTTTGGGTCATTGACAGATAAGTGGAAACGCAACGTACGATTGCATTGATATTTACAAGCAACCAGGACTTGATCATCCATTACTCAAAAACCACACAATCCAGGTGCTTAGACGTTTGAGATAATCTTCTTCTACGTACATAATTACTTTCATAAAACGTGATTTCAAATTTTGACTGTATATACATGCATTATTGTTTTTTTAAAGATGAAACCATCAGTCTCAAGATTTGAATTTAAGAATCAAACTGACAACAACAAAACGTATAAGCCAAAAATTAGATGTCCAGACGGAACCGTTCCTATATTAAGAAATTCAAAAGAATACATAACAAAAGCACAATATTTCCAACCGCTGTCGCACGATCATCCCGGAGCACATGTAATTAAGCACTCATCCTCTCTCTTAATTAATAAATATAATAATTTTAAAAAATAGATATTTAATTTAAATAAATACATGTACACATATTTGTATGTCTTTCTAACTGGTACTTGGTAGATTGTTGGAGTACGATCAAATAATGGTCCATTTCGTGGTATAGAAGCTTGGTTTAATGGTTATACGTTAAACATCAGCAAAGATCAAGCCTCATATAGTGAAATATATATAGGCAGTGGATCGGATAAAGAGGTCAATTTTATCCAAGCAGGTTTTATGGTACATTTTTTTACATTTAATTGTTTTTTTTTTTGTTTTCTATCAATTCATTAATATTAGGTTATATACTAAACTGTGCAAATACTTTTTGACAGATAAACCCAAGTATATTTGGTGATGGACGTGTTTGGACATATGGATTTTGGCATGTATGAATTCCGTTAATTGTGTATACAATGTCTATGTTGAAATCCTTAACATATTAATAGTTAATATAGATTTTATAGGGTAAAGATGGGAAAGGATGTTACAATACCGCTTGTCCAGGGTTTGTTCAAGTTTCGCATGAAGTTCCCTTAGTCGAACCCTTTGACCTTAAGCCAGGAGTCCCTGTCTGGTTGCATTGTTCCATCCATCAAGTATTTTTCTAATTTAATATACAATTTCCCATTTTTTTACTAAAATGTTTGAAGGCTTTTTTAATTTTCATTAGTTGTTTTTTCTTCTTTTCCAAATTTTTATGCAAGTTTTATACATCAGTCACTAAGTTTTATATATTTGATTATAATAGTATAACATGTGTAGTAACATGTGTAGTATGCAATAAATTCTTTGCTTTTATAGTAAAATGATTATCAATTTAATTTAATGCCTTTTTTATTAATGCATACATTTGTTTTGTCTCTTTTGATACATAAACAGGATAAACAAACAGAAAACTGGTGGTTAACATTTTTTTCAAAACCTAATGTAGATATTGGTTATTGGCCAAAAGAGTTATTTAACCTTATAAATAATGGTGCAAATGTCGTTGGAGTTGGAGGTGTGGTTCAGGCTTCTCCTTCAGGTTCAAGCCCTCCGATGGGTACTGGTTTATTTCCAACCGGAGACCGAAGAGCATCAGCAATGTTTACAAATATTGAAGCCTTAAATTCCAACTATGAGCAGCGTAAAATCAGTTCTTTTCATATGGAGAAGTTGCTAGATAGTCCCAACTGTTATGGGCTAAGAATTGGTAAGGTAAAACCATTCCATCGTACTCTACTCGGTTTCTTTTTCAATTATGGTGGCCCGGGAGGAAACTCTTGTGGAGTTTAACATTGCAAATGTAATTGTTAAAGTACTTGAGATTTAATAAAATTATTCTAAATAAATAATATGATATTTGCATACACTTAAGTTCTTATTTAATTTTTTTTTCTCAAGCTGTCAAACTTGAATGCTAGCAGTCTTAATTACAAATTTTATATTTTTTTTTTTGTCTTTGTCTTTGTCTTTGAATTCTCCATTCATATTACTAGCTCCATCATACCCCTGTCCTCTAAGCTTTTTCAAACTCAATCCATATTTTGCAAATAAAAAATCAATAGCATACTTCAGAGATAAAGAAGATGTCTTCTTGACATGAATAATGCCAATAAATCTTTCTTTGACTATCCCATACTTATCAACAAAGCAAAACACCACTGCCATTTGCTCTTTGTCTGATACATCGACAGATTCATGTACCAGCAAACTAAAGACATCATTATCCATTTTTTCAATAATAGATTTAGTTACCTCTTCCGAAAAGCAATGTACAATGTCTTTTTGAATTGGAGGAGATGTCATCTTATTATTCTTAGGAGCATTATGCAGCTTGCAGCACAAATTTTTTTACAGCCTCATTCTGACCAGCTGTATATTTCAGAAGCTCTAAAAAACTACCTCTATTTGCTGACTCATCTGACTCATCATGACCATGAAATGATAATCCTTGATGTAACAAATGTCTAGAAACATCAATAGAAGCATTCAATCGGATTCGGTAATCATTTTTCACAACATGGCTTTGCTTATGAAGAGCATGCTTGATAGACTGACATTGTCTCATCAAATACTCACATTTCCTTTTGGCATTTTTGTGAAAAGTATTCAAACCATCTCCCACATGTTGATCCAACCCCTTATTCCAACCACAAAAACCAGTTGATACAAAACTATCACTCCCACCTTGATTTTGAGCTTGATCTCTAAATAAGTAACAACACAAGTAAAAAGCTTTATCTGTCTTCAAGCTATATTCTAACCAATCTCCATACTTATCAAACCATTTTGGATTAAAAAGTCGTAGTACTCCTCCAATTTTTGTTTGTTTAAAATTATGATCACGAGGTTGACAAGGTCCTCTGGTCAAATACATACGCCCTACTTCATCCCTTTGGTTAGGATAATAAGTTAGAATACCTTTTCTTTTTGATGGATCCCATGGCAAATCATCCAAATCAATATTAGACGGTGGATTTTTCCTCTTCACAAAACGATCCATCAAGTTGTTATGATCTTATCTGACTGAGCTTGAAAAATAAACAAAGATGAAGCAGCCCTTCCACTAGAAAAAAAAAATATGCAAAGAAGAAGAAGCTGGATCGTTTTTAGGTAAACGATACGACAATCACAAACTAATTTATTAATGGGCCTAATTATATTATATGTACTTCAAATATATTTTATTGGGCTTAAAAATTATAAAGTAATGTATCGTAAAAAATTTACAGGGTCAATTGTCTTGTTGGAAATGGGTCAATGTAAACTTTTAAATTTATAGGGGTCAATTGTTTTGTTGGACATGGGTCAATGTAAAATTTTTAATTGAAGTTCAATATATTTTTTTTAATCCATCAGGGTCAGTTAACCCCTATGGTTCTTCTCTCCCTCTGCCTTTGATGAGAGCCAAAAACTAATCAACAAAACTATAAAATACTTTCTAGCAACATTTTAAAAAAATTTCACTTATTCACTTTTGATAATTTTATTGAAGTCTTCAAAATTATTTATAAATTAGAATCCAATAACACCCTCTAAATTTGTTAAGATTTTAAATGACTTTTCATCAATCACAAACTAATAACAATAAACTTTATCAGAGTTTAACAAAATCTTGATCTAATAACAACAGATTCTACATAACATTTAGGCTATGAATGTCAACAGGTTTTTCATTTGGTTTTTTTGTTTTTAGATTTTGGTTTTTGAATTTTGGTTTTAAAATTTTTGGTTTTTGGTTTTTTCTGTATATTTAAAAATTAATAAATCAAAAAGTCAAAAAAAAAACGTACCACTGAAAATAAAGATTTTCCACAAATCTCAATATTATGGTTTTTAGTTTCTCTTTGAAATTTGGAAAAACCACTTAGAAACTATTTTCCCTAATTTTTAGGGAATCCAATTTTTTAAGATCTTGAATTGTGAGAAAATAGATTTAAAAAAAATCAAAAACCAAAATCCATCTAAACACTAGTTACCATTCAAATCCTTAAACTCTTTAAAACTCTATTCAAATCTCAAACCAATAACCCACTAAAACACTTTTTGCCAACTCTTTTTTTTGTCAACACAATAACGACAATTAATTTCTTTATTTAATTTACAATCTAATAAGCTTAATAAATATTTAGCTCATTGTTTCTTTTCTTCTTCTTTTTTTTCTGGTCAAAGTTTCAAAATATATTAAGCCATAATGATACTGTATTCCTCCAAGTTTTTATTTAATATTTTTGTATCTAATGTTTTTCCATAATAGTTGTAGTTAGAATATAGAATAAATACATTGCCTTAAAAATTCTTTCTTAAAGTAGTCAAACATAGTAATTATATTGCTTGTTATAAATAATCTAATTATATTGCTTTTCTCTTCTAGACAACGTAATATGTATATAAATAACAGTCTTCTCAACCTCGAGAAAATAAAAGTAATAAAATGTCTACAGAAATTATAATGGCTCTTATTATGAATCTTTTACTTCTTTTGTCCTCAGCAGCCCTAGTTCGTTCCGGTCCAAGTATGTTGCCTCTCAAATCTTTTAAGGTCAGCTTTAAAATAAGAAACTTGAGATACACGTCATGAATTGAGTTCATCATCGTCTAGTTTTCTGGTTTTTTATAATATCTGTTGTGTTGTTTATATTTTGTCATAGAAATCTTAACTTTTTTCTCGGGCATTGGCAGATAAGTGGAAATGTAACGTACGATTGCATTGATATTTACAATCAACCAGGACTTGATCATCCGTTACTCAAAAACCACACAATCCAGGTGCTTAGATGTTTGAGAAATTCTTCTCCTACGTACATAATTACTTTCATAAAATGTAAATTAAAATTTCACTGTATGCAATATTGTTTTTTTTTTTTTTTTTTTTTTTTTTTTTTTTTTTTTTTTTTTTTTTTAAAGATGAAACCATCAGTTTCAAGATTTGAATTTAAGAATCCAACTGACAACAACAAAACATATAAGAAGAAAATTAGATGTCCAGACGGAACAGTTCCTATATTAAGAAATTCAAAAGATTACATAACAAACCCACAATATTTCCATCCGCTGTCTCACGAACGCCCTGGAGCACATGTAAGCATTTATTCCCTCTCCTAATTAATAAATCTAATAATTTTTAAAGAGTATATTTACTTTAAAATAAAAATATATGCACACATTTGTATGTCTTTCTAACTGGTACTTGGTAGATCACTGGAGTACGGTCAAATAATGGCCCATTTCGTGGTGTAGAAGGTTGGTTTAATGGTTATGCGTTAAACATCGGCAAAGATGAAGCATCATATAGTGAAATATATATTGGCAGTGGATCGGATGAAGAGGTCAATTTTATCTCAGCAGGTTTTATGGTATGTTTTTTATATTTAATTGGTTTTTTTTTGTTTTTTTATCAATTCATTAATATTGGGTTATATAGTAAACTATGCAAGTACTTTTTGACAGATAAATCCAAGTGTATTCGGTGATGGACGTGTTTGGTCATATGGATTTTGGCATGTATGAATTCTGTTAATTGTGTATACAATGTATATGTTGAAATCCTTAACATATAAAATAGTCAATATGGGTTTTATAGGGTAAAGATGGGAAAGGATGTTACAATACCGCTTGTCCAGGGTTTGTTCAAGTCACGCGTGAGGTTCCCTTAGTCAAACCGTTTGACCTTAAGCCAGGAGTCCCTGTTTGGTTGCGTTATTCCATCCATCAAGTATTTTCCTAATTTAATATATGATTTCACATTTTCTTACTAAAATGTTTGAAGGTTTTCTTTACTATATTCATTAGTTTTTTTTTTTCCAAATTCTTATGCAAGTTTTTTACCCAACAAAAACTTAGTGATTGATGTATTTGATTATAATGGTATAACATGTGTAGTAACATGTGTAGTACGCAATAAATACTTTGCTTTTAAAGTAACATGATTATCAATTTAGCACATATTATTTTATTTAATACCCTTATTTTATTAACACATAAATTCGTTTTGTCTCTTTTGATACTTAAACAGGATAAATATACAGAAAACTGGTGGATAACACTATTGTCAAAACCTAACGTAGATATTGGTTATTGGCCAAAAGAGTTATTTAACCTTTTAAATAATGGTGCAAATGTAATTGGAGTTGGAGGTGTGGTTAAGGCTTCTCCTTCAGGTTCAAGCCCTCCGATGGGTACTGGTAAATTTCCAACTGAAGACGAAAGAGCATCAGCAATGTTTACAAATATTGAAGCCTTAAATTCCAACTATGAGCAGCGTAAAATCGATTCTTTTCATATGGAGAAGTTGCTAGATAGTCCAAACTGTTATGGGCTAAGTATTGGTAAAGGCAAACCATTCCAACGTACTCAACTCGGTTTCTTTTTCAATTATGGTGGCCCGGGAGGAAACTCTTGTGGAGTTTAACATTGCAAATGTAATTGTTAAACTTGACATTTAATAAAATTATTCTAAATAAATAATATGAAATTTGCATACACTTAAGATCTTCTTTTTTTTTGTTCTCAAGCTGTCCAACTTGACTGCTAGCAATCTTAATTACAATATATATATGTAGCCTAGAGTTATACAAAATGGACAATAATCAATAGATTCTACTCAAAATTAATACACATGCATGTTATTTTGTATGACCATTTCTTTTTATTATTTATAACTATTCTTTTATATCATACTTTATCAATTGAGAAGTACAAATATGAAACTAACCTTATAATGAGTAAAAAATTACACTGTCATGCCATTGGTCTTAAAGCAATGTTTGTTGTAAATTAGAGAGTTTAGGGAGTAAATCTCTTAGGTTATTATTGATAGGAATCGAGGTTACAACAAGTATATATAGTGTTACAAGTCCTAAGCTATAAACCAACATACTAATGCTATCGCCGATGGGCTTCGACTAACGGGCCGAAGGCTCTCGACCAAGTGTGGTCGAGGGGCCGAGTATGCGCGGACTGGATAGGTGGGCCGGTCGATGGAGTCCACTAAGTGTTTTACAACACTCCCCCTTGGACGATATGACCGTGCCTATGTTGGACGGGATCGCAGCAATGTGCTTAGGGGATGCTGCCTCATTAAAACCTTACCAGGAAAACCCATTGGGACAAAACCTTAGTGAAGGAAAAAGAGTACAGCACACATTGCTCCCCCTGTTCCAAACATCACTCCAAGTCCTTAAGCCTCCGCATTCCAATCTGGTGCGTGAGCTTCCTGAATGTCGTTGTCGGTAATGCCTTGGTGAAGAGATCGGCTGACTTGTCGCATGACTGAACTTGCACCACTTGAACTTCTCTGGCCTTTTGTAGTTCATGTGTATAGAAGAACTTTGGCAGGATGTGCTTCGTCCGATCTCCCTTGATGTAACCTTCTTTGAGTTGTGCGATGCAGGCTGTATTGTCTTCATAGATGACCGTTGCTGATTTGTCTATGTCCATGCCACTGTCTGTCCGAATGTGCTGAGTCATTGACCGCAACCAAACACACTCACGGCTGGCTTCATGCATGGCTAGGATCTCCGCGTGATTTGAGGATGTGCCTACTAGAGTCTGCTTCATAGAACGCCAAGAGATCGCTGTACCACCATGTGTAAACACATAACCTGTTTGTGACTTACCATTGTGTGGGTCGGACAGATAACCTGCATCAGCAAAACCAACTAAACCTTCTTTGTTATGGTTAGTGTAAAATAAACCAAAGTCTGTCGTTCCTTGTAGGTAACGCAGAACATGTTTTATACCATTCCAATGCCTTATGGTCGGACAAGAACTGTATCTTGCCAGAAGGTTTACTGCGAAGCATATGTCAGGTCTAGTGTGGCTAGCCAAAAACATTAATGCTCCTATAGCACTGAGGTAAGGCATTTCAGGACCAAGAATTTCTTCATTGTCCTTCTTAGGAGCAAATGGATCTTTATCCACTTCTACACTTCTCACAACCATTGGGCTAGTCAATGAGTGAGCTTGCTCCATATTAAATCTCTTGAGTACCTTTTCTGTGTATGCCTTTTGATGCACAAGGATCCCATTTTTTATGTACTCAAGCTGCAACCCCAAACAGAATTTTGTCTTGCCTAGGTCTTTCATCTCAAACTCTTTCTTGAGATATCCTACTGTTTGGGCGATTTCCCCAGAGGTTCCAAGGATGTTTAAATCATCCACATATACTGCTATTATTACAAATCTCTTATTCGCGAATTTCTTTATGAATATACAAGGACTTATCGGGTCATTCCTATAACCTTCCTTGGCTAAATATTCACTTAGCCGGTTATACCACATTCGACCACTTTGTCTCAGTCCATAAAGCGATTTGTCTAGCCTTATGCAGTATTGGTCTTTAGAACCCTTCTTATCTTTGAGTTCTATACCCTCTGGTAATCTCATATAAATTTTATTATCCAGTGGACCGTATAGATATGCAGTTACAACATCCATTAACCGCAAATCTAAACTTTCTTTTATGGCCAGACTTATTAGATATCTAAAAGTCGTTGCATCCATCACAGGGGAGTATGTCTCCTCATAATCTATGCCAGGTCTTTGAGAGAATCCTTGTGCTACGAGCCTTGCCTTGTATTTAAAAATCTCGTTTCTCTCATTTCTCTTTCTTACAAAGACCCATTTATGTCCAACTGGTTTAATTTCTGGTGTTATCCTTAAGGTCGGACCAAACACACTTCTTTTCTTTAAAGAGTTTAGCTCCACATCAATGGCTTCTTTCCATTTAAGCCAATCTTTGCTTTGTGTACACTCTAGTATAGATGTGGGCTCATGATCCTCATTTATTTCAAGTGCTACCTTGTATGCAAATATATTATCAATGTCGACATCTTTTCGGTTCCATTGTATTCCAGACATTATATAGTTTATCGAGATCTCATTGTTGTCAACTCCTTCAGGCTCTTAAGGTTCAGCGTCCTGAGCCTCATTTGGTGCCGTAGGAGTTTCCGTGACAACGTCTGACTTTTCTATAATTCCCTTAGCCTCGGTCTGTTTTGCACTCTTTGTTTTCCGAGGATTCTTATCTTTGGAACCTAATGGTCTACCCCGTTTCAAACGTGGCATAGACTCTGTAGCAACTTGATTATTGTGTTCCTTGTGAACATCAATACGTACTGGTGCATTGCAAGCTGGTATGTACGATTTTGTTACTCTTTTCGGGTCAGCAAAGGAATCTGGCAATTGATTAGCTAGCTGTTGAAGATGTATAATCTTCTGAACTTCTGCATCACATGCTATAGTTCGAGGATCTTGCCATTCTAAGGATGTTTGATTCCATGTCAATTCTTTGCTCAGCTTGCTGGTCTCCCCACCTAGCATAGGGAATTCGGACTCAATAAATTGACAGTCCGCGTATCTGGCCTTGAACAGGTCTCTTGTCAGTGGCTCGAGATACCTTATTATGGTGGGAGACTCATACCCCACATATATTCCCATTCTCCTCTGTGGTCCCATCTTTGTTCTCTGTGGTGGAGCAATTGGTATATAAACGGCACAACCAAATGTCTTAAGATGGGATAAGTCTGGCTCTTGACCCGATAGGAGTTGGGATGGGGAATATTTGTGTTCACTAGATGGCCTGATGCGTATAAGTTCTGCTGCGTGTAAGACCGCGTGTCCCCAAGCCGACACAGGAAGCTTCGATCGCATTAACAATGGTCGAGCTATCAATTGTATTCGTTTAATGAAGGATTCAGCTAATCCGTTTTGTGTATGTACATGTGCCACAGGATGTTCCACACTCACCCCCATGGACATACAGTAATCATTAAACGCTTGGGATGTAAATTCACCAGCATTATCTAGACGTATAGTCTTAAGTGAAAAGTCCGGAAAATGTGCTCTTAATCGAATGATTTGAGCTAAGAGCTTAGCAAATGCTAAGTTTCTCGTGGATAACAAGCATACGTGAGACCATCTGGTTGATGCATCTATCATCACCATGAAATATCGAAATGTCCCACTAGGTGGGTGTGTTGGTCCACATATGTCACCTTGTATCCTTTCCAGAAAATGCAAAGTCTCTCTTGTGACTTTTACTGGTGATGGTCTTACAATAAGTTTCCCTTGTGCACATGCCACACATGTGAGATTCTTAGGGAGAACTTTTCTTTCTTTAAGGTTGTGCCCTTTTGAACTCTTTATTAATTTACGCATCATGTTAGTTCCCGGATGGCCAAGCCGGTCATGCCATAAAGTGAAACTTTCTTTGTATATTTTGTGCTTAGCCAAATTGGCTTCTATCATGTTAATCTTAGCATGGTAGAGACCAGAGGCTAGGGCAGGTATAGTCTCTAGGATCTTCTTTTGTCCTTTCACATTTTCTGTAATGTAGAGGAACTCTTTAGATCCTTCACCCTTGGTTTCAATATGATAACCATTTGACCTTATGTCTTTAAAACTCAATAAGCTTCTCTTAGAGCTGGGTGAATATAAAGCATCACATAACTCAATATGAGTTCCGTTAGGCAACAATATGTGTGCTTGGCCGTAGCCTTCTATAAGGTTTGCTATACCCGCAATTGTATTAACATTTGCACTTTTCATTATAAGATTTATGAAATATCTCTTATCTTTTAGTATGGTGTGGCTGGAGCCACTATCCACTACTAGTTCACTCATGTCCTCGGCCATGTCTTAACACCACAAGGATTCTGACTGGAATTGATCTGGGAGCTAAAGACCTCAGATATCTCTTGACCACGAAGCACGAACAGCTTCCCCACGAACAGCTCCTTGCTTCCCGCGAACAGCTTCTCGCACTCACCCCCGATCAACGAACCGCGAACAGCAAACCTCGACCAAGCTGTCGAGAGAACTTTGATCACAAGCTAAGGATTGCTTGTGAACAAGAGGATCTTCGAACAGGAAGGATTTGATCTCGGATGGAAGTAAGAACAAGAAGTCTAGGGTTTTAGGGTAAGAGAGAATAGACGGCTGCTTTAGGGTTTAGGGATAGAGGCTATCGTGCTGATAACGTGTTGTAAATTAGAGAGTTTAGGGAGTAAATCTCTTAGGTTATTATTGATAGGAATCAAGGTTACAACAAGTATATATAGTGTTACAAGTCCTAAGCTATAAACCGACATACTAATGCTATCGCCGATGGGCTTCGACTAACGGGCTGAAGGCTCTCGACCAAGTGTGGTCGAGGGGCCGAGTATGCGCGGACTGGATAGGTGGGCCGGTCGATGGAGTCCACTAAGTGTTTTACAACAATGTTTAATTTTTCAGTTAAAGGTAAAAATATAATTTTAATATAAGACTAACAAAATATTTTAAATAATTATTAATTTCTAAAAAAATATTTTCCCTCTCTAATTAATTACGGAAGAAAATTAAGTTTTAATTAAAAAAATTGTAAACCAATCAGAATTTTCAAAAGTAAGATTTTATATTAAGTACTAGGTTTTCACCCGTGGTACACCGCTGGACTAAATTATAAATTAATGTATTTTAAATAATAATTTTTTAATTTATTTAGTTTTCAAATTCCCAATTAATTAAGTTTTATCTAATTAATTTATAATTTTGTTTATAATTTTTTTTTCTTCTTACGTTTTATACAGTTTATAACCTGTAAGAGCAACAACAAACATACCTAACATAATCGCTGTAGATGGCGAACCGCTGGTTCCCTACGGATCGAAGTTTCAGCCAATACCCTGATTCAGCTATGGCTGAAGCCAGCCCCAATCGTCCCCCTCCCTTCCCCCCGACCCTCCTGACTCCAAACCCGTTCCTTCCTTATTTGACTTTCTTCCCCTTTCCCCAAATTCTACCTTCTCCTCTTCACACTCCCCCCTCCAACACTCTCCTCAAACTGCTTACATCGAGCATGACAGAGTGGTTATAGCGCTCCCTGTCCAACACAAATCAACTCCTATGGTAGTGAATCCCCAGGCTCAAGCTCTCATTGACACTTACCATCAATCTTTGAAACTAAACCCTAGATCTAGTAACAGTGCTATAGTACCCTTGAAAGTTGCAGCTCAAACTGATGGCCTCTTAGCTCGAGCTTTGCCAAAGGTTACTCGACGAGTAATTGGTCAAGATTCAGCAACAACAACCCCTCTAATCTCCATGAAGTCTCACCAAACTATTGAACCTACCACAACGAGTTCCTCGGGGGAAGCAGTCGTGCACCCAAGTGAAACTGGATCTCCCCAAACTGGATCTCTCCAAACAAACTGTTCTCCTACCACTCTTCCACCTTTGCTCCCAAGCCCACATCCGATTATCCCCACTCCACCTCCGCAAACAGAACCTTCTCCTGCAGCTCAACCACTAAACCCTTCCCATTCTTCTGCCCCAATACAATTACAACCTCCTTCTACTGGCCATCCAAAACCTATAACGATGGCCCAGAAACTCAAAAAGGTCTCCGACAGATCGCTACAGAGACTTGCTCCTCCTACTTATTCCTCTGAAGGGAAGCCTAGGATTGTCATTCCAGATTCAGTGTTTGAAGAAGGAGCACAAATTCATAAAGACTTCATCATAGGAAGGTTTAAAGGGAGACTTCCAACTTACAAGCATATCCAGAGCGTCCTTAGCCACATGTGGGGACGCGGACAAAGGCTTGAGGTGCACCTGAACCACGCCAACAACTCCATGATAGTAAGACTACCAAATGACTACATTCGAACAAAGGTCCTTAAGAAGAAGCTATGGTACATAGGAGAATGCATGTTCCTTGTTGCTCAGTGGGACTCAACTGGTGGTGCAAAAACTGACTTGGATGCTATCCCCATTTGGGCACATCTTAAGGGCATGCCTTTCGACCTAATGCACCAAAAAGGGATAAGTCTAGTGGCGGGTCTGGTTGGTGAACCTAAAGAAATGGACGAATTCACACAAAACTTGGTCAGTATCTCTGAAGCACATGTTCAGATAGAAAGGAATCTAAGTCAACCATTACCTTCCTCGGTTGAAATTGAACGATCAAATGGTGAAGTCATCACCATTGCAGTCGAATACCCATGGATTCCTCCCACATGTTCTCACTGCAAGGAAATCGTACATGTTGTTTGATACTGCCCTAGTGTTGCCCCAACTTGGACTCCTGCACAACATCCAAAACCGATGTTAAATCGAAAAAGCAAAGAACCTTCTGAAAAGGGTAAAGAACATGTGGTTACTTCTCCCACTACTACCGCTTCTGTGGCTGCTGATGTGGCCGGTTGTTCCAATGACCCCGCAAAGGCTCCCTCAATTCTGTCAAACCACAACAACAATGTCACTACATCAAAAAATGACCCAAACCAGCATTCTCAAAATTCTTCTCCTGTACCAATGGATAAATCCTCCTCACCTTTGCCTCTGTCAAAAACAACTGTCACCAACCCTTTTGAAGTCCTAGCTAATCCAGCTTCTCATACTATCCCACATCCTCCACCTTCCTCCACAATTTCAGCTAACCCTCAACCTACCCCCTCCCCTAACCCTTCTACTGTGTCCACATCCCTATTGGAACCTTCAAACATTACTCATTCTCTTCCCGTGGTGTCTCCTCCCTCCATGGGAGAGACTCCTCACCGCTCCTAAACCCCCCTAACCCTTAACCATGTATATAAAACCATTTTTTTGGAACATCGGAGGTCTAAATGATCTGGATAAACATCGACCTTTTTCTAACTGGCTTGCTACCTATAAGCCTCTTTTTGGTGCTATCTTGGAAACCCATATCAAGGAACCAAATTTGAACAAAGTTATGAACCTTACTTGTCCTGGTTGGCAATTTGTCTCTAACCATGCTTCTGATCCGGATGGTAGAATAATCATCGTGTGGAATTCTCCTGCCAATATTACAGTCCTTCATCAATCGAGGCATATGATAACCACTGAAGTCAGAATTCAAGGAGGGCATAGATTTATTTTCACAGCTTTATATGCTCCTAATTTTGGTGATGAACGTACTGACCTTTGGTGCGAGATGATCAATCTTCAGCAAAGTCTCCAGCTAGATTCTCAACCTTGGCTTCTTGGAGGGGATTTCAATCAAATCATTCATCCAGCTGAGCACTCAAACCCGAATGTCGATCACTGGTCCTTGTGTATGTTAGAGCTTCGTGATTGCCTCTTGCAAATGGAACTGTTTGACCTTCGTCATCAAGGTCCCCTCTTCACATGGTCCAATAAAAATCCCTTAAACCCTATAGCAAAAAAACTAGATAGACTACTAGTTAACAACCACTGGCTTGCCTTATACCCCAATAGTGTGGCTTCTTTTCTAGCTTCAGAAGTCTCTGACCATTCACCCTGTCTCCTCAATCTAGCAACCTCCCTCCCGTCTGCTGGGACCAAACCTTTCAAATTCTTTAACTTCCTAACCTCTCATCCCCAATTCCTCCAAACGATTGAGGCTGCATGGATCTTGGCTGGAACTTTACATCCCTTGGAAACAAGTTTAGCTGTCTTGAGTGCTAAGCAGAAAACAATAAAGAGAGATCTTAAAACACTTTCCAGAGATAATTTTTTGGATATTCAGACTCGAGTGCGAGAGGCTAACCTTTTATTGAACAATGTGCAGGCACAAGCGATGGCCACACCTTCCTCTGATCTTTTCCAACAAGAACGTGCTCTTCAAACTCGATGGGAGTTCCTCAGAAAGATTGAAGAAGCTTATTTCAGACAAAGATCTCATATCAACTGGTTAAAAGAAGGGGATTAGAACACATCTTACTTTCATCGAATGACCTTAACCAGAAACGCATTCAATGCCATTAGATCCTTCTCCTCGGCTTCAGACACTTTAGTGGATGACCCTCTGGAAATGAGGCGAATAGTAGTAGCACACTTCCATTCCATTCTTGGTGCCCACTCTCTGCCACCAATCGCTGTCTCTCTCAACTGGCTCCAAAATATCATCCAATACCATTGTTCACCTGAGCTGAAACAAACTATGATAAAGCTTCCCACATCAGAAGAGATTAAGAGAGTGATGTTTAAAATCAGTGGAATTAAGGCTCCAGGTCCTGATGGGTTTACCTCAACATTCTACAAGACTGCTTGGAAAATTCTTCGCTCGGATGTTACTGGTAGCATTATGCAGTTCTTTCAATCAGCTTTCCTCCCGGCGGCTGTGAATGCAACTATCCTTGCCCTAATCCCCAAGACCCCTGGTGCATCTTTTATCTCGGACTTTAGACCTATATCCTGCTTAAACACTCTTTATAAAGTCATCTCAAAGCTCCTTGTCTCACGGTTGAAGCCTATACTCCCTTACTTGATTCAGAAGAACGAAACTGCATTCATTAAAGGGAGGTTGTTAGTTGAGAATACACTGCTAGCTACAGACCTGGTTAATGGTTATCAAAGAGAAAAAGGTCCTAAGCGTATTACTATCAAGGTAGATATTGCAAAAGCGTTTGACACGGTTAGATGGGAGTTTATTTTCAGTTGTTTGCGAGGAATAGAAGTCCCTGAACTTTACCTCAGATGGCTAAAAGCGTGTGTTTGTACTCCGTCTTTCTCTGTGGGCTTCAATGGCGTTGTTCACGGCTACTTTAAAGGGTGTAGAGGTTTGTGACAGGGAGATCCACTCTCACCTTATCTCTTTGTTCTTGTCATGAACTGTTTATCAGTCATGTTAGATAAAGCAGCTGAGGAGGGTAAATTCAAATACCACTACAATGTCAGAGGTTAAGGCTCACACACCTGTGTTTCGCTGACGACCTCCTGATCTTTACTGATGAATCCCTCTCGTTTGTGCAAAGTGTCCTCCAAGTACTAAAATCATTCGAAGAGGCCTCAGGACTTGCGATCAGTCTTCCCAAGACAAGCTTCTTTGCATCTGGACTACAATAACCTAAAATTGATCAAATCAAGACATCATCAGGCATTGCTCATGGCCAACTCCCTATCCGCTATTTGGGAATTCCACTATGCACCAAAAAGCTTACACTGCTTGACTGTGCTCCTCTCATCCAGCGTGTAAAAGCAAAACTCAATAGCTGGTCGACCAGAACTCTCTCTTTTGCAGGGCGGTTGCAAATGCTAAATACTGTCATAGCTGGTATCACAAACTTCTGGTGCTCAGCTTTGGTCCTGCCAAAGAAATATATTGACACTTTGAACTCTCTTTGTGGAATGTTCTTCTGGAAGGGCTCTCTTGAGGGACACCATTCAGCGCGAGTTGCTTGGAGCACGGTTGTCACTGCAAAATCAGAAGGAGGGTTAGGCATACGAGATCCAAGAAAGTGGAACAAGGCTTGTCTAATAAAACTTATCTGGTTGCTTTTCTTTAGGTCTGGGTCGGTATGGGTAGTTTGGTTTAAAGACGCTGTACTTGCTGGTAACCTGAGCAATTTTTGGGTCAGAAAGCCAAGTAACCAACACTCTTGGATAGCCAAAAAACTTTTGAAGATAAGAGAAGAAGCTTCCCCTTGGATAACGATGAAGCTTGGTAATGGACGAAGATGTCGCTTCTGGTCAGATCGTTGGTGTAAGCTAGGGCGAATGAGCGACTTCTTGAGCAGGGAATTGTCTATAGGTATCCCCCAAAATGCAGTCCTGGCGGATCTATGGAGAAGAGGGAGCTGGAGATTACCACCGGCAAGGTCGGAGGCTCAAGTCAGCTATCAAGTTGAATTATCGGCTCTTCAATTAACAGAGGAGGAAGATTCACATACCTGGTGGATCAATGATCGTTTGAAGGACAGTCAATCTACCGGAAGGATTTGCTCAGCGTTAGGCGAAGAGATGCCTTCGGTGCCGTGGCATAAGATTGTTTGGACTTCAGGAGGAATCCCCAAACACAATTTTCTAACCTGGCTGATTATGTTGAACAGGTGCCCAACTCGAGACCGACTATTGCAATGGGGACTTGATAGACAGGTTTTCACCCAAGGTATCAATCCCCTATGCAGTTGTAGTACAAAGGGTTATCAATCCAAATGGTAGTGTATTGCTAGCAGGAAGGATATGATCAGTACAATACAAGTCAAGCCAAGCAATTAGGGTTTGGTTCTAACAATCCTAAAATAATCAAAGTAGAAGAATATAAACAAGTAAACAAAACGACCTAAGCACTCGATGCAAGCAATCGAGTACAAGATCGAGTGGGGTGATCGAGTATGCAAGTGAGATATGAACAGCTCGAGGTATTACTCGATACAGGTTATCGTGTACCTGATCGGGTAAGTGGTCGAGTAAGTAAAGAAAATGCAAATAAATGAAATACGAAAGTTCCTAAGGATGGGGGTTAACGAATCCTAAGTGTTCTAGACCAATACGGATGCCTTACATGCCTCAAGCAATTATTTCCTAGACAATGAACCTCTAAGACCTTGTCACCACACTTTCGCACTAGCAACAATCAACCTTGAACACATTACCACGCTGTCGCAATAGCAATATGAACAAGCAGGCATTAAGAACGATTCATTATTGTCAGTAGACTTAAACTCATCTAATTTTGTTACTCAGAGTTAAGTAAACCTCTAGCATTGGCTAAATCAAGCATTTTATCTACTCCTTTCGGCCTGTAGCATTTGTAAACGCCCTAGATCTAATCTCAACCTTTCGGTCTGTTGACAACATTAAGAACACCAACCTAGAAGGAACATCACAATCAACTAAAGCATCCTAACCGATCAAAAACACAAAATCATCTATCCCATCCCTAGAAACTTTTCTACACTACTCGGACATAGAAACGAATAACAAAGCAATCAAAATGAATGAAAATGACATTGTATTAAAAGATAGAGTAGAGTAGAAAGAGTATAAGATATAAATCTAAGAAAACTACAAAATAAAAATGCAAAACAAGAAAAAATATGTTGAGTCCCTCAGTTCTCTCACAGAAGCTCTCGCTCTCTGGTATGAGGGTTTGCGGCGTGCTAGTTTGCAAGCTAGGGGAAGAAGGGGTTTAGATATGGAAACTATTTGACCTAGCTTCCCAGACCTGCCCGATGGTCTACTCGATGGGGTACACGAGGGTGAAATCGGGTTACTCCTCGGGTGGATCTTTGGGTTCCTCTTCACACTCCTGGATCCTCTTTGATCGTGTTGGGGTTCGGACTTGTTCTTGTAGCTCGATGGCTCCTTTGGGTACATGCTCGAGTTGTCCTTGTTTTTTCCCATTTTTGGCTCTTTAGCACCTGTTTTCATCCAAAATATGCAAATGCAGAAATGCAACTCCCTAAATGCTTTAAAAGTGAATTCCTACAGTTAATGACCTAAAAATGCTAAGTTAGAGGTATGAACAATGCAAAATATGGACAAAAAAGTATGCTAAAAAGCATATAAATTAGAGAGTTATCAGACCCCCAAACTTAAATCTGCTAGTCCTCTAGCAAAGAAGTAAGAGGGTACGGTTTGAAAGTGGGGACTCATAACCTTAAGATGCTAATCGAAGGATTCAAGCTATAGTCCTTAAAGATAGTTTAATGGTGCTAAGATCAATCAACATACTTACAAATATTTTTCTATGCCTATTACCATGCATCGATCTAGCTCCACCTCCAACTAAAGATAAGGAACATCTCTTTCACATTCAATTAAGTGTTTGGCGAATTCTTGCAAATGGAAGGTGAATCAAGCTCAATTGGTTTCAAGGGTAAGACTTTTTAGTAAGGTGGTTTCAAACAAATTCTTTGGGTGGTTTTCTCTCAAAAGATGGAATGCTAGACAGTTGTGAAAACTATCTAAGATTGAGAATAATTTGGGCATACAAAGCTTAACTCTTGATGATCTACCCTTTTCTCATTCACTTTTTTTTTTTTTTTTTTTTTTATATATTTAAACTCCCTAGAATTAAACTACCCACATCCTTGATTTTAACTTTTTTTTTACTCCCTAAGGTTTAGACTTTTAGACTTTAAACTTCTAGCTTTTTTTTTTTTTTTTTTTTTTACTTAGAGATTTAGAGCTAATTGATTCTAACCTTAGGGACTTTCTTTTCTTCTGTTTTTTTTATACACAACCCAACCCCAAATAAACAATCTAACCACCTATCTTTCAAAACCGAATCTTTTAGCTAGTTCAAATTCTAACTTAGCTAAATCAAGAGGCAGTTCTTTGTCGTTCTCAATACTCTCAAGGTTTCACAACCTATACACAATGGAAAAGGCCTTACTCAACAATTCATAACAAGGTTTGAAAGAAAGGTTTGGGTTCATGGGTAGGACAAATGAATCGGGTTAAACGAAAAGATTGGTAAAAAGTGGAGTGCTAACCCGAGTTTAGAGTTACCATGAGCAAGTATTCAAGTTCCATAAGCAAGACAATTAAAGTTCAAATTAAATCCAATAATATAGAGATGTTCTATTCAAGCAAGTGGAGGAAGCATTCAATCGACACAAATGATCTAAGGAAATATTTTTCATTCTTTTCCAAAGATTGATCTAGCAACAATGAACTGTGACTAAGGGCTATAGCTTCAATCCTAAAGTTTGATTTTAAACAAGGTGGTTTTAATCATTGTCCCCTAAGATGCATATGCAACAATCCTATATGAAACAAACTAGACTCAATCCTAATATGTATATGCAACTACATGAACACTCTTTTTTTTCTTTTAAAAAGTTTTCAATTATTTTTGGGTTTTTTAATGCACATAGATGCAGATTCAAATGAATAAAACTAGCATGCAAAAATTTGAAATAATAAAAATAAGAAAATAAAACACAATGTTAAATACATTCTAGGACCCTCCCCTAAACTTAAATTACACAGTCCCTGTGTAAATAAAAGTTGGAAAAGAATCCAAGAATCACACAAAATGAATTAAACTAAATGCAATTGTATATACAAGTGTTGGATGAATGTGTTACCTCATGGGTTGGAGAAGAAGGAGGTTGCAGCAGCCTCCATACTCGCCAACGTGTAGCCAGGGTCGTCTCCGCGATGCCTCAGGTCGGGTGATGTTCTCCTCAGCTCGGGGCTCGTATGATGATGCTCTTTGAGGTTCCGGAGGTGGCAGTCCTCGAGTTCCTTCTAGCGGTCCGCTTCTCCCCATCCAAACTGGTGCTTGTGCCGAGGTATGAGCTGAGGCACAGCTTGCCTTGTCTTGCAACTCCTTGATTTGACCTCCCATTATCTTCACCGAACCGGCAAGATCTTTCACCTTCTTCACCAAGAACTTGTTCATCCTCTTCATCCAACCGATCCTCTTGTGAGCTTCCCTAACTCCAACCGGTTGCTTTTGAGAGCATACATACTCCTCAAAATCAAACTCCTCCGAGCTATCTCCTTTTCTCTGCCCGGTCTCCTCTCTCTTCTAAGCTTCGGACTCCTCCTCCGGGTTGTACAGCTCTTCCAACGGTGGTGCGAAGTCAATGTTGTTTCCCAGCCGAACCTTGGTGCATATGACATTGGGTAGAACCATTTGAGCAGCTCCAGCGGTTGGATGGACAAACTTGAACAGCGTCATGTCATTAGGCCTCTCATAGGCCAAAAATCTCGCCAGCAAGAGGTAGTCCGCATCCAGCCATCTTGGTTCATGCACAATTCCCTTCAAGGGCACATCGCAAGCCACTAGGATCGGTGTGACTAGTCCCCCAATAGAGATCTCTCCGCCTCCTTCTCTTCTTTTCACGTCCCACAATTTCAGGTAGAGGAATTGATCGAGTAACACAAACACCATACTAGTATCAGCAACATCTCCTACTAGTGGTGTTCCATCCCTAGCGTTATCCAAAACTCCACACAGTGCAATATCTAACAGCTGAAGCTCATGGTCGTGCACATTCCCAATCTCTTTTCTAGCAAAAAGAGTGCATGCGAGGGACTTGTGAAAATACCTCAAGACAGGGCTCCTTATTTGAGCGGATTTGGAGCTTGTGGACTTGTAGGGGTTCTTGTCTCCTATTGTCAGCCATAGGGACCTCATTTCCTCTTTGCTAACCTCCATTCCTTCTCCACTACCATCCTTGAAGCCATATAGCTTCTCCATCTCTTTGAAACTGAGCCGGTATTCCTTGTTCCTTACGGAGAAGGTAATGAACCCAATCCCCCCATCGGGTAGTAGGGTCGGGTGGTCCTCAAAATAGTGCAGCTTCAAGGTCGAAAGGAAATGGACTGTCTCCTCCTCATATGCTTCAAGGTGGGTTCGCATCATATTGCCCAGGTGGCACATATCAAACAGATATTCTGCATCTCTAGCGATGCCCAATTGCTTCATGGTCTCATGGTGAGGGTATCAGGTACCAACAAAGCTCATCTTCCGGAAGACCTTGAATAGTCTCGCCGGAGTATCCACCCCCTTCTGTTTTAGCCTCCGTGAGGCTTGGCGGGTCCTCTCTCTCTGCTCCTCTTCTCTCTCTCGGTCCTCCTCCTCGGCGTGTTGATCCTCTTCCTCAACTGCTCTCTCAACCACCTTCTCAGCATTCTCCGAAGCCGGTCTCTTCCCTCTTGCAATCGCAGCTCTGCTCATTGATCGAGAGGTGTGGATCTCCCCTTGCTCTTCTCCTCCAACATCAGAATCGACCTCCATAGGATCAGTAAGGGTCTTTTCGGACGTAGACAGGTCCCTACGTCGAGGAGAACGGCGGACAGCACTCGCCATTAGACTCGGTGAGCGAACTCGGGGGCCTACTCAACGATTACTAGAGCATCAGGTCAGGTAGTGGATCGGTTTGTGCATCGGGTTGTGCATCGGGTTGGGGAGGCTAAACGTCCACCCAACGGTTGGGAATGTGGAACGTTTCCTCTTCCTTGAGACTCTCGAACTTTGATGGCATCACCTCCGGTTGTAGCAGCGGTGGAGGTTGATCTTCTTCTCTTCCTTTGGTAAGTTTTAGCAATTGGCTCTATGTTTGATTCCTTGAGAAGAAAAAGAAAGGCTAGGCCTCGAGGTTACTAGGGTTAGTCTTCAAAGAGAATCGAATAGAGCTCGAGTTTGAGAGAGAAGAATAGAAACTTATGGAAAATAAAAAGCTTTAGAGATAGGAGAGACTTATCGGTAGTGATGAGGGAGAAGAGTCTCGAAACCCCTTAAATAGGCTAGGGTTTGGTTGGTGGGCTTCACCGAGAGTGGGCTTCCTTGTGGAATTCGGACTCCACTTGCCACCCGAGTTGGGACACGATCAGGTGCGTCGAGTACGGTGTCGGGTTGACCTTCGGGTTCCTCAATTTTCCTCTTCTTAATTTTCATTTTTATTTTATTTTATAAAATTGCAAAAAGAGAAAAAATAAATAAAAGTAAATAAAACAAATAAACTAAAATTAAAAGATACATTTGGGACTTCCTCCCAAGTGAGCTTGTTTAAAGTCACTAAGCTTGACTCTTTATGCTCCTTAAGCATTGGGTCCATGTGGAAGAGGTTCTGGAATCCTCTCTACTCCAGTAGGCTGGTTCAACAGATTTTCCAGGTCTTGTCTAGGTTATAAGGCAAATGTGGTGTTGACCTCTTCAAGATGTTGCACCTTCCTTTGTTTGGTCTTAGTGGAAAAAGTTTGACCATCAATGGTTGGCCTCTTAATCCTCTTCTTCACATCAAACTCCATCTTGAAATGCTCACCATGCTCTATCCTGATCTTGCCTTATTTCACCTCGATCACAGCACCAACTATTGCCAAGAATGGTCTCCCTAGAATCAGTGGATCATCCGGTTCCTTGTCCATATCGAGGATCATGAAGTCAGTAGGCACTTCCAGTCTTCCAATCCTGAGAGGCAGATTCTCCAGGATACCAATCGGGTACCTCACTGTTCTATCAGCCAGAACCAAATACAATTTACTTGGTTTAAAATCAGTGAATCCCATCTTGTTGGCAACTGACAGTGGCATATAGCTAACCGAAGCTCCAAGGTCGCACAAACAGTTCTTGAAGATCTGAAGTCCTATCGAACACGAAAAGTGAAAGAGCCAGGGTCTTCAAGTTTTTCCTCAATTCGAAGCTCAGGATCCAAGCAAACTCCACTTCTCAGAATCTCAAAACCGATCTCCTTGACAGCTTCCTTGACCTCATCCTCCAATCGAGCTGCTTCCTTGGCAGGTTCCTGCTGAAGCTTGTGTGGGGGCAAAAGCTTAGGTGGTGGAGCTTTACGCTTAGCCATTCGCTCTGCAAGCGCCTCCAGCTTGATGTCAAGTGCAGCATTGAACCTTTCCTCTAACTCCCCTTCCTTTGTTGCAGGTGGTTGAGGCTGATCTATCTTTTCAACATCTACTTGATGCATCATCCGATCAACACCATCGTGTAGGTCATCGGGTTCCACTTCGGGTTGTTCTTCGGTTTGTGATTCTCCTACCATTGCTCGATCATCAACTCGATCAGTCTCTTCGGGTGAAGGCTCGGGTTCATACTCGGATATATAGTGCTTGGCCTCATTTTTCAATGGGTGTTCCACATCCTTCCCATTTTGATCATCACTGTCCTCAGTGAGGTAATCCTCATAGTCATCATCAAGGAATATGGCTTGAGCAGTCGCATAATCCTTGGGGTTTTGAACAGCCTTACCTGAGAGTTGGTTGATCTTTGGTGCTGGTTGGTTGTTGTGGTGGCCTTCCAGGTATCGAACCTTTGTGTTGAGTGATTCGTACTTGGCATTGAGATCATTGTATCCTAAGTCGATCATGTTGCTCATCTCCGCGAACCGTTTCACGATGTCCATAGAAGCTGTAGCCTGATTCTGAATCATTTGCTGAATGAGACCGCGTAACTCAGCTTCTTGTGATTGGTTTGGTGGACCTTGGTGTTGTTGGAATCCAGGTGGTTGGTTGTAGGTTCCTGAGTACTGCTGCTTAGGTGCATAGCCTTGGTTGTATTGGACAAAAGGCTTCTGTTGGATCTAGTTCCCTTGAACTGCAGATGGGTAAGTTTGGTCCTGAGGATTCGCAACATTAGGGTTCCGATAAGATAGGTTCGGATTCGGCTTGAAGTTGTTGTACCCTCCTTGGTTGTTGATATAGTTAACATACTCTAGTTGCATAGTCTCCCCATCTTGTTGTTGAAACTGCTCTTCCTCTGATATAGCATGAACATGCTTATGCTGGTTGAGGAGCTGATCGAGCTTATCATTGAGGGCTTTCATGTCCCTCTTGTACTTGGCTTCTTCCTCTCCTGTAGATCGCACAGAGCGATCATATTCCTCATTGTAGTTGCCATCAGATTGAGCCAAGTTCTCCACTAGGTCCCAACCTTCATCAACATCCTTGTTGAGGAAGTTACCACTAGGTGTCCAGCAACATCCGTATCTTGGGGACCACTCCTCGGTAAAGTGTGCTCAGCAATGAAGCATTACTAAAACCATGATGTGGACATCGAGTATTGTACCCCTTGAAACGTTCCCAAGCTTCATTGAACGTTTCGTTGTTCTTCTGTACAAAGCCAGAAATGTCATTTCGCAGCCTTGCGGTTCTGGAGTTGGAGAAGAATTTGGCTAGGAACACCTTCTTGCATGCTTCCCAAGTGGTGATGGACTCCTTAGGGAGCGATTTCTCCCAAATGTGTGCTTTATCTCCCAAAGAGAATGGGAAAAGCCTGAGCTTGAATCCATCTTCACTCACTCCATTTATCTTAGTGAGGCTACAGAGCCTATCAAATTCATCCAGATGATCCAATGGGTCCTCCATTGGCAATCCATGAAACTTATTGCTCTGTATCATCTGAATGAGACTACTCTTGATCTCAAAATTATTGTTCTGCACAGCTGGTGGCACAATGCCATTCCTCTGAGTGAGAGTAGATGGAGCGTCTCCTGCTCCTATATTGGTCCTTGCTTGAGGAGCGGGTGGACCGTTTTAATTATTCATCTTCTCCTCAATGATTGCTGGTTATGGTTGAACTTGTCGTTGTCTGAGTAGCCGAGGTCTATCGATGTTGTCGATGAAAGGACTCAGGTTCTGACTACCTCTGGATCGTGTTTGCATGCACAGGTAGGTATCTGAGTGTGTACACGAGGATTAACTCGATCCAGGTGATCGAGTGACGGGTCGGGTGGGTGCTCGGGTTGTACCTGAGATTCAAAACAAACAAAAGCGAAAGCAAACAAGTCAGTATCCAAAACGAATATAAACAAACGAACTTGATCTAGCAAGTTTTGAAATCCTAAACGTAGCAAAATTAAAAAAACCAAATGGCAACGGCGCCAAATTGATAGACAAGTTTTCACCCAGGGTATCAATCCCCTATGCAGTTGTAGCACAAAGGGTTATCAATCCAAATGGTTGTGTATTGCTAGTAGGAAGGATATGATATGTACAATACAAGTCAAGCCAAGCAATTAGGGTTTAGTTCTAACAATCCTAAAATAAACAAAGTAGAAGAATATAAACAAGTAAACCACACGACCTAAGCACTTGATGCATGCAATCGAGTACATGATCGAGTATGCAAGTGAGATCTGAACAGCTCGAGGTATTACTCGATACAGGTTATCGTGTACCTGATCGGGTAAGTGGTCGAGTAAGTAAAGAAAATGCAAATAAATGAAATACGAAAGTTCCTAAGGATGGGGGTTATCGAATCCTAAGTGTTCTAAACCAGTACGGATGCCTTACATGCCTCAAGCAATTATTTCCTAGACAATGAACCTCTAAGACCTTGTCACCACACTTTCTCACTAGCAACAATCAACCTTGAACACATTACCACATTGTCGCAATAGCAATATGAACAAATAAGCATTAAGAACGATTCATTATTGTCAGTAGACTTAAACTCATCTAATTTTGTTACTCAGAGTTAAGTAAACCTCTAGCATTGGCTAAATCAAGCATTTTATCTACTCCTTTTGGCCTGTAGCATTTGTAAACGCCCTAGATCTAATCTCAACCTTTTGTCTGTTGACAGCATTAAGAACACCAACCTAGAAGGAACATCACAATCAACTAAACCATCCTAACCGATCAAAAACACAAAATCATCTATCCCATCCCTAGAACCTTTTCTACACTACTCGGACATAGAAACGAATAACAAAGCAATCAAAATGAATGAAAATGAAATTGTATTAAAAGATAGAGTAGAGTAGAAAGAGTATATGATAGAAATCTAAGAAAACTACAAAATAAAAATGCAAAACAAGAAGAAAAATGTTAAGTTGCTCAGTTCTCTCATAGAAGCTCTCGCTCTCTGGTTTGAGGGTCTGCGGCGTGCTAGTTTGCAAGCTAGGGGAAGAGGGGGTTTATATATGGAAACCATTTGACCTAGCTTCCCAGACCTGCTCGATGGTCTACTCGATGGGGTACACGAGGGTGAAGTCGGGTTACTCCTCAGGTGGATCTTCGGGTTGCTCTTCACGTTCTTGGATCCTCTTTGATCGTGTTGGGGTTCAGACTTGTTCTTGTAGCTCGATGGCTCCTTCGGGTACATGCTCGAGTTGTCCTTGTTTTTCCCCATTTTTGACTCTTTAGCACCTGTTTTCATCCAAAATATGCAAATGCAGAAATACAACACCCTAAATGCTCTAAAAGTGAATTCCTACAGTTAATGACCTAAAAATGCTATTTTAGAGGTATGAACAATGCAAAATATGGACAAAAAAGGATGCTAAAAACATATAAATTAGAGAGTTATCAGGACTGCAGGTTGACCCCCAATGTCTACTCTGCGCAAGCGGATCTGAAAGCCGTGATCATCTTTTCTTCAACTGCCCTTACAGCTGGTCGATTTGGAGCAAGATCTCTTGCCGTTGCAACCATAGATCTACACCTTCTTGGACGGATACTACGAACGGTCTCATCAACTACAAAGACTCTCGTGAAGCAAGGAAACTCCTCCTAATCGCATGGCTGGGAATGATATACTTCCTTTGGACTGAACGGAATCACAGGCTGCATCAGAACTGTTTCAAGCCAGCTGATCATCTTCTTCATCAGGTTGATCAGCTAGTGCGAAACAGAGCCCTTAGCTTCTGTGATGCCAACCCGACTCTCACTTCTACTCTGCTTGGCCTCTGGTTTGCTGGATCTCACAACTGAAAGGAATGCTACAAAACCCTAATCTCTCGACTTTTGCGATTCCACCGAAGTCGTCTCTCACCAATCAATGGAAGAAGACAAAGGTGGTTTGAAACGTTTTAATTGCCAACCGTTTTTCTTTTGGTTCAATCGTAACTATCTTGGTTCAATTCTGGTTCCTTCTCAATGGGTAATTTGTAATCTGTTTTATCTAACTGGGCTTCCAGTATTGGGCTCTCCCTGTAAAAACATTTTATGTCTCTGTTTTAATATGAATGCCCTTTAACAAAAAAAAAAAAAAAAAAAAAACAGTTTATAACCTAATCACATTAAATTTGTTATTAGATAGAGTATAAAATTTTAAAATACTTAGTTTTTTTTTCTATAATTAAACAGAGGTATATGCCTATATGGTATGTTAAAGTATATTTTTATGTGTATACAATTTTTTTTTTGGAATATTAAGAATGTGTTGTAGTATGTGTACTATTTTGTAGTTCATATACTAAATAATTTATAAGTTAATTTTCCAAACTATGACTACAATATATAGTATATAAAATAAACTAATAGTTTTAGTGTTGGTTCTATAGTCCAAACCCGCCATCCTAGGTGGATCACACAACATGTTCAAAGATTTTTAATCCTCAGAAACTCATCATACAAAGCCCGTGAAAGTAAAATATAATATGTGAGGCGAAAAATCACTTTTTATCAAATCAGTTTTTCAAATTTTTAAAGAACAATACCTCTTCACTCACCTCATAAAATACTGTATATACATTTACAATTATGTTTGTTACCTTTTAAAACACTTAGTTTATATATAAAAAAATCAAATATAAGTAGAGTTAGTTAGTTTATTAATTTAATTATTTAATGTCAATGGCATACCTTAAACAAATGCCAACTTCAGAATTTATTTAATAAATGTCTTCAAAAATGTATATATAGATACAATATGATTATTTTTAATAACTATATTTGGAAGATTTTGTTAAAATTTTAAATTATGATTCTTCTATCATCTTTCTTTTATTTTATTTATAAATTGTTTTGAGTTATCATAAAATACATATGACAAATAATTATGTAAAATTTATTTGGCATTTGTTGTGATTTGAATTTTTAAAAATGAAAATATATTACTCAATCTTTGAAGAAAATGTATGTTTTAATGTTCCAAATCGACGGTAGGTAAAACTAAATTTATGTTGTACGTAGAACAGATTGTGGCACTATCCGAGGGATTTCTGTGAGTCCTCGAAATAAAAATCGGATGATGTCAGAAAGAATTTTTATCCAAACATTAATTGGTCGTGTCTTAGCAGATGATATATATATAGGTTCCCGATGTGTCGCCTTTCGAAATCAAGATCTTGGGATTGGACTTGTCAATCGATTAATAACCTTTGGAACACAATCAATATCTATTCGAACTCCCTTTACTTGTCGGAGTACATCTTGGATCTGTCGATTATGTTATGGTCGGAGTCCCACTCATGGTGACCTAGTTGAATTGGGGGAAGCTGTAGGTATTATCGCGGGTCAATCGATCGGCGAACCGGGGACTCAACTAACATTAAGAACTTTTCATACCGGCGGGGTATTTATAGGAGGTACTGCCGAACATGTACGAGCCCCTTATAATGGAAAAATAAAATTCAATGAGGATTTGGTTCATCCTACACGTACACGTCACGGGCATCCTGCCTTTCTATGTTATATAGACTTGTCTGTAATTATTGAGAGCGAAGATATTATACATAGCGTGACTATTCCACCAAAAAGTTTTCTTTTAGTTCAAAATGATCAATATGTGGAATCAGAACAAGTTATTGCTGAGATTCGCGAGGGAACATACACTTTTCATTTTAAAGAGAGGGTTAGAAAATATATTTATTCTGACTCAGAGGGCGAAATGCACTGGAGTACTGATGTGTCCCATGCACCTGAATTTACATAAAGTAATGTCCACCTTTTACCAAAAACAAGTCATTTATGGATATTATCAGGAAGTTCGTGCGGATCTAGTCTAATTCTTTTTTCGATCCATAAAGATCAAGATCAAATGAACATACCCTTTCTTCCCGCCGAAAGAAAATCTATTTCTAGCCTCTCAGTGAATAATGATCAAGTGAGCCAAAAAAATTTTAGTTCGGATTTTGCGGATCAAAAAAACTTAGGGATTTCCAATTATTCAGAATTGAATGGAAACTTAGGTACTAGTCATTCTAATTTCATATATTCTGCTATTTTTCATGAGAACTCGGATTTATTAGCAAAAAGGCGAAGAAATCGATTTCTTATTCCATTCCAATCGATTCAAGAGCAAAAGAAAGAACTCATACCGCATTCAGGTATCTCAATGTGGTTAATAAATTAATGATTTTTATTTACTCACAATTAGAACATTAGAATTACTACTTTAAAATATTTCACAAAATAGTGATGCAAATACAACAAACAAACAAATAAAAATATAATATTCATTAGAGAAATTAAAATACTGTAATATTCTAAAAAATAGTATTTAAAAAGATATATGTAGATTTACCAAATAACTGTAATATTAAAAGTAAATAATATTTCAAATAAAATAATTTTGTAAAACAAATATAACGATAATTTTTATTATTATATTATATTTTTGGGAAACAATGTTGATCTGTGCTGTATCGCACCTGATATTTCCTACTTCACTATTATATTTTACCATTGACAAATTGTGTTTATTTTATGTCGTCAAACTCGAATCATAAATTTATCCTCCGATTTAAAGGACAAAGAATTAATCCCTTGAGTCGATGCTTCAGATCTTAGCAGTCAGTAATTTCAGTCAGAAAATGGAGTGATGCATTAATGTATTGATGTTGAAAGACATGAACGAAAAAGGTAATTGTTGATATGGAGAACAACGATTTAATTTGCTAGTTTGATTGAAAAGGATATAGATTAGGCTTTCGGTGGAAATATGGATCGCTCCCTCCCGACTATCGGGAAGTATTTAAACTAACAAAAGATTACATCGACCTCCTTGATTTTCTCCAACGATCTCGCTCCCATCTGCTTTACGTATCCTTATCCTCTCACGAATTTGACCTGGCCTCCTTCTCTAAATCAACACCTCCCTTATGGGCTTGTCTCTAGCCCAGTATCGATCCTCAGATCCGGAGTTTTATGGGCTTATTCACAAGGCTTCTGGTCGACGGAACCCATCACGAACAGTAATAATTACTTATGATCATGAATATAATTGGCTCCGGACCGGGTTTAATACGGTTATTTAGACAGAACCATGATGGTTCATGGTTTGGTTTCTGAATTCTGATCTACAAAATATGAGCTTATCAAATTATTTGGTCATGACTCCTGACATCAAAGGTTCGGCCGAATCCCATCAAATAAATAAGAAAAGAACAGAGATGAGTTTGTTGTTACACCTCTAGTATTATCATCTTTGTCCATCTTCTTTTTTTGTTGCTTAGTTTGATCTCCCAGAGAGCCTATAACCAATGACTCACCGAGACATATACAAAACTCATATAACTTTTAGTGTTGTGCGAACCTATTTGATTCGCTGAGGGTTCTGGCTGGTTTGAAGTTGCAATTGTAGTGATAAATCTTGACAGCCAGAGCCTCAACAACTGCATGGTCTTAAAACTTTACATTACATGTTGATGATGCTATGGAATTGTATAGAGAGCGACGGTCTAATGGTGATCATTACATCCCACCTCGCTTTAAATTACTATTAGAACCACTCATTAATTTTTAATAACAGGTCAGCACAATAAGTTTCTTTTTCTTCCAAAATTTACATCATAATAATAAAAATAAATATTTCTTGTTACGTTTTTACCTTAAAAACCTGCTAGAGTTTCTAACTTTCAGTTTATAATCTCATCAGCACAAACTCAAGTGAAGATCCTCTCTTCTCTCTTCAACACACCAATCACTCTCACCAAAATGAATAATAAACCATAAAAAATCTCTCTATTTCCGATGGGAAAATTCATCACAACCACACTATCTCCACCGCTCTATGCACGATCAAAGCTCCTCTGTTTTTCTCTTGTTTACTTATTCACTACTCTTTTTCTTTTCCTCTACGTATCTCTCTCAAGAAACCAATGCGTCTTTCGATATTCCCCGTTCGATCCGATTCAACCAAAACCTTTCTCTTATCCTTCTTCTTATGGTGAACACAAATACGCTCTTCCCACTCACCGATCTTCTTGTTCTTCTCCTCTTTTCTTCTCAGGTAAATTAACAATTTCTTCATTTCGATCTTTATTATATTCTTTAACTTTTTATTATTTGTGTAATGATCTTGATTTTTTTTATGTTAATCAGATTACTGGACAGTGTTGAAGGAGATAGAGAGTATCTTGAGCGATTCATCATCATCATCACAAGAAAGTTTGAGATACATTAATGGGAAAAGTGAGAGTTTCGGTGGAAATTTTAGTACTCGGAAAAGATTTTCTTATTACAATCATTCCAACATTGACGTCGAAGTTCCATGCGGCTTCTTCAAAGATTTTCCGGTCAGCAACTCCGGTGAGATTGTCATCATTCAAGTTTTTTAAAAGAAAATGCTAACCAGTACCGGTTTATGCTCATTTTATCCTTAGTAAAAAGTCAAAACCCAATACACCGAGTAAACCGGAGAAAATCAGGATCATAACGGCATAATTATGTAGTTTGATATATATATTTTTTGGGTTCAAATTAGACAAAATCTTTTACGCATTTTTTCAAAATTTAAAAATCATAGACGTAACGTTTGTTTTGTTTCATGATATTTCACTGACATCACTTGTTTACTAATTAGTAATGAATTTTTACTATTTCTCTAATGACATACAAAAATTTGATTTAATTTGTTTTTCTCTATTGTTTTGGTAGATAGAGTTGAGATGGAGAAATGTGGACTAGTGGTTGCATCAGCAATTTTTAACGATCATGACAAGATTAGACAACCAGTGGGACTTGCTTGTTTCTAGCTGTAGATTTGTTTGTTTGTTGGACATATTCGTGTAAGAGATAAAATAAAATCATAGTTGCAATCAAAGAATCACGACGTGGTCCCATATAACACATCAATTGCAATACGAGATAGCGAAAGAAATATTTTTAAGATCAAATTTGGGTCCCAAAAGCAAGTTGTTCGATGGTTTTGGACGGTCCAAGAAAGAGACGATTGTTACGTCAATTTTATTTCAATTTTGTTATATAGCGTGATACGATCTTTAGAAGTTTTATTCATTAGATCTTAACGTTATTAAGAAATCTGATTTGTCATGTTAAATGTTATTTGAAATAGATGTACCAGATAGTGCGTTGATACTGAGAAGACACGGAATAAGAGGCAACCTATTCTCGTGCTTCATGTTCAACGAATTAGAAGCGTTTAACCCACGAGACCAATTAGCGTTTGCATTTGTGAGGGATCACGTAAACCCTAAGGTGAAAATGAACATGTTTGAGGTGGAAGTGTTTGAGCAAGTAGTTGTTGAATACAGACACAAGCTCAAAAAGATCGAGACATCTACGTACGAGGAACAAGAAGAAGAACATAAAAAATTATCGTTGAGGAAAACACAGAAGAGAAGAAGATGGTTAGATCATGACTCTTGGTCTCTTAATAGTAGTAGCTGTAAGAGTTATCTCATGGATATGTGGGGGTGAATCTCACCATTGAATCCGATTTATATAGTAACTGGTCATTATAATACCATTTACAGGTTTACCAAATTGTACTTATGTGTCACACTATGTACATAATTATGTGTTATTTATCACATTGATGAGCACAACTGGAAAATATTTTTGAGATCACGATAACATCTGAACTTTTAGAATGTGGAATGGAAAATTCACTCGGCATCTACCTTGCGTGTTGTGACATTCTAACACAAGTAGACTATAACCCGCTCGGACTCTTTGGCGAGATCACAATCATAGATGGCACGGTGAAGCAAAAATGAAGTTTCTTGATCGTTTGGTTGGTAATAGACTTTGCTCACTCAAGAATCCAGTACACTCTAAATTTGAAGATGGGCTACGCATATGGCTCGATCTGAGAGTATAACATGGATTGCATCTTCCAATTCTGTATTCTCCTTTCGTTTAGTTCATTTAATAAGTTTTTTTTAGAAAAGGATGCATATATGTAATGTAAACAATTTTTGGGTAAAAGAAAGTTTATATTCATTCCAAAAAAAAAAATAACTGATAGTTCCATCCCAAACTGTTTATACAAAAAAAACGTGTTTGAAATAAAAAGATGAAAAAACTCAAATTTTTGTGTAAATAATAATAAATAAACTAGATAGTTACCCGTGTGGTATAGCACCGGAAAATTAGCAAAATGTTTGCCTAAATTTTATTGTACTTTGTTACCTATAAAATAATAGTAGAAGATTTATTTGATTTACTTTATATATTTTATAATCTTCTACGTTTAATTTACTTAGTTTCATATTCTGATTTCAATCTGTATTCAGTACATGATAGAATCTTCAAATCCGTGAATTATATAAATTTTGTAAAATCCTGAAAATAAAAAAACTCATATTGAAGCGGTCGTGTTTAGAAATCTCAATTTAACTTTTTGATTTATTTATTTTAGTTGTATATATTATATTGGATAAAATATAACATTTGTGATTGCTTAGATTTTAATAAGATTTTATTGCGTCTATGTGCAGTGCGAAAAAATATTTGATAATGAGATATAATATTTTATATTTTTAAAATATAAGCAATGTTGTATCTTAGTTTTAAAATACATATGTCATTATTAAACAATTTTGGGGATGCAAATATTTAATCTTAGTTTTATAAATAAAATTAAATTTTATAATTGTTTGAAATAGTTTGTTATTGTTTTCTAAGAATTCTAAAATAAAAAAATGAAATCTGTTAAATAATTTCGAAAACATTGTTTTATTATTTTATAAACCAATATATGTTTTTTTGTTAATTATTAAAATAATTAAAATCCAATGACAGTTTTTGTAATATGCCACATGATAGTAGGATTAAACTTCTAACAAAATTGCTTAAATAAGTATATAGAGATTAAGTTTAGACTTGCGGCCTATACGGTAATGGAGAATGGTATATATTACAATCGACAATGTACAATATATATACAAGTTTGTGACTTGGTCACAAAGTGTAAGACATTATTACAAGATATATACTTGACATAATTTGGTGATATTACTTGATCCTCTACATCCCCCTCAAGATGGTGGAGTTCGGACACACCAATCTTGGAAGACATCAAGTTGAATGGAGCACGAGCGAGAGGCTTTGTCAAAGCATCGGCTAAATGATCCTACATGGAGATGTGTGCTACACGGAGAGTGTCGGCGGTGATCTGATTGCGTATGAAGTGATAATCTAGCGCCAAGTGTTTTATTTTTGAGTGGAATACGGGATTTGCACAAAGATATGTAGCACCGACATTGTCGAAGTAAATGACTGGTGGAGACGTAATGTTGTACCCAAGCTCCGTAAGGAACATATCCAACGGACCTCAGCGGATATGTTCGCCATATAACAATATTCTGCTCCGGTTGATGAGCAGGCAACACCATTTTGCTTTTTGGATGACCATGAGACCAAATTATGACCAATGTAGACAATGTGAACGTGAGTGGAGATGTAGTCATCACGATTACCAGCCTAATCGGCACCTAAGAATGCATGAATTGAGGGTATGTTGAGACGATGAAAGAAGATATCGTGATCGGCTGTCCCTGCCAAAGAGTGTAGCAACCTTTTGATGGTTTGCAAGTGATAAGATGTAGGTCTGTGCATAAAGTGGGACAGGCGGTTGACAACATAGGAGATGTCTTGCCGTGTGAAGGACATGAATTGAAGAATGCCTCCACTGATTGAAATCTAAAAGAGGGCCAAGCCGCTGGCCGATTGATAGCGTTAAACAAAAAGCTTTTCTGAAAAGCAAAAATCACATTTTCGATCTTGTGACTGACTTCTCATACTCTCAATGGCCCAAAGTACACATGTTAACTGAGCTTCTTGATGATCCACGACATTTGAGAACGCTCTTCCACTGTGAAGCAGAACGGTTCATGTGTGATCCCTCAAAACCCAAGCTCCACCAACCATATTATTTCTTTTGGACCACGAGTTGCCTATGTTGCATTTAAACCAATCCATAGGAGGGGGTAACCAAGCATTACTTACTTGAGTGATACCCTCTGACTTGTAATTCCCCCGTTGACAAGAGGGCAATCATCCGGCGACTCATCAAGATTATCGACTTTTTGAGCTTCTCTACCCCCACTCAAGTCATCTTTGGCTTTCTGAGCCGTGTCCAGGGGAGAACATGATTGATGGACTCTCCTTCATTCCCATAGATCTGGTGGAATAACTTAAAATACATATACCATCACTAATTCTTTTCAGTACTACCAAAGAGTTTTGTAAGAAAATTAATAATTATTACAAACAAAAGAAAAAGATGGTGATTCCTAAATTGCTAACACTTTTTAAGTATTTCTTTCAAACCGGTTGATTTTATAAACTTTTATAAATGAATAATGTCAGAACTATATAATAGTAAATTAGAAATGAATCATGTTATTAATTACTCTATAATTTTAAGTTTCGACCATTTAGAAGTGTCGATCTGCAAATTCTGCAGTTTCTGGTCTTTAATTGATTAATTAACAGTTTCATTTGTCTTTATTATTCGTTAAAAGCTCTAATTGAGAATATTAAAGAAATAATACAGATGTGTTGGAAAGAAAACAATACATAAGATTAGATGATTAAGCTAAGCAAAGGCATCATAATGAACGTTGACAAAATCATTTCTGGTCTTCTTCTTCAAAAGCAGTGACGGGGAACGTACGTGACAGTCCCGTGGGATTAGCAAAAGTGATTTTAGACGGATCTTGATCATTAACAAAGATCTCAGAGATGGTAACCCAAATCAAAAGCTCTTTGCTCTTGATTCCCGTAAGCTGACGCATCCGACGGTTCTCGACGAACGCAGTGACTTCCGAGTCGTAGGACACGTTTCTCCCGATGGCCTTGAACCGGTGCTGGACCTTGTTCTTGATCTTGATCCAGACATAACCGGTTGATTTGTTGTGACCGATCTCTGTCATGTCGTCTAGTGGGAGAAGTCCCTTGGGCAGATTCATGGTCGATAAGATCTCGTTGGCTTTTTGTTTGCAGATTGATCCGCCATTGCAGATCTCTGCTCCTTCTCTTTGATCTGTTTTGGTCTCTTGAGACGACATTTTTGATGAGATTTCGATGAGTTTTGTAGGGCTTTTGATGGCTTTTTATAGAGTTGGGAATTTTAGAGACGAAATGACGAATTGGGTCTGTGTTAGAGAATAGGTAACGCGTGAAGATGAGGATAAAATTGGAATTTGGAAAAAATTGAGTAGGTTAAGGAAACTCGATGCGCGTACTGCGTAGGTGGGATGCATGCACTTCATGTTCGTGGAATAAACTCATTTATTAGAAAAAAATTATTGATGTTAGAATATTTAGTGTTTTCACTTATTGTGATGTTTTCAGAATTTTTTAGTCTGGGAAACATATTGTGGAGTTTGTATTGCATTGTTAGACTGAAATTTAATAGAGAAATTCTACTTAGATTTGAGTATGGGAAATTGAGTTACCTAAGTTTGTTTTTGGCATACCAAGTGTTCAATTTAATGCCTGAGAGAGAGATCATACTCAATACATACATTTCATTCTAATCTGATGATTTTAATTTGTACAATTCGTACAAAAATCCGATGAATCATCGGGTTGAGATTCAATTATTGATTACATTGATGCATCTGTAATTGACAATTGATTTGAGGGTGATGATAAATTTTTCAATGACTTAGTGATGTGTGAACTTAGTGACAAAAGCTTTCACTAAGTTTATATCTTAGTCTTACAAATACAATCATTGATCCTCTTGAGTCTTGTCGACTGATTTAGGAACTAGGAAGTTTGTTCTTGTTTAGTTCAAAGCTTGTCTCTCTGTTTGTTACTTTGTTACAGTCATTGATCCTCTTGTCTCTTTGTTTGTTCTTGTTCAATTGTTCCATTGATTTTAATTTCTTCATCGTTTGATTCTACTTCTTGTACGGATTGTGTAGTTTCTAAGTCCATGTTATGGGTCAGTAAGTTTAGATCGAGCTCTTTCTAATTGGTTTCATTGAGGAATGTGTTTGTTTGTTTTTGCTCTTTCTATTTCCATCAGCTAAATTTATTTGGACACTGATTTCTGATTGGTTTCCATCTATTTTTGTATATTACCTGACTTACATAGGAATTTTTGTTTGCATTAGTTTCAAATTCAATGAACTGTGATATCTTGTGCTTTCATGAGGTTTTTGTTGTTCCTTTACATTTTACAATAGTCTATCGTCTTCTCTGTTGATATATAGATCTTGTTAGAAATTCAATTTGGCAAATTTAGAAAATCTTGTAAACGTATTGTAATGAGTCATTGAGTTAGTGTTCTTGGTTTGTATTTCGTTATGTGAACACATCTCTTTTTATTGATGCATTGATTTTGTCAACATGAATTTGTAGGCAAGATGGAGGACCAGAGAAAACCCATTACAAATAATATGCATCTGGCGAAGAAGTTCCCCATGTGGAAAGTTGATCCACAAGTAGAAACACTTGTTGAAGCCACGTGCTTCAAACATTTTCTGCGGTTTCATGAAGGAAAGTCTTTCACCCTAAATTTGTCACTCCTCACTGCCTTGGCATACTTCAACGATAGAAAGGAGAGTGTATTTTCCTTCGGGGAAAATAAGTCATTTCCTTCGGGGATACATAACTGGCCTTTCGATTGACGGGGACCCGATATTTCTCTGTAATTACTATTACCATTTTCCTCATTACTATTTTTCTTACTATTGATTATTGTATTCTCAATTGGGATGCAGGTGACTGGAGTTGAGAATGTCTCTGCTCTTGTAATTGCACAAGAATTAAATATACTTGAAACAGAGGTGGACGCCTTATATTTCAAGAGAAAAGACGCACATAAAAATGTCCGCCTGGATCTCAATATGCTGCAAACAAGATTTGAAAAAGTTCCCGAGGGGTGTCGTGACTGTGATGCTTATCTAAAGGCTTACCTGCTGTATTTGTTAGGCACTGTCATAATGCCTAACAATACCGAAGGGGTTTCTCCTATCTATTTACCTCTTCTAGGTAGAAACACAGTTACCAAGTACGCTTGGGGCGCCGCGATGGTGAGATTCCTAAAAGATTCATTGAATGACACCAAGGCTATTCTTGATCAGAGGAAAACCGGAAGCATATCTGGGTTTGTTTATGCTATCATGGTAAGGTCTTTATTTAATGAAGTGAAAATTAATTACTTTAATTCATAATACATACTCACAATTCTTGTTCTATGTTACTTTATTGTAGGTGTTTGCTTTAGAAAGGTTTGCATGCGTCCGTGAGGAACTCTCTCTAACTCCTCCAGCCAAAAAAATTCCTCTTATGTTAGCCTGGATGGATGTTTTGTCCAAATCCCCAGTGAAGGCAACCAGGATAGAAACATTCCGAGATTAGCTTCAGAATATGAAGAGATATGAGGTAATACTTTATTTTAGGATATAAACTGCAAATATATTGTGATGTACTCTTCTTGTAAGTTAAATGCTTGATTATATTTATGCAGGTTGTTTGGCAGCCCTATCATGATTTTGGTGAATTATCCGATGAGTTCAAAGATCAGTTGTCGATGATCTATCTACGGGTTCCCTGTATTTGTTTCAATGCGGTCGCCTACAACCGTCCGGAAAAATGCTTTAGGCAACTCGGACTGAAAAAATCAGAGTTGCATAGTCTATCGAGAAGCAGGAGTAAACATACGAAAGTTAAGTTTCGCCAACATAAAGGACAAGATTGGCGAGCTGTGTGTCCGTTTTACAGAAAAGTGAATGAAGAGTGGGATAACCGCCATAACTATTCTGTGAGGAAATCTGAAGCTCTACAGCAGGTAATTTCAAGTTTTTTTCCAATAACTGCCATAACAAGTTTGTTTTAATTTTGACACTTTGTGATGCCATAGTATCTCCCACATACCAAGAGAGGTAGGCATTGGTGATGCCATAGTATCTGATCAATTGTTTATTGCGTTAATTTTTTTTTTTTAATATAAAGAAGTTTAAAGTTATATGTTCATTCATTTATATAGAAGGGTATAGACTCCTTAGCGGAAAATTAATTCATAACGTTTGCATCTTTTTGCTGAAAATAACTATTAGGGAAGAGGAGATGAGTCTCAACCAGTTCCGGTTCCCTAATTGCTGAAAATAACTATTAGGGAATTTGGTTCAACAATTGAATTATTTCCAGTTTGTTTTGTACATCATTCTTTTGAATAACTGGCAGGGAAGACAACCTCCATCTCATGCAAGCCCAAGTCATCATATCAATGACAGTAATGAGGTGATGTTATACTGTTTAACACAAAAAGTAGAGCGCCATAGTTTAAAGATATACTGTCTGTACATCATTCTTTTTTTTTAACACAAGTGCCTCATGAAACACATGTGTGTTATATAATGTGTTTCTTTTACTAACAGAAGTGCCTCATGGAACCCGCTTGGTCTATATATTTAGATTCTGTGGCTAAAACTTTGTTGATGTTGAGTCACAGCCTCATGTTGAGCCGAACCTATATGTGGAGCAGCCACAGCCACAACCTAATGATGTTGAGAAGCCACCCCAAACTTCCCCTTCTCATGAAGTAGTTGAAGAAGATCAAACTTCCCCTTTTCATGAAGAATATTATCAAACTTTCTCTTTTCATGAAGTAGTTGAAGAAGAGCGACAGTCTCATCAAGAAGACGAGGAGGACGAAGAGGACAAAGAGGAGGAGGAGGACGAAGAGGAGGAGGAGCCACAACCTGATGATGTTGAGTCACAGTCTCGTCAAGAGCGACAGTCTTGTGAAGACGAGGAGGACGAAGAGGACGAAGAGGAGGAGGAGGACAAAGAGGACGAAGAGGATGTTGAGGACGAAGAGGCGTTAGTAGAGAAGCCAGCAGATAATAGGCGTAGTACTCGGGAAAAAAACCCAATAAACTATTTTTTCCCGAATGGAAAGCGTCCAGCTCCATAGAAAGGTCGAGGAAGACCACCAAAGAGAGGCTGGGGGAGACCACAAAAGAAGAAGGAGGAGACCACCCAGGAAAATCAGAAAAAGAGAGGCCGGGGGAGACCACGAGAAAATACCCAGGGAAAGGAGGCTTAAAACATCTCTTCTCTTCACGTTTAATGGATCATATGTAAGTGAAGAATCTTGGATGTTAGTGCTACTTAGACACTATTTAGACATGTTTTTTGGTGAATACACTTAGTTTAGGATTTGAGGATTTTAGAATCTTTGTTTTGTCTGATTGTTTAATCTGGATTTTAGTAACACTTATATTTGTTTCCACTGTTGAATCGTTTCATTGTTTAGTCTGTGTAGTATTTGTTTGCATTTTTCAATTGTTAACACATGTTTAGATAGTTTATTTTTGTTTCCATAGGGCATGACTTAACAATTCAAGGGCATATGGAAACAAAAATAAACTATCTAAACATGTGTTAACAATTGAAAAATGTAAACAAATACTACATAGACTAAACAATGAAACGATTCAACAATGGAAACAAATATAAGTGTTACTAAAATCCAGATTAAACAATCAGACAAAACAAAGATTCTAAAATCCTCAAATCCTAAACTAAGTGCATTCACCAAAAAACATGTCTAAATAGTGTCTAAGTAGCACTAACATCCAAGATTCTTCACTTACATATGATCCATTAAACGTGAAGAGAAGAGATGTTTTAAGCCTCCTTTCCCTGGGTATTCTCTCGTGGTCTCCCCCGGCCTCTCTTTTTCTGATTTTCTTGGGTGGTCTCCTCCTTCTTCTTTCGTGGTCTCCCCCGGCCTCTCTTTGGAGCTGGACGCTTTCCACTCGGGCAAAAGTAGTTTATTAGGTTTTTTCCCGAGTACTACTCCTATTATCTGCTGGCTTCTCTACTAACGCCTCTTCGTCCTCAACATCCTCTTCATCCTCTTCGTCCTCCTCCTCCTCTTCGTCCTCTTCGTGCTCCTCGTCTTCACAAGACTGTCGCTCTTGACGAGACTGTGACTCAACATCATCAGGATGTGGCTCCTCCTCCTCTTCGTCCTCCTCCTCCTCTTCGTCCTCTTTGTCCTCCTCGTCTTCTTGACGAGACTGTCGCTCTTCTTCAACTACTTCATGAAAAGGGGAAGTTTGATAATATTCTTCATGAAAAGGGGAAGTTTGATCTTCTTCAACTACTTCATGAGAAGGGGAAGTTTGGGGTGGCTGCTCAACATCATTAGGCTGTGGCTGTGGCTGCTCCACATATAGGTTCGGCTCAACATGAGGCTGTGACTCAACATCAACAAAGTTTTAGCCACAGAATCTAAATATATAGACCAAGCGGGTTCCATGAGGCACTTTTGTTAGTAAAAGAAACACATTATATAACACACATGTGTTTCATGAGGCACTTGTGTTAAAAAAAAAAATGATGTACAAACAGTATATTTTTAAACTATGGCACTCTACTTTCGTTTTTGTTAAACAGTATAACATCACCTCATTACTATCATTGATATAATGACTTGGGCTTGCATGAGATGGAGGTTGTCTTCCCTGCCAGTTATTCAAAAGAATGATGTACAAAACAAACTGGAAATAATTCAATTGTTGAACCAAATTCCCTAATAGTTATTTTCAGCAATTAGGGAATTGGAACTGGTTGAGACTCATCTCCTCTTCCCTAATAGTTATTTTCAGCAAAAAGATGCAAACGTTATGAATTAATTTTCCGCTAAAGAGTCTATACCCTTCTATCTAAATGAATGAACATATAACTTTAAACTTCTTTATATTAAAAAAAAAAAAATTTAACGCAATAAGAAACTGATCAGATACTATGGCATCACCAATGCCTACCTCTCTTGGTATGTGGGAGATACTATGGCATCACAAAGTGTCAAATTAAAACAAACTTGTTATGACGGTTACTGGAAAAAAACTTGAAATTACCTGCTGTGGAGCTTCAGATTTTCTCACAGAATAGTTATGGCGTTTATCCCACTCCTCATTCACTTTTTCTGTAAAACAGACGCAAAGCTTGCCAATCTTGTCCTTTATGTTGGCTAAACTTAACTTTTGTATGTTTACTCCTGCTTCTCGATAGACGTTGCAACTCTGATTTCTTCAGTCCGAGTTGCCTAAAGCATTTGTCCGGACGGTTGTAGGCGACCACATTGAAACAAATACACGGAACCCGCAGATAGATCATCGACAACTGGTCTTTGAACTCATCGGATAATTCATCAAAATCATGATAGGGCTGCCAAACAATCTGCATAAATATAATCAAGCATTTAACTTACAAGAAGAATACATCACAATATATTTGCAGTTTATATCCTAAAATAAAGTATTACCTCATGTCTCTTCATATTCTAAAGCAAATCTCGGAATGTTTCTATCCTAGTTGCCTTCACTGGGGCTTTGGACAAAAAATCCATCCAGGCTAATATAAGAGGAATTTTTTTGGCTGGAGGAGTTAGAGAGAGTTCCTCACTGACGCATGCAAACCTTTCTATAGCAAACACCTATAATAAAGTAACATAGAACAAGAATTGTGAGTACGTATTATGAATTAAAGTAATTAATTTTCACTTCATTAAATAATGACCTTACCATGATAGCATAAACAAACCCAGATATGCTTCCGGTTTTCCTCTGATCAAGAAGAGCCTTGGTGTCATTCAATGAATCTTTTAGGAATCCCACCATCGCGGCGCCCCAAGCGTACTTGTTAACTGTGTTTCTACCCAGGAGAGGTAAATAGATAGGAGAAACCCCTTCGGTATTGTTAGGCATTATGACAGTGCCTAACAAATACAGCAGGTAAGCCTTTAGATAAGCATCACAGTCACGACACCCCTCGGGAACTTTTTCAAATCTTGTTCGCAGCATATTGAGATCCAGGCGGACATTTTTATGTGCGTCTTTTCTCTTGAAATATAAGGCGTCCACCTCTGTTTCAAGTATATTTAATTCTTGTGCAATTACAAGAGCAGAGACATTCTCAACTCCAGTCACCTGCATCCATCCCAGTTGAGAATACAATAATCAATAGTGAGAAAAATATTAATGAGGAAAATAGTAATAGTAATTAGAGAGAAATACCGGGTCCCCATCAATCGAAAAGCCAGTTATGTATAAAACATCTTCGTGACTAAAGTCAACAAAAAATGACTTATTATCCCCGAAGGAAAATACACTCTCCTTTCAATCGTAGAAGTATGCAAAGGCAGTGAGGAGTGACAAATTTAGGGTGAAAGACTTTCCTTCGTGAAACCGCAGAAAATGTTTGAAGCACGTGGCTTCAACAAGTGTTTCTACTTGTGGATCAACTTTCCACATGGGGAACTTCTTCGCCAGATGCATATTATTTGTAATGGGTTTTCTCTGGTCCTCCATCTTGCCTACAAATTCATGTTGACAAAATCAATGCATCAATAAAAAGAGATGTGTTCACATAACGAAATACAAACCAAGAACACTAACTCAATGACTCATTACAACACATTTACAAGATTTTCTAAATTTGCCAAATTGAATTTCTAACAAGATCTATATATCAACAGAGAAGACGATAGACTATTGTAAAATGTAAAGGAACAACAAAAACCTCATGAAAGCACAAGATATCACAGTTCATTGAATTTGAAACTAATGCAAATGAAAATTCCTATGTAAGTCAGGTAATATACAAAAATAGACGGAAACCATTCAGAAATCAGTGTCCAAATAGATTTAGCCGATGGAAATAGCAAGAGCAAAAACTAACAAACACATTCATCAATGAAACCAATCAGAAAGAGCTCGATCTAGACTTACTGACTCATAACATGGACTTAGAAACTATACAATCCGTACAAGAAGTAGAATCAAACGATGAAGAAAATAAAATCAATGGAACAAGAACAAACAAAGAGACAAGAGGATCAATGACTGTAACAAAGTAACAAACAGAGAGGCAAGCTTTGAACTAAACAAGAACAAACTTCCTAGTTCCTAAATTAGTCGACAAGACTCAAGAGGATCAATGAATGTATTTGTAAGACTAAGACATAAACTTAGTGAAAGCTTCTGTCTCTAAGTTCACACATCACTAAGTCATTGAAAAATTTATCATCACCCTCAAATCAATTGTCAATTACAGATGCATCAATGTAATCAATAATTTAATCTCAACCCGATGATTCATCGGATTTTTGTACGAATTGTACAAATTAAAATCATCGGATTAGAATGAAATGTACGAATTGAGTATGATCTCTCTCTCAGGCATTAAATTGAACACTTGGTATGCCAAAAACAAACTTAGGTAACTGAATTTCCCATACTCAAATCTAAGTGGAATTTCTCGTTAAATTTTAGTCTAACGATGCAATACAAACTCCACAATATATTTCCCAAACAAAAAAAATTCCGAAAACACCACAATAAGTGAAAACACCAAATGTTCTAGCATCAAGAACTAATTATCTTAAACAGAGAACCAAAATACAAATTCCGAAAACAAAGATCAACAAAAACATTCCTGAAAATTTCTCCGACTAGGACTTGATAGTCGTCACTATAATCGGATATTGAAAACCGAAATGGGAGTATCGTCACTGGAGAAATAAGTTTTTGAATTTGATCGGACCGGGAAGAGGAAGACGAAACAGTGAGGGAAAGAGATCGGACTCGGGCCTTTAACTAATTGGGCTTCGACAATATCCCAAATTTGGACCTCAAATAATTATTTTCTTATAGCCAATAATTTGCGGTTTGGGTGTGTAATTTCTTAGATTTCGGTTTAAAATTTTTAAAATTTATTTATTTATTTAATTTTATTTAATTTTTGAAACTTTTCAAATTTATTTTGAAGACACGAAAAACAAATGCTAGTAAAAAAAAGAAGAGGAAATGTATTGAAAAGACTTACACATGATGAATCAACCTGTCATGCATGTATACATTATCCAAAATATATCATCTTTAGGGAATGAAATGTGTGAGTGTGGACTCCAGTAGAGGCGCAGCACTTGAGGCGCTCATAGATCTCGATTTCCTAATCATCTTCCGTTGCTAATCTCCAGGTATTTTTAGATCCTTATGATTCAATGAAACGAACCCTAGATCCTAGCTTATCGAAACCCTCTTCCGCTGCTAATCTCCAATTTGTGTTTTTGTTTTTGTTTGGATTAGGACAGAAGATGAAAAAGAAGTTTATCGAAAAATTCAAGATAAAAAAATTAACTAATTTACAATTTTGGAATTTACCGAGTTTTAACACTTGCTTTCGTTTCTCTAATTATAACCTATATGTCTTTATCCTATAATTTGGCTTACCAATGCCATTAAAATAGTATGAGATTCACTTTTGGAGCCAAAGGTGCAATGCAATTTACAATTACATAAACACCTTTGGGTTATTTTTCGCAAACATGAGATATGTAGGTTACACTTGTATTCCAAATCAACTTAGGGGTCATTTTTAGTAACTTTGCCCATTTATAATGTCAAACCAACTGTAGTTTGATATTTATAGCATGCTTTAGTTAAGAATGACATAATACAAACACCTGGGCGATTTTCATGAAAATCTTTAATTATGAATGGAATGCTACTGTTGGTGTACCTTACCCAAGTAAAACAATATATTCATGTAAATAAGTTCTTCTTCTTCGTCAACATCAGTTTTCCAAGTTTAAATTTTTTGAAAATTAATTAAATGATTAAGTACCACCATTTTTTTTCCTTTTTTGAGCTAATTACTCTCACTTACGCTATATTTATTATGTACTTGTCTAACTAAAACCAATTTGAATTTTTCAAAAAGCTCGCTGAAATGAGTGCTGCTAAAGTAGCTTTTATGAATATCAAAAATGATATGTGTATCAAATATGATATGTATTTTAACCTTTATTATCCTTTCGTTTTCCAATTTTATTTAGGGGGAGGTATTGGTTTAGGATTTAGAAAGAGTTTTAATGACTTTGTGTTTTTAAAAATCTTGCTGATTTTTTAAATCATAGAAAATTAGAAAGTAAAAATGAAGGATTCTATAAGAGATTGTTTAGGAAGTTATTTTAAATCTTGCTGATTTGTGTTTCCTAATCTTGTAAAATATTTCATAAAATCTTTCAAAATCTTTCTATTTGATGAAAGAGTTTTCATGACTTTTGTTATGAAGGAAATGTTATAAAATCCTAAACCAATAACACAAAATTTGAATTCATTAACAATCCATGATTCTTTTGTTTTAATTGAATAACATAAAACTTTTAATGACTTTATAAGACTCTTAATCCAATAACACTAGATTTATCAAGATTTTAGATAACTTTTTACAAATCCACAACCAATAACACCAAATTTTTAAAGAGTTTTAAAAAGTCTTGATTGAATAACAACATATTTTACATAACTTTTAAAATCATTCAAATTCTTTCTAAATCCTAAACCAATAACCCCCCCTTACTCCTTGAAAAATTATAAATCGAGTTATGTTAAAATGCAAACGGTATGTGATATGGGGTAAAAAATGCAAACGGTGTGTGAGTACCATTTAGCTATAGTAGACAGTTTGACCACATAGTTTTGTCTTCCACAAATTTCTTCATGTTATTGCATATTACCACTTAGTTAATTAGTTAGTTTATGTTCCTGGATCAGTTTCACGTCACTTTGATGAACATGGCTATGTTAGAAGTTGGGTGATGGGTTTTTTTTAGCATTTTCAGAACAAACAAACCGTGAAACAAACATCTTTTTTCCTATATGGTTTTTTCCTAAATGATTTGATTTTGCTCTCTTTACTCGTTGCATATTTTCAAAGAGTAATAGTCAAACTATAATGTGCAGGGCACCAAGACCAAACCTCATCAACTTCTTTGCCTTGTGAGAGACAAGAAGCTGCAAGTTTAATTAGGAAGAGCAATCTACAAGAGGTTGAAGTGTATGAAGATGGTTAGTCTTCTCCGAGAGACAACACTCTCTTCTTGTGTTTTAAATTAAGGGGATCATATTTCTCGAGTCATTAGATGGGTTGCAATATCAGTTTTCTGCTAAATGTTTAAAATATATGCTCATTCATAACTCATTATCTACAATCTTCAATTTCTGCAGAACTCGAAGATCTTTGTATTGCACCAGCCAATAATACAACGGATCATGAGTCGAAGAGACTGAGAAAAAGCTCTGATATGATCATGGACGTGACAACCAAAGAAAGCAATGGAGAAGAACTTAAGGATTCGAGAAGGACATGGATATTGAAGCAGCTTGGTCCGATGACAAGGTCAAAGAATAGACGGCTTAACCAAGGCAACCTTAAGCATGACTCTTCCTCAAGAGGCGGAGATGCTCTTTAGAGATGATAGATTCATTGCTTATTGTCTCGTGAAGACGTAAAAAACTAGCTTTGAGTTTGCATTTAAAGACACTAGTCAAAGAAAATTCAAAGAGCACCTTAACAAACTTTGCATATCGGAAGTCATTATCTGTTGACTTTGTATACCATTCCGTTGTAAATAAACAAAAATTATGTGACTGTGAATTATGTAGCTCGTACATATACTGAGGCTGTTTGATTATTCATTAGTCCACTACTTTTGTTCTTTTTTTTTAGTACACTAATTTGGTGTTTTAGATGTTAACCTTTGAGTTATGAACCTTCTAGCGAAGTTAGAAGCAGTGGCTAGGTTCTTGGCCTTGTAGCAGACGCTCATTGCACTGAGGAGAGCGAGCCGTAGGTGAGGAGTTTGGAGGTTACAGTGAGTGAAATAAGCAGCGAGCTCTTGTTGTCGTGTCGGATCACCTTTCATTTCCCTTCTCTTCAGTTCCATTTGCAGACCGAGAACATATTCTTTGACAATAATGATCAGCTCTTTCACCTCGTCGACTTCTCTTCTTGACTCGACTACAACAAGAGGGATTGTGTGTAGGATAGAGAGGAAGATACGCAGAGCCTCAGTGAATTTTCCTGTCGTTGTGGCTTTGTAACCGGCCTTGAGCTTCTCTTCAAGCTGAGAGAAATCATAAACAAGAGCTGGTGGGCCACGGACGTTGGGGCTAGCAGATTCGTTCCACCCACGCTCAATGGCAAGTGACACCACAGGGGAAGAAGAAAGCGCACGGAGATAGCTATGGCTTCCGGTAAACAGATCAAGGAACATCGATCTCAACGGAGCAAAGTTCTTTATCCCAAGCTGTCTGTGAAGCAAACGCATTGCAGTGTCAAAGCTACCCGCTGCAGCCTGCTCAGCAGCAAGAGATGACTTCTGGCTCCAGATTTGATTCACAGGCATGCCCAGAGTTGACATCACGAAAACCGATGAGCGTGTGTTTGCAGAGCTCTTGGGTGTGTCGAGCTCCGGTGGTAACTCTAAGTCCTCAAAGATTATATAAGCTGAAGGCAAGATAGGAAACAGACGAGGAACTTACATAGTAGCATACATACAAACTGATCACAGCTAAAACTATGATATAGATTCTGTCACCAAGTATAAACAAAAACTATAGCTCCAACTTCAAAGGTTCAATGCAAGATCACATTAAAAAAAAAAAAAAAAAAAACTCCTACGAGACAGAAGAAAACCCTACAAGAGAAAGGCAGAACCAAAATGCACTTGGCTGATGTGTCGATGGAAGAGCCAAACAAGATCACACAGAGTATTCTGAAACGCAATGCGCTGGATATATAATATAACAGGATGCACAAAGCAAAAGAAACAGAGGCCATGTTGTCTGGGATACAAAATAATAAATCATAGATAAGAAAATAAACAATCTTATAAACTTTAAACGACAATAGATTAGGCTGTTTTATGGTTGGCTCGTGGAGCAGCTTGCTTGCTTGATTTGCACTGAGCTCGGAACATAAGAGCACCCAAGTGGCCAACAAGTTATTTTTCTAGATTCGCCAAGATCCACTGTCTTGAAGTAGCCGTTATTTCCAATGATGTAAGCTATGTTGCGAGTGGAGGTACGAAAATCAGATGTACATCCACCATCTCCTTCTTTATCAAGAACCAGCGCCACCTTCTTCTTTTCATCAACGAAGAAACTTCCAGCGGAGAATAAGAAGGGAAAACCAGTCAGAGGTTTCATATCAACCATTAGCAACACCTTGTTCCACGACACAACATTGGGCTCTATCCTGCTGCTAATCCATATCTTCAAGGTATATGAACAACTTCTTTTCTGCCATAACACTGCAATCTGTTTTCCCCTAACACTTGATAGAGCCACAGTATCTAGACCACCGAAAGGCTGAAAAGGCAGAGGCAGGCGCTGTCCAAATTTCTCCGTTGTGAAATCAAAACAGAGTACGAAAAAAGGGCCATGGGATCCATGTTTCTTATCTTGGGCAATCCAGTAAGTGTTGCCACCGAGAGACAAGCCATGTCGGAAAAATCCTATATCCCAGTCCGGATTGACATGAAGAACCTTCCATGAATTAGACCTAAAACTGTATATTTCAAACTCACAAATACTCGGCTCATCCACAAATCTCAAGACTTTGTGGCGACGAAGCGAGTACTGATAATTCCTCTCGTATCCAAGAGCATACCTGTCCAACAAGTGTAAAGAAGTTCTGGGTTCGATCCACCTTGTTTAAGGGTTCCAAACAACAATAAACCATTGCAGTGAAAGATTTTATACATGTCAACTCGATCTTCATCGTCTAGGCTAATGAGTTTACCTATAAGATCTATAGATGGATTAAGGAGATTGACGCTGAATAAATAAAGCCTACAATCGAGAATCACTGCCACTTGAAACTCCTTCCTCTGCTTCTTCTTTGCTTCACCGATGTAAAGCATTGTAAAGGTGCGACTTTTGGATAAAGTGTTCCACTTTTTGCAGGTCGATCGCACTCCTCTCAGCGATGTCACTAGAAGCCTAGAGAGCACCTCCTCTGCCATCTCCTTTGGAAGATCGGAGAGCATCGTCGGGTTATTTGTTTCACGAATACAAATCGAATCTGGATCAATGTCTGGAAAGCCACAATCGGCGCAAAAAAAAGCTAGAATGCTCTCCGATCTTCCAAAGGAGATGGCAGATAATGGATCTGATTATTAGGATTAGGAGGAACTGATAGTAGAATGAACTGGTTCAGCTGGTTCAACTAGTTCAACTGGTTCAACTGGTTCAACTAGTTGAAGTGGAATTAAGAAACTAATTCAATTCTGTTTGAATTTGTGCAGGATACAAATGATGATGATGTTGCCGAAGATGATGATTCCCAACCAATGCAGCCAGAAATGATGTTCGACGAATCTGAGTACACCAAAGCGGGTAAGATTATCACTAGGTGTAGTGTGACCCAAACCGTGTCATTCATAGAGAAATGCCAGAAGAAATAAAGTGGTTCAGAAATCATTCCCAGTTCATACATATGTTCCACATGCCTAAGGAGCAAAACCACATAACTTAAAGTATGTTGATGCTTCTGCTTCGCACAGCTCGTACTGAGATGGAAAAAGAGTGTTGGTTTGTGGTAAATGGAGTGCCTATACGGTATTCGTTGAAAGAGCATGCCTTGCTAACCGGATTGGACTGCCATGAATATCCGAAGGGGTATGAGGAGTTGGGAAGCTTAAAATTTGTGAAGAAAATGTTTGGGAGGACTGAGAGAATTAAAATAAAAGATGTGGAAGAGAAACTGAAGAAGATGCAGAAGAAGAGCAGTATAGAGAGGAAAAAGCTTACTATATTGTTGTTTTTATGCAAGGTAGTGAAAGCAAACTCTAAGGGTGATGGAAACATAGATTCCTTTCTTCTAGGAATTGTTGATGATTTGAGCACTTGTGAGGACTTCCCCTGGGGCCGTTATACATTTGAAGAGTGTATGAAAGGGATCCGAAGTTTGATGAAAAACTTAAAAGGCAGTGTAAAACCAAAACCTCAACCTGCCTTTTCTGGATTCATTGTTCCTCTGGAGGTATGTATCATTATTTCATGCTTGTCAGTTTTGAATTTGTATATTTATGATATTAACACTAAAAAATTGGTACTGTTTGTGTAGATTTTGGCATTTGAGTGTATCCCACAACTTGGAAGAAAATTTAGAGAAGTTGTACTCGCTGAGGATGACTGCCCAAGGATGTGTAAGCACAAATTCACGGAAAGTGCCATGAAGGGTTTTCCAATGGAAGATATCAATGAAGAACTTGGAGATAGCAAGGTAAGAGTTTCTGGAGTTATTTGGTATTATTATAACTTGTTCTCTATTTCATTTGAAGATAAATATGTTTGCATTCACAGATTATAACTAGCATCTTGGAACCAAACTCTGCTGAGAGATCATTGTTGCGTCGAATCATAGATGATGGTTTTGATGATGGGATAGGTTTTATTGATCCAATGGTTGATAGTTGGAGAGAGCGTCTGGCCATAGAGAAGAAGAAGATCTGTTGGAAAATTTTGTACGACAAGGACTTGCGTTCTCGGGGTTTGCTTGAAAAAGGTGAAGAAGCCCATGAAGTCGGAGAGGAAGGCCCTGAAATCGGTTCAGATGAAGTCCCTGAGAATCTAGCTGCAATAGTTGCATCGATTAGCTCCCTAAAGAAAACAATGACCAATGGCTTCGAAGACATGATAAAGAAGGTTACTAACTTGAGTGGGAGAGTGGAAGCTCTAGAACTATATGTGTCTGGTGCGATAGAGAAGGAAGAAAAGAATGGGGTACAATTTGGGACACCAATGGATTATCAACAAACGGATTATCAACCAAATGAGCAATCAAGGCAATTGGTGGTATGTAGTGGAACCCGTGGCCATATTTCTCCAGCTGTGTGTGAAACTAGTGAGTATTTTGGATTTGGTTCATTTATATAAAGTTTTTGATTCCTAGAATTGTTGATTTAGATTTGGTTCTTAAATATGAAGGTGGCAATGAAGAGAATAGCGAGAGTGAGGTGGAGGTGCAGGAGAAGAAGAAATGCAAGACTCAAAAGGAGAAGAAGATTAAAGAGAAGGTGAGTGAAACTCTAATAGAAACTGGGAAGAAGCGAGAAAGGCAACCCTCCAGGCTCATAAGGACACCCTTTGCAGTGGAGCCTAAGCGACAGAAGAAGACCAAATGATGTGTTTTTGGATTAAGTCGTTGTATTAGGTTGTTTGGTTGTTGGATTAACTCGATTGGTAAAACTATAATTTCTTTTGGTAATTAGGCGTGGTACAACTATGCTAAGTGTGGTATAACTATGTTTAGGGATAACTTTGTTTGGTGTGGTACAACTTTGTTTGGTGTGGTACAACTATATGTCGTTTTGGTACAACTATATTATGTTGGTACAACAATGTTTAATGTGGTACAACAATGTTTGGTGTAATGTACAACTAATTAGAAGAAGATGATAAATTAAATAAGTTGCTTTGATAACAAAGTTTCCGAAGTTTCAGCTTAATCAAACAAACATAATTAGAAGAAGATCAGAGGAGATAACAACACAAACAAGATCATTAGGGACAACACAACAAGATCATTAGGGACAACACAACAAGTTCTACCACTTGCGAAGTAACTCCCTCAGCCTACCAATCTCGAAGTCTTTCTGGGCTAATCCCTCCTTAAGTTCATCAATCTCAACACGCATTACACGCAAAGTCTCTCGAATTGACTCTAACATAGGGTTTTGGTAGGCGTGTTGAATAGCCTCCTTCTGCTGAGTAATTTTGATGTCTAGGTGTTCCAGCTCCTCTTCAACTGCCTCATCCCACCACTTTGAAAGGTGTTCCTTGATTGCTAGTAACTATGTTGTACTTGTCTCCTTCAAATTGGCACCTTGCCCATTTGTCAATCTTGGTCCTCTCATCCAGAAACTTAGCAGCTTTTGGGAACCTGCTCCTAAAATCAGCATACTCTTTGTTGAACTCAACTTTAGTATAAAGATTAGCACAATCCCTGAATTTTTCTGCTGCTGTATCCTTGTCATACGTAATCCGATCTCTTTTGTTTTGCGACAAATGCCAAACACAATTGCAATGAGATGCGCTCGGGTACAAATCCGCCACAGCCTTGATAATGCTTGAATGTCTGTCACTTATAAAAAGCAATCCAGGAATATTCGGTATAAGGCTTTTCAAGTTTGACAAAAACTAGTTCCAACTATCATTATTCTCACTATCAATTACACCAAACGCAAGGGGGTATTGGTGATGATTAGGATCCTGAGCTGTTGCAAAAACTAACATACCACCATAGACAGTCTTAAGGTGAGTTGCGTCCATAACTATCACTTTCCTCATTGCACTGAACCCTTCAATGCTAGCGCCCAAAGCGATGAACATGTACTCGAACCTATTTTCTTCATCCAATTCCACACTTGTTACTGACCCAGGATTGACCTCCCTTAACATGTGCAAATAAGAATACAACATCTTGTAACTTGTTTCAGGGCTCCCCCTCACATCACTAACATGTTGTTTTTTCCCTCTCAAGGCAGTAGAGTAGGAACAATCCAAACCAAGTCTTCCTTGAACAAGAGGCATGATGTTTTTAGGAGTCGGTGTATCAAACTTACCTGGATAGTCTGTATGCAAAACACTTGCTACCAAACGTGGTGTGCCTTTTTGTTTGACATAGCTTGTACTCTTAACACACCGAGAGCATGTATGTCTTTCTATGTACCCGCACACTCCAATATTCTGATTTCTTCACTTTTGCAACTAGTAAATACCATTTAAAACCTCTTGCAGCTTGAGTACATCGTACCATAAGTCGCGTCGGGTCTAACTTAACCGCCTTGACACCAAAACAATTCTCATTTGAAGCTCTGTTTAACAAATCCCAAACCACCTCCTTAGAAGCAAATTCTTGGTCTATTTCTAAACCCATACCATCTTCCCATTCTTTAACAACATGCACTTTTTCTTTAAACGGAAGCTCAACATATTCATGCCTAGCATCCACAAAGTCATCCATCGGTTGATCTACAGCCACAATTTCTTTACCTGATACATTCTCACAATCTTCATTATTAGCATTCTCCGTCAACTCCTCAATGATCAGCTCCTTCTGTTGATCCCCCTCTTTGTGAGTAGTCACGATTGCTGCATCATCAACTACATCATCAACTCTACCATTGGAGTCCAACACCACATAATTAACACCATATGAACTTCCTCGCTCCGCTCTTGAAAGTTGCTCGCCCCCATTCATAAGTTCTGACTCACCAGAAAACTCCACACGCAAAACTGGTCTTAGCCCATCTTTATCCAATGACGTTAAAAATACATAAACATCCTCGTCATCGAAAATAATTGACTCTCTTCGACCTTCACATAGACTGTAACTTAGTCTCACCATTCCTGTGGCTCTATCTATCGCCATCTTCTTAAAGATCTTATCCGTTAGCACTAAATAAGTTATCTTCTCTAGCGATGTAGTCTTCAACAATACAACATATAAAGAGCTTTTCAAAATCCACTCATGCTCTACTGAATATGATCCTCCATAGTCAAAATGTACGTTTACTAGGATGTTCTTCTTCATCGACACCTGAAAATATATAACAATTACGATTTCCAGAAACGGCTATAACTCATGTGTACCAGCTGTCCCAAGTTGTCCTCAACAGTAACAGTTGAACCATCCCCTTCGTCCCTCTCCAACTTTCGTAACATCCAATAACATCTACCAACTGGGAAACTACATCATTCCCCACTCTAAACATACAATTACCCAACTACATTCTAATAATTACCAATGTATTTCATATCAAACTCATAATAAAATCCATAATTTTAATTTCACTCATCTCACTTACTTTCTCAAATCGTGGATGATAGGGGAGTTATTTTGACTTACCAACTGAAAGATGGAGGCAGCAAGGGGATCCAGGCAGCAACGGACGCGTCAAGGTAATTCAAGCAAAACAGGTGGGGGATTTCGGGATATCAGAAATGGAAATGGAAAAAAGAGAGAAATGGGGGATTTCGGATCGGGCTCGTTTTAATTTTCTCACTCTCGGATCCAGAACGGGTTGGATCGGATCGGGTGGATTGTTATTTTCAAAATTAATTTTATTAAAATCAATTATATCTCTTCTCCTTCATTAAGGGTAAAGTCGAAATATCACATGCTTCTATGGCATACAGATTAAACACTGGCATGCCAGATTTTTTTTTTTTGTTTTATGGCATTTTGGCCTGTCCCCCATCGAATCTATGATAGAAATAATTTAGGTTAACCTCTTCATCTTTCTATCTAGGCCTGTAAATTCATATCCGGATATCCGGCCTGACCAGATCTGGATCCTTATAGTAAATTTTCGGATCCAGATCTGGATATCTTGATTTTAAGGACCGGATATCCGGATCTGGTTCCTTAAAATATTATTAATAATTAAAATTAATATTAAAAATAATTAATTTAATAATATCAGTTTTTATTTTTAAATATTATATCAAAAAATAATCAAGGAATTTAGGATTCCTTCAAAAAAAAAAAGAATCAAGGAATTTAGGAGATGAATCAAATGACATTCGCGAACTTGAAGATGTGATTAAAAATCTCGGTTATTATAACAAAATGGATGTTGACAGTCTACTCGACTAGATGGGAGAAAATGATACATGCTAACCGAAATTTTAAAAAATCATACCGATCAGTTATGAACAGTGAATCGGTTCGGTTTCGGTTCGGCGGGTTCGGTTCGGTTTTTTTCCATAATACAAATAGAATAGTAACAATAAAATATAAGGAAATTCATGACCACTAAATTTCTCACTTCGTGTCAACAGTAGTGGTATAAGCAAACCAAATGTAACTGAATTCTGTATGTGAGGCTCCGGTTCAGAGCATCTAATGAGCTTCAAACGATCATTTTCTTGCCAGAAAGAGTTGGAGTTCGCCGTTGGGGATATGGTTTACCTCAAGACCGTCACCTATAAGGGTAAGGACCGATCTGCGTTGACTAGAAAACTGAGTCCAAGGTACATGGGACCGTACAAGATTCTGGAAAGAATTGGACAAGTAGCATATCGGTTGGATCTGCCGCAGTCAATGGTTGCATTTCATAAGGTGTTTCATGTTTCTATGCTAAGGAAATGCATAAGCAATGGAGAAAACGTGACCACCGAACCACCATCAGACTTGCGGGAAGATTTGATAGTTGAGGGAAGACCAGTTTGAATTGTGGGAAGAAAAGTAAAGGCTGTTGGCCGAAAGAAAGTCAAAATGATTCAAGTTCTGTGGGATTGCGATGGTGAAGAAGAAACTACTTGGGAACCAGAATCCAGAATGAAGGAAAAATTTCCTAAGTGGTTTGAGAAGCAGGAAACTGAACCAAAACAGAAAGAAAAGCCGAGGAAAGGCAAAGATTCGAGGACGAATCTAGTCCTAAGTGGGGGAGAATTGTAACACCCGTAATCCACGGACAGAACTGGGCGGGATTGGGGAAAAGGTCGAAGTGTTGGATTTGTAAGGAGAAATGGCAAAATCTTGAGAGGTTATTCTCGGGAAACACATAAGGTGTGCAAGGGAATCCGAATGTTCAAAGGACTTAGTCTGAATCGAAGGAATGATCGAGGAATATGAGTTTATATCGAGAAATCCTATCTGTGCGGGTGAATTCCGAGCTCGAGTCAGCTAGTCCGTGAGTTTCAGAGTGAACTGACGGTTATTTGGACAGTCCGTGTTTTTCGGACATGGTTGGTCGGATTCGGACAGAGTTGGTCGGATTCAGACAAGGCTTGTCAGATTCGGACAGGGTTGGTGAGCGGTTGTTATGAGCTGGACAGTCCGATTGCATAGATTCACTTAGTCTCTGGTTGCTTTGATTGTCCGATTGTTTGCATGTCATGATTTCATTGTTTCTGTATAACTTAGTCTTGGTGATCGACTCAGTTCACGCGGGGGTCTAGATCAGACAGCACACTCTGGGGCAGTAATGCTCGCGGTGGCTTGTCTGGTTGTGGGAAGACTGCCCGGTGACTCTGAGGGGTTACGCTTGGCGAGTTTCTGTCATGATAAGCGTGTTGACTCCGTGAATTGACTGTATCAAAACTCTCAAGCATAGATTTTCCGCTTCTAGATTCATGACTTGCTAATACATAGAATCTTATAGAGGAATAAGAATTGGATTATGTGCTTTGTGTTATCTTGGAGAAGTCTTATCTTTGGTGAGCTTACATTGAATTTTTGACTTATCTTGTTTGGAAACATTGTTCTTACAACCTCGGACGGTATTATGGACCACGAAGAAGCTAGGAGAAAGAATGTTGGTGGGAAGGTTCTTGAGTTGCTCTTAGATGTCTCTATCATCCTAAAGAATGCAGTTAAGTCCTGACCTCATACTATATTATCAATTTGATTAGTTGATTGATTACACGAGCTTTCTCTGGTAAATGCATAGGTTGATAGTATAAGTATTAAGTATTAATATTGTATTTAGTTAATCTTCTGTTAATGATTTTCTGATAGACTCCTCCCAAAGAATCGACACTCGAAGTTGGTAGAAAGATAATTTTTTTCTTCTATGAAACCGTAAAGCTTCAAAGAACAAATGATGTGGATCAAATGGTCTCACAAGGGTTGCGGAAGGCCCTTGATATTCCACTTTGCTACTTTCGGATATGACTCACCAAAAATAAACAAAGGATTTCGTTTGATATTACTCACAAACGAGATTGATCTAGAAAATGAGAGAAAGATTTTTATTCAAAAGACTAGATAATTTTGATAATGAGGTTACATGAGTTTTTAAAGAGAAAACAAAGACTTGCATGAAGGAGAGCGAAAACAATAATTCTCCTTGAAAAACAACATATTGTTATAAATGGATAATCATAAGAGTGATTATCCATCACTTTGATCTTATCTTCTAAACTTGGTCCCCAAGTTACTTAGTGATCAAGTAACTAATGCTTATCCATTTACTAAACCTCTATATATATATGTGCTTTCCTTCAATTGTAAATATATGAACAATAAAAGAAGAAGAGTAAGAGAGAAGATGTAATAATAAGAGTAAGAGAGAAGAATTCTTTCACTTACCTCTCGTCTCTCTCTTTCTATAGTATGTATATATTATACATACACATATATACATATACATATATAATATAATAATTTTATATTTTACGTTATGTTTTATAACACGTTATCAGCACGATGTCTTTACTGCTGGAGCTTTTACGAGGTAAGTAAATTTATACTGCTTTGATTTATATTTATAGAACATAAATATTATAGACATCGTGAAATTATGCCTTTTTCTGGATTGATCGTCATAAATTGTAGGCGTTGCCTCCTTTACGATCAAATCTATAGCTAAATCATATCCGGATAGATCGTTAGATGGTAGGCTCTGCCTCCTTTACGATCAAATAAAAGTTATATCTTTTCCGGATAGATAGATCGTTATATATGGTAGGCTCTGCCTCCTTTACGATCAAATAAAAGTTTTTTTTTTTGGATAGATAGATCGTTATATATGGTAGGCTCTGCCTCCTTTACGATCAAATAAAAGGTATGTCTTTTCCGGATAGATAGATCGTTATATATGGTAGGCTTTGCCTCCTTCCAGATCTAACAAAAAACAATGTCTTTTCCAAAAAGATCATTAAAAATGGAAGGCAATGCCTCCTATATGATCAAATATAAAGGCTATGTCGTTTTTTGGATTGATCGTTATAAGTGGTAGGTTTTATCTCCTTTGCGATCAAATATATAGCTATGTTATATCCAAATTGATTGTTTGATATATGGTAGGCTTTGCCTCCTTTACGATCATATATAAAGCTATACAATATTTGGATTGATCATTTGACATGGTAGGCTTCACATCTCCATCACGATCTAACAAAAGGCTATGTCCTTTCTAGAAAGATCGGTTTTGCCTTCTATACGATCAAATATAAGGCTATGTCTTTTCCGGATTGATCGTTATACATATAGAGGTTCTGCCTCATTCATGATCAAATAAAAAAGAAACCGGATTGATCGTTATACATATAGAGGTTCTGCCTCATTCATGTTCAAAGAAAAAGATTTGTCTTTTCCAGATTGATCGTTATATATGATAGGCTCTGCCTACGCTACGATCAAAGAAAAGTTATGTCTATTAAATTCTTATATATAAGGCTATAGCTCTTATTTTATTTTCTGAATTTATGTTTGTTTATTTAATTTTGTTTATTCATAAACAATAACTATATGTGTTATATGAGATTTAAAGATAATGAAATATCTTTAAAATCAAAAATATATTTCTCTTATGAGAATATATGAAGCACATGTCAGTATATCATAGAAAGTGCAAACATAATTGGAAGGTCTAGGTGAGTTAGTCTCTCGACTTTCAAAGACATCAGATTCATAATTATCGATGTCTAGCATTCTCTGAAGTCTCAAAGAAACTCATGAAGTTTCAAAGACATTTTTTCTTAATAAAATTATTATGTTTAGACTATAAATAATTATGGTATCACAAGATCGACCATATTGGAGACATGCATGTATATGATTATATCATGAAAGAAAGATGGCAAAATAATAGTATATATGAAATTCTTTTATGCTTCAAGTATAACATTGCCGGTCAAGCCATCCCGGTCAATCAATGATCTTATAAATCATTGAGAATTTGTTCAGAGGAACAAAAGTTCTTTCAAAAGTATTGCATGTCCCCGTTCACATTTCATGAGGTTGTAAGCAGTGCACTTCATTCATATTTCAGGTAACATCTAATTTATGTTGAAATTATTTAAATTCATTTAAATTTATATCTATTGTTTATGGAGTCGATGATTATATACCTCCTCCTTAATTCTGTAGTAGGCTATGCCTCCAGAATCATATAGTGTTGGTCCATTCACCATCCTTTTGGATTAACAAGCTCATTGTATATATATGATGGTTTGATTTATTTAATAAATCCCCAAATTAAACCCCAAAAATAAACGATCTAAAAATAAGATTTGGTCAAAGATGAATGGTCATAAAAAGTCATCATCTTTAGAGGGGATAATACTAGTCTCACATCTTTATAAGGATCTAAGATAATACACATGACCCAAATCGGTATGTTGTTGATCCTAAAGTGGGATTCAGTACGAGATGAATGAACTCCAAGAGTTATCATCTCGAGGGGGAAATTAAAGGAGTCCCACATCGATAATAAGTCGATAAACTTTGGTGAATTTGATACCCCAGAGCGATATAACTCTAGTGAAGTCATATCCTATAGTTTATCACATATATATGTTGCATGTGATAACATCCATGATGTTCACTCTTGAAATTAGCTATAATGAATCGTTCATAGCGCAACCCCAAGAGATTGCAAAACGGTTCTTGGTGATTTAATCTCCATGTCAAAACATGGAACATGCAGTTTTGCATGTAGTCGATATTATATATGAGACCAACAATCTATAAAGAAATATTTCTCCCATGTTATGTATTCATGGTTGGAGATCAAATATATCTCATTTTGAATCTTATGGGTGTGTGATATATATTTTAAAATGCTCCTCCACACCGCATAAAAATATCATCCACAGAGGATGAAATATATAGATGCGGGAGATGAATCTCCGCTCTAATAATGTTAAAGCCATCTTATGAGAGATGTGCTTATTGCAAGATTTGCATATCATCATGTTGGATGATAAAGATCCCATCACTATGGGGAAATCATATAATACTTTGGATCTTTGAACAAATGAATATATTGAATGTGAACTTGATTGTTCAAAAGTTCAAAAGACCACTATTCAAAATGTATACTGGAAATCAAATGCAAAAAGCTGATGAATGAGATTCATATTGATCCTCGCTTAAATGAATATGAACTTGTAGTTCTGAGAAATCTCTCATCCCAACTAAAAATGCTCCAATAAAATATGTCTCTGGCGGATGACATACTAAGTCTATGACACATAAGAAACGTGATAGACTACTATGGTTCCTAAGATAAATAAAATCCTCAAAAAGAAAAAGAGCAAATTAAAAAGAGATTATACTCTCAAAAGAGGAGCAAATGAACTCCTAAAGAGGAGTAGATAGACTCTTAAAGAAGAGCTAATAGACTCATAGAGATGAGCACATAAACTCCTTAGGAGGAGCAAAGATACTCCTCAAGAGGAGCAGAAAAACCGATTGATATGGTTAATAATGAAATCAGGTACCTGAATAAAATCATTTATATAATGATTAAAGAGATCTCGATTAACCATGTCATCATGGGAAATATAGAACCAAAAGACATAATGTCGACAATAAAATGATATAGCGCAAATGTGATTAATGAGGATCATAAATCTCCGCTCTGTGAGCGTATAAAGATATATATTGGCCAATAAAGAGATAGTCAAGTCTATATTAAACTCGTATGAAAGACGAGTAATTTTTGGACTAGTGGTCAAAACATCAAAAGGGTATAATGATATATAACAAAATGGTGTGTCGCGCCATGTTTAGTTTAAGTACCCAATATCAATCAAAATTGATGTTATATGATGACTTGAAGTACATCTCATGGGATGCTTGAAGAGCTTATCCCGAAAGATATATGATATCATAATTATGTTCTCGAGAACTCATAACAGTGATGATTTTGAACATCATCAAAACTCTTGAAGAGTTATTTGGAATAAAAGATCTTGGAAAGACAAATATGTCTCCAGATATTCCAAACTAAATATCTATCGAAATAGATGTTATACTAATCACTTCTAAAGGAAATCATATATATATAGATATAGTCATATTAGATTATATATAAATGCTGACGAGCATTTATATATCTTATGAATTGTGCATATTATTTTCTACTAATCTCTTTGCAGCATATAACTCATTATCTATGAATAGATTTTGAGTATGAGTTAAAATGTCTCTTCTATTGCAAAAGTATGATTAACTTGGGCTTAATATATTTTGGAACCCCCAAGTTTGGTCTAGTTATTTTTGCAGATGGAAGATTTATATCGGATCAGTATAAAGATATATCGCAAAACAACGACTTCGTGACGTTTCATTGATAGATTTTTTGGCTATCGCTTATTCAAGTCATACCAAAATAGTTGTGCTTCATATGCCATATCGAGAATGGCTCAGATGATGCCCAAACATCAACCAATAGTTCTCTACCTAAGATTGGAGCCTCATAACATGTTGGCAAAGAACTTCAAACTGAGGGTTTGATCAGCATCAACTAGTTAATGCTTGTTGAGACCCATTAGCAAGAAGCAACCGAAAGGCAAAAACATATTCCTTTCTTACACTCAAGAATTCGAGAAGAATAAGGAAGTAGTTAGTCAGTCCATCAACTCAAGTAACAATGTAGCAGAGTTATTTACAAAGGTGCTTCCGACTACCTCATTCAGAATGCATCTTCAAAGACCAAAATGCATCTTTTGAAGAAGATACTTCCAGGGGAGAATATGATGATTCGCGTGGCTGCACTCTTTTTCCCTTATCATGGTTTTTATCCCACTGGGTTTTTCCATGATAAGGTTTTTAACGAGGCAGCAAATAACACGCAAAATATCGATCTCAAAGAAGAATGTCAATGGTGAAGGTCTATCTCTCTTCAGAATAATGAAGAGAATGATCGATATGGATCATCTACGGAACATATGAAGAAAAGTAGTCGTTTGTTTGAAGCAAATAATGATCGATATGAGTCATCTATGAAACCTATGAAGAGAAAAGGACTCGTCTTTTCCAGGGGGAGATTGTGTCACTGTACTCTTTTTCCTTTATCATGGTATTTATCCTATATGGGTTTTCTATGATAAGGGTTTTAATGAGGCAGTACACAATAAGTAAATGGTGATGGATAATCAAGGGGGAGTGTTATAAATGGATAATCATAAGAGTGATTATCCATCACTTTGATCTTATCTTCTAAACTTGGTCCCCAAGTTACTTAGTGATCAAGTAACTAATGCTTATCCATTTACTAAACCTCTATATATATAGGGTGAATTACTCAAATGTTACTCATTTTAGGTAATATTACCAGAATCTACAAAAAACTTTTTTATTACTAGAATGTTTCGGGTATTTTCAAAATACCCAGCGTGCCCCTATTTTATGTTACCGGAAAAAACGTTATTACAAAAATGCCATTGCCACGTCAGACGCCACGTCAGAAATCGCTGACGTGTACCATAACTCAGCCGTAACGCGATACAGAGTATGTTGCGGCTGAATTATAGGTATGTTGCGGCTGAGTTACTCAAAAAAACATTTGAGTAAGAGCGGACGGCTGACTTATGAAAATCTGGCTGAGTTACGCCCATAAGTCAGCCAAGCGTTATGGCTGACTTATTAAATTTGGCTGAGTTATGCGCATAAGTCAGCCAAGCGTTATGGCTGACTTATTAAATTTGGCTGAGTTATGCGCATAACTCAGCTGTAGTGATGGCTGAGTTTTCACCTGATGGTTGAGTTGTCAAGATTTCGGCTGAGTTATCGCTACGACACGGTTGAGTTGTCAAAATTTTGACTGAGTTATCACAACGACACCGCTGAGTTGCCATTTTCCGACTGGCTGAGTTATGAAAAATGGCTGACTTATGAGATGTAGTTACGGCTGAGTTATGGTAAAAAAACTATAACTCAGCCGTCATAGGCTGACTTATCGACAAGTCAGCCATTTGACGGCTGACTTATTGGCAAAAGATTAATTACTAGAATGTTTTTCAGTTACGGCTGACTTATCAAACGATACGGCTGAGTTACATATTTTGAGTTCATGAAGCGGCTGAGTTTGGCAGCAATTTTTTTTGCTTTTTAATTACTGTAATGTTTTTCGTGTTGTGGCTGAGTTACATTGTTAACTAAACTTCTTTGTTACATTGCAAATTAAAAAATTAACTACATGCATGCCATAATATTTAAAATCTTATCATATTTAGGTCTATGTCTATTTTCATTTCAAATGATAATAAAAAATAATAATTTAGGAGAAATAAAATAACTAATTTAAAAAGTTATTAAATAAAAGAAAAACAGTAAAAATTATATTTCTTGATATATGAATTAAATAAAAACGAAAAAAATAATTTTTTGTATTATATAACTGAATTTTCGTTTTTTTAAATAAAAAAAATAAATAACTCAACTTACCACATCTTTAACTCATGAAAATTTCCATGATGTTGAATAATCTCTTGAGTTAACAATTTTACAAAGGATATACCTCAAACTTGTACATCAACCATAACACATGATTATTCAAACTCAACTTAAAAAAAAGTAGTTTTGTTAGTGATTGGTAACATTTTTGAATAAAATTTAGGTCTATGTTTATTTTCATTTCAAATGATAATAAAAAATAATAATTTAGTAGAAATAAAATAACTAATTAAAAAATTATTAAATAAAAGAAAACCACAAAAATTATTTTTCGTGATATATAAATTAAATAAAAACGAAATTTTTTTTTTTGTATTATATAAATGAATTTTCGTTTTTTTAATTAAAAAAAATAGATAACTCAACTTACCACATCTTTAACTCATGAAAATTTCCATGATGTTGAATAATCATTTGAGTTACCAATTTTACAAAGGATATACCTCAAACTTGTACATCAACCATAACACATGATTATTCAAACTCAACTTCAAAAAAATTAGTTTTGTTAGTGGTTGGTAACATTTTTGAATAAAAGTTAGGTCTATGTCTATTTTCATTTCAAATAATAATAAAAAATAATAATTTAGGAGAAACAAAATAACTAATTAAAAAAGTTATTCAATAAAAGAAAAACAGTAAAAATTATTTTTCTTGATATATGAATTAAATAAAAACGAAAAAAATAATTTTATTTATATTATATAACTGAATTTTCGTTTTTTTTTAATTAAAGAAAATAGATAACTCAACTTACCACATCTTTAACTCATGAAAATTTCCATGATGTTGAATAATCTTTTGAGTTAACAATTTTAAAAAGGATATACCTCAAACTTGTACATCAATCATAATACATGATTATTCAAACTCAACTTCAAAAAAATTAGTTTTGTTAGTGATTAGTAACATTTTTGAATAAAATTTAGGTCTATGTCTATTTTCATTTCAAATGATAATAAAAAAATAATAATTTAGGAGAAATAAAATAACTAATTACAAAAGTTATTAAATAAAAGAAAAACAGTAAACATTATTTTTCTTGATATATGAATTAAATAAAAAACGAAAAATAATTTTTTTTATTATATAACTGAATTTTCTTTTTTTTTTAAAAAATAGATAACTCAACTTACTACATCTTTAACTCATGAAAATTTCCATGATGTTGAATATGTCTATTTTCATTTCAAATGATAATAAAAAAATAATAATTTAGGAGAAATAAAATAACTAATTACAAAAGTTATTAAATAAAAGAAAAACAGTAAACATTATTTTTCTTGATATATGAATTAAATAAAAAATGAAAATAATGTTTTTTATTATATAACTGAATTTTCTTTTTTTTAATTAAAAAATAGATAACTCAACTTACCACATCTTTAACTCATGAAAATTTTCATGATGTTGAATATGTCTATTTTCATTTCAAATGATAATAAAAAATAATAATCTAGGAGAAATAAAATAACTAATTAAAAAAGTTAGTTTTGTTAGTGATTGGTAACATTTTTGAATAAAATTTGAGTTAAGTCCATAACTCAACTTAAGTCAATAGTAACACATGTTACCAGTCATAGCCTATATCATCTATTTACTTTCAGATTTTTCTTGTGATAACTCAGCCATAACTCACAATAATTCAGCCGTCACATGACCTTTCGTTTTCCCGTAAATATTATAAATCAGCCGTAAAGTCATATATATCATCCGTTTACTTTCAGATTGTTTCTTGTGATAACTCAGCCATAACTCACTATAACTCAACCGTCACATGACCTTTCGTTTTTCCGTAATGATTATAACTCAGCCGTAAAGCGATATTTTGGCGGGAAACCATCAGTTTACCTAATAATAGACATATTTCCATTCTAAATTTAAATTTTGAGTTATAATAATTTTAATATTCAATTGTTGGAGAAATACTTTTAGAAAAATAAAATTCTAAATTCGAATAATAATTATTTAATTATTTGCAATAATATCTTGTAATTAAAAAAGTTATTAAATAAAAGAAAAACAGTAAAAATTATTTTTCTTGATATATGAATTAAATAAAAATGAAAAAAAAATAAATTTTTTGTATTATATAACTGAATTTTCGTTTTTTTAATTAAAAAAAATAGATAACTCAACTTACCACATCTTTAACTCATGAAAATTTCCATGATGTTGAATAATCTTTTGAGTTAACAATTTTACAAAAGATATACCTCAAACTTGTACATCAACCATAACACATGATTATTCAAACTCAACTTCAAAAAAATTAGTTTTGTTAGTGATTGGTAACATTTTTGAATAAAATTTAGGTCTATGTCTATTTTCATTTCAAATAATAATAAAAAATAATAATTTAGGAGAAATAAAATAACAAATTAAAAAAGTTGTTAAATAAAAGAAAAACAGTAAAAAATATTTTTCTTGATATATGAATTAAATAAAAACGAAAAAAAATAATTTTTTTTGTATTATATAACTGAATTTTCGTTTTTTTAATTAAAAAAATAGATAACTCAACTTACCACATCTTTAACTCATGAAAATTTCCATGATGTTGAATAATCTTTTGAGTTAACAATTTTACAAAGGATATACCTCAAACTTGTACATCAACCATAACACATGATTATTCAAACTCAACTTCAAAAAAATTAGTTTTGTTAGTGATTGGTAACATTTTTGAATAAAATTTAGGTCTATGTCTATTTTCATTTCAAATGATAATAAAAAATAATAATTTAGGAGAAATAAAATAACTAATTAAAAAAGTTAGTTTTGTTAGTGATTGGTAACATTTTTGAATAAAATTTGAGTTAAGTCCATAACTCAACTTAAGTCAATAGTAACACATGTTACAAGTCATAGCCTATATCATCTATTTACTTTCAGATTTTTCTTGTGATAACTCAGCCATAACTAACTATAACTCAGCCGTCACATGACCTTTCGTTTTTCCGTAAATATTATAACTCAACCATAAAGTCATATATATCATCCATTTACTTTCAGATTGTTTCTTGTGATAACTCAGCCATAACTCACTATAACTCAGCCGTCACATGACCTTTCGTTTTCCCGCAATGATTATAACTCAGCCGTAAAGCGATATTTTGGCGTGAAACCATCTGTTAACCTAATAATAGATATATTTCCATTCTAAATTTAAATTTTGAGTTATTTAATTTTAATATTCAATTGTTGGAGAAATACTTTTAGAAAAATAAAATTCTAAATTCGAATAATAATTAGTTAATTATTTGCAATAATATCTTGTGATAAAAAGCTCACTTTATGAATTTATTATGCGTGTGGATTTGAGCAGGCACAAAATTAGTGATTTTTCGCGCTTCCCTAACAACACTTTTTGTGACATCGAGTAACGTTTTGATAATTATTAGGAATCTTACAGAACAAAAGACCCAGATATTATTTGCAATAATATCTTGTGATAAAAATCTCACTTTATGAATTTATTATGTGTATGGATTTGAGCAGGCACAGAATTAGTGATTTTTCGCGCTTCCCTAACAACACTTTTTGTAATATCGAGAGACGTTTTAATACTTATTAGGAATCTGACAGAACAAAAGACCCAGGAAAGAATAATACGTTTTTATATTATTGAGAAGACCCTAAACGATAACTCAGCCATAACTTTACCATAATTCAGCCAACCCTCAAATTAAAATGACTAAATAACCGACCAAACCGAACCGAACCGGAAACTATTTTTTCCATTACTTTTGGTTAGTTACGGTTATATTCGGCTTGCTATCAGTTATATTAAGTTAATCGACCTAATTTGGATAACATTTGGATTATTTATGTTTATATATTCATCTAACCGACCCATAACCGGAAATAACCAAAAAGTAATTTCAAAAAATTTAAATTTTCAAATGGTTATCATATTAGTATATCCATATTACCACCTTAAACCAAACATAATATAACCAAAACCAAACTGTTATATTAAAACTCATAATGTTGGAAATATGAACTCCAAACCTCAAACCCTAACCCTAACCCCTAAATGTCATGTTTTGAATGTTATACACATTTTGATCAAACTGTGTAAAAATCAATTTTTTCTATAATTATTACTTTTTATTGCTTATAATGATTGTAATATTCATTTTTTCATTCTATATTTTAATTTTTGAGTTATAATAATTCTAATTTACAAATATTTCATAAGTCAGCCGTTTATGTCGATAACTCAGCCATATCAGTCAATTGTTTGAGAAATACTTTTATTAAAAAAAATTAAATTCAAATTCAAATTCAAATTTTGATTTTCTTTTAAAAATAAAAAAATCGCTAAAATCTCATTTATTACGCATGTGGTTCTTAACAATAAACATAATTATTGTTTGCGTCTTCCCAACAATGCTTTTTGTATTCTCGAGAAGGTATATAATAAATTAATATATCCGTTGCATAACTCAGCCATAACGTTATCATAACTCAGCCAACCCTCAAATTAGAATAACTAAATAACCGACCAAACCGAAACGAACCGGAAACTATTTTTCCATTATTTTTCGGTTAGTTACGGTTATATTCAGCTTGCTATTGGTTATATTAAGTTAATCGACCTAATTTGGATAACATTTTGGTTATTTACGGTTATATATATTCATCTAACCGACACATAACCGGAAATAACCAAAAAGTAATTTCAAAAGTTTTAACCATAGTAGTATATCCAAATTACCACCTTAAGCTAAACAAAATATAAACAAAACCAAACTGTTATATTAAAACTCATAATGTTAGAAATATGAAACCCTACACCTCAAACCCTAACCCTAACCCTAACCCTAACCCCTAAATGTCATGTTTTGAATGTTTTACATATTTTGATCAGAATGTGTAAAAATCACACTTTGTCTATAATTATTATTTTTTATTGCTTATAATGATTGTAATATTTATTTTTACATTTTATATTTTAATTTTGAGTTATAATAATTTTAATTTACAAATATTTCATAAGTCAGCGGTTTATGTCGATAACTCAGCCATATCATTCAATTGTTTGAGAATTACTTTTTTTTTTCTTTTTATCAAAATTCGAATTCAAAATTTTTAATTAATTTGACTTTATATATTTATTATGTGTGGATCTGAACAAAGACATAATTAGAGATTGTTCGGAATTCCCGAACAATATTTTTTGTAATATTGAGAGACATTTTAATTAGATAATTTATTAGAAATCTGACAGAAAATCCAGAAAAAAATTAATAATACGTACTAATAATATTCATAAGTCAGCCGTACCAAGTTCAACCGTAATTTATAACTCAGCCATATGAAGTAAATAACTCAGCCGTAAATCAGCCTTAATTTTGAAAATAGACAAATCAATGTTTTACATTACAATTCCTACCAAAAGAAATCTAAATGCAGCCCTTGGTGTAGTCGTTGTTAAGGTTGTCTGGTCGGTTTGGGTTCATGTTTGGTCCTAGCACATGTATAACATGCGTAATACCTTCTGCATTGTGTAAAGGGCAAGTAGAAGGAAGAGGAACTACCACAGCTATTCCAGGAAGAAGAGTGTTTGCTAGTACTCTTGTCGCAGTCTCGAGATCGGGACCAGCAGCTTTGAATATTGCTGCATTCACACCCCCACCTCCATGTTTAAGCCGCCTGCACATAGCTCACAAAATTAGCTACTAATGGAAGATGTATCCTTACTCAATAAGTTGGTGTATTTTACTGAAGAACAAGAAACTAATGGATGCTTAGTGGCTTAGTGCTTACCAATTAGTAGCATTAGCTATAACATTGCAGTGTAGACCACCTTCAGAACGAAGCTTAGTTTTGTCCCCGACAAATGTGAAGAATCTCTCTGAGTCAATGTTCTTCTGAGAAGCCTTAGCTTTGACAAGAGACAGAATCTTTGACCCGTGGCTCAAGTCCACCAAGACAAGACGTGCAGTCCCAACTTTGGGCAAGAACTCCTCTGCTTTCTCGACAATGATATCAGAAGCCTTTTCAAGATCAAACTGAAAATCAGCAGTCGAAATTGATGGAAATGCCAGTGTATGTACAATATCAGCATAACCAAGTCGGAAATTTTCTGTCTCGTCGTTAGCTTTGCGCATTGCATTAGTAGCTTCATTAGAAGATGATGAACCAGGAAGAGCATTGACTTTCTTAAAGAACTTCATTATACCAGGTTGGCTTTTAGTGTGTGGTTTCTTCTCGCCAAAACAGCCAGAAGGAAGAGTATCCATTGGACCAAGCTTCCCATACACCAAACCGCTTCATCTTTCTTTGGCTCAATCGACAAAGCCTCTTCAAACTTTGTTATGGCATCTACACACACACACACATAAACAATAATCAAAAATCTAATGGTAAGCAATCCGTAGATGATCAGACAGGAATTCCAAGTTTCAGAACAACACTTATAATCATAATTAGCCGAAACCTATCTTTAGAAAGTGTAAAGAATCCTAAAACATCCGCCATTCGACACATTGAAGTAAGGACTAAAGAACATGATTACAAGCTCTTGAAACATGATTACAAGCTCAAGATTCCTAAGCAGATTTGTTTAAGTGACTATATTGAATCATATTAGCATACATATGAGTCGAAAGCAACCTAAGGGAACTCAAAAAAGAAAAGCACCTTGAAGCATTTGCTTTGCATCTGAGATACTGTGAAACTGAGCTAACTCCAGTAAAGCTCCTCCCCATCTCGTTAAGTTCTGCGAAAGAAACCCACAAACATTGAATCACAAAGCAGAGATCAAAACCCTTGATTTTGATTTTGATTACATGAATCGGACAAGAACAAAACTAAATCTGAAATCTGAAATCATGAAGCGTAAGAGAGAAAACTAACATCGGCATCTGAAGGGTTAAGCTTGTAGGTCTCTTCTGCGTCTTTACGAATTTGTTCGAACAATAGCAACCTATTGAAACATAAGAGGCCTACACAGAGATAGAGACACCTAAGCTACTCGTAGTTAGTAAAATAACTTGACAACACCTCCAATTTTCTCATACTTCTCTCTGAGAACAACAGGGAGGTGATCTACTACGATTATGTTACCGAATCCAGTATCAAATGCTGACTGATCCTCGTGGTATACTGCTTCATCATCACTATCAATCCACCAAAGATTCCAAAGAAAAAACAAAAAAACAAAAAATTCAGTTCCGTTGTTCGTATATTCTACAATAAACCAAGACGCAGCGATCTATTGAGAAAAAAATCTCACCTCGCGATCCCAAAATCGTCTCCAGGAGGAAGTTGGATTGAATCGAGATTAATCTCAGACCAATTAATCCCTAACTGACCCGCCCGGACATCTATATCAACGGCCGCAACCATGATTTCAACTTTAAGAACTTAGATCGAAGATTCTGTGCGCTTTGAGGAAGAAGAAGAAGAAGTGAAAAAAGTGGTAATGAAGAGTCTCTCTAGAATACAATGAGCCGAAACTAGGGTTTCAGGGTTTATTTTTTTGGGTTATGAACAGTAGTAACTGATTGATTTCCCTTTTTAATATAAACAATAAATAAGAAAAATTTAATTATAGATTTTGAAAAAAAACTGGTTAGTGATATGGAAAAAAAAAAATGATGTGTATTTTAATTTGCTGATGTGTATTTTTTTTTTTAATTTTCTACTCAAATTCGAAAAACAAAACCCAAGAGGTAAATTGTAGTACTAAACATTCTAGTGATTTTTAAAAGATTTATAGATATGAGTAATAAACCAACTTTTGGATAACATTCAAGTAATTTATTCATATATATATGTGCTTTCCTTCAATTGTAAAGAAGAAGAGTAAGAGAGAAGATGTAATAATAAGAGTAAGAGAGAAGAATTCTTTCACTTACCTCTCGTCTCTCTCTTTCTATAGTATGTATATATTATACATACACATATATACATATACATATATAATATAATAATTTATATTTTACGTTATGTTTTATAACACATATAAGATTAAACACATCTTGAAACTCAAACTTGGATTAAACTCCTTGTCTCCATGCCTTGGACGCGCTTCCACTGTTGGGCCTTTTCTGAGCGACTTACTGGGCCGATTGGAGAGTTCTTGATAGTTTCGGAAACTAGACTCACGGGGCTTTAGATCCATATGTAGATCGTCGTCTGGGGTACTGTAAGCTAGCAGCGACACTTGATTTCTCTTGCATAAAGGCATGATCGAATTTATCCCTTGATGAGCTTAAAAATCAGACTTGTTATTTGGATTTGGGCTTGATTTATTCTTCTTGTTCCAAAATTCCTCTAGTAACCCACGAATTGTTTGAGCAAGCTTCCTAGGATCATATCATTTTCTAACTACGCGCAGGCTGTGTATGGTGATGGTGTTGTTTTTTAAGAGTCTTGAAGTTTGCAACAATCTTGTCTGATGCTTGTTTGTTTCCGACCCTTGACATGTTGAAGAAGTTGGCACTTTCTCCTCGAGCTTCACTGTGCTATATAACATGCTCTGAAAATGTCTCGATCTATGAGGAGTTATGAGGAGTGTAAAGCCAATTTGAGTTCAATTTGGTGATGGATCAAAGATTGTAGATTGATTAGTAGATTGATATGAGTCATTGTTGATGAGAATGCAAACTGCACAAGGGTAAAATTGTACCACGAATTGAGCTTGTGGATGATAAAGATATATTTAAGAGCAAATGTGATGTGCTAAAGAAGCACAATTTGGCTTTGGAAAAGTCTAAGGAATAGGGAAAATTGTAAAGATCATCAACATTATTGCAATAAATAAGTAAAATGATCATCTTTTTCCACCATAGGAAGATCAAACCTAAAGTAAGATACCAAAGGTTTAAATCTCAAAGCTTCTACAAGATAAATTGTCAAGGCTTAGATGATTCTTGTGGACCACAATTTCATAAACTTACAAACTAGACCATGATATATTTCTTGGATCAATATCATTAGACTTGACCTCTCTCTCCATATATTCAATGTTTTGGTTCTTTTACCCACATCAATGTGAGCCATGCAAATAATGGTAAAGATTGTGGTTAAGATCTGCAACAAGACGTAAAAAAAAAGAAAACTAGCGGCGGCAGTATTAGTTTTGGAGGAAAACCCTAATATTGATTGCCACTTTGGCGTTGTGAAGCCTTGTTCTATATATATTTTGGGTTGGAATGGAGAACCTAATATTGATTGCCACGTTGGCATTGTGAAGCCTTGTTCTATATATATTGGGTTGGAATGGAGAACCTAATATTGATTGCCATGTTGGCGTTGTGAAGCCTTGTTCTATATATATTCCGTTAGTCTGAATTGCTGGGGTCTAGCTAGAGCTTATGAGATGAATGTGCTTCATTTTCCAGGTTACAATCTTGTGGTTCCATTGTTTTTGGATAACTACTCTGAGCCAGGTTCGTATAGTTTGATCCAAAAACTAACATCCAATTGTTCACAGATAGCATTATAGTTTAACTACTCAAGAGTAAAATGCAGCTGCTAATGATTTCGTTCGCCGTGTTCTCTGAACGAGTCATTCGGAAACCCAGGATGCACACTGGTAAAGCTCAGGGTGTACTTGTTCTTGGACAGACGTGTCCAGAAGAGCAGCACCATTCTGCAAAGACCAACAGCAACGTTGACAGACAAAGAGCGTGAGCGCATTTGCGTTTTCACAGCCTCAACAAGCCTCATCCATGAGCAAACAAAGTCAGTCAAGGCTTGAATGATGGAGGCATGTTCAGCTGCATGGGGCCGATCATGAGGAAGACCGACCACGGCCTCGGCCGAGGGGCCGAGCATGGCCTCACCGAGCCAAGGCCGACCCTATCCTCGGCCAAGGGACCGAGCATCGCCTCGCCAAGCCGAGGAGCGACCACGGCCTCGTCCAAGAGGCGACCACATCCTCTTCCCGGCTGCTGCACACATCCTCGGTCCAAAACAGTGGACCACGTCATCTAATGTAGCATTGGCAAAGGGTACTTTCGCATAGCAGCATTGGCAAATACATGTCAAAAACGCACAACAGCCTAAAACGCTCCTAAGTATAGGATGACATCTAAAACAAGTACATTACTCCAAAACCCAGCAAGGTTCATCATAAGACACACAAAAGCTACAAAGTCATCCCATATTCGCCACAATGCAAAAACCCGAAATGTTAGTAAGGATACAAACCATCCAATACTACAAACAAAAGTCTTAAAGGGACTAAAAGTAAACTAAATCACGAACGAAGAGGAGTGGTCACTCATCGGCCTCCTCATCCTCATTGGCCGCACCGTCGTCCTCTGAAATCCCTAAGGCTCGCCTCACGCCAGAGACAAGCTCATCAAACACATCGCGAGCATCATAAATCAGGATCTTCCTCTCAACTAAGAGCTGCTCCACAGCATCCGGAGTCGGACCGTCAGGCTCGTGAAGACGTTCGATGAACTCCAGGTTCGCCTCAATTTCATCGAGGTCCAACATGTTGTCCTTCGCTGTCCCCCCGATCCTAACAAGCAACCTGGCGACCTGTCTGGCCCGGCTAGCAGAGCTACGAGCCGCCTCGTTCTTGGCCTTAGCAACGGCCTCTTCGATCTGTGTCCCTGAGAGCCTCAGCATCCAATAGCTTCCTCCTAAGCGAAGCAATCTCCTCCTTGTCCTTCGCATGCCTCGAAGACGCTCTCAACGGCTTACCACTCAACTCTTCCGAACTCTTCTTCGCAGAAGCAATGTCGTCCTCAAGAGCTCGGTTCCTCTCAGCAAGCTTGACGCTGGCCTTCTTAGCCTCGCTGAGCTCATTATCACGAGAGCGAGAATCCTCCTCAAAACAAAAGGCCATTTGGTCCAGCTGAGTAGAAAGCTGCATAAAAAACAACAACATAGGAAATGCTATCAAAAACCAAAGGGAGCTAAGTAACAATAGCAAGTACAAGGAAGGAGAGAGATCAAACCTCAGCAACTTTGGCTTTCGCCAGCGCAAAAGCCCTCTCGCCAGAACCGAGAGTCGGAGAAGGCGATACTGCAACGTCATGGTCCATCAGCCCGGTAACAGAGGCCGGAGAGGAGCCCGCTTTCTGTCGCTTCGAAGGTGCTCCATCGGGAGTACTTCCCGCCTTACCCTCCAACCTAAGGGCTCTCTTCCGCGACTGCTCACGCCGCATCGCAATCTCGTCGGGGGTAAGGTCGGAAGTGCGAGAACGCTGAATCGGCGCAGCAGGATTCTTAGGCGCTGTGGTCGTCGGAGCCCGAGTCTGTGAGCCCGCCCTCACTGAAACCGCGGTGCTCGTCGACACCGCCTTCACCATCTCTGCTCGCTGATATGCTGAAACTCTAGGAGCACCTCGTCCAAGTACCTTCCATGGGAAGATCCGGGTGGAAAGCGCCTTCTGGATCCTCTGAGGAGTGAACGACTTCACCCAATCACCGTCCCCGGAGGCAAGAGCGCTGTGGTGGGCCACTGCGTCACTCCGGCTAACTGTCTGAGATGCTGGCTTCACTGCAAAAAGAAACAATCTAGAAATCAGTATGCAAAACGAGAACACACCACGAAAATTTCTAAGTATAGAATTATCTCTCTTCTCCCAGCTCGTCCCTGAGAAATTTATAAGAACAACACTCTTTAGAAGTATTAATTTCTGGGGTCTAGCTAGAGCTTATGAGATGAATGTGCTTCATTTTCCAGGTTACAGTCTTGTGGTTCCATTGTTGCTACTTTATGCTATCTACAAAACCTCTAAAGTTCCCTGAGAAAGTTCTAAATAAGAACAACACTCTTTAGAAGTTTTGGTGTTTCCATTGCACTCATTACACATAAGGTCGTTTAAATAGTAGTTGGATTTTTAAAAATTCTTGCTTTAATTCAAATGAAAGATTTTATTTATTTACATATAACGATTTATGGTTAAAATAACCATGATTTTTTCTTTAAAACAAAAATTTGAAAAATAGCTACATATAAAATACTTATAAAGAAATATGAAGAGAAAGACTTTTAGGTTTCCAATGAAGTTTCTACAAAAATCTTAACAAAGAAACGATAGCCCAATGTGATATATCATGGTTTTTGTGGTTTTTAACCATGATATAAGGAGTCTTTTAGTGTCTTTTCATTTGTTTCTAGATTGTTTTTGAGTCTTTACAGGTTTTTAGCATGGAAGGAGCAAAGTGGAGCAATTTGGATCAGTTTGGAGCAATAATCCGCAAGAAATCAACTTGGAATCGATCAGAGGAGATGGTGTCGATCGACACTGCCTTAGCATCGATCGACACGCAGCCAAACCGACGAGAGAGCCAAATTTGGAAGTTTTACAAAGTTGCCCGAAGTTTTCCATATTTGCAAGACTAGTCCCTGACGTGTTTTAGGACATATATATATAGTTTTTAGGTTTTCCAAACCCTTAAGTTTTATTCTATCAAGTTTTATTTTTCCTGCAACCCTGTGAGATTTTTGAGAGCTATTGGAGAGAGAGAGATCTGAACTGCTTTGAGAGAAGAATTCTTAAACTCCTTTCTTACTCTTTTAATCTCTATTGCTTATTATTTAGAATTATGTTTTGTTCTTTATTGAATATGTCTGAGTAGTTTGCTTGTTAGGTTTAGGGTTTTTTCACAGGGATTTTATGAATTATTAGATCTGTTATTTAGGATTCATTATCTATCTAGATCTTCATCTTATGTTGTTCTTCATATTAATCCTTGATTGGCCATCTAGAATTAATACTTTAGGAAAATAAATTGATATGAGAATATAATTAATTTTCCTGATAAAACCTTTTGATGAGCAAAATTACGTTTTGCAAAGAGATTTGATTAAGTGATTTTGGATTTTCTGGTTTTAAATTTAGATAATATTTGCAGTGAGAACTGATTTATTTTACAAAAGTGTTTAGAGTTCTAGATCTGTTCTTAATTGTTTGAATCCTAATTTATTGATTGATTTAATATTTCATAATTTCCTGAGAAATTCCCTAGGCCTAGCTTTTTGATCTTCTGAATTTAAAACACTTTCATTTAAATATTTTGCATTGCTATTTTAATTTTAATTTAATTTGTTTAGCATAATTGAAAAACTCTATAATTTATTGTGTAGTCTTGAGTCCTTGTGGAATTCGACCCCTAAGTACTGCATTGATCTCTTAATTTGAGAGAGTATCTCTAGGGTAAATTTGAGCATATCAAAATTTGAGAGAGTATCTCTAGGGTAAATCTACCATTAGATTTGAGTTTTAGATTTTGTCTAAATTTTTCTTTTTATTTTCAAACTAACACGCTTTTGTTTTCTTCTCTCTTGTGTGTTTCAGGTGTATGCCTAATAAGCCTAACACAAGGAGCAACAACACTGGTCCAATTCTGAAGCTTTCAAACCAAGAGTTGGGAAAACTTGAGCGTGAGAACAGAAAAGCAGCCAAATCTCTGAAGATGGTTAATACGATCATTCTGATGCGTGATGAGGCTGGTGTTTTGAGGGATCAAGAGGGCCATTTGCGCAATGAGCAGGGCCAAAAGCTTGATGCAGAAGGAAACGTGATTCCTGAACCTGTTGTCAACGAGCAGGCTGTTGTGAACCAGCAAGCTGGTGTCGTTGATGATCCGGATCTTGGTGTCGATCGACACCAACCAGGTGGCATCGATCGACACCCACCTGCAGACGTGCGTGGAGCTGCCAACCACGTACAGAACCCCGTTCGACGACAGGAGAACAACCGGGATCTGATCAGGACCATTGCTGACTACAATCGGGCTGATCTGGTGTATGAGAACCGGTCTGCTATTGTTCCTCCCCCTTTTCAGAGGAATGATCTTGAGTTGAAACCTGCGTACTTTCAACTAGTTGGGCAAAGACCTTTCTCTGCTTTGCCCAATGAGAAGCCCTTGGATCACATTGAGCATTTTGAGGATCTGGTGACTAGCATCAAGGCTAATGGGGTGACTGAGGACTACATCTTCTGCAAACTCTTCCCTTACTCACTTGCGGGAGAGGCATCTCAGTGGTTGAAACAGCTGCCTGCGGGATCATTGACAAGCTGGCGTGATGTCAAGGTGGCCTTCCTCAACCACTTCTATGATGATGCAATGTCAGATGAGTTGAGAATCAAGCTGTCTTCTTTCAAGCAAAGACCAGATGAAGCCTTCAAAGCAGCTTGGGTGAGATTCAAGGCTTACCAAAGGGACTGTCCACACCATGGTTTCTCAAGGGTTCAATTGCTAAGTATCTTCTTCAGAGGGTGTGACTGGGAGTATTAGTTGGCTTTAGATACTGCAAGTCATGGGAATTTCAAGACAAGAATGCCAGAAGATGCTGAATTGTTGATTGAGAACTTAGCTGCTAGCAATAGTACTAAGAGAGCAGATGCTGAAAGGAAGAGATTACATGGAGGATATGATTCAAATCAGCTAGCTTCTATTAATGCTAAGCTTGATTCAGTGCACAATCTTCTTGTGGGAAAGAAGTCAGTCCAATTTGCTACTGAAGTTGAGACATTTGAGCCAGAGCCAGAGAATTCAGAGGAGAATGTCAACTATGTGTATGGAGCTGGGTATCAGGGACAGAGATTCGGTAATCAGCAAGGAAACAGACCTTACAATGGTGACCAGAAGCAGCAACAGAACAATGGCTATACAAGAACCTATGGGAATTCATCTTATCAGTCTCCACCTCCTAAGACCTCTTCTGAGAGTAGAATGGAGGCCATGCTTGAGCAGCTTCTACAAGGTCAGGAGCATTTGACAGTGACATTCGATGGAAAGATTGACAATGTCTACACTGAGCTGAATGGGAAGATAGAAGCATTGAACATTCATGTCAAGAAGTTGGAGAATCAGGTTATTCAGACTGCTGGGTCTGTCAAACAACAAGAGGGTTTTCTTCCTGGAAGAACTGAGTCAAACCCCAAGCATGCTTGTAATGCCATATCTGTGAGGGATGAAGATAATGTTGAAATTGCTTCTGTCGAACTGGGTGAAAAATCGACCAAATCCTCGACTTCAGATGATGGTGTCGATCGACACCACCTGGGTGTCGGTCGACACTCATCCCAGACAAGCCCAGAAACCGCAAAATCTCAGGTTCCAGCTGCTGAAAGGGTCTACATGCCTAAGATTCCTTTTCCCAAGCCAAGAAAGTCTAAGCAAGAGATGGAGGAAGCTAGATGCAAGGCTATGATGGATAAGGTGATGATTGAGATGCCTTTAATTGATGCAGTGAAGCTTTCACCACCTCTTAAACGCTATGTGAAGAGAATGGTATCCAATGGTTTGAGCCCTGAAGAAGGAGCCTTGCTAACTAAGGATGTTAGTGCAATTCTGTTGAACCAGCCTGTTCAGAGGAAGAAGGAGAGAAAGCAGGAGGTGGTTGTCTCTAAGGAAGTGAGTGAAATCATTCAATGTAGGACTGCTAAGAAGTTACCAGATCCTGGAAGCTTTGTACTTGATTGCTCTATCTCAGCAGGAAGGTTTTATCACTCACTTTGTGACCTTGGCTTTAGCATCAACTTGATGCCACATTATGTTGCTGTGAGACTTGGGATGACAGAATTCAAGCCAACTCAGATTTCTCTTATCTTGGCTGATCGCTCCCGAAGAATTCCTGAAGGTGTTTTAGAGGATATTCCAGTTAAGGTTGGCAACTTCATGATTCCCACTGACTTTGTGGTGCTGAAGTATGATCAAGAGCCTAAAGATCCTCTCATCTTAGGAAGATCTTTCTTGGCTACAGCCGTTGCCATCATAGATGTGCAGAAGGGACAAATAACACTGAATGTGGATGGATTGAGTATGCATTTTGAGATGGATAAGCTGAGGAGGGCTCCTACTATTGATGGACAGACTTTTCTGTTGAAAAAGTTTCTGCAACACGAGCATCAGGCTCAGTGTCGATCAATGCCACTAAGAGGGTATCGATCGACACCCCTCCACGACCGCGACAAAGCTTGTCCAAAACTGATGCTCCAAATCAGAAACCTGTTCCCAAACAGAAGAGTCATCAATCCACACTCTAGAGCCCTCAGGTAAGGCCAAGGTATGCATCTTTTTCTCCTAAACTTCCTCCTATCATCAACAAGAATTTCAAAGAGATAAAAACTGTTTTGCAGTTAACCAAGCCACGAGATTTTCGTAGAGCGCTTGTTTCTTCTGTTGATGATTTTGCAGGACAGAAGAGATACCCTCCCATACCTAAGTCCCGCCCTGGTCCTGTTCCTAACATCCTTGGCAGACCTCATGCACCTAAAGCTTATACACCACCTTGGATGAAGAGGACTTCAATGCCATGTTCTGCTCCCCCGGATGCCTGAGCTCCAATACAGTCAAGCTAATGACTGAAAACAAGCGCTTAGTGGGAGGCAACCCACTGGTAGGTTTTCTTTTTCTTTTGATTTTGATTTTTGTTTATTTTATTTCTATTTTTGCTTTCCTCTTACTTGATAACACTGGGGACAGTGTTGTTTAAGTCTGGGGGAGGTTAGTTACTAACTATGTTTTCTGTTTTTGAGTTTCAGTTGTATCAGTCAAAACCATGAAGTTTGAGTCAAATTTTTCAAATTTTTCTTTTTATCTTTGGGAATTATGATCTTGACTAATGATTTCTCTTATTTGGCTAACACTCTAATGATTACTTGTTTATGCTTGATCTCAGAACTGAAGCTTAGAAAGACTATGAGCCTTATCAACAATCCTGAAAGCCCTTATTCAATGGATATATGATTGATCTAACGTTGTCTCAACTTTTATCAGGATTTTAACCGGACTTAATCTCTTACTTTGGGGTTGGAAATCAGTGGACTAGACTTCTTCTTCAGGCCATACAAGACAATGCAATTTTTCAAAGTATGTCTCCCCTCTTTCTTCCCTTCAGTGCTTTTAAAAAAAAAAAATCAGAAAAAGAGAGAATAAAAGATGAGATGATTTTGATCAGTTTAGAGAGGTAGGTAAATTACCAGTGACCTCATTATTCTACTCTTGAGTCAAATGATCACACAAAGCTTGGAAGCGAGGGGTAGGTAAATTACCGGTGACCCCGGTATTCGCTTACACCTTTGAAAAAAAAAAAAAAAATAATAATAATGGAAGTAAGAAAAGGGAGATGAAAGGAGATGTAAGAAGAATGTCTTGGCCTGAAGAGAGTCCACATGCCACTGATCAATACACCCAAGGTAAGAATTCACCTTATTTATGCTTTAATATTGACTAATGAGATGACAATGGAGATTTTAGAGATTCCAAGGAATTGTGGTATTTGAGTAAGGAATGTTGATGCTTATCATGGTTGAGTATAAGAAGTAAGTTCTTGAGTCATGTAAATGAAGAGTGTGAATAAGAATAATCTGCAATTGAGTGAGTTCTCTGTTTTCAAACCTCTTTCACAGGTCTAAGTTTATGTTTTGCTTGAGGGCAAGCAAATGCTAAGTCTGGGGGAGTTGATATATCATGGTTTTTGTAGTTTTTAACCATGATATAAGGAGTCTTTTAGTGTCTTTTCATTTGTTTCTAGATTGTTTTTGAGTCTTTACAGGTTTTTAGCATGGAAGGAGCAAAGTGGAGCAATTTGGATCAGTTTGGAGCAATAATCCGCAAGAAATCAACTTGGAATCGATCAGAGGAGATGGTGTCGATCGACACTGCCTTAGCATCGATCGACACCCAGTCCAAACCGACGAGAGAGCCAAATTTGGAAGTTTTACAAAGTTGCCCGAAGTTTTCCATATTTGCAAGACTAGTCCCTGACGTGTTTTAGGACATATATATATATATATATATATAGTTTTTAGGTTTTCCAAACCCTTAAGTTTTATTCTATCAAGTTTTATTTTTCCTGCAACCCTGTGAGATTTTTGAGAGCTATTGGAGAGAGAGAGATCTGAACTGCTTTGAGAGAAGAATTTTTAAACTCCTTTCTTACTCTTTTAATCTCTATTGCTTATTATTCAAAATTATGTTTTGTTCTTTATTGAATATGTCTGAGTAGTTTGCTTGTTAGGTTTAGGGTTTTTCACAGGGATTTTATGAATTATTAGATCTGTTATTTAGGATTCATTATCTATCTAGATCTTCATCTTAGGTTGTTCTTCATATTAATCCCATCCGGTGGCCTGCCAAAAGTTACCCGTCCCATCAGGATTCTTCTTCTGGGAGTTTCAATCATGATCTTCTTGCAACTCCTTTGGACTTCTTGCTGATCGGCTTCTTTAGTCCTGGCTCCTCTCCTTGGTATCTTCATGATCTTCTTGCAACCTCTTTGGACTTCTGGTTGATTGGCTTTGCGGCTCCTCCCCTTAGACCAATCTTCGGTCTTTCTTGTATGTCGCTTGGTAGCCTAACCACTTCCACTTTCCTCATTTCCACCGCCTCACTTCCACAAGCCTCAAGGGTGGTTTCCTAAACAACTAGGGTTTCCTAACCTCTATGGTTCTGACCCAGATTTCTAAATTTTTGGGAGTACCCAAAAATTACAATCCTAACATTCTACCTACTCAGACTACCCAAAAAAAATTAAAACGACCTTCTAAGCTAGCACACACACTTGGGGTTACCAATTCCCAAATGTTCCTACTTTAACACTATGCAAGTAAAATAAACAAGCAAGCAATTTCCACACAACCACACAATCACACAATCAGAGGAATAGTTAGAACCCATACTTACCTCTTGCGGGACCTTTTCAGGCCATGAAGGTTTGGGTAATCTAATCCTAAGGGAAAATCTTGCGATTCACTTCTACCTTCTTCCTATCTATCTCTTCCTTGAGGACAGACCAGTGGGGGACGAGTTGATAATAACCTTTGATGGAATGGATGCGTAGTTGGGTAGGGTGCCTTGTAATGACCATATCTTAAGGACTGGGGCAGATGGTTGATTTTATCTCATACTTGGGCAAGAACGATATGAATGCCCGAACTGACCACATAGATAACATCTGACTTTGATGTTCTTCATTCTTGATTTACGACATCCTTTCTTGTTCTTCTCTTTCTTTTGGATTCTTGATTGGCCTCCTTTTAATCTCGAACTACTGCCGCCATAATTTTGCGATAATGCATCATTCTCTGCGGCTACGGATTCTTCTATGTTCACTGTTCTTTCGACTAACTCAGGCAGACTTGAGAAAACTACTGCTTGTAGTCTGCTTCGAATCTCCGGTCTTAGGCCACGCATGAATCTTCGAATTGTGGCTGCCTTGTCTTCATCACAGTAAGATGTATATCTCTGAAGTCTCGAAAATTCTGCTTCGTATTTTCGTACACTTCTCTCAGCTTGCTCTAGCTTCAAAAATTTGGCTTCTAACTTCTCTCTTACTTCTTGTGGAAAATACTTCGTCTTGAACTCTCTTCTAAAGTCTTCCCACGTTGGCTCCTTGTCTCTGTACTGCTTCTCTAAGTTGGTCCACCAATTAGCTGCATCTTTCTTCAAATGGTATACGACAATGTCCTTCTTGTACTCCTTTGGGCATTCCGTTACGGAGAAGTTCTTCTCTAGGCTTTGTAACCATGAATTAGCTGCGAATGTACTCCTTCCACCTTTAAAGTAATTTGTTCCCAGCTTCTCCATTATCGTTGCAATATCTAGAAACTCGGATGACCTTGATACACTTGGTTGTGTATTTGCTTCTACCAAAGAATTCATCATGAGGTTGTATGATGATTCCAGTGACAAACCTTCTTGAGATTCCAACTCATCATGTCCTTGGTCCATCATATTACTTGGCCCCAACTCTTGATCATCCATCCATTCATCCAATGGCTTAATGGAAGTAGCTGATTCTTCCGCTGAGCTTAGTCCCCATAGTCGTCCTTCTTCAACCTTCTGAACAGACATCTGCAGTCAACATCCAAGGGTAAAACCTAACCCATCCTATCCTATATACCTAACTACTAAAGGACGTACCGGTTTCCTAATTTGCCTTTGCGACTCATTTACTCGATAAAACGTTTGAAAACTGTGCGTCCCGTAAGCATGACAAACCATGCTCTGATACCACTCTTGTAACACCCCTGACCCGTTCTAGGCCAAGAACAGACCAAGAGCATCACGTATAGGACGCCCGCAGCCGGCCGACCGAGGTTCCCGGAACACATCCAATCGCCCAAGCCATCCAACCGCAGATGCCCGTTCCTCGCGAATCATGGCCTAAGGCTTTGCAACCCGTACCGCGACGCGCGGGTTGTGATTAGTCCGGACTAGACTAATAAATATCATTGGGAGACACGGGGTTTTAAGAAAACATCGCTTTATTGATAATGTTAAATCGAGTAATACATAATATATACACAAAACTATATCTTACAAAGGCAAGGAAATCTACAACGGTTGGCCTAACGTCCTTTGCTACCCCTAAGGTCTCCCCACTAAGGTTACCTGCAAAAGAGAGTGAGGGATGAGTGCTAATCACTCAGTGAGTTCGGGCTCCCCTAAGCATGTAATCAATCCCATCCCCAAAAACCCAAAATAACAATCAACACGCAGCAAGCAATGCAAACAACAAACAATGTATACTACAACGAGTATACGCAAACAATATAATTAAACATGCATGCAATCATCTACTCAATCAATCCACCTAGGGCCCTGCGTATTGACCTTCCCTTCCCATAATTCGTGAACACCTATACAAGTAGCCACACAGGCTAAACAAGTACAGAACATTACTCGTTCTGAGTTCCATATTGTGGTGGTAACTCAGGCTACATCATCATGCAGCACTCGGCCATAGGGTGCGACCCCGTCATCTCTGAGTCATCGTATCGTTCGTGTGTAGGGATTAACCACTATGCACACACTACTAACCTACGGCCTTTGGGAAGCATCAAGTACGCTACTATACTAACATGCACAATCTACTATTCATGCAACACTAGTAACTAACAAGCAAGCAATCAATAATATAGCAACCGGACAGCATAACGGCAATGCGACTAACCGTCCAGCATCCCGGCTATACCATCGCGATGCTATATCAACACGCAATCACACAATGCAAACAAGCAATGCAAGCAAGCAGTAATATAACAATCGGACAGCATAACGGCAATGCGACTTAACGTCCAGCATCACGGCTATACCATCGCGACGTTATATCGACAATCATACAAGCAGCATAACAACAATGCAAGCAAGCAATCACACAATGCAAGCACACAACAAGCAATAACTGAACAATAAACAAGGGACAAGCAACAACGCAATAATTATACCAAGTATAATTACCTAACCTTAATCTAATCTAGCCTATAGCAAATAAATGAATAGAACCACAAGCAATCATTTAAATCCCTATTTAATTCTAGTTCGCATTAAACAATTAAACAATCAAGCTGGTTAACATGCGTTCTTCGAACAACATGCAACCACATGCAACACACATAACCAAAACTCACCTTGGCCTAATGTCGCGAGAACGACATTCTACCCTTGACACCTACGCTAGCCCCGATCCGACCAAGCTTTCGCCGACGCGATAAATCTAAGCTTTGACCGAACCAAAACCCTTATAAAAATATTCTAAAAATAAAATAAAACTAAGGGAGGGACTAACTTACCGAACTACCCAACTACACGGACTTCTTGGACTACCCGGACTACCCGACTCGAACTCCTACGGCCTAGAGCTTAGCGGGAAGGTTTTGGGTTGATTTTGGTGTGAGGAAACAAATGAAGGGGTAAGGGGGGTTTATATAGGTGCCCAAGGTGGGTTGTGGAAGCATGAGGTGGCGGATAGGCATCACCGGAGCGTGACACATGTGCGGACACTAACCCAGCTCCGGACGGCGACACATGGCGGATAGGATCGGCCGAGCTTATCCAAAGCCTATCTTTTCCTATCGGATAAGCTTGGGCGAGCTTATCTCCCCGTACATCCTTATCCACTTTCGTCTTATCCATAGGAATTGGTAGAGCTGCCTGCCTGGTAGCTGACGGACGCGGACGATACGGTACGCTTGCGGTCACGTCCGGCCATCGGTCAAAAACTGCACCACCGTGCCAACTCCGATTTGCTCCGATCATCTTCCAATATTTTTCGACCAAAAGCTTTGTATTCGTCCTTAGATACTTTGACTCAGCTCCAAAAATTAATTACCCTTTGTCTTGATCGATCCTTACGCGATAGCCGTCCCTCGGCCATTCCGCATAATTTTAGGCCCCGGGGAGGGGTATTCCATTCTCCTCCCCTTAAAAGAATTCGTCCTTGAATTCTAAGGCTTAGAATCATCGATCCGACAACCAATCCATCAGGCACAAGTAAAGCTCAGTAGACACATAGCGGCTTGTTTGGTAATGGTACCTAAGCAGCGTCTAGTAAGGGATGAGAAGTAATGGCTACGATACTGGGTGAAACACATCCCACACCCTATGGGACATTACCGCTACCAACGGTGATGATCTTGTAGAACCGTGACCACCCAGGGTCCACACGTTCACTTAACCCATCAACACGTCTGGTTCGGTCACCCACGTCCTCGTACCACTCCTACATCTGGTTTCCCGACCACTCGCTATCGACCACTTACCAAAACTGCCCGTCCGGTGGCCTGCCTAAAGTTACTCGTCCCATCAGGATTCTTCTTCTGGGAGTTTCAATCATGATCTTCTTGCAACTCCTTTGGACTTCTCGCTGATCGGCTTCTTTAGTCTTGGCTCCTCTCCTTGGTGTCTTCATGATCTTCTTGCAACCTCTTTGGACTTCTGGTTGATTGGCTTTGCGGCTCCTCCCCTTAGACCAATCTTCGGTCTTTCTTGTATGTCGCTTGGTAGCCTAACCACTTCCACTTTCCTCATTTCCACCGCCTCACTTCCACAAGCCTCAAGGGTGGTTTCCTAAACAACTAGGGTTTCCTCACCTCTATGGTTCTGACCCAGATTTCTAAATTTTTGGGAGTACCCAAAAATTACAATCCTAACATTCTACCTACTCAGACTACCCAAAAAAAATTAAAACGACCTTCTAAGCTAGCACACACACTTGGGGTTACCAATTCCCAAATGTTCCTACTTTAACACTATGCAAGTAAAATAAACAAGCAAGCAATTTCCACACAACCACACAATCACACAATCAGAGGAATAGTTAGAACCCATACTTACCTCTTGCGGGACCTTTTCAGGCCATGAAGGTTTGGGTAATCTAATCCTAAGGGAAAATCTTGCGATTCACTTCTACCTTCTGCCTATCTATCTCTTCCTTGAGGACAGACCAGTGGGGGACGAGTTGATAATAACCTTTGATGGAATGGATGCGTAGTTGGGTAGGGTGCCTTTTAATGACCATATCTTAAGGACTGGGGCAGATGGTTGATATTATCTCATACTTGGGCACGCACAATATGAGTGCCCGAACTGACCACATAGATAACATCCGACTTTAATGTTCTTCATTCTTGATTTACGACATCCTTTCTTGTTCTTCTCCTTCTTTTGGATTCTTGATTGGCCTCCTTTTAATCTCGAACTACTGCCACCATAATTTTGCGATAATGCATCATTCTCTGCGGCTACGGATTCTTCTACGTTCACTGTTCTTTCGACTAACTCAGGCAGACTTGAGAAAACTACTGCTTGTAGTCTGCTTCGAATCTCCGGTCTTAGGCCACGCATGAATCTTCGAATTGTGGCTGCCTTGTCTTCATCACCGTAAGATGTATATCTCTGAAGTCTCGAAAATTCTGCTTCGTATTTTCGTACACTTCTCTCAGCTTGCTCTAGCTTCAAAAATTTGGCTTCTAACTTCTCTCTTACTTCTTGTGGAAAATACTTCGTCTTGAACTCTCTTCTAAAGTCTTCCCACGTTGGCTCCTTGTCTCTGTACTGCTTCTCTAAGTTGGTCCACCAATTAGCTGCATCTTTCTTCAAATGGTATACGGCAATGTCCTTCTTGTACTCCTTTGGGCATTTCGTTACGGAGAAGTTCTTCTCTAGGCTTTGTAACCATGAATTAGCTGCGAATGTACTCCTTCCACCTTTAAAGTAATTTGTTACCAGCTTCTTCATTATCGTTGCAATATCTAGAAACTCGGATGACCTTGATACACTTGGTTGTGTATTTGCTTCTACCAAAGAATTCATCATGAGGTTGTATGATGATTCCAGTGACAAACCTTCTTGAGATTCCAACTCATCATGTCCTTGGTCCATCATATTACTTGGCCCCAACTCTTGATCATCCATCCATTCATCCAATGGCTTAATGGAAGTAGCTGATTCTTCCGCTGAGCTTAGTCCCCATAGTCGTCCTTCTTCAACCTTCTGAACAGACATCTGCAGTCAACATCCAAGGGTAAAACCTAACCCATCCTATCCTATATACCTAACTACTAAAGGACGTACCGGTTTCCTAATTTGCCTTTGCGACTCATTTACTCGATAAAACGTTTGAAAACTGTGCGTCCCGTAAGCATGACGAACCATGCTCTACCACTCTTGTAACACCCCTGACCCGTTCTAGGCCAAGAACAGACCAAGAGCATCACGTATAGGACGCCCGCAGCCGGCCGACCGAGGTTCCCGGAACACATCCGATCGCCCAAGCCGTCCAACTGCAGATGCCCGTTCCTCACGAATCATGGCCTAAGGCTTTGCAACCCGTACCGCGACGCGCGAGTTGTGATTAGTCCGGACTAGACTAATAAATATCATTGGGAGACACGGGGTTTTAAGAAAACATCGTTTTATTGATAATGTTAAATCGAGTAATACATAATATATACACAAAACTATATCTTACAAAGGCAAGAAAATCTACACCGGTTGGCCTAACGTCCTTTGCTACCCCTAAGGTCTCCCCACTAAGGTTACCTGCAAGAGAGAGTGAGGGATGAGTGCTAATCACTCAGTGAGTTCGGGCTCCCCTAAGCATGTAATCAATCCCATCCCCAAAAACCCAAAATAACAATCAACACGCAGCAAGCAATGCAAACAACAAACAATGTATACTACAACGAGTATACGCAAACAATATAATTAAACATGCATGCAATCATCTACTCAATCAATCCACCTAGGGCCCTGCGTATTGACCTTCCCTTCCCATAATTCGTGAACACCTATACAAGTAGCCACACAGGCTAAACAAGTACAAAACATCACTCGTTCTGAGTTCCATATTGTGGTGGTAACTCAGGCTACATCGTCATGCAGCACTCGGCCATAGGGTGCGACCCCGTCATCTCCGAGTCATCGTATCGTTCGTGTGTAGGGATTAACCACTATGCACACACTACTAACCTACGGCCTTTGGGAAGCATCAAGTACGCTACTATACTAACATGCATAATCTACTATTCATGCAACACTAGTAACTAACAAGCAAGCAATCAATAATATAGCAACCGGATAGCATAACGGCAATGCGACTAACCGTCCAGCATCCCGGCTATACCATCGCGATGCTATATCAACACGCAATCACACAATGCAAACAAGCAATGCAAGCAAGCAGTAATATAACAATCGGACAGCATAACGGCAATGCGACTTAACGTCCAGCATCACGGCTATACCATCGCAACGTTATATCGACAATCATACAAGCAGCATAACAACAATGCAAGCAAGCAATCACACAATGCAAGCACACAACAAGCAATAATGGAACAATAAACAAGCAACAAGCAACAACGCAATAATTATACCAAGTATAATTACCTAACCTCAATGTAATCTAGCCTATTGCAAATAAATGAATAGAACCACAAGCAATCATTTAAATCCCTATTTAATTCTAGTTCGCATTAAACAATTAAACAATTAAGCTGGTTAACATGCGTTCTTCGAACAACATGCAACCACATGCAACACACATAACCAAAACTCACCTTGGCCTAATGTCGCGAGAACGACATTCTACCCTTGACGCCTACGCTAGCCCCGATCCGACCAAGCTTTCGCCGACGCGATAAATCTAAGCTTGGACCGAACCAAAACCCTTATAAAAATATTCTAAAAATAAAATAAAACTAAGGGAGGGACTAACTTACCGAACTACCTGACTATCCGGACTTCTCGGACTACCCGGACTACCCGACTCGAACTCCTACGGCCTAGAGCTTAGCGGGAAGGTTTTGGGTCTATTTTGGTGTGAGGAAACAAATGAAGGGGTAAGGGGGGTTTATATAGGTGCCCAAGGTCGGTTGTGGAAGCATGAGGTGGCGGATAGGCATCACCAGAGCGCGACACATGTGCGGACACTAACCCAGCTCCGGACGGCGACACATGGCGGATAGGATCGGCCGAGCTTATCCAAAAGCCTATCCTTTCCTATCGAATAAGCTTGGGCGAGCTTATCTCCCCGTCCATCCTTATCCACTTTCGTCCTTATCCATAGGAATTGGTAGAGCTGCCTGCCTGGTAGCTGACGGACGCGGACGATACGGTACGCTTGCGGTCACGTCTGACCATCGGTCAAAAACTGCACCACCGTGCCAACTCCGATTTGCTCTGATCATCTTCCAATATTTTTCGACCAAAAGCTTTGTATTCGTCCTTAGATACTTTGACTCAGCTCCAAAAATTAATTACCCTTTGTCTTGATCGATCCTTACGCGATAGCCGTCTCTCGGCCATTCCGCATAATTTTAGGCCCCGGGGAGGGGTATTACAGTAGCTCTAGGGTAAATTTGAGCATATCACAATGCATGGTAACTAAAATATGTCAGCATGCAAGTTGAAATAAAAATTAAAGTTAAGCATGCAATCTGAAATTTAGAGTTTCAACCGTCCAGTTTATTTTTTCAAAAAATAAAGTATTCTGAAAATACGAAAACATCGTTCATTCATATCGAACAGAGACTCGTGCAGCTTTCCTTGTGTAGACCACGAGTTTTAATACAATCCACACAATTATATAACCCTGATTGTTATAATCCTTATCTTCTTTTGTCTATGAATATTTGAACTACAACAAATTGTAACTTCTCTCTTGATGTGAAATAGGGGTGAGTCGATAGCTGGTCTAAAGGACCTCTCTAACTAACTCGGATAGGATGGAGACGAATGATGGATCAAAGTTCGCCACACAAAGTTGTGGAATGACTTTGTGATAAGAACACAAATCAATATCTAAGTGAATCACACACAAAAATAAAGATTCAACTTGTTTTCTAAAGGAATCACACACAATCGAAAAGACAAGTAAAACAAAAGCCTAAGCTTCAAAGTGAGAAAACTCTCTCTTTTATTTTTCCACAAATATTCTATATTTACAATGAAGGAAAACATGAGCTTATATAGGATCAATTTACAAATCAATAACATAAATACAAAATAAATCAAATTAATTACATAAATAAATCAAGAATAAATTTGAGAGATTTTATCAATCATCATTGATGGAGATTGGTTCTTTGTATCTAGACACTTTCTTGATGTAGCCATGAATTGATTGTCTTCTAGAAACTTCTTTATAACTTGATCTTGATTTTCCTTGAACCAATTCTTGATGAGTTGATATTTCTAGGATTGCATCACTCTCTTTTATTTTTCCAAAAATATTCTATATTTACAATGAAGGGAAACATGAGCTTATATAGGCTCACTTTACAAATCAATAACATAAATACAAAATAAATCAAATTAATTACATAAATAAATCAAGAATAAATTTTGAGAGATTTTATCAATCATCATTGATGGAGATTGGTTCTTTGTATCTAGACACTTTCTTGATGTAGCCATAAATTGATTGTCTTCTAGAAACTTCTTTATAACTTGATCTTGATTTTCCTTGAACCATCTGGAGATACATATTATGTGCTTTATTTGGAACGAAATTTTGCGGAAGAAAGAAGAAAGAAAGAAGAAAGATAAAAATAAATTTACATGACGAATGATGTAATGATGTTTTATATGACGTAGAGCATGATCAAAGGGGGTCTTCATATGGGTCTCTTCAAAAAAAATTGTATGAAAAAAACTAAAAATATAGAAAAAGTATGAGAGAAGGAGAAATGGGTCTCTAGAAGTAGAGATTTTAGAGACTCTTTTTAATGAGTCTTGACATGTGTCTTTTTGTAATTGGATTAAATTATATTGTGATTTAATTATATTACAAAAATTATTTAATTGCAAAAAAAATTAAATCAAATCTTTTTTTCAGTCAATAAACTTTTCTACACTGTTCAAAGAAATTACAGAGTTTTCGAGATTCGTAAATGCTTACAAATTGGAAAGAGAAAATTTGAGTTCAATTTTTTTTTGGGTACAGAATTACAATAATCTTTTGTGGTGGATGAGTCTGTTTATAGCATGCCATTCTTTATTATAGCATGCTATAAACGTTTATCCGCTGGTAATTTCTTACAAATGTAGGCCATCAAGTTACTTATTATCAAAAGTGTTAAAAAAAAAAATTTATTCACTGTGCTAATTACAATCATTATATTTTGTTAACATTTCTTTTACTAATGCGTTCCAAAGTGTTCACTGTGCTATATAACATGCTCTGAAAATGTCTCGATCTATGAGGAGTTATGAGGAGTGTAAAGCCAATTTGAGTTCAATTTGGTGATGGATCAAAGATTGTAGATTGATTAGTAGATTGATATGAGTCATTGTTGATGAGAATGCAAACTGCACAAGGGTAAAATTGTACCACGAATTGAGCTTGTGGATGATAAAGATATATTTAAGAGCAAATGTGATGTGCTAAAGAAGCACAATTTGGCTTTGGAAAAGTCTAAGGAATAGGGAAAATTGTAAAGATCATCAACATTATTGCAATAAATAAGTAAAATGATCATCTTTTTCCACCATAGGAAGATCAAACCTAAAGTAAGATACCAAAGGTTTAAATCTTAAAGCTTCTACAAGATAAATTGTCAAGGCTTAGATGATTCTTGTGGACCACAATTTCATAAACTTACAAACTAGACCATGATATATTTCTTGGATCAATATCATTAGACTTGACCTCTCTCTCCATATATTCAATGTTTTGGTTCTTTTACCCACATCAATGTGAGCCATGCAAATAATGGTAAAGATTGTGGTTTAAGATCTGCAACAAGACGTAAAAAAAAGAAAACTAGCGGCGGCAGTATTAGTTTTGGAGGAAAACCCTAATATTGATTGCCACTTTGGCCTTGTGAAGCCTTGTTCTATATATATTTTGGGTTGGAATGGAGAACCTAATATTGATTGCCACGTTGGCATTGTGAAGCCTTGTTCTATATACATTGGGTTGGAATGGAGAACCTAATATTGATTGCCATGTTGGCGTTGTGAAGCCTTGTTCTATATATATTCCGTTAGTCTGAATTGCTGGGGTCTAACTAGAGCTTATGAGATGAATGTGCTTCATTTTCCAGGTTACAATCTTGTGGTTCCATTGTTTTTGGATAACTACTCTGAGCCAGGTTCGTATAGTTTGATCCAAAAACTAACATCCAATTGTTCACAGATAGCTAATCCGATTATATTTTAACTACTCAAGAGTAAAATGCAGCTGCTAATGATTTCGTTCGCCGTGTTCTCTGAACGAGTCATTCGGAAACCCAGGATGCACACTGGTAAAGCTCAGGGTGTACTTGTTCTTGGACAGACGTGTCCAGAAGAGCAGCACCATTCTGCAAAGACCAACAGCAACGTTGACAGACAAAGAGCGTGAGCGCATTTGCGTTTTCACAGCCTCAACAAGCCTCATCCATGAGCAAACAAAGTCAGTCAAGGCTTGAATGATGGAGGCATGTTCAGCTGCACGGGGCCGATCATGAGGAAGACCGACCACAGCCTCGGCCGAGGGGCCGAGCATGGCCTCACCGAGCCAAGGCCGACCCTATCCTCGGCCAAGGGACCGAGCATCGCCTCGCCAAGCCGAGGAGCGACCACGGCCTCGTCCAAGAGGCGACCACATCCTCTTCCCGGCTGCTGCACACATCCTCGGTCCAAAACAGTGGACCACGTCATCTAATGTAGCATTGGCAAAGGGTACTTTTGCAAAGCAGCATTGGCAAAGGGTACTTTTGCAAAGCAGCATTGGCAAATACATGTCAAAAACGCACAACAGCCTAAAACGCTCCTAAGTATAGGATGACATCTAAAACAAGTACATTACTCCAAAACCCAGCAAGGTTCATCATAAGACACACAAAAGCTACAAATTCATCCCATATTCGCCACAATGCAAAAACCCGAAATGTTAGTAAGGATACAAACCATCCAATACTACAAACAAAAGTCTTAAAGGGACTAAAAGTAAACTAAATCACGAACGAAGAGGAGTGGTCACTCATCGGCCTCCTCATCCTCATTGGCCGCACCGTCGTCCTCTGAAATCCCTAAGGCTCGCCTCACGCCAGAGACAAGCTCATCAAACACATCGCGAGCATCATAAATCAGGATCTTCCTCTCAACTAAGAGCTGCTCCACAGCATCCGGAGTCGGACCGTCAGGCTCGCGAACACGTTCGATGAACTCCAGGTTCGCCTCAATTTCATCGAGGTCCAACATGTTGTCCTTCGCTGTCCCCCCGATCCTAACATGCAACCTGGCGACCTGTCTGGCCCGGCTAGCAGAGCTACGAGCCGCCTCGTTCTTGGCCTTAGCAACGGCCTCTTCGATCTGTGTCCCTGAGAGCCTCAGCATCCAATAGCTTCCTCCTAAGCGAAGCAATCTCCTCCTTGTCCTTCGCATGCCTCGAAGACGCTCTCAACGGCTTACCACTCAACTCTTCCGAACTCTTCTTCGCAGAAGCAATGTCGTCCTCAAGAGCTCGGTTCCTCTCAGCAAGCTTGACGCTGGCCTTCTTAGCGTCGCTGAGCTCATTATCATGAGAGCGAGAATCCTCCTCAAAACAAAAGGCCATTTGGTCCAGCTGAGTAGAAAGCTGCATAAAAAACAACAACATAGGAAATGCTATCAAAAACCAAAGGGAGCTAAGTAACAATAGCAAGTACAAGGAAGGAGAGAGATCAAACCTCAGCAACTTTGGCTTTCGCCAGCGCAAAAGCCCTCTCGCCAGAACCGAGAGTCGGTGTAGTGACCCTCACTAAGGGTAGAAATCCCAAAATAAAAATTCGAGGAAATGGCCCGGAAAAGACTTAAGGAAGAAGCGGAAATAAAACAAAGAAGAACGACCATAACAAGTCCGAGGAAAAATTCATGAGTCGGAGAATGGCCGAGCCAAGACTGAAGTGACTGGAGGTGTGATCGAGACCTTAAAGCTGGTCGAAAATTATCAGTCTATGCGGAAATAGCATCCGCGGAAAGTCGGGATAGTCGAGAAAAGTGGTCGAGAAAATCTGTCGAGATGGTCGAGAAAAGTGGTCGAGACAATCTGTCGAGATGGTCGAGACAATCTGTCGAGATGGTCGAGACAATCTGTTGAGTGTCGAGAAAATTGGTCGAGGAAATCCATCGAGAGAGTCGAAGGAATCGACAATGTCCGAGAAACGCCGAGAGAACCGACGATGTCCGAGGCATCGAGAACATTGTCCGGATATTGGTCGAAAGAGCCGATAGCATCCGAAGCATCGAGAGAATTGTCCGGAACTGGTCGAAGGATTATCGACGATGGTCGAGACTTGTCGAGAGTGCCGATAGTCGCGTCCGAGCGATATCGAGAAATCTGAGGATTGTCGAAAGCGTCGGACGAGGAGGACGGAGCTGGTCGACAAAACGCGGAAAACATGTTTTCCCAAGGAATTGACCAATCAGCTTACATGCAAGGCATGCAGAGATAATTTTGGTGGTTTAAGAAGAATGGCGCAAGGAGATTGGGCAGTGTAATGCACGCGCCACATGCAGCCAAATTTTTGCCATTTGTCGAATTCCACTAAGGGAAGAAGGAGAGAAGTCGAGCCTATAAATATGGGCTTAGTGGCTTCATTTGGGAAATTTCTCTCATTTCTCTCATTCCACTCAAACGAAAAAGCTTACTTCTCCCTCTAAATCTAGAGAGAGAGTGTCGAGAGAGAGAGAGTTTGTCGACAAAGATTGCCGAGAGAGTTGAGGGAGATCGTTGAGAAGAAGATCAAAGCGAGGTGCTGCTTGTGTCGACAGAAATTGTCGAGAGAGTCGAGGAATTGCGGTGAAGCTGATCGAGAAGCTGTCAAGCGCGAAGGAATTGTCTGATCCGCGGTGCCGTGAAGTCCAAACATCACCGATCACGTCAAGGTGAGTTCTGCGGTAATTGTGTGTTGCATGTAGACTAGATTCTTGGTAGAATCAGTTAAATTGTTGCATGCATAAATTTGATAGGATTCACGCTAGATTCATGTTAAAAGATTACATCGAATTTGAGTTGGGAATCACCATGCAAGATCGCAAGTGAATTTGGTTGCATTTTAAGCAATTTTGGACTTGCATAAAATTTGGGTTTAGTCGCATGCATGATCGAACCTAGTTTTACTTGAATTTATTCTTGTTAAAAAACCGATTTCATGCATGATTAAATTATTAAGTATTTTGCAATATATTGCATAATTTTAATCAAGGTTAAGACATGCTTAAATGAACCTTAAGGATTTAAATGATTAAATCGAATAGGTTGCATGTAAAGTGGGAGTTAGAGATTTAAATGGTTAAATCATAAACGGTTGCATGCATAGTCGAACTTGTTGCATTAACTTGCTTAAGTTGCTTATATTGTTTGCATGCATGTAGAATAATCTTAAGTTGCTTGATTTATTTTCTTGCTTCTTTTTGATTATTCCATGTTAATTTTCTTGCTTGATTTCATGCTAATGTGCTTGATTTATCAACGCTTGAACTTGTGGTTGTGTGTTTTATTTTAGCTAGTCTCTTGAATTTGTTTCTTGAGTCTTAGCTAGTGTAGTGTGTCGATAATTCTGGTTCCATAAGCGTTTGTCACGCGTGAGTTCCCGACGACCACTCACGCGGGGACACTGTTACGGCTGGCTAGCTACCAGCATAACCGCTACATGACGATGTAGCTAAGTTGTGGGCTCATTGCTGGTGACCTTTGTGGTCTCGGCATGGGAGATGGTACGGAACGGAACAGATTATCGAAGGGCCCTAGGTGTAAAGAGTTTAGAGCATTCAAGTATTCCTTTTCTAAGTCTATTCGTCTTTACATGCGTGTGTTGTCTAAGAGTCTAGGATAGTTCAAGTATCCCTTGTTTATTCTAGTCGTCTTAGAGAGTTGCGTTTGGTTCAAGAGTCTAAATGTTCTTTAGTCGTCTTGTGTTGTGTAAAGCGATGTCTAGATCATCGAGTCCAGTCGTTGGATCTAACCTTTCTCGCTTGTGTATGGTTTAAATTGCTTCCGCTATGGCTTTTGTTGCGTTGCTTTGATTACTGGCTAGCTTGTTTGCCTTGCTTGTTTTCTTTGCTTGCCGGGGTAGTTGGGTTGGGAAATTAGTATCCTGTTTAGGAGAAAGGGGTACCCAGGGAAGCCTAAGTGAGTTTAGAGCCGGAGCAAACATTAGGGTACCGGATAGGGTTTTACGTGTTCTTTGTAAAATCCTATATTTTGTAAACGGTTATGTTTATTTTCCCGACTATCTTTATATATTGCTTTTATGATTTATTTATGATGAATTATTTTATTAAAGTGATATATATACGGTTTTCAGGAAAACATGGCAAGTTGCAAACGATACTCGGCCTTGTCCGGGCCAGGACGCAAGGGTTGCAAAGCCTAAGCAAACCTCGGCCGTGGGCGGAGTCGCGTCCGAGAGGACTGGTCGGGAAGCTGCAGCTTCCGTCCCTCGACCGGACCACCAGGGTGCGGTTCCCACAACAAGTAGCGTCTCGGCGCCGTCCGATGGCCTCCGTGGTCATAGAGCGGTTCGGGGGCGTTACAACGGTGGTATCAGAGCGGTGTTTTCGAACCCGCGAGCACTTGTGCATTTCAAAGTTTTATCGAGTAAATGTGTCGCAAGAAACATTAGAAACTTTTATCCAGTGGTTTGCTTGTCTAGTTCTAGGGTGAACCGTAGATTGGACTAAGCATATGACCTTGTTTCTTGTGGGTTTTAGAATGTCTTCAGGTGATTCAGGTTGCGGAGACGGTTCAGGGAGTGAGGGGCCGAGACATGAGGATTTTGGGCATCACAATGGGTATTTGTCGACGGAGTCGGAGAGTAGCCATGAGCCAATTGACCCGGAAACTTGGAGTGTGGACGGGCTATTGGACGAGGATGATTTGGATGTTGGGATTGAGGATGGTGTGTTAGATGCTAATGACACCGAGTTGTCTATCGAGACTGATCCATCGAAGTGTTCGGACGAACCAGAGGAGATGGAAGCGGATCAGGATGATCAAACGATTGTATTGGAAGTGGGCGAGTCGAGCCGTGTCCAAGTGAGGATAGACGCTCAAGGAAACTTTCAGACCGTGCCAGTTGGAGAGCATGGAGAAGCAGCGTCTAAGTTTGCCGAGAGGCTGCAGAAATTGTTGTTGGAACTCGTGGAGGAGCAGAATGATGATACCAATCCCGAGGATTTTATGCGAGAGTACCCGGATACAGTCGAGAGGATCCTTAACTTCTTGACAGAAGCGTACGGGGATGGAGAAGAAGCTAATGTTGAAGCGAACGGGGTAACACCCGAGACTGGAGATAGCCGTACAGAGCAGCCGGTAGAGGAGAGGCCGGAGACGGTCGCGAGGATCATGCTTGTACTGAACGAGTTGCACTCACCGCAGAGAGCGGGTGAGGGTGTGGTTGAGCCGATAGTGTCGGAAACTGCGATAGAAAGAGGTGAAGGTGGTGAAGATCATAAAATCGAGGAACCAAGGACCAGAGAAGTGGAGGTGACCGACGTTTTGTCGAGTGATGACGAGGGGATACCGACGTTTGTGGTAGAACCGATGTATGACCAAGACCCGATACCGAGTGAATTAGACCGAGAAGCTGAGGAAGGTGTAGAGCCGAGAGATGACGTGAGGCCAAGGGCTAGTATGAGCCGCGATGTGAGAAACCGAGGTGGACCTGACCGAGAGGAGCCGGATCTGTTGATGCCGAACCAAGTTGTACCAGACCCTGTGGAGTCAAACCAGATCGTGCTGAGGCGCGATAGTCCTATTCGAGCTGTACCACTGCAAGTGGTGTTTACTGATCAAGAGCGGGAACCAAGAGACCCATATTGGGAAAGAATTGATAGGATGGCCGCCCTAAGGAGAACGAACCGAGAACGTATAAGGTTCGAGGAAGGAGAAAGTAGTACTAAGAGACTGAGGGTTTCGTGCCAGGAATTTCAGGCGAGGGAACAGCCTGTGACCACACAGCCGAGAGGGCGATTGAGGACGAGAGCCACTGCTAGGAAGAGAGTAGTGTACCCCCAACAAGTTGTTAGGAGGAGTATGGCTTATTGCGATCTGTGTGAGGGAGTTGGACATTGGACCAGGCACTGTTGGAGACTAGAGCTGAGGCGGATGTGTGATCCGACTAATATGGAGTGCGAGTGGTGCGGAATGCGAGGGCACTTTGCCTATCGCTGCCCAAACCCAGACCTTATGAGATACACGAGGCCGTGTGATGTTTGTGGGATGCCGGGACATTTGAATGGCCATTGTTGGAGGACGAGACCACGACATTTACCGATCCCCGAGCATGTTGTGTGTACCGAGTGTGGGACGGGAGGACACTTTGCTGATAGCTGTCCGGACCGAGTTATGCGAGAAGAGGGGAATACATCGAGCCAACTTGTGCATACGGGAAGGAACCCGTTAGACCGAGCTACCCGAGTCGAAGAGAGCCCAACGAATCAAGATAGAACCTCATTGTCTGCTGCCTCTACCTCAACCGCATCTCCCGCAGAACCGCGACCTGATGAGCCAGCTAGGGAGTGCGAGTGCACTTGTGAAATGTGTACTAGGCTCAGGAACCCGTAGACTGGCTGGGAGTAAGGGAAGTTTTTGGGTGTTGTGTAAGGGTTGGATAATTTTCTTTTTGTTGTAAGTTGTAGACTTGACCTCGTTGTATTAGTCTAGGATCCGAACCCTTAGGTTTGTCGGCTAAGTGAAGTAGAACCTTGTTGTCTTGTGTAAAAGTACTCGTGTTCTTTAGCCGTATTTGGGTTGTTTGTAGTACTATTTAACTCTTTGCTAATCTTGGCTTGTTTAATTACTTGCTTGATTGTTGCTTGAGTTTTATAGGTTGTATGGTTAATTATTTTGCATAATTAGCTTGCATTGTTCAGCGTGATCGATGAGGATTCACATTAGTCACCGCAAAGCGCGATCAGACAAAAGAGAAGAAGATCAAGAAAGATCAAGAGAGTTCAACTAAGAAAAGGGCAATCAGTTCAGTTAAGAACAAAAGAAAGAGAAGTAGTGAATCAAAGAAGTTAATGGGGCGTTACAGTCGGAGAAGGCGATATTGTAACGTCATGGTCCATCAGCCCGGTAACAGAGGCCGGAGAGGAGCCCGCTTTCTGTCGCTTCGAAGGTGCTCCATCGGGAGTACTTCCCGCCTTACCCTCCAACCTAAGGGCTCTCTTCCGCGACTGCTCACGCCGCATCGCAATCTCGTCGGGGGTAAGGTCGGAAGTGCGAGAACGCTGAATCGGCGCAGCAGGATTCTTAGGCGCTGTGGTCATCGGAGCCCGAGTCTGCGAGCCTGCCCTCACTGAAACCGCGGTGCTCGTCGACACCGCCTTCACCATCTCTGCTCGCTGATATGCTGAAACTCTAGGAGCACCTCGTCCAAGTACCTTCCATGGGAAGATCCGGGTGGAAAGCGCCTTCTGGATCCTCTGAGGAGTGAACGACTTCACCCAATCACCGTCCCCGGAGGCAAGAGCGCTGTGGTGGGCCACTGCGTCACTCCGGCTAACTGTCTGAGATGCTGGCTTCACTGCAAAAAGAAACAATCTAGAAATCAGTATGCAAAACGAGAACACACCACGAAAATTTCTAAGTATAGAATTATCTCTCTTCTCCCAGCTCGTCCCTAAGAAATTTATAAGAACAACACTCTTTAGAAGTATTAATTGCTGGGGTCTAGCTAGAGCTTATGAGATGAATGTGCTTCATTTTCCAGGTTACAGTCTTGTGGTTCCATTGTTGCTACTTTATGCTATCTGCAAAACCTCTAAAGTTCCCTGAGAAAGTTCTAAATAAGAACAACACTCTTTAGAAGTTTTGGTGTTTCCATTGCACTCTCTTTTTTTTTCTTCTTAACTGTAAACAGCCTATACACCCATTACACATAAGGTCGTTTAAATAGTAGTTGGATTTTTAAAAATTCTTGCTTTAATTCAAATGAAAGATTTTATTTATTTACATATAACGATTTATGGTTAAAATAACCATGATTTTTTCTTTAAAACAAAAATTTGAAAAATAGCTACATATAAAATACTTATAAAGAAATATGAAGAGAAAGACTTTTAGGTTTCCAATGAAGTTTCTACAAAAATCTTAACAAAGAAACGATAGCCCAATGTGATATATCATGGTTTTTGTGGTTTTTAACCATGATATAAGGAGTCTTTTAGTGTCTTTTCATTTGTTTCTAGATTGTTTTTGAGTCTTTACAGGTTTTTAGCATGGAAGGAGCAAAGTGGAGCAATTTGGATCAGTTTGGAGCAATAATCCGCAAGAAATCAACTTGGAATCGATCAGAGGAGATGGTGTCGATCGACACTGCCTTAGCATCGATCGACACCCAGTCCAAACGGACGAGAGAGCCAAATTTGGAAGTTTTACAAAGTTGCCCGAAGTTTTCCATATTTGCAAGACTAGTCCCTGACGTGTTTTAGGACATATATATATATATATATATAGTTTTTAGGTTTTCCAAACCCTTAAGTTTTATTCTATCAAGTTTTATTTTTCCTGCAACCCTGTGAGATTTTTGAGAGCTATTGGAGAGAGAGATCTGAACTGCTTTGAGAGAAGAATTCTTAAACTCCTTTCTTACTCTTTTAATCTCTATTGCTTATTATTCAAAATTATGTTTTGTTCTTTATTGAATATGTCTGAGTAGTTTGCTTGTTAGGTTAAGGGTTTTTCACAGGGATTTTATGAATTATTAGATCTGTTATTTAGGATTCATTATCTATCTAGATCTTCATCTTAGGTTGTTCTTCATGATCTTCTTGCAACTCCTTTGGACTTCTCGCTGATCGGCTTCTTTAGTCTTGGCTCCTATCCTTGGTATCTTCATGATCTTCTTGCAACCTCTTTGGACTTCTGGTTGATTGGCTTTGCGGCTCCTCCCCTTAGACCAATCTTCGGTCTTTCTTGTATGTCGCTTGGTAGCCTAACCACTTCCACTTTCCTCATTTCCACCGCCTCACTTCCACAAGCCTCAAGGGTGGTTTCCTAAACAACTAGGGTTTCCTAACCTCTATGGTTCTAACCCAGATTTCTAAATTTTTGGGAGTACCCAAAAATTACAATCCTAACATTCTACCTACTCAGACTACCCAAAAAAAATTAAAACGACCTTCTAAGCTAGCACACACACTTGGGGTTACCAATTCCCAAATGTTCCTACTTTAACACTATGCAAGTAAAATAAACAAGCAAGCAATTTCCACACAACCACACAATCACACAATCAGAGGAATAGTTAGAACCCATACTTACCTCTTGCGGGACCTTTTCAGGCCATGAAGGTTTGGGTAATCTAATCCTAAGGGAAAATCTTGCGATTCACTTCTACCTTCTGCCTATCTATCTCTTCCTTGAGGACAGACCAGTGGGGGACGAGTTGATAATAACCTTTGATGGAATGGATGCGTAGTTGGGTAGGGTGCCTTGTAATGACCATATCTTAAGGACTGGGGCAGATGGTTGATTTTATCTCATACTTGGGCAAGCACGATATGAATGCCCGAACTGACCACATAGATAACATCTGACTTTGATGTTCTTCATTCTTGATTTACGACATCCTTTCTTGTTCTTCTCCTTCTTTTGGATTCTTGATTGGCCTCCTTTTAATCTCGAACTACTGCCACCATAATTTTGCGATAATGCATCGTTCTCTGCGGCTACGGATTCTTCTACGTTCACTGTTCTTTCGACTAACTCAGGCAGACTTGAGAAAACTACTGCTTGTAGTCTGCTTCGAATCTCCGGTCTTAGGCCACGTATGAATCTTCGAATTGTGGCTGCCTTGTCTTCATCACCGTAAGATGTATATCTCTGAAGTCTCGAAAATTCTGCTTCGTATTTTCGTACACTTCTCTCAGCTTGCTCTAGCTTCAAAAATTTGGCTTCTAACTTCTCTCTTACTTCTTGTGGAAAATACTTCGTCTTGAACTCTCTTCTAAAGTCTTCCCACGTTGGCTCCTTGTCTCTGTACTGCTTCTCTAAGTTGGTCCACCAATTAGCTGCATCTTTCTTCAAATGGTATACGGCAATGTCCTTCTTGTACTCCTTTGGGCATTCCGTTACGGAGAAGTTCTTCTCTAGGCTTTGTAACCATGAATTAGCTGCGAATGTACTCCTTCCAACTTTAAAGTAATTTGTTCCCAGCTTCTCCATTATTGTTGCAATATCTAGAAACTCGGATGACCTTGATACACTTGGTTGTGTATTTGCTTCTACCAAAGAATTCATCATGAGGTTGTATGATGATTCCAGTGACAAACCTTCTTGAGATTCCAACTCATCATGTCCTTGGTCCATCATATTACTTGGCCCCAACTCTTGATCATCCATCCATTCATCCAATGGCTTAATGGAAGTAGCTGATTCTTCCGCTGAGCTTAGTCCCCATAGTCGTCCTTCTTCAACCTTCTGAACAGACATCTGCAGTCAACATCCAAGGGTAAAACCTAACCCATCCTATCCTATATACCTAACTACTAAAGGACGTACCGGTTTCCTAATTTGCCTTTGCGACTCATTTACTCGATAAAACGTTTGAAAACTGTGCGTCCCGTAAGCATGACGAACCATGCTCTGATACCACTCTTGTAACACCCCTGACCCGTTCTAGGCCAAGAACAGACCAAGAGCATCACGTATAGGACGCCCGCAGCCGGCCGACCGAGGTTCCCGGAACACATCCGATCGCCCAAGCCGTCCAACTGCAGATGCCCGTTCCTTGCGAATCATGGCCTAAGGCTTTGCAACCCGTACCGCGACGCGCGAGTTGTGATTAGTCCGGACTAGACTAATAAATATCATTGGGAGACACGGGGTTTTAAGAAAACATCGTTTTATTGATAATGTTAAATCGAGTAATACATAATATATACACAAAACTATATCTTACAAAGGTAAGGAAATCTACACCGGTTGGCCTAACGTCCTTTGCTACCCCTAAGGTCTCTCCACTAAGGTTACCTGCAAGAGAGAGTGAGGGATGAGTGCTAATCACTCAGTGAGTTCGGGCTCCCCTAAGCATGTAATCAATCCCATCCCCAAAAACCCAAAATAACAATCAACACGCAGCAAGCAATGCAAACAACAAACAATGTATACTACAACGAGTATACGCAAACAATATAATTAAACATGCATGCAATCATCTACTCAATCAATCCACCTAGGGCCCTGCGTATTGACCTTCCCTTCCCATAATTCGTGAACACCTATACAAGTAGCCACACAGGCTAAACAAGTACAAAACATCACTCGTTCTGAGTTCCATATTGTGGTGGTAACTCAGGCTACATCGTCATGCAGCACTCGGCCATAGGGTGCGACCCCGTCATCTCCGAGTCATCGTATCGTTCGTGTGTAGGGATTAACCACTATGCACACACTACTAACCTACGGCCTTTGGGAAGCATCAAGTACGCTACTATACTAACATGCACAATCTACTATTCATGCAACACTAGTAACTAACAAGCAAGCAATCAATAATATAGCAACCGGACAGCATAACGGCAATGCGACTAACCGTCCAGCATCCCGGCTATACCATCGCGATGCTATATCAACACGCAATCACACAATGCAAACAAGCAATGCAAGCAAGCAGTAATATAACAATCAGACAGCATAACGGCAATGCGACTTAACGTCCAGCATCACAGCTATACCATCGCGACGTTATATCGACAATCATACAAGCAGCATAACAACAATGCAAGCAAGCAATCACACAATGCAAGCACACAACAAGCAATAACGGAACAATAAACAAGCAACAAGCAATAACGGAACAATAAACAAGCAACAAGCAACAACGCAATAATTATACCAAGTATAATTACCTAACCTCAATCTAATCTAGCCTATTGCAAATAAATGAATAGAACCACAAGCAATCATTTAAATCCCTATTTAATTCTAGTTCACATTAAACAATTAAACAATCAAGCTGGTTAACATGCGTTCTTCGAACAACATGCAACCACATGCAACACACATAACCAAAACTCACCTTGGCCTAATGTCGCGAGAACGACATTCTACCCTTGACGCCTCCGCTAGCCCCGATCCGACCAAGCTTTCGCCGACGCGATAAATCTAAGCTTGGACCGAACCAAAACCCTTATAAAAATATTCTAAAAATAAAATAAAACTAAGGGAGGGACTAACTTACCAAACTACCCGACTACCCGAACTTCTCGGACTACCCGGACTACCCAACTCGAACTCCTACGGCCTAGGGCTTAGCGGGAAGGTTTTGGGTTGATTTTGGTGTGAGGAAACAAATGAAGGGGTAAGGGGGGTTTATATAGGTGCCCAAGGTCGGTTGTGGAAGCATGAGGTGGTGGATAGGCATCACCGGAGCGCGACACATGTGCAGACACTAACCCAGCTACGGACGGCGACACATGGCGGATAGGATCGGCCGAGCTTATCCAAAAGCCTATCCTTTCCTATCGGATAAGCTTGGGCGAGCTTATCTCCCCGTCCATCCTTATCCACTTTCGTCCTTATCCATAGGAATTGGTAGAGCTGCCTGCCTGGTAGCTGACGGACGCAGACGATACGGTACGCTTGCGGTCACGTCCGGCCATCGGTCAAAAACTGCACCACCGTGCCAACTCCGATTTGCTCCGATCATCTTCCAATATTTTTCGACCAAAAGCTTTGTATTCGTCCTTAGATACTTTGACTCAGCTCCAAAAATTAATTACCCTTTGTCTTGATCGATCCTTACGTAATAGCCATCCCTCGGCCATTCCGCATAATTTTAGACCCCGAGGAGGGGTATTACAGTAGCTCTAGGGTAAATTTGAGCATATCACAATGCATGGTAACTAAAATATGTCAGCATGCAAGTTGAAAAACAAATTAAAGTTAAGCATGCAATCTGAAATTTAGAGTTTCAACCGTCCAGTTTATTTTTTCAAAAAATAAAGTATTCTGAAAATACGAAAACATTGTTCATTCATATCGAACAGAGACTCGTGCAGCTTTCCCTGTGTAGACCACGAGTTTTAATACAATCCACACAAATATATAACCCTGATTGTTATAATCTTTATCTTCTTTTGTCTATGAATATTTGAACTACAACAAATTGTAACTTCTCTCTTGATGTGAAATAGGGGTGAGTCGATAGCTGGTCTAAAGGACCTCTCTAACTAACTCGGATAGGATGGAGATGAATGATGGATCGAAGTTCGCCACACAAAGTTGCGGAATGACTTTGTGATAAGAACACAAATCAATATCTAAGTGAATCACACACAAAGATAAAGATTCAACTTGTTTTCTAAAGGAATCACACACAATAGAAAAGACAAGTAAAACAAAGTCTAAGCTTCAAAGTGAGAAAACTCTCTCTTTTATTTTTCCAAAAATATTCTATATTTACAATGAAGGGAAACATGAGCTTATATAGGCTCAATTTACAAATCAATAACATAAATACAAAATAAATCAAATTAATTACATAAATAAATCAAGAATAAATTTGAGAGATTTTATCAATCATCATTGATGGAGATTGGTTCTTTGTATCTAGACACTTTCTTGATGTAGCCATGAATTGATTGTCTTCTAGAAACTTCTTTATAACTTGATCTTAATTTTCCTTGAACCAATTCTTGATGAGTTGATATTTCTAGGATTGCATCACTCTCTCCTTCTTGAAAAAGTTTTGTCCTCAAAACTAAAACCAAAGTTTGCATTTTTTTTTATATATTGAAAAAGTAGAATGAAATTAAAACAAAGCAAAAATTTTGTTTTTTTCAAATAAAACAGAAATTCAGCAAATAAAAGATTTTTTTTTGTAGTTTTCTTTTAAACGATTTAAATAAAATAAAAATGATTTTTTCTTCAATTTAAACAGAAATGCAGCAAATCAAAACGAATTTTTTTTTTGTATAATTTTTGTAAACGAAGTAAATAATTTTTTTTTTTCAAATAAAGCTAAAATGAAACAATAAGAGATAGGAGCTTTTAGCTCTAATACCAAAATGATGTGAGCCAAAATAGGGGTGAGTCGATAGCTGGTCTAAAGGACCTCTCTAACTAACTCGGATAGGATGGAGATGAATGATGGATCGAAGTTCGCCACATAAAGTTGCGGAATGACTTTGTAATAAGAACACAAATCAATATCTAAGTGAATCACACACAAAGATAAAGATTCAACTTGTTTTCTAAAGGAATCACACACAATCGAAAAGACAAGTAAAACAAAAGCCTAAGCTTCAAAGTGAGAAAACTCTCTCTTTTATTTTTCCACAAATATTCTATATTTACAATGAAGGAAAACATGAGCTTATATAGGATCAATTTACAAATCAATAACATAAATACAAAATAAATCAAATTAATTACATAAATAAATCAAGAATAAATTTGAGGGATTTTATCAATCATCATTGATGGAGATTGGTTCTTTGTATCTAGACACTTTCTTGATGTAGCCATGAATTGATTGTCTTCTAGAAACTTCTTTATAACTTGATCTTGATTTTCCTTGAACCAATTCTTGATGAGTTGATATTTCTAGGATTGCATCACTCTCTTTTATTTTTCCAAAAATATTCTATATTTACAATGAAGGGAAACATGAGCTTATATAGGCTCACTTTACAAATCAATAACATAAATACAAAATAAATCAAATTAATTACATAAATAAATCAAGAATAAATTTTGAGAGATTTTATCAATCATCATTGATGGAGATTGGTTCTTTGTATCTAGACACTTTCTTGATGTAGCCATAAATTGATTGTCTTCTAGAAACTTCTTTATAACTTGATCTTGATTTTTCTTGAACCAATTCTTGATGAGTATATATTTCTAGGATTGCATCATCTCTGAAATGTTTTCTTGCTTCTAAATACACGCAAACAAAAAAAGAGGCCAATCGGGATGGTGCTGTACTTGAAAGATCTGAATCCTACTTTGCAAAACCCAAAAGTTGCTGTGAAAATACTTCGAGAATGGCCACCTCATTTTATTCAAGGACAGCCTTTTTATCAAAGTTTGATTTTGGTAGACGAAAGGGTAAGTATTCTTCCTCATCCTATTTTGCCGTTTTTTCAAATATCAAACAAGATTTACAACAAAAATAAGTCAATGAAATGCTAAATTATGTTTATATTATAGGGAAATAGGATTGATGCCAAGATAGATGCGGGACTTTATGTAGACTGTTACTATGGAAAGCTCAATGAAGGAGACTGGTACGAGATTTCAGGATTTTTAGTGATTGAAGGTCAACAATCATTCCGAAACTCAAACCATCCGTTTGAGATCCTGATCCAGAAAAAAACAAAAATGGTTCCAATAAATCCCCGAAGTACTGATAATTTTATTCTTATGTATGATGCATTGAAAATGCATAATTCGACGCCTGACGAGAAGAATTGTTGTGTAGGTAAGTTATTATACTCAAGTCATCTTCATAAATCCATCCTTATTTATTCTATTTTTTTTTATTGGAATTATCTTTTATGTTAGATGTCTTAGGAATGGTGGTACATGTAAACGAGCCGCAGATAATTGATTTCCTCGATCATCAAAATGGCTACATTTCAGAGAATGAAGTTGTGACCTTCACTATCCTTGAACACAAGTAAGAGATTTTTAAAAACTTTCTATAACATTGTAAGTACATACAAATTTTATTTTAAACAGTTCTTGATTAAATTATACACAATCAATTTTTTTCTGAAAGTGGCCAAGAGATTGAATGTGTTGCTGTTGGTTCGGTTTGTACTGCATTTTTTGAGAAGCAAAAAAAAATTATTTCTTCACCTACCTATACTAATCAACCAATAGTGTGTACTCTCCTGTTTTGGAGGATCTCTGTTTATGAAGGTACTGTTCATTATTTAGTCTCATATACCACTCAAAAATATTATTTATTACTTAAATTCTACTTTGCTAGGTATGCAATGTCTGATGTCTCAGTTACGATGCTCAAAGATCATTCTTGAAGATGAAGTGGCTGGAATTAATACTGGCGATATGCTGTAATTTCATTAATTTAATAAATTAATAAATAGTATAAACAATATTATGTGGGAAGTTTAATCCAGAATTGTTTAATTTTTACAGACGCTGGCTTGACGTTGATTCCAGTGATGAAGACAATGAAGATGAAGATTGATTTTGTGGTTCGAGCAGCAAGCTATAGTTTGTTGAAACTTTGGACATGAAAATTCGTTTTAATTTATTTAATTATGTTTTGGAATGATTATTTTATATTTTTTTAAGTATTATGCATTGACAAAAAGGAACGAAGATTTTTCTTGGTTAACCTATATGGGCATGGCCTTAAAAGACGCCAATATGAGAACTTTCGAGACTCTTAGAACTAATATTTAAGCATTCTACGTCTTTATATTATTATCGTGACCTTTTGTTTTCCCCTGTCAAGAAAGAGAGAGAAAAATAAAAGATTATTATCATCCTTATCCTTGTGGTAAGATCTCAAACGATATATAATTACTTTTTTCGTTTCATCATTTCTTAGTTTGTAAGTTTAGACATTTTTATAAATATTTTTTCAGAATTGGAGATGGAAGGTGAAAGTTCTAGGAAACGGAAAGAGCTCATGTTAGATTTCGGATGGGAAGATGGAGCAATCAACATGGTTAAACAAGCGTTCCGAAAATTGAGAAACGTGGTTCTAAAGGAAATGACGAGACATTTCACTGCGATTAGTGATATGTTGAAAGAGTATATCAACAAAAAGAAAAAATCTGTTGGCTTAAACTGTCAGTTTGAAACAATCGATGCTCAAATCTCGCTAATAAACGATATCTTGGAGGGGCAAATCGACTTGGTTGAAGAGCGAAATAGGCTAGAAGATGTTAGGGTTGTTATTGAGAAAGATGAAAAAGAATGTGTTGTTCCTAATATTGATTGGGATAAACTTCGTGTTCCGTTTAGTGGTTAACAATGTTAAGAATTTTATCTTAATCGTTTGCTGTTCTTGAATTTTATATCTTTATTATCTGACGTAAAATATAATCGATACTTTATTGTATTATTCTAAAACCTGATAATTCGTTAAAGCGATAATATAAAATAGAGATATTGACCTAATTACGAAATCTAAAATTAGTTTAAAGTTATTCTTATAAATCGTAAATAAACATAATTTAGTCTTGGACTTTAATATTTTCCATAAATGTTCATGGTTATATAGTTCCTATATTCATTGAATGAGATATCTATACAAATATTTAAAACTTTTTTAAATCGTAAGTTTCTAAAAAGATTAGGTAAATAGAAAAAGTTTATGTAAATATAAAAATATATTGTTGATTACTGAAAATGAATATATACCATCGAATTTATCTAATGATAAAGGAATATGGAGTTTTGACAATATCGTAAAATGTAAAAATTCCAAAAAAAAAAGGATTATATATATATATATATATATATATATTTTTTGATAACAACTTTATAAAATCGAGATCGTAGGTTTAGTTTTACCATAAGATTTTTTTCTCTTTTATAAACATGGCATGTCTTCTGTTCGATCCTATTAAAAAAAAAATCGGAAAGAGAGACTATTTTTACGATGTGGATGACCTAAACCCTTTTACTCATGAGTCGACGATTAACGTTAAAATACTGAGGAAATTTGAGGTCTGGCATCATAATTTCAAATCAACAGACTTGATTGTAGTTGATGATAAGGTAATTTTACAGTATAAATCCCGTTTGATAAATTTCAAAAAAAAAAAAAATATGTTGCTTATATATTTCTTAATGTAGGGTAAAAAAATTCAAGTGATGATGCGTCCTCCTTATCGTGACATCTTTTTAAACGATCTGGAAGAAGATGACTGGATAATGTTATCAAGTTTCTCACTAACCATTGTTGATGGGGTTTTTAAGTTAACTGATCATCGTTTTATGATACATTGGGGAGACAAGACATGGTTTAGAAAAATTCATCCTTTGTCTTCCAAGCAGTTTTATTCTTTTGTATCATTTAATGATATCAAAAGAGGGAAATTAGACCCTGATTATTGTGTAGGTGAGATTAAAAAAACTATATTAAAAATTTTAAAAATACCTGTTATATAATTTCTAATGGAAATTTTATGACAGACATTATTGGAAGAGTGTACACTGTTGGAAATCGTTTTGATGAAGGTCCTCCATATAAAGAATGGGATGAGTTGTACGTCGTTTTGGAAAATATTGAGTAAGTCGTTCTATTATCGAAATTTGATTTAATAATACAATCGTATTCATTAATGTCTCTAATTGTACACAACGTATAATTGTAGGTTTGAACAATTATCATGTCGTTTACCAAAAGACTACGCGAATGTCTTTTTCAATAACTGGATACATTGTGATTTTGATATCATATGTGCGTTACGTTTTGCCAAACTTGAGACTATCAAATGTTTGTATTATTTCTACACGTTGAAAATATTATTGTTTAGAATTAAAAATATGAAATAATTATATATTGTTAATGTAAATACATGGATGGCAACAACGGTACACAATTGTACAATGGTCATGATCAATCCTAAATGTTCTCAAGTCACGCAGATGTTTGAGGATTTTGCCTTAATGGAGAACTGATATTAAGAAATTTTAAAGTGTAATTTGATATATCATAAAATATCTATGATATTTTAGCTTGGATTTAAATTTGATATTTAAAATTTACGAAATTATTTTTTTGGTAATTATCATATAATAATTAATTTTGAAGTAATTCTCAGAGATATTTGTATTAATAGATTAATTGACATTAATATTGTTTGAATCTAATTTAAATAATTTGAAACTAAGCAAAATAAATTATAGTATGATCTAATCAATGAATTCTATTGTATATATTAAAATTTATAAATACTAACAACTAATTATGGTAATTACATAAAAAAATATGAAGATAATATAGAATATTAATATGAAATTAATCTATTTTGAAATAAGGTTTGCAATCAGGATCCAAAATATATATATATATATATATATATATTTGAATTTATGATTATCCCGAAATCTTTGTGGTGATAATATAATTTGGAAAGTAAGTATCTAAAAAATATTGAATACTTATACAAAACGGAATTTTTACAAAAAATATCGGGAGACATAATAATAATGATTTATTAATTAATGATTATTTTACAAATACCATTAAAGTTTTGACGATGTTAAATATTATGAATATTTGACAATATCTTTAGATGTAAATATTCCAAAACAGATTTCTGTATTATGAATATATAAATACGTTTTAAAGACCGAATGTATAATTCTTTTATAAAGGTTTTTCAAACAAAAATATGGCTAACCTTCTATCCAATGCTATAAAAAAAGGTTCGGGAAGAGAGACTATTTTTACGATTTGGACAACCTAAACCCCTTCGTTCATGAGTGGAAAATTAACGTAAAAATTCTGAGGAAATTTGAGTGTTGTCATCCTCTTTTCAAATCAACAGACTTATTCGTAGTCGATGAGAAGATATATGTTCATTATATAGTGTTTAATTAAATTTAGTTTAAGTTTATGTACTTATGTATAACGCTTACCTAGGGTACGAAAATCCATGTATTGATGGGTTCTCCTTATCGTGACATCTTTCTAAACGATTTGGAAGAAGGTGAATGGATAATGTTATCAAGTTTCTCATTAAGCAATGTTGATGGCGGTATTAGGCCAACTGACCATCGTTTTAGAATACATTGGAGAGATGGTACATGGTTTAAGAAAATCCTTCCTTTGTCTTCAGATCAATTCTTCTCTTTTGTATCATTCAGTGATATTAAAAGTGGATATTTTGATTCTGAATATTGTGTAGGTAAGGGTAATAATTTGTTATTATATTATAAGTTAAGTGTGAAGTGTTTGATTAGTTTAACTATTGAAAAATAATTGTAGATCTTATCGGAAGAGTCTTTAGTGTTGGAAATAGCTTGGAACAAGGTCCACCATACAAAGAATGGAATGAGTTATTTGTTGTTCTTGAAAATATTGAGTAAGTTGTTCTAAATTATTAAGCTTTATATTTAATTTTTCCGAAGATTTCAAAGGTACTCAATGATGATAATTTGCAGGGGTGATCGTTTCTCATGTCGTTTACCAAAGGACTACGCGAACGGCTTTTATGATCATTGGATACATCATGACAATGATATTATCATATGTGTATTACGTTTTGCCAAACTCGAAAGTAATAAAGGTTCAAATCATTTCTTGCTGATATATTTATAATTGTTTCCTTTATAAAAAAGATAACTAATTATAAAATTTTATTAATGTAGATACATGGATGGCTACCACGGTGCACAATTGTACCAGTGTCATGATCAATTCTCCATATCCTCAAGTCACACATATGTTGGATGCCTTTGCTGATATGAAAATTTGAATTTAATTTTAAAGTGTATGACTTTTATATTTCATATTTACAAAAAAAATGATACTTTAAACCCCTATGATAATGTGATTGGATTTAAAATTGATTTATAATATTTTTTCATTTATTATATAATACATAAATCGAAATCTTTATTATATTAATTCCCTTTTGTATTCAAAATAGTCGTCCCCTCTGATATCTACATATTCATGAACCTTTCAATTATTTAGTTAAAAGGTGTGAGTGGTAACATCCCTTCGAGTCGATACTTTTTATGCAACCATTACCACTTTATGAATTCTTATAGTCAAGTTTTAAAACTTAAAACTAAACTATTGTCTTTTCAACTTCTACATTTCACTCTCTTTCGAAACTTCTCTCTAACTCAAATACTTTTGTTTTTTTAAGACAAAAAAAAATGGCGAGATTTGTGATGCTCGACAAATTGTATCTTTGGACAACAGGATGGATGATTTGTGTCAAGGTTTTCCGTTCATGGAGAGTGAGAGATCGTTCGAGTGATGTGTCAACAGAGCTAATCTTGGTAGACGAAGAGGTATGTTATACATATTTATTTCGTTGTTTCTTCATATGTATTCGTGTGTCTAAATACCTTGGATAATCATACTCTGAATTAGGGTACATTTGGACATGCTACTATCCCGGCATCACTCAATGGTGTTCTGGAATTTAATTTGTCGGAGGATCGAACTTTATTATATAGAGACGTTTGAAGTCAAGGATGACAGAGAACATATCTAGAAAACTAAAATCGGTTATCGGATCTTCTTCACAGAAAAAACTATTATCAGTTTTGCAAGAGATCCTATCATTTGCAAATCTTTTAATAATCTAGATTTTAAACGTGTTTATGATAATGCGTTTCATGGAAGATGGCCTTATGGTAAGTCATACTTTATAATGGATTATTTAAGTAAAATTTTATTTGTTATTTATAATACATATTAATTGTTTTTTTATGGCAGTTAATTTGATTGGATGCATCACCAATATGGGTGAAATCAAGAGTTTCAAAAAAGAAGATAGTGCCGATCGTTGGAGCTTGATGGATCGCTACATAAAATTCACTATCGAGTCGATTGAGTAAGTTTATATATGAAAGGAAATATCTTTTGAAACTGTTTAAAGTACTTGATAAAATACGTTGGTTGACCTTTTTTATATCAATAAACTTTTTTCCAAAGGGGATATGTACTTGACTGCTTTGCAACAGGAGTCTATGCCAATCATATGTTCAAAACTTTCAAACTGCGTAACAGGAAGAGGGTCTGTCTGTTCAAGATGTGGAAAGCACTAAGATTTGAAGGTGATTACATTTGTTTATAAACTATTATTTTAGAAATTCAATGCAATTAATTATGATAATGAATAATTTGTTTTATTTATAATCGGTGATGCTAGATGATAATGTTCTCCTAACCAACGGTGATGGATGCTCGGAGATTATCGAGGACCCAAAGAGTGAAGAATTTGCAGACTACATGTAAATGTAAGTCAGAGTCTTACTTTGGATCATCTTTCGATTATATATTTTAAATATGTGGATATATCTGACTGTCTTCAAATATGTAGGTACAATTACGTTGATCATGGTGAGTCAAGAATCAAAGATTTGGATGATACCAACTATAGGTTCGATATGGACCTAAGGTAATAAACAAATCTAACTTTATTTGTTTAATGATTGATTGATATGAACAATACTGATTAAAATTTATCCTTCTGCAAAATACAGAGATGCACTTGACTCCTATATTCATCTTGCTGTTGAGGACTCCTTTGAGAAGAATCGAAATCCTTATTGAGAACTATGTTCAGATCCGATCTTCGATGTTCTGTATTTTTAGTAATTATTGATAAACACAATTGTTAATTTGTATTTGAAGATTTGTTGAGATTTTATAAATTAATTAAAATATCATTTTTCTGGATTATTTAAAAAATTACGTTAATTGCAAATGATAACATATAGAGATTTGTGTAATTTAAAATTTTAAAGTCCATTATTATAATTTACAAAATAACATTTATTTTAAAGATTGACATATGGTAATTTACAACTGCTTGATGATTTTCATTAAATCTGCAGGAGTAAAAATATGTTAAATTTACTTTTTGAATAATGATATTAAGCATATCGAGAATATTCATAAATGATATGTTTACATTCCTCATCATTATCGTCTTAAAACAATAAAGTAAGAAAATATTCTAAAAAAAAAAAAAATCAAGACGGTTGTATAACATCTCTATAAATATTGATTCTCTAATGTGTTAAAGAGTCGTATGCACAACTCAATATGACTTCTAAAAAGATGAACATTCGTCCTTTTGTTCAGTTAGGCAATCTCAACCCTGCATTAGACCATCAAAAGATTAGAGTCCGTATTATAAGACTTTGGAAGTCATTAAAGTCCCTACAGATGGTCTTCGTTGACAGTGATGTAAGTTTTAATAAAATATTAAAACGTGATGTTAATTTGAATTCTCTATGAAATTTTTAGTGAATCTCGATAATAGCTTAATAACTTTAAATCGTTATATATAGGGTAAAAGGATACATGCATCTATTGAGGATGGTTTGGTCAGCAGATTTCAGAACCAACTCGCTGTCGGCAAGTCTAAAATAGTTGATACATTCAGCTTAGTAGATTATGATAGTAGTTATAAGACAAGTTCTTTGGGATTTAAAATCGTCTTTTATAGAACCACTGTTGTGAAACCATTTGATGAATTCCCAGTTCGTGTTCCAGAAAAATATTTTCAGACTTTTACTTCTATCTTGGCTAGAGAATTAGACAAGAATGTATTGTTTGGTGAGTTGTTAACTTCGTTTTTTTAAATTAATTTTACGTGAAAAAAAATTAATTCATATGTTTTTTTGTAGATGTAATCGGCCAGATCGTCGGTGTCAGAAATCTTGATAGCGTCAAAACGAAAGGGAAGGATAATGTCAAATTGAGTTTCGATTTGCAAGATTTAACGTAAGAATCCTTAATAAATATTTTTAAAAATTAAAATTAATTTGAAATATCATATCTAATTTGTTATTCTTATTTCATGCATTCATAATATAGTGGAACCCGGTTAAATTGTACGGTGTGGGGTGATCTTGCAAAGGACTTTGATATACAAATAAAAGAACATCAAGATACTGTTGTCGTTTGTGTAATATGATCTGCATGCTTGAAGGAATGGAAAGGTAATATCCAACTTTCAGAAGAAATCTTAACGCTTATGATTGTCAAATCTAACGTTGCCAATGAAATACGCGTTACAGGGAATTATAGTATTTCCAATGCGTTTAACTCTACAGACATTCTGATAAATCCAGTCATGTCTGAAGTAGACGCGTTTCGAAAGAAGTAAGTATATATATATTATGTATATATATATATATATCCCTTCTATGTTATTCTGGAAGGCATGCTATATTCGTATACATATTCTTATTATTATCATAACTTTACAGGTTGCCCACTGATGTTGTTGATTTAATACATCTTGATGATGATCCAAGTCCTCAAAAACCAAAAGTGACATTATATGAGGAGTTTTTCATTATGAACGAAAAGAGTACTATGGACCAAATCGTTTATGCACTTGAGGTAATTTTCAATAGAAAAATTGATATCGTGAAACTTAAATTGTTTCTGAATTATCTATGGGAGAACGAACGTTTGATTTATTCTTTACAGGCGCGATCATGTGGGACAATCGCGACAATAATTTATTTTGTTGAAGTGTTGCCTAAATGGTATTATATTGCTTGTAAAGTTTGCAATAAGAAGGTGCAGCCGTATCCACCAGAATCTCAAACTGGAAAAGATTTACTTTATAGTTGTGGAGTTTGTGATACTGATGTTACGGATGTTGATTACAAGTAAGTTTCATAACAGTACCCATTGTTCTTCCGTTATGGTGAAGATGGTTTCAGATTAGGCATCGATATAGGGTTCGTGGATACCCATGTACGTAAAAGGAAAACAGTCACCATGAGGGAATTTTATGCGTATAGAATATTTGAAAGATATCAAGAGTCTTCGACTATTGTTATGGCAGGCAAATTATTCCAGCAGTTTTTTGTCGAAGCATTCACTACTATCGAGTCAAACAGGTTGAACTACGTTTGGATGAACCAAAGCAAACTCCAAACTGAAAGAGTCGATAAGATAATTGAAGCTGCTGAAAAAGGACATGAAGATCTTGCAAAACATGGAAAAAGAATATTTATTCCGTCATCATTTACAGGTGGAAAGAGATATATGATGCAACATTATCTAGACGCCATGGCTACTTGCAAGTATTATGGATTTCCTGATCTTTTGATAACTTTTAGGTGCAACCCAAGGTGGCCTGAAATAGATCGTTATCTAGAAAGGCATCGTCTTAGTAAAGAAGATAGACCTGATATATGTAGTCGAGTTTTCAAGATAAAACTTGATAGATTAATGGACCAAGTGAAAATGGAAAAAACTTTCGGTATCGTAAATTCTGGTACGTATTATATTATTTTATTATTATTTATATTAGTCTTTCAAAAATGTAACTTATTAATGTTTAAAAATTTCAGCGATGTATACAATAGAACTTCAGAAAATGTAACTTATTAATGTTTAAAAATTTGTTTTCAAAAATTTCAGCGATGTATATAATAGAATTTCAGAAGAGGGGTCTGCCTCCTGCGCACATGATTCTGTTTTTACACCAAGACAATAAGATGCGTACAACAGACGACATTGATAAATTCATAAGCGCTGAAATTCCTGATAAAGAGGTAGATAAGTATTTATACGAAGTTGTTTCTGATGTGATGATCCATGGTCCGTGTGGTCTAATGAACAGAGATAGTGTCTGCATGAATAATGGGCAATGCACCAAATTCTTCCCAAAACCATTCATGGATAATACTATTGTCGACGATGCTGGTTATCCAATAAATAGACGACGAAACGATGGGAGAGTTGTGGAAAAAGGGGTTTTCAATACGATAATAGTTACGTTATTCTCTATAATCGTGATTTATCACTCCGTTTTCGTGCTCATATAAATGTTGAGTGGTGCAACCAGACACGTTCAGTAAAGTATTTGTTCAAGTACATCACTAAAGGTCCGGACTATGTTAGAGCCAAAGTAGGAGAAGAAGATCAGGATAATGAAATAAAAAAAGTTTTTCAATTGCAGGTAACAACTTATTCGAATTGTCAAACATTCTCATATTTAATTATTTGCAATTTTAAAACATTTTAAGAACGTGTCAAACTAATCCAAGCTTTTTAGGTATGTATTTGCATGTGAGGCTTCTTAGCGAATTTTTGCTTTCCCGATTTGTTATCGTACTACAGCCGTAGAAAAACTCCCGTTTCATCTTCCAGGAGAAGAATTGGCTATTTACAACGAGGATGATCCAATAGAAGATGTTTTGCACCGTACAACAAATAGAACTTCTAAATTTTTGGGCTGGATGGAATGCAACAGGATTTATCCCCAGGCCAGAGAACTCACGTGTGCTGAATTTCCAACTAAATTTGTGTGGAATAGGAGAGAAAAACTTTGGAAGCCAAGGTCGGAGAAACGGAAAAGTTTTGCAATAGGCAGAATTACGTATGTACCGCCTTCTGTAGGACAAGCATATTACTTGCGAGTTTTGCTTAATAAAATTCCAGACCAACAAGCTTTGACTATTTAAAAACAGTCAATGGTGTACTTTATAAGGATTTCCAAGAAGCTTGCTATGAATTGGGATTATTGGATGACGATATGGAGTACATTGCAGCTATTAATGAAGCAGGTGAATGGTGTTTTGGGGAATTTTTAAGGAAGTTATTTGCGATCCTTCTGCATACAAAGAGTTTAACTGGTCCTCTTGAAGTTTGGAATAAAACGAAAGACATCTTGTGTGAGGATATTTTGTTTAAAGAAAGGAGAAACATGAACGATCCAGGTACTTCATAAACTTATTTTCTTTCATGAAAATATTCCATTTTCGAAAGAAAACATTATAATAATGTGTATTAAAATTATTGTGGTAGGTCTAATGTTGTCACGGACTCAGATAGAAAATATATGTTTAACTGAAATAGAACTTATGTTAAGATCGAATGGGACGTCTCTTACGGCCTTCGAGAATATGCCTAAACCAGATGATAGTATAATGAACACAGGAGTAAATAGGCTTATCGCAGATGAGAGAATATATAAGCCTCAAAAACAACATGAATTGTACGATAAGTTGTTACCTATGCTAACTGATGAGCAGAGACGTGTGTATGAAGAAATTATACACTCTGTGAATCACAACCAAGGTGGAATGTTTTTTGTCCATGGTTTTGGTGGTACTGGAAAAACTTTTATGTGGACTATTCTTGGTGTTGATATAAGGTCTAAAGGTAATATTGTTATTAATGTTGCTTCAAGTGGTATAGCTTCTTTGCTTTAGGAAGGTGGTAGAACAGCTCATTCAAGATTTGGTATTCCAATCAATCTTAATAAATATTTTGTGTGGTCGATAGATGTCGAATCTGATCTTGCTGATTTAATTAGAGAAGCAAAGCTCATAATATGGGATGAGACTCCAATGATGAACAAGCTTTGTTACGAAACTTTAGATAGGAGTTTGCGAGATATCATGAGGTGTGACCAGATTTTTGGAGGTAAAGTTGTTGTGTTAGGAGGTGATTTTAGACAGATTTTACCACTTATTACGGAAGGAGGAAGGGTAGCGATAGTTTTAGCATCTATCAACTCATATGTTCTTTGGAATAGTTGTAAAGTTCTTAAACTTACCGAAAATTTGAGACTTCGCAAGGCATGTAATAGTATGGATGCGGGTGCTCTTGCTACTTTTTCTAAGTGGCTTCTTGATATCGGGGATAGCAAAATTAACGAGACAGATAATGGGGATGTGGAGATAGAAATCCCGGATGATTTATTAATTAATACAAGTGAAAATCCTATTGAAGCAATAGTTAAAGAAATCTACGGAGAGCATTTTACAAGGAGGACTGATCCAAATTTCTTTAGTGAAAGAGCTATTCAAAAGTCCAAGAAATGACGATGTTGATAAGATAAATTAGTTTATGCTTACTAAGCTTCCAGGTTTGCAAATTAAATAGGATATGAAAATTTTCTTTTTTAAAAAATTCTAATATTAAAAACATAAAAAAAAATTCTAAAAATTTCTTATTTACAGGTGAAGAGAGACGATATCTTAGCTCTGATAGTATTGAAACGTCGGATACAAGCGGACGTGATGACTTAGCATATTAACTACTATAAAAAATTAAAAAGATCAAAGATGTTTTCAAAATATAACAAAAGAATAGATTTAACATTACAAATTTGCCAAAATCCTCAATATTATTTTTTGCTGTAACATATCACAAATGATAAGATTGCTATGAAATTAGGATATAGAATTTCATATTGAATAAAATCAATTTGTTATTATTATCAACAATGTTGTATGAAATTAAATAATTGTTATTTGTATTATAATGTCTATATATTAACTACTAGGAGGACTGATCCAAAAATTTTTAGTGAAAGAGATATTCTAAGACCATGAAATGACGATGTTGATAAGATAAATTAGTTACAATAATGTTTTTTGCAAATGAATAGTTTTGCTGTATCATAAAATGTATTTCTTAATTATAAACTCTTAGTACATTGTAATAATAATTTAACATCAAATATACTGACTATAAAAATACCTCTAATCTGTAATTATAATCATAATTATTAATATTAAAAATGTTAAATATTCAAAATAAAAAATATCAGACACTAAAACGATTAAGACGCAACGCTACGTTTAATCGTGACTGTTTGTATTCTTACAAATCCAGAATCCCGTTTTCGTCTTCGAACAGAGAAGAAACAGGAAGAAATCCTAATTTGGTAAAATCATGAGAATCGATTACATTTCTGATCTTCATCGAAGAAGAACGAACTGGTGTATCCACGCTAAAGTCTTGAATTCTTGGCATGTCACCGAATTCTTCACAAAACATGTTCTTCTTCTTGTGGATACAAAGGTAAGATACGTTAATCAAATGTCAATTTTACATATATTTGTTATTTTAGTAGTGTTTATATAATAGATTACTTACACAATGATTAACAAACTTTGAAGGGTGACACGATTGAGGTCGCCTTTGTCCCAACTATACTTAAAAAGCTCCGGAAGTATATCGACGAGGGCGAATGGTATGAAATTCGGAATTTCCAAATCATCAATCCAACCCTCAGGGAGAGGAATTCTCATCATCCTTTTTAGATCAAGTTTACGGATGATTCAACTATGTTCCTGCTCGAATCGATCAACTCCAAAAATTAGTTCCGATTTGAATATTTGGATGATATATATCGTGGAAGGATCAATCATCACATCTCTTTCGGTACATTTTTCTAAATTTGTTTGTAATTTTTTACTATCTTTCTGTTGAGTTATCTAGAAACTTTTAAAGAATTTTGGAACTTTGTGTATTGGTTCCTCCAATAGAAAAGTACAAATTGAACTTTTACAAAAATAGTTTCATGTGAATGTTAAAAAGCTTTGGAGATATACATTGTAAAGAAAATTACTGAATTTTTCCAAAAATAGATGTTTGCGGATCTGTAGTAGATGTGAAGGACAGGAGAAATCATGGAAATGGAGATGGTGGTAATGAAGTTGTTTTGACATTATTAAATGGCAGGTAAGACACATTTATTCCATCTTTACTGATTTTAAAATTTATAAGTTTGTCTTTATTATAGAATGTAACAAGTATATTCATCTGTAGGAATGAAACTGTAAAGTGTCGTGAAATGAATTACTATGCTAACCTTTTCATGTCTTCATGGGAGTCATCTGGATGCCATCTCACATATCAAACTGAACCGGTGTTTTTTGTACTGCGTTTTTGGAGGGTTGGAGAGTATGAAGGTATGTACTATTAATAGAACTTGCTAGATTGAACAAATGCTAACGACTAGGTTGTATACTCATTTAGCACACTTTTTAACACTTTAAACATCCTTAGGTGAACCGTGTATTGTAAACACATTGGCCTCCTCCAAGATCTTTATAAAACCGGAGTTTGAAGGACTTTAGCATCACAAGGCTATGTAAGTTTTTAATGTTCATAAATATCAAGTAGTGTATCATGCTAGGGTTTAACTTATGAATGTGTTTTCTAATTTTTTAGCTCGGAATTTGCTGGACGTTATTACATAAAGCACATAATGCAGCATGAAGGGTAAACTTGAGGAGTTTAAGCTGAAGGCACATTAGTTAACAAGCTTTTTGTATATGTAAACTTTATAATTATTTTGAAAGTTTGTATGATCAAATACTAGAAACTCTTTAATGGGTTGCTTTGTAATTATTCTTAATGGTCTAAACGAAATTAGAAATTATGTTGACCCAAATTCTACCTAATTTTAATTAACCACATAATATGTATTGGACTCATAAAATTCTTGAAAATTTGCAAATGGGCTTCAAAATATTTTTAAGAAGTTTACATATATATAAGACTTTTATAAACATTTTATTAAATACTCTTTTTCATTGTCCATTTCAAAATGTGCGATTAAAAGTTTAAAATACAAAAATAATTTCAATTTAGAACATTTTTAAAAAGAACAAAAATCTAATTTGAAAATAGGATATTAATTTGATATTTTTTGGTTATTTAATTCTTGTGCGGGTAACTTTCCTAGTTAATTGTAAAGTTGTTTAGATATAGATATAAACAATTGCACAGATTGTAGTTTAAAAAAAATGAATATTTATTTCAAATTTGTACGTCAAAAATATTAGTATACCTACAAACTTTTTTCTCAAAGAAAAATCAGGCTTATATGCCTCTTAAACGAGTTGGAGACGATCTAGGTTTCTTGATAACCATGTCGAGCTAGTTCAATCATAATCGGTTCATCACATTCAGATGACTCTGCATAGAATTTTCATAAGTTACTAACCAATGTTAGTTTTGTAGACTCTGCGTTTGATAATCTAACTTTTCTATGAATCCGAGTAATAATACATCACCTGCACACATATACATGCTCTATAAATGATGTCGAGTTTTCAAACTCAATTTGATGAAAAATACAAATGATCACCATCCCAAATCACATTTAAATCATCAATCTCGTCGTTGTCCGCATTAGTGATCTTTGTGAAGCTGCAGCCTCCAAACTTTTCACTTGCAAGTCTTAAAAGCTCTTCAATGGATGATGGTAAGAGTATCAACTTCCCATTCTTGCGCTGTGACATCATGTGGATTGTAACTCTCTTATCTTCTCTTTTACTTGGCTTGATAGTTTGGTTGCTTGAGCTGCAATACAGATCTTTTTTCAGCGAAACGTTAGCGTAACTTCGTCCAGCTGTTTCACTATTTAATCTTTCCTCTTTGACACTCTCTGACTTTTGTTCTTTAAGTATCTTCTTAACCAATTCGGTATCTCCCTTGTGAATTGCATCCATTAGAGCATTGTCGGAATTCGGAATCGTAACATGAACATCTAAACCATAGCCATCTTTTCTTGAATCTCTCCACTCTTCCCATCCCACTGTTTTGAAATCTCTGTTTTCTTGACCACTATTCGAATCATCTATTGCTATGGACTGTTGTCCTCTAAGTTTCTGCATGTTTTTATATAATCAAATACTTTTTGAACTACATAAAACATTTCCAACAAGCATATCTGATTTTAAAACTCACGTACCATGAATAGATTGTTCATTATAATCCTTCCATCTTCAGCATGAGCGTGCATCGCGCTCATCAGCGATGTTCTACTTATCCGTAGAATTTGAGATAGCTCGGTTGTTCTTACCGTGAATGGTTGTGGTCTATAGCATAAAACACCAATCTCTCCAAAGGAATCTCCAATAACTGCTTTCCCTTGAACCTGATCATGTCCATCAACGTAGACCGTGAAGTCCTGCACAATTAACACAATGTTACAAATCTTCCTCCGCTTTTAATTACAATTTTTAACGAATAACTGATATAATCAACTCACCACTGCTCCTGACACCATAATGTAAAGATCTGTAGGCGCTTCGTTTTGTAGAATAATATCTTCTTTAGGTGGGAAATACTCAGCGTCTATATCTGAAACCTAGAACATGGAATGGTAACATGGAGTTGATCACCTCTTTGATTTTGAATATTACTAAAACTTAATAGAGTATAATAAAATTTTACCAGTTGAAAGAGGAAGTTACGTGAAACTCCATGAAAGAGGTAAATATTGTGAACAATGGGGAAGAAGAGGTAGTTTGCGATGCTTGACCGGATAGCTTTTGGTAGATTGTTTAAGGTCTCTTGTTGTTTCAATCCCTCTGTTTTGAACTTTAAGCAAATGTGTGATAACATTTGGTCTTGTATGTCATGTGGGAGTTGGTTTCTTGAAGCAAACTCTGAAGCAGCTCTCACTGTATCCCTCTGTTAAACACAAGACATACAAACTTGAGTATACGCCACGTTATTACCTGATCTTTTATCCGAAATGAACATACCTAGATTTAAATAAAGCGAAGTGATCAAAACTTACAAAGGTTCTGGTTCGGCTAGTCCAATGAACGACAAGGTTGGTCATATTTCCAATGAGGTAAGCTGTCAAACCGAGGTTGAACAGCATGAAGAAGATGTCGAAAAGCATTTCTCTTGGATTCTCAGCATGCAAGTCTCCGTATCCAGTGGTGGTTAGTGTCGTGATTGACCAGTAAAGAGCAGTCACGTATCTATTCCAGAGACTTGCTGATTTGAAATCTGGGTACACAGCTCCAATCCATGTCTTTCTTGGATTAGGATATCTATCTGCAATCAGGTAGTTGAAACATCCAGCACAATGTACAGCAAACAAAGTGACCTGAGATGAACAAGCACGTGTAACGGTGTAAGTCACTAGCTTTTAATATGGTGTCCATTTAAAAACACAAATAGGGTCTACTCTGTTTTGCTTTATGATAAATGCATGAGATTAGGTTTGCTCTGTTTTGGAACTAACCGAAGTAAGTTTTGTGCATCGTATCCAGAAATAGTTGAAACGTATATCTTTCTCAAGCCTAAAACAAAAGGAAAGAGTTAGTTAGAGATTGGAGTAAGCACTTTTCTTGATCAAACCCTAAGAAGAGTATGGTCTCTTCTCTTAGTTAGCATTGTGTTAAACAAACCTTGCAAACAGCGAGCTAACTCGTCGAAGACGCCATAACCTGAGCATGCTGAGAATTCTGAATCCTAGTTCGCTTCCGTTGTAGTTAAACAAAAGGCTCAGTGGCTGAAATGGTGCGGTGGAACACACATCGAAAGCAAACCATGTCGAAAGGTACCTAAACATGTTACAATTTTCAAATATGTTTTTTTTTTTTTGAGATTCTGATTCACTTAAAATAAAAGGGTTTCAAAAGCAATATTTTTTTCTAACCTTATTGCTATTTTCTTAGGGTTGTCAACTAGGAGATAGGAGTGGCTATCGAGATAAGCGACGAAGAAGGTGAGAATAATATCAATGGCGAAGAAGCCATTAACAATGTTGTCGATGATGAAGATCGCGTCTTTTTTGTAGGTGATGAAAGCAAACTGAAATGGGCAAATCCAAGCTGAGTAAATAACTAGAAAGACTAGCCACATCTCCCATGCTCTGTTTCAACAAAACAGAGGATTAAAAACAGAGTATATAAAAAACAGAGTAGTTAAATACTTAAAGAAAGAGTCTAGAAATGAGCAAATTACCTATAACGTGGGTTAAAAGGAGAGATTATGTGTTTACGGAGCTTCGTGGATTGGTTAATTCTTGCTCCAAGAGATGGTAAGAGATCAGCTGAGAGGAAACTACTCTGTTTGATGGTGTCAATATTGTATTCCTCGACGCAGAATCTTTCGAAGAAGTTTCGAGTACGAGAGATCGACATATTTTTCGATGATCTCTTTGAAAAAAAAGAAACTGTTATGGCTTTTTGGGCTTCTCTTCTTGGTAAGGTAGTTATAAATAGGGATGAAGCTTGTGACAATTTGACACGGGGAAACTTCTCTTTTCTTCTTCTGTTGGGACCTTTATGGCAACTTGCTCCTCTGACCCATTTGTTATCTTCTTTTTTTTCTTTTTCTTTGGGGTGAGAAAATAATAAATTTGGTAAGGAAAGGTTAACGGCTTTAGGCAGACTCAGTGCGCCATTAACACTGCAAAACCAATATGGTTTCAAAGCAAGAAGCAAAGGAATGGTTAAGAAAAGGCGTAAATCGCGGAGTTGGAATCAAAAATCTTGAGACATGAGGCAGAATTTGAGTGGCAAACATTGAGCTTTTGCAGTGGAAATCATCATATTTTTTCTTTCTTTTTTTAGACAGGAAATAGAAGATTCTAATGAGAAACAAGAAGAAGAAGAAGGGCAAACGCAATCTGGTTTGTTGGATATTTTTACTTGATGAGATCAATGACAATGGTGTGATGTCCACTCTCTTAGCATTTAGGGGTGAAGGTGGGAGTGATATATAGAGAGTAGAGAGACACGCATATATAAAAGGAAGCAAGGTACGTTTGGTGTTAATGGAAGGACAAAAATGGGCATGAAAATTATGGTGTGTTCATTTCAGGAATCCAGATATGGGCCAAGCAAATAAATTAAAGAAAATAAAATGACATTTGACAGAATATTTAAGGGGTCAGAGTATAATTTTTTTTCTTTCTAATAAGAAAAAAAGTTTTATTTTCTCATCGTAAAGTATATGTCCATCTCTTTATTCTAGTCCTCAAAACCAATCATAAGTTTACTGTTTTCATTTTGCTAAATAGCCATAAAGTTGGAAGTTTGCACCATAAAGTTGGAAGTTTACTTTCAAAGACTCACTAGATTTCCATGCTATATTCTCTTCATTTTGATTAACCGTCTTTAATATTTTTGTGCATGGGGAGAAACTTAGATTATTTAACCTGAACACAAACATATAGCATTATAGATGTTGTTATAAGTTTGAAGTAGCTTGGGCATCAAGCTGAGTATATTTAGGAGAATCTAAATATACATATCAAATTTGTTAGTTTTACTTTCTTTACGAGTCATCTAAAGTTAGTTTTTAAAAAGTGTTTTGGAAATATAATTTCATATATAAGGAGGTACTAATGTGTAGCACAACTTATGAGTTTAAGAGAGAACCAGAGAGAGTTTTAGCTTTTGAGTGATTTTTCCTAAAGATTAATAAAAGAGAATAATTCTTTTAATCTTGTGTTCTTAATTCTTTGAAGTTCTTTTGTTCTAGTTCTAGATTTGGTATCAGAGCTACTTTGTGATCGATCGAGCACCATCGTTGGAGACAATAAGCTTTGAAGATCAAAATCGTCAAGAAGGAGATGAGTGATGATGAGAGAGACGAGACGATCAAGACGAAGGACGATGGACCCTCCTCTGTCAAATGTCCTATGCTAAATTCTGCTAACTATACAGTTTGGGCTATGCGAATGAAGATAGCTCTCAAGGTGAACAAGGTATGGGAAACAATAGATCTGGGGAACAAAGATGAAGAAAAGAATAATATGGCAATTGCTCTGTTATTTCAATCCATACCCGAAGCGTTGATACTACAAGTTAGAGAACATGATACTTCAAAAGGTGTTTGGGATGTGATACAGGCGAGACATGTAGGTGCTGAAAGAGTTAAAGAAGCTAGATTACAAACTCTTATGACTGAGTTTGACAGACTTAAGATGAAGGAGGGAGATACGATTGATGTTTTTGCTGGTAGACTTTCTGAAATCTCTTCAAAATATGCGGCTCTTGGAGAAACAATTGAAGAATCAAAACTAGTGAAGAAATTTCTTAAAACTCTACCACGAAAGAAATTTATACACATTATTGCATCCCTTGAACAAGTCCTCGACCTCAACACAACAACCTTTGAAGACATTGTTGGCAGATTAAAAGCATATAAAGAAAGAATCAATGAGGAAGAGGAGGAACAACAAGAAGATCACGGCAAACTTATGTATGCCAATATGAATTCCTGACAAGAGTTCTATGGGAACAACAGAGGAAGAGGAGGACGATCTTATTGGCGAGGAAGAGGCCGTGGACGCTTTGGTTACAACCAAAGTGGATCATACAAACAGGAACGTGATAAAGAGAGAGAAGCAACAATAACATGTTATCGGTGTGATAAACAGGGCCACTATGCGTCGAATTTCACTGATAGGTTGCTTAAACTCCAGGAAGTAGTTGACAAAGAGGAAGAAGACACACACGAAGCTGATAAATTTATGATGCATGAGGTGGTATATCTAAATGAGCAAAAGGTGAAACCTAAAGGCTTTGAAGTAAGTCTAGACACCGAAAATGTGTGGTATCTTGATAATGGTGCGAGCAACCATATGAGTGGAAATCGAGAATTCTTTGTCGACCTAGATGAAGACGTGACAGGAATGGTGAAGTTTGGAGATGATTCCCGCACAAACATTAAAGGAAAAGGTTCTATTCGTTTCATGTTAAAGGATGGTGTGAAGAAAGTCCTACACAATGTGTTTTATATACCAGAGTTAAAAAGCAACATAATAAGCCTTGGTCAAACTACTGAAGCAGGGTGTGAGGTCAGAATGAAAGATGACCTATTAATGTTGTATGATCGTCTAGGAAAACCGCTGGTGAAAACAACAAGGTCAAGAAATCGCTTGTACAAGGTTATTTTGGATGTCGATGATTCTAAGTGTTTGCAGCTGGCAACGATGACAGAATCATCAAAGTGGCATGCTCGTTGGGGTCATGTTAATCTGAAGACTATGAAGATGATGATCAATAATGAGCTAGTGAGAGGCATACCAAAAGTCAATGTGGATAAGGAGATTTGCGCATCATGTCTCGCTGGGAAACAAACAAGTAAAAACTTTCCTCAAGCTACTTCTTACCGAGCCACTCAACGTCTTGAGCTTATTCATGGTGATCTTTGTGGGCCTATCACCCCTGCAACTGCTGCTCATAAGAGGTATGTTTTTGTGATCATTGATGATTACTCAAGGTATATGTGGACTATTTTGCTAAAAGAGAAGAGTGAAGCTTTTGAGAAATTCCAAATCTTTAAGACACTTGCTGAACAAGAAACAAGGGCTGTGATAAAAAAACTTTTCGAACGGACAAAGTTGGAGAGTTTGTATCTCATGAGTTTCAATCCTATTGTGACAAGTATGGAATCAAGAGACATTTGACGGCACCATATTCTCTTCAACAGAATGGAGTTGTCGAAAGACGTAATAGAACTCTTTTGGAGATGACCAGGAGCATTTTGAAACACATGGATGTACCAAACTACCTTTGGTGAGAGGCATTAAGACACGCTACATACTTGATCAACAAGATCATTGCAGAAGTCCACACCTTATGAGATGTTTAAAGAGAAGAAACCAAATCTCGATCATCTGAGAGTGTTTGGTTGTGTCGGATATACAAGAACAGAGGCTGTTGGGAGAAGAAAACTAGATGACAGATCGAGAACATTGGTACATCTAGGAACAGAGCCTGGTTCAAAGGCCTATCGAATGTATGATCCTATAAGAAGAAAAATAATCATCAGTCGAGATGTAATTTTCGATGAAACAAGAAGTTGGAGTTGGAACTAGGTTCAAAGAGAGACATGTAGTGACTCAGGGAAGTTTGTTATTCATTTGGGAGAATTTGGAAATAAAGGCATCAGAGAGATTGGTGAAACATAGGAAATTGATTCTAACACTCGAGATATAAGTGAGAATGTGGTAATTGATGAAGAAAATGAAGAAAATCTTGATGCAGAAGATGAAGAAAGCGGAGATGATGCCAATGTTGAAACAGAGCAGGAGCTACAACCACAGTTAAGGCGATCCACGCGACCAAGCATGACACAGCTTACTTAAATGATTATGTTCATACCACAGAATATGAGGGTGAACGTCTTTTATTTTCAATGAATGAGGAACCGTGGAGCTTTAGTGAAGCTAGAGAATTAAAGGTTTGGACAGAAGCGCGTGAGACAAACTCGATTCTATAGAAAGGAATAAGACGTGGAATTTGGTGGATCTTCTTGTTGGAGTCAAGCCTATCGGTTTAAAATGGGTATTCAAAATAAAACAAAACTCTGATGGAAGTATCAACAAGTACAAAGCACAGTTGGTGGCAAAGGGATACGTTCAAAGGCATGGTACTGATTATGACGAAGTCTCCTTTGGCGCGTATTGAGACGATCCGCTTTATTATTGCTCTAGCAGCATCGAGGGGTTGGGAAATACATCATCTTGATGTAAAAGCTGCATTTCTACATGGTGAATTGAAAAAAGAAGTTTATGTCACTCAACTAGAAGGGTTTGTATGCTTAGGAAAGGAGGACAAGGTCTACAAGTTAAACTAAGCTATCTATGGGTTAAAGCAAGCACCTAGAGCTTGGAATAACAAGCTTAATAAAATCCTTACAGAATTGAAGTTTCATAGATGCCTAAAGGAGCCATCTTTGTATCAAAAGGAAGAAGCAGAGCATTTTCTCATTGTGGTTGTGTATGTAGATGATCTACTTATCACAGGTTTGTCTCTGAAATTGATACTAGAGTTTAAAGAAGAGATGGCATCAAAATTTGATATGAGTGATCTAGGAAAGTTAACCTTCTATCTTGGGATAGAAGTACATCAGTTTGGAGGAGATATTGTTCTGAAGCAAGAGAGATATGCGAAGAAGATATTGTTGGAAACTGGAATGAAAGACTGCAATTTTTGTCATGCTCCGATGGAACAGAATCTGAAGCTGTCGAAGTCTCCAAAGGCGAAAATATTGATGAACAAAATTATAGAAGAACCATCAGGTGTCTACGCTATTTACTTCACACACGACCAGATTTATCTTATAGTGTTGGAGTCTTGAGTAGATATATGCATGAGCCTAGAGAATCACATGGAGCAGCACTAAAACAGGTCTTGAGGTATTTGAGAGGAACATCTTCGTACGGTCTTGTCTTTGCACGTTCTGGTAATGAAAAACTAGTGGGATAATGTTGACAGTTCGCATAATGTTGACGAGGATGACGGAAGAAGCACAACAGGTCATATCTTCTACTTTGGCGATAGTCCAATCACTTGGTGTACCCAAAAGCAAGAAACTGTGCCTCTATCATCTTGTGAGACTGAACTCATGGCAGCCATAGAATCAGCAAAGCAAGCTATTTGGCTTCAACAGTTGTTTGCCGAGATAACAGGAAAGGAATGTGAGAAGGTCACAATCTGGATTGATAACAAGTCAGCAATCGAGTTAACCAAGTATCCGGTGTTCCACGGTCGAAGCAAACATATTCACAAGAGATACCATTTTATACGAGAGTGTGTTGGGAATGAACAAGTAGAGGTTAAATTTGTTTTTGGAGAAGAACAAAAGGCAGACATATTGACCAAAGCACTTGAGAGATTTATGTTCAAGGAAATGAGGAGCTTCATTGGAGTTCAAGATGTGAGTGAATGTGTCTTCAAGCTTAAGGGGGAAAATGTTGTTATAAGCTTGAAGTAGCTTGGACATCAAGCTGAGTATATTTAGGAGAATCTAAATATACATATCAAATTTGTTAGTTTTACTTTCTTTAGGAGTCATCTAAAGTTAGTTTTCCAAAAGTGTTTTGAAAATATAATTTTATATATAAGTAGGTGTTAATGTGTAGCACAACTTATGAGTTTGAGAGAGAACAAAAGAAAGCTTTAGGTTTTGAGTAATTTTTCCTAAAGATTAATAAAAAAAAGAGTAATTCTTTTAATCTTGTGTTCTTAATTTAATTCTTTGGAGTTCTTTTGTTCTGGTTTTAGAATAGAAGCTATGTGAACCAATAGCATGTTTCCACGTGAAGCAACCGAATCTAGCTAGCGAGCGACTTTGACTGACGCTCTCTAAAATGTGAAAAAAAAAAAACAAAAAAAAAACACACACACAATCTCTTCGACTCGGTCGGACACACTCGCACGCGTTATGTCTTCGTTGTGTTTTGACTTTGATTTACTATTACTATTACGACTTTGGAGAAGACAGACCAATAAGAGAACTTCACGTGGTGGGTTTTTCATGTGTGTCGCGACACTTTATTACTCGTCCGTCTTTCGGTGGCCCCGGGTTACTAACCCTTTTGATAATTGAGAATTTCTCCAATGGTGTAACATTTTTCATTTCTCACAAATTAAGAGAAAATATCATACTTTTAAATTTATGATTTATGAGTTTTAGCCAAATTGTAAAAGTTAATTTCAAATTTTAAAATGACATCAATAGGTTATTCCTTCAGGCTAGCTAAGCTAAACTTACTGGTAATTTAATTTATATTGATATCTTAGTAGAGATACTTATATATGTAAATATTTTTAACAAAAAGGTTTGTGCCTATATATATATATTTATAATTTGTACATTTGTGAGAATGCACATGTGATAATGGGGGTATATGTACCTAGGAACGGCTTTGTTTTTGACAAAAAATAAAAAGAAAAGAATAAACACTTTTTCTACAATAGGAATGAGAGCCGAGGAAAATAAAAGCATTGAAATATGAATAAAGATACAAAGGGTCCTTAGCCTTATTAAAAATCATGGTTTATAATAAATACACATTCGTACACGAATATAAATTTTCCTTTGGGAATTCTAATTATTTGACTAAACTTTTATTTTCGTTCGCTAGAATAGAATGCCGAGTATAAATTCTCAAACCTTTCCGCCAAATTTGTATTTTTAAATTATTACAATCTTTTTTTTGTTTGTTTCTGTTTCGATTTGAGCCCATAGGAATGCATCTTTCATGATTCCTAGTTGATATTTTGTTTGGTGCCTTCCTGACGTCCTAGTTTGAGTTAACGTTATTAATACCAAAAAAAAAAAAAAAAAAAAAAAAAAACGTTATTAATACCACTAGCCATATCATTGTAGGAAGAAATAATAAAGAGTTTTGTGCAAAAAACCCTCCAAATGGTATTTTTTTGCAAGAAAACCTTCCATATCAAATAAATGCAGGTCAATACTACAATTTCAAAAGTCACCCGCAATATAACCCTCTTCTGTATCGATGACGTGTCACTCTAAAAATCTTGTTGTTTTTATGACAAAAAATGGCAACATATTCAGATTTTTTTTAGTTAAAATTTAGAAAAAAAATTATCGCTTTGTCGTCTCCGATCCTGAGCTACGCATCGACCAAGCTCCTCACCTCCACTTGGCTCAACCATCCGTTTAAAGAGAGGACTTTCCACCACTGACATGATGACAATGCTTTCGGTAACCCACTTATTCTTTACAACTTTTTCCGCCGCAACCACCACACCGACATCACCTGATAACCGCCTCCAATTCGGATTTTGCCTCGGATGCACCTTCATATGCTCCAATTCGTTCAGATCCAGAGTTAATTGAGTCCATCGAAAGAGCCAAATCCATGAGAATGGTACGGAGTGATGTGCGATGTTCTCTCCAAGCTATTCAGTTTCGACGGCGGCGGAACATCTAAACCTTCCACGATTCAGGGGAAGAAGAAGCTGCTAAGGAAACAATCAAACCCTAGACATTGCTTGTAATTAACTGGATTCGTTTTTGCTATGGTTTTTAGTTGACTTGCATTGTGTTGTTTGCAGAGATGCAACATAGGAAGAAGACGAAGTTGCAATTTTTTTTTTCTTATTTTCTTAATTTTTAATTAAAAAAATCTGAATGTGTTGCCATTTTTTGTCATAAAAACAACAAGATTTTTAGAGTGACACGTCATCGATACAGAAGAGGGTTATATTGCGGGTGACTTTTAAGATTGTAGTATTGACCTGCATTTATTTGATATGGAGGGTTTTCTTGCAAAAAATACCATTTGGAGGGTTTTTTTGCACAAAACCCAATAATAAAACATGGAAGATTTCAAATAGAATAATTGCCACGAACTAGATTTTTAATTTTTATATTTCTGATTGGCTTTTTACCAAAATAGTTCTATATTAAGTATTCCGATCTAACTTATGGAGAACTAATCGTAATTTTATTTTATATCATAGAAATTTTCACAAATGGTAAAAGATATCACGAACTCACACTATAGAAATATATTTTTTGGAAAGAAATTGAATAAAGTGTGGCCAAAATATTGCAAGGGCCAATGGAGAGTTTTTGAACCTGCCTTTCATTAGAGTAAGAGACAATCTTGAAAGAGAAATGTAATATCAATTTTGTTTTGAATAACAGGTGTCCTAAAGAATGAGCTTTACATGTATGATAGAAGGGTCAAAGGTTAACATTCTGATAGAAGGATCAGACCTATTATTTATACATCAGAAACATGCAAAAGTTCACTTTTCAAATTTTGGTATTTTGTGATTTATTTTGGTTTTTTTTTTTAATTAATGTTATCCAACATATTTTATTAAAAGGAAATTACTATAGAAATATATATGATTATTTGCATTATAAAAGAGACCGGAAAATCGTTAACAGCGTTAGTTTGCTACTTGTTGTCTTCCTAGTTCAAGTGGGGTTGTTAACGTTAACTGCTTAAATCAAAGTTGGTTAAGTTGTCACATGCTAAGAGTGGTGTAGGGTCCAAAAATATGTTAGTTAGTTTTAAAGATTTTTTTGTGGGGGAGGCAAGAAGTTTTGGTAGTAATGGGCATTCGGCAATAACCGGTTTATCGAAATTTTTTTTAGGAAAAATAAACTGATCGGCGAAATTATTAAGAATATTGGTTTTAATTCGGTCTAGTTCGCACACAATAACCGATTTGGTTTTCTGGTGTAGAGAAACACCAAGACTGTCTTGAAATCAGTTGGCCTAAACCGGTTTTATACCTTCTTCAAACTAAATTGGAGCTGATTTTTATTTCTGTCCATGTAAGATCATCGAGTTCTACTAGCTCGATCTCGATTATTAGGGCTTAAAAGATATGAACCGTATAGGATTGGTTAGTAGAACCAAAGCTATTTTGTTGACGGTTAACAACGTATTTTTGTCATTAATTTAGATTTTAGGAGGAGATGTTTTTGATTGTTCTATTATTAACGACCAGATTGAACCATGCTGGTCTATTCCACTACAGATTATTAATTTTCTGGTTAAATATGTTATCTAGATCTTTCTTGGGATTCAGTACCCCACATTATACATTGCACATTATTAACGGGTCCAATATTAGATACCAGATAGAGACTTTTTCCAGTTAAATCTTCCATTAAGATGACATTTAGAGTTTTTATATGTAAAAACAATTGTCCAATTTTTAGGTTTGTCATAATAAATTTTAAAACCTAATTAATACTATGGTATTTTGAAATAAATCATATATATTTCAACACTAAATTTAATAAAATGGTATAATCAACGTCAATGATAAATTAACAAAGTTTTTTTATGAAGAAGACATTTTTTCTTGAAGGAAATAATAATCATCAAACCAAATAACACATTAATATACTAAAACTTATGAGTCTTTAATAAATCAATAACGAAACCAATTTTTTTTTTGTAAAAACTCTTTTTAAAAATCGATCTACTAACAATAACATAAAGCTCTTTTAACATTTTGTAAGTATAGTTGTTATGGATGGAATATCCCGGGTTGATTCTCTTTCTCATGTGATTACATAGCACAAATAAAAACAATAAAAGTTTTCATAATTTCAACGGGACTACATGAAAAAGGAGTTATAGACACTGCATCAGTGATTTTGGTTCACGTAATGTCGGCACGATTTATGAGACTTTCCTTTTGGTCGTCTTTATATCGACCATCGTATATGAAAATTTCTAGTAGGATTGACTCATTGAGGTTCATAGTCACACATTCAAATCTTCATGTTTAAAAAATCATTAAATACAATAAAACAAAAACTCAAGTAAAATACCATACACATGTATGATCATACCATACCATACAGTGATAATTCACATAATCTAAAATCTAATGTTTTATTTTGTTAAGGAAAAAAGTTTAGTTAAGCGTATAGAGAGATTCCCATTTAGACAACTAATATCCAATGTTGAGTGCATGGTAAACTGGTTTACTGATGATTTTGGTTTTGTATTATTTTTCTTCCTCTCGCATTTGTGTGTTTCAGCAATTCATCACTTCGAAGTTAAACGTCTTTTAATTTTTCTCGCTTAATTAATGTTTTACTATCTTTAGATTTTGGTTGAGGCTTTCTCTGGCACAATCCTTGATGTATCGTTCTCCGGCGTCGTCGAATCCAATCGGTGCCACTGGGACTTTGGTTCCTCACTCTTATCTCCTTCTCTGCTTCTCTCTGTTGTTCTGTCTGCTATTCTGATTATAGTTCTGTGTTGAATTCACTAGAGATTCATCAATTTCTAAATTTGCTACTCTGGCAATGCTTCAGCTTCATCCTCCTCTCCCCCTCCCATCTCAACCGGGGGTTTTCTCGGCGAGTTGCTTCTCTCGAGTCCCCAGCCACTCGATGTCAAATCTGAGATCTATGAACGCCTTTTTAGCTTTGTCTTTCGTCAATCCTACCGGCTCCCTTTGAAGTTAGTTTCTACACCTCCTAGCTCCTCATATTCTTATCCACTCACCAAGTGTTTTGCTTGGATGAGTTTGGACGAGAGCTTTGTGCTGACGCTAGAGCTGAGCAAGCTTCGAACGAAGCATTGCGACCCCAATAGTGTTCTTCATCATCTCAGGTATGTTCCAAAACTCATTTTCGACATGTAGCTTATCATTATGTCGATCCTTGGAACCAATTGTCCGAAGACTGCAATTGGAAAAGAATCAACCTTTGTTGCTTTGTTGTTACAAAATAGTTTTGCGAACCCTACGTTTAAAATAACCTAGTTTTAGCCATCAGGAATGCCAACGATTGAAGAAGATCGGCATTATGACCTCAGTTCATTGTAACTATGGTTACCGAAGCTTCTCGATACTGTTCTATCTGTCTCATATGGTACCTGAATCACCTTTTTTGCTCCCTTGCAACTTTTGGCCAGTTACTCGAAGCCTGAGGAAGACCGGTATTATGATCCCCTCTCCAAGGAGAGGTGATTACCGAAGCTTCCTCAGCTTTCTTTCCACATCTCCCTTGTGTATTGAACCTTGTAAATTACTTTGTATCAAAGCCATGGACCGACTTGTTTAACATCTGCTTCTATCCAGGTTTGGTCTAAACTCCACTCTTTTCCATCCTAGTCAACTAGTGTGTCACACTGTCACTTAATGATATCATCTATTCGAAGACTGCATTTGAACTTTAAGTCACACTGTTACTAGCCTGGTACAAGTGTCGGTTGAAAAACATGTTATTAGAGTCACGTAAGAAAGACCCTTTTGAAGGAGATGAATTAAAGGAACTCAGCATCATGATCCCACCCCTATGGAGTGGTGATTACCGGTGTTCCATCAGCATGCTCCCTCCATCTCTCCTGTTTACTGAGCCCTCTAAATCGCCCCTTATCAACTTCTTGAAGTCCCCTCGTATATGTTTGAAGAATTGTGGCATTATGATCTCAACTCCAAGGAGTAGCGGTTACCTCAAACTCTTCAAATAAAGGCCAACCAACCATAAAATTGCAACCACCAATCTAGTTGTTGATAAGGAGAGCCCTTTAAACCTTGCTCAAACCCTTGGCAAAGCCCTACTTTTTGTAGACTTTCTCACTCCAATGAGATCTTCAGCTTTGGCCTTTTCAACGCTGCTCCATCTTCGACTCAAGACAGTGGACATCTTCTCATCCATTGACTTGCTCATGGAAAATGTATCAATACTTCTTGACCTCACAGATTCCACAATACTAGCTAGTATTTGGTTCATAGCTCTCCCTCTATGTTGTTGTTTAAACAATCATCCATGCTTGTATGTTGCTTTTTATTCTAATAGAATGAAAACACATGTTTGTCCACACTCAAAAAAAATTCTCACTTCATTCAAAAACTTGTAAATGATTTTTTTTTGTCTGAAGAACTATTTGATACCTAAATTTAGTGTATTATTTAGTGTGTTGAATATACAACATGACACTATTTGTAAGAAAAAAAAACTAACTTAAAAAAGAGACTCTTTATGAAACAAATGGAGTATTTTCTTTATATCAACTAGAGTTCAGGAAATAACAAAATCAATTAGTATAGTGAGATTTTCCTGATGTATCTTGATATAATTTCTTCAATCAAACATGGCATTATTAGTTTTGCCTAAATACATAGGTTTTGAAACATGTGATGAATTAGATTCAATAATGTTTGTAGGATGTGTGTGTGTGTCTAACGCGATTAGGTTTATGTAGTTAATAACGAGTAGGGTCAAAAATCGTAAGGAAAATCCTCGTGATTGTCCTACAACGTGGGAAACCTTTTGTTGTAAAGCCAAAAAAAATTAAATCAATCACTAATGTTTTGTTTTTTTGTTGGGTAGGTATATATAGCCTGTGATCTGTGAATTAAACAACGGTTTAAGCGTTTTCAAACTCTTCTTTTTTTACGAACCACACGACAAAAGTTATGTTAGTTTGCTCTTTAATTTTCTTCCCCATAATTAGGTGCTTTCATTTCCTTCCGACAGAAGAATTAAAAGAGCATTTATAATAATAATAAAAAATGGTACTATATCACTTTTAAAAAATTTACGAAAAATTATTATCATTTTTTTACCAAAATATATTGGTACTGTATATTTATATGCACTTGGCAATTGTTACAGCTTTCTTAAGATATAAGTGTTGGTACGGGAATTGGCACCCCCAACATACCGGTCTAAACCAACAAGAAAACCGGTTAACTAAACCAGGAGTTCGGCTTTGAGGTGGATTCTGCCTTCAAATGAAGGTCTAATAGCGTCAAGAAGCCCAGCTCAGAAACAAGGAACTGACCTCCCAGATTGTCCGACGACCGACCTAACAGGAAACAAGAAACTTTCCAAATCACGACCGAGATGATTAGGAAAGTAGATATATTTTGTAATCTAAGACAAATTATAAATAAAGGGATACTCCCTCATTGTAAATCATCCAGCAATTAATACAAAAACCTTAAACTCATCTTTGTTCTTGAACAAACCCTAGCTTGTTCTTCAAGAGATTTCAATTCCATTTGCTTGTTAACTTTAATCCGATTTCTTAGAGAGAAAGTGTTATTGAATTTGTTTTTCCCTTTAAACAAATTCATTGTGTGAAACTCAGTTTCTACAATTGGCGCCGTCTGTGGGGACGCTAAGTTCTCAATTCACTTCTCTCTTAGATTCCTTTGAAACTTGTCAAGCAAGAAAGACCATGTCTCCAGTATCCGACAACGGTGTCACCAACGCGACTGCTCCTCAGCACGACAACCCGGTCACCGGAGCCACCGGCTCGCAAGATGTCACCACGAATCCACTCACCGATCCGCCTGCCACACTCGTCTATGTCCGATGCAACCTTGGCACGTCAGAAAACCAGGCAGACGACTCGACGGCCCCTTCTGTAGACGTAGAGGATGTCGAAGCGCCCAATCATGGAACCCATGGGGCCGATGGAGAGCTACCCGTTGGTGGATCTATCACTAGACAGACTTTGTCTGCGCAAACCGCGCAACTTTCCCAGCTTGTCTCCATGGATGATCTCCGTCATGTGTTCGGAAAGATCTCTAAGGATCTCTTCCAAGCGATATCCGACACGAACCGACGGATGGACGCGATAGAACATTGTGCGCCCCCTCCACTTCAGCAGAATACCGTGCCGCCGCAGGCAGCCCGAAGGAATGGTCCCTTATGCCGACAGCTGTTTAACGATCCGCCACCTTCAGCTTTCCGATCTCATAACCAGTACGTACCCTCGGTGCTAGCTTCGGGGGTGCAGCCTCACATCGGACAGTCCTCTCAGAGAGATCCGATTTCTGCTCCCTATCCTGAATTAGAAGATATTCACCTCAAAATTCGGGATATAGGATCACTCCTCCACTGGGCTGTGAGCACGGCTCCAGAAATCGACCGAATGTTCGAGGCCACGCAGCGGACCCTGTTTACCAAACGAATCTTTGAGACGGACGTTCCGGCTATAAAACTAAGGCTTCCAACCTACAAAGGAACGAAGGATCCAGTACAACACATGACTTTGTTCATGGCTACTTTATCCATAGCCAGGTTCACCGAGGAATGGAAGGACGCTGGTCAGTGCCAGCTGTTCGTCGAGAGTTTAATAGGGAACGCGTTAACATGGTTCTCTCGGCTCTCGGCGAACTCGATCGACAATTTCGCTCAGCTGTCAACAGCCTTCCTACGTAACTACCGGGTCTTCATAGAGCGCGGTAATTCCAGCGCCGAATTATGGGAGATAGTTCATGAGCCCGGTGAACCTCTGCGACAATACCTTACCAGGTTCAAGGAAAAATATGCCACCGTCTCGGTCACCGAAGACGTCGCGATCACCGTCATCAAGAAAGGACTCACTCCTGGGTCGCCTTTGCAAGTGGACCTCAATATCCGTGAGGCCAAGGACTTGGATGATGCGCTTCATCGGGGATCTCGTTTCGCATACGTCGAAGAAGACGAGGAGAAGCGAATCGCGAAGGCCCCTCCTACACGTCCGATCTCAGCGAAAGAAAAAAGTTGAGACGGTTACCAGGAGCCCCACAAGCATCACGACCCAAGGGATCCTAAGCGTGGAGTAGTCAATGCGATATCCGAAGATGAAGGACAGGACAACACACCTCCAGACGCACAAGCGGAATTGTAATGCGATTTCCACATGTTCGGAGGCCATTCCACAGTCGAGTGTAAACATCTGTCCAATTATCTATTCAAAAAGTATTTATCCGGAGAGATCAATGCTGTCTATCAGCCTAAAGCCTTCCACGGTGGTCATGGAGGAAGAGGTCGCGGAGGAAGATCCAGACGATCTAACCCTGGGCGAGGTCAGAAGGGCAACAATCCTCCAAATAATGCGTCGAGCGAGCAGCAACACCCACCTCCTGTCGCGCAACAAAATAATCCAGCAGCAGTGGAAGGACTTCCGAGACCGCCGAAGCGCCAAAAAGGACAACAAACTGAGCGCACGAACTTCCCACCTAGGGGTCGTATCTCCATGATTATCGGTGAGACCGAAGAATGCAAGGATTCCGTGGGGGCTCTGAAAAAGCGAGCGCGCCAGATCTGTAGTGTTCAGGCGATCTCCAAGGAAGAACCGCTCAGTGCTGACCCCATCACGTTCACAAACGAGGACGCTAAAGGAATCCAGCATCCTCATAACGACCCCCTGGTCGTGGATGTCACAATGGGCGAGTTCGACGTGGAGCGAGTCCTACTGGACACCGGCAGCACGGTCAACGATCTGTTCTGGCAGACGTTGGAGAAAATGGGCGTGACACCGGAGCAAATCAAACCGGAGTCCAGGACGCTGATACGACGGTGTGGCCAAAATGTCAATGGGCGACTTGAAGTTGCAAGTCCGCGCTGGCGGAGTAACTCGCAAGACCAAGTTCGTGGTCATAGACGCACCGCCAATTTACAACTCCATTTTGGGTTTATCTTGGATCTACTCGATGCAAGCGATCCCTTCCACCTATCACCTCTGCGTAAAATTTCCAAACGCTACTGGGATTTACACACTCTACGGCAATCAAAATATGGCGAGGACCTGCTCTGTCACTGAGAAAAAGCAATGGCGGAAAGAGGAAGCATCGCAATTACAGAGCGGGGATCACCTGATCGATCCCCATAAGCCGGAGCGGGATCGGCTAAAGGCCACGGGATGCCGAATTATCCAGGCCAATATAGATGATACGGATCCCTCTAGGTTGGTTGGGATTAGAGCCGAACTCGAAGATCAGATCAAAACTGAACTGATAGCTTTCCTGAAATCTAGATCCTCAACGTTTGCCTAGTCCACTAAAGATATGGTTGGTATCGACCCCTCGGTTACTTACCATAAATTGAACGTTGACCCCACATTCAAACCAGTTTGGCCAAAGCGCCAACGTCTCAGATCCGATCGGGCGAAGGTGGTGAAAGACGAAGTCGAGCAACTTCTTAAAGCCGATCAGATAATGGAAGTACAATACCCTGATTGGCTGGCGAATCCGGTGGTGGTCAAGAAAAAGAACAGCAAATGGAGAGATTGCGTCGATTTCACCGACCTTAACAAGGCATGTCCTAAGGATTGCTTTCCCCTACCACATATCGATATACTCGTAGAAGCAACCGCAGGGAACCAGCTACTCTTGTAATGAGCCCAACCGATCGCGAGAAGACTGCATTCATTACGGAGAGAGGGACTTACTGCTACAAAGTAATGCCGTTTGGGCTGAAGAACGCGGGGGCGACTTACCAGCGCCTGGTTAACACGATGTTCGCCGACCTATTAGGAAAGACGATGGAAGTCTACATTGACGACATGCTAGTCAAATCCTTGATAGCCGAATGTTTTGACATCTTGGATCGATTCCAGATGAAGCTAAACCCGACCAAATGCACATTCGGCGTAACCTCGGGAGAATTCTTGGGATATATCATGACCGAGCGAGGAATCGAAGCAAACCCGAAGCAAATCGAAGCAGTACTAGGACTCCTATCTCCGACCAATAAGCGAGAAGTTCAGCGCCTAATAGGTCGGATAGCCGCTCTAAATCGGTTCAACGCTCGATCTACAGACAAATGTCTTCCGTTCTACCAACTCTTCTGGAGAAATAAGGATTTTCACTAGGACGACGCCTGCGAGATCGCCTCCGGGGAAATAAGGATTTTCACTAGGACCAGCCAGCCAGTACTCGTCAAGCCTGAGGAGGGGGAGACATTATATCTCTACATCTCTGTCTTGAGTTCGGCAGTTAGCGGAGTGCTGGTCCGGGACGATAGCTGGCCCTTGCCTTGGTCGTCGCTGCTCAGAAGCTCCGGCCTTATTTCCAGTCACACTCTGTCGTCGTCTATACCGATCAACCGCTCTAAACTGTTCTCCATAGCCCTCTTCAGTCGGGCCGAATCGCGAAATGGGCAATTAAGCTGAGCTAGTACAACGTCGAATATCGTTCTCGCACGAGCTTAAAATCTCAAGTCTTAGCGGATTTCAGAACAGAGCTATCTCCCAAACTTGAAGAAGCCATACCCAAGGAGGAACCTTGGACGTTGTTCGTTGATGGTTCTTCTTCCAATCAGGGATCTGGCGTTGGGATTATTCTCCCGTCTCCGACTGGCAAAGTCCTCGAGCAGGCTTTGAAACTAAGTTTTAAGACGTCGAACAACGAAACTGAATACGAAGCCGTCTTGGCCGGATTGCGATTGGCAAAAGGACTCGGGGTAACCAACATTCAAGTCTTCTGCGACTCACAGCTAGTGGTCAGCCAGTTCAGTGGTGAATACGACGCTAAAAACGAGCGAATGGGGGCATATCGCCAATTGCTCTGAACCCTCTTGGAACAGTTCACTTCGTTCTCGTTAATCAAAGTTCCGAGGAGTGAGAAGGCATCGGCCGATGCTCTTGCTGCCTTGGCAAACTGTTCCGATCCTAGCTTGCGACGAACAATCCCGATCGAGTGCATTGAAACGCCTCGTATCGATCTGACAAGTACGATTCTCATTATTAACGACGACGCGGTGCCGATGGAAATTGATGAGCCAGTTGACGATGTGGCAGACGTAGTGCAACCTCCAGACAACTGGCAGCTCGAGATGAAGATGTACATCGCGGATGGCAAAGTCCCAGAAGATCGCTGGCAAGCTCGACGGGTAAAAGCCCGATGCGCGCATTATGTCATGTTAGTGGACAACCTTTTCCGAAGGAGTTCTTCTAGAACTCTACTCTCCTGTTTCGATCGAGAAGAGGCAGAACAGATAATGATGGAAGTTCACAAGGGTGACGGTGGCAACCATTCCGGAGGACTAATCTTTTGCGATGACTTCGATTTCGATCACGAACGCACCAATTGATAAGATTGTGAATTACAGTTCTCACTCTCTTATCCTCTGAAGAAAGATGCAGCTCTGAACCCTAACAAACACACAGGTTCGTTACACACAATGATCACCAGGATAGTGTTTACAATACTACTCTATCTCTAATTATACTCTACATTGTTCTTATTCTTATTTTAAGCTCCTCACATGTGCCACTCTCATTGTATACACTTGAAGAGGCTTATCAATGTGGACTCGCGTTGAAAATAAAAAAAGACGGCCATTATTGGCCGACTATGGTTGCTGATTGTGAGGCGTTCTCGGCGAAGTGTGAAGCTTGCCAACGCCATGCACCGATGAAACATGTTCCACCTAAATTACTAAACACGGTTACTACGCCATATCAGTTCATGCACTGGGCAATGGACCTCGTCGGTCCACTGCCTCCGCCGAAGTCAAAACGCTTCCTTTTGGTCTTAACCGACTATTTCACCAAGTGGGTGGAGGCCGAATAATTTCACAAAGTACAGTCGCTAGATGTGACCAACTTCATCTGGAAGAACATCATTTGTCGCCACGAACTCCCATACGAGATCGTCACCGACAACGAAACACAGTTCACTTCGCTGATCACCTGACGTTTTCTGAGCAAATGGCAAATTCATTTGAGCACCTCGACTCCACGATATCCTCAGGGGAATGGTCAAGCCGAGGCCACAAACAAAACCATAATAGATGGTCTAAAGAAACGTCTTGGGCAAAGGAAAGGAGCTTAGGCGGATCAAATCGATGGCGTGATGTGGTCCTATAGGACTACTCCAAGGCGAGCTACATGACAGTCCCCTTTCTCGTTGGCTTATGGCATCGAGGCATTGGCTCTAGTGGAAGCGGGTGTGCCAACACTTCGCCGTACCATGTTGGTAGATAATTCCGATCTTAATGACGACATGATGCTCGATCACATCGACTTCACCGAGGAATTGTGCGATCATGCTTTGTTCCAAATTCAGAACTATCAAAATGTTTCAGCTAAATACTACAACAAAACGGTTCGTCAGCGGCATTTCTGCGAGGGCGACCTGGTGCTACGAGAAGTCTACGAGAATACCAAGGAGATAAACGCCGGTAAACTCGGCGCTCGTTGGGAGGGGCCATACCTTATCTCAAAAGTAGTTTGCCCCGGAGTCTATGAACTCTTAACCATAGAGGATACGCAAGTCAAAAACTCTTGGAATGCGGCTCATCGTAAGCGCTATTACTACTAAGTCGTCTATTCGCCCTCCATTTCGAAATTGCTTGTACTGTGAACTACGACTGACTTGATCCCAATTTTAAGTACGTTGACAGCCCCTAAATCTTTTTGTTAAGACTTAGCTGGCGCAGCTGGGAAAATAATAAAATTTCTTTTAAAAAAACAAGTCTCTATTCATTTCAAATCAAGTACAAAGTCTGCTCGGCACTCCGCCAAATAAAAGGAGCAATCTTTCACTTTGGCACATCGCCAATATAAAAAAAAACAACAATATGGTAGAATTTAAAAGAGTTTGTTCCAACGACTTGCGGAGAACCGATCTCTCTGGACGGATGAAATCACTAGCCTTCTGATCTTAGGGAGCCGGTCCGTAGTGACATTTTCGTCCTGCTGTGATCTCAACCTCCTCGGCGGTCTATAGGCGCAGAGCTTTAGAGGTCGGACTCTAGTGGTTCCTTGACGATCAGACCATCGAGGTAAGCTCGCCAACCTTGACGGTCTCGCCTCAGCTCTTCCAGTCGGGCCAGCGGGACTTCGGCACCTCTCGCCATCATCTCTTCAAGGAACGCGCAAGGACCCTCTATGGTTTTACTCTCCCGAAAAGAATGATCCGTAGCAAGCTCGCGAGATTGAGACGAAATCGTTCCTTCTAAGGGGAGGGCAACATCTCATGCTTCAGGATCAAAATCACTAACTCCGGCGGCAGTTAGTTCTTGAGCTCGCCTCAACCATGCAGATCGATTTGTTGTAGGCATGCTTTGCAATCAGTCCTTCTGAAATTTGGATGTGAGATGCTCAGCGTACCCCTTTTCCTCTTATTTATAGTGAGAAGGGGGGAGATAAATGCTGCGTCCTGAAAATCTCGCACCAATCAGATCGTAAGGGGATACGCGTTGCGTCCCGAGATTTTCCCCGCCAATCAGATTGCATTGTGAAAACGCGTTCGCAATTAATACTGCGGTTATGCCTCGGGAATGAGCAAAAAAAACCGAACTGATCGACATCCTGGCCAGATGATCGACTTGCGTTATTTCGTGGTAACTCTCCGGCAAGAGAATAAGCCGAACGTAGAGAATTCTTTTGAATTGTTTCGGAAGTTCCGGTTCGGACGAATATATAAGCCGAACTCAGAGTATTAAATTTTGCCGTCCGACTTCCAAACTAGAACAAAGGAGGTAAGCCAAAGTCCCGTACTTTGCTCTCCGCCAAAGCACATGAATGCTTGGGTTAAATTACCTAACAAGGATTACTCGATGTAAATTCCGAATAGAGTGAAAACTTTATTTATTGCAAACACAATTTTTCTAAATGTGACAATTTTATTAATAATTCAAAAATTGAAAGGCTCTAGTCGCCAAGTTACAAATACATCAGTTATCCAAAACTTCGGCATGGGCCATAGCAGCTGAAGTCCTGTTTTCTCCCACTCATCAGGACGGGATTCCAGTGCCCTGATCTTCTGCTCGACCTCGTCAAGACGACTTATGGTTCTTTTTCTCTTCGCCTTTAAGGTGGCGACCTCGGCCTCCAGTACAACTAAACGATTGTCGATCTCATTCTTCTTCAGGCGTTGATAGTAAAGTTTATGGCATTGCTCTCGATGCACAGATTCGATCTACACCAAAAAAAACTTCAGTTAGAACTGACACTTAGCGAGAAATAATACAAATAGAGCTTGAGAGTGTTACCTGGCAAACAAAGGCGTGAGCTGCAACAGCCTCTACATTATTGGCACGTTTATTCATGTAGAACGGTTTCACTTCGGAGGGCGTGAACTCGCCACTCAAGGAGAAACTCGGCTCGCTCGGAGTAGAGTTTGCCAAGTAGTAGCATTTGTTACAATACTCGACCATAAACAACAGCATAGCTGCCACCCTGCCTAATCCATTTTCGATCCAGAACCTTGGATGGGACTCGAGCAACTTGAGCTTAAGTAGCAATTCGTTCTGCGACTGTTCTGCCACGACAAGCCGATTACGATATTCGGTATGGCGTTCTTCGATGCGAGAGAGTAAAGTCTCTAAGTCCGACCTTGCTTCTGGCTTAATGATAACACTCTAATTTACATGTTTTTAGCATCCTTTTTTGTCCATATTTTGCATTGTTCATACCTCTAACTTAGAATTTTTAGACCATTTACTGTATGAATCAAGTTTTAGAGCATTTAAGGTATTGCATTTCTGCATTTGCATATATTGGATGAAAACAGGTGCTAAAGAGCCAAAAATGGGGAAAAACAAGGACAACTCGAGCATGTACCCGAAGGAGCCATCGAGCTACAAGAACAAGTCCGAACCCCAACACGATCGAAGAGGATCCAAGAGCGCGAAGAGCAACCCGAAGATCCACCCGAGGAGTTACCCGATTCAAGTCTCGTGTACCCCATCGAGTAGACCATCGGGCAGGTCTGGGAAGCTAGGTCAAATGGGTTTCCATATATAAACCCCCTCTTTCCCTAGCTCACAAACGAGCACGCCGCAGACCCTCAAACCAGAGAGCGAGAGCTTTTGTGAGAGAACTCAGCGACTCAACATTTTTTTCTTGTTTTTGTACTTTTAATTTGTAGTTTTTCATAGATCTTTTATCCCTACTCTTTTCTACTCTACTCTATCATTTTAATAATGTCATTTTCGTTTATTTCTATGGCTTTATCATTCGTTTCTATGTCCGAGTAGTGTAGCAAAGTTTCTAGGGATGGGATAGATGATTAGGTGTTCTTGATCGGTTAGGATGTTTTAGTTGATTGTTATGATAAATAAATTTCCTTCTAGGTTGATGTTCTTACTGCGGTCAACAGACCGACAGGTTGAGACTAGATCTAGGGTGTTTATAATGCTACAGGCCGAATGGAGTAGATAAAATGCTTGATTAGGTCAATGCTAGAGGTATACTTAACTTTGAGTGACAAAATCAGATAAGTCTAAGTATATTGACAAAAATGAATTGTTCTTAATGCCTGCTTGTTCATATTGCTAGTGCGACAGTGTGGTAGTATGTTCAAGGTTGATTGTTACTAGTGCGACAGTGTGGTGACAAGGTTTTAGAGGTTCATTATCTAGGAAATAATTGCTTGAGGCATGTAAGGCATCCGTATTGGTCTAGAACACTTAGGATTCGATTATCCCCATCCTTAGGAACTTTCGTATTTCATTCTTTGCATTTTCCTTACTTACTCGACCACTTACTCGATCAGGTACACGATAACCTGCATCGAGTAATACCTCGAGCTGTTCATAGTTCATCTGCATACTCGATCCCCCACTCGATCCTGTACTCGATTGCTTGCATCGAGTGCTTAGGTCGTGTGGTTTACTTGTTTATATTCTTTTACTTTGTTTATATTAGGATTGTTAGAACCAAACCCCCTTATTGCTTGGCTTGACTTGCTTGATTCTGATTGCATCATATCTGTTAGCATAACAACCATTTGTATTGATAACTCTTTGTACTACAACTGCATAGGGAATTGATACCCTAGGTGAAAACCAGTCTATCAATTTGGCGCCGTTGCCATTTGGTTGTTTCTTTTTGCTACGTTTAGGATTTCAGGACTTGCTAGATCAAGTTTGTTTGTTTATATCTGTTTCGGATACTGACTTGTATGCTTTCGCCTTTGTTTGTTTTGGATCTCAGGTACAACCCGAGCACCCACCCGACCCGTCACTCGATCACCTGATCGAGCTGATCTTCGCGTACACACTCGGATACTTGCTTGTGCATGCAAACGCGATCCAGAGGTAGCCAGAACCTGAATCCTTTCATCGACAACATCGACAGACCTCGACTACTTAGACGACAACAAGTTCAATCGGAACTAGAAACCATTGAGGAGACGATGAATAATCAGAACGGTCCACCAGCTCCTCAAGCAAGGACCAACATAGGAGCAGGAGATGCTCTGACTACTCACACTCAGAGGAATGGCATTGTGCCACCAGCTGTGCTAAACAACAATTTTGAGATCAAGAGTAGTCTCATCCAGATGATACAAAGCAACAAGTTTCATGGAATGCCAATGGAGGACCCATTGGATCATCTGGATGAATTTGATAGGCTCTGTAGCCTAACTAAGATAAATGGAGTCAGCGAAGATGGATTCAACCTCAGGCTTTTCCCATTCTCTTTGGGAGATAAAGCACACATCTGGGAGAAATCGCTCCCTAAGGAGTCCATCACCACTTGGGAAGCGTGCAAGAAGGCATTCCTGGCCAAATTCTTCTCAAACTCCAGAACAGCAAGGCTGCAAAATGAAATTTCCAGCTTTGTACAGAAGAACAACGAAACGTTCAATGAAGCTTGGGAACGTTTCAAGGGGTACACAACTCAATGTCCACATCACGGCTTCAGTAATGCATCATTGCTAAGCACACTATACCGAGGAGTGGTACCCAAGATACGGATGTTGCTGGACACCGCAAGCAATGGTAACTTCCTCAACAAGGATGTTGATGAAGGTTGGGACCTAGTTGAGAACTTGGCTCAATCTGATGGCAACTACAATGAGGAATATTATCGCTATGTGCAATCAACATGAGAGGAAGATGCCAAGTACAAGAGGGACATGAAAGCCCTCAATGACAAGCTCGATCAGCTCCTCAACCAGCAGAAGCATGTCCATGCTATATCAGAGGAAGAGCAGTTTCAACAGCAAGATGGGGAGACTATGCAGCTAGAGGATGTTAACTACATCAACAACCAAGGAGGGTACAACAGAGGGTACAACAACTTCAAGCCGAACCCAAATTTATCTTATCGGAACACGAATGTTGCAAATCCTCAAGACCAAACCTACCCATCTGCAGTTCAAGGGAACAAGACCCAACAGAAGCTTTTTGTCCAGTACAACCAAGGCTATGCGCCTAAGCAACCATACTAAGGCACCTACAACCAACCACCAGGGTTCCAACAACACCAAGGTCAACCGACCCAGTCACAAGAAGCTGAGTTACGTGGTCTTATTCAGCAAATGATTCAGCAACAAGCTACAGCTTCTGTGGACATCATGAAACGATTCGCCGAAATGAGCAACAAGATCGACTCGGGATACAATGACCTCAATGCCAAGTACGAATCACTCAACACAAAAGTTCGATACTTGGAAGGCCACCATAACAACCAACCTGCACCAAAGATCAATCAACTGCCGGGTAAAGCTGTTCAAAACCCCAAAAATTATGCGACTGCTCAAGCCATTTTCCTGGATGATGACTATGAGGACTACCTCACTGGGGTCAGTGATGATCAAGATGGGGAGGATGTGGATGACTCATTGAAGAATGAGGCCAAATACTATATATCCGAGTATGAACCCGAGCCTTCACCCGAAGAGACTGATCGAGTTGATGATCGAGCACTGGTTAGAGAATCACAAACTGAAGAACAACCCGAAGTGGAACCCGATGACCTACACGATGGTGTTGATCGGATGATGCATCAAGTAGATGTTGAGAAAGGAGATCAGCCTCAACCACCTGCTCTGGTAGGAGGTGCTCTGGTAGGAGGGGAGTTAGAGGAAAGGTTCAGTGCTGCACTTGACATCCAGCTGGAGGCACTTGCATAGCGAATGGCTAAGCGCAAAGCTCCACCACCTAAGCTTTTGCAACTAGAGTATGTTAACTATGCAACTAGAGTATGTTAACTATATCAACAACCAAGGAGGGTACAACAGAGGGTACAACAACTTCAAGCCGAATCCAAACCTATCTTATCGAAACCCTAATGTTGCGAATCCTCAGGACCAAACTTACCCATCTGCAGTTCAAGGGAACCAGATCCAACAGAAGCCTTTTGTCCAATACAACCAAGGCTATGCACCTAAGCAGCAGTACTCAAGAACCTACAACCAACCACCTGGATTCCAACAACACCAAGGTCCACCAAACCAATCACAAGAAGCTGAGTTACGCGGTCTCATTCAGCAAATGATTCAGAATCAGGCTACAGCGTCTATGGACATCACGAAACGGTTCGCGGAGATGAGCAACAAGATCGACTTAGGAGACAATGATCTCAATGCCAAGTACGAATCACTCAACACAAAGGTTCGATACCTGGAAGGCCACCACAACAACCAACCAGCACCAAAGATCAACCAACTCTCATGTAAGGCTGTTCAAAACCCCAAGGATTATGCGACTGCTCAAGCCATATTCCTTGATGATGACTATGACGATTACCTCACTGGGGACAGTGATGATCAAAATGGGAAGGATGTGGAACACCCATTGAAAAATGAGGCCAAGTACTATATATCCGAGTATGAACCCGAGCCTTCACCCGAAGAGACTGATCGAGTTGATGATCGAGCAATGGTAGGAGAATCACAAACCGAAGAACAACTCGAAGTGGAACCCAATGACCTACACGATGGTGTTGATCGGATGATGCATCAAGTAGATGTTGAAAAGATAGATCAGCCTCAACCACCTGCAACAAAGGAAGGGGAGTTAGAGGAAAGGTTCAATGCTGCACTTGACATCAAGCTGGAGGCGCTTGCAGAGCGAATGGCTAAGTGCAAAGCTCCACCACCTAAGCTTTTGCTCCCACATGAGCTTCAGCAGGAAGCTGCAAAGGAAGCAGCTAGATTGGAGGATGAGGTTAAGGAGGCTGTCAAGGAGATCAAATTTGAAATTCTGAGAAGTGGAATTTGTTTGGATCCCGAGGTAAGAATTGAGGAAAAACTTGAAGATCCTGACTCTTTCACATTACCATGTTCAATAGGATTTCGGATTTTCAAGAGCTGCTTGTGTGATCTTGGAGCTTCAGTCAGCATTTTGCCGCTTTCAGTTGCTAACAAGCTGGGATTCACCGACTTCAAACCAAGTAAGCAGTATCTGGTTCTAGCTGATAGAACGGTAAGACATCCGATAGGCATTTTGGAAAATCTGCCCCTAAGGATAGGGAGACTGGAAGTGCCTACCGACTTCATGATCCTGGATATGGATAAGGAACCGGATGATCCACTGATTTTAGGAAGACCATTCTTGGCAACAGTTGGTGCGGTTATCGAAGTGAAACGAGGCAAGATCAGGATAGAACATGGTGAACACCTCAAGATGGAGTTTGAGGTGAAGAAAGGGGTTAAGAGGCCAACCATAGATGGTCAGGTTTTTTCCACCAGGACCAAACAAAGAAAAATGCTACATCTTGAAGAGGTCAACACCACATTTGCCATGGAACCTGGACAAAATCAGGGAGATCTTTTGAACCAACCTACTGAAGTGGAGAGGATCCCAGAACCTCTTCCACATGGGTCCCATGCTTAAGGAGCATGAAGAGTCAAGCTTAGTGACTTTAAACAAGCTCACTTGGGAGGAAGTCCCAAAGGTATCTTTTAATTTTTAGTCTACTAGCTTTATTTACTTTTATTTAATTTTCCTATTTTTGCAATTTAATAAAAAAAAAATGGAAAATTGGGAAGAGGGAATTGGTAAACCCGAGGGTCAACCCGACACCGTACTCGACGCGCCTGATCGTGTCTTCGCTCGGGTAGAGAGTGGAGTCCGAATTCCGCAAGGAAGCCCACTCTCAGTGAAGCCCACCAACCGAAACCCTAGCCTATTTAAGGAGGTCGAACCCTTCTCCCTTTTCATCACCGATAAGTCTCCCTCATTCTCTTAAGCTTTTCAATACACATAAGTTTCTATTCTTCTCTCTCGATTCCAAGTTCATTCGATTTTCTTTGGAGACTAACCTTATTAATCCCAAGAACTAGCTTTTCTTTTTCTTCTCAAGGAATCGACATGGAGCCAACCGCTAGAACCTACCAAAGGAAAGGAAGAAGATTTACCTCCGCCGCTGCTACAACCGGAGGAGACGCCACCGAAGTTCAACAACCCCAAGGAAGAGGAAACGTTCCACATTCCCGACCGTTAGGTGGACGTTTAGCCTCCCCAACCCGATGCACAACTCGATCTACCACCCGACCTGATGCTCGAGTAACCGATTGAGTAAGCCCCCGAGTTCGCTCACCGAGTCCAATGGCGAGTGCTGTCCGCCGTTCTCCTCGACGTAGGGACCTGTCTACGTCCGAAAAAATGCTTACCGACCCTATGGAGGTCGACTCTGATGCTGGAGGAGAAGAACAAGGTGAGATCCAAACCTCTCGATCAAGGAGTAGAGCCGCAATTGCAAGGGGGAAGAGACCGGCTTCGGAGAAGGCTGAGAAGGTGGTTGAGAGAGCAGTGGTTGAAGAAGATCAACACGCCGAGGAGGAGAAAAGAGAAAGAGAAGAGGAGCAGAGAGAGAGAACCCGCCAAACCTCGCGAGGCTGAAGATAAAGGAAGTAGACACCCCGGCTAGACTATTCAAGGTCTTCCGGAAGATGAGCTTCGTTGGTACCCGATACCCTCACCGTGAGACAATGAAGCAATTGGGCATCGCTAGAGACGTGGTACCCGATACCCTCACCGTGAGACAATGAAGCAATTGGGCATCGCTAGAGACGTTGAGTTTTTGTTCGATATGTGCCACCTGGGCAATATGATGCGATCCCATCTAGAAGCTTATGAAGAGGAGACGGTCCACTTCCTTTCAACCCTGAAGCTACACTATTTCGAGGATCACCCGACCCTACTACCCGATGGGGGGATCGGGTTCATCAACTTCTCCGTTCGGAACACGGAATACCGGCTGACTTTCAAGGAGATGGAGACGCTGTATGGCTTCAAGGCTGGTAGTGGGAAAGGTATGGAGGTCAGCAAGGAAGAGATGAGGTCCCTATGGCTGACAATAGGAGACAAGCACCCCTACAAGTCCACCAGCTCTAAATCTGCTCAAATAAGGAGCCCTGTTTTGAGGTATTTTCACAAGTCCGTCGCATGCACTCTTTTTGCTAAAAAAGAGACTGGGAATGTGAACGACCATGAGCTTCAGTTATTGGATGTCGCATTGTGTGGAGTTTTGGATAGTGCTAGGGATGGAACACCGCTAGTAGGAGACATAGCTGATACTAGTATGTTGTTCGTGCTACTCGATCAATTCCTGTACTTGAAATCGTGGGCTGTGAAAAGAAGAGAAGGAGGCGGAGAGATCTCTATTGGGGGACTAGTTACACCAATCTTAGTGGCATGCGATGTGCCCTTAAAGGGAATTGTCCACGAACCAAGGTGGCTGGATGCGGACTACCTCGTGCTGGCGAGATTCTTGGCCTATGAGAGGCCTAACGACATGGCATTGTTCAAGTTTGTCCATCCAACCGCCGGAGCTGCTCAAATGGTTTTACCCAATGTCGTGTACACCAAGGTTCGGTTAGGACACAACTTTGACTTCGCACCACCGTTGGAAGAGCTGGACAACCCGGAGGAGGAGTCCGAGGCTGAGAAGAGAGAAGAGAACGGGCAGAGACAAGGAGATAGCTCGGAGGAGTTTGATTTTGAGGAGTACACATGATTTCAAAAGCAACCAGTCGGAGTGAGGGAAGCTCACAAGAGAATTGGCTGGCTGAAGAAGATGAACAAGTTCCTGGTGAAAAAGGTGAAGGATCTTGCCGGTTCAGTGAAGGTAATGGGAGGACAGATCAAGGAGTTGCAAGACAAAGCAAGCTGTGCCTCAGCTCCTACCTCGGCACAAGCACCTACATGGATGGGAAGAAGCGGAACACTAGGAGGAACTCAAGGACTGCCACCTTTGGAACCTCAAAGAGCATCATCGTACAAGCCCCGAGCTGAGGAAGACCTCACCTGACCAGAAGCATCGAGGAAAAGCCACTCTGACGCTTACCCGACACCCAATCCGATGGGGTACACGATGCACTATCCGATGCACCCATCGAGCACCCAATCGGGTGATTATGCCGGAATTTTTCCTCCTCTGTACCAGATGCCATACCCGATGAGCTACGCGATCCCACCCTTGATCAACACCTCGGATGCTGATCCGAGCAAGTCGTCTGTACGCATATCTGAGCTCTCTGACGAGCAAACACCGGCACCTGCTGAAGCCGGAGACGACCCTGGCTATACGTTGGCAAGCATGGAGGCTGCTGCAACCTCCTTCTTCACCAGCCCATGAGGTACCAATTTCATCCAACACTTGTATATAACATTGCATTTAGTTTCATCTTATTTTGTGTGCTTCTTGGATTCTTTTCCAACTTTTATTTACACAGGGACTGTGTAATTTAAGTTTGGGGGAGGGTCCTAGAATGTATTTAACATTGTGTTTTATTTTCTTATTTTTGTTATTTCAAATTTTTGCATGTTAGTTTTATTCATTTGAGTCTGCATCTATGTGCATTAAAAAAATCCAAAAAATTTGAAAAATTTCAAAAAAAAAAATAAAAAAAATAAAAGAGTGTTCATGTAGTTGCATTTACATATTAGGATTGATTCTAGTTTGTTTCATATAGGATTGTTGCATATGCATCTTAGGGGACAATGATTAAAACCACCATGTTTAAAATCAAACCTTAGGATTGAAGCTTTAGCCCTTAATCACAGTTCATTGTTGCTAGATCAGTCTTTGGAAAAAAAATGAAAAATCTTTTCTTAGATCTTTTGTGTCGATTGAATGCTTCCTCCACTTGCTTGAACATTAGAACATCTCTATATTATTGGATTTAATTTGAACTTTAATTGTCTTCCTTATGGAACTTGAATACTTTCTCATGGTAATTCTAAACTCGGGTTAGCACTCCACATTTTTACCAATCTTTTCGTTTAACCCGATTCATTTGTCCTACCTTTGAACCCAAACCTTTCTTTCAAACCTTGTCGTGAATTGTTGAGTGAGGCCTTTTCATTGTGCTATAGGTTGTGAAACCTTGAGAGTATTGAGAACGACAAAGAATTGCCTCTTGATTTAGCTAAGTTAGATTCGAACTAGCTAATAGATTCTGTTTTGAAAGATAGGTGGTTAGAATGTTTATTTGGGGATGGGTTGTGGAATATAAAAAAAAAAAAAAAAAGAGAAAAGTCCCTAAGGTTAGAATTAATTAGCTCCAAGTCTCTAAGTAAAAAAAAAAAAAGTTCTTTCTATATTCTCCTAGAAAGAAAGAAAAAAAAAATATATGTATATTAGGAGTTTAGCAAAGAAAAAAAAAAAAGAGATTAAGAGCTAGAATTTTAAAGTCTAAAAGTCTAAGCCTTAGGGAGTTAAAAATAAGAAAAAAATAGAGAGTTAAAATCAAGGATGTGGGTAGTTAATTCTAGCAGGTTTAAATAAAAAAATATATTATGAATGTATGAGAAAAAGGATAGATCATCAAGAGTTAAGGTTTGTATGCCCAAATTGTTCTCAGTCTTAGATAGTTTTCACGACTGTCTAGCATTGCACTTTTTGAGAGAAACCACCTAAAGAATTTGCTTGAAACCACCTTATCAAAAAGTCTTACCCTTGAAACCGATTGAGCTTGATTCACCTTCCATTTGCAAGAATTCGCCAAACACTTAATTGAATGTGAAAGAGATGTTCCTTATCTTTAGTTGGAGGTTGAGCTAGATCGATGCATGGCAATAAGCATAGAAAAATATTTGTAAGTATGTTGATTGATCTTAGCACCATTAAACTATCTTTAAGGACTATAGCTTGCATCCTTCGGTTAGCATCTTAAGGTTATGAGTCCCCACTTTCAAACCGTACCTTCTTACTTACTTGCTAGAGGACTAGCAAGATTTAAGTTTGAGGGTCTGATAACACTCTAATTTACATATTTTAGCATCTTTTTTGTCCATATTTTGCATTGTTCATACCTCTAACTTAGCATTTTTAGACCATTTACTGTAGGAATCAAGTTTTAGAGCATTTAGGGTATTGCATTTCTGCATTTGCATATATTGGAAGAAAACAGGTGCTAAAGAGCCAAAAATGGGGAAAAACAAGGACAACTCGAGCATGTACCCGAAGGAGCCATCGAGCTACAAGAACAAGTCCGAACCCCAACACGATCGAAGAGGATCCAAGAGCGCGAAGAGCAACCCGAAGATCCACCCGAGGAGTTACCCGACTCAAGTCTCGTGTACCCCATCGAGTAGACCATCGGGCAGGTCTGGGAAGCTAGGTAAGATGGGTTTCCATATATAAACCCCCTCTTTCCCTAGCTCGCAAACGAGCACGCCGCAGACCCTCAAACCAGAGAGCGAGAGCTTCTGTGAGAGAACTGAGCGACTCAACATTTTTTTCTTTTTTTTGTACTTTTAATTTGTAGTTTTTCATAGATCTTTTATCCCTACTCTTTTCTACTCTACTCTATCATTTTAATAATGTCATTTTCGTTTATTTCTATGGCTTTATCATTCGTTTCTATGTCCGAGTAGTGTAGCAAAGTTTCTAGGGATGGGATAGATGATTAGGTGTTCTTGATCGGTTAGGATGTTTTAGTTGATTGTTATGATAAATAAATTTCCTTCTAGGTTGATGTTCTTAATGCGGTCAACAGACCGACAGGTTGAGACTAGATCTAGGGCGTTTATAATGCTACAGGCCAAAAGGAGTAGATAAAATGCTTGATTAGGTCAATGCTAGAGGTATACTTAACTTTGAGTGACAAAATCAGATAAGTCTAAGTATATTGACAAAAATGAATTGTTCTTAATGCCTGCTTGTTCATATTGCTAGTGCGACAGTGTGGTAGTATGTTCAAGGTTGATTGTTACTAGTGCAACAATGTGGTGACAAGGTTTTAGAGGTTCATTGTCTAGGAAATAATTGCTTGAGGCATGTAAGGCATCCGTATTGGTCTAGAACACTTAGGATTTGATTACCCCTATCCTTAGGAACTTTCGTATCTCATTCTTTGCATTTTCCTTACTTACTCGACCACTTACCCGATCAGGTACACGATAACCTGCATCGAGTAATACCTCGAGCTGTTCATAGTTCATCTGCATACTCGATCATGTACTCGATTGCTTGCATCGAGTGCTTAGGTCGTGTGGTTTACTTGTTTATATTCTTTTACTTTGTTTATATTAGGATTGTTAGAACCAAACCCCCTTATTGCTTGGCTTGACTTGCTTGATTCTGATTGCATCCTATCTGTTAGCATAACAACCATTTGGATTGATAACCCTTTGTACTACAACTGCATAGGGAATTGATACCCTAGGTGAAAACCAGTCTATCACTTAACGTGAAACATCAGCATCCATGGAGCCCGGATATTCATATAGTAGGGCATCCCCCTCTCAATAGCTTCTGAATTCAAGAACGTTGGAACATCGTTTCCGACTTCAACCTCATGATCAACACTGCCTACAGAGCTTGGCATTTTGGAATTACTTTGTCCAATAAAAATTATGATCAACTAAGAAACAGGGCTAGTATATTTATACTGATTCTAGGAGAGTGTTTTCCAATTGTGAAATTGGAAAACTAACATTTCTCTTCAAGTAGGGTTTCATCTTTGGACATAAAGGAAATATTTTTATGCAAGCACAAAAAGAAATTTTCCAAGAAGATAAAAGTACTGAAAAACCGGCCTCAAAATGTGCAATGTCAAGAAATTTTCCAAGAAGATAAAAGTACTGAAAAACCGGCCTCAAAATGTGCAATGTCATTACAATGGTCTCAGATTTCTGAAGGATCAGACAGATCAGCTTGGAAGACACCGGCATTGGATCCATGCTGATGCCAAACAGAGTCCGGAGCTGTCGTTCGAGGATGAAGGAGTCCGAAGCCGAGTTGATCTGGAGACATGGTGAGATCGCCTTCGTCCAGCTCAATGATGTCCAATGCCTCGACATCGCTCAAAGCTTTCGCCCGCCTCTCCTCAATTTCAATGACCAAGTCATCAGGGATTGATGCACCTTTCCCTAAGAGGTACTTCACGGTTTCGTCAACTCCGTGCGCTTGGTTGAGGATGTCTTTGTTCGGACGAGCTATCTTTTCTTGTTCGACTAGATAAACATTTACCTTATCCAGACGACACTGAGCCTTCTTTGTGGTACCCTCGACTTTTGCTAATCGGTCTTGGCGAAGTTGACTTGTCTCCGATTCAAACATTGTTCTCAGGTCGTCGAGTTCCCTCTTCAGCTCGAAATTCTTTTCCTCCAGCGCTTTCTCCGGTGACTCCAGCTCGGAAACTTTCGCTTCAAGAAGCTCGTTGTTCCCTTCTTTGTCAGCAACCACGCCTTCCAGCTCCTTGATTCTTCCCTCTTTAAGCTTATACGCAGTTCGAAGTTGTTCAAGGCTTTCCTTCATTTTATCAAAATCAGACTACCCAGATGACATTGATTTAACTCGCCTGTCATATACCAAGACCAGAGAGTTGGCGTAAGCAGCGGTCTGTATTCGAACGAGGTTAACTGGAGGGAATCAGGAAAAATAACACTAAGTTGTGAAGTAAAAATAATAATAAAAGGTGCAAGTTAAACCTGAAGTGCAGATTGGGTGACCTTAAGGAATTCATCTGGGAACTCCAGTTCGTCCATCGGCGGCAAGATGACTGAAGACACCTTCAGATTCCTGCAGAGTTTCCCGGCAGCTGCTTGGTTGCAAACGAGAGGACCATCCCCGAAGTAGTCAAAGGCAAATTGGTCGGATCGATTATTTGACTGTTTGACTAGAGAACGATCATAGGATTCGAATCCGGCATTGTCCGCAGAACGTTTTCGATTTGCTTCCTGGTCAGAGTTTTTGCCTTTGCCTTTGTCCTTGTTATCTTTCCTGGATTTCTTCTTTTTGGCACCGCTACTCAACTCAGGAGCGGGTTGCTCAGGGATAACAGACTCGTCATGTGGGGGCTGAAGCGAAGCATTGAGAGCTGAATTTCCATGGCCTGGATCAGGGGCGATCTGACTATCGTCGAAGTTTTCAATATCGACGAACTCGTTTTCCATTTGCTCTAACTCGAGATCAATGACTGGCTCGCTGTTCGGATTTATGGATTGAAGCATACCAGCGTCAACAATTGTAGTCGTTGGGACCTTGGACGATTGACCTAGCTCACTAGCGAAACTTGAAACTTAGTTTTGGCCTTGCCCATAGCTTCTTCAAAACGACGTCGGGTAATACAATCTCACCTACGATCAACTCCTGCGAAGAGTGCGTCCCTGACTAGTTGGAATTCAAGACCTAATGTCCGAGCTGAAATGGGGCGAGCTGCAAAATCAAGAAAAATTAAGATCAGGTCAGAAAACGAGTGTTCGATCTGACAAAACAAAGAACGAGATGGTACCGGGCGAATTGTTCCACAATCTTCGACGACCGCATCTCGGGTTCTCGAAAGAACGATTGTCTACTCGGACGAAGAAATAGCGAGCTGCCCATTTCTTGAAATTACTGACTTTCTCACCGGGGAGAAAGTTATGTGCCGGCTTCGTATTAACCATCCATGAAGGATTCCCTTGAGAGTTTTTGAAATGACCTCCTCAACCTACACGACTTTTTAGCTTCCGAGCTGACTGAAGCGACGCGTCCGACACGTGTCACGATAACAATGGATGACGAAACGGCGCGGAGATCTGGGTGATTAGATTCGGTTTTCCTTATGATTTAGATCGGATATTCTTTTCCTATAGTCCGAACATTTGAATTAACTTCTGAATGTACCGAACTGGGGGGGGGGGGACTAATTGTTGGTGCGGGAATTAGCACCCCCAACATACTAGTCTAAACCAGCAAGGAAACCGGTTAACTAAAGCAGGAGTTCGGCCCTGAGGTGGATTCTGCCTTCAAATGAAGGCCCAATAGCGTCAAGAAGCCCAGCTCAGAAATAAGGAACCGACCTCCCAGATCGCCTGGCGGCCGAACTAACAGGAAACAAGAAACTTTCCAAATCACGGCCGAACTGATTAGAAAAGTAGATATATTTTGTAATCTAAGACAAAGTATAAATAAAGGGATACTCCCTCATTGTAAATTATCCAGCAATTAATACAAAAATCCTAAATTCATCTTTGTTTTTGAACAAACCCTAGCTTGTTCTTCAAGAGATTTTAATTTTCTTTGCTTGTTAACTTTGATCCGATTTTTTAGAGAGAAAATGTTATTGAATTTGTTTCTCCTTTAAACAAATTCATTATGTGAAATTCAGTTTTTACACTAAATATTCTTTAATCCATCAAATAGAAGCCATTCTTTTTATTTTCTCGAAAATGTGTGTAATATAGATATGTTAACCTAAAAGAGTAGGAGAGTTTGTGAAGAAAGAAAAATGCATGCATGGCAGTTTGATTGACTAATATGAAGTCCCTATAGCTTTTCAAAGAGTCAAAGTATATTTTTGACCCGTGAGACCTATAAATAATATTCCTTACGACAGAATCATTAGATGGTTAGGTTGAATTTTTTTCCACTAGAAGTTCGAGAATAGAAACAACTGACGACATATCTAGCAAAATATTGAATGATACCAAGCCCTTAGCTAATGACTTGTATAGTTTGGTTCTAACAAAAAATATCAAATATGTAAAGTGTAATCCATAAACTAAATCTACTATAAAACTATTTACACTAATGTTTTTTTTTTTGTTCACCTCGATAATTAATGAATTTAAAATAACAATTTGATTACATGATATATGTTCTGAAAATGATTAATTAGGATATATTGTTCCTTCATATCTTATTATATAAAATTAGGTTTGAAAAGTTAGTCATTAAAAGGATTTTGACATGTGTAAAAATTTAGATCTTATTATATAAAATTGGGTTTTGAAAGTTAGCCATTAACCAGATTTTGACATGTATAAAAGTTTCTATTTAATAGGAAGGATTTGAGATTACAACAAAAATAAAATATTTTGTTTTAAACAATATTAATAATGTAAAAAGATAATTATAAAAAAAAGTTACAAAAATTAAAAGTTTTTTTAAAAATAATTATAAGGAGATTATATATATAGATAGATATATTCAATAAAATTCAAAATTATAACATTATTGTGACAATCCGTCCCGCAGACCCCACTAGCCCACCGCTAGCTGCCCCAACGGACCGTCTATGGACCCTGCTAGCCCACTGCTAGCCGTCCTAACGGACTCTAAGCTGGTCCTGCAGGGCATCGATCCTAACCCATCTCTGTGGAAATCCACATCCACCAGTAGGTTATTGGTGCGCCAGGCGTTCCTCGAACCCTGGTCCTCACCCTTTAACAACCTTCCCACATGACAAGTTGCCACCAATTGATCTGCAGGTCAATTGGTGACAGCTTGTCCTGTGGGAAGGTTGTTAAAGGGTGGACCAGGGTTCGAGGAATGCCTGGCGCACTAATAACCTACTGGTGGATTAGGATATCTACAGTGATGGGTTAGGATCGATGCCCTGCAGGGCCAGCTTGGAGTCTATTGGGCCGGCTAGCAGTGGGCTAGCAGGGTCCATAGACGGTCCGTTGGGGCAGCTAGCGGTGGGCTAGTGGGGTCTGCGGAACGGGTTGTCACAATTATTTACTTATTTTTAATTTTCATTTATTAATTCTATACACGTGGTAATATCTAGGATTTTTTTTATCTAGATAAGGATCCGCCCGATGTGTGAGTTTTAAAATATTTTAAATAAAATTAAATTTTACAAAAATATATTAAAATTTGATGTACATTATATATAATTTTTTTTTTCTAAGACACTTACTTATGTTTATTTACAATTTTTTGTTTTAAATTGGAAAAAAATAGATTAATTATTTGTATATATATTTGGTTACTATGGATTTTAGAAGAATTCTTGGTGTGTTTGACAATCCCCTATATATTAATAGAGGAACATTATGGCAAAAGAAGCTGAGGTGTCAGCATTACAAAGCTTGAACACTATTTCCTTTATTTGTCATCAGTTTTTACTAATATTTACATTTATTTACTATTGTACTTTTTCCAAAATTAAATTCTTATATTTTATTTCTAACTTAATTTTATCTTTTAATTATATTTTTATAAAATATTTAAAATGAATTTTAAGAACTCATATGATATAATAATATAAGATTTGTAACCAAATGATTTGACGTATTCACATTGATTAGGCCGAATATTTTAGTATAAGATAAATTTTATATTTTAATATGTCGATCATAGTGGGGAAATGTTTGTTGTTTTGTAGTTGGTTCTCTTTGATCAAAGTTCTTTTCGCCATGGTTGTGGAAAATCTAACTATGCTTAAGTTAAATCTCTAGAACGTAAAGGTGAAAAGAAGTTACAATATCATATTTTAATTGAAATGTGTTGGTAGATGGTAAGATGCTTTTTTGAAAAGAAAAAAATCAGATTCACCATAAGGAAAATAATTAAGATACCATGATTGATAATGAAGCAACCCATGAAAAGTTTTTTTTTGGAAACTTGTTAAAGAATTTATTCACTTTTTCTTGTTAAATATTGTACTTTTTGTGTTAATCTTTATGTATATAATAAATTACTGATATAAAAATATCAGACTGAATATGAATGATGGCATGGTAACAATATAGTAGAATTAAGTGGACTCATATATGTTATGTTTATTTTTTTACAAAACGATTGTTAGTTTATGTCATGTATCCAAATTAGCTTACACAAACATATATGATTCATTCATAATGCTTAGTATAACACATCTTTCCTGTTAAGTTATAAACAAAATCAAGTTAAGTTACATTTTGGGTACTGTTTTTGTCAGCTGGGAATGATTGATATTGAAGCAACTTTTATTTTTAAAAGCATAAAGACAAATTAATGGTTCTCTTGTAAGATTCACACATATCGTTCTGCCTTCTAGTCAAAAAAAAAAAAGAAAAAAAAGTCAGAGAGCTTCTGATTTTCAAAATTAGTTGCAAAAAAATTAAAAAGAACAAATGTGAAATTGTACAAATCTTCCTTACTAAAAACATCATTATAGTCGTCCACCAAAAGGTCATCAGTGGTCGCCCTAATTTCTCTCTTAGTTTTAGCCGCCGCAGAAAAAAAAAAATTCTTCGATCTGCTCTTTCCGGCTGTCGGGCTCCATACCGGAGCTGTGGGAGGATGTAGTTCTTTCGTCTTGCTTCTTAGTCCTTGTTTTCTCTGGTTTAGATATGTTGTTTCCGGTGTTGTAGCAACTCTGTTGTCATGATCCCCTTTGAAGCGGCATTTGATTGAAGAAGGAGAAGCCATCAGCGGCGAGATTTGGTTGTGGTAGAGACGGGTATGTTGTTAACGGGTTAGTCTAGGTTGTGGCTCGGTTATGGTGATTCTCTTGTGGCTGGTGGTTTGAAGGAGACGAACGCTTGTCGTTTCCTGGTCTGGTATGGTACTTCTCTCGTTTCTCTCTTCTTTGGACTGCGGGTTTTTCAACAAGGCTGTGTCGTTGGTATTAGTGTGGTTTCAACCGATGGTTTCAGATTGCAAAGAGAAGTTTGTGGTTTGTGTCTTCTCTCAAACTTGCCTTCTCTGTTGGTTGGTACTCATTCCTTAGTTCTTCTGCTCTATTAGGTCTCATGGCTAGTCAGTGTTTGCGTTATATGCTAGGTTTCGTTCTTTCTGCTTGTCAACCGGATGGTATTTTGTTGCTAGCCATCTACTAGCTCACTTCGGCGGCTCTTTTGAGTTGTGGTTTTGGGTTTTAGGCATAGTAGTGGAATCGTCTTTCAGCTATTCTCTTGCGAGGAGGTCACCAGTTTTGATTCTGTAGATGGTTAAAGCTGGGTCGACGAGGGTCCGCGTGTAAGAGCTGTTAGTCCTCTTTGGCTTGTCTCAGGTCAAATCTCAAGGTTTCTTCTTTGTCCCTAGTTTGGCTCGCCTTCTTTTGATTTGTTTTGTGCGACTGGATGGTTGTGGCTTCTGTTTCTCTGATGTCGTTCGAGCTTGCTTTCGTTCCTGCCGGTGCTGATGATGGTTTGTTGACGGTGTGCTGTCATAGTTTATAGCAGTTCCAGTCTTATTGGTACTCTCCGGCTTTTACAGGTTCTATGGAAAAGCTTGTGAGCTTCTTTCTGATTCAGGTGGGCAGTTTTAGATCTTTGGTTTTTGTTTATTCCTTAGTGACCTGTTTTTCTAGGTTGTTTAGTCTTTGTATTTTTGTTTCCGGAAGTTTGTAACTTACCGGCTTATGTCTCTGAAAGTGTGTAACTTGCCAGCTTAAGTTTCCCTTGTTTGGGCTTAATGCTTCAATTGTTTAAGTTTAGTCTTAGGTGATTTCTTTGTTTTCATATTTTTGTATTCAACAGATGTAATTTGTTCAATAATAATATAAATTTAAATGAAAAAAAAAAAAAAAAAAAGTCGTCCACCAAAAGGTCCAAAACAAAAACAAAAAATTATTATAGCCTATTATATTTATTTCGACACCGACGTTTCTCGCCCCTATTATCAGGCAAGTTTTAGAACAATGATGGCAATGAAAAAATCATCAGTATGAATTATTTTTCCCTCGTGGCTTGTGATGACAGTTTCGAACACCGAGTCTCACGTGGCTTCCACGTGGCTGTATGGGTATAGGTTTTGGATATGGTCAGCTCTGACTGTTTACCAAATTTGAGGCGACCAAAGACAAAAGAGAGAGAGTACTTACAAGTCTGTTAAGACTGAAACAGTAGAACCCTAATGATTTTCTAAAACCCTTTTGTTGTTTGGACTTTTAGAGAATACAGAATTTTAATGTCTCTTTCTATATTTTTAGCAAAAAGTCTCTGTGTTATTTTCTTTGTAATTTATCCAAGATAAATTGTTTTCAAAAAAGTACTACAAATCGGAATATGTACTGCATGCATATCTCATATATATCTACGCGAAGAATGGAATAAGCATTGTTTATTCTCTTTTGAAACGTTGTCACATTATACACAACAAATATGAAAATATTGCATTACAACTTTTGATTTTCTTAGAAGAATTAACCGTGTATATAAGTCTGTACATATGAATCCTATGAATGAATTCTTTTAATTTGTGATTTCTCGTACGGACCGAAGTGTCTTTGAAGTTTCATAGGAAATTAGTACTTGATTATGTCGAATATTATCTATATTGCTAGTGATAATTTAGTGTTGTTACATCAAATATTCTAATTTTGAAAAAAGAAAACAACATGTGTGTACGATATAAATTGGTCGTGCTCTGGAAAAAAAGCAATGAGATGCCTTAGAAACTAATATTTTAGTCATTATAATAATATTATCTAATAACAATCTTGATCAAACAATGTATTTATCATTTACAGCCAAAAGTAAAAGAATTTGTACTTGATATGGACTCCATACAAATTGTAGAAAGAGAGTATATATAGAATATAAATGTTCCCATTTATTTGGTGGAGGACCAAATGTGGACCAAAAAAATAACTTAGCCAATCGCATCTTAAGGCAATCGAGAAGAAACTACATGGCCGCATGCAACTATAGTGTGTTTCATTTACTTTGAAATTCATTTGGTCCAAATTTATCTTCAATTCCCTTAAAACTAGATAAACACAAGGATGAAGTCGGGAATTCACTTGATAATGGGCGTGTTCGTTTCGTTGACGCAGGCGGCTGCGGCAGCGGCAGCGACTGCGGCAAACACAACATTTTTAATCGCCGCAACTAATCGACGTCCAAAATTAGAATCAGCGTTCGCCGCAGCGTCTTGCCGTAAGCACCTGCGGCAACCAAACGAACAACAACACATGCGGCTGCCGCTGCCGCAGGTACTTGCGGCGACGAAACGAACAGGCTCAATATTATAAATTTGAACAACTATACTTATTTAGTATTTACTTTTCGCTATATCAAATTCTATTTTAATGTGGCAAGACCTTTAGAATAGGTCTTCACTTAGTTTTTAAATAGTACTTAACACTCTTAAAAACCTTAACGTACAATCATTTCGACGAATTATGTTGCATAATGCATAGTCGACGTACATATCTCAAATGTAAAAGTGATTCTTTCTTACATGATTCGTCTTTTTATATGGGAAATCAAATTGATAGTGTTATACTTAACAAATCACTCTTGATTGGTCAGTGTCGACATGCATAGCGGTCATAAGGTAAATAATATTTTGATGATATGTTAGTATGTAGATCAACATTCGTTTTAAGTGGTAGATAAGAGAGACTATAAAATTTCAATCTCCGAGTCATCATTCCAATACGAGTATTCTATAGATTAGTTGCTCTCTTTCATGTCCTAATCGTCTAGGGTTCAAATCCAAACCAATGAACGTTTTAGTCACATCATTTAGAAATATGTTATATCTATCGTTTTTCGTATGACCAACACTTACAAATTTGTTTTCATTGGATATATACAATCAAGTACTACAATGCCTACACATTATTAGTATACAATAAAAATAAACGTTTAGCCCAAAGCTACAATTGTTTTTTTTGGCAATCTCAGTTTTTATTCTTCTTTTTTATAAATTACACATTTTCATAATATAAATATATGAACAATATTGGGCTAAAGTAAATTCTCTTGAAGGGGATAAGTCAAGCCCATCAAGTGCCATTATACAAAATTTATCATGATCAAGTAGGGCTAATATCATTTCTTCTTATGGTATATAAATTACACATATTCATGATTGGATCTAGATATATATATATATATATATATATATATATATATATATATATATTACAAGAGATTATGCGTTAAATTGTTTTTTTTTTTCTTTTCTTGGGTAATCTCCATGTAAATGATCTTTTTAAGCAAAGTTTATGTTTGCCAATCACTATTTTTTTGGGATACATGTTTTTTTTTTGCAATTAATATAGTAAATAGAATAATACTTAATACATGTATTGTGATATACAATTTTTAGATTAATGTTGAAGCTTTGATTTCTTCTAAATAATATCACTACTATATGTTTTGTGATATACTATTTTTATATAGAAAATGGAACATATCATAAATTTGAGTTTTTTGATATTATATTGTTACTTTTGTTTTGGGTTATTAATGGGATATTGTGTATCATATCCCACATGTTTAGAGAAATCATATCGTATATATTTATTCATAGCAGATATCGTATCATTGTATTTATGACTTAGGATTCTGTATCAGCTTATATAAGCTATGTAATTGACTCACTGCAATACATTAGAATATTCATTCGATCTGGTCTTCTCCTTCTGTTCAGTTCATGGTATCAGAGCCTGAAACACTTTTATAAACATTTTTTTCCCCCGATTGTTCTTCTTGTTCTCCGATGGCTTCAGAACAAGTGACTCCGACCCGACCAACCCCGACTATGGCTGTTACGGAGGTTCGCCGTACGATCTCTCCGTACGACTTGACAGCCGCTGATAATCCTGGAGCGGTGATCTCTCACCCTCTGCTCATGGGTACGAACTACGATGAGTGGTCTTGTGGTATGAAGACGGCGTTGTTGTCTCGAAAGAAGTTTGGTTTCCTTGATGGTACCATTGCTCGACCGGCTGAAGGATCTCTAGATCTCGAAGATTGGTGGACGATTCAGGCGCTTCTTGTGTCATGGATCAAGATGTCCATTGACCCGGTGTTACGTTCGAATATCTCTCACCGAGATGTTGCTAAAGATCTGTGGGATCATCTCAAGAAGCGTTTCTCTGTCATGAATGGTCCTAAAATCCAACAAATCAAAGCGGAGTTGGCATGTTGCAAACAGCGCGGTCTTGCCATCGAAGCTTATTTTGGCAAGCTGAATCGTATTTGGGACAGTATGGCTGCGTACCGTCCTCTTCGTGTCTGTAAGTGCGGCAAGTGTGAGTGTAACCTTGGCGAGGTTCACGAACGAGACCGTGAAGAAGACAAGGTGCATCAGTTCCTCTTTGGTCTTGATGATGCTTCCTATCGCACCGTGAGATCCAGTTTGATCTCTCGAGTTCCACTTCAACCGATGGAGGAGGTTTATAATATTGTACGTCAAGAAGAAGACCTCGTCCGGCATGGAAGTCAGACTCGTGATGATCAGCAGGAGATGAGTGCTTTTGCTGCTCAGATCAAGCCGGTGTCTCGTCGTGATGACAAGGACAAACCTCTGTTTTGTAAGCATTGTAATCGATCTGGGCATGGTTCCGACAGCTGCTATGCTGTGATTGGTTACCCCGAGTGGTGGGGTGATCGTCCTAGGTCTCGTACGTCTTCTGGTCGAGGTCGTGGTGCGGTGAATATGGGTGGTCAAGGTTGTGGTCGCGGTGGTCCGTCATATGCCAATGTTGTCCATGTCACTGCTCCTCCACTTGTTCAAACTGCCAACCATGTGATCACCGACAAAGACAAAGACGGTGTTACTGGTCTTAACGACACCCAATGGCGAACTCTTATGTCTCTTCTCAATGGTGGTGCCAGTTCTAGCTCTGAAAACATTTCGGGTAAGTCTTCTTCTCCCTCTTGGATACTTGACTCTGGTGCCTCTCATCACCTTACCGGCAATTTTAACATTCTGCATAATGTGAGAAATATGGATCAACCGGTCTTGGTTATTTTAGCTGATGGTCGGGAACGTATCTCTGTTAAAGAAGGCACAGTGGTTTTGGGTGACAACTTGGTCTTGCAGTCTGTTTTTTATGTCCCTGGTTTTCATTCTGATCTGATTTCACTCGGCCAACTCATGGATGAAAATGGTTGTGTGGTTCAGATGGCTGACAAATTCCTTGTTATCCAGGACCGCGCTTTGAGGACGATGATTGGTGCGGGGAAGCGTGATGCTGGAACTTTCCGCTTCTGCAGATTGGAGTTGGCTGCTTCGGTGTCATCTCAGGAAGAGAAGTCTTATGAGCTGTGGCATAAGAGGATGGGTCATCCTGCTGCTAGGATAGTTGGTTCTCTCTCAAATATTGATGTTCATGTTGTTTCTACAATTTCAAATAAGGCGTGTGATGTTTGTCTCCGCGCTAAGCATACAAGATCTGTTTTTCCTCTAAGCGGCAATAAAACAACTTCTATTTTTGAATTGGTTCATATCGATCTTTGGGGACCATACAAAACTCCATCTCATTCTGGAGCTCGTTACTTTCTAACAATTGTAGATGATTATTCCAGAAGTGTTTGGGTGTATCTGCAAGTTCACAAAACTGAGACTGCGGTTAACTTCAAACATTTTCTCTCCATGGCTGACCGTCAGTTTAAAACACGGGTTCAACGTGTACGCAGCGACAATGGTACTGAGTTCATCGCTATGTCTAGTTACTTTCGGTCTCAGGGAATTCTCCATGAAACCTCTTGTGTCGCGACACCACAGAAGAATGGCCGTGTAGAACGCAAGCATCGTCACATTCTCAACATTGCCTGCGCACTTTGTTTTCAAGCGTCTCTTCCCATTGAGTTTTGGGGAGAGTGTATCTTAACGGCTGCGTACTTGATCAATCGTACATCGAGTTCTGTTTTGAATGGTTCAACACCGTATGAACGACTTCATAACACGGCTCCTGCTTATGGTCACTTGCGTGTCTTTGGAAGTTTGTGCTATGCTTATGATCATGCTCATAAAGGTGATAAATTCGCAGCAAGAAGTCGTAAGTGTGTTTTTGTAGGCTATCCATATGGGAAGAAGGCTTGGCGGTTGTATGATCTTGAGAATCATGAGTTTTTTGTTTCTCGTGATGTCAAATTCTATGAGAGTACATATCCTTTTCACGAGGATTCTGCACAATCCTCTCTCGCTCGAATGGAAGAAGAAGAGGATCCTTTATGGGCTTCTCTCTCGGCTGGTCCATTACCTGATGACATTTCTAGGCCCATAAATCCTCAAGGCCCATCGAATGGTTTAAGTCCAAACCCAAATTTGTCTTCTTCGTCGCGACAATCCTCCCCGACTCCTGACAATCCATCTCCGATTCGACCTGATTCCTCTTCCGACGTCGGTGAATCAACTCCGGCCGATTCTGATCCTGACTCGCCTTCCCCCGCACCTATTCCAACACCAGTTGCTTCTCCACCTCCGGCACCTATTCCACTTCGTCGCAGTGAACGAACACGGTCTCAGCCTGTTGCTTTGAACGATTATGTCACAAATTCTGTCCAAACACGGTTTCTGCAACCTATCAAAGGTACGTGTTTGTACCCTATTCACAATTATGTTGGGAACACTCGTTTTTCTGCAACACATCGAGCGTATCTGGTCGCGGTTACGGAGGCCGCTGAACCTCGAAGTTTTAACTAAGCAGTTCAAAAACGTGTTTGGAAGGATGCAATGGGTACAGAGGTCAAAGCTTTGGAGGAGAACGAAACTTGGACGATTGAAGATTTACCCCCAGGAAAACGAGCTATTGGTTCCAAGTGGGTTTATAAAATCAAACATCGCGCTGATGGCACAATAGAGAGGTATAAGGCACGATTAGTTGCTCTGGGTAATAAGCAGATAGAAGGTATTGATTATGGTGATACTTTTGCTCCAGTTGCCAAAATGGAGACAGTTCGGTTGTTTCTTGAAGTTGCTGCAGGTCGAAACTGGGTTGTTCATCAAATGGATGTGCACAATGCTTTCCTCCATGGTGACCTTGAAGAAGAGGTCTACATGAAACCTCCTCCAGGTTTTCATGTAGCAGATGATAAGAAGGTTTGTCGCTTAAGGAAATCATTGTATGGATTAAAACAGGCTCCAAGGTGCTGGTTTGCGAAGCTGACAACCTCTCTTCGTGACTATGGTTTTGTTCAATCCATGTCCGATTATTCATTGTTTACGTTTGCTAAAGGGGGTCTTCAAATCAACATTCTCATTTATGTTGATGACATGATTGTCTCAAGTAATTCTCCTGAAGCGCTACAAATGTTCAAGGATTATTTGGCAAGTTGTTTTAAGATGAAAGATTTGGGACCTCTAAAATATTTTTTGGGCATTGAAGTGGCTCGGAGCACAGCTGGTTTTTATCTTAGTCAGCGTAAGTATGCATTAGAGATCGTTGCTGAAGCTGGTTTACTCGGCTGCAAGCCTGCTGATTTTCCTCTCGAACAGAATCATAAACTGGCTCTCTCAAAATCGCCTTTGCTTCCACAACCTGCACAATATCGTCGACTAATCGGGCGTTTGATCTATCTCGCTGCCACACGCCCTGATTTGATTTTTTCTGTGCATATTCTTTCTCAGTTTATGCATCAGCCACGAAAGGACCATTGGCATGCAGCACTCCGTGTGGTTCGTTACATCAAAGGGATTGTCGGTCAAGGAGTTCTCCTAAAAGCTGCAACAACTTTCCAAGTTAACGGCTGGTGTGATACTGATTACTCAGGTTGTCCTCTCACCCGTCGTTCTGTCACAGGATATTTGGTTCAACTTGGTACATCCCCCATCTCCTGGAAAACAAAGAAACAAGATACCGTTAGTCTTTCTTCTGCTGAAGCTGAGTACAGAGCTATGGTACATCTCACAAAAGAGTTACTCTGGATGAAGCGTGTTCTTGCGGACCTTGGCATTGCTCATAATCAACCTATGCGTGTCTTCTGTGACAGTAAATCTGCTATCTACATAACCACAAATCCGGTTTTCCATGAGCGTACGAAGCATATTGAAAATGATTGTCATTTTGTTCGGGAAAAGATCCAGTCTGGTGACATTGTTCCTATTCATGTCGGCACTGATGAGCAGTTAGCGGATATCTTCACCAAACCGCTTGGTGGTCCGTCATTTGAGATTTTTCGCCGCAAGCTGGACATTCGTAATCTCCATGTTCCAGCTTGAGGGGGGGGGTTAATGGGATATTGTATATCATATCCCACATGTTTAGGGAAATCATATCGTATATATTTATTCATAGCAGATATCGTATCATTGTATTTATGACTTAGGATTCTGTATCAGCTTATATAAGCTATGTAATTGACTCACTGCAATACATCAGAATATTCATTCGATCTGGTCTTCTCCCTCTGTTCAGTTCAGTTATTTTCTTGTAATTTTGTTCATTTTTTTAATTATCTTTCATAGTTATCTTTTGAAAAAACTCTTCTCCTCCAAATGATTTATACTTTATAGGCAAAGTTTATGTTTGCAAATTACTATATTTGTTTTGTAATATATATTGAACAATACATATTATACGAATTAAGTTTTTTCCTAGGATCAACACCTATATTTGTTTTTTTTTTTTTTCATTTTTTAGGTGATTAACGCAAATGTTGAAAAGAGAAAAGACAACCAAGTCAAAAAGCTTCTTAGAAATAGGCTACATAAAAATTGCCATGTTCTTCCTACATATGGTAGCACTAATTTCCGTGTTCGTTTTTTTGGCAATATTTTTTCTTAGAAATAGGCTACATCAAAAAATTTATGTTGAACAAATTTTCTACTATTGGATTTAGCGCTAATTGGATCTTACTAGTCATATAATCAGCCATTGTTCAACAAAACTTTGTCTATCCTAGTGGTAAAAGTAATGTAATACAGACATCTTATATTTAGATTTTGAACCGCAGCACTTACATTTTTTTTTCATGTTTTTTCCTTCAAAATATATATAAAACAGACACAAAAATGGGTTTGTGGCTCAATATATCTCAGCGCCGGTTATGGATCTTACATCATCTAAAAAAACTAAATGTGTAAAAAATATCGAATGTTATATAAAAATATCACATGAATATAATAGTAGAATAGTTATAACTTATAAGTGAATAGAATATTTATAAGTAAATATACTTTTTCAGAATTTACAAATATCATATGAAGATATAAAAATAAGTCCTCCTGCTTTTCATAATTTTGGATTAATGACTTAAGCATCTCCATCCATAAGAACCTTTAATTTTTAAAAGAAAAATTTATCAATATATGAAAAACATGCATTGTGTTTCATGGAGCTTTTAAGAGTATCTTATAAGTTCTTATTCAAGAATTCCTCTTCACTCTTTTTTGTTATATCATATTACTTTATTTTTATTTTTGTTATAAGAAAGCCATCTAAAAACCTTTTATTTTCTATCATAATGTTTTTTTTTTTATAAGAAAAACGAAAATTGATTTCTAGATATGCTAACAGAGTAACAGGTATTAAAAGTAACAGATAGCTAACAAAGCCTTTTAAAAAGGCTACTAGATCGGGCAAGTGAAAGCCTTTTAAAGAGGCTACTAGATCAAAGCCCATCAACTTACCTCGAACCAAGTGTCGATCCACTACGCCACCGTTTAATAGCGAGATGACGAAATTAGCCCTTTGACCGTTTAGGAAAAAGTCTTTGGAACATTATAAAATTTGGAGAAGCGAGAAGACGCGTCGGCTGAGAGGTAAGAGGAAGAGACTCAAAAAGACGCAATAGAGGAGAGAGCGTGACGATTCTTCTCTCTTCTCCGGCGAGTCTTATGTCTTCTCTTCCTCTTCGCTCCGCCGGAAACATGGAAACCCCTTCCATCCCCGCCGCCGTTCCACTCCAGGCACCAGAAGACGCCACCGCGGTTGTTTCTCAATCGCAATCGTCGTCACATGAAGTTGATTCGTTACCAGTTACTGGATCTTCCGATGATGTTGTTCCCTCCGAGATACCTTTTTTATCTCTGTCGGATGATGATTATGACCACGAGCGAAATAGCGGCGAGGATCGCGATCAGGATCACGGCGAAGGTGATAATCTGGTTGAGACCGACGTTGCTGTTGTTGTTTCAATCGATGAGTTGAAGAAGAAGATCATTAGACAGGCAAGTGAATTTTGATTGAGAAATTTTGAAATCCATAGAACATTACGGTTCTGGGGTTATTATTGGTAAGTTCTTTTGTAAGGTTAATTGCTGAATCTAGTGTGTGTTTTACATATTGCAGGTTGAATACTACTTTAGTGATGAGAATTTGCCTACTGACAAATTTCTTCTGAATGCTATGAAGAGAAACAAAAAAGGCTTTGGTGAGTTTATTTTTATTTCACTTGGAATTGGGCATTAGAACCTTGATTTTATGCTAGTTTCTAAGGCCAACTTTGAGGAATTGTTATTGTAGTTATGATCTTTCTGATACTTGAAAACATGTGTCATTGAAAAGTGTGAAACTTTGTGACCATTGCGTATTGAATAGAGAAATCTCAACTGATATACGAAATTGGGTTGGGACTGTCCTGTACCTAAAGATTGTCTTGCAGAATTATGCAAAGTAGTATTTTTCTTAGAAATAGGCACTAGGCTCTTGGTTATATTCTATTTTCTGAGACCAAATTCTGAGGATTTGCTAATGTAGTAATGGACTTTCTGGTATCTGAAAACATCTATCATTGAAAGTATGAAACTGTGTTCATTGCGTATTGAATAGAGAAATTGCACCTGTTATACGATAGTGGGTGCTTTCCTGTACCAAAACTTATTCTTTCAGAACCATGTTAAGTAGTATTTTAGTTGGCTAGTCTCGAATTGCTGAAAAATTATTACTTGTTAATGGAATAAAGTAATTTTATGCTAATGTTAGCGTCATGATTATATTGCCGTTGGATTAAGGAATAGTTAAGTCTGACCAAAAAAAAAAAAAGGAATTGTTACCATTGTTACAATTCCAATGGCTTTCTTTTCATTGTGCAGTTCCTATTGCTACCATTGCTACGTTCCATAAAATGAAGAAGCTTACTCGAGACCATGCTGTGATAGTATCAGCCTTAAAGGAGTCATCATTTCTTGTAAGCTTTTTTGTAGTAGTTGCAACTGTCAACTGACATGTAATATGATTGGAACTTATTAGATTAATCGTATTGCGTTAGAAAAGAAAATTCAAATACAGAGGTTGAGTATCTGTTTGGTCAATCCGCAGGTTGTTAGCTCTGATGGCAAGAAGGTGAAGCGGCTGAGTCCTCTTCCTGAGATCAGGGATCCAAAGGTACTAATTGCCTCAAACATGACTCTTGTTTTTCAGTCTGAATACTGTATTGCGTTTTTTCTTCCTTTGTGGTGTATTCGTTACTGATTTGTGTTCCATAGATTTTCACTGTTTTGGTAGAAAATTTGCCTGAGGATCATTCAGATGAGAATATTCGGGAGATATTTGGTAAAGTTGGAAGGTATGCCATGGCTTTATCTATCTTTCTACCTAGTTACTCCTGTTATATCTATCCTACATACTAATCAACATTTTTCTGCAATTGCAGCATAAAAAGTGTATCCATATGTGATCCAAATGCTGCTGAAGAATCAGAGAAGGGTTGTAAGAAGGAAAAATTTATCAGAACCAGGGTAAGAAAGTTTGTGGAGAACTTTCTTATTTGGAATCACAAGCACATGTTTTTATGTTTATGCAAAAGTAATTAGCTTCTTCTTCTTTTGGCTATAGTTACATGCCTTTGTGGAATATGAAACGGTTGAGGCAGCTGAAAATGCGGTGAGTGTCAAAAAGAAAATCTTAGGCCCAATATATATCTGTTTTCTAAGGAATGGGTGTGGTCAGCAACTTTTATTATTGGGTGCAGGCAGCTACATTGAATAATGAGCAAGACTGGAGAAATGGGCTGCGAGTTAAGCTACTTGAACAAGCAGTAAGTTATCTCTGAAGCCTCTTCTAACCGAAAAATACATATGGAATCGATTTGAACTTTTATTTATCGATGGTTTATTCATCATAGGGAAAGTTTGCACAGAGAAGACCAGCTAGGAGGGAAGTTGATAAAGAAAAAGATACTACAGGTCGAGTTCATGATCAAATTGGTGAAGAGAAGAACAAAAAGACGCGTGAACATCAGCATCACCGTCACCATCATTCTGATAATCCTGCTGATGATGTGAGTTCCATCTTAATATTATTATTATTTGATCTCACCTTTGACGACTTATTGCAAAGCAAGATTTGGGATCAACTTTACGCTGTGCCATTATACAGGATCCAAGAAAGCTGTCTATAATTATGTATTTTCCTTTAACCGTTTACAGGATGGTGGCAATCATCAAAAGGATAAAAATGGAAACAAAGGCAGAGGTGGAGGACAAGGAAGGCGACAGAATCATCAAGGTGGCAACGGATTTGGTATTTTTCTTAGAGAAAGTCCATTTCTTTCCACTTCTTCTACCTAAGGAGAGCTAAATTCAATTATCAAAACCAACTTTTTTTTGTAATTTTTGCTACAGGACATGGATCAGCACCATCAGCTTCATCATCTTCCCATCATAATCATCATCCTGTTGAGGTCTCAAAACGTCCACCTGGCCCGAGAATGCCTGATGGGACGAGGGGGTTCACAATGGGGCGTGGTAAAGCGATCCCTCCTCCCACGTCTGCTCAAACCAGTCATGAGGTCTGATCGGTTTCTCATCTCTGGTTGTATCATTGTGTGGTTTTGTTTCACATTAAAAAAAGGTGTGAAACATGTATGTAGTTATTAGAATTAAGATGTTGTTTTGGATTTGGGATCCCTTTTGGCATATTCAAGTAGAAAATATCACTTCACTCTGGTAGTTTTGGGATCCCAAATCTTCACTCTGGTAGTTTTGTGTTGTAAGTTTTGGTGAATGAAAAAATGATCGATTTTATAAACACTAGAAAATATCACTTCATTTGCATTGTCTTTTTTTTTCCCCCTTTAATTTGCTAAATTTTGTTGATTCCATTCAATGCCAACCAAGGATCGATTTTGTGAAAGATTCATTTCACACAAGTTAATAATCTTTTATCCTTCTTTTCATCATGCTCAAGGCATAACCTCTAGCTGAACTGAAGCTACTATTTCATCTCCGTCAGTATGAACTCGAGAAAAATGGGTAGTGAATGTGAAGGCGAAGATGGAGTTGACGCTCGACAAAAGATTTCGATAGAATTGGAGAAAGGGAGTAACAAATTCAGCTTGTATAGATTGTATCACATAGAATGTATAAATTGATTCACAAATTGCTGTCATCTAGAATGAAATCGAAAAGGAAAACAAATAAGATACAACTTTAATAAAACAATTCAGTTGTAAAAGTTATATTTTACTTTGATATAGAAAATTCTAATTTAGTAAAATAGTATATGTAAATGTGACAAAATAAATTATCTTGATTAAAAGACTTTTAGTTGTTAGAATTAATATTATTCTAGTGTAGGATGAGTAGAATGTAAACAACAATACCAAGAGGAAAGTAAAGACATTAACTTAGATAAAGCTCTCTGCTGACGTGGCAAGGCGATTTTGAAGACTATTTAGGGTTTTTCCCGTAGGGTTCACTCCAAGCCGTTGGGGTGATTTGGCCGCCGCGTTTTCTCTGTCGATGTCAGTTCCGGAGGAGGGTGTGCCTCCATCGAACTCTAGTGGCGACACCACATCCTCTCCAAATCTTTCATATTCTGCAATTGTTCAAAATCGTTCTAGTTTGAAGAAACATGATTTCAGTGTCACGGTCGAGGATGGGGATCAAGTTGTTAATGTGCCAGATGCGATTTTGGAAGGCACATCTCCTCTGTGGGAAGATCTGCTGATCGGACATTTCCCGTCTACTCTTCCTCATATTGCTAAGGTTCATGTCATTGTGAATAAGATCTGGCCTCTTGGGGATAAAAATGTTAAAATTGATGCGTATGAAGTTAGTTCCAATGTTATTAAGTTCCGTATCAGGGACAGTTCAGTGCGGTCTAGGGTTCTTCGAAGGGGCATGTGGAACATTGCTAACATGCCTATGCTCGCCTCCAAATGGTCACCGATTCTTGAAGACGCTCAACCTGAAATGAAAACGTTGCCAATGTGGGTCACTCTGAAGAACATCCCCCATTCTATGTTTTCTTGGGAAGGGATTAGCTTCCTTTCTAGTCCGGTCGGTGAGCCGAAGATGCTACATCCGGATACAGAGTTATGCAAGAGTTTTGAAGAGGCGAAAGTATTTGTAGAGGTGGATCTTTCAAAAGAACTGCCAAAATCCTTTTTCTTCAAGTCTTCTCGTGGAGTAGATGCTGTAGTGGAATATGCTTACCCATGGTTGCCACCAAAGTGTTGTCTTTGTACAAAGTGGGGTCATCTTGAGGATCACTGTTTGGCTACTAAACCGGTGCAGGAGCGATCAGTTGTTCTGTTGAACCAAGCGGGGCATGACATCCCTAAGGTTTCTGCGGTCAGTCAACAGCTTCCCTTAGTGGTTGCGAGTTTGTGGACGCTACTACTCGGACTGTACTGGACTCAGGGGCTCCTGATGCTTCTTCGGAAGTGCCATGGCAGGAAGTGTCACCAACTAATAACACAAAGTCTCGCGTTCCCTCTCCGTCAGGAAAGGAGGATACCCTTGTTTCTCCTTCTCGGTTCTCAAATTTAGCAGTTGACGAGGAAGTCGCTGTAGAAGATGGATAAATTGTACAAGAAGCGGCGAAAACTGCTAGTGTTCAAGGTTTGCAGCCGATAGAACATGGTATACGTCCTTCTCTTCCACAAAATTCAAAGACTATGCATAAAGTCCTTCCAAGCTCTGGTGATTTGAACGCTAGGTTACCTAGTGCTTCGATTAAAAAGAGCTATTCTCACCGTCATTAAATGTCGAGTTTCTTTTGGAATGTTCGTGGTCTGAACAAATCTTCAAAACATTCCATTATCCGCAGTTGGGTAAATAACAGTTCTATGCAATTTGGATGTCTTCTGGAGACAAGAGTCCAGGAAAGAAGAGCATCGCCTATTATTTCATCTATTTTTCGTGGTTGGTCGTCTTTAACTAACTATAGTTTCCATCGACTAGGTCGTATCTGGGTGGTTTGGAGGGAGAATGTGCGACTCACCCCTGTTTTCACGAGCAGTCAGATGATAATTTGCTCAGTCTTGTTACCAGGGCATGCGGAGGAGTTTTTTTGCTCATTTGTTTATGCCTTTAATACAATGGAAGAACAACGGGAGTTGTGGGAAGATGTTTGTAGTCACTATGACTCTCCTATGTTTCATGATCGTCCATGGCTGCTTTGTGGAGACTTTAATGAAATTTTGGATGGCTGTGAGCATTCAAATTTTGATAGTACGCATCTTAATTATCAAGGAATGAGGGAGTTTCAGGATGTGGTACAATATTGTTCATTAGCTGATCTTGGTTATCATGGTCCCTGTTTCACTTGGTGTAGTAAACGAGACGATGGTCTTGTCTGTAAGAAGCTTGATCGGGTTCTTGTTAATGACTCTTGGTATCGTGTTTTCCCACGTTCCTACAGTGTTTTTGAGGCCGGAGGTTGTTCTGATCATTCTCATGGTCGGATCAATCTGGAAGCGGCTGATTCAAGAGGGAAGCGGCCATTCAAATTTGTAAATGTGCTTACGTCGCTGCCTCAGTTCTCATCGGTAGTTGCGGAGTATTGGGACACCACAATGCCTCTTTTTTCCTCAACATCAGCTTTGCATCGTTTATCCAAAAAGCTTAAAGGCCTCAAGCCTGCTCTACGACTGGTTAGTAAAGAACGCTTAGGCAATTTGTCTACTCGTACTCGTGAGGCTCATGAGACTCTTTGTACGAAACAAGAAGCCACTCTGTCTGATCCGACTTCCCAAGCGATTGCGGATGAGACACAAGCTTATGCTCTTTGGCAGCATTTATCTGAACTGGAGTCTGGAGGAGGGTTACTTAAAACAAAAGTCAAAGCTCCACTGGCTCACTGTTGGTGACATGAATAATTCCTACTTTCACAGAGCGGTTCAACAACGATATCAGGTTAATACTATTTGGGAGCTCATTGGTCCGACTGGTGAGGTCTTGCGAACTCCATCTGATATCAAAGATGAGGTGGAGCGGTTCTTTAAAGAATTCCTCGGACATAGGCCAGATGATTTTGTAGGTATGTCAAAAGAGGCACTGGCGGAGTTGTTGCAGTTTCGTTGCGCCTCTACTGATCAGACCATGCTCACGAAGGTGGTAACAGAGGAAGAAATCACAAAGGTATTATTTGCTATGCCTGCTAATAAATCGCCTGGTCTCGATGGGTTTACCAGTGAGTTTTTCAAGGCATCTTGGTCTATTGTTGGTAAAGATTTCATTGCCGCAGTTCAATCTTTTTTCCTCAAAGGCTTCCTCCCACGTGGGTTAAATACGACGATCTTGGCTTTAATACCAAAGAAGCAGGATCTGGGAGAGATGAAAGATTACAGGCCTATTTCATGTTGCAATGTTCTGTATAAGGTGATTTCTAAGATCCTTGCTAATCGGCTCAAATGCTTACTTCCACATTTCATTGCTCAGAACCAGTCTGCCTTTGTTAAAGAGAGATTGTTGATGGAAAATGTTCTTTTAGCGACTGAATTGGTCAAAGATTATCATAAAGACTCTGTCTCACCTCGTTGCTCAATGAAGATTGATATTTCGAAGGCCTTTGATTCTGTCCAATGGGATTTCTTGCTCAACACGCTTGCAGCACTTAACTTTCCGGCTCAATTCATCCATTGGATCAAATTGTGTATCACAACAGCCACCTTTTCGGTTCAAGTCAATGGGGAGCTGGCAGGTTTCTTCAATAGTTCTCTCAGTTTGAGGCAGGGATGTGCGCTTTCACCATATCTGTTTGTTATCTGTATGAATGTATTGTCCCACATGATTGAAAAAGCCGCTGTTGATCACCAAATTGGCTATCATCCCAACTGTCAAGAAATTGGTTTAACGCATCTATGTTTCGCTGATGATCTTATGGTTTTTGTTGATGGAGAACGACAGTCTTTGAGGGCATTATTGATCTATTTCAGGCTTTTGCTACTCGTTCGAGACTCCGAATTAGTCTTGAGAAGTCCACCTTATATCTTGCTGGTGTCTCGGATGAGACTCGTACACATCTTGCTACTAGCTTCCCCTTTGCCCTAGGAGCTCTACCGGTTCATTATTTGGGCTTAGCTCTGCTCACCAAACAAATGACAGTTTCAGATTATGGTCCACTGCTTGAGCAAATCCGATCACAGATGAACTCTTGGACCACACAAGCACTATCTTACGCTGGTCGTTTAGCTCTCATCAATTCCGTCATCATGAGTATCTCTAATTTTTGGATCTATGCTTACCGTCTTCCCTCTGGTTGTATCAAAGCCATTGAGAAAATGTGTGCTGCCTTTTTTATGGTCTGGTCCAGATCTTAACCCAAATAAGGCTAAGATTGCTTGGATAGATGTGTGTAAGCCAAAACAGGAAGGAGGTTTGGGTATAAAATCACTCTTGGAATCCAATAAGGTCAGCTGCCTACTGCTCTGGCGGATTGCCTCGCATCAAACATCATTGTGGGTTTCTTGGATATGGCGGTACTTGATTCGAACAGGGTCACTGTGGTCTGTTCGAGAACAGTCCATTGCAGGTTCTTGGATGTGGAAGAAATTGTTAAAGTATCGGACGAAATCGTTGTACAGAGTTGATGTCTGCAATGGTCACTTAACTTCGTTTTGGTATGACACTTGCTCGCCATTGGGACGCCTAATAGATGTCATTGGAGATCGTGGAGTCATAGACTTGGGCATTTCGCTTCAAGCAACAGTGGGAGAGGTCTTGCAGACACATCAGCCACGGCGGCATCGTACTGCTTGCCTTAATGCGCTTGAGGCCGACATTCAGGCACTTCGAGATCGCCCTGAAACAGCGAAAGCAGACATCCCTCTTTGGAGGTCTTTTGGCGACACTTTCTACAAAAAATTCACTACAAAGCACACTTGGCAGAACATTCGCCGGCCACATGTGAGAGTCGCTTGGCACAAGGGAGTCTGGTTCTCCTACTCTACTGAGAAATATTCCTTTATGTTGTGGCTTGCATTACACAACCGCTTGTCCACAAGTGACAGAATCAAGCAATGGAATTCAGGCCAACAAGTGACCTGCAGTTTATGCAACTCTGCAGAGGAGTCATGAAACCATCTTTTCTTCTCGTGTCCATTCGCAGCCGGTGTGTGGAGGAAACTAGTTCAGCCTCTCCTCGTCATGCACTACTCTGCTGATTGGAATAACCTGATCGCTCTGCTCACAAGTCCATCCCTCTCTCGTCTCCAACTTTTCCTGTTCCGCTATCTCTTTCAGTCAGCCTTATGCCATCTCTGGCGAGAATGCAATGCTCGTAGACATGGTGAGTGCCACACTCCGCAAGCTCTACTCGTTAAGTACATTGACAAGAATATCCGTAATCGCCTCACCTCGATCGCACCACAAGGAGATCAAAGCTATGCTGATGGCTTGCGGCTTTGGTTCTCTACTCATCCGCTTCCTCAGGGATAACTCTATCTAATACAAGATAAAACGATTTATTCCAGGCCAAAAGATCTACGTCACAGAAGTCGCCTCAGACAGTGAAGAAGATGACAACGGATAAGATAGACGTCGCCTCTCTTTTGGAGACAGGGGGAATAATTAATAAGTGTGTAAGTTGAATAAGTAATAAGTGTGTGATATATGATAGTGAAGTATATGTTTGTAAAATAAAGTAGAGAGTTGAAAAAATGGAGGGTTGTAAAATAAAGCTTAAGGAATATTCTATGTAATATTCCCTAAGAAGTGTACTATAAATACCAAGGCTTGGTGAAGAGTTTCAAACAAGCTAGAGTGACTGAGTTTGAGTAAGAGTCTTAAGAGTTCTTGTAATCCCTTTGAGTGTTTCAATAATAAAGTTTATCCCCTTGTATAAAGAACTTTCTTATATCCTTACATAATCTTTGTCCATAATACTTCCTAAACACTTAGCATTGATCCTAAAAATCTCCTAAGTGGTTGTACCACTATGTGTGTGTAATTTTGGTATAAGAGCCATGGCAGTCTAAACTCTAGCTCTTCTCTTTTAGAAAGGTAATACACCATGACTTTGTCTTCTACCATGCTAGTATGAAAGTATGCTCTGTGGTTGCCATATTGATGGATCCTCCACATCAGAAATCTAACTATACTTAGAAAAACGGTATGGAGAAGAATTTCTATGAGGTTGTAATGCTCGAAGTACCTTGAGGCTTTTGATGTTACAAAAGTGTTGCCTCGGTTTGCGTAGCTAAGAACCTCTTGATTGATTTCTCTATATTCGTAGTACGTAAAAGAAAACAGGGAGACAACTTATGGATTGTTATTACTTCAATGGCTAGAAGAGAGTTATAGTATTCTGTCTTGGTTTCTGGTTCTATCATATATTATGGAAAGTTCTTCTTCTTTGTCTAAAACTCCCTCTTTTCGACGATCAACTTCTAAAAAGGTTGATTACTTATATGAAGTAGAGTATGTGAGTGATGATAGCAAAGTTCCTATTACCCAACTCCCATTACTTAATCCTTACAAAGCTTTCACCAAACCAAATTCCACTTTTCCAAAAGTCATTCGACAAGTGTCTGTCCCTAACAAACATAATGCAAAGGAGCTTGTTCTAGCCTCTCCGTTAGAACAACATCTCATCCCGGCGACAGAAACAGAACAGATGATTCCTCTCAGAATCAATGAAGGCATGATGATACATCATTGGCGAACCCAAGGATATACCCATCTTCACTATGGAGCGATACGTTTGGCGCTAACACTTCATGGCAGAAAAGGCTTACCAGTTGTAGCACGGGTAGCTCTCCTTGACACCCGATACAAGAAATACCAGCACGCTTGCATTGCAACTATCCAGACAACACTAAACACTGGCACGGTTTTTGTCACCCTCTTCCCAAATTTCAACGTGGCATTAGAAGACCCTCAAATATATCAGAACATGCAAATCCAGCTGCAAATCACAGGCGCTCCACAAATTGGAAACACGTATGCAGCAACACTTCACCATCAAATGGCGTATAGAGTCCAAAATCATGCAATGGACTTAAGTCTCCCCAGAGACACTGAAGATGCACTACTCATACAATTAGAGTCACAACATAGCCCGTCGTGCATCCATTTTCCTAGACAGATTCCTAGAGATGAGCTTGTCAAGTTACTTCCAGAATCATGGGTTACCAATTACGAAAAACTCCATGACCGGAGCACCCCAATACAATCGGTGGACTCTTCTATTCATAGGAGAAAAGATGGAGCACCCCAAGGTGGATAGAAGAGTCCACCGGAGCACCCCAAAGAATGATTTGAGTCTGGAGACCCACAAGTTGGCCTTCTCGGAGAACCAAGTGGCAAGAATTTTGAATACTATGTATTGTATTCTGGTGGCTCAACTCCCACAACACCTGACAGAGAAGAGGTACAACTAAGTTACATGTTCGGACCCCCATCCCAGCAGGATTCACCATTTCCATCCAAGGAGTTTGAAGAAAACAATATAAAGCACTCATGGAAAATCCGGAATCCAAATGTTAAGAATCCAGATGGTTCAGTGAAGCAGATCAATGCCGCAGAAGCAACGTTGAACTGGCAGTCAGAGAACGCCACAACCCAAAACTATCTCTTAAGCCAAATTGACAAAAAGGTAACCATCATGGACCTTTCCATTAAATAACTCACCAAAAAGATAACATCTCTCCACCAAGAACTTCTCCACCTTGCAACTACTGTCTCCATGAACTCTCCCCTCATGTCCCAAAAAGAGTCTGAGCTAAAGTCCCTTAAAGCTCAATTACACTCCTTACAAAACCAACCCAAAAATCAACCACCAACTCCATATGACCTTTTCACACCATATCCCATCTACACACCACCTTACACAGCCCAAACACAACCTTTATCTTTTCCCCAAGACCCAAGTATATTTGGAGCATCCTCCTTCTTACCAACAAAAGTTGCTTATGAACAATAGTCTACCAAAAAGAAAAAGCCAACAGAAAAAAGACGAGGCAAGGAAGCCATACTTGAACCACCCAAACCTTTGAACGAGACATCAAAATCTCAAGACCAACCCGAAGCCAGCAAAATGCAATTCATGGTGGAGCACGCTAATCCAATCACTGTTTTTCTCGAGAAGGTCGCAAAACAAGAAAAAAAGACTTTCTCAAGAAAGTAAGATGAATAAGGCACCAACAACATTAAAAGATGAGAATGATGAGGTCATGATCCCACATTTTATGATGGCTTCACCTGCTGTGGTTGAAGAAGACATAGAGAGTGAAGGTGGAGACGTATATGAAGAAACTCAAGAAACTGGACGATATCAGACAGAAGGAAATCCGCGGTTTAGTGCAGAACCACATAAGGGTTTCTCTTTTGATGATGTTCCCCCTTCAAAATGGCGTGACAAAGTATATGAGATGCATGCATGGCTAACAGAACAACAACTCAACCCAGGAGCTACTTTGCCTACATTGATTGATAAATTGGTGGCCAAATTCCAAGGACGTCTCAGGCAATGGTGGATAAGCCTAGGTCAATATCGACAATTACAAATCCGACAATCTCCAACAATCGATGCTTTGGTGGGACACATCCATAATGAATTTCTCGGGACATGGGATCACTATACTATCCAGGCAAGAGAAGAATATCTTAGCATGAGATGATGTTCCTTCAAGAGGAAGGATCTTGAAAGACATTATGAGCGGATGTCAAAGAGATTTTATGCCCTAAATGGGATAGATGACGTCAACCTCAAACAGGCGTAACTGAATTCACTTCCAGAACCACTTGGAAATGAAACGTCAAGGGTATTGTCTCTCAAGAATATGCCTCTCAACCAAGCTTCACTCGGAGAAATATATCAAATTTCTCTGGCAGCCCTTGAAAAGCTATGCAACCACCAGAAGTTTTTCAAACAGCTTCAAGAACAAGGAAAGCTTCTACGAAAAGCATGTGATCGGCCGGAACTCAGTATCAAATGCAGAGACAAGAAATGCCATTGTTCTACAAGTCATGGAAAAGAAAAGGGCTATAGAAGCAAGTGGTAGAAGAAATATCCAAAGTTATCTTCTAGAAAGAAATGGAAATTCTTCAGGAAGAAAACTCAAAGAGGTTTCAAAAAATCAGACAGATGTTACATCTGCAAGAAGAAGGGACATTATGCGAAACAGTGTCCTAACAAGAAAAAAAGAGACAACCTCCTTGGCTACTTAGCACAAGTTGAAGATATTGACGACTCGGATATTGAATCCATCTTTTCCCTTGATGATGAACCAACTGATGATACAGTTCTTGCGATGGGTATGGAGTTTGAAGATGAATCTTCAGAAGAGGATACTGGAGATGAAAGCGATAAAGACGACCAATTCATGTTGTTTGACCTCTACACATTCGATTTCTGCAAAGTAGAGCAATCACATCAAGAAGAATTGGTGTATCTAACCCAACTATCTCCAAATGCCAAGATCTACATCTTCCCAAACAAGTATGATAAACCAATACCGGTCATTGCCTATTTTGACACTGGAGCTGCCTCATCCATCATCAAACCAGATCTCCTCCCAGCCTCACATTGGAATCCATGTTCAGTCGCTTTCAAAGCAGCCAACGGCCAAATATTCTATATCTCTCTTATCAGCAAGCCAATTTACATCCAACTTTTCCCCGGATACATGATTAAATCCAAAGTATATGGTTCGGAACTCCCTGGAAAGGACTTTATACTTGGATTTGCTATCCTTCATAGTCTTCGGAGAGTTTCGTGGCACCCGAAAGGTCTCAAGCACAAAAATCAGCTGCTACCTTGGACAACGGTGTCTCATCTATACCCTATGGAGATACTTAATCCCCTAAAAGACAAAATTGCAAAGACGTCTTGCGCCACCTCTCATTCGGAGCTTCTCACAAAATGCTCATCTCCTTTGTGGAAGAATCCAGATTTCTTCATATCTTTACTCTTCAAGAAGAATGAAGATATCAACCCAACTAAAGCAAGTCACCCAGGAATGAACCCAGATCACTATAATCTTGCACTCGAAGAGATTGACCAACTCCAGAAAGAAGACCTCATTGAGAAGACCACTTCACCTTGGACATGTGAAGCATTCTACGTCAACAAACGGGCTGAACAGGTGCGAGGAAAACTGCTCTGCAGTGGTCGGACATGCTGTCTTAAAACTCCCGGTCTGGAAAAGTCCATTCTCATCAACAAAGTATTATCTTGAGCATTTTTCATCTTTCATCTTAACAAAGATAAAGCTTTTGTGAACATGTTACTGCAAAACATAGCAAACCTAGCTCATTTGGCATGAACATAATTTTTTGTCTTAATGTACAAGATGAAGCTGCAACAAAACACATTTCACATTTCATTACAATATCTAACTTGACCAATGGTAAGCCCAGCTTATAATATAAACACAAAGAGAATAAAAAAAGAAACTGAACAGCATGGTATGAAACCACCGATTAAAGCGTAACCCACTCTTTAGAAGGTCGAAAGTTCGAAACTGCACAAGTCTTTCTTCAGCTTCAGAAACATGTGGAAGAGTAGTGTCTGGATTACCAAGTCGGTTCTCCGGTGATGAACAATCATCTAACAGCTGTACACCCCAGCCTTTTATACGGATATTTTTACCTTTAGTTTGCCTAATCCGGATAGCCACATGATCGTAGTTCCCTTGAGGTAGAGCATTATCTTCCTTTAAAGGGATACAATAGTCCAATATAGTTAAGTCGTCTACCTTCCTATCCGGGTAATAAACAGGAACTACAAAATCACTTCTGTCACAATCAAGGCTGTTCCCAAATCTGTCTTTGAACTCAGACTTTACCATGATATGTACTCGCTCCCGAATATTAGTTGTCAATACGCCAACTCTAATTCTGATCATGAAGAAGGGTTGGGAGAGAGGGACGTGAAGTAGAGGAATGGTCAGAGAGGAGCTTCCACTAGTACGGTGCTTGAAATATGATGGCACTTCTTGTTCTACCGCTGAAAATCTCATGGAGTTGAAAGTAAATGATTGTTGGTGAAGGACAGTTACTGGATCCAAGATGAAGCAGCCCATTAAATTGAGTTCAACTTTGGGGACACAATTATGAGGAAGAAGACAAGAGGAGGCTTCCATCATCTCCACCATCCCACTTGGATAGCCACTTAAATCAACTCTAGTCAATGCCTCACAATCTGAAAAGTTAGCTTTCTTAAGTTGTTTCATGTTAGAAATGTTCATGGATACAGATTTTAGCATGCTGCAATATCCCATTCTTAGCTCAGTGAGTTTAGTGAATTTCTCGATCCACCAAGAAACCTCTTCAATCCCTGTGTCTACTAGATCGAGCCTTGAGATGTTGGTTGAGATATCAGGAAAGCTCCTCAACCGTGAGCATAAATTGAAACAAAGGTATTCGAGAGATTCGAGGTTGATTCCTGTGGGGAGAGTCTCCAGATCTGTGCAGTTTGTGATGGTCAATCTCTTCAGTTGATTGAGATTCTGAAATGAGCAAGGAAGCTCCACCAAACTTGGGATATCGCTGAGACTCAAATACTTCAAAGTGGGAGACAGCATCGACAGAAAGGGCGTAAGCGGCTGAACCAAATCAACAATTAAGTTTTTAGAGATTGTTATACGTCAAATATATATTTCAGAAATGTTAAAAGAGAAATACCCTAAAATAGCACTAAACCAAGTTTTACGAGACAATTATAGCACACATTTCATAAATTTCCAAAAATAACACTATTTAACACATTAAAATAGCACTATTTAACAAAAATAGAACGACATATGTACATACCTTCACTCCTTCCCATTGTTTCCCATCACTCGATATATTAAGCTCTGAAAGATTCTCGAGATGTAAATTAGAAGGGAACTCTTCAATGTTTGTATCTAACAGAGAGAGAGCTGAGATGTTGGTTGAGAATTCGGGAAAAGTCCTCAACTTTGAGCATCCATCGAAATTGATGTAATCGAGAGATTTAAGGTTGAAGCCGGTTGGAATAATTTCCAGACTAGTGCACGATCTCATGAATAATTCCAACAGTTTATTGAGATTACGTATAGAGGAAGTAAGCTCCACCAAACTCTCGCAATCCTCAAGATTAAGTGTCTCAAGATTTGTAGCCATGGAAAGATCTGGAATTTCTTTCAGGTCTGATGATCCTGACAGATCCATTTCTTTTAGATATGCAAGCGACTGTACGTAACAACAATTAAACACAGAGCTCAGAAGATATTAACAAAAAAACTAAAATAACAAGCATTGTGATCATTCTGATAAATAACAAAAGAAATTACTCTCGAAACTTACCACAACTCCTTCCCACAGCTTATGTAGTTTGCTCTCCTGCATTTTGAGCTTGATAAGGTTTTCGGGACGAAAACTAGAAGGCATGCATCTCATTGGAAAATTGGGCCAGCACAATAGTTTGAGTTTAGGGGGCAAATAGTCGAAACTTTCAGGTAAGTGCAATTCCATCCGCCCATTAATTTCTAAGAAACGGAGATTAGGCATCCCTTTGAAGGCACTCTCATGTACATCCAACTTTTTGTTCTCAGAAAGATGAAACTCACTTGTATCCAGTTGTGATATACCTAAACCATTTTCATCCAGTTGTGATATACCTAAAACCTTTTCAGTACCCTGAAAAATATGCATATGATATTAATGAGAAAGAGACAAACCCATACAATTCATCGTTTATGATCAGATGGCATTCTAGTCTTATTGAGTAATGAAACGAGCACTTTATAAATAAATAAATAAAATAAAACTTACAGTGCCTGCATTGAGTACATGACATATATCTTTTGAATCCACCAAAAATTCTCGTTTCCCAGGCTCGGACTGTATGCGCACAATATTTCTACCCATATCTTGTAGCAAGCGTTGCATCTCCACTTTACCCCTTCTAACATGAACGAGGGACTTCTCAACTAGATGTTTCAGCCCAATATTAACATCTAAGTTACTATCTGCGAGCAACAACTTGATGTCTGTGACGTCCACATCATTGAAAAGACATGTGATATGACGAAATATAGCTTTATCCTTTTCGCTATCTAACCCATCATAGCTGAATCTCAGTGTCTTCTCAATTTTACCATCTAGATTACTTTGAAGCCTTGGCAACATATCCATCCAGTAATCCTTATCCCTCCCTCGCAAATACGAACCCAAAACATTTAGACCCAAAGGAAGTTTACCCGCTTGTCTTGCAACTTTAACTACAAGCTTCCCAAAACCTTCAGGTGGAGAGTCTTTCCTGAAAGCAGATTGACAAAACATCTGATGAGCGTGACCTTCAGATGGGAGATGAACCTCATAAATCTGGTCAATCCGATGGGCCATCAAAAGATGTTTATCATTTGTTGCTACAATGATTCTACTCCCACTTCCAAACCATTCTGTTTTGCCCGCCAAAACATCTAAGACGACGAGATCATCCAAATCATCAATAACTATAAGAACTTTTTTTTGTTTGAGCCTCTCTCCCACTGCACCTAGATGATCTATCTTAACGTCCTTTTTCTCCAAAATTACAGATAGGAAGTTTCTTTGTAAATGCAACTTCATGTTCCAATCATCTGGATTGGCCCTACCATAATTTTCCATACACCTAGACACGAAAGCCCTATCTATGAAAATGCTACCTTGGAACCGACTAGAAATCCGGTTAAACAGAGCTCTTGCGATAGTAGTCTTACCAATCCCGGAGGAACCCCATATACCAACCATCTTCACTTTCATAGATTCTAGTTCCAACAATCCACTCATCTTTTCCATGTGATCTCCAATGCCAACAAGGTCTTCAGAATCCTCCCATGTAGTTGGAAGCAGTTTACCCGAAACATCATTGGCTATTACTTCAATCATTTTTGCTTCGTTATCCCTAATAAGGTGAAAAGTAACCATTTTATTTCAACATGTATCAAATCGTATTTCAACATGTGTCTAATTTAAGCACATTAATGAATTAGCAACGAATCGAATAATCATAAAAATAATACCATCTCGCAGAATCAAATCCAAGCCTACTAGCTACATCAGCCAACGCTTCCTTCCATTGATTTCCCACTTTCTCTGTATGTCTCTTGCAAGTCTTTTTAAAGATCCTTCCAAATTCACCGGTCTGATACCTCACATGGGAAGGATCCAAACCGTAGAAAACTGGTATGACGATTTTATCTTTGCAGTTCACAATCTCCAGCAGCTCGTTAAGACACCAGCTTGAAGAAGCGTAGTTTTTGGAGAAAACTACCACAGCGATCCTCGAATTCTTTATTGCTTGTACAAGCTCTGGCGAGAGAGATTTGCTTCGCTCGATCTCATTGTCTTTAAAAGCAGTGATCAGTTTGCGGTCGAGCTCCTTGAGAAAGTGGCTACGAAAAGTAACGCGGACGTCTTCCCCTCTGAAGCTCAAGAAAACATCATATAACCAATTGCGAGGAGCAGATGAAGATGCCATAGAGAGAGAATGGGAGGAGGAAACTAAGAGCCAAGATTTTGGAGATTGATAATATAAGATCTAAGTAGTGAGACGTTTATATAAGACATTAACATTGCATCTGAGTAGCAATATCACTATTGGTTCTCGGACATTTCTCTTGCTAGCTTGACTTAATCACTGCCACACAAGTCTAATCTTTTACACTAGTACGTCTGCTTTAAAGACTGACGGCCGAAGGTTCTCAGACTTTTCAGACGCAACTTGACTGATGTTTCCAATTTGATGTCTCAGAACAAATGTGTCATAGCCTCTTAAATCTTAAGTCTTATCCTTTCTGGGTCTTTGTTTCCAAAATAACATTTATTGGCTGGTGGAGTCATTCAATCTTCATTCCTTCTTAAGACTTTTCAAAGATTTCTTAAGCTTAGCAACTTGCTCGTGAGTAATTGAGGAATTACTATACAGCAAAGAAAGACACGGTCTCACTTTATAATCGTATTTAAGATTTTTCCATATCGAACAAAGAACATGTTTCCCTTGCTCATGGCCTTAACATTTCTCTGAGAAGCTACAGTCTGAAGCAGAAACATCTATGATCCTAACTACGTAAAATTTATTCAGTAATTCAATTTTTTTGACCATCCTATTGATTCTAGAATCAGGGCTGACAGAGAAACGTGTGCAACAAGCTAACATCACAGATTTTGTTGAATTACTCTGTATACCAAAGCCGATTTCTATCCATCTTTGTGGAATTTTAGCAGATTATAAATTTAACTTTAGAAATCAGATTTTAGAATCCATCATGATTCATGGACAACACAATCACGGTTTGGAAAAAGAAAGTTCCAGAGACCAAAAGGAAAAACATGAATCTTTTAGACTAGAGAGTTCAAGGTCGTGATAAAGCAAACGTAAGGTTAAAACATTGGGAATAAGGGCTTTAGGGATGATCACAAATGTCTTTTTACCATTGGGTTAAGAGGATAGCCAATAAATAACACTGGATAATGGAAGTATTTCATTCTTGGGACATGCCTTGCTAAACTGTTCTGCTGTGTATCATTCCACAATTTTGTAATCAGATGCGTTTCTTAAGCATTCATCATCCCTTCATAAATGCAGAACTTATAACTTGGAATGTATGAATAAAAAAAATGATAGATTGGTTTCCAAGAGTTCTCTTCTCCTACTACACTATTTTAGAACTCTAATATCATAATGATGATGATGATGGATTTCTTCATGATCAAATTATGTGAACTTTGCCATCGCTGATCATCACTTTGTTATCATCTTACAGTTTCTGCATATATAATCCACAATAGAGTACTAAGTTATGAAGAAATTGAATAAAAAGCAAAAGAATGAGAAAGCTTTTTCATTAATTTGTGATTTACCTCTAGGAGAGCCATAATCTCATCTGCAGAGTAACGAGAAGCGCCAACTCCATTGTTGTTGACAAACAGTCTCTATATCTGCAATAGAAATGTCGTCAAGCCTGTGTGTCCTCATGTGCTGCCCAAACACTCGTTCAAATACTTCAATTATTGCTGCAGAGATTGTGACACTGAATTGCTCTACTGGAAATTCATCCTTCCAGTTCAGGTACAGAGTATAATGCAGCAGATTTGAGAATTGCAATCAAATTGATCACAAAAAAAAAAAAATGGTGTGATATATGTTATGTTATATTCAGTTTCAGCCTCATGAAATCACCCACTGAAAACCAACTCTTTATCGGTGGCAAAAATTATTGAAAATATTCCTAATTAAGATGCTCCACCTATGCTATGTGGAACTATAATAAGATACTGAAGAGTGTCTCGCTGCATGTCCTCCTTTGATCTTATTGTTCCATTATAACCGGCGAAGCAAATCATTGTAGCATTCACGATTTGTGTTCAGTTCATTCTAAATGCTTACACGCATTCACTTCCTGCTTCTCAGTAAGTTCTTGAAAAGGCGTATACCCCATATTGTCTTCAATTCGTCTACACAAACATGTAGAGAAGAGTAATCCAGTTGTCAATTATACAAAAAGAATTCAGAGATGAATAGTCCTTATGTTCAATTAATGCTTACCCTCATTCGCTTCGCGCTTCTCTCTGTCTCTACATTGTTATCTCCAGACTCTTCAATGTGTTCAGTCTCATTAACAAGTGCTTGAAGAGGTGTATACTCCATATCGCCTTCTTCGGCTTCAGAAACATGTGGAAGAGTACTATTTAGATTACCAAGTCGGTTCTCCGGTGCTGAACAGTCCTCTAAGAGTCGTATACCCCATTCTTTTAATTCAAACGTAGATCTCCAACCTCCACTACCTATATGAATATTCATAACGACGTGATCGTAGTAGTTCCCTTGAGCTAGAGGAGCATTACCTTCGTTTAGAGGGATACGACAGTCCAATATAATTAACAATTGACTACCCTTTTGAGTTTTCGTGAAAAGTGTATAAATATGGAAATCAGAGCCAACGTGAAAGCTCTTCCCTAATCTGTCTTTGAACTCACACTTCACGTCCATCTTTTTTCCATGCTTAACATTATTTACCACTGCGCCAACTCTAAACCTGAAGAAGGGTTGGGAGAGAGGGACGTGAAGTAGAGGAATGGTCAGAGAGGAGACTCCAGTAGTACGGTGAGTGAAATATGATGGCACTTGTTCTTCCCCTGGGAATAAGATGTAGTTGAAAAGAATTGATTGTTGGTGGTGAAGGACAGTTTCTGGATCCAAGTTGAAGCAGCCCCTGAAATCTACTCTAGGAAGAGAAGAGGAGGCCTCCTCAGAAACTGCATCACTTGGATAGCCACTCAAATCAACTCTAGCCAAGTCCCCACAATCTTTAAATTCAAGTATCTTGAGATGTTTCAGTTTCGAAATGCGTATGGATACACATTTTAGCCTTCTGCAACCTTTCATATTTAGCGTAGTGAGATTAGAGAATTTCTCCATCCACCAAGGAACCTCTTCAATCCCTGTTCTCTCAAGATCGAGACACAAGATGTTGGTTGAGATGTCAGGAAAGCTCTTCAACCGTGAGCATCCATTGAAATTTAGTGTCTCGAGAGATTGGAGGTTGATTCCTGTGGGGAGAGTCTCCAGATTCCTACAGTTTGCGAGGTCCAAGAACTCCAGTTGATTAAGATTCTGAAATGAGGAAGGAAGCTCCACCAAACTTGGGATATTCCTGAGCTGCAAGCACGTCAAAGTGGGAGACAACTTCGCCAGTAAGGCCCTAAGTTGCTTAACCAAATTAACAATTTTGAGATGTTAAACAAAATCACCGATAATACTTTTTACTTTTACATTACTAGTATTATGAACTTTAACAAACAAACAAAAAAACTAGTACATTATGAAGTTTCATATTATTTTTGAGTAATCTTCTCTGCAATCGATTTTAAGTTTTGAACTTTCGATTCACCTAAAGCCTAATCAATAGAGAAAACGTTAAGTTTAGAACTATACCTTCGCTCCTTCCCATTGCTTTCCATCACTATCTTTTTTTGATATGCAAAGATTATCAAGATTCTCGAGATGTATATTATTAGCAGGGAGCTCTTCAATGTTTGTTCCATTCATGTAGAGATCAGAGATGTTGGTTGAGAATTCGGGAAAAGTCCTCAACTCCGAGCAATAGTTAAAGTTGAGGAGGTCGAGAGATTTGAGGTTGAATCCAGTTGGAAGAGTTTTCAGACTTTTGCAGAACTCCATGTTCAGTTTCAACAGTTTATTGAGATTACGTATTGAGGAAGGAAGCTCCACCAAACTCTTGCAAGACATAAGATTAAGTGTCACGAGATTAGTAGCCATGGTAAGGTCTGGAATTTCTTTCAGGTTGACTGATCCATCCAGATCCATTTCCTTTAGATTTGTAAGTGACTGTATTCAACAACAATTAAAAACACAAAGGTCAGTATAAATAACACACGTTGTTGTCATCCAAACGCTATGACCTGCCTCGTTAATAATAACGTAAGAAATATATTATTCTCAAAACTTACCACAGGCACAACTCCTTCCCACAGCTTACATAGCTTGCTATTCGGCATTTTGATCTTGACAAGGTGTTCAGGACGGAAATGAGAAGGCATACATCTCATTGGAAATTCCGACCAGCACAATAGTTTTAGAGTAGGGGGCAAATAGTTAAAACTTTCAGGCAAGTATAGTCTGTCGTCTTCTCTCAAGATATTGGTATCAATTTTTAAGAAACGAAGTTTTCGCAGCCCTTTGAAGGCTCTCTCATGTACAAGCAACTGATCATCAATCTTACTTGTATCCAATGATATACCTAATACATTTCGAGTATCCTGAAAAAGAAAATATTATAATGAGAAAGTGAAACAAAACCATACAATAATTCATAGTTTATCAAATGGCATTCATCTTAACCTCATATACTGAGTTATGAAAGGACCATAAAAAAAGAAAAAAAGAACTTACAATGCCTTCACTGAGTACATCACAAATATCATCTGGATCAACCAGAAATTCTCGTTTTCCAGGCTTGTCAAGAGACTGTGTGCGAACAATTTTTCTGCCCATTTCTTGTAGCAAACGGTGCATCTCCACATGACCCCATCTGACATGAATGATGGACTTATCAATCAGGTTTTTCAGCCCAACAGTAACACCAAATTTACTATCTGCGAGCAACGACTCGATGGTTGTGACTTCCATATGATTGAAAAGACATGCGATATGACGAAATATCGCTTGATCTTCTGCGCTACCTAACCCATCATAGCTGATTCTTAGTATTTTCTCAATCTTATCATCTAAACCATTCTCAAGCCTTGGCAGCATATCCATCCAGTAATCCTTATCCCTCCCCCTCAGATACGAACCCAAAACGTTTAGACCCAAAGGAAGGCTACCGACATGTTTTACAACTTGAACTACAAGCTTCCCAAAACCTTCAGGTGGAGAGGCTTTCCTGAAAGCAGAGTGACATAACATGGCAAGAGCGTGCTCTTCATTTGGGAGACTAACTTCATAAATATGACCAATCCCATGAGCCTTTAATAAAGACCTATTATCTGTAACCACAATGATTCTACTCCCACTTCCAAACCATTGAGTTTGACCCACCAATGTATCTAGTACCATTAGATCATCCAAATCATCAATGATGATAAGAACTTTTTGGTGTTGTAGCCTCTCTCCTAGTACACCTAGATGATCTATCTTTATCTCATGCATCCTCAGAACTTCAGAGAGGAAACTCTTTTGTAAATGTAACTTCATGTTGTGGTCGTCCGGATTGGCTTTACTATAAATTTCTCTACTCTTATATACAAAAGATCTATCTATGTATTTGCTAACTTGGAAATTCCGAGAAAGTTGGTTAAACAGAGCTCTTGCGATAGTAGTCTTACCAATCCCGGAGGAACCCCATATACCAACCATCTTCACTTTCTCAGATTCCAGTTCCAACAATTCACTCATATTTGCAATATGATCCTCGATACCAACAAAATTTTCAAAATCATTGGATGAAGTTAAAAGCAGTTTACGCAAAACATCATTGGCTATTTCTTCAATCATTTTTGCTTCGTCATCCCTAAATATAAGGTGAAAAAAGATAATGTAACAAATATAAAACTATACCAATATATTAATGAATTATAAGAAATCATACCATCTCACAGAATCAAATCCAAGCATATTAGCTACATCAGTCAACGCTTTCTTCCATTGATTTTTCACTTCCTCTGTTTGTCTCTTGCAAGTCTTTTCGAAGATCTTTCCAAAGTCACCGATTTGATGCCTCACTTGGGAAGGATCCAAACAGTAGAAAACTGGTATGATTATTTTATCTTTGCAGTTCACAATCTCCAGCAGTTCGTTAAGACACCAGCTTGAAGAAGCGTAGTTTTTGGAGAAAAAGACCACAGCGATCCTCGAATTCTTGATGGCTTGTAAAAGATCGGGCCAGAGAGAGTGACCTCTCTCGATCTCATTGTCTCTGAAAGCAGTGATCAGTTTCCGATCGAGCTCCTTGAGAAAGTGGCTACGGAAAGTTACTCGGACGTCTTCCCCTCTGAAGCTCAAGAAAACATCATATAGCCAATTATTTCGAGAAGAAGATGAAGATGCCATAGATAGAGTGAGTGAGAGCAGAAAACTAAGAATAAAAGACTTTGGAGTTTGAGACTGTAAGAAGGAAAGCAGAGAAGTAGCAAGGTCGTCTAACTTGGTGAATTAACATAGAGTAGTGAGCAGCTAATTTGACTTAATCACAGCCACACAATTATAAATGATTTTTCTTTTTTCAAAAATCTAGATATTCACCTACACCGCAAGGCAATTTTTTCATAAAAATACAATCTTATTTGTTTTGTAGATTAATTATATTAATAATTAATATTTAATTTGTATTTTTTAAATGTATAACCTTACAAATATATATATATATATATATATTATTTAGTGGAGAAAATATTTTGTTTGAGATTTATTATTTTTATATTATAGGAACTATAACATACAATTAAATAAGTAATAATTTATAGAAGAAAAATATTGTGTGTTTATAGAATTAATTCTTATTGTTTTGTGAAATTGGAAACTTAATATAATAAAATTAATTATAAACTTAATAATTAAATGTTAAAGGGAGTTATTGCTATTGTTTTGAAAATTTTTTTTACGAGGGAAATTTTGTTTTCCAAAATCAAAACTTAATATTAATTAATCAAATGAAAAACAAATTAATAATTAATATCAATGACATGCTTGTAAATAAATTCTAACTTTATGATTTATTTGCTAAATATCTTCAAAAATGTATATATAGATAATTTATCGAAGAAAACACGTTGGGTTATTTTCCATTCGAGGTCTTCGCTTAGTCAGTTTTACTATTAATTGTTTCTCAGAATTTTCAGAGGCAACTTGACGATAGTTTCCAATTTGATGTCTTAATCATCGCTGCACTAGTGAATAGTGATGCTCCAAATCCTGTAACTGTTGTTACTCATGTGTCTTTCTTGTTATGCTCTCTGTCACAAATGAATGTGGCCATCAAACTAAAATAAGATAGTTTACCTGAAAAAGTCTCTCCAGCTGGGGAGAAATTGTAGGCTCTCTGCATGCCCTTGATCAAAGGCCGAGCAAAGCAGAGGTGTCTTAAGAAATGGACCAATTTGGATCGTTTTGGAGCATAAATCTCGAAAAATCAATTTGGACTCGGATCAAAATAAGGGCATCAATCGTCACCACTTAGGAGCATCGGTCGACACCCTCTTCAGACGATGAAGAATCACAAATTTGGAAATTTTACAAAGTTGCCCAAAGTTTTCCATATTTGCAACACAAGTCCCTGACGTGTTTTAGGACATATAAATAGTATTTTTAGGTTTTACAAACCCTTAAGTTTTATTCTAGCAAGTTTTTATTTTCCTGCAACCCTGAGAGATTTTTGAGAGCTATTGGAGAGAGAGATCTGCTTAGTAGAGAAAAATTTCTTGAACTCCCTTTTACTCTTTTAATATTTGTTGCTTATTATTCAGAATTATGTTTTGTTCTTCATTGATCATGTCTGAGTAGATCTCTTGTTAGGTTCAGGGTTTTTCATAGGGTTTTTATGATTTATTAGATCTGTTTATTTAGGATTCATTATCTTTCTAGATCTTCATCATAGGTTGTTCTTCACATTAATTCTTGATTGATCACCTAGAATTAATAACTTAGGAAAATAAATTGATATGAGAATATAATTGATTTTCCTGATAAAAACTTTTGATGAGCAAAATTATTTCTTGCAAACAGATTTGATTTAATAATTTTGTGAACAATCTATAGCTGTTTTCAAAGCTGATTTTAAACCTTGAATTTTACAAAAAGATTTGGATTTTCTGGTTTTAAATCTAGATAATATTTGCAGTGAGAACTGATTTATTTTACAAAAATGTTTAGAGTTCTAGATCTGTTCTTAATTGCCTGAAACCTAATTAATTGACTGATTTAATATTTCATAATTTCCTGAGAAACTCCCTAGGGCTAGCTTTTTGATCTTCTGAATTTACAACAGCTTTTATTTAATATTTTTCATTGTTTATTTTAATTCAATTTAATCTGTTTAGCATAATTGAAAAACTCTATAATTTATTGTGTAGACTTGAGTCCTTGTGGAATTCGAGAGTATCTCTAGGGTAAATTTGAGCATATCAAATTTTGGCGCCGTTGCCGGGGACTCTTTGATCTACCATTAGATTTGAGTTTTTGATTTTGTCTAAATTTTTATTTTTATTTGAAACTTACACGCTTTTGTTTTTCTTTTCTCTTGTATGTTTCAGGTGTATGCCTAATAAGCCTAACACAAGGAGCAACAAGACTGGTCCAATTCTGAAACTTTCAAACCAAGAGTTGGGAAAACTTGAGCGTGAGAACAGAAAAGCAGCCAAATCTTTGAAGATGGTTAACCCAATCATTCTGATGCGTGATGAGGCTGGTGCTTTGAGGGATCAAGAGGGCCACTTGCGCAATGAGCAGGGCCAAAAGCTTGATGCAGAAGGAAACGTGATTGCTGAACCTGTTGTCAACGAGCAGGCTGTCGTTAACCAGCAAGCTGGTGTCGTTGATGATCCAAATCTTGGTGTCGATCGACACCAACCAGGTGGCATCGATCGACACCCACCTGCAGCGGACGTACGTGGAGCTGCCAACCACATCCAGAATCCAGTTCGAAGACAGGATCAAAACCGGGACTTGATCAGGACCATTGCTGACTACAACCGGGCTGATCTTGTGTATGAGAACCGGTCTGCTATTATTCCTCCCCCATTCCAGAGGAATGATTTTGAGTTGAAACCAGCTTACTTTCAACTAGTTGGGCAGAGACCTTTCTCAAACCTGCCCCATGAGAAGCTTTTGGACCACATTGAGCACTTTGAGGATCTTGTGACCAGTATCAAGGCTAATGGAGTGACTGAAGACTTCATCTACTGCAAGCTCTTCCCAAACTCACTTGCAGGAGAAGCATCTCACTGGTTAAAACAGTTAGCAGCTGGATCTTTGACATCTTGGCAACAAATTAAGGTGGCCTTCCTTAACTATTTCTATGATGATGCAATGTCAGATGAGCTGAGAGTCAAGATCTCTTCATTCTAGCAAGGACAAGATGAAGCTTTCAAGGCAGCTTGGGTGAGATTCAAAGCTTATCAAAGGGACTGTCCACACCATGGTTTTTCAAAGGTACAACTGTTGAGTATCTTCTTTAGAGGGTGTGACTGGAAGTATCAGTTAGCTTTGGATGCTGCAAGTCATGGGAACTTCAAGACAAGATTTCCAGAAGATGCTGAAGTTTTGATTGAGAATTTGGCTTCTAGCAATAGCACTAAAAGAGCTGATGCTGAATGAAAGAGACTGCATGGAGAGTTCGATTCAAACCAGCTAGCTTCTGTTAATGCTAAGCTGGATTCAATGCACAATCTTCTTATGGGAAAGAAGTCAGTCCAATTTGCTGCTGAAGTTGAGCCATTTGAGCCAGAGCCAGAGAATACAGAGAAGAATGTCAATTATGTGTATGGAGATGGGTATCAGGGACAGAGATTCGGTAATCAGCAAGGCAACAGACCTTACAATGGTGACCAGAAGCAGCAACAGAACAATGGCTATACAAGAACCTATGGGAACTCATCTTATCAGTCTCTTCCTCCTAAGAATTCTTCAGAGAGTAGAATGGAAGCCATGCTTGAGCAGCTTTTGCAAGGACAGGAGCAATTGACAGTGACATTCAATGGGAAGATTGACAATGTCTACACTGAGCTAAATGGAAAGATTGATGCATTGAATGTTCATGTTAAGAAGCTGGAGATTCAAGTTGCACAGACTGCTAGGTCTGTTAAAAGGCAAGAGGGTTATCTTCCAGCAAGAACTGAGTCAAACCCCAGACATGCTTGCAATGCCATATCAGTGAGAGATGAAGATGATGGTGAAATTGTTTCTGCAGAAAAAGAAGAGAAATCGACAAATCTCTCGGTTTCAGATGATGGTGTCGATCGACACCACCTGGGTGTCGATCGACACTCATATCGGACTGAACCAGAAACTGCAAAATCTTCGATTCCAGCTGCTGAGAGAGTGTACAAACCAAATGTGCCTTTTCCTAAGCCTAGGAGGTCTAAGAAGGAGCTTGAGGAAGCTAGATGCAAGGCTATGATGGACAAGGTGATGATTGAGATGCCATTGATTGATGCAGTGAAGCTTTCACCACCACTTAAGCGCTATGTCAAGAGAATGGTATCAAACGGTTTGAGCCCTGAGGAAGGAGCACTGCTTACTAAGGATGTCAGTGCAATTCTGTTAAACCAGCCTTCACAGAGGAAGAAAGAGAGGAAGCAGGAGGTGGTTGTCTCTAAGGAAGTGAGTGCAATCATTCAATGTAGGACTGAAGAGAAGTTACCTGATCCTGGAAGCTTTGTACTTGATTGCTCTATCTCCACAGGAAGGTTTGCACACTCACTTTGTGACCTTGGTTCTAGTATCAACTTGATGCCACATTTTGTTGCTGTGAGACTTAGGATGACGGAATTCAAGCCAACTCAGATTTCTCTTATCCTAGCTGATCGATCCCGAAGATTTCCTGAAGGTGTTTTAGAGGATATTCCAGTTAAGGTTGGACACTTCATGATTCCCACTGACTTTGTGGTGCTGAAGTATGATACATAGCCTAAAGATCCTCTCATCTTGGGAAGATCTTTCTTGGCTACAGCTGGTGCAGTCATAGATGTGCAGAAGGGACACATAGTACTGAATGTGGATGGTTTGAGTATGAACTTTGAGATGGATAAGCTGAGGAGAGCTCCTACTATTGATGGAAAGACTTCTTCTGTTGAGAAGGTTGCTGCAACACGAGCAACAGGCTCAGTGTCGATCAAAACTACCACTGTGTCGATCGACACCCCTCCACGACCGAGACAGAACAGCTCCAAGACTGATGCTCCAAGTAAGAAAGCTGTTGCAAAACAGAAAATCTCCCACTCCACACTCCAGAGTCCTCAGGTAAGGCAAAGATACACATCTTCTGCACCTAATCCTCCTCAAATCACTAACAAGAACTTCAAAGGTACAAAAACTGTTTTGCAGTTAACCAAGCCACGAGATTATCGTAGAGTGCTTGCTTCTTCTGTTAATGATTTTGCAGGGCTTAAAAGAAACTCTCCCATCCCTAAATCCCACCCTGGTCCTGTTCCTCGCATACTTGGCAAGCCTCATGCACCTAAAGCTTATACACCACCTTGGATGAAGAGGTCATTCACTCAGAGGCATTCACTGCCACGTTCTGATCCACCGTATGCTTGAGCTTCAGCAAAGTCAAGATAATGACTGAAAACAAGCGCTTAGTGGGAGGCAACCCACTCATAGGTTTTTCTTTTCTATCTTGAGTCATTTTATTCTTGCTTTGAGTCAGTTTGAATTAGTTTTGAGTTATGAACTTCTATCTATCATGTTGCGTTTAATCTTGTGTTTGAGTGATTATTAGCAGTGCTAACATCCAAGGATTGAGAGAGACACAAATTTAACTGCAACTAACTATGGATTTCTGGGCAGACTCTCTGCAGACGCAAAGAGTGTCGATCGATGCCACTACTGGTGTCGGTCGACACCACCATCACAGATGAGTAAATCCGATTTTTGTTCATACTTTCAATACTCAATTCATTTTTATTTTATTTTTCTTTTCCCAATCTTAGGCTTGATAACACTGGGGACAATGTTGTTTAAGTCTGGGGGAGGTTATCTACTAACTATGTTTTTGTTTTTGAGTTTCAGTTGTGTCAGTCAAAACCATAAAGTTTGAGTCAAATTTTTCAAAAATTTTCTTTTTGTCTTTGGGAATTATGATCTTGACTAATGATTTCTCTTATTTGGCTAACACTCTAATGATTATTTGTTTATGCTTGATCTCAGAACTGAAGCTTAGAAAGACTATGAGCCTTATCAACAATCCTGAAAGCCCTTATTCAATGGATATCTGATTGATCTAACGTTGTCTCAACCTTTATCAGGATTTTAACCGGACTTAATCTCTTACTTTGGGGTTGGAAATCAGTGGACTAGACTTCTTCTTCGGGTCATACAAGGCAATGCAATTTTTCAAAGTATGTCTCCCCTCTCTCTCTTCCCTTCAGTACTTTAGAAAAAAAAAGTTCAGAAAAAAAAAAAGAGGAGAATAAAAGATGAGATGATTTTGATCAGTTTAGAGAGGTAGGTAAATTACATGTGACCTCATTATTCTACTCTTGAGTCAAATGATCACACAAAGCTTGGAAGCGAGGGATAGGTAAATTACCGATGACCCTGGTATTCACTTACACCTTTGATTTAAAAAAAAAGGAAGAAAAAAATTTGGAAGTAAGAAAAGGGAGAGGAACGTAAGAAGAATGTTTTGGCCTGAAGAGAGTCCATATGCCACTGATCAATACACCCAAGGTAAGAATTCACCTTATTTGTGCTTTAATATTGACTAATGAGATGACAATGGAGATTTCAGAGACTCCAAAGGATTGTGGGATTTGAGTAAGAAATGTTGATGCTTATCATGGTTAAGTATAAGAAGTAAGTTCTTGAGTCAGGTAAATGAAGAGTGCAAATAAGAATCATCATGCAGTTGAGTGAGTTCCCTGTTTTCAAACTTCTTTCACATGTCTAAGCTTATGTTTTGCTTGAGGGCAAGCAAAGACTAAGTCTGGGGGAGTTGATATATCATGGTTTTTGTGGTTTTTAACCATGATATAAGGAGTCTTTTAGAGTCTTTTGATGTGTTTTCTATGATGTTTTGGAGTCTTTGCAGGTTTTCTAGGATTTTAGCATGGATGGAGCGAAATGGAGCAATTTGGATCGTTTTAGAGCATAAATCTTGAAGAATCAATTAGGACTCGGATCAAAACAAGGGCATCGATCGACACCACTTAGGAGCATCGGTCGACACCCTCTTCAGACGATGAAGAATCACAAATTTGGAAATTTTACAAAGTTGCCCAAAGTTTTCTATATTTGCAACACAAGTCCCTGACGTGTTTTAGGACATATAAATAGTATTTTTAGGTTTTACAAACCCTTAAGTTTTATTCTAGCAAGTTTTTATTTTCCTGCAACCCTGAGAGATTTTTGAGAGCTATTGAAGAGAGAGATATGCTTTGTAGAGAAGAATTTCTTGAACTCCCTTTTATTCTTTTAATATCTATTGCTTATTATTCAGAATTATGTTTTGTTCTTCATTGATCATGTTTGAGTAGATCTCTTGTTAGGTACAGGGTTTTTCATAGGGTTTTATGGTTTATTAGATCTGTTTATTTAGGATTCATTATCTTTCTAGATCTTCATCATAGGTTGTTCTTCACATTAATTCTTGATTGATCACCTAGAATTAATAACTTAGGAAAATAAATTGATATGAGAATATAATTGATTTTCCTGATAAAACTTTTTGATGAGCAAAATTATTTCTTGCAGAGAGATTTGATTTAATAATTTTGTGAACAATCTAAACCTGTTTTCAAAACTGATTTTAAACCTTGAATTTTACAAAGAGATTTGGATTTTCTGGTTTTAAATCTAGATAATATTTGCAGTGGGAACTGATTTATTTTACAAAAGTGTTTAAAGTTCTAGATCTGTTCTTAATTGCTTGAATCCTAATTAATTGACTGATTTAATATTTCATAATTTCCTGAGAAATTCCCTAGGTCTAGCTTTTTGATCTTCTGAATTTACAACAGCTTTTATTTAATATTTTGCATTGTTTAATTTAATTCAATTTAATCTGTTTAGCATAATTGAAAAACTCTATAATTTATTATGTTGACTTGAGTCCTTGTGGAATTTGACCCTTAAGTACTGCAGTGACCTCTTAATGTGAGATAGTAGCTCTAGGGTAAATTTGAGCATATCAGTGATCCTTCACGTAATCTGTATAATAAATAAATCATGGATTTTAAAAACTTATATAGTTGAATTTTGATTAGTTAAATTATTTTAAGTGATTTTATATAAATTTCAAGTTGAATAACATAGAATTTTAAAGAATTTTTTAAAATCATCAATTGAATAACAAGTGATTTTAAGAATACTTTAAAATCTTCTGAAATACCAATTTAATACCCCCTGTAACCCCACTACAAAATCAAATTTGACCCCCACAAAATCTATACTATTAATTGGGGAGTATAAAACTGAGATTATAAAAAAATAAAATCATATCATATATCCATGTTACCAAACAGATCCAATTGCTTATATAATTAAAAATAAAAAACACACACAAAATATGGTAAACAATAACTTATTGTCAAATCTAATATTTATGGAAACAATAATTACGAAATTAAATGGTAAACAATAACTGATTGTCAAATCTAATATTTATGGAAACAATAATTACGAAATTAATTATAAAAAAATTATCTGATATTTTTGGAAATGGTAATTATGAAATTAAATGGTAAACAATAACTGATTGTCGAAATCTAATATTTATGAAAACAATAATTACGAAATTAATTATAAATGGTTTAAAATAATTACTATAAAAGCAAAATAATTAAATTTGGAATTGTATATATAACATAAACATATCTATTTTGGTTCTACATTTTGAGATATTTATAGAAATCTAATTTAATATTTGAATATTTGAATATTTTTTAAATGTTAAATAATACTAACTACAAGGATAATTAATCCCTATAATTACTTAAACTATTTAATGCATTTAAATGAAACTATCCAATTACAAACACCTAATTTTAAAAATTCAAATTTATAAAAGGTAAATTTGTAACCATCAAAATCGGGCAATTAAATTTAAACATATATATGTAAACATATTTAATTTAGTTATATATTTTGAGATATTTACGGAAACAATATATTTAGGAAACTCTTGCTAATCTAATCACTATATAAGAGGTATCAAACTCTTCCATTTCATTCATTCACAAAAATGTTTTTCAGCATGAAAATTTTGAGTTTTTGATTCAAAACTTTTATTTTTTACATTGTTTTTAAGTGATTCAGATTTGGAACTCTTCAGAAACATGTGAAACATAAAAGTCAAGATTGTAAAACACTAAAACTTTTAAAATAATAATGCTGGTGAAATGATCAAAATTTCTAATCGATTTTCTCTTATCATTCTTTTTTATTTTATTTTTGTTTTTTATATGTTAGTACACATATACATTAACTATAATAGTGTATTGTTTTTCTGCTCTATGATTATATTGTTACACGTTGTCTATTAAAGTGAATTGAAAGGAAGGATTTTGAAGCATTTCTTACTTTAGAACGGAGTAAACCTATTAGGGAAAAGTCTACAAAGCAATAGACGGAGAAGCTTCACTTATGTGTTTTGCAGGACGGGTTTTCTACGGGTACAAAACCATTACAAAGTAGGCTTAACGAGATAGATTTGTCCAGCTAAATAATCTAGGTCATCCGATTTGAGAAGTTTTAATCCTTTTGGCGGATTTTATCTGGTTTGATAATTCACGAGACGAGATGGGACGGGTTTTTTTTGTTAGTTTTGGTTAAGGACGAGTTTTCTTTTAGTTCTGGCCTGGAACGGATTTTCTGTTAGTTTTGGTATGGACGAGACGAATTGATAGTCCACACGAAGAGAAGGGACGGGTTTAAACTTTAAATATATCACATTTCTCTTACTATTCTTTTAATGTGTCATTAATGATAATAAAAAAACAAATTAGATCATTTTTTCCCTATCCTGAATTAAAAACAAATCGACGAGTTCAGATTATGAATGTTAATAATATTCACAAAAAAATACGTTTACAACATAATCTAACACTTACATAATATATTGTAAACTTGATCGCAAACTTAATTTGAGTAATCAATCTCGTACGTATGTGCGGGTCCGAACCTAGTATTATTTTGAGAGATAACCACATAATTCGACTTTCAAAACTATAATTCCGACTTCACTTAATAGTTTACCACAAAATATATGTCAAATGGTTTCTTTAATTTTTGAATGAAAAACTATGTAACACTGGCCACAAACAAACAATAGTTACACACTTATAAGATATGAATAAGTCTATATAAAAAAACATTTGGATGGTAGCCTACAATGGTTCCCTGTTTTCCTTACAAAATTTCTATGTATTTTCTATAAGAAAAAATTGACCCCTATAAACATTGGTTCTGCCACTGATACCGGTCCGCATATTGCCTTCTTCGGCTTCAGACACATGTGGAAGACTAGTGTTGGGATTACCAAGTCGGTTATCCACTGATGAACAGTCCTCTAAGAGTCGTATACCCCATCCTTTGAATTCGAAATAGCCACTTATATGAATCTTCATATCCACGTGATCGTAGTAGTTACCTTTGTCTAGAGGGATACGACAGTCAAATATTAACAGATCAGTGGTACCCTTCCGAGTATCAAAGAATCTATATGGCTGACCAGAAGAATTAACGCTGTTCCCAAATATGCTTTTGAAGCAACTATCTACCTGGATGGATACTCGTTCTCCATCAAACGCAGTTACCACCGCACAAACCCTAAATCTGAAGAATGGTTGAGAGAGGTGTGTGGGAAGTAGAGGGATATTGGGGAGAGAGGTGGAGGAGGTTCCAGTCGTACGGTGAGTGAAATATGATGGCACTTCCTCCCCAGGCAATACCATGGACTTGAAAATAGTTGATTGTTGGTCAAGGACAGTTTCTGGATCCAAGTTGAAGCAGTCCCAGAAATTGAGATTAACTTTGGGGACACACGTACGAGGAAGAGAAGAGGAGGCCTCCTCCTGGGAGACTGTGCCACTTGGAAAGCCACTCAATTCAACGCTAGTCAACGTCCCACAATCTGAAAAGTTAGCTTCCTCAAGATGTTTCAGTTTAGAAATGGGTAAGGATACACATTTTAGCCTGCTGCAACGATTCATATTAAGCGTAGTGAGTTTAGAGAACTTCTCGATCTGCCAAGGAACCTCTTCAATCCCTGTTTCGTCTAGATGGAGCCTTAAGATGTTGGTTGAGATATCAGGAAAGCTCCTCAACCGTGAGCATCCACTGAATTCAAGGTTATCAAGAGATGCGAGGTTTATTCCAACCGTGGGCAGAGTCTCCAGATTTCTGCAGTTTCGTATGGTCAACATCTTAAGATGATTGAGATTCTTAAATGAGCAAGGAAGCTCCACCAAACTTGGGATATTCCAGAGCCACAACTTCGTCAAAGTGGGAGACAGCATCGCCAGGAAGGGCTTGAACCAAATAAACAATTTTTTAGAGATATGTTCAACAAAATCACCAATTATAGTATTATACTTTTTTACTTTTTACGGCTTAATTTTAGAAAATAGACCCTTAGAATTATAAAAGAATAACTAGATTTTAACCCGCGATATACCGCGGGACAATATTTTTGTAACTAAAAAAAAAAAATTTAAGTTGTATTTGTTTTTTTTGTTTAGTGTTTAACATGTGGTATATCGTAGGACAATTGTATTTTACATAATTGTAACTCAATATCTTATATAATAAGAGAAGGTTTTTCTCAACTTCTGCTTAGAACATGACACATGGCTTATTATATGACTGACACATGTCTTCTCTTAGTTTTAAAGGCCATTGTTTTTAAGTTTTCATATTAGGCTTGATAAAATAAGACCAATTACAAGCCCAACAAATATAATTGACAGTCCTTACACCCATCAGGAGTATACGAACCAAACGATGTCGAATTCACCTGTACTCACCTTCTCACAACCATTGTTCCCAGCAGCTACCACCTCCGATGTACCTTCACAGATCTCATAATCATTAAGTTTCTTTGGTTTAATTCTCCTACTCCACCTCCAAATTCTAAATCATTTCCGGTTTAATGTCTGTGTCAAGATCCCAAACACCTATTTGAAGTTCCAAACAGTATGTAACATTAATCCTGTCCAAAATCGTTTTCAAATTGTTTGGAATCAAATTTAAATTTTTTTAAAAAGGGGTTTAGATCTGCACTACCAATTAGAATCATATTAACCATTATTATGATTACATTATTTGTATTACTTATTACAATCTTTAAGGTAATTAAAGACAGTATGTAACATTAATCTTGTCCAAAATCGTTTTCAAATTGTTTGGAATTGATGTCAAAAAAAAAAAAAATTGTTTGGATAAGAGAAGGTTTTTCTCAACTTCTGCTTAGAACATGACACCTGACTTATTATATGACTGACACATGTCTTCTCTTAGTTTTAAAGGCCATTGTTTTTAAGTTTTCATATTAGGCTTGACAAAATAAGACCAATTACAAGCCCAACAAATATAATTGACAGCCCTTACACCCATCAGGAGTATACGAACCAAACGATGTCGAATTCACCTGTACTCACCTTCTCACAACCATTGTTCCCAGCAGCTACCACCTCCGATGTACCTTCACAGATCTCATAATCATTGAGTTTCTTTGGTTTAATTCTCCTACCTACTCCACCTCCAAATTCTAAATCATTTCCGGTTTAATGTCTGTGTCAAGATCCCGAACACCTATTTGAAGTTCCGAACAGTATGTAACATTAATCCTGTCCAAAATCGTTTTCAAATTGTTTGGAATCAAATTTAAATTTTTTTAAAAAGGGGTTTAGATCTGCACTACCAATTAGAATCATATTAACCATTATTATGATTACATTATTTGTATTACTTATTACAATCTTTAAGGTAATTAAAGACAGTATGTAACATTAATCTTGTCCAAAATCGTTTTTCAAATTGTTTGGAATTGATGTCAAAAAAAAAAATTTGTTTGGAATCAAATTCAAATTTTTTTTAAAAGGGGTTTAGATCTGCACTACCAATTAGAATCATATGAGCCATTATTATGATTACGTTATTAGTATTACTCATTACAATCTTTAAGGTAATTAAAGAATTCCATTGAAGTATATCCTTCATTTTCATCTTTACGTTTACCACCAAATTATAATGTAATGAAACTAATACCAAACACCTATGATTTCATGGTCATTAACATTTCATTCCAATCTCTGATTACTCTCCCTCAACCATTGCATTAAGTTTTCTTTTTAAATAACAACCTTTGACGACACTAACCTTCTCTCTCTTACAGCATGGGTAAAACTAAAACAATACCGCCCTACTCTACCCTTTCTTCAACCTCCAACGAAACACACAACACTGGTATCAATAGGATTGTTGTTCGGGTCATCCATATTTGGGAAGTTCGAGACTTTCGAAGAAACAATATCTTATTTATTGTTCCTGATGAAAATGTCTCCTTCCTGATGAAAATGTATATTATCTCTATTATTGTTCCTCTTGACCCTTGATTTACCTCCATTTTAACATATTCATTTCGCCTTTGTTTTAGGATTGTGCTATACAAGCTTCAGTCCTTCCTAATCGTGTGCCTAAGTTTCAAGATCAATTGGTTAAAGGCCAATTGTACATCATCAACGATTTGATGTTGTCGCATCCTCCAACCGTTATCGTCGCAACAAACATAAGTGGAGAATTGTTTTCACAGAGAAAACGTCTTTGGAGACTGTTAAAAAACAACAATGCTCTATTGGTTTTGATTATTTTAGGTTCTCTACTTTTTCAGACTTGCTTAGACAAGGGTGAGGAGCTTCCAGGTAACAACCTATTTTGCACTGTTCGTATTTCTGGTATCGTAGCTTCCACTTTGTTCTTTAGTATATGATTTATATCTACATTTACCCACTCACCAGATGTTGTTGGCAAAATATCCTCATCTCGAACATCTGAAAACAAAAATCAAAACCACCCTTCGAAGACAACTTTCAATTTAACACTGACTTGCATTTTAGAAAGGTTAGCTTACATTTATATCAAAATATCAGTTTCAATGTTTAGTCACAAATTTATATTCCAATCTCTTATTTCTCTTCATCTAAAATTCTATATTGTCCCATAAATTTTAAACGGCCAAATTCTGGTACTATAATGGCTGACTGGCTGGTTTCTTAATATGTATATTTCATGTGTCTGTATTCTTACTCAAAATATTGTTATGATTCGAGGAAAGTTCTAATGTCTCTAAAGCATTTTTTCTTTACATCACGTAAATGATTTGCTTATTGCACAATTTATTTTTAAATCCCATTATCGCCTTTAAAATCCCAATAAATTAGCTTACATTTATATCAAAAAATCAAATTCAATGTATAGTCATAAATTTATATTCCAATCTCTTATTTCTCTTTATATAAAATTCTAAATTATCCTAATTTTAAACGGCCAAATTCTGCTACTATAATGGTTGACTGGCTGGTTCCTTAATATGTATATTTCATGTGATTTTATTCTATTTCGTACTCAAATTATTGTTATGATTCGAGGAAAGTTCTAATGTCTCTGAAGCATTTTTCCTTTAGATCACGTAAATGATTTTCTCATTGCACAATTCATTTTTAAATGAAAATGGAGGATTTAAGATCTCAGACAAGGAACTGAAGTTTATGCAAAAACGTAAAATAGTAGTCTGGACTGGTGGTTAGGTGGAGGAGAAAACCTTTACGGAATGACCAAACAATCAAATAAAAAATTTAGTTACTCTTATTTTCTCCTTTAAGCTTTTTTCCTATTGCCATATTGAGTAAGCTATAATAACATTTTCTGTTTTATCTCAACGAGTTTAAAAGGTTAATTACGGTATGGAGACATCATGAGCCTACGTGCATGTACACTACGACGTATCCATAAAGTCAAAACAATGTAACTTAGCCTAAGATATATATCACACAACGGTATAATTTTGTTAGAAAATGATTTTTTTGAGTTTAAAATTTAATTATACATTCTTTTATTTATATATTATTCTAACTTGGATATTTGTTAAAATTACTATGGATAGGGAGACCTAAAGCTTAAAATAGATGATCAGATCTCTATTATATATATGTCAAAGGAAGACATTAGAGAAACAATGTTAGACGAGGTGATTTATAATTGATTTTAGTTAACTTGTGATATGGGACTTAAATTTCAACTTTCACTTATGTCTTTACGTAACAACTAAATAAAGATGATGAGGATTTGCCTTAAACAATGTCAAAATGAATAAAATCACCAAAATGTAATCTTTATTTTATTTTGTTTTTGTTTTTGTTTTTGGTTTAATCACCAAAATGTAATCTTTTTTGCAGCTTTCTCCGAGTATGAAAGAAATAGAGAAACTTGAATTTTCATATTTGTTAAGCCCCGGAATACACGAGAAGGTGAGATGTCAGATCAGTCGCAAAACACGCTCTCCTAATCACGTTCTTCACCAGCCACCAAATTCCATTCTTCACGATTCACAAACCCAAGGAAAAACCGTCATCCATAGCCGATCTAACGGCCCCAATAAGTTATGAGGATTTACACCCTTCATGAATGGAATCGAGCAATCCGACGATCCAGAAGCTCCGTCCACTACTCGGCTTTGCCTCCTTAAACCATAAGGAGATCTATGAGGTTCTACAAAAAGAAGAGAAAACTAAAGAAATAACCACCAAAGCTATGATACACTCGCACTTAGGTGAGAAATATAACCAGACTTAGCCGGAGACAAAAAGCCGACGATAAGTTTCGTCGGAAAATGATAACGAAAGGTTTCTCTCTCTGAAAGATTTGAGAGAGAAAAGAGAGAGAAAGCATTCCAAAGAGGGGTGTAGTTTAATTACTTAAGATACATGTAAATCACTTTTATCAATAAAAAAAACCAATTAAGAAAGATGAAAATCTAACAGTAAAAAAAATTGCCAATAGAACAAATATGAAGATAAGCCCGTGCGTAGCACGGGACAATTCCTAGTAATTAATTATATCTAACATTTTGATATTAATGAACTTAACAAAATAATGTGATGATTTACCCGTGTTATATTACCAAGTTAATATATATTTTTAATTATTTAAATATTCACCTAAATCCGTCCCGTTATATCATCTCGTCATGTGATTTTATAAAATTTTAGAACAGAAGTGGAAACTTCCATGGATGTTTCTAAAAAAAAGTATTTTGAAAAGTTATTAAAAGCTTACGATTATATTTTTAAAGTTTGTGATTCCATCTTTAAAGTTTAATGTCACAAATAAATAAAAACATGAAATTATGTATTGATTACTTATATAAAAACTCAAACTAATTTTATAATTTAGAAATTTTGCATACTAATCGTTTTAGTTTTCTAGTTTTTTTTTTTAAAACTATAATCTATATATAATAGCAAACCCACTTTTTTGTGTCAACTTTTAATCTAACGGATGAGATTAGTTCCAGTTTTAATCCAACAGTTTAAAATTATTAATTGTGTCTTTTCGTCGCACCCCCATCTTTCAAAAGTCACACCTCTTAGTCTTTGCATCTCTTTGTTGTACCTCCTGGTTTCAAAAATCACATCCATTAATTTTTACACCTTTTAAATCACACCTCTTAGTCTTTGCATTTCTTTGTTGTACCTCTTGGTTTCAAAAATCACATCCATTAATTTTTACACCTTTTAAATCACACCTCTTAGTCTTTGCATTTCTTTGTTGTACCTATTGGTTTAAAAAATCACATCCATTAATTTTTACACCTTTTAAATCACACCTCCTTAGTCTGTGCATCTCTTTGTTGTACCTCCTGATTTCAAAAATCACATCCATTAATTTTTACACATTTTAATTTCACACCTCTATGTGTTACACCTTTTTGTTGTACCTCTATGTTTCACATCTATTAATTTTTACACCTTTACATTTCACACCTCTATGTCTTACACCTCTTTGTTATTATATATAAACTTTTCTAGACTACATAAACAAGTTTCGAAAAATTGTTTCTGAGTACTAAAGAATTGTACTATTGAAGTATTTTTTAAACTTTCAAGCATCAATCTCTAATTCAAGGTAATTTAATATTTTTGCTGCGAATGACCTGTAGTGTTTCTCGGTTAGATTATTATTACTGTTAGTCGACACTATTAAGTTCATACATTAATCTTAGTTTTGTTAACTTTTAGTCTCTTCATAATTTTTAGCCTTTCCGGTTTTCATGTTTTTGCATGGCTAATGTTATTAAGTACGTGTGCCATATTTTTTGCATGGCTAATGTTTTTGATTCTCAATGTGCAGATTTTATTTTTTGACTTTCTTGAAAAACCAAAACCAAGATACGAGAGGCATGATGATATGCAGTGATGTTAGAGCTACGGATAAGCCAATTTTTTTTAACAAACATGGTATAATTATAATTTTATATATGTTCTTATTTTAACCTATTTATTTTTCTAACAAACATGGTATAAATGTTAATTTTTTTTTCCATTAGATGTTCATGATCCAGGTTAGTTTACATTTTTTGTAAATAAAGTTTTTAAAAATTTTAGTTGAATTATAATTTATTATACTTTCTGGGTATCAAACATTTTGATAATATATAGAAATATTACAAATGAGCATGGAAATAGAGAGTGCCGAAGAAAAAGCCAGACATACTTGTGACAACACAAAATCAAATTCTAGAAAGCGTAAGCACGACCAAATGACAAGTCAAGTTAGAAAGAAAAGATCTACTAAAGGTAACTTATTTAGTCTTTGATGACTTTCTAATCTGTATATACAATTTTTTAAAAACATAATGTATAACAGTCACTTTTAGAGTGATCTGGAATCTGCCAAAAAAAAAGAAAATGCAAGAAATTTATAAAATTAGTGTTTAACCTAAAGAAGAGAACATCAAAAGGTGAGATATTATTATCACCTGTTTCACCACATCGACTTCGTTTTCGCTGTCGTTTATTGAAGATCATGATGGTACCGATTCATAGACATAAGTGGGAAATCAAATAGAGGGGGATGCAGCCTGGATGGAGAGCAGCCGACACGGTGGAATGGGATGGATTGGGAGAGACCAACATAAAATCCTCTGTTCTATATTTTATTAATTTTCTGAACTTTTGTAGTTTAATTGAATTGCTTTGATTGAATAGCTGATGAGTGTACAAGTTTTTGTCTATATACATTCTAGGTCTGTTACGTCTTGATTTTTTTCTTTTCCAAAGAGGAATATGTGATTTGAAGCAAATATTACAAATCCATGTATCAAATGTGTTAGTAGGAAATAAGGTAATCAAGATTAACACATTAAAAGGGAGGAAAGAAGGGGGTCTTTTGAGGGAAAACGTGAGACCAACATGCATGTAACTGTGGAAAGCATTATAGCCAAATATATATCTCTAAAAGTTGTAGTTGAAGAATGTGAGTTACTCTATACTAACCAATTAGGTTTGATTGGTTGGTCATATAAAACTCGGTTTTGTACATATCTAAAAGTGAGAGAAAAAAATATCCACAAGCATAAGTGAAATTTTATATATGGTTAAAAGTAATGTTCATAGTAAATCATTTGTATACAAACTCCACTTGCTTACAGCATCGGAATATTGATTGTGATTTGTGAATCAGTAATCTATGGAAAGAGAAATCGCGTATCAAAGTGAAGGGGAAACGAAACTCAATCCAGCCATCTACTCCGATCCCAATCTTCGACAAGTGGCATTTAGTATTTTCTCGATATAGTAAATAAACCAAGAGAGAAGCAGCCTCGTATGTATTTCGATTGATAATGATCAACAACAAAGACAATTTCTAATAGCGAATTAAGAAAGGATACCAATATATAGCACCATATGGTCGGAGACAAACATAAGTGAAATTTTGTATATGGTTAAAAGTAATGTTCATAGTAAATCAAGCTCTAAAAAAGGCTCACTTTTGTGTGTGACAACATAAAATATAATAACATTGAAATGAATATTTGGTTATTTAATTAGCAGAAAGCAATATCAAGAAGTGAAAATGATCAAATTGATTGAGAAAAGAAAGAATTTAGGATGAATTACAAATGTTAAATTTCAATTTAGGATTTTACCTCCCCGTGCGGCAACGCACGGGTCGCTTTCCTAGTTAGAATAATGACAAAGGCAACACACTAACACTAACTTCAAGCATTCGACCAAATATTAACCATTTTGGAGTTATTGGATTACAAATTTGATTAGTTTAGTTAATTAGCCCGTTAATTAGGATTTATAAATGAAATATGAAAAAGTCCATTGCGTATGTCGGCATTTCTACATCACGAACACGAAGCTTCGTTTCTCGATGGAATCTTTCCATAGCTTTTCTCGTCTTCTTATCTCTCTCTTCAGAAAATAAATTGATAAATTTTCAAGTATTTATTTACTTTGTAATTGCTGTGTTTTCTTACCCGGCTCGATTTTAATTCGTCAGCCTTGTAATCGCTGATACGAAAAAAAAGACAAAGTTGTTGAATTGAATAAACTACCAGGGTGGAGAATATACAGTCGTCTCTTAGAGACTTTAGTTTGGTAATTAGACTCAACTCAAGTAATAATGCTGCCATGTAAGGAAAAATATAAAATTGTAAGAAGAAGAGAAAATAATATTAAATGATCCAAATATAGTGAATTTTCTTTGGTTTATGTTCTTTTAGGTCGATGGTAAAAGGAGTCAATTCAAAGTATAAACAAAAGACTTTGAAGTGTTAAGTATACATTAAAGAGTATAGTTATCTCCTTTTTAGTTGGTAAAGTAAAGATGCTCCATATAAAGGTTATGTGAGCATTGTAAGCATAATCTTAAATACTGCTAAAACAATGTACATGGCATGATTTCATGAATGTTATATTAATAGTTTTTTTTCATTTGGCTTTGTTTGATTTACATATTATCATTGTTTCTGGTTACAAAATTCTAAGTACTAATATAACATAGACGCATAAGATACAAAGAAAGAATAATAACACACGTATCACCGTATGACGACGTCTTGGTTGGCTTGAATTGTCTAATTGCATAAATCAACAGATAATTTCCAATGGGTTTTTATTCTTTTATCCTTCTCGGGTTATCAGCTTTCCAAACGATTAAGATATTCCTATCACTGCAACATCAATCTTTATACCTGTGAAAATATATGTTTTAAAAAGAATAATCATACTATATACTCATCTTACCAAATGGCTATGTTGTCTTGTAGGATAATCACATCTCTAGGAATGCATCATTGCTATATTTGATGAATTAAGGAGAACGGAGGGAATGAGGCGTAAGTGCTTGATGAGGTGAAAAGGTGAGACCGAAAAGAGATATTTATAGAGAAATTAGGTGTCTACGGTTAACGTGGAGTCAATTTGGAAAAATCTTGGGGAGCAAGTGGAATATTAAGATATGAAAACCAAAAATGGATTCTTAGCTCAATCACAATGAATGTGTCAATAGATAAAGGAAAGATTACGATTATTGTGAATTAATAGTAATAAAGATTACAATAAAGTTGTTACCAAAAAAAATGACTACAATAAAGATTATTGTCGATTTACCATATTTAAGTTTTTACTTTTTGTGCAACTTTTTAGGGATTAAAATTGTAAATAAAATTTTAAATAAGCAAAACTATAAGGGTAGAACCCAAAATGTACTTCAAAAATGTATATATAGATATACAACTAATTATTTTGTTAAATTACATGAAATAAGTCATTTAATAGTTAAATTACATGAAAATAGACTCCTTTTTTTTTCTTTGGTAGTTTGCTTATTAGAGTTAGCAACAATGGTTTTTTTACTTACTAATTTATTTTATGAAAGTGTTTAGAACTATGTACATACCTTCGTTCCTCTACATTGTTTCCCATCAGTCTCTTCTTGTGATATACAAAATGTAGCGAGATTCTCAAGATGTGGATCAGAAGGGAATTCTTCAATGTTTGTTCCCTCTAGATCGAGAACTGAGATGTTGGTTGAGAATTCGGGAAAGAAAAGTCCTCAACTCAGAGCAATCTTCGAAGTTGAGGTAGTCGAGAGACTTGAGGTTGAAACCGGTCGGGAGAATTTCCAGACTTTTGCACCATCTCATATCCAATTTCAACAGTTTATTCAGATTCCGTATAGAGGAAGGAAGCTCCACCAAACTCTTGCAATACCCAAGACTAAGTGTTTTGAGATTAGTAGCCATCGAAAGATTTGGAATTTCTTCCAGGTTTGATGATCCCGTCATATCCATTTTCTTTAGAGATGTAAGTGACTGTATACAACAAAAATTAAATACAGAGCTTAGAAGAAATTACACATTACTCAACTGCATGTCTAAAAAATACTGATATAAGTACTGTATTATTTTCATACCTCATTAATAATAACATAAAAAAATTATGATCAAAATACTTACCACAACTCCTTCCCACAGCTTATGTAGCTTGCTATTCGGCATTTCGAGCTTGACAAGGTTATCAGGACGGAAATTAGAAGGCATACATCTCATTGGAAAATTGGGCCAACACAATAGTTTGAGTGTAGGGGGCAAATAGTCGAAACTTTCAGGTAAGTGCACTCTGCCTTTTCGCAATATTTTGCCTTGATTAAGACAGCTCTTCCAAACAATTTCTAAGAAACGGAGATTAGGCATCCCTTTGAAGGCACTCTCATGCACATGCAACTCATCGATCTCACTTATATCCAATGATATACCTAAAACCTTTTGAGTACCCTGGAAAATATAAGAGACAAATCCATACAATTCATCGTTTATGATTAGATGGCATTCCCTTAATTAACCTCATATATATTGAGTTAGGAAAGGAGCACAAATAATAAAAAGAACTTACAGTGCCTGCATTGAGTACATCGCATATATCTTTTGAATCCACCAAAAATTCCCGTTTTCCAGGCTCGTCAATGGATTGGCTCTACTATAATTTTCCATACACTTACAATGCGCGGACAATCCATTGACGAGCCTGGAAAACGGGAATTTATGATAGGAAGTTTCTTTGTAAATGCAACTTCATGTTGCAGTCATCTGGATTGGCTCTACTATAATTTTCCATACACTTAGATACGAAAGCCCTATCTATGAAAATGCTACCTTGGAACCAACGAGAAATTCGGTTAAACAGAGCTCTTGTGATGGTAGTCTTACCAATACCCGAGGAACCCAATATACCAACCATTCTCACTTCTTGAGAGTTTAGTTGCAACAATATCATCATCTCTTTTATATGACCTCCAATGCCAACTGTTCTTTGTTACTGTTTTAACAGCTTCTTGTCTCTTATCTTAAACTTTCTTAACATTCATTATATACCTTACAACATATTTATAGTTAGGTTAAGCTTTTAACCTATAGTTTCATTAGCTAACAACTACCCATTAACATATGGGCTTGACTAACCAAAACAGGCCCAACACCTTAACCCTTCTTACAATCGTGACTTCTCTCCTTCTCTTCTTCTTACAAACACCGCTCTTCTTCTTCAATTTCTCTGTTGATACCAATTTGTGGATTAATCAAAGATTGATCTCCAACACTCCCTCTTAATTCTTTCGATTAATCCTCAAATTCGGCAGTAGGTTTTTTTTTTTTTTCCTTCTTTCTCCTTTTCTGTTTTCCTCTGATTGCTCCCATTGATTTTATGTGCCACAACAATACCCTTTTTCAGAACATCTGCATAGCTCATCGGTTGGTTTCCTTGCTCCCTCGTCGACTGACTCTTCACCATCTTTTCAGGTTTGATCTGACTCTCCACTTTCTCGGATATGGCTCTTGGCTTGACTCCTCTTTTATTCTCATCAATCTTAACTAAAGGTTGATGATTCTCCTTGTTCTGCAGAATCTCTTGCGAGTGATTCAAGCCATCAATCTCCTCCCTCCCAGATAAGTTTTCTTTCTTCCTCATTGTTTCATTTCTCAACTGTACTGCTGTCTCTTTTAATTTCGTCATTTTACTTGTACATGCTCCAGTCTCATCTACCTTTTGTTTTTCTTTGATTTTGATTACCTGAATCTTCTCCTTTGTGTGAAGGTTTGCTTCCTCTTGAGGCTCTTGTGTGTGTTCTCTCTCAAGAGCTCCTCTTTGGCTTGGATTTTGCACTACTCCAAGCTTGGATCAGAGATACTCAAACCGTTTTGTCTCGAGAGGCCTGGTAAGAATGTCTGCCGTCTGTTCTTCCCCACTGCAATGTCTTAAACTGATTATTCCATCTCTGTTTGCTTCTCAAACAACATGGTACTTTATTTGAATGTGTTTGGTTCTCTTGTGGTGTACAGGATTCTTCCCAATGGCAATTGATGATGTGTTATTGCAGTAGATCGGAACTGCTTTGGTGGTGTCGACTCTCATTTCTCCCAGCAGTCTCTTCAACCAAACCGCATGATTTGTGGCCTAACACAACGCCATATACTCTGCTTCTGCTGTAGATTGTGCAATGGTGTCTTGCTTTTGTGTCTGCCAAGTAAACACAGCACTTCCCAAGGTAAAACACAAACCCGTAGTACTGCGCATATCTTCTTTGCAACCTCCCAAATCAGAATCAGAGAATCCAATCAACTCTACTTGACTGGTCTCATGAAAAGTCAATCCATAATCTATAGTGCCTTGAATATATCTTAACACCTGTTTTGCTTCTTGTAGGTTTTGTTCAGTAGGCTGAGACAAACTCGTAGACAGGTAAGATGCAGCAAAAGCAAGATCAGGGCGAGTTGCTGCAAGATACAATAGTCCTCCGATCATGCTTCGATATAGTCTTGCATTTGGAAGAAGCTCACTTTCACCTTGATCCTTTCCATTTGGCTTTAGAGGTGTGCTCACAGGGTTGCAGCTTCTCATTCCAAATTTTTCTAACAACTGTTGAGCATACTTCCGTTGACTTAGAAACACTCCCTCTTCAGTGTAAGTAATCTCAAACCCAAGAAAGTACTTGAGTTTTCCCAGGTCAGTCATTTCAAACGTTTTCTTCAGATTCTCCTTGAACTGTTTGATCATTTTCTCATTGCTCCCTGTAATGATAAGATCATCAACATACAAACTGATGATCATAATTTCACCTTCGCATTCTAGTGTGTACATTGCTGCATCACAGTCACTTCTCTTGCATCCTTGTGACATAAAGTAAGAGTCAATCTTACTATACCATGCTCTAGGTGCCTGTTTTAATCCATATAAGGCCTTCTTTAGCTTGTAAACTATGTTCTCTGCTCCCTCAATCTCAAACCCTAATGGTTGTTCAACATAAACTTCTTCTGTGATTTCCCCATTCAAGAATGCTGACTTTACATCCATTTGGTGCAGGTTCCACTTATGTTGGGCGGCTAAAGCAATTATAGTTCTGATTGTGTCGTGTCTGGATACTGGAGCAAACGTTTCACCATAATCCTCTCCATAGGTTTGTGTAAACCCTCTTGCCACCAGTCTTGCTTTTAGCTTTTGAATCTCGCCACATTCGTTTGTTTTCACCTTATATATCCATTTGACTGAGATCACTTTCTTGCCTTCAGGCTTCCTTACAAGCTCCCATGTCTCATTCTTGTTGATGATGTAGATTTCATCATCCATAGCAATCCTCCATTCCTTGCTATTTATAGCTTCTTCAAATGTAGAAGGTTCCTCCCATGTAAGGTAACATGCTTCCGCAACATGATTCAAGTCTTCCCCTTGTTCCTCTGTATCATGATACACATCATCTAGTCTTCTGACTTTGTGAACGACACGAAAAGAGCTCCCACGCTCAGTTTCTCCTCCACTTAATTGAAAAGGTATGGGACTTATACCTTGTCTTTCATCTCCGATATTCGTTCTAGTTTATGGACTAGTTTCATTTCTTCTTGGTATTTCCACATCCGTTTTCTGAGATGGGCTAGCCTTGTTTGGAGAGTTCTCATTTCTCTCTACTTCTTCTTCTTGAGTTTGCCAATTCCAACTCTTGTGTTCTTCAAACACTACATCTCTTGAAACTTATATCCTTTTTGTACTTAGGACATACACTCTATAACCCTTACTTATGGTGCTATATCCCATAAACACTGCCTTCTCTGATCTGTCATCCAGTTTTCTTTTTCTAGGTGCAGGTATCCACACATGATAAACACAGCCAAAAACCTTAAGATGACCAACAGAGGGTTTGTGACCACTCCAGGCCTCAAGCGGTGTTTTCTGGTTTAAAGCCTTGGTGGGGAGTCTGTTTTGAAGGTAAGTTGCTGTAAATATAGCTTCAGCCCAGAACACATCTGGCATTCCTTTGTCTTTTAACATGCTTCTTGCCATGCCCAACAGAGTCCTGTTTCTTCTTCAGCAACTCCATTTTGTTGTGGTGAGTAGGCCACAGTGAACTGCCTTTCTATGCCATTTGCCTCTAAGTAACTTGAAAATTGCTCTGACTTGAATTCACTTCCTCTATCTGACCTGATTTTCTTTATTCTTTTGCCAGTTTGAGTTTCCACCATACTCTTGAACTTCTTGAAGGTTGCAAATGTATCTGACTTCAGCCTCAGAAAGTACACCCATAACATATGTGAGAAATCATCTGTAAAGGTAAGTATATACACACTTCCATTACAAGATGGAGTTTGCATTGGTCCACATATGTCTGTGTGAATTAAATCTAGCACTTCTCTGCTCTTATTTTCTGAGATCCTAGGAAATTCTTCTCTGCATTGTTTCCCTTTCACACATGCTTCACATACTTCCTAAATTACTTTGAAGTTTGGTAGGCCTTTGACCATCTGATTTGCCTGCAGGTTTTGTAAGTTGTGGAAACCAGAATGTCCGAGTCTTTTATGCCAAAGTTCAGACAAATTCTCCTTAGTGGCCACCCTTACACTCTCCTCAGCTAACTGCATTCGTAACAAGTAAGCATTTTTTATCCTCTCTACTTCTGCAATCTTTTCCCTTCCTTGATTGTATATTGTACATTTGTTGTCTTCAAACACGACTTTATAACCATTTCTTGTCATCTGTGGAACACTTAGAAGATTTTTGTCTATCTCAGGGACAAGTAGAACATCCTTAATAGCTCTTACTCCCTTCTTTGTCATCACTTCTATGTCTCCCTTCCCTGTAGTCATTATTCTTTCTCCATTTCCAATCCTGATAGGAACTTGAACCGCTTTGTCTATTTTTGTAAATAGTCTTTCTTCCTTGGTCATATGGTTTGTGGCACCACTGTCTATTAACCAGATTTCATCACTGTTTGTATGAGCCATCACTTGTGTTGCGCTAAACAAACCAGTCCCCTCTTCTAGTTCTGGTTGTTTTAGCCTTTTTTTTACATTCTCTTACTATGTGACCATATTCTCCGCATGCAAAACAACTCTTCCTTGGTCTAAATTGCTTGTTAAAGAACTGGGATTCATAGTTTTGAGAAAGGTAGCACTCACCTTCATTGTGGTTGTTCTTCTTACAGATCTTGCACTGTCTTCTCACGCTCTTCATTTGCATTGACATTTGTTCCATGAAACTTGCAGGATTACGTTCATCGGAATCAACCGAGCTCTGATACCATGTTCTTTGTTATTGTTTTAACAGCCTCTTGTCTCTTATCTTAAACTTTCTTAACATTCATTATACACCTTACAACATATTTATAGTTAGGTTAAGCTTTTAACCTATAGTTTCATTAGCTAATAACTACCCATTAGCATATGGACTTGACTAACCAAAACAGGCCCAACACCTTAACCCTTCTTCTTCTTCTTCTTCTTCTTACAATCGTGACTTCTCTCCTTCTCTTCTTCTTACAAACACATCGACGCTCTTCTTCTTCAATTTCTCTGTTGATACCAATTTGTGGATTAATCAAAGATTGATCTCCAACACCAACAAGGTCCTCAGAATCCTCCCATGTAGTTGAAAGCAGTTTACGCAAAACATCATTGGCTATTTCTTCAATCATTTTTGCTTCGTCATCCCTAATAAGGTGAAAGATAACAATTTTATTTCAGGATGTATCCAATTATATTTCAATATGTATCTAATTAAGCACATAATAATGAATTATAAAAAAAAAATCATACCATTTCGTAGAATGAAATCCAAGCATACTAGCAACATCAGTCAACGCTTTCTTCCATAGATTTTTCACTTCCTCTGTATGTCTCTCGCAAGTTTTCTCAAAGGCCTCTCCAAATTCACCGATTTGATGCCTCACATGGGAAGGATCCAAACAGTAGAAAACTGGTATGACTATTTTATCTTTGCAGTTCACAATCTCCAACAGCTCGTTAAGACACCAGCTTGAAGAAGCGTAGTTTTTGGAGAAAAGGACCACAGCGATCCTTGAATTATTGATGGCTTGTAAAAGATCGGGCCAGAGAGAGTGACTTCTCTCCATCTCATTGTCTTTGAAAGCAGTGATCAGTTTGCGATCGAGCTCTTTGAGAAAGTGGCTACGGAAAGCAAAGCGGACGTCTTCCCCTCTGAAGCTTAAGAAAACATCATATAGCCAAGTATTACGAGAAGAAGATGAAGAAGCCATAGAGACAGGGAGTAAGAGGAGGAGGAAACTAATAACAAAGACTTTGGAGTTTGAGACTGTAAGAAGGAAATTAGAGGAGAAGTAGTGAGGCGTCACGCTTTTCTTGGTGATTTATATAAAGAGTAAAGATATCGCAGAGTGGTGAATAGCAATTTCACCATTGTTTCTCGGACATTTCTCTTGCCAACATGACTTTTAGGGCTTGACTGGTTCTCCCGCTAGCTCCCGCAAACGCTGCGTTTGCGTTTGCGGGCGGTTGCTAGCGGTTGGGGCCAATCACACAAAACGCTCCCAATTGCTTTCAGTTGCTTCCAATCGCTCCCAACCATTGAATTCCAAAAGCTAGTTCCCGCAAGCGTTTGCGGTTGCGGGCGATTGCGGTTGGAATATTTTTTAATAAAAAAAAAAAAAAAGAAAAAAAAAAAAACCAACGATAAATTTTTTTCTATCTTCTATATATGTTTATCACCTTCTCAACCCTAACCAAGCCGTAACCCTAGTCTCTCAAACCTCCAAGTTATGGCGTCAACCCAAGGTGATGAAAATCAAGATGGAAACGTAAGTATTGAATCTCTTTTATCATTCATTATATGTTATATATGTGTAACTCTTTCTATTTTTTTCATAGCATCATCTTTTTCATTCTATATATTGTTTTGAGTTTGGTGATTGAATATATGTCTCAACTTGTTTTCTCGAATAGAAAATTACCTGGTCAGACGAGATGACTCAATTGTTGTTAGATTTGATAACGCTAGAGAAACAAGCTGGAAATTCCAGAGGCAAAAGTTTGAGTGAGAAAGGAAAAGAAAACGTTCTTACAGAATTTAGAAAGGAATTTCCACTAAACTTGAAATGGAACAAAATTAAGAATAGACTTGATACTTTAAAGAGGCAATATGAACTGTATCGTAAAATCACGTTTGGAGCAACTGGACTCGGAGTTAATCCAAGGACAGGAAGTCTTGATGCCCCTGATCATTGGTGGAAAGATAAAATTAAGGTATGTAACCACATATTTGTGTAATTATTAATTTCTTGTTTTGTATTTTCATTGATTGGAATTTTGTTTTTGGTTTATAAGGCTTATCCTGAAGCTTCGAGACTCCGGTCGCACCCACTGCGGTTTATACCGCTTCTTCATGTGGTCTTCCGAGATGAAACGGTTGTGGTGGAGGAGTCATGGCAACCAAGACGTGGTGTAAATCGTCATGCTCCATTAGTTGACGTAAGTGAGACTGAACGTACAAACGAAGAAGACGAGAGAGAAGATATGATGCGTGAGAACGAACCTCATCATATGGAAACAGAAGACCCAGATTGGATGTCACAAATTCCGAGGGAAAACTCTGCAAATCCAAATTCCGAGGCGGAACCATCATTTGCATCCAAAGAGACATCTTCTACGCACACTCAGGAGAAAAGAAGTCGAAACCGAAAGCGTAAACAAAATCCAGTAGACTCGACGCTCGACCGTATTGCTACTACTATGGAAGACCGAAATGATATTCTGGAGCAAATGACAAATGCAAAGTCAAAATCTCAGTCAACAAATTCAACTGAAGAACGAATGGCTCTTGTTGTGAAACATGTGAGGGCAGTACCGGATCTGGTTCCGATGTCGGAGCTTTATTGGGCATCTCTTGATCTTATTGCAACAAATGATGTTGTGCGCGGTTTATTTCTTGCTCTCCCAGATGACGAGAAACTACCTTTTCTAAAGAGACAAACCAAGGAGTCTCGTAATGATTTTGCTTGATGATTAGCTTTGGTTTTGTTGAGTTAATCTTTCATGGAATTTTTATTTCTTGTTTGCATTTTGTTTACGACATTGAGGATTGTCTTTGGTTTTGATTTGACTTCAGTTTTTGTTGGCCTTTACAATATAATATTTTCTATTCATTTATTATGCATGCGGATGCTTTTTAAGAGTCAAAATGTAACAAGAATTTAATTTGTTACAGGAAGGAAGTGACATGGAGTTGAACACAGTCAGAGAAATAATAGAAGCAGATGACCAAGTTATTGAAGCAGTAATCTGCATTGATCATCTTCGCTCTTTTCAAAGAGAACAGTTGAGAACGGATCCTGAACGTGGACAACGTATAATGCAGCAGCTAATGTATGAAAGTGATACACAATGCCTCCATGTTTTGCGTATGAGACAAAGAGTGTTTTTTAAGCTCTTAGATACGCTAAAAAAGTATGGTCTTAAAGATTCTCATCGGGTAAGATCTGAGGTTGCATTAGGAATGTCGCTGAAGATTTTGGGACATAACCCATCACAAAGGAGCATAGCAGCAGATTTTCAAGTTGCACAATGGACCGTGACAACAAAATTTAATGATGTTGTTAATGCCCTTTGTTGCTTGCATTCAGACATTGTATCATGGAAAAGAGAAGAACTTGTCGATATACCACCACGAATCATGCATGATAGGAGGTATTTTCCATATTTTCAAGATTGTATTGGAGCTATAGACGGTACTCATGTACCTGTTCGTGTTGGTGGCGATAAAAAGATCACGTACTGGAATCATCATAACTACACATCAATGAACATTTTGGCAGTGTGTGATTTCAATATGAGATTTATATACACACGTATTGGAGTCCCGGGACGTGCACACGACTCCAAGATATTGACATATTGTGCACGTCATGATAATTTTCCCATTCCCAAGCTCGGAGAAGTATTTTCTAGTGGATTCTGGCTATCCTAATCGAAGAGGGTTTTTAGCTCCTTATCGAGGTGAAGCGTACCATCCAAATCATTTTGCTGGGCGTAGACCAGGCACTGTACGCGAGACATTTAACAAGAGACATTCTTCGCTTCGATCAGTGATTGAAAGAACATTTGGAGTGTGGAAGGGAAAATGGTCTATTTTAGAAGGTCGTGTTCGTTATGATGTGCAAATGCAGGAGAAGATTGTTGCTGCAACTATGGCATTGCATAATTTTATTCGAGATTCTAATATAGAGGACGACGACTTCAATGCTGCAGAAGAAACGGAGAACTATGATGCTGATCGGGAAGGAGACATGTCTCCATCTCATGATGATAATGTAGTCGATCGAAATTATGATCCAACGGCTGATCAATATATGTCAACAGTAAGAGACGACATAGCACGAGAGATATGGGATGCTCGTTAAAGATGCTCTTCATTGGCAATGAACGCATCATCTAAAGATGTTTCTGAAGTTTTCTGTACTAGCTAGTTATATTTAAAATTTAATAATTGTGAGAGTGTAAGGATTCTCATTTTTGTATGATTTTACTCTCCAGGTTTTTCAAATTTCATTCATTGATCCTGGTTGTTTTTTTTATTGTTAAGTAAAGTCTCTCTAAAGTCGAGATTACGTTGGGTTAATTATCAAATGATTGTGATCTCAACGACATGAAACTTTCTCACATATTATAGCACCAACCATCACTATGGATACAGCGGGAAATATGATTACGGACACGGCGGGAATAATATGATTACCCGCCAAAAAGATATCAAAGAGATAACATTGAGAATAAAATATTCATTTGCTAAATAAATTAGATACAGAATCTTTTCTTTTTACCTAAGAAACTAGTATAAAAGTGCAGTTCATCTCAACCCTAATATATAATATCTTCTTCTTCGTACAAGTCTTCATCGTTAGAGAACACAAGAAAAAGGTCCTTTTCTTTAATTGTTGATTTCTTTTTTTATTATACGGTACGGTAGATGTGGTTATATTTTTTCTATTGATCATATCGATTTAGCTTTGACCATGTTTTTATATATATGTAGGTGATAATCATGGCTTCGCAAGATGATTGTTTGGCTTCGACTCAGAGATTTATGTGGTCGAATGAGGCAACGTGTGCTCTACTTCAACGGGTAATCCTAGAGAAACAAGAAGAAAAAAATCCCACAAAAATATTTCTAAGTGATTTTCAAAAGGAAAATATTCTTAAGAATATTAAGGAGCAATTTGGAGCTGATTTGACTTGGAGCCAAGTCAAAAATCGATTGGATTCATCGAAGATATATTATCATAGTTATAAAAATAATCCAGAAGATCCACGGTATCAAGCACATGTTTTGCCATTTGTCACATTACTTGATGCAATATTTGGTGATAGACCAAATGCATAAAATAATAAACATTTCACAATGAATTTTATTTGTTTTTCTAAATAATTCTTATATTTTTTTTTGATTTTTAATTATTAATCAAGTTAAAATTTTTTTTTGATATTTTAAAACATTTTTATATTATATATCACATTTATTATGTTCTAACCGCTATTGCACCCGCTGGTCAACCAGTCGTAAACCTCTCGCAAACGCACCAATTTTAAAACGCTAAACCAGTCGTTCAAAACGCTTAATAACACTTGAAACCGCAATCGCCCGCTTCCGCAATCTCCCGCAACCGCAGCGTTTGAACCAGTCAAGCCCTTAGTAGCCCTGGGCATTCGGGTTCCCGAACCTGATCGGGTTCGGGTTTTCGGGTTTTCGGGTTTAGACATATAGAACCCGTTCGGGTTTTCTATACTTTCGGGTTCGGGTTCGGGTTCGGGTAATACCTGTTCGGGTTCGGGTTATTCGGGTATACCCGAACTCAATCGAACCATGAAAAAAAAAAAAAAAAAAACTAAATTTTATTTTTTTATAAATTTTAGAAAACTTGTATATATATAAATATTTAACATTTCTTTTTGAGACAGAGAAACTGAAGTGGCAAAATGGTTAATGATGTACCTGTAAATGTTCAAGGTTGTGGGTTCAAATCCCCTAAAATACATATTTTTACATTTAATTCGGATTAGTTCGGGTGGGCTTTCGGGTTCGAATAATACCCGAACCCGATCGGGTATCCGAACCTTAGAGGTATTGAACCCGATCGGGTTTTATACAATACCTGAACCCGATCGGGTTTTATACAATACCTGAACCCGAACCGAACCATCCACTTCGGGTCGGGTTCGGGTTTCGGGTCCGGGTAATATGCCCAGGGCTAACTTTTAGTGATTGACATAAAGTCATTTATATCTTCACTTTATAGCCTAAATTTAAGGACTTAATCACAGACACACAAGTATCACTTTATAGCTTAATTTGGGGATCTAAAATTTTCGAGTGGAGACATACTGAATCAGTTCAGTTCACACAAGTCACAACGATCGAATTCAGGATTATTCAAACGAAGAACATGTTTCCCCTTGATCCTTGCCTAAACATTTCTGAGGAGCTCTGGTCTGAATCAGAGACATGCATACGTAATCATTAATAACAAACATAGTCGTTATAGTCTTGATGTAGATTACATATGTAGAATTTGGCACAAACAGCTAAAGAAATTAAAGGATAGACAATAACATTAGATGATGGAAGTATTTTATTCTTGGGTTGTGCTTTGCTCAACAGTTCTGCTGTGTATCCTTCCACCATTTTGTAATCAGATGATGTGAACTTCATAAATGCAGAACTTATAACTTAAAATGTATGAATACACATTTTTGCAAAATGATAGTTTGGTTTCCAAGAGTTTTCTTCTCCTAATACACTATTTTTGAATTCTAATATCATAATGATAATGATGATGGATTTCTTCATGATCAAATGATGTGAACTTTGCCATCGCTGATCATCACTTTGTTATCATCTTGCAGTTTCTGCATATAATCCACAAAAGAGTATTAAGTTATGAAGATATTGTATAAAAAGCAAAATAACGAGAAAGCTTTTTTATTGATTTGTGATTTACCTCTAGGAGAGCCATAATCTCATCTGCAGAGTAACGAGAAGCGCCAACTCCATTGTTGTTGACAACAGTCTCTATATCTGCAATAGAAATGTCATCAAGCCTGTGTGTCCTCATGTGCTGCCCAAACACTCGTTCAAACACTTCAATCCTTGCTGCAGAGACCGTGCCACTGAACTGCTCTACTGGAGGTTCATCCACTTCCATTGGATCTGCAGTTTCACTAGATGGACCAGCAAAAAGAAATAAAACAATGTATAAGGGTTGAGAAATCTGTGATATGAGTTTCCAGGGAGGAGATCAAATTAGTTACCTGTCGACATTTGCAGCATCATTCTCTGCTCCATCTTCATTATTACTGCGTTGATTGCCTCTACGGCCACTTGGTGTTCTTTCTTGTTCTGTTTGTTCCCTTTGACGTTCTTCTTGCTCGCGTTCATCCATCTCTGTTAATTCTTGATGATATATTGCAAAGTTCATAAGCTTCAAGGCAGCCTCTGCATCAACTTTAGTAACCTTTCAAAATAAAGTGATTACTTTAGAGTGAATCTAAAGAGAACATATTCACGACCAGGGGAATAAACAGAAGATTTGAGTTAGTTTGTTACCTCTCTGCTCAACTTCATTTTGGCATGTGCGGTGGCAAGACGGATTATTGTCTCCAGAGTTCTGGCTGTTATCGGAAGAGTACCTCCAGTCTGCAGAAATGTAGATGGTTGTGTCAAATACAGGTTCCCAAGACAAAGACAAAACACTCAATGTAAGGTAATGTTATGAAATGAATTACCTTGGTATCGGAACCTGCATTTCTGAGATCTGCATATGCTTCTGCAATACGTTCTGATGCCTGCAAATTTAATAACAAATGAGAGATTTTAGTGGAAAAGATAATCAGATACGTAAAAATTTATATATTTGAGTTCAATATCTTACTTCATCAGTGAGCTTTGGCGTAATACGGTGCTTGGCATAATGAATGTACTTCTTCAAGAACTTAATCGTAAGGGTTTTGTCATATGTTTGGCCTCTTTTCCTCTTCCCATGTAGAGTTTGGTTATACTTAACAAATATTTCACTCTCACCATCGTCCTCTCTTGTGTATGGCAAGCTCCCATCTGGCCCTGCCTCACCTATGATCACTCAATAAGACATATATGTTTCAAAACGCGGGTTGTGAAATACTGAAATGTTTGGTAAACGATAGAAGCATGATTTGTAGGCTACCTCTATCGTTTTTGTAACGATGCATACGCAAGACATGTTCTGATATCAGGCGGTCAACACCAGCATCCATTTGATCCAACACAATAAACAGTAGATCAAAACGAGAAAGCAGCGAGTCTGGAAGTCCAATGTTCTTTGTTGGAGTCAGTGATCTGTCGTACTGCAGAGTAAGAGTAGGATATTAGAACAAGGGATACTAGTCAGTAGAGTCAACAGATTAAGACATGTTCTGTGCGGACTTACAGTTCCATATATGGGATTTGCAGCTGCAACCACACTGCATCTAGCATTCAGTGATGCATGGATACCGGCTTTTGCAATGGTTACAGTCTGTTGCTCCATCACTTCGTGTATAGCAACTCGGTCCTGATCGTTCATCTTATCAAACTCGTCAATACATACAATACCTTTATCAGCGAGGACCATTGCACCAGCTTCTAGTCTTCGCTCCCCTGATGAAAATGAGAAGTGAGAAGTTAATTTTTATGAGAAATAGCACTATGAACTTTTCCAAATTTTGATTTTAGTTTTTGAAACAAAAAAAAAGGTCAAAACGCATCTGTGTGCTTTTTACCTGTTTCTTGGTCAGAAGTCACAGCAGCAGTTAACCCAACACCAGAAGAACCACGACCTGTGGTTGATATAGCCAATGGTGCAATATTCATTATCGCTCTCAGAAGCTGAGATTTAGCAACAGATGGATCACCCACCATCATCATATTGATGTCTCTAAAAGCACCAAAAGAAAATTTTAAGTGAAGAAAGAAAAAATCAGTTAGACAAAAGTATCCAATGGACGGAAGCTGAAATCAGTTTTCAAGAAAGACTTACCCTCTCAAGTGGGTTCCATTCTTGAGGTTCTTTTCAACACCGCCAAGCATCAGTAAAACTACTGCTTTCTTTATCCAAGTGTGCCCATAAATAGAAGGTGCTAAGGAACGAGCCAGGAGATCAAATGCATCATCTCTGCCTGCAATCTTTTTAATGTACTGTAGGTCTCGCGGTTGGTATATTGGTGCATTTGCTTCTTTGTTGAGCAGAGCGATATTATTGGCTATGAGGATAGTCCTACACAGCAGAAAGAGCTTGGTCAACGTTATCAAGGTGAAAATAACATTTTAAACTTAGGGATGTGTGAGAAAACGCACCTAAAGACTCCATTTACACTACCCTTGCTTTTCCCTGGAAGAGCTTTGTAAATGCCGAAAATAGCCACTCGATCTCCTGGCTTGCATGAGTCAACAAGGTCATCCTCAGCTATGACATCCACACTTCGTGGGAGCTGACCAGGAGCAGCATTTTCAGGAACTTCTTGAATTGACAAGGTCTGATGATCTTTGTATTTGCACAGCCCATACTCAGTCACCAATAAGTTTCCCTTATCATCCTGAAAACACAAACTCTGTATTCAGTAACAGGCAAATCTTCCAGATATAAAGATAGATTAACACAACAACAAAAAAGAAACATGTAATTACCCTTGTGGGATAGACAGACCCAGTGGGTAAACCCGCATGAGATGTTATGTCTCGATATTCTCGATTGGTAAATTCACCGGTTGATGGACAAAAGTGTACGCTTTTAACAACCTTTGGCCTCACAAGAGAGCCTGAAGAGAAAGAAAAAAACATGTGTCAGAGATTTTTGAACTCGAAGATAAACAAGAAAACAGCATGAAAAAGGCAGAGGAAAAGAGTGAAAATGCATACATTTGGTGACAATGCCCTCAACACAGACTAAAGATCCGATAAACTCAGAGAGAAGCTCTCTAGGAGTGACAACACGAGAGACGAAAACACCTTCAAATCCAACAAGGACTTGCTCTCCTTCCTTCAAGTATTTAGGGTCAATACCTCGTGTAGCTTCAGTAGCTGCCTCACAAAATGACTGCATGTACTCATTTGGATTCCTCAGTATCCTATCCCCAAAAACACACAATCTCCAATTCATAAGACTATATATCTAAAAAAAGCACAAACCTTTAAAAATCCCCAAATTCACAAAACCCTAAAATAAATTGACAAATGTAATTGAAAATTCATAACCTTTCTACAAAAGAACCGATTAAAAAACTATCGCAAATTCAGGAAAGATGACGAACCTAGAGGAGGAATCGCGGAAGTAGTCATGAATGTGAGAGATATCAACAATGAGACGGTGACGCTTCTGCTGTACCAACGCCTTGATTTCTTCAATGTACATCTACACACAATTCAATCAATTTCCCAATTTACATCTATACAAGAACAGAAGAAAGCTCGAGAAAATGTCTGGTGAAGACAGGAGGAAGTGATAAGAGTGAAGTCGACTTACGCTATCGAGGAACTGGATAAAATCTCTCTTGTGGCGAAGCCTCGTCTCCTCTGGTACATCCATTTCTTAACCAAATCTGGGTTCTTCGTTCCGCCCTTCTTCTTCTTCTATGAAAAAAAAAACCTGATTTAGTGAGTTTCGATTTCGAGAAGCATAAAGGGAGCGTCTTTGCTATGGCGGGATATTGTGGGATGACCTGCTCCCTTTTTGGCGGGAAGAGAGTGTTCTTTTGGGCCGATATTAATTGGGCTTTTTTGGTTGGGCCTTCATCGACGCGCTTGGAGATTTTTTGTCGGTGGCGCCAACGCGCTCCTCTTCCGCGTTGTTTTTTTTTTTTACTGAAGGCGATAACACCAAACCGGTACGGTATATCTGGTTTACACGCAGATTCTAAAATCAGACCGTACCAAATCAATTCAACTAGATTCGGTTTACTTTTGCTACTGTGTTTCTTATTTTCAAACCAGTAAACCGGAATATATAAGAAATTGTATAAAATCCAGACTAAACCATTCGTGTCGTATGTAAAAAATTCAAACAGTTGAGAATCCCACTAATTTGATTATTCTGAAACTAACACCATTGCTACAAAAGATTCTCAGTTCTGTTTATAAAATTACTCAAATATGGAACGAACTAAAGATACAAACATTCCGCGGGATAAGAGGGGGGGGGGGGAACAAGCAAAATCTGAAATCTCAGCAACAATAAGAAAACATGGAATGAAAAATGAGATTCGGAAATGGCCAAGAGGAAGAGCTCGAACTTGTGAGCCAAGAAGCTGCAAGTGGTGATAGATGATGATGGTGATGTAACAGATGGGGCAGAGAATTTTTAAAAGGTATGAAAAATCAGGGTTTGAAGGCAGAGAAGGCAACGACGGAGTTGTGTCCACCGAACCCGAACGAGTTTGATATGGCTGCAGCAAAAAACAGAAAGACATTATTAATCAGAGAAATCGTTTTCAGTTTAATCCAATGAGAAGGTGGGCATATCGTCACTTACCAACATCAACCTCGTGCTGCTTCTTCTGGTTTGGGACCGTGTCAAAGTCCACAGCTTGTTCCGGGTTCTACAATGAGAAACAGAGCATAAGCGTCTAAGACAAACAAAGCCCACAGTTTAAACTGAAAGGAGAATCAAAGAAGCCTTTTCTTGACTCCTTTGTTATACTGTGATGTTGAACTTGTAAATGATTTTATGTTAGAAAAGGAAGATTATACGTACAAATTGGTTGATGGAAGGATGCAGCCATCCAGTGTTGATAGCCTTCACGACGGCGATGGCTTCTAGACCTCCAGCTGCACCGAGGCAGTGACCTATCATAGACTGTAACAAAATAAAAAAAACTGTTATCAACAGGAAAATGCAAAGCAAACAAATACACAAAAAGGAGGAGGAGAAGAACATTCAATCGCAGTAGCCTTGGGGACGAACCTTGGTGGCGTTGATTTTGATCCCTGAAGTGCTCTTGAATACCTTTTTAATGGCATTAATCTCAGCAAGATCACCAGCAAGAGTGGAAGTTGCATGTGCGTTGATGTAATTTACCTGAAAAAAAAGTGGAATGAATCTAAGTAGGGAAGTAACATGAATTTTTTGGATACGTTTTTGTTTCAGATAGCCATAATAAAACTTCGGAAGCATGAAAAGTTTGTGTTTATTTACCTCCTCAGGTGATACACCAGCATCTTCAAGACATCTCTCAATACATGAAGACACACCAAGCCCATCTGCTCTTGGATCAGTCATATGGTGAGCATCACAATTAACAGCACCTCCAAGATATTCAGCTACAATAGGAGCACCACGTTTCATTGCATGTTCCAAGCTTTCCATCACCTAATAATAAAGCAGACAGTAATATTACTATTCGGTCTTTCCGAAACAGTTTGTCACATGTATGAGCCAATATCATGATGAAACAAACCAACTTTGTAGAGTTGTAAATTTCAAGTTCAAATATACTTCTCCAGCTAATCATCAACTATGAGAAAGCAAGTTTCATAATTCAGAGGTAGGAACCATTCAGCAAGATAGCAGGGTATCAAATCCATTAGGCCAAAAACAGGCTAATATGTAGCCAGCCAACTATATGTAAATCCATAATTACAAATGTAAAGAGTAAGAATTTCTGAAACATACCAGAACACCAGCTCCTTCACCCATAACAAAGCCGTCTCTTGCTTTATCCCATGGCCTTGAAGCAGTTTGAGGGTCATCATTTCTCTGTGACAACGCCCTACAAGCAACAAAACCTCCCAACCCAATAGGAATAATAGCAGCCTCGGTTCCACCAGCAATCATCATATCCGCTTCACCACGACGAATGTGGTTGGCAGCAGCGTAAAAGCAGTAGTTAGAAGTAGCACAAGCAGTTGAGATCGAGTAGTTTGGACCCATAAGACCAAGATCAATCGCCAACAAAGCAGAACCCATGTTTGTTATAGCATAAGGTATAAAAAATGGACTAATCCTCCTGTGACCCTTCTCAATCAGATTCTGAACTCCTTCTGAAAACACAGTTAATCCTCCCATACCAGTCCCTACTAGTACTCCAGCTTTCCTCTTATCAATCTACAAAACACCCAAACCAGAGATGAGTATGAACCTCAAAATTGGAGTTACTAATTCAAGAAAATGTTCAATCTAATCTGAAATTTAAACTCTTTATGTGCCTAATTCAAATCTAAGACGGAAAAATTGAAACTTTATGATGAAGAAGGTTACCGAGTTAAGGTTATCACCACCAAGATTAGCACTCTCAAGAGCTTTCTTGCCAGCAACAATGCAATACTTCAAACAATCATCAAGCCTACGCTCATTCTTGCCATCAATATAACCTTCAGAGCTAAACCCACGGATCTGACCACCGAATCGAGTCGGGAACTTGGACGCATCGAAACGGTCAATCAAACTGATCCCACTCTCACCAGAGAGAAGTTTCTCGTAGTAAGCGTCAACGTCGTTGCCAAAAACGGAGACGAGACCCATACCAGTAATCACGACTCGTTTCTTCGGATCTGTTTCGCGTTTGGGAGCGGAGACAGTGGCTGATGATGATGCGGAGATGAACGAGCGTTGTCTTCTAATGGGTCTGGCATTTGTAATCTGATGTGATTGTCGATTCGAAGGTAAGCGAAGTGGGTTCGGCGGAGAAGCGCGGAGGGATGAAGATTGAAGAGCTTGCATGGTTGGATCCAAAGAGGGAGAGAGAGAGAGAGAATGAGAGAGAAGGCGATAAGTACGATGTTGTGAAAATGGTGTGTGATGTGTGTTTTGCGAAAGCGCTTCAGCTCGTCAGATTTCGGGACGCACTTTATAAAAACAAAACAAAACAAAACTCAGAAATAGTTTAGAAGTAAAAATTTGATACAATAAAAAAAAAAACAAAAAACAATTATTTTAAAATCCCTGAATGGTTATAGATGTTTTAGTTTGACCCTCGTAGTTTTATAATTCTACTATTTGATCCTCTAAATAATACTAGGGATTGGGTAAATTATATACCAATTTTTTTGTTTTTTCTATCCAATCTAAAATATGATTTGGTTTTTGTTATATTCTCATAACACAAGTAACCAAAACCCAAATCATATTTTAGTTGGGATCCAATCGAATTTTACTAAATAACAATTAAAAAAACTATGAGATATCCCGTGCTTCAATATTTCACAAAAAATATTATAATATAATAATATAAATTATTGTTATATTTTTTTTTAATTTTTTTTGTTTGAGATAATATTTATTTTTAATTATTCTGTAAATCTATTAGTCTATTTGAATACTAATTATTTTAAAATATTATAGTATTTTATTTTTAACGTATTATTACAGTTTTATATTGTTTGTTTGTTGTATTTGCATCATTATTTTGTAAAATGTAATAGTAATTTTAATATTATAATTGTGAGCAAATAAAAATTATTTATTTATCATTTATTTAAATTTATTTTTACCAACCGACCAATATAGAAAATAAAACACACATTTTTCATAGATTGGATGATATATCTTCGTTTTTAAAAATTTAAATCACAAAATATGCAGAAAAAATTCTGCATTTTATTAATCATAAGTATTATATAAAAATTCCAAACTATTTGTAAATAAAATAAAATAAAGATAATAGGAGAATCATAATTTGAAATCTTAACAAAATCTTTGAATTTAGTTATTAAAAATAATTATATTGTATACTTGGATAGAAAATCTTAGTTTTTAAAATTCTGATTGGTTTATATTTTTTAAAAAAAAAATATTTACTAATTTCGTCCATAATTTATTAGAGAGAGAAAATATTTTTATTTTTATTTTTTTAGATTTTTCAATATTTGATCTGTATGAGTGTTTTTTATTTTTTAATTACTTATATTTATTTAAATTAAATAATTAAGCTTAATTAAATTTTTCTAATGGCAATTGAATGTAATTTTTTACACATTTTAAGGTTAATTTCATATTTGTACTTCTCAATTAATATAGTAGGATAATTAGATCGGTTGAAATCAGATTTTTTTGGATTCAGATTTTATGCTCAAACTAACTTATTTGTAGAAAATTAGAATCAAACTAGAATACCATACAGTATATGCTAGCGTAGAAAAATTAATTACTTGGCAAACTTTTTTCTAAAAATTTAATAATCATTGTAATATAAAATTAATAGGAAACCAGTTTTTTTTTTTTTTTAAATGAATTTACATTTCAGTTTAGTTTAGTTTCTAACAAATATAATTTTAAGGTGAACAAGAAAAAAACAAATCTAATATTAATTTGCAAAAAAAAAAAAAAAACTTTTTTTGGTCAAACATTTGTACAATATTTTTTTTTTCACAATAATTTGTACAATAATTTAATTATTATTGAACAAGCCTATGACCCATTTAGTCCACTAAAAAAGAAAAAACAGGAACACTCGTGCTCAAGATAAGAGATGGCAAGCCACTTGCCAAAAGGTTCTTCACTCAAACTTATCTAATATGCTTACAAGTGTTCAATTTTAGCCTCGTAGTTCTTCTGTCCCTCGCAAGATGTAGTAGACTCCGTCAAAATAAGAGACACTTCAAAGTTGAGCACGAACTTTTCAAGAAAATTGTCATCTTTCGATTCAAGGAAAAGATATATCTTCTTAACTTGAAAACATTTACGCAAACTAACCTAAAACGGTAACAAGTGACTGGGATACGAATTACTCGAAATGCAATTAAATGGAAATAGGTAGGGTGGGTGAGCCAGTACTCACGTGGGGGCATTGAACTTTGAATAGCCGAGAGACAAACAATGAAAGTTGCAAGTAGAAAGCTGGTATAAGTTGTTCACCACCCAAGTTCTATTCTCCTTTACCAAATCTAACACTTCTTATAAAGTCTTGTTTAATGTTACTTGTTTGAATGATTATGTACAATTGTCACTATCCACACACAAAAATAGCTTTACAATTCGATTGCGTTTTACATTATTGTCGTACGGTTGTCACTCACAAAATTGAAAAACTACTAATCCGTTTCGTCAAGATTTAGCTTACCGCCAATAACGTGACTCCTCCATCATTCTTTTATAACAAATAAACGCATAAAGATAAAAAAAATTGCTTTCTCAAGTGTATATATCAACCATCAGTTTCTCTAGGCTGTATGGTATTATCATTAAATAGAATCATCTAGGGGAAATATATTTTGACTCTTTATAAAAGAAAACTTGAAAAATTGGATTTTGATTTATACAACTAATGCTTTACTTAATTCTAGAACTTTTTCCCCGTATTATTTGTTTGAATAAGTGTTATTTTTGTTTCAATAGTGATCACGAACAGAACGTACCGTATTATTTGTTTGAATAAGTGTTATTTTTGTTTCAATACTAACACTAATTATTTTCTTTTTTTTTTTTTTTTTTTTTTTTTGACAACAAAAGATCAGCTCAAACGAGCCAATTGGTTGGGAAATCGTTTACAAATAAAACTTGGTGCGGAGATGTACGCGCTTGGCGTGCCAAAGAATCCGCCCTTACATTAGCATTTCTAGAAATTAGAGATAAAGAGAAAGAAGAGAATTCCTCCCTATCAGTCTTGATGTCGTCAAGGTACGCCGAGAACGCTGGCCAGTCGGAAGGGGAAGACACCATCTTCACCAAGTCTGAGCAGTCGGTATAAAAAGCCACCTCTCTGAAGTCATGCCCAATCATGCAGCGCATCGCCCAAAGGAACGCTTCAACTTCAGAATGTAATGGAGATAGACTTCGTCGGAAATTCTTGGCACCCAAAAACGGCAAACCTGTCTGGGCGGAGGTACAACACCATCCAGCACCTGCATACAAATCCCCTGCTTTCCAAGATCCATCTATGAAGCATCGGTATCCCGAAAAAACCGAAGGAAGGGAGGTTGTGGCCACCCTAGCCGGGGTCTCCAAAACTGCTGGAATGGTGGGATATGACACCGGGTCGTCCTCGACCTGAGCCTTCTGCCACGCTGCAGCTTCGCCCTCTGCTAAGCTAACAATATCCTCCGGCCGCTCCACAATATTTTCAAAAACACGTGCATTCCGTGCTTTCCAAATAAACCACATAAGCCACGGAAACGCCGCAACATGGGCCCCAGGATTCTGCTGACCCAAAAAATGATCAACATTTGCATATACTGATTCCGTCGGGAAAGAATTTGGTCCCACTGGTACATGAGCTAGAGCCCAAACCTGACGGGCCGGAGGACACACAAAGATTGCGTGATTGATAGTCTCCACATCCGCGCCACATCGCACGCACCGTAAGTCGCAAGCAATACCCCGTCGTCCCAAATTTGCCGAAACCGAAATACACCCAGTTAAGACCTGCCACATAAAATGTTGGATCTTAGGTGGGCAACGAGCCCTCCACACGCTAGCCAGCAGGGGGGTAATTTCCGGGCCAGAGCCAGTGGCCGCAAAAGTCCGAGACACGTCATGACGTGCAGTGTGATAGCCAGATTTGACTGTATACTTCCCTGTTTTCGTGAAGTGCCAACCAAAAGGATCATCCTTTTGATTACCACCCAAAGGTATAGCCCTTATGAATGCAACATCAAGTGGGTCAAAATGCTCATTAAGCATATCCAAACGCCAAGTATTAGTTTGTCGATCAATTAATTGATTCATTTGAAGAGAAGAGTCCTTTAACGGACCCTTACTTAAAGCTGGTCTCGGGAATTGAGCTGGTACCCAAGGGTCAGACCATATAGAAATGGTGTCCCCAGAGCCAACCCGTTTAATAAGCCCTTTATTAACCAGAGAGCGAGCAGAACATATACTCCTCCACCCATAGGAGGGAGAGTATGACCTAATTGGATCCAAAGGATGCGTATTCCTATAATACCTACTTTTAAACACCCTGGCAAACAGCGACTCTGGAACGTCTATTAGACGCCATAGTTGCTTGGCTAATAATGCCGAATTAAAGTCATCCACATTCCTAAAGCCAAGACCACCCAACTGTTTACTAACACATAATTTCTCCCAGGCAAGCCAATGCATGCCCCCTGTCTGACCACTAGTACTCCACCAAAAATTTGCCACTGCACTGGTAAGCTTGGATGTTATTGTTTTTGGTAAACGAAAACAAGACATCACAAAAGTTGGAACAACAGTAGCCACAGATTTAATCATCACTTCCCTTCCCCCTTTTGATAGTAAATTTGCTGTCCAACCATTCGTCCGACGCTGAATCCGCTCCCTAACAAAGGAGAAAACCTTAGTCTTAGCCCCACCCAAACTCTCAGGTAAGCCCAGATACGATCCCATACCACCCAGGGTTGTGATCCCGAGAACGTCCTGAAGTTCGGTTCTTGTCTGCTCATCAATCTTGTGTCCAAATTGTACCGATGATTTTGTAAAATTAATTTGTTGACCCGAGACAGACTCATACTGTTTTAGAATATCTAAAATAACCCGACATTGTCCTCTATCCGCCTTACAGAAGAACAGACTATCATCGGCAAACAACAAATGCGTAATAGGCGGGCATTTATTTGCCACTTTGATCCCGGTAATAAGTTTATCCCTTTCTGCTTTCCGTATATTAGCAATTAAAGCCTCTGTGCATAGGATAAACAAATAAGGAGACAAAGGATCACCTTGTCGCAACCCCCTCTGTGGAACTATCAAACCATTCGGCTGACCATTAATAAGAACCCTATACTCTACCGAAGTGACACAAAACATTATCCAGGAAACCCATGACTCGGCGAAACCCATCTTCTGTAACAGAGCTGCCACAAAATCCCACTCCACCCTATCATATGCCTTGCTCATGTCTGTTTTGATGGCCATAAATTTTCCTTTACAAGACGGGTTTGTGCGCAAACCATGAAACATCTCTTGAGCTATAAGGATGTTATCTGAGATCAGCCGACCTGGGACGAAAGCCGATTGAGTCTCAGAGATAAGACCTGGTAAAACCCTCTTAAGACGTTGACATAAAATCTTTGATATAATCTTGTATCCAACGTTACACAGACTAATCGGCCGTAATTCTGCCATTCTAGTTGGCTTGGCCACCTTTGGAATAAGGCAAATATGGGTTCGATTTAGGCCCTTGTCAAAAACTCCCTCCCCTAAAAATCTATTAACCAAATCTACAAGATCCGTCTTAACTATACCCCATGCTTTTTGGAAAAACAAAGCTGTCATCCCGTCTGGGCCAGGGGCTTTATCCGGGTGCATCATAAATAAAGCAGACTTGACCTCAGCCTCCGTAGCGGGTGTTGTCAGCCGCTCATTATCCTCAGCTGTAATAACCGTATTGACCTCCCGTAGGACCTCCTCAAAATTCTCCGGGTTTGTTGAAGTAAACAAATCCTCAAAATAAGAGACCGCCGTATTACATATATCCACGTCCTCGGTTGACCATATGTCATCCTTATTAAACAAACCCGTGATCCGATTACGAGCCCGTCTTTGCTTTGTTAAGGCATGAAAATATCTGGAATTTTTATCCCCCAATCTCATCCATTTGCTCCGACTCTTTTGATACCAGTAAATCTCTTCATCCACATACGCCTGGCGTAAGCGATTTTGTAAATCCGAGATTGTATCAGGAGGAATTGAATCATCTGCCAAAACCACCTCCAACTGCCGCTTTAAATCCTCAATAGTTTCCCTACCATATGGGACTTGTGATTTACGCCACTTTGAAATGGCCTTCCAACAACTCACAATTTTATGCACAAAAGCACCTGAATCCTGGTCCCTGTCCCCGGCCCACCCTGACGCAATCGCATCCATCAGCCCCGTCTTTCCAATCCAGCGGCGGTCAAACATAAAATTCCTTTTCCCCCGCGGCCTTTTAGCCCCAATAGTAATCACAAGAGGCTTATGATCAGAGGCTATCATTGGTAAATACTCTGTTACCGTGTCCGGGAACAAATCATGCCAATCCTCATTCCCTAAAGCTCTATCCAGCCGACAACGAATGGGTTTCTTATCCCGCCAACCCCTCCAAGACAAACAATCACCAATATAAGGAAACTCCAAAAAACCACAATCCCGAATCATCCCGTTAAAAGAAAGAAAAGAGGAAGGATGACGTAGCTTCCCTCCCCTTTTTTCATGATTCCCTGTCATCTCATTAAAATCCCCAACCAAAAACCAAGGGGTGGACCGATTAGAACTAATTCTTAAAATCCGTTCCCACACCAGATCCCTATTTTTGGGGACCGGATCCCCATAAACGAAGGTTAAGTGGATTATTCGGCCTTTGAAAACCGCTTCAATGTCGATTAATCTGTTAGATTCAAATAATACCGAGACCTGAAAATCATCCTGATTATAAAACAGAGCCATACCACCACTACAACCAATAGGATCTATTGTTTTTAAATCTTTATACCCAAAATGACCAACAAACTTTTCTAGAATGGGGGTAGGTTGTTTGGTTTCCATGAGAAACAAAAAATCAGGTCGATGTTTGGACCATAAATCCCGAAGATTACCAATTGTGGCCTTATTACCCAGGCCTTGACAATTCCAACTCACAATATTCATGAAAAATAAAAAGATATTATGGGAGTTAAAACACCCAAAAACGCCTCCTTCCACCGTAAAGAAGACATATTAATAAACAAGCCCACCAAAAGTTTGCATAAAGCCCAAAAAAACAAAACCTCCGAAAAAACCTTGGTACCACCAAAAGGGCCTAAAGTCAGATGTACAAAATCCATATCAATAAAACCAGACCACACGAAGACCATGAGGCCTCCAAAGCCCAAAAAAACAAATTCTACCAACAGTGAAGAAGAAACCCGAGAATGAGAAAAAGAAACATGCAAAGGTAGCAACCGGGTGAAACTTAACATTAACCGTAATGCAAGGCTCAGCAGGCCCATTAAAAGCCCGTAATCATGAGTCCACAAATTAACCATGATCACAACCTGAATAAAACCATACCAAACCCAACACAAAAACAAGAAACAGAAGGAGACAAAACACCCAGAAAAAGGCCAGCAAGGAAATATTATTACTCGGGAAGGAGAGATACATCGGGTACAACCCTGAAAAGTACACACCAAAGGTACAATAAAAAACAGAAACGAAAAACAAAAACAACCAAACGGGACTCCCGTTAAACACTTATTCCAGAAACCTAACATATGATAGATCAAAGAAAACAAAGCAAAAAATAAAAATTGCAGCCGGAATAACAACCAAGAGAGAAGACCGGTCTCCACAAACGCTTGCAGGCCTTGACACACTAAACACATTAATCAACCGATGGGGTTGGAGGCTTTCCTCCTTGGTGAGAACTGATTTTCCCAGTCAGTCCAGCACCCTTTGTAACAACCTTCTCGCGTGGAGATGTTAAGGAGCACAAGTTCCGTTTCTTGGTACTAGCCCCCGGGAGAGCACCCTTTTGCTTGACCTGTTTGACCCGCAGAGCCGGTACTGTTCCCCCTGCTTCGTCACTACGTGACTGATCCCCAAGAGCCCTTCGTCACTAATTATTTTCTTTCTTTGGGCCAATTAATGCATATTGGCTTATGGACAACCCACATCTTAGCAGTGTTTTATAACTTTCATAGACAATAGTTAGTTTGAAAAGAATTGATGAACACTTTCGAACATGCATGTTCTTGCTTTTACGTTTTAACAAAAAAAAATCCAAATCAGACGACAAACTAAAACAGAAACAAAATAGAGAAAATATAGATCATCTATATAGGGATGATCATATCACTATGAGTTTATCTCAAGAATCTGGGCATAGTCTATATATAGGAGACGAAAACAAAAAAAAAACTAAGTCCTCAAGAAGAGATGATGTACATATTAAGTTAGACGTTCTAGAGACTCAGAATTGGTTGGAATCACAATGAATCTACTGCTTTGTTGACTGATTCAACATTCGTTTGTTTTAGTAATACAGTTCTGCATTACATTGACTCAAATCTTGTACTTAATTATAAAAAAAATTTGCTGGCAAATAAAACTTTTTGGGTTTTGACCTGGCCCTATCTATCTATGTACCATATAACCAACTTTTTATAATTTGACTTTATTCGGTTGGAATCATCACATGATTACTATAACGTACAGATTACCACCTATATTTAGTTTGAACTTTAATATAAAATTCGATTGGAAAATCTACATGTAAGTTCATATAGTATTTAAAATATACGCACTTACTCTTTCAATTTTCACTAAAGTAAGCTTTTTCAGTTTTTTTTTTTTTTTTTTTCTAATAAAATTGATTGAAATTTATCATCAAGAGTACGAAAATTCTTTTAAAATAGCTAGATCACTGTTGAGTTTACCCAACTCTACTAACTTAGTATAGGATCCTTCAGTTTCTTTTTCAGATTTTTAGTTTATAAATACTGCAGTAAATCCAAACTAAACCTTAGTTAATATATAGATATGATTTGATACAATTTTTTTTTAGTTCAAGTTTTAGTCAACTCTGTAACTTTTAAAAAACTTGAATATTTAGATTGTTTTTACTTCAGTTCAGTTCAAATTTGGATTCACTTTTTTCATTATATCAGTTCACTTCAACTCTGCAAATCTGATAGATTTATTTGGATCGAACACATTTTATAACTCTCATCACGTTTTTAGATATATCTTGCAAAATTATAATCTTTTCTAATTAAATATAAGATTTAATAGCAAATTTTATATACAAACTCTAAAGAAAATTCTCAATAACATTATATGATATACATAGAAAAAAGAACATAGTAAATTATAGAAAAGGCCCTTCAGAAAATAACAAAAAAAAAGCCCAAAAATGAGTCACTAACACGTGTTAGTTTTCTTCAATCTCGTAAGGCCATCTTTATAGGCATAACACCAAGGGTGTTTTTAGTCCAAAAAAATTAAAAAAATAATGAATAGTGGCATAAGAACACCAAGATCAGTTCTTAATGTAGAACTGTTTTTGGCTCAGTTCTAAGCTGATGTGGCAAGCTGTAAATGGATATTATTTTTTGTAAACAATTTTTCATAAATTAAAAGAGGATTTGATTGAGAATATATAGAATAAATTTGGACATTAAACTATATATTAATTAAATAAAATGTTTGTGTGCTTTAATTAAGTAATATGTTTTTTTTTTCTTTTTTTAATGTTTTTTTGTTTCATAAAATTTTGGTATTGTATTCTGAATTTTAGTAAAAGTTTTATAAGTTTGCAATTTAAATGTTATTTTATAAGTTTTTATAATTGTAATATAAATATATTTAACATTATTATATTATTAAATCTTATGATCTTATACATATTCCCCCAATAACTAACTTTTTAACAAAAGATCTTAACTACTGATCTTACATTATTTTCATAATATATATACTCTAAGAACACCCAAAATAGTTCCCCCTATAAAGATGCCCTAAGACCTAATTTTTCAAGTCTTTTTTTCATCATTTCGTTAACACCAAGATGATAAAATTTGCAATTTTGAGTCATTAATGGTAGAAAATTTTCATTCATTTATTGAACTAAAAGAATAAACAAAATCAAATTTACATATAAAACTATACATATAGTACAACAAGTCAACAACAACAAAGAAAAAAAAAACAGAGTTGAAAAAAAAGAAGAAAACTAAACTTTGTTTAGAATCTACAACCGCAACAGAGAAAGAAGAAAGCAAGCTTAGATACCAAAACCATAGCTTCGATGATAGACATGATTTTGTATCTCAAATTTTCCAAAAAGGACATCTTCTTGAAATTCAATCTCTTCCATTTTATCCCTCCAAGTCCCAAAAACTTCAACCTCGTCCTCTCTTTCGTCGTCTTCCACATCGAAATCTTCCCTTTCGTCCCCATCATTTTCATATAAAATATTTGAGCTGCTGCTGCTGCTCCCCAAAACCGAGATGTACAGAGATTAAAAAAAAAAATACAATTAGGGTTATGTTTTTGTTTTGATTTGTTTCTGGTATTGAGTTGGGGTGGTTATGAGTTTTTTATACGCCTTGAAGTAAAGGATAGTTTGGTCATTTTTAAGTCATAGATTCGAAGCGCGTTACAAAACTAATCAACGTAGGTGTTCTGACGTGGGTGCGCTCTGTTTTGTCCAAAGAATTTTCGTGGATATATCTTATTTAATCCTTTATATATCTTCATATATTCACTAAAAATAAAATATATACAGTTGTTGTTTCTAGTGAATACTTTATTCAAATATTTATCCTATTTCTTAGATAAGTTGATTCATATTCTTTTTTTTTAATAGTGAGTTTTATCCGGGGGGATAATGCCAGATTGTTTATTTCATCTAATTTTTTGTTATCAATCTACCTTTTTAAAAAATAGGTTTTGTATTGAAAATTAAGATAGTTATAGGAACAACTGAAGCCCATGAAGGAATGTTTGAGGTCCACAACAATTAAACAATATGTGAAAAAAACTCTTTTGAGTAGATGAAGTAAATATTATCCTTCGATCGAGCCAATCCAAAACCGCATATTATGTACTTTGGTGCTAATTTTTGAAAGTGTCTACAATTTAATTTTATTATAATTTATTAGGATTTTGAAACTTTTCAACAGCATTACTAGTTATGAGTGTTTAAAACAAGAAACTGTGTACTACAGTTTCCTAATTGGTACATTACATATGTGGTATCACTATTGATAAAAAGTTATTAAAAAAAAAAAAACGAAGATGAAAAATAAAACAAAAACACCAAACCAATGACTTTTGACGTAAAACAACATCAATATGAGTAGATAGATATAACTTAATGCTCTTCTCACTTACTTGACACAATACAAATTCATGCATCTATAGACGCAAGACATTATTAACAGAAAGGAAGAAAAAAACTCAAAGAAAAAGTTAGACATTATTACTCTTTTCATTTTGTTTTACTACACGACACAACAAAATTAAGAGAATTAGTGTATTTGATCATCATTAGCAGGAATCATTTATATATGATCAAATACGAAACCATAACATTTTTCTTAAGTATTAATGGTTGAGTAAGTTATATTACTGGTTGATTTACAAAATTGATGATTTTTTCATTCATGATATGAGTAAGCTATGTTATTGGTTGATTTACAAATTTTTACTGACTATCACACATTATGTTACTTTCAAACTATTTATTTATGAGATGTCATGCACTATATGGTATATGAAAAAAGTATTCTAAGTGGCACGCGCTATAACATCTTTATATATATAAGAAAGACATATTGAAATTGAAATTAATGTATGTTATTGCACACAAAGTCGAAAGCAGGAAATTAAGATAAAATCAGTTTTGTCCTAAGTGCTTTTAATGTATCATTTGCAAATCTCTTCTTTACATTTTTTTTTTGAGAATCTTTCTACCGAGTCAAGCTCAAGAAGAGTGACACGGTGACGCATTAAAAGTTCACTAAGTCACTAGTACTACTGAGTACTGACTAGATACTATTCCTCATTTCAACAAAGAGGATTTTCATGGCTATCAAATAATTTTTCCGTTCTCTAACGTCGGCGAGTAGATCCAAAACTTTAGCACTTAGATGGAGAACTTTAAATTAGGTTCGTTGAAAAATTAGTGACAAGTTACTACATTGTGACTTTATAAAAAATTAGTGACAAGTTACTACATTGCGTGTGACTTTATAAAAATAAAAAGTGACTATATTTCGTACTGGAGCTAACTTTCCTAATCGGGACATTTGTGGTATTACTAATTACTAATAACAGAAAAGAAGATGAAGAAGGGTAATTAAAAATCAAAGACCTTTAATTTGTAAAGAAATGGGGTTGAGTTACATTATAATTTTATAAATGTCATAAATATTTTTAGATTTTGATTACAGTTGCAACATAATTTCGTAATATGTCTTAAATATTTTGTTTTATACTATATAATAAAAGCTACTTACATCATTCGAATACTTTAAAGTATTCAAACATAATTACTGAATGTATATTTAAGTCCATCCACTTACGCTATATGTATTCAAACATAGTTATACTAAATGTACCTTTAAGTTACTTTGATTCCATCCACACGTATTTTATGTTGAGATCATTTTTTCACTTCAACTTATGCATTGTCTAGTTAGATGTAATGAAATATATATTTTCATATAATAAATATTTTTTCATATAATAAATTGTGAACTAGTTGAGAAAGTATTGCGTGAGTGTTATAGACACAGCACATCTATAAATAGAGGAGAATTTTGCAGAAAACAAATTTAAAGAGAAACCTAGTGATCGTAACATTTTCCGATCGATCTTGTCCTAATTGTAAGAAGAAATCAAGAAAAATGGATCATGAAGAAACGAAGCTTGCAACCGGATACGAGGATGCGATCCAACAAATGCAAAAAAAAGAAGAGCTGAATGTAAAGCCTTTGTTTCAAAAGATTTTATATATTTCATATTTTTTTGTCTACAAAGTATTAATATTTTCGTTAAAAAAAAATCAGGGTATTGAGACGAGGATGAAAGAGTTTATTGGAGAGAAGAAGCTTATCGATCTAAAGTTGAGAGAACTGATTGAGTTAGACAAAAAGCTCGAAACTTTACTACAGCCTACGGTAAAGTAGTAGCTAGCGTTCAATTTTTAATACTCTTTTAAATTTATTTTTGTTTATGTTTATAAAAATCTTTTTTTTTTCTGTTGGTATAATTGGATTGTGTAGGAGAACATGGAAAACATTTGCGTGAAAGACTTGACAGAAGAAACCAAAGATGTTATGATTGTGAAAGCATTTGTGACGTATCGGCTTGGACAAATGGAGACTAAGATTTACGACCCTCAAGACGAATTTGATGTTATAATGGAATCTATAGAAACAAAGGAAGACAGTGTGAAGGTAAAATGTTGGTCGATTTTTCTTTTCTTTTTGTCCACACAACATTAATTATAATGTCTTTCAAAAAAAGGGTTTGAAGATGAGGATGAAAGTGTTCATTGATGAAAAGGAGTCTGAAGACATACTCTTGGACGAGTTGTATGAGTTCAATAAAGCTTGGAGCTCTTCTTACGTCTAAGGTTGGTAGAGTTTAACACTTTCTTTTGTTATATATTTTTATCAAATTGTTCCCTAAATTTTTTTTTTCTACAAGGGCGTGGAAAATATTCATTTGGAGGACATGAGAGAAGAAGTTAAAGACACAATAATTATGAACGAAATTGTGAAGAAAATGATCGCGAAGAGGGATCCAGAATCGTCTAAACCAACGATCATCAATAATTATTGTATTTAGAAATTAGTAACATATAAATTTGCTATCATGGAGCATATATGATCACTCTATCGCTTGTTTCTCCCTTCAAAATAACTATAGAATAAGTTGGGATTTTCTTATAATGTCAATATGGAAGGAATTCTTTTTTTTTTTGGACAACCATGAATTTGCATTCAAATTAAACTCCGGAAGGAGCTGAGTTCTTACAACATAACTTAAGATAGACATAGAGAGCTAGGGATAGGGGTTTCATGAACTTAACAAAAGAATTTTCATATTGAAAAAATTCTGAGAAGTCTATTGGAACCAAGGCGGATTCGTACTTGAAGTCAGGCTTCACGAAATCCTCGACCAACAGGTGGTCATAAGCGGCTCTAGCGGGTGACGCATTTGAGCTTGTAAAAAGGTGTTCCACGGGGGGAACGCTTGTGGGTTTTTTCGCCAACCTGAGAGGAGTCAAAAACATGGGAGACTTGGAGCTTTTAAGAGCATACCTCGTGGTTGTAGATGAAGCTATAACCGAGGATCGCAGGGAAAGGGTATCAAACCATAACGAAGCAGGTGGGTCATCCCTCACATGGCAATGGAGGTAAATGAATTCCACACAAAGCTTGTAATCAGTTTGGTCCTGAAAAATGTCAACAGACCCAAGCTTTCGATCTAATGGCGGTAGGTGATACAGGGGATCTAAGTGTTTAAGCATAGGGTTCAAGCAGGCTATCGGATTAGATTTATAGCTATGGTTATGCGCAGCAAGCATCCGGACAAAGCTAATAAGCTGACCTCGACAAACATACATATCAAGCAACTCTGAAGACATCAGAACTCTGCTACCGAGGATTCCTCGACTTGACCAAGCAGAGATTAATGATACTAAAGGAAGTGAACTTGACTTGAAGCTTTCAATAAACGATCTAGGTAGAAAAAATCTAACGCTAGACAAGCAATGTCGACAATGGATCAGCAACTTCACAGACTCATAGGGTAATGACCAAACAGATATCGGCGGCAGGAAATCACGATATTTGAACGGATGTATCTCGAGGAGAAACATTCGTGAGAAAAATAAGAACACAGACCTGGGCCTCAAAGGATGAAAGCATGGGTCATTGGTTTTGGTAAAGGGCCGAGAGTTGGCTATTGGGCCTATCAATGGATGACGATCCATTAACGGAAACCCTAGGCACACACCAACTGAGCAGGGGATGGCGATGGACTGGCGGCAAACTTTCGGGTAGCCATTCCGACTGGAGCCATTATATTCCGGTGGGTACAGGAGCAGCGAAGATCTGGAAGACCAGGGTTTCGCGGTGGAGGAGGGTTTGAAGAGTCGTATAGGTAACCTCGTCATCTCAGCTTCTCACGGGCATGAGTTTCTTAGCCGGAAAGCGACATCACCAAGGATCGTCGTTTTAAACACCGGCCAGAGAGATTCAGGCAAGGCGAGGATTTTAGATCTGTGCATTTGGAGAGGCATCAGGTTTTCTAGACTCATCCGGGGGTTTTGGGAGAGGGATTGAGTCTGGCTGAGGGTCAACAGGGAGCTTCCTTGCCGTTTGACTCTGGAAGAGGATCAGGCACTAAGGCTTTCCAACGGGGAAGAGGATGTTTGAGGATGGTTCTGAGCGATGTGGATTGATTGAGACAAGCACCAACAAAGGAAGAAAAGGGAGCAGAACAAGTAGACGGCACCGGAAAAAGAACGAGGGACCCGACACCGGCAAGCCGGAACTTCGCCGGCGTCGGAGCAGAAAACGCGTTGAAGCTTCTCGATACTTGTGCCTGGGAGAGTTTTAGATGTGGGTTGGCATTATGGAAGGAATTCATGTCGGTACGTTATAATTAATCGGATTCTTATAAAATATATATTTTCTAATATCTATTGCATAAATTTTCATACATTGGTTGTCAAAGTTTATGTGTGTACATGACTACTATCACTATGTTGAATTTTAGTTTAATATGAAATTATTGTAATGAAGTTATAAGAAGATATGATATTTCGCCTAAAGGTTACAAATACGCCTAATTTTTACAAATAATAAAACATGGTGTCTGTAAATGCGTCAAACGTTAGTATTTTGCCTTTATAAAAAATTTGAAGATGCGTTTGTATATATCACACATCATAGTGCATTTTTATAAAGTTATTGTTTGAAAATTTGAGTCGCTAATGTAATCCAATATATATAATAAGAATAACAAGCAAATGAGTTTGGTAATAAAAGTAAAGTTGTGGGTTTCAACAAACAAATACTACATAGCAAAGACTTTTGACAAAGAACAACACCAACATGGAAATATATTATTAATGGAAGAAAGGATTAACAAGAACGAAGAATAAAGAAGAAAGAAAAATTAGACATAATAATGAAAATATATAGCCATTTACATTTTGTTTATTGGTTATTGAAAAAAAAAATTTTTTTTCTTTTTTTTTGTTAGTGTCCGTTTTTATTAAAATTCTGATAGGGATTAGGGTATAGCTTTTTAACCCTATAAAATGTATTTAAAATATACACAAATGTACAATTTTCTCCCTAGCAAATGCAGCATCATGAGTTCACTCTGGAGAAGTGGAGAGTGATCTACGCTTGCAACACCAAACGAACTAGTCAAAGTTACACTATAGAAGTATGGTTGTCCAAAAAAAAAAAAAAAAAAAAAAAAAAAAAGTTACACTATAGAAGTAAAAGGTTGTGAGTTGATTTAATTTAACTGTCACTAATAACTAGCTACTTCAGATTGTTAATAATCATTTTTATAACTATAACTTATGTAAGTAATATTCCATCATCATAACAAATTTTGTGTACAGAATTATTTTTTTTGAATCATGAAATTCTTAGGTATCTTAACAAAAAAAAAATTATTGGGTATATGAAAAACTGTTATTATCTCTCACCACTCTTATATGGTATCACATGCCTCCAAATCTATACTAGTATTTTTGCAGCAGTTTTTGCTCAAAAATACTAATAAAGAAAGTTTTAGCAATTAATGCTACTAATGCAATTAATTTTGTCGACCTCTAGCAATTTTATATGGACCTCTTAGTATTTTATGGACCTCTTGATAATTCATAATTTAAGGAACTCCATTTATTTAGGTTGTAGATAAAACGATGTCCAAAATTTCATAGGACCCGCAAAAATATACTCTTTTGCTAATAATCTAGACAAAATTTCCAGAAAATGAATTTATAGACAAAATTTCTGGAAAATTACATTGCAATAACTACGACATTAATGGTATTCTCAATTGTCAAAATGATTCTGAATACAAATGAGTAGACTCTTCATTTATCAGGCATTCAAACTTTAAAAATTTTTATTTGGTTTATTCCGGTTCTTTATTTTAAAAATTTTTAAAAAGTTAAATATGAAAAATATTTAAAACTTTTAAAAGTTAAATATGATAAATATTATACCATAGATACACAATAAATATTAAAATTTAAGATAATATAGTGTGAGTTAAAATATCTCGGGACGGGTTTTATTGATATTTATATAAATTAAAAAATATCAGTAATTCGGTGTTACACGGGTAAAACATCATTTCATTATTTTGTTAACACTGTCAGTATCAGAAAATAGACATATCTAATTAAATTTAAATAAATATTATATAAAAAATAAATTATATTGCGGTATTATATGGTTTATTTAACAATTATTATATAATTATAACATATTTAACCAACAAATACAATTTATAATTTTAATATTTTAATTATATATAATTTTGCCCTGCGGTGTATCGCGGGTCCTAATATAAAAATAAATTAATAATGTATGATTTTATTATACTATATATATATATATATTTTTTTTTTTGTTATAACCTCCACAAAATGATATATGTTTTTTGACTAAAAAAGATGTGTCATTTATAGAGTTATGATGTCAAATACAAATATATATATCTTGTTGCACATTTTGAATAGTGAATACATCAAATTTAGTCATATGAGTAATATTAATAATTCATATGAGTAATATCCATAAATTATTGTTTTTTAGTATTGTGATAATAAAACTAAATCTGTGTAAATACAGATTTTAGCAATTTAACATATGCACAATACTAAAAAAACAACAATAATTTATGGAAAATTTTATTTATTCATGGGTCCAAACCTAAACTAAAAATAACCATAAGAATGTGATGGGAATTAGGTTAATATTAGTACACTTATATATTTTTGCGGGTTGGTTTAAAAACACAAACAAAATATTTTAAAACTTAATTTTATATGAAAAGAGTTAAAACCAACACTAACTCGTTACATCATACTCATATACAAAACTAACTATTTTTTTTTAATAACTTTATTTTTTATCCACGGGTCCAAACCTAGACTAAAAATAATCATAAGTATGTGATGGAAATTAGGTTAATATTAGTACACTTATATATTTTTGCGGGTTGGTCTAAAAACACAAACAAAATATTTTAAAACTTAATTTTATATGAAAGAAGTTAAAAACCAACACTAACCCGCTCCATCATACTCATAGACAAAACTAACTAATTTCAAATTGGTGAATAAATTTAAATAATTTTATACTAACTACAAAGTATTATACATATTAACAGATGTTTACTTTCACAACAACTAATTTTGATTGATTAAATTCCAAAATAAAAGAATTTTGATTAATTAAATTTTAAATAAAAATATTAATTTTTAAATAGATAAAGAAAATAAAATTACAAATATCTCAATATTATTGTAAAAAAATTTAAAACATATATTTGATCCAACATAATGTTTTTTTAGTAAGTTATATAAAATATACAAAAATACATAATCCCACGGTACACCGCGGGTAAAAATCTAGTTTTGATCTAAAATTCAAACTCGTTATGCCATTGAGATTCCCTTTACTTTTTGTTTCTTAATTTGATTTACTGACTTTGTTTTGGTCAATCTCTTAGCAATGTTCTTTCCTTTCTTTTCTTTGAAAACCATTATTAAGAGATCTCCGATAAAACTGATATTTGTGTATATCTTCTTATTGTTAAATATGTAGATTTACCATTATCATATATGTAAATAACTTGTTAATCAAGTTTGAGACTTTATATAAATAAGGCTAATGAATAAATGGAGAGAAACAATTTCACTTCTAAGTTCTAAGATTTCCTCCAATTCTATAAAACATGGTACAGACTGAGTGTTAACGAGATATGTTACTAATCAATGGGGCCATGAGGGTCCAACAAAAGATGTATCAAACCGGAATAAACTGACTATAATTAAATAGATATGTTGGCTTTGATTGGTAACATGAGTTACCACTGACTTAAAGTTGAGTTATTAACTAATAGATTATTCAAAAATGTTACCAATCAACAATAAAACAAATTTTTTTAAAGTAGAGTTTGAGTTACAATGTATTATGGTTGACTTATAATTTTGAGTTATATACTTTGTAAAATTGTTAACTCAAAACATTATTCAACATCATGGAAATTTTCGTTAGTTAAGATGTGGTAAGTTGAGTTATCTATTTTTTTAAATAAAAAAAAAACAAAAATTCAGTTATATAATAGTATAATACAAAAAATTTATTCGTTTTATTTTTATTTAATTTATATATCAATAAAAATAATTTTTACTGTTTTCTTTTATTTAATAATTTTTTTTAATTAGTTATTTTATATTTTTTCCTAAATTATTATTTTTTATTATCATTTGAAATGAAAATAGGCATAGACCTAAATATGATAAGATTGTAAGTATTATGGTATGCATGTAGTTAATTTTTTAATTTACAATGTAACAAAGAAGTTTAGTTAACTTTGTGTATAATAAAATTATTCTATTATTTATATATATATATATTTTATAATTTTGTGAAATATATTCACTAATATTTAATAATTATAATAAAATAATACATACTGCAATATCTACCACAAAAATATCACCAGTCATTAATTTTGATAAGATTAATAAATCATATTTTTACAATGATTTATTACATCAAACTGTTATTTTTACCACATTATTTTTACTGCAAGTAATATCGAATTATAATATTCTCTACAACTCAACTTCGATAGATCACGTTACCAATCAGAGCCGTTATTGTAGTAAATAAGTTACTCCATGTATACTGTACAAGGTTAAACCGTAACGGTTAATGTTAACATAAGACTTCTCTAGCCGTAAGTTTCGTTGCTTAATCCACACTACTGGCCAGTTACTGCAGCGGACAAATGATGCAAACAATTCTATTTACCTAACGCTGTTTTTCTTTGCACCAGCGACGTTGTTTTCTCAATCAGAAATAAGGATTTTACGTAAGGTCAACAATGCTAATGGACCCAAAGAAAGGCCCATTTACGCTGTAAACTAATAAAGTAACAAGTAGAAAAAGTCCCACATCGTTTCACTTAGATAGACGAAGCTGTGATTATATAGCGTTAGAGTCGAGTAAAAGATTGTCCCTTAAGGGACATCCGATAAAATTGGAACGATACAGAGAAGATTAGCATGGCCCCTGCACAAGGATGACATGCACAAATCGAGAAATTGTCCAAATTTTTTTTGTCAACGGATTTACTTGACGAGGATCCGAGCTTTCTTGTCTCAGATTGTGATGTAGCCCTTCCTGTGACTCGGGTAAACTGCTAAAACCCAAAGAGCTTGGTTCGTATGCTTTCACCCCTTCAGTCTTCAAGATCCAAAGAAACTAGCTCCGTTTTATCATTATGATCATTTACATGACCAACTACTACTAGCCTCTTATAGATATGGAGCACTAGAACTCGACTCATGAATCTATTCATGGCCAGACTGAACTGTAAATAAGCATTTAGTTCACCAATGAATCGCGGAGATGAGATATTGAGATGTTTGGTACGTCTAAGTCACAACAACAACAAAGGGGAACTTAAGCGAAAACATTAACAGAGTGACAACCTTAGGATGGAGCTTAACTTGATTTTGCAGCAAATTAAAGACGAGGCTTTTTGTGGTTCCGGTTGGTTTGTGAATTGGCTCTTGCGGAGAAGAACGTTAACGTGCTTGCTTTCAATTGGTGGGGAGTTCAGTTTTCTTTTTTTCTTTTGTAAAATCTTGAATAAGTAAATTGGTTCGTAGAAAAGTTCCGTCTAGTGTACGATGGTGTATATGTTTACTCGATTCTTTGAATTTTTTTTGTACTTAAGAAGTTTGTAGAAAGTTACGTTGTTAATAAATTTGCAAATAAATCATTAGAATTATGCAAATAAGAAAAAAGTTCCGAGCATTTTTGCATACGAGGGTAACAAATTTTATATTCTTACTTTTGAATAAGGGGGTAAATCATTCTGAGTTTTTATATTCTTCCTATTTTAATTTCCTTTTTTTTTAAGTTCTTATATTATTGACAAAATACTTAGGACCAAATAGTTTTAATAATAGATATTTGATCACAACCTGTTTCCAACCTCGTATGAGGTATGACCATATATATTGGTAGGAATAAAATCGCGTGAAAGATTGAATTAGACACGCAGGGAGAAAACCAACGAGGTACAACCAGAGTTCTCGTATCAAAAGCCCACATAATTGCTCTATTCAGTTTGATCAAAAAACAATATTGCATCTATTCCAAATTATTAAGATGAAACTTATTTTTTATTATGAAATATGATTTAAAAGACAAAAAGATGAAAGACACAAGTTCCTTCAACAACAATTAACCAAAATGATTTTATAAGCCAAAATGATTTTAACCAAAATGATTTTCTTATTCTTAATTCTTATTATCATCCCATTTTGAAAGCTCCAATAGGATCAACGAAGCCTCCATCTCAACGCGTTTCCTCTCTACATCTTCTTTGAGATTCTCGAGTTGTTTCTTAAAAACAAGCAAGTCCTCCAACTTTAGATTGGGAATCTCCTTCCTATTGTAGAATCCGGCCATGCGGTGTTTTTCTTGCCTCTTCCTCAAATCCTGGAGTTTACATAAAATCTAGTGTTTGGTAGACATAAAATACAACAAAATAATCTATAGAGGCATTAAATTATTATATTTTATGTAATAGATGACGCTCCAAAATGGATGACGTGATATATTTGGGTTCAAGATCTACTTTTTAGGGGTTGAGTTAAAACAAAAACAAAGTTATAAAGAATATTAAACATGGGACACATACCTCCTCATACGCTTTGTTTAGTTCCACTTCTTCCTCAAGCTGATCAAGTTTGGCTTGATACATGCGAATCCTAGCTTGCCTCGCAAGTGCATCAGCCTTCTTGAAAGTATCAATTTGGCGTTTAGAAAAAGTTATTTTCACTGAGATGTCATTGTCTTTCACATGATCAAGCTTTCTACTACCCATTTTTCTTTAGAAGCAAAAAAAAAAAAAAAAAAGCTTTATGCTTAGAGAGAATTTTGTTATTGTTGTTGCTGTTGTTGTTGTTAGTACTTTACTCCTTTATATAGAGGAATTGGATCAAATTGGTTCAACGCATAAAGAAATGTCTATCTATGTTGGTATTATTCATTCCTCTATATTTGAATTATATTATAATTGTTATTATTTTCTTTGGTAATTAATCGTTTGTGACGATATATATAATGCCAAAATTATGCTAAATTTTTGTAATATTTATTTTTAATTTATTAAGATTAAGAAAAAAATATGACTGTTGTAACTATTGGATATATATCTATCTATTCTAGATTTAATTCTATATAAAAATACTATTTTGAAATGATAGCTCACACGCACGACACGCAACGTCTGATGCATGACATGTGACGCGCCATACTCACAAGAAAAATAAATATTTTTCAAACATTATATCGATGGATTGGATCAATATTTTTCAAACATTATATAGATGGATTGGATCAAACTGGTTCAATGCATAAAGAAATGTCTATCTATGTTGGTATTATTCTTTCCTCAATATTTGAATTATATTATAATTGTTATTATTTTCTTTGGTAATTAATCGTTCGTGACAATATATATATAATGCCAAAAATATGCTAAATTTTGTAATATTTATTTTTAATTTATTAAGATTAAGAAAAGAATATGACTGTTGTAACTATTGGATATATATCTATCTATTCCAGATTTGATTTTATATAAAAATACTATCTTAAAATGATAGCTCACACGCGCGACGTGTGATGCATGACATGTGACGCGCCATACTCACAAGAAAAATAAATATTTTTCAAAAATTATATAGATGGATTGGATCAAATTGGTTCAATGCATAAAGAAATGTCTATCTATGTTGGTATTATTCTTTCCTCTATATTTGAATTATATTATAACTAGATAAGGACCCGTCCGTTGTGCAGGTTTAAAGTTTTGTAAATAAAATAAAATTTAATAAACATATATTAAAATTTATTGTACATTATTTATATAAAAAAATTTGCTATACTGATTATATCCATATACAAATCTTTTATGAATGTTACCATTAAAAACGTATTTTTTACACCTAGGTATATTGTATGTTACAAATTTATTATTTACTACCACCTAAAAAATATCTATATGAACAAATTAAGTCAACTATTATATGTCTTTTTACTTGCACTTTTACATAATTTCTTTAATCACTAAAATTGTTTGCTAAAAACATTTTGAATAAAGAATAAATTACATCACAATATTGTATGACTAACCATAGAGAGAACCTCGGTTCTGCCCTGCTCCCTTATAGAGAGAACCAACTTCCTCCACCATGTAGAAAACATTCGCTCCGCCTTCCTCCCTTGAGGAGGAAACCTTGCGTCCAACCTCTCCCACCTTTCTCCCTTGGGAGATAACCTTGCGTCCAACCTCCTCCACCATAGAGAGAATCTCGGTTCTGCCCTCCTCAGCTATCTTAAAATGGCTTGCTCTAGCAACCAATGAAACTAAATACCTTTTTCCAATGTCACAAAATCTTTTGATAGTAACTAATGTTAATTTTTTCAATGTATTCATGGAAGTTTATTTGACACACCATGATGTAGCCTCTATCTTCAAGCTCCTATGGATCTATCAACAATAATTTATGTTTTTCCAATCTATGTTTGTTGTAAGCTTGTGTTTGATTAGGCTATTTTATCTAACCATTAGGTTGATGACCTTCTCCTCTTTATCTCATTTTGAGATTGAACGAATGGTAACAATTATGTTTACACAAAAAAGGTCTATGACCAACCAATCAAGATTGAGAAGTTAGAAGAAAATTAATTTGACATAATTAATGAAATAATAAAAAAATTATAAATTAAATAAAACAATCTAGAACTATTACAATAAATTTTAAAATACAATATTAGAAAAAGAAGATACATATATTAATCTTTCACTTTTTTTTGGTCAACATATTAATCATACATATTCCAAACTGAAAAAGTAGAAACTATGAGTATATTTTGGTTTTTTGGTTTTAAAAAATAAGGAAAATTTGTCTTCCCATTAAAAATTTTGACCAATAGAACAAAGTTGAAACTAATATTTTTGAATAAATTATGTTGTTAGATGAATAATATGAGACGATCTATGTTTATATAGAAGTAATTATTTACATTTTTTAAAATTAATAATTTTTGTAAATTTTCCTTAATCTTTTTTCTATTTTATGAGAAAATTTATTCCAATGAGCTTATTGTTTTTTTTAAAAAAATTTATTGCTTTCCACTTTCTTGTAAAACGTACTATCGTTCGACGATAAGAACGGTTTCTGTTTATAGTTGATCTAGTGTTATATAATCTCTGTTGTTATCTTAGTTATTATGCATAAGAAACTTTGTTAACACTTCAAAGTCAAAGATTGCATAGTATGTATTATGAAATGAACAATTCTTGGGTTCACTCCTAAGGTGAACCCTTTTGTTCACTTCTCATTATTTTAGCCAATGAGAATCTGACATGTCATAATGAATTTAAAAACCTATTTATTTACCTTCTTATAAAATAAGGAAACAAAATCTGTAAAATTAAAAACTTAAACCGCTTATTTATAAACCCAAACCGATATATAATTTCATTCTAATTGTAAAATCTAAACCATAACCATCTCATTTGTAAGTCCAAACCGACATATAATTTCATTCTAATTGTAAAATATAAACCCTAACCATCTCATTTGTAAACCCAAACCGATATATAATTTCATTCTAATTATAAAATCTAAACCCTAACCATCTCATTTGTAAACCCAAACCGACATATAATTTTGTTTTAATTGTAAAATCTAAACCCTAACCACTTCATTTGTAAACCCAAACCGACATATAATTTCGTTTTAATTGTAAAATCTAAACCTAACCACTTCATTTGTAAACCCAAACCGACATATAATTTTATTTGAATTGTAAAATCTGAACCCTAATCACCTTATTTGTAAACCCAAACCGATATATCAGTTCATTCTAATTCTAAAATATAAACCAAGCCAATATTTAACTTTCTTTAAAAAAATTATACAGAATTTGTTTCCTTAATCTGTTTTGCTTTTTAATTTAATTTTGATTTACTATTTTAAATAAAATAATGTATAGAAGATTCTAATTGGTTGAAAAGGAAGAAGTGAACAAGAAGGATCACTCACTCTAAGTATTTTCCTTATAAATTGGGAAACGAAACAAAATTAAAAGAAACGACGATGAAAACACGTGGTAATATTTAGGAATCTTTTTATATAGTTGTTTCGATTAGACAACCAACAAATTGCCTTCGAGACTTGTTCAAGAACAATGATGTGTCAAACAAAAGGTTAATAAAAAACAAAGAAGAAAATTTTTCCATTGAAAACAAAGCTAGTCGAAATTATTTTGTTTGATGAAAAATATATCATCATCTCTTTGATTATATAGAGGGGTGCATTTACAATCCTTTTCCTTTTAGGATTAACAATTTTCTTTTAATATAATAAGATTACAATTATTTTATGCATCGTTTTACCAAGCTTGAAAACTGTGATTTCTGATCGTTAAAATTGACATGTGTCTGATCTGATGAGTTACTAACTTTGATATGTGATTTCGGATCGTTAAAATTGACACGTTACAATTATTTTATGCATCGTTTTACCAAGCTTGAAAACTGTGATTTATGATCGTTAAAATTGACACGTGTCACGATCTGATGAGTTACTAACTTTGATATATGATTTCGGATCGTTAAAATTGACACGTGTCACGATCTGATGAGTTACTAAATTGGATATTTAATCGTTAAAACTGACACATGTCGCGATCTGGTGAGTTTTTAACTTTGATCTCTGATAATTAAAATTAACATGTGTCACGATCTGGTGAGTTACTAACTTTTGAGAACCAAGCTTTATATAATAAGACTAGATGAGGCCCCGCCCCCAATGTGTGGGTTTAAAATTTTATAAATTAAATTAAATTTGACAAAAATATATTAAAATATGTTGTACGTTATTTACAAATTTTATTTTTGTTATAATACACTAATCTTGTATCCATTTACAAATCTTTTATGTATGTTACTATTAGAAATATATTTTTTACACCTAAATATACTCTATGTTACAAATATATTCTTTATCACCACCTAGAAAATGTCTATATGAACACATTAAGCCAACTATTTTACTTTCACTTCTGCATAGTTTTATTATTACTAAAATTGCTGTCTCAAAAAATATTTTGAATAAAAATATATTACATAATATATTAATCAATGATGTATCATCACAATAATGTATGACCACCATGGAAAAACCTCGGCTCCGCCCTCATCCCTTGTGGAGAGAACCTTATGTCCAATCTCCTCCACCATGGAGAGAATCTTGGCTCCGCCTTCCTCCCTTGGGGAGATAACCTTGCGTCCAACCTCCTCCACCTTCCTCCCTTGGAGAGATAACCTTGTGTCCAAACTTCTCTACCATAGAGAGAACCTCGGCTCTACTCTCTTCCTGTGTGGAGAGAACATGTTCACGTTTTTTTTGCTATCTCAAAATGGCTTGCTCTAACAACCAATGAAAGTAAAAACCTTTTTCTAACGTCACAAAATCTTTTGATAGTAATTGATCTTAAATTTCTCAATGTATATGTGGAAGTGTCTTTGACACACCATGATGTAGCCTTTGTCTCTGTAACGCCTCAACCACCACCTTGCTTAGTGAGCCCATGTCCACTCTCAGTCCATGGGTCCATCTTCCTAAGTGGGCCCCACATCTATTCCCGGCCCGTGGATCCACCCATATTTAACGGTCGGTTTGTTACGTCTGAGAGGCTTTAAAACTTGTCTACCGACCCTACAAATAAAAAAATGATATTTTCCTGTGTTCTGTCCTCACTCACACAGTTTCAACAATCACTTCCAAGAAGGTTACCCATAAAGAAGTTTTCTCAAGACCCTTGAGTGAAAAAATAAGTGCATTTTGGTGACATATGTGGCCAAATAAATTCTTTTAAACCTTTCCGCAAACCAAGGTGTCACAGTCTTTAAGCTCCTATAGATCTATCAACAACGATCTATGTTTTTCCAATCTATCTATCTATGTTTGTTGTAAACTTGTGTTTGATTAGCCTATTTTACCCATCCATTAGGTTGATGAACTTCTACTCGTTATCTCCATTTGAGATTGAATGAATAATGGTAACAATTATGTTTGCAAAAAAGAAGGGTTTATGACCAACCAATCAAAGTTGAGAAATTAGAAGAAAATTAATTTGACATAATTAAAGAAAGCAATAGAAAATTATAAGCACGGTAATATATGAATCCCAAATAATTCAAAGATGAAAACAAATAAATTAAATAAAACAATCTAAAAATACTACATTAAATTTTAAAATATAGTATTAAGAAAAGAAGACGCATATATTAATCATTTTTTTGGATCTTTCTTATTCCCAACTAAAAAAAAGAGAAAGTAGGAGAAAATTTTGGTTTAAAAAACTAAGAAAAATTGAACTTCCCATAAAAAAAAATTTCTGATTAAATAAAGTTGAAAGCAGTGTTTTTGAATAAATTATTTAAATATGAGACGATCTATGTTTATATAGAAGTGAGTATTTACAAAATTTAGAATTAATAATTAACTGTATATTTTCCTTAATATATATTTTTTATTTTGTAGAATTAATAACTTAAAATTAAAAATAAGGAAATAATATTATAATTTCGAATTTTATGAAATATATATATAATTTCCTTATAATTATTTTTAAAAATTTTGTTATTTTTTTATAAATTATGTAATTTTTGATAATTATTTTTTTACATCATTAATTTTTTTTAAATTAAAATAATTTTATTTTTGTTGTAATCAAATTCTTCCAATTAAATATTAAATTTTACACATGTTGAAATCTAAGGTTCATAACTTGACACATGTCAAAATCTTGTTAATGGCTAACTTTCAAAATCCAACTTTATATAATAAGATTGTTATTATTTTCTTTGGTAATTACTCATTTGTGACGATATATATAATACCAAAACAATGTTAAATTTTGTAATACTTATCTTAAATTTATTAGGATTAAGAAAAAAATATGAATGTTGTAATTATTGGATATATATCTATCTATTCTAGATTTCGTTCTATATAAAAATACTATCTTAAAATGATAGGTCACACGCGCGACGCGCGACGTATGATGCATGACATGTGACGCGCCATACTCACAAGAAAAATAAATAGTTTAAACTAAATTAAAATAAAAATCCAGTGAAAGTTACTGTATAAATTTTTCCAAAAATAAAAAATTTAGTCTTTGATTTTTCTCAAAATTAAATGTTCCAAATTATACAAATATTAGTAAAGTCTTAGCTAGATAAACATTGAAGTTTTTTTAAAGCGGACCTCGTAAAACCTACTAACGTTTGTTTTACCACCCAAAAATATTACTTTAATCTTGAACCCTCAATTCAAATAGAAAAAAAAGTATGACATTTTATAGGTGTTATTAACTTTATTAGACATCCAAATTAAATACTATCGCATAAACTACTGTATACTCTAAAATGGAAGCACATAATTCATGCATAGTGTCTAATCGGTGTTTAGGACCGGCGCCTAAGACGCTTTTTATAACAATTTTACCTTTGTGATGTAAAGATATGACATGTATAGTCGTGAAGTAATATTGTGTAATATGTAGTTCAAATCGATCGGTCACAAGTCACAAATCACAATAATGTGCAGTTACTAACTCTTGTGCTTGAATAATTACTAATTAGTTCTCGAGAACACCTTAATCAATCATCCCTTTTTTAAAATTCTATGAGCATCTTAAATCTATTACTTAGCAATGGTACGAATGAATTCTAATAAAAAGAGTTACTTCTTGTCCCAAAACAATAGTCAAACACGTAGAAGACTTAACTCTAAGAAATATGTAGAAAAAAAGAAAAACAATATTTTCTTTTCGAATGAAAGACATTAGTTTAAACACTTACAATGTAGTAACAATGTGACAGTTTGGCCGAGTGGTCTAAGGCGCCAGATTTAGGCTCTGGTCCGAAAGGGCGTGGGTTCAAATCCCACAGCTGTCAATTCCTTTTTTTTTTTTTTAATAATCTTTGACTCCTTTGTTCGTCTTTATTTTACAATCAACCAATCACATTCGTTATTTGTTACATCGGTCAACTTCAAGTAAACATGATTTTTTTTTTTTGTCAACTGATATTATATTTACCCAACCGGTGAGATCCAAAAGTTAGCAAACACATACAGATCAAACACCCTTTACCCCCTGTTAGCCTAATCTAGTACCATTTCCAACTAACCAGTGGCCTATACAAAAAACGAAGCTCCCCCTGGACAAAACCCAGCTCGGGAATATCTAGACTAACATAAACCAAAAAACAGCTCGCAAATCAAACAGAGGGAAAACCTCATTCTTCTTCCAAGAAAACAGCATTCAACCACGCCGGATGTCCCGAAGCAACATAGGACTGAATTCTTAAATCCCCTGTGACACTTTGAGCAATAAGGTTTGCTCCTCTGTTTGCTGCAACTACTTCCAGCTCAAACTTCCACTCCACAAAAGGTTTTAAGAAGCGTTCAAGAGCCACCACCTGGGGTTTAAAAGATGGCCACGCTGCAGGTCTGCAGACCGCTCCAACTAAGGCTTTGTCCTGCAAAGAGAAAATGACTCGATCCATCTTGTGACTTGCCATACTTTCCAAAGCCCAGAGCACATATCTCAGCATAGCATCTCCTTTGCCGGAAATATTCGAGAAAGCTCGTCTACTATGTAGCACGACCACACCCTTCTCATTTCTTAGAACCCAGGACCCACCTACCAATTGTTTCCGTTTAGACCAAGCACATCCAATATTACATTTTAACCAGTTGACCGGAGGTTTCATCCATCCTTTAAACGTTGAACGAGACACAGCCTGGTCACACTCTAAGATCACAGGGACATTCCCTTCTTCATCTCTCTCTGCTGCTTGAGCCTCAAACCACTCATCCACATCTCCTCTGATTTTTTCCACTGTCTCCAAGGCAGAAAACATAACACCCTCAAAGAGAAAGGAGTTGCGATTAGTCCAAATTCTCCAGAGAATCCATGGGAAGCTTTTCCGCAAAGAGGAAGGCCAGAGACTGTTATTTTTGTTTTCCAAGAGGTGGAAAATGTTCGAAAAAATAGACCCATTATGAAACCCATCGCAAGGAGAGGGGAAATCAGAAACCGTCCAGATTTGACGCGCCAAAGTGCAAGTGAAAAGGGTGTGATTTGTCGACTCTTCAGAAACACCACACACCTGACAGACTTCATCAACATCCATACCTCTGCCATTAAGATTCACCGCCACTGGTAGAGCTCCACTTAGAATTTTCTAGAGAAATATCTTTATTTTAGGATCAGTCTGGAGTCTCCACACCTTCTTTTTCAGCTCTAAAGTGGATGGTTGGACGTTTGCTTCTTCCCTTAGGACTTTACTTGCTTCCTGATCATAGAGCCAATACGCCGATTTGACTGAAAAGTCTCCACTTTTATTAAACCTCCAGGCATAATAATCGTCTTGATCCATGATTGGTTTAATCTTCTTTATGTGGGCAATGTCCTCATGAAGGAACAGATCTTCCAAAACATCTCTGTCCCAAAACCCTGTTCTTTCATTTAACATATCACTGACTTTTAAACCTACCACAAAAAATTGATTTTTCCTCCAAGGAGCTCTAAATCCATCCTCATCTTCCAACCACTTGTCTATCCACACATTCAGAGACTCACCATTACCAACCTTTTTTGTGATGCCTTTACAGAGGTGGTCTCGACCATGCAAAATGCTCCGCCACGCGTAAGATGGTCTCTGTCCTATTACTGCCTTGAGGAACAACGAATCATCAAAGTACCTGCTCTTCATGAGTCTCGACAGCAGAAAATTTTGATTTTGCAGAATCCTCCATGCTTGCTTAGCCAACAAAGCTTGATTAAAGGATTGAATCCCTCTGAATCCCAATCCCCCATCATCTTTTGCTAGACATAAACGCTCCCAGCTTTGCCAGTGGATTTTCTTTGAATGTTCGCAAGCATTCCACCAGAAGGATGCCATAGCACTTTCTAAGTTAGCACAGGTGGTTACTGGTAATTTGAAGCATGACATGGCGAAGACAAGCATGGCTAAGGCTACTGATTTTAATAACACCTCTTTGCCACCCTGCGATAAGTATCTTGAGAACCAACCTGATAACTTAGCCTTCAGACCATCTTTGAGATAGTTAAGCATCTCCACTTTTGAACCACTGAAGCACTCTGGCAAACCCAGATACTTTCCTGTACCTCCTTCAGCCTCGATACCTAAGCATAATTTTATGTCCTCTTTGCTCTGAACTTCCACTTTGGCTCCAAAGGTGATTGCTGATTTGTTCAGGTTGATAGTTTGACATGTGGCATCTCCATAAACCTTTAGGATGTGTTGCAGAACCGTAGCCTCTTCCCTTGACGCTTTACACATGAAGAGGCTATCATCCGCAAATAGCAGGTGGTGAACCATTGGTCCATCTTCTGAGAATTGAAAACCTTCGATCTTTCTTTCACCTTGTGCTTTATTCAGGAGATGAGTCAAACCTTCTGTGCATAACACGAACAGGAAAGGAGAGAGACGGTCTCCCTGTCTTAAACCTCTCTGGGGAACTATCATTCCAAACGGACAGTCATTGATCAGAACTGAGAACGTTGCTGAGGAAACACAAATCATTACCCAGTTTACCCATTTTTCATGAAAACCAAGGGCAATGAGAAGAGATCTCAGATAACTCCATTCCACTCTATCGAATGCTTTCGACATGTCTGACTTTACCACCATAAATTCGCTTGACATGCGGGGATGAACCTTTAAACTGTGGATCAACTCATGGGCCACCAATATGTTATCAGTAATGAGTCTCTCTGAAACAAAGGCTGATTGCGTGTCAGACACTATGTCTGGGAGGAAGGGTTGAACTCTCTTCACCATTATCTTAGAGACCACCTTGTAAAGAACTGAGCAAAGGCTAATGGGTCTAAGATTTGCCATCTCCGAGGCTTGCAACGTCTTTGGTATCAAGCAAAGGTGAGTGTAATTCCAATCACTAGGCAAAACTCCATCAGTGAAGAACTTCTTTACCTCTATCGACACCTTTGGTCCTACAATGTACCAATACTGTTGGAAGAATAGGGCCGACATGCCATCCGGACCAGGAGCACTGGCTGGTTTAATGGAAAAGGCCGCCTCCTTGATTTCTAGATCAGATACCTCTTTTAGGAGCCCCACATTCATCGCATCAGTGACTCTAGGGTTCAAGTCGTGAAACCATTCATGGAAACTAGCAGGATTAGACGATTTAAAAAGCTTATGGAAGTATGCACTGGCTACTTCACCTTTTGCAGCTTCAGACCTTTGGTAATTCCCATTAATATCCTTCAGTTTTTCTAACCTTTTCCTTTGGCGATTGGCTTTAACCGAAGCATGGAAGAATCTCGAGTTTCTATTTCCACATCTCAGCCATTTTTGTCGACTTTTCTGTTTCCAGTACGCCTCTTCTTCTCTATAAGCTTTTGCAAGATCTCTTTTCAGATTTCTCACCCTGAACACCGGAGGCCACACTCCTGTTTGCATCTTTTCTAATTCTTGTTCGAGGATCTGGATTTTGTCCTGTGAGTTCAGAGAGTTTTGTCTCTTCCACCCGCTGAGGGATTTCCTACACTCCCGCATTCTCTCAGCTACTGAGACGTTCACACCCAGAAACTCTCTACCCCAGGCCGTAGCTATAGCTTCTTTTACTCCTTTTTTTCTCAGAAACCTTTTGTCAAACTTAAAGTGCCCTTTGTAGCTATGGTGTGAGTTCATTAGGTTTACATGAACCGGTCTGTGATCTGAGCCTCTGAACTCCAAAAAGGATTGGTTTGAGACAGGAAAAAGCTTGAACCAGTCACTGTTACCAAAAGCCCTATCCAACCTACATTGGACCCAATGATCTCCCCTTCTACCTGCCCAGGTGAACCTGTTTCCCTGACTGGGAAGTTCTGCCATATTGCAAGCTTTTATCATATCATTGAAGCTCTTGCACTCACTATCGCTTCTTCTTGGACCACCAATCTTTTCTCCATTGTGTAGGAGATCATTGAAATCACCAAGCATAACCCATCTATCTTTTCTTCCAATACCCAAGGAAATAATCTTATCCCACACTTGAGCTCTCATTTTTTTATCAGGGTCCCCATAGACACAGGAAAGACAGAAGTTGATAGCTCCAAACTGTACTTGAGCATCCATCAGATTCTTATCTACAAACTTCATATTTACTTCAACACTACTCTTCCAAAAAAGCGCTAAACCTCCACATTTACCAACCGGGTCGACACTATATACATGGTCATAACCAACCACACTTGTAAATCCACCAAAACGTTCCTTTTGTGCATTGTTTCCATTAAGAACAACATCTCCGGAAAATGTTTTTTACGCATCTCCTTGAGACGAGGAATTGTCAAATCATGGGACCGTCCCAATCCTTGACAATTCCAGCTGATTATGCTCATTGGACGTTAGGCAATCCCCCCTTTGGGATCACCTCTTGAGGGTTAAGCTTATACAATTTCACAGCGCTTGTACCCCCATCAACTGCTTTCCTTTTCTCTTGTGTTCCTTTTTGAAAACCCAATCTGAGATCCTTTTGATTAAACCCCTTCACTGGTGCTGAATTCTTTGGCTTCCTTTGACTCTTTGGAGGTCTTTTTCTGTTGTTGTTCTTGACTGGTTTCAAACCAATCCCGGTAGGTCCTGCTGCAAAGGAGCAAGAGCCCTCCGTTGGAGTGATCTGAAATGGTTGAGACAATGCCAAAAAATTACTAGAACCAGCACTATCCGAAAAACAGACGTTTTGAGAGTCTACCTGATCCTCCCTGCTTGCCCTTCCCGAAGACTCAGCATAGTAACCTTCTTTTCCGGGGGTCGAAGCTCTAGTCTCTTGAGCTGTTTCAATATCAAAGTTGAAAACCAACCCTTTTTCCTTGTTCAGATCTCTATGGAAGATTGGCAGCGGTTCTAATCTTAAGATCGACTTTTGAGCCAATGGATCCTTTTCCACTTCACGAACAGAAGACTTAACTCTGTCCTCCCTGATGAGTCTTTCCTCCTCCGTTGACACTCTTAGATACTGTCTCATCCCTTCTAACACTACCGGAGAAATACGGGGTCTTCCTGTTGCGGGATCAACTCCCACCTGGTTTTCGTTAAGCACCCCAAACAGAGGATCTGACTCTTTAAGGACTGGGTCCTTCTTTGAATTAACAAAAGGACGCCCCGCTAGTCTAGCATCTGCTATCTCTTGTCTTTTCTTCAGAAAGATAGGACAGGAATCTCTATCATGAGTCATCCTTTGGCATTCGAAACACCTTTTATGAACTCTTTCATATTCAAAGTTTATCGATGTAGTTCCACCCTTAGGAAGATTAACAACCTTCGATCTTCTCAAAGGCCTTGAGACATCAAAGATAACCTTTATTATGATGAAATCTTGTAGTTGAGGCTTATCCGTGTCAAAAGCTACTTCTGTTACCTGACCAATCAACTCACCCAGAGCAGTTAGAGCCTGCTCCGTGTAGAAATTAATTGGGATGTTCCAGAGCTGAATCCACATAGGTGTGAATTGTAAGTAGTTGTCTGGGGGGTCTTCTACCCATCTATCAACGACAATAGTCCAATCGTTGAACGTGTGAATCCCTTTTTCTAAGACTTCAGCCAAATCAAACTCCGACTTGAAGAAGAACTGAAACCGTTCCTTTGATAAGGCAACACCTCTAACTCTACCAACCTTTTGCCATTTACGAGGCATATGACGAATCAGTTGGTCCATTGGCTGACAGACTGGATTTAGCGAACGCCCAACCAGACTCAAGACGTTCCTTTCGCAGGACGAGAATTCAGGAAGATTCGGCATATCGAAAGGAAGGTCCTTTTCCTCCAGAGACATCGCCATCAAAGCTTTGTCCATCGCAGACGACATAGCTGAAAAGACCCGGAACCTGATCTAGATCTGAACCAAATTAACACCCAAACTCTTCAACTTAACCCAGAACCGCAATACTCTGCCTTTGTAACTGGTGGAACTTTTAAGAACTCTTACTTTGAGTGAAGGAAAAATTTCAGGAGCAAGAACACAGCTCAAACCCTAGAGACTGCTGGATAGAATATCTAGAAACCCGATAGAAACACACTAAACATGATAGAATCAGCTAAAGGAGAAAGGTTTACTCCGGTCAATTCTCTATTCTATCCCTAGGAGAAGGCTCTAGATCAGAAAGAGGGTCTTAAGTAAAAGTATCGCTTTTTCAAAGTTCATCTGATTTTTTCACTAAGTAAACATGATCTCAAAAAATGAAAATATTACTATTATTTAATGGGTCAACTTCAAGTTAGAACAGTGCATGTTTTTTTTTAAAAATGATTTTTCTTTTTTCTTTTTAATAATGGACAAATTAAAATATAAATGGGTCAAGATCAACTGATCAAGTAAACATGGATGTAGTCATGTAGTATATTAGTATCCATAAACAGGTTGTCCAAATCAACTAATATCATATATAGCCAGATTCCTCAATAGTCATTAGTCAATACTTTGTGGGAAAAAAAGTCATTAGTCAATACATAATCCTTAATTATTATTTTTAATTTTTAATATAAGTCCTTTCATTCTAAATTGCCTTTTCTTTTTTCCTACCCATTCTTCCAATGCTCCAAGTCCAATGTAAAGCCATAAATCATATATTAAGCATTTGGTAATTGTGATTATAGGATTAATATTTCAGCAGAATTCAAATTTGAAGATAAACAAACTTTTGACAGAAGAATTTGGTTCTCACTCTTTTTTTTTTGGTTTGCTTGGCCAAAAAGACAAATGATAATGTTTGGCAGATTGCATCTATGTTCATAAAAAAACACACACACACAACTTGTTATAAAAAAAAAAAAAAAAATCCCATATCAAGACAGCTAATGAGCTCTTGATTCCTCTAGTCAGAAGTTTGAAGACGTGTTAATGAAATATATATTTGGAAAGAGAAATGATGATACTTGTTTTGTTTATATTTAGTACTCCAATATACTATACATTTAGTACTCTATAGTCAAATACTATGTTGAGTACAATCATTTAAGTTTCAACGATTGCTACTCTTTGACCAAAAACAAAAAAAGGTATTTATTTTTTCATCTGCCAAACTCGATTTCCTTTTCAAACACACCAAAACTATGATTGGTTAACAAAGCAAATATAATGCGATTTTTCATATGTATTGTTCTCATTCTAGTGATATAACTTAATTTGAATGGAACATTATGGAGGCAGAATAAGGCCTTGTGAAAATTACTTAGTGTTATCTATACCGCTCATAACTAAAGTAATATTTTTTTTAACAGTATGCAATATTCAGATTTTAACAAAGAGATAGAGCTAAATAATACACTAGTAAGTAGTAGTAAGTAGTAACTATACATTCTGGTCCCATGATATGGAATGGATATATGCATTGTGAGATTAAGTGAATATGATATATAATACAAACATATATAAGCATGTGTATGAGTAATTGAGTATGAGTGGGAATACATTAATGCCTTTATATGCAACTTGGCCGAATTATCAAATTATGTGACTTCTGAAACTTATATTGCGTCTTTGGCCTTTTCACATCCGTGACATGACATGATACCTCCAATCCAATATCTTCTTGCCCGTATATACTTATATATAAACATTTGACCTCGTGTATTCAGATAATAAAATTCTCTCATATCATTTTCTCTTCAATTTCAACTCATCTAAACCATGAAGTCACTTTCAGAGACCATTTTGATCATCTTCTTCTTTTTCTTCTTCTTCTTTGGCTTTGCACTTGCGAAACAGAGCTTCCAATCAGAGATTGATGCTTTAAGGTCCTTCAAGAATGACATTTCCAGCGACCCTTTAGGAGTATTGTCGGATTGGACCACCACCGGTTCGGTACGACACTGCAACTGGACCGGAATCACCTGCGATAGTACCGGTCACGTTGTCTCGGTTTCCTTGCTGGAGAAGCGACTTGGAGGTGTTCTGTCTCCAGACATAGCAAATCTCACCTATCTCCAGGTTCTTGATCTCACTTCAAATAATTTTACCGGCGAGATACCTGCTAAAATAGGAAAGTTAACCGAGCTTAACCAGCTTATTCTTTACTTCAACTATTTCTCTGGTTTGATTCCTTCTGAGATTTGGGAGCTTAAGAATATTGTGTATCTTGATCTTAGAAACAATTTGTTGTCCGGTGATGTTCCTGAAGCAATCTGCAAAACCAGTTCTTTGGTATTGATAGGTTTTGATAACAACAACTTAACCGGGAAAATACCAGAATGCTTAGGAGATTTGGTTCATCTCCAAATGTTTGTAGCAGCTGGTAACCGGTTAAGTGGTTCTATTCCGGTCTCAATTGGTACTCTGGCTAATCTTACCGATTTAGACCTGAGTGGCAACCAGCTAACCGGAAAAATACCAAGAGATTTTGGAAACCTCTCGAATTTACAGGCTCTCGTTTTAACTGAAAACTTGTTGGTAGGAGAAATACCGGCTGAGATCGGAAACTGCTCGAGCTTGGTCCAACTTGAGCTGTATGATAACCAGTTAACTGGGAAGATACCAGCTGAATTAGGGAATTTGGTTCAGCTGCAAGCACTCCGGATATACAAGAACAAACTAACTTCTTCAATTCCATCCTCATTGTTTCGGTTAACTCAGTTAACCCGATTAGGTTTATCAGAAAACCAGTTGGTTGGACCGATACCGGAAGAAATCGGTTTTCTCAAGTCACTTGAAGTCCTAACGCTTCATTCCAACAACTTTACAGGGGAGTTTCCACAGTCCATCACAAACTTGAGGAACTTGACAGTGATAACGATGGGGTTCAACTCTATTTCCGGTGAGCTCCCGGCGGATCTAGGGCTTCTTACAAACCTTAGGAACCTTTCAGCGCACGACAATCTTCTCACCGGACCAATACCTTCTAGCATAAGTAACTGCACCAATCTTAAACTCCTGGACCTGTCTCACAACATGCTGACTGGCGAGATCCCGCGGGGTTTCGGACGGATGAATCTTACGACAGTTTCTATCGGGCGGAATCGTTTTACCGGTAAGATTCCAGATGATATCTTCAACTGTTCCAACGTTGAAATTCTTAGTGTGGCAGACAACAACTTAACGGGAACTCTCAAGCCGTTGGTTGGGAAGCTTCAGAAACTCAAGATTTTGCAAGTTTCATATAACTCTCTCACTGGACCGATCCCTCAAGAGATAGGGAATCTGAAAGAGTTAAATATCTTGTACCTTCACGCTAATGGATTTACAGGGAGGATTCCAAGAGAGATGTCGAATCTCACTCTCCTCCAGGGGCTAAGGCTGCATACAAATGATCTTGAAGGTCCAATTCCTGAAGAAATGTTTGATATGAAGCAACTCTCAGTTCTTGATCTATCCATGAACAAATTCTCCGGTTCAATTCCTGTCTTGTTCTCGAAGCTCGACTCGCTTACCTACTTAGATCTTCATGGAAACAAGTTCAACGGATCTATCCCTGCAAGTCTTAAGTCGCTTTCGCTTCTAAACACATTCGATATCTCTGACAATCTGCTCACCGGAACCATCCCTGGGGAGCTGTTAGCTTCGATGAAAAACATGCAGCTTTACCTCAACTTCTCAAACAACTTCTTGACTGGAACCATCCCAAACGAGCTTGGGAAGCTTGAAATGGTTCAAGAAATAGACTTTTCCAACAATCTGTTTTCCGGGTCTATTCCAAGATCTTTACATGCCTGCAAAAACGTCTTCTCACTGGATTTTTCACGGAACAATCTCTCAGGTCAGATCCCAGATGAAGTCTTCCAACAAGGAGGTATGGATATGATCATAAGCTTGAACCTTTCAAGGAACAGTTTATCTGGAGAAATCCCTCAGAGCTTCGGGAACATGACGCATTTGGTCTCCTTGGATCTCTCTAGTAACAATCTCACAGGTGAAATTCCAGAGAGTCTTGCAAATCTTTCCACTTTGAAACATCTCAAACTAGCTTCAAACCACCTCAAAGGCCATGTTCCTGAATCCGGTGTGTTCAAAAACATCAACGCGTCTGATTTGATGGGAAACACAGATCTCTGTGGCAGCAAGACACCTCTCAAGACATGTATGATCAAGAAGAAGAAGTCGAGCCATTTTGCAAAGAGAACTGCAATCATCGTGATTGTTCTTGGATCAGCCGCGGCTCTTCTTCTTGTCCTGCTTCTTGTTCTGTTTCTCACCTGTCGCAAGAAAAAGGAAAAAAAGATTGAAAACTCATCAGAGTCTTCATTACCTGATTTGGATTCAGCTCTGAAGCTAAAGAGATTCGATCCGAAAGAGTTGGAACAAGCAACAGATTCATTCAACAGTGCCAACATCATTGGTTCGAGCAGCTTAAGTACAGTGTACAAAGGTCAGCTAGAAGATGGAACTGTGATTGCAGTAAAAGTATTGAATCTGAAGCAATTCTCTGCAGAGTCAGATAAATGGTTCTACACAGAAGCTAAAACACTGAGCCAACTAAAGCATCGGAACCTGGTGAAAATCTTAGGGTTTGCTTGGGAAAGCGGAAAAATTAAAGCTTTAGTGCTTCCCTTTATGGAGAACGGAAGCTTGGAGAACACGATTCACGGCTCTGATGCACCAATTGGGTCTTTATCCGATAGGATCGATCTCTGTGTTCATATCGCGAGCGGAATTGATTATCTTCATTCTGGATATGGTTTTCCAATCGTTCATTGTGATCTAAAACCAGCGAATGTACTCCTCGACAGTGATCTTGTTGCTCACGTAAGCGATTTTGGAACTGCTCGGATTCTAGGGCTACGCGAAGATGGAAGCACCACAGCTTCAACCTCTGCTTTCCAAGGCACAATTGGATACTTAGCTCCAGGTCAAATACTCAAAAAAAAACCCTAATTTTCACATCTAATTTCACTCTCAATTTTCAAAACCCTAACTTAGCAATCGAAATATAATCATTTTTAATGAACAGAGTTTGCTTATATGAGGAAAGTGACAACAAAAGTGGATGTATTCAGCTTCGGAATCATTATGATGGAGCTAATGACGAAACAGAGACCAACTTCGTTGAATGATAAAGAATCACAAGGCATGACTTTGCGTCAATTGGTGGAGAAAGCGATTGAAGATGGAACAGAAGGGATAATTAGGGTTCTTGATTCTGAACTCGGGGACGCTATTGTTACTCGGAAACAGGAAGAGGCTATCGAAGACTTGTTGAAACTTTGTTTGTTCTGTACAAGCTCTAGACCTGAAGATCGACCTGATATGAACGAGATTCTTACACATCTGATGAAGCTTAGAGGCAAAGCGAATTCATTTCAAGAAGATCGACAAGTTTAGTAGAAAAGCTTTCTTCTTTGATGTCAAACTCTGTTTCTAAAGTTGAATAAACGGTTCTGATTTTGTTTTTTTTTTTTTTTAAATTATTATTGGAGATGGACAAAAATGTTCTGAATCGGTGGTAGAAAGAATGTATAAGGTTATGCATTAAGCTACACACGCAGTCTTATTTCAGGCTGATGTCAATCTCTGGTTGCTATCATCTGCCACTTGAGCTGAAACATATATTGACTTTTGGTAATGGTCGTGTAGGTTAAAGCAAGCAGCCTGACCATAGTCAACAAGTGCATTAAAGCTGTTAGAATATTTCAATTTTATGATCAAAAGAAAGAAGAGAGACTTTGGACGAGAGAGAGAAGAGAGTATAAAATCTGAAACTATTTATTTTATTTACTCTGACGTTGTACAGCGAAGTCCTGTTATGCAACAAAAGAAGAAGATGAGTTAGACTCATGTGAAAGGCACGTGAAGAAAGACAAAGAAATAGAAAAAGGAAGTTGTTACTTTCTTTTCCTTTTTTCTTTCTAATAAGTTTTTAAGAAATATGTTCCTTTTTTTTTTTTTTATTAACACATACCTTTCCATTCCATATTAAAGGTGAAATACAACCAGTGCCTCCTATAATGAGTAACACCTACAAAACAAAGATACATACTATAGGAAAATTTGAAACCAAGTGACCAAGAGAGTGTTGCCCGGGAGAACATTCCTTTGCTTGAGTGTTAAGGTACCGAGATGTGACCTGAGTAAGCTTTGAATTTCTGAGATAATATTCGAGGCTGGTCTACCAGTGGAGGTGTGTAGCCGCGAGTTACGTTCCTTCCATATCATATAGACTGAGGCTTGATGCGCAAGACGGATAATCCAGGCAGTATTCTTGTCCCTACACAGATTCTTTAACCATTTGACCCCATCATCAAAGTTAGTTGGAGGCGATACCTGAGCTTTGGTAGTGAAAGCAGACCACACTTCAGCCGCAAACGAGCAGTCAAAGAAGAGGTGTTGGCGGGATTCAGCATGAGTATTGCATAAGAGACAATTTGGAGGAACATTTAAACCCCAAGAAATCAAATGGTCACGGGTGAGAAGCCTATGTCGAGAGTAAAGCCAAGCAATGAAAGCATGCTTGGGGATCCTACCCTTGAACCAACCCGCCTCAAACCATTCCACTTTGTTTCCTTGAGGATGGAGGTGAGCCCATGTTGCAGCTGTTGAGAACTTGTTTGAAGCTGCCGCTTCTCCAATTTTCCAGAGATAAGAGTCCTCATGTGCATCGTCCTGTAGGTTGACAACAGAAGCAAGAGGGAGGCAAGCCTTAAGTAATTGAACAACTGGATTCCGAGTTCGAGTATGAGCAATCCACCATTTTCCATCTCTTATAGCACTGGCAACCACCGAGTCGAGTGGCAAACCCGATACTCTCGGTCCAGCATCACCTGTGATGTTTAAAAAAAGACCCAATGATGTCCAGTTGTCGGTCCAGAACTTACAAGTAGTTCCAGAACTCACTTCACATACAATATAAGGCCTAGCAAGAGCCCTTAGTTTACAAATCCCTCTCCAAATCCAACTGCCCGAAGCTGAAGCATCTAGATCCCAGAAGCACTGCCTTCCAATAAGATTCCTCTGAACCCAAGATACCCATAGAGACCCTCCAGCAACAAATAATAGCCAAATAAGCTTCAGAACAAGGACTTTATTCCAATGGACCATTCTTTTTAAACCCAAGCCTCCATTCTCCTTAGGTGTGCAAACTGAATCCCAACTTACCTTCGCACCCCTTGCAGAATTTGTGGAGCCCTTCCAAAGAAAAGTACTACACAAACTCTCAATCTCCTCCAGACAACTATTTGGCAGGATGAAAATGGATGCCCAAAAAGTAATGGTCGAGTATATGACGGACTGGATCAACTGAAGTCGACCGGCAAAAGAGAGGCGTCTGACAGTCCATGAACTGAACTTCGCTTGGATCTTATCCAAGAGGGGCTGAAAATCCTGCTTACGCATCTTCTTAGTGGACAGAGGCACTCCCAAGTATTTGACTGGAAAGGACCCCGGAACTAGTCCTGCAGTTCTTGCAATTATCTCATTTGCCACAATATTGCCTCCATCAAGAAACAATGCTGTCTTCTCTCTGTTAATCCCCAACCCCGACTCTAGTTTAAACTCCTCCAGAATTGTCAAAATACCATCTAATGAGGCTTGCTGTCCATCAAAGAAGATGAAAATGTCATCCGCAAAACTTAAATGAGTAACCAAAGGATTCGAGCAAAGAGGATGTAAACCAAATATACTATTGGTGGCCCCTCTATCCAGCTTCTTCGACAAAACATCCATGGCCAGAACAAAGAGTAGGGATGAGATAGGGTCGCCCTGCCTAATGCCTTTCTTGCCCGGAAAAAACCCAATAAGTTCTCCATTAAAGGCTATGCTAAATGAAGTAATGGTGAAGCATTCCTTTATCCATCCAATAAACTGATCTGGTAGATCTATAGCATGGAGAACATTGAGAAGGAACTGCCAATTCAAGTTGTCATATGTTTTCGCAAGGTCCACCTGAAGGCACCCTCTGGTGATAGGGCCCGAGGAATGAAAGTTATTGACTAACTCCGAGGCTAACAATACATTCTCGCACAGTTGTCTGCCTTGAACAAAACTAACTTGATTACCTTGGACTGCATCAGAGATGAATAACTTCAACTTCTGCTTGAGAAGACGAGCTATGATCTTGTATATCGTCGAACAACATGAGATTGGTCAAAATTGGGAAATGGTATCTGCTCCTGGAGTCTTAGGTATAAGAGTGATGGGTGTGGCATTGTAACTTCGAGGCAAATGTCCCGAGATAAAGAATTCCTGGACTGCACAAACGACATCTTGACCCACTATATCCCACGCTTCTCTCAGAAACTCCACGGGGAAGCCATCAGGCCCTGGGGCCTTGGATTTTGGCATGGTGACAATTGCACGACGTATCTCTTCTTCTGATGGAATTTGAGTAAGCTGAACTGCCAAAACTGGATCGCATCTAAAAGAGACAAGTTCTTTGACATCCTGAACTGACATGGGCGTCACCCCTTGAGTCTCAGTGCCTAGCAGATTCTGATAGTACGCCAGAAGAGAGTCCTTTATCTGTCCCACATTGTAAATCCTTTCCTCATCAACCCCTCTTAAGTACTTTATACTATTAATACTCTGATGAGCCAGCACATATCTGAAGAAGAAAGCTGTATTAGAATCACCCTCTGCCAACCATCTTACTCGAGATTTCTGTCTGTAAAAGGATTTGAGAGCATCAGCAAAAAACCTCCATTTTTTTCTAGCCACAAACTCCTCTCGAAACAACGAGTCTGAAGGTGCACTCAAAAGAGAAGCTTGGATCACCTCTAAATGAATTAACGCCTCTTTGGTTCTTTGTTGGAGGTTACCAAACCCTTCCCTGTTGAGTTGCTTACAAGCTGACTTAACCCTCTTAAGTCTTTGAGCTACTGAAAACAGCTTAGAGCCCACGAGAATTTCAGATCTCCAAGCTGCTTCAATTACTTCCTTATATCGAGGATGCGTAGACAAGAAAGAAAAGTACTTGAAAGACTTTTTGTTTCTTTCAATGAGGGAAGAGGTGCAGACTAGGATCGGAGAATGGTCTGAATCCCCAAGGGGATCAAAAACTGCAAGAGAGTCCGGGAAGGTTTCACTCCATTTTTTGTTTACCAACACCCTATCAATCTTTCTCAAGACCGGATCATCTGATTGCCTGTTTGTCCAAGTGAAAAAAGCACCGCGACTTGCCATATCTGATACTCATTATCAGTCGTGCAGGACAAGAAGTCTGACATACCAGATAATGGCAGAGTATGAGGAAGAATGGAGAAGTGTTCCTCTGCTAAGATGATTTGATTGAAATCTCCCAAAATCATCAAGGGGGAGTCCCGAGCCGGAGAATTCTGAGCAATACAAGAAATTTCCTCCCACAGGGATCTTCTTTGGGCTTGAGTGTTGTATCCATAAACAAAAGCCACTGCGAAGCTCTCCCTTGTGGCTGGAATGAATACTCCACAAAGCATAATTTGAGCTGACTTATAAAGACATATGACAGAGACGGCTGGATCCCAAACAACCCATATCCGACCATTCTCTACAAACTGATAATTGAACTCGGCCCTCCAACCCGGAAAAGAGGCCTGTAAAATCTGAGTCGCATTCTCCTCTGAGACATGCGTCTCCAAAACACTGCCTATTATAGGCTTATTATTACCAATCCAACTTCTTAGAAACCTCTGTCTAGAGAAGCTGTTTAAACCCCAAATGTTCCAACAAAAAACCTTCGTCATCAAAAACCCAAAAGTGAAGGTAAAGCAAAGCTCTAGGGGGAGAATTAACAGCCTTTAACCGAGGAACTACCTCGGTTAGGCTGAGAACTTACATCAGAGGCTGAGATTTTATACTTCTCCGGACACGGCTTCATATCTTGACGCTGGTCCTTCTCTCTTTGAATACCAAACAACTTCTTCGATTCCATCTTAGCAAGCTTCCTCGCACTCATAACACCCAGGAAGGACGGTTTGACCGATGAGGAAGAATTAGCCCTTCCATACCCGGTAGCATGATTAGACGCTTTTTTTCCTTGAGCCTTTGATCCCACAACTATCCACGGATTCTCCTCCTTGCTGCTATCCGTAATAGTGATAGGGGGTTAGATAATTCCTGTAATGCTTTAAATGCAATACATCCCTTCACTAACTCCTGCGTGTGAACCGACATGTTCTCATCTCTGGGGTGACTAACAACCTTTTCCTATGGAGGAAGACTACGGCTCCTCACTTTCTTCCTTCTAGCAGGACCATCCTTTTGCACTAAACCATTCGTGACCAAGACCTTGTCATTCAAGGCAGGGGCAACTGTCTCTATAATAGAGATATCGGCAGGAGTTTTCTTTACTTCTTCAATGGAACTAGAGGCTCTCGCGGCATAACTCAAAGGAGTTTGAGAAGTCGCTGTGGCTACACAACCCGCCACAAATGCGCCTATGCTATCCGCTCCATCCTTCTTCTTCATTAACAGTTTAGGACAGCGATTAAGCAAGTGTCCAAACCTCCCACAATTGCAGCACTTCGGAGGCAGCCTGGGATAAGAGACTGTCACCTTGACTGAGTTCCTTAGTTCATCTCTCACAATAATTGTGGTCGGAGGCGACTTCTCTAAAGAAGTTTCAATTTTCACCTTGGTTTTGCCCATATAGTATGGGTCGAGCTTAGACTTCCCCGTATGTGGAGGCTCACCAATCGCACTAGCGATAACACTTATCCCAGAGAATGAATACAGCTGTGGAGGAACATTATGTAGAACCGCCCAAGTCGGCACTGTTTTAAGATCCTGCACCTCCAAACTCGCATCAGTCGACCAAGGAATCACATTAAAAGCACAATTACCCGCCTGCCAATATCCCACCTATAGAACCCAATCCCGGGTCTTAACATAGGGAATAAAAATGAGACAAGAAGTATCTGAAATTTGTCGAATGACTATGTTTCCATACTTCCCCCAAACCGGATTGAGATCTTAGAAAATCTTTGAGGAGGGTGGGATTAATCCATGAAATTGAGATACAATGTGCCCTTTCCACTGATCAGCTGATTGTAGTAACACCGAGGCAGGAGCTTGGACTACCGGGACACCATCTTCTATGACCACTCGGTGAGTCGACTTTGGTTAAATTCCTTAGAGAGGCTTTGAACCATTCTGCGTACGAAGGCGCATCAGCAAAAGGAACTGGACGAGGAATCGAGGAAGGTATCGTATCCGATTGAGAGTTTGGAGAGTCAGCGGGTGAAAGGGGATAGGGATTTGGACTCGTCTTGAACGGGAGGAACAGGGGGATCCGGTGGATCTGACATCGGGAATGAGGAGGAGCACTTGGGAAAGAAAGGAATAAGAGGGAGAAAGGGGAATATTTCTCGGCGACCGGCGTGAGGCCGATATCCGGAGGAAGAAAAGGCCGGAAAGGCTAAATCGCACTAAACGCTCTCTGGCCCGCTTTCCTAGGCCGGAAATATGTTAAGTATTCATCGTAGCCCTTAGGTAAGTTTTATTGTAAGTTATGTAAGTTTTATTATAAGTTATGTAAGTTTTATTGTATTGAATTTTTTTTTTTTTACCTTTGTAGCCTAGATAAATTGCATTAGTTTCCAAACTCATCGGAACACTTAAAATTAGTTAGGGATATTACAAAATTCCTTATATGTTTACTCTTTTTTCTACTCTCGATGTCACTTTTTCACATCACATCTATATTAACATTTTTAAGTACATCTTGTGTTATGTTCTTTTAGTTTTGCTTATTTAAATTTTTATTTACAATATTAACCCTTCAAAAAATTTCCAAAAATAACATTGCATAGAAACTCAATTACTAAAACTTCTTAAATTGATCAACATTTGTTACGTTTATTGCCATAAAATCTTACCAACATCTATACATTTCGTGTTTTCCAAAAACAACTCTAACCATTAAAGTAACCCATAAAATCTCCAAAACTATATTTAGAGATGCTATAATCTCTCAAATTTAAATGATACAACCGACTTTCAAAGTATTTATCTGTATCATATATTCATATAACTATTTAAAGCGAACCAATACAAAATAACAGTTATTTTAAGAGCTCACCGATCAAATGTTTAAACGGGTTAGAATTAAAATTAGTCCGACCTATGATTAGTTAAATAGAAATATTAATATCATTTGATACTTCTAATTGTTTAGTTTCACTCAATAAACAACAATAATTTTTTTTACTAAATTATATATATTTTACGTGTTAAATCTAGGACGACCAAAAATTTAATCACATAACTTTAATACTCAATAAAAACCTTTAAAAAATATAACATTGTTATATATATATATAACACCAAAATACCTAATAATATAACTGAAATACTAAATTATATATTATAAAATTTAATATAACTATATATATATATATGTAATTATAATAAACGTCTTAAATATAAATATATTAATCTATAAGTAAATATAGATAGAAATTTTACATTTAAGATTTTTGTAAACTCTATATAATAAACTTCGAGATGTGTATTAATCCATTAATAATTGTTTTGTTTTGATTGATTTGTTTTTGAAAAAGGAATAAATTATGTGTTAGGTTTGTTATACGACTAATTTAGTAAAAGCCCATAAAGCCCTTTAACCTAATGTGTGTTGTCGTCCTCTCCTCTCTCCTCTCGTAAACAAACACTGCCGGATCGCAAAATCCTTAGATTAGATTTCCTGAATTTGGATAAGAATGGAGTTGTTGTCGTCGATCAACGGGAACAGGAAGAGGAGGATGATAACAATGACTAACACAATGCCGGCGGCGAAGAAGAAGAACACAAAGTATCCCTATTTATTAAATGAGGGGACACTGTTGTGTTAAGAGTTAGGAGTTTTTAGTTGATTTCTAGATAAAATGCTATGTTTTACTTATTGTTAGATTACACTCAGAACTGCATATGTAAAACGTTATTTTTCTTTTGAATATAATTTAACATTTTATTAAGAAAAATAAAATAAAAATAAAAAATAAGAGTTAAGACCAAGTGTAAAAAAAAAACGCAAAAATGGATCACAAAGATCATTCTTGAGTAGATAATGATGACTTTGAAATCTAGCAAATTAGCTATGTGTCTTGACTCTTGAAAACTTCTTGATGTTGCACTGTGGGATTTTCTTAACAAGAAAACTTGGTATTTTTATTAATCAAAAAGTGTCTGTTACAAGCTGAGAAAGGAGCTTTATAAAATAGCTCTGCAGCTTAGGGCTTCTCATTGGCAGAAATTACAAAGAATAAAAGCATAATCAAATTAAAAGACTAAATGGAAAATCTTGCAAAATCAGAGAAAGAAACTCGTTAGTGAATTCAAATTCAAATACTCACCTTCTATCGACATGTTTGTAAGCTCCCTTGACTTAGGGTACACGATCTTGGTTTGAGTTCGACTTGATGTCCGCATCAGGAAGCAATCTTGCCAAAAAGTTTTTGAAGGGATTCATCCTCTAGAGCTGATTCTGGATGAATTGTTATTTTTTTATATACTGATTAGGATTAGTGTACCACTTCTCTTAACTCATTTGATATCATACTAAAATATTTTGTGTATTTTAGTAAACTAACCCGTAAAAAAACTAATTATATAATCATATTTATGTAAATTTTCACATGTCCCATAACATGAGTCACAAAATTTTACATATTAACTAGATTTGGACCCGTGCTAGAGCACGGATTGAAATTCCTTTTATCTGTATTATAATTTCAAAATAAATTATAATTTATAAGACGGTTTAGCATTATAAACTAAGAAACGATTGTAATTATTTGTTTTTGTATGAATATGAGAGATGTATTTTGGTGAATGGAGATTTGAATGATTTATATCAATGTTTTTAACCAGGACCGGACCGACCGGTCTGTTCGATCCAACCACAACCCGATAGGTATTCCGGTCCGAGTAACCTCTAAAAACCTAACAAATAAAACCCGTAAAAAACCAGAAAACCCGCTAAAAACCCGTGAACTGGTGGTTGAACTGGCGGGTCGGACCGGGTTGTCGGTCTCAAATTAAAATATTTTATTTTGGTCACTCTTTAAACTCAGACTAAATTAAAAATAAATGTTGTTATTTATAAAAGAATTAGTTAGTTATTTTATCTAATCATTTAAAAGTTTAATTTTAGTTGTTTAGTACTTAACTATGTATGTTTTGTTCATATATTTATAGAAAAGTAGATGTTATATTCATAAAATGTAATCAAACTAATAAACTAATTGACATTTAATTCAATCGGTCCGACTTGTTGATCCAGTGACCCGAAAGACTTTCGGTTTACTTTTCGGTCCGGTTTTAAAGATATTGATTTATATTAAAAGCTTGGAAGGGTGTTAGTCAGATTTTATTTTGAAATCCATAATAAAACCTCGAAAATCACGATTAAGTGTGATTAATTGCCAATAATTTTTTTCTTTTTACGCCTAACAGTATATTTTAATGCCTAACACTATATATGGTGTAACAATATATGAAATAATTAAGATTTTTTTTTTGAAAATTGTATAAATCATTGGAATATTATCTTTAAATAAGATTTTTTGAGATATTCTTAAGTGTATTCGTAATTTCATATAGCCCACGGATTTATCTATAACTTTTTTTTGTAACCAACCTATATTTAATATATTATCTATTTTGTAACCAACTTATAAAAATTATATATTCTACAAAAAAAATTGTGTACTTCCGTTTTATTATACAAAAAAAAAGTTGTGTACTTTTTTTTTATGATTGAGAGTATAATTTTATTCCCTTTAATAACTTGGTTAACTCTGTGTTCTATCAATAAAATCTCAGGAAAATAAATTAGTAATATTGTAATTCTAGATCTTTGGAAACAACGTGATCTTCCGAAAATAAAGTTTGGAAAATCTATGAACTATCAATTTGGAATATCCCGTTTAAGATTTTCGATTACAATTAAGGTTTTATTTGTTACCATAAATATATGAACTATCAAATTGTAACCAATTTATATATGAATTAATTTATAACATATGTATAACCTATTTATAACCATTTATAACTATTTATTAAAATTATAAAGTCTACCAAAACAATGTTGTGTACTTCCCTTTTATTAAAAAGGGGATAGCAAGTTAAAAGTATCAAAAATATTTAAATTATGGATACTTGTAATTTCTTTTAAAATTGTTTTAAATATGTTTTTTATGGATATTATATAACTTCAAGCTTTGATATATACTCAAATAGCAAAAGTTTAATTATGTAAATCTTATATAAAAAACTTCTATTACCAGATGTACTTCTGATTTAATAACAGAGGATTTTTATCCAACGAGACTCTATACTCAATATTTTACCATACTTAATCTCAATCACTAATCTACAACTGTAATGCTAATGAAAATATTTTACTATTAACTTTAAAAGTAACGAACACTGGTTGATGACCTTTGTCGTGTACTTGGTATTTCTATTAACTTGGTATTTTTATTAATCAAAAAGTGTCTGTTACTAGCTGAGATAGGAGCTTTATAAAATAGCTCTGCAGCTTAGGGCTTCTCACTGGCAGAAATTACAAAGAATGAAAGCATAATCAAATTAAAAGATTAAATAGAAATTCCTGCAAAACCAGAAAAAGAACTCGTTAGTGAATTCAAATTCAAATACTCACCTTTCTGTCGACATGTTTGTAAGCTCCCTTGACTTAGGGTACACGATTTTGGTTTGAGTTCGGCTTGATGTCCGCATCAGGAAGCAATTTTGCCAATAAGTCTTTGAAGGGGTTCATCCTCTAGAGCTTCTCGGATTTCACTAGAAGAAGCTGCAAAAAGATTCCAGAATTAAAAACGGCTTATGAAGCTATAGATATGCTAAGCGTTTGTTACTTACTTATTAGAAAAGGTATGAAATTGCCAATTAATCTATATGAGAGTAAGTTTGAAGAACATATATACCTATAGCTCAACTACTTTTGTTGGATTCGTCATCATGTCAATCAGATCTAAGTCCTTTAAATATGAGTAGCTTCCGGTTTTATCACTCTGAAACCCTTGTTCTACCAAAGTCATAGTAATATTGGCATTCAATTGGATTTCTCCACTGAGAAGTCCACCAATCAATGCCTGTATACATCAAGAGTTCAAGACAGTTCAATAATTATGTCAGACCAATTAACTAAAAATTCGAAAATTGAATCAGTGTTTCGTTGCTCTTGAACATAATATATATGGAACAACTTCATATCAGGTTTTTGGTTGCTCTTGAACATAATATGTACAATTTTCGGTTAGATCGTTTAAACCCATACTCATGGTCCAGTCCAGTCGAGATAGTCTTAGGCTGAACAAGAAATCAACGTAAATAGTACATATAATAAGCAAATAACATATTTTAAAGTAATATAATTTTCATAGATTAGCCACATATAAAAAAATTTTAACCACTTCTTGTCAATGTTAATGGCACCTATCATGCAAATTTCTGACAAAAATATACTTTAACCAAACCAGCTGCAATTTTTCTCGTTACGTTTATTAAGCTAGAATAACCAATTTCAATTAATCTCGTTAGCTACGATGACAATGAAACGGGAAAAAAAGATTGATGTTATATGGTGTTTAATGTTTTAAAAGTTAAGATAACAGCAGTGCCAAGTCTAGTTAATGCAAAGGAATCATACTCTTTTGTATGTGAGAAAAAGAATAAAAAGAGCTTGTGAACGAAGAAGGAGATGGTGAAGAGTATTAATGTTGTTTTTCATTAAATTGTGTAAGCAAGGAAATGATTAATCGGGTAAATATATGAAGTCGTTCAATATTTATTTTTCCTATTTTGTACGCAATAAATTTGATATAAGATTTTTTTTTTTTCAACCAATTTTGATATAAGAACTACAGTAAAACCTCTATAAATTAATAATGTTGAGACCAAGATATTTTATTAATTTATAGTGATATTAATTTATCTATAAATTAATAATAATTATTTTATAGTGTAAATTAATAAAAATTAATAATGTTGAGACCAAGATATTTTATTAATTTATAGTGATATTAATTTATCTATAAATTAATAATAATTATTTTATAGTGTAAATTAATAATTATTAATTTATAGATATATTTTTAGTTATTTAATTTTTAAAAAATTATGAACTGAGACAATTTTAGCAAAATAAGATTAGAATTTCGGATGTTGTAAATTTTATGGTATTGAAATTGAATTTGAAATATTTAATAAACATTATTGAAAATAAATTACAAATAATATAGATAAATTCACTTATATACATGACATACATAAATTCAAATTTATGAATACGAATATGAATTATCGTATTTTAATAGCTTATCAAACTATCAAACTGTAAATGATGCATATTTAGAAATTGAAAATTTTAAAACGTTTTAGCTATTTTTATGAAATGTTATAGAATATTTTCTATCATTATAATTTGAAGATACAACATAACAATTGTATTATAAATATAAGGTTTAGGAGAAACATACTTTATTATATTAACATATATATATATATAAATTTACATGATTATTAATTTATGATATTATTGGGACCATATTTTACATAGGAATTTCAAAAAAATTATTATCTTATTATCTTATCGAACTTTATTATTTTTTTCACTGGCCCGACTTGGGACTAGCAAAATTTATTAATTTATAGTGTTTATTAATTTATAGAGTGTTAATTTATAGAGGTTTTACTGTATATGCAAAATAATTAATGTTCCATATTTTTTTGTAATTTGTTTGATTGGAAAACAATTATGAGGAATGAAAATCTATGTGTTTGGCTGGAAATCTATACTAGTATTTTTGCAGCAGTTTTTGCTCAAAAATAATTTTTAGAAAGTTTTTACATTGAATGCTATTTAATACGTATACTCATATTCAAACAAGTTTAGTTAACTTTCTCTACTATACTTATAACCAAACACAATTAAAATATTTTAAATATCTATATATATATATATATATATAATGTTCTATAATTAATATAGATATTTAGAAGATTTATTCCAGATTAAAAAAAATATTCTTCTATCATCTCTTTTTGATTATAAAAATTAAATGTAGTGAATCATCATAAAATACATAAAGTTAATAAAAAGGTGTATTTTTCTGCATATATTACTCAATTAATATAAAGTGTGTTCAACATACATATATAGTAAATTTAATGTATATAGTAAATTATAAAATTTTAAGAAGTTTATAATTTATAACTGATATATCTAAACTTAATAAAAAGTTTAAAATTATAAATATTTAAACATATTAAATTTTCAAAATTACACAAACGAGTTATATTACATGACGGGTTATATAAAATTACATGATTGAATTAATAATACTAAAAAATAAACTATCAGTAATATGATATTTCAATACGGGTTAAATCTTCATTTTAATGTTTTAACAACACCAATATAAAATAGGTCGAATCAAATTGATTTAATTAAGATTGTAGTAAACAAAAATTATTGTGCGGTATACCACAGTTTATATATTAAATTACTAAAATTAACAAAATAGTATAATAGCAAAATTAGTATTAAAATAGTACATTAACAAAAAAAATTTTAAAAAAAATATCTCGCGGTGTACCACGGATCATAATCTAGTTTTTTGTTTTGTTTTTGGAGTTATAAATTTTGATCGGCATTTAATGTGTTTATCATGAATTTATGGTGTAATGTCTAATGAGCTTAAAAATTAAAATTATCATGTGTAGCTATTCCGAAGGCGTCATATTGGGGCATTCAAATTAGATTTAACAATCTTAGACCAAAGTGAAAATTTGTCAAATCTAATTAAACACGTAGAACCAAGTATATCCAATATGGGGTTTAGACTTCACTGTGACCGTGTATACCACATATTTAGCAGCGACCAAGATATGACTTAAATATTTAGTACATCAATGAGTGTGAATTGTTTTAACGGGATGGTTCTCGATTGAATGTTTCAGGAACTCTTTGGCTTCATTGCTTCAACAAAGCTCACAAAATTTTGCTGCAAAGGACGGAACAAGGGGACAAAATTTTGCTTCATTGACGTTTTTCCCCCTATGTATCAACCTCCATTGACTAATATTTGTTTTTTTTTTTTGTTAAAGGGTATTCAATTAATAATATATGCCCAATGGACTATTTCCGGAGTTAGGCCCATACAAAATCCCCTAAGGGCCCGACCCGTTTACATCAAACCAGACTAAACCATTAAGATACAAAACCGACTAGATTTACAAATCGAACCGGAGGACCAAACCGGTCGCTGAAAACCCTAAACTACATAACGAAGAACTCGCTGTAGCCACCACCCAACATCTGCGGATACTTACCGGAACAGGACCTCCGGTAAGCATGGACGTCGTTAGCCGAACGGAGATGGTGATCCAAGATCCGTTTCCATCCCGCCACCGTAGAGCTGTGTTTAGGAGGAGAAAGAGAACCGAGCTCGCCGTCGTCGAGGAGACTTCTTGCTCGGTCGTGAGAGAGAAAGATAGTAGGGAGTAGATGAGGAGACCTTCGACGGTGGCTTAGCTCCGCCGGATCGGAACCTACCTCCCCTATCGAGACCAAACCCGCGAAACCTCCAAGATCTCTGGTCCCCAGATCTAACTATCTTCATCGCTCGTCCCTCGCCGTGAAACTCCTTCTTCCACTCTGCGTCGCTACGCCTCCGGTAGAGCTCTTACCTGAGGAGTCTCGCAGATGCTTCTCCCTTCCACTGCTCCCTTGATCTTGATCCAATGGTGTCGCCGAGAAAGATGCAGAGCCGCGGATGAAGAACCATGGGCCGTAGGGTCCTCATCGTCACCGGAATTGACTGAGGACCCACCAGCGGCGCACGAGGTTGTGCTCAGAAGACTCTCGACTTTGAGAAAGAAATCGCCGCGAGTGAGACTCATGCGACTTCTCTCAGACTTTTGTGATTATATTATCATTGACTAATGTATGTTTTGATATTGTAAGTTGATAATGACTGTTTTGATGCGTTGGGACCATTACTTGGAGAAGGGTGTTGGAATGAGGATGTGAATTCCTGGCACCGGGATCAGAACAAGCATGCGATTTCTAAATTCAAAAGCATATATTTTCAAAGTTTAAACTCGTCGTTGTTTCCATGCTTAACTGTTTTGATTGGAATCAGAAGATCATATACACGAAGTGGGGAGCTTCAGTAAATTTCTTAACGGTTGAACTCTCCTTTATTACTTTGAGTTTCAATAGCTGAATTTGTGGGCAATATAAATTTTAATATTTATACTAGATTTTCATCTTCGGTGTACCGCGAGATAATTTTTTTAATATTATTAAAAAAATTTATGTTGTATTCTTTTATTGTTTTAGTATGTTTTGATTAATACTTAGATTCTATAATTTTGGATGAATTGTTATTTTTTTATATACTGATTAAGATTAGTGTACCACTTCTCCTTAACTCATTTGATATCATACTAAAATATTTTGTGTATTTTAGTAAATTATATAATCATATTTATGTAAATTTTCACATGTCCCATAACATGAGTCACAAAATTTTACATATTAATAGCAAGTTAAAAGTATCAAAAATATTTAAATTATGGATACTTCTAACTTCTTTTAAAATTGTTTTAAATATGTTTTTATGGATATTATATAACTTCAAGCTTTGATATATACTCAAATAGCAAAAATTTAATTATGTAAATCTTATATAAAAAAACTTATATTACCAGACGTACTTCTGATTTAATGACAAGGGATTTTTATCCAACGAGACTCTATACTCATTATTTTACCATTCTTAATCTCAATCACTAATCTACCAACTGTAATGCTATTGAAAATCATTTACTATTAACTTTTAAAAGTAACGAACACTGGTTGATGACCTTTGTCGTGTACTTGGTATTTCTATTAACTTGGTATTTTTATTAATCAAAAAGTCTCTGTTACTAGCTGAGATAGGAGCTTTATAAAATAGTTCTGCAGCTTAGGGCTTCTCATTGGCAGAAATTACAAAGAATGAAAGCATAATCAAATTAAAAGACTAAATGGAAATTCCTGCAAAACCAGAAAAATATACTCATTAGTGAATTCAAATTCAAATACTCACCTTTCTGTCGACATGTTTGTAAGCTCCCTTGACTTAGGGTACACGATCTTGGTTTGAGTTCGTCTTGATGTCCGCATCAGGAAGCAATCTTACCAATAAGTCTTTGAAGGGGTTCATCCTCTAGAGCTTCTCGGATTTCACTAGAAGAAGCTGCAAAAAGATTCCAAATTTAAAAACGGCTTATAAAGTTATAATATGTTAAGCGTTTGTTACTTAAAAGAAAAGGTATTGAAATTGCCAATTAATCTATATGAGAGTAGCAAAGGTGGTCGTCATCATATTTGGGGAACAAAACTCTTGCCATGGCTGATAGCTTTGTGAAAATATATTTGGGGGTTGGAAGCGTCTCTACCACCCTGTGACCACAATCATAACAACGATGAGTACCAATTGAGAAATAAACGAGAACAATCAATTAATAGATCTATCTTGATATATATAAAGTTAATTTTTTTTTCATTTTCTTCCTCCACATCAGCATCCACCTAAGTAATGCTATATTTTTTGCATTAAAAAATACTATTTTAAATATTCATTAATTGAGTATTAAATATTTATTAATTAATAATAGTAACAAATAAAAAACAAATTAAGCAAAATTAATAATAGTAAAAACAATAATATAAATTTATTTTAGTAACAAATAAAAATAAATAACTATATAAAAATGAATTAAGTTACATAAATGAAAATTTTAAAATCATAAAAATAATACTATGAATTTGTTTTAGTAATAACGTTATTACGAAAATTTTGACCAAAAAATGATCATATTCCAAAATTTAGAATGGGTTATTGAGTTTTAGAATGAAAGTAAGATTATAATGCATGGTAAAGTAAACAAATAGTTTATGTAATTGTATTTATAAAATTATAAATATAAATATAACATTGAAGTGAAATATTAGTTTTTAAGAAACCTATACTACAAAGATCTATTACACAACTCAACTTAAAAAGGCTAATTATATAATCATATATATATGTAAATTTTTACTTGCTCCATAACATGATCCGCAAAAAATTACATAATTTTAGCAAGTTTATCAAGAATATTTAAATTATGAATACTTGTAATTTCTTTTAAAATTGTTTTCAATATGTTTTTTTGGATATTACAAATAATAACTTCAACTTTTGATATTTACTCAAATAGCAAAGGTTTAATTATGTAATCTTATATAAAAAAATTTACTTTATCCAACGAAACTCTATACTCATTATTTTACCATTCTATATCACAATCACTAATCTACTACCAACGGTAATTGAAAATCATTTACTATTAACTTTTAAAAGTAACGAACACTGGTTGATTACCTTTGTCGTGTACTACTATTTAAAGAGATATATAATTCGAGTATTCAACCAAAATTTTATACAAAGCAACACATTTCTGAAATATTATATCGAAAACAATCACTTCGATTTCGTATAGCAATAGAGCAAAGTAGTTGAGCGATGGTGGTTTCTGCCTATGTTGAACGGACGTCCTCTCAAGCTGCATGTGCACAAGAAAATGATCCACAAATCTATCACAAAGAAAAACACTTCTTTCTGCCTGTAAATGATAGAATTCAATAGAGTATAAATTAGATTTTTGATGAGTAAATTGCAATGAGAAGGATTTAAGGACTCACGGTTTTTAGCGATGAATCTGAAGAAGAACGAATGAGAAGCAATAGAGAGGAAGAGCGATGGCGATCCCAGCTATGAAGTTAGATAAGAGACGTTTGTTGTCTTTTGTGGGTACAAAAACCGTCTTGAGTGTGTTGGTTAGTTCAAAGAGACGGTGAGATACCTGGAGAACAAGAACACATGGAGACGTTTCAGAATGTTTGGTACTAGAAAAGAAAGGGGAGAGAAAAGAAGTAACGGTTTCTTACGAGGACGTATATCGCAGTTGTGAGCATGAAGTTCAGCATAGGGTATCCCGGAATAATAGAGAGAAGCCATTTTGGTTGCCCATCAGGCATATTTGATCTGCAGATTGGTGTCTTTAATTCAACAAAAGATCTGATAGGCTTCCAGGAAAACAAGATTTCAAGTCGCAGAAAACAAACCTTAGCCATATATGAAACTGGGAAATGTAAGTTTCTAAAGTGATCTTGCCGAGCCATCTGCACCGGGAAATGTAAAGAGTATTATTCCATGGAAATCAGGCAAGCATACCAAACCAGAGAGGCTTTAGCTTAAATATATTTGACTCACGCAAAGAGAGTCAATGAGACACTCCGAAGCTGGTGGGTGAAATTCCGGAGGCATATGTAAACACTAGAAGCCAAAACACCAAACGGTGAGTCATGTTTCAGTTTCGGCAAGTGAAATAAGTGACATATATAAAGATGAAATCAAGAACCGAGAGGATTGTATGCACACACGTGATGGGGATCCAAGATGTGTATGGATGATACATGTTGTAACTGGTCTTGTCCAGCTTGTAGATACATTCATACCACACATAGCCAACCTTAAAATGTAAGCAAATAGGACAAAATCTATCAATTTCTATAAATGAGTGGTGCAATCAACAAACTAAAAGATAACTGAAATGGCTTACAAGCACGGCAGTAGTAACAATAGCGGTTTTTATGGATAGTCTTTTCTTCGTTTCACACTCCTCTAACTTCTCCATCCATCTCTCTACCTAGAGAATGATCCCAAGTTTTGAAGTTTAATTACACTACAAAAAAACAGAAACAAAATTGAATGTGTGCTTCTGTTTAAGAGCTTACAATTGGGTGATAATAGGCATAAATCATTCCGATAATCCATATGTAGCGGTCAAGGCCTGATCTGAAGTGCCATTCATGCAGTCGATGAAGATCGGGCTTTGCAGGATCACTGTAACCTGCAGTTATTCACAAGCAATATCCAAATATTATAACCCTTTCAAATTTCATGATGACTTGTGTCAGTTCATATAGAGAATATCTGATCAGATCCAGAGAAGTTAACTACCTAACAAGAATGTTAATGGACCCCAGAATATTTCAAAAGCTCCAGGAATTTCCCACATCAAAAAGACAACGAGGAAGCATGAAAATATCTTCAAAGCCATCACAGATCCTATATCATTGTACTTGCTGCAGATACCCAGAGCTCCATACACCATTAAAGTGAAGAGAGTGTGCATTGGGCAGATGTAATACAGCATATAGTCATTGTTGAGAACAATACAACAAAATGCTACAAAGAAGTTCAGCCTCCACATCATCTGTAAGAAGACAAGAATTTAGATGAAAGTAAAGCACAATAACAAGAATTTATCGTCGAATGAGTGGTATCACCTGTGCAAAACGTGCAACAGAGAAATCCTTTCTGACAAAGTAGTAGGAGAAGTTTCCAAAACCAGTCATCCAAACATAAGCAGCAATAAAGATACGGATTGCGTTGTATAACTCAGTCGCAGCAAAGTAGTGATACATTAAGAACAAAACCTGACAAAAAAGAAGGACATGAGAACACTATGTCAAAAGCAGCTACAAGAGCTGCAATATAGTAACCTATGGCAAAGAACAGAATGACTTGTCATAGGTTACTTGCCTGCATCCATCCTTTCCACTCTTCAGTTTGGTGGCGATTAAGGTAAAGAATGGATTTCCCAGTTATAGGTGACTTGTCATTGTGCTTTCTGAGAGATGTCATGGCTGATACTATGATGAGAAGAACGTAGAGAAAAAGGAAAAGGTCGCGGTTGTAATTCTGTCAAAGAAAACCCCAAGTCCCATGAGCAAAACAAATATAATACTTGCATGGATTTGAACATACAAAGCTAGTGAAATACAAGGGTACCTTGGTAGAATCTCCAAGCAATTCCGTGCGGTCACAGATATAGAAATAGATTAGAATTGCTCCAAACTCCGACCTAGGTATGATTATGAATGTTAATATAAGATAACGAACAATGAGATGATCACTTCTTGAGGTAGCTTTCACTTACATTGCTCTCAGCGTTGCACGGTGTTCCAGCAAAAACGAATCTTCCATACACAAAAACCTGTGATTCGACAAAATCAAAACACACCTTAGCATGAGAACTCTTAAAGAAGTGTAATTAACAAACTAGAATACTTGAGAGCTGGTAGTAACAACGACCTAATGATGTTTGTTCTGATGGATGAATTATGAAAGCGTAAAGATGTCGATCGGGAAAGACCTCCCTCCAACAAGTCAGCTTTGTCATCGTCCTTCTCTGCTACGTCTCCCAATTCAACCAGATTATTATCTGAGTGACTGCATTACAAGAATGCAACTCTTCTTTCAAGCCTCATTAGGGAAGAAAGAACTCTGCTACATTATTGAGAGTATCACGTTGCAAGAACTTACGGTTTTAAGGGAACCCAAGATTTCCTGTACTCAAGTAGCTCTGAGTATATCCAACCAACAAAAATTGGGATTACTCCAAGCAGAAAAGATACCTACAAAGGTTTCACTGACAAAGTTAAATCTTGTAGATTGTGGTCAGTCTCCAGCCAACTCTAAACAATTCAAAGCTAATCACAAAGAAAGACTCAAATTTTCATGGATTTGCTAGACTTGATCATTTAGTATTCATGATCCATCATTGACAGGATACTTTCAAGGAAGCTGATGAGAGAACAAGGAACCTGTTTCTAAGGTTTCCTCCCACTAAAAAAATGGCTGCTTTCACGAGATCACAGTCACAAATCCTTCAATTCAAAATACCCAACTCTATAAATTCTAGAAAAAATAATGACCCTAAATCCAATAGCACTGAGAATTTTCAATTTTGGAAAGCAATGAATCGAAATTAGTAGCAAATAATTCAGTAGGGAGTGGTTCCAAAGAGTATCTCGAGAAATTGTACCTGGCCCGGCGTGATTGGTCCCGGATCCACCATTTTTAGCAATCTCTCTGTTTAAAGCTTCAGAACTGTAAATGGTTAACAGATACTAAAAACAAAGTAACAAAAATTTCAGAGACAATCTCAAAGATTTGAAATTATCAGAGATTGAGACGCAAGTTGACTGAATAATAATAAAAAAGAAACTCAACGAAGAGAGAAGACGAAGATGGTGGTCATCTGTTATCGAGAGAGATAGTGATCTCTAGCAGACGATCATAATAAATAGTATCACCCCCAGAGAGAGAGAGATGTGAAAGTGTTTGCTTGAAGAAGAGATTAAAAAAAGGGGTTCGGAGAGCCGTCGTTTTCGATCGCCGGCGACTGATTTTTTTTCCGAGCAAGATTGGTCTCTCTCTGGCTTGAGAGATGACAGTGACTGACTCCTCTACAATATTTTTCCTTGTCCACTCAATTAGTAAAGTTTTTTTTATTTTATTTTAATCATAACGGAAAAAAACACTTAAAATATTTACAGAGATGAAGTGTTTTTAAATATTTCAGTTAAACTAGTTTTTTCTTTTTTTGACAAACAGTTAAACTAGTTTATTTAGTGAGCAATCGAAAAAAATAAATAAAAATATTTAGTCTAATTTCGATCGTAGACAACATTATAACTGCTTGTGTTTGACTATGTCAAAATTATTGAAATGCAAATCCTACAAATTTATATCATGTGATCACAACTATATAACAAGTTGGATTTTGAAGTTTCTCTAGACCCAAAAATGATTTAAACTTCTTCAAGTGACAACTATAACAACTTCGAATACATTTTGGGTGTAGAGGAGGAACTTCAGGGCATCATTACTGGAGTAACGGCCCAACGTTTTTCAAAAAAATAAAAGAAATTAGTTTTTTACAAATTATTATTATTTATTTATTTATTAGCTGTCCCAATAAGCAAATAACATCTGCCTTATTTGTTATGAGAACCGATTCTCAAGTCACTATGGGAAAAAACGTTTCCCCCTTTTTTTCTTCTTTTTCTTTTATTGTTTTTTTAATAAAAGTAATGGTAAGAGAATCTACCAGTGTAGATGGTCTGAAAAGAAAAAACAAAAAAACTCTAGATGAAATATACAGTTTGATTTGGTGGATTTGAAATTTTGTGGGAATAATTTGTTATGATGTTAAAACTTAAAAGAGAAGAAAAAGAAAACAAAAAAACACATACAACAAATTTCTCTTCTTCTGACAATATGGAAAATGCCCTGAACACCATCTTCGTATAATTTGATTATACTATTGTGGTTAGTGCCTTAGAGCATGTTTATCGGTGGGTTTGAGTAAGGGGAGTTCATAATTTTTTTATGAATTAATTGTGTACTGTTTGGAATATAAGAACTCATGATCTCTTAGATAAAATTTTCTCATTTATTGGTAGGTTCTTATTTTAGGTCTCTTATTTTTGAAAATATTGTTTTTTAAAATTTAAAAATTTTAAATAGAATAGAAGTGATATAAATGTGTAAACATTTAAGGTTTTCTAAAATTAGAAAATATTCTATTTTAATTAATTTTCAAACATACAAAACATAATAAAAACAATAATACATATTACAACAGAAGTGTAATTTATAAATAGAGAGAATGATTAATTTTAATACTGATTTGCTCCAAATTTTGCCCAAATATTCTCCACCAAATCATCTTGCAAGCGTTTAATTTGCTTTAGATAGTGGCAAAATCAAAAATATTTTGGATCTTGTTTTGGTAAATAAATAGGCGTTGACAAATAAACCAGCTTGTTTGAATCTGTGTAAAGAGGATCAACTGTGTTTGTTGAACAATAGGATTCACTAACGAATCTGCTTCTTTGAATCTTGTATGTAACCTAAAGCCATTGTATTGCATTTGGATCGCACTGAATGCAAATGTTTTCATTTGTAAGGCTTTTTATGTTTTTGGTTGAGGGCTAAATAGATTCAAGAGTCAGTCAAAATGCTTACATAAAGAGAGAGAGAGAGGAAGCAAATAAACCAGCTTCGTTAGAATCTGTGAGGACTGCTCTGTTGAAGGTCAATGACCCGAATGTAAGTCGCGGGTGTTGTAGTACAAGTTTCCTTGTTGATCAGGCGCCAAAACCTTGGCCTTGAAATCGTCCTGTCTTCTCTTGAAATCTTTGTGGATCCAATACGCAAGCATCAAGTAGTCTTTCTCGGCGCCATGAAACCAGAATCCCTCCTACACATAATAAAAATAGACAACCAGTCAGTGTGTCATGAAGAATCTCCAAAACAATATAACAAATCTGGTTGAAGTAACAAACAAACCTTAACAGCAGGGGCACCACCGCCTCCTCCTCCAGCGGATGGAGCAGAAGCCATAGCAACACCACGACCACCAGACGGCACTGAAGCAAGCTTCTCCCTTCCAGCAGCAATTAGCTCAGTTAAGTCTTTTCCTTTCACTTCCTTCAACAAAAGCTCAATCTGAGAGTCCTCTGTATCAGCACTAACTGCAAAAAATCAAACACAACAACAAAACCACATTCAATCAATCAATTAAAACCACCCCCAATTACAATCATCCCTAACTAAATCCCTCTCTGATCCTTTAAAAGCATACATGAACTAACTAAACCACACAACAACAAATGCCTCTTATTCAATTACCTTGTAAGTTTTCACTTAAACAACTTCCACATTTGTAGCAAACATATGCGATTGGTAGTTAAACCAACAACTCTCATTAACTAGAGTAACCATGTATAAACTCGAATTGTCCTCCTACAATTTAAAAAAAAAAAATCGAATGCTTAAAAATTCAAAGTGACTACAAAAGAAATGAACATGATCTAAGAATATCCTTGATATCAGAACTGGTTGGGGGAAGCTTTCCCACTCAAAACGGCGAGCAAAACTCCGATTGATTCAATCTCCTCCGATTGATTAGACTCCGAATTCAATCTCGTCCAAGTTCAATCTCCTTCAGACTCCTCTCATTCCATCTCCAACGATTCCGACCGATTCAATCTCCTCAGATTGAGAGGTTCGCGACAGAGAGCAAGAGAGAGAGGAAGAGAAAGAACACGATCAGGCCAAAAAAAATTTTTGTTCTCAATCTTCACCTTCTCTATTTTACTTTCGTCCAACCAAACATCAACATGTGGCGTTTCTTACACCCAAAGAGAATCTACTATATAAGAAGATCTCTTCGGTTTTTTATTTCTTTCTGATTTATTTTTTCTCCAAAAAATACATAAAACCCCACTAACAACCCCTTATATCCCACCGATAAACATGGTCTTAGTGGATCAAACATGCCCTGAACTCAAGATGGACTTGTCAAGCAACTAATCCGGTCACATCACATTCCTTACATGATACTCCAGGAAGGATAATGTGTCCTTTATATAATAAGATAATTTTTTTGTTTTTTTGCTAAACAAAATATAAAGTATAATATTACATCTATCTAATATACGTACGACCAAACTCGTTAGGTTGCTTCCTTAATTCTCACGCATAATTAATTTGCGGTCGGACGCATGAGACATACCAAGATAAAAATGAATTTCCTACTAAAACCTCAATTATTTGTTGAGATGAGTGAGTGATCATGTGGTACATCAACATATTGCAAAGGTACATCGTGCATTTTAACTATATTTGATCGTACGTATTGGTTGGATCGTACATTTTTGGTGGGGTTGTGATCAAATATAGTTAAGTTCGATCTAACTCTCTAGTCTAAATTTAGTTTCAAATACCCAAAAAAAAGTTTTATTTAAGATATGATGTTATTTCCTTTTCCTCGTTAGTATATAAAGCAAAAAAAGAGGAAAAAGAGAGACCCAAGAAGGATCGTCTATGCTTCTATAGACATGTAACAAAATTACTTCAAGAAAAGAAATTATTTTTATAAGTCGAAAGGGCTCCATATTTATCCTATAGCTAGTTACAAAAACATGTATATACATATACATGCAAAAATAAATAACACTATCACTTATTATTATGCATCCGAATTGTTTCTATATTATACATAATTATTATTTATATCGTCAATGCTCTTGTTTGAAGAAAACCGAAGGAAACATCTCCTTCAAGAGATCGAACTCACTCTCCTGCTGATGAAATCCCTGTTGCTGTTGTTGATGATAAGTAGGGTTCACGTTCACACTAGCGTATGGCACACGGAAGAGATCATCATTTGAGAAGCTTCTTGGAGTATTCATTATGAGGTCGGAGAATACTGGAGACGAAGATGGGTTGTAATCTGATGCGGTGGTTCCAGAGAACATTGCCGTCCGGCGATTGGTCGGGATCGGGTGGTTGTGCTGACTCTCGTAAGTTGTGATCACGACCGTTGGATCTTGGTAGGATCTCTCCACTCTCTTCTTCACGTTACATTTCTGCGTCGTGCATCTATAGTAACTCCTGTTCGCGTAATTGAGAGTATAGTATATTGTTTTAGCATGTGACTTGTAATTATAATGTTAGTTACATTTTTTTTTTTTTTTTTTTTTTAATTTTCTTCGTTGTTAATTAAAATATAGACTGAAAAAACAAAATTGATAAGACTTTTCAAACAATGTCATAAATATTTCTTTATCGATGTGTATTGAATGATAAATAAAAAACTAAAAGTTTTAGAAGGATAATTATATTGAAATAAATCGTTTTATAAAAATAAATATAATAATTATTAAGGACCGATAAAATTACCTCGGATAAGGACTGTTTTTTACTGCTTTTTGGCCGTACTTTCTCCAACGATAGCCGTCTTCGAGATGATCAACTTCAGTCTTAGTCATGAACGAGACTCGTGGCTCTTTTTTCTTCTCCTCTTTCTTCTTTGTTTTAACTCTGAACCATATCATATGTTCAATTAAATTAACGTTTAATTAGGTTGGACCATCTCTAGTTTATGGCAACGTACCGTACATTTGACTTTGATTCATTGAACTATATTTCATAATGTTAAGCATCAAATGATTGTTAGGACTAGCACACAAAGTAATACAAATACTATTTAAAAATTAAAAAATGGGACACGTCGTTTTGTTTAACTGGTTTCTTTAGGGATAAGATTTATACAACAATAATTATAGGTACGAACAATGAATAAACTATCTTTCAAAACGTACCAGAATAGAATCCCAATTAATCAGTAATATTAGGTTACGTATTACAGAAAAATATGGACGAAATAATTTGAGTTGTCATTCTTTCAATTATGAAACTTGAATCCTACCCAAACATGCATATCAGCGTAAAATTAAATATTAACAAGTAAATTTGTATACTACATAGTTTCATCAAAACTAAATCCCAGTGTTCTTAAAGATGTCTTTTTATGGTATGCAAAATCTATATTGTATGTTTCGTATAAAAGAAAAACCTGAAATCAATATCAAAGTGAAATACTTTAGTTCAAGAGAATCATTTTCAAGAAAACGATTCTTGTTTCGGGCCTGAAAGTGAAAAAAAAAAAAAAAAAAAACAAGAAATGTGTTTAGTTTATTTTTCACGTAATTTAAGATTTTTTTGGGTAAATAAAAACAAAAGAAAGTAGTTAAGTTTGATAATGATTCATGTGAAGTCTAAATATGTCTATTTTGCTATATAATTAGGAAAAAGAACTTATATAAAACTTACACTTTCTGAGAACGTTGATCATCTTCTCCTCCATCGCCAGCTTCTCTTTTCTTCAGGATCTTGCCGGAATCTTCACCGGGATGATGATCGGCTTCACTTGAAGAAGGAGAAGCTGAAACTCTTACTTCACTCTTAATGGTTGCACAACCACCACCGACAACTTCATGACTCTTATGGCTACTATTATAATTAAAAGCATTATACAAACCGTTTTCTTGATCGATCGAAGGATTAAAAAAGTCGGAAGAAGATGGAGAAAGCTCGAAGCCCAAATCGAACGCTCCTTGAGGACTCAAGTTCTTCGAGGGTAGATCGAAACCGAGTTGTGATGATGAGATCATGTTTGCATTATAAGTAGATGGACCGGAAACGTAAGGGAGGTTCATCATATTTTGGTTGTTGATATTGTAATGGTTATACGATGAAGTGTAGTGAGAGTTGTTAAGATCTTTGATTTCATTAGACATGACGAAGAACAAAGAGAGGAATCTTAAACCAAAAAGGAAAGACAAAAAAAGAAAAGAAAATGACAAAGAGAGGAGCGTGAAGAAGAAGAAGAACTTTTTACGTTAATGAATTTTTTAGTCGGTCTAAATTTGGTGTTAAGACTTTTGAGTCGTCTCGTATTTATGCCTTTTGAAAATATATATTATCTATTATGTCTTGCTGAATAAATATATAGTAAATGGCGTTTTAGCATATACTTTTTTCTCTTTTGTCTTAGATATATATGTACAAATCTAAGGTTGAATGAAAAGAGTATTGAAGTGTGAATGATTCAAAAAGAGGTTTGAATGACTTTTTATATATTAAAAATAATGATAACTTTTATAAAGTTAAGTTGACGAAAAGCATTTTACCTCTTCCTGAATCGAGAGTTACAAAAGTGGCCTCGAGTGAGGAAACATATACTTCTTCCTTGTCATTTTGTTTCTTAAACAGTGTGAACATGAACACAAAAGAAAAAGCCATTTTACCATAAAGAAACATCTTTCAAGCCTCTCTATTCATTGTCTGACCAAACAAAAAGAAAGAAAATAATCTCCATCTTTTTACAAATTTGTGTTGTTTTTAGTAATGCTACTTTATTTTGGGGGCCTTAAAGTAAGACATGAAAAGTTGATATTAATTTACATATCTTTTTCAGATGTGGGAAACAAAGCTTCTTGTTGTGTAGGAAGGCTCATGAGGCGATGACTAGTGGTTAACCGGTAACCGGAAGTAGACAGTCTCCGGTCATCTTGGTGTGAAGGAGGAAGAGCCAAGTCAAAGAGGATTGTGGGGTTATATGGATGACACGTGTTATTTATTGGCACCGGCGTTTGACCGTAACCGACACATGACCTGGCACGTGGTGGACTATTGGATTGTGTAATTCCCCTAAACCCTAATAAATATCAGACGTTTTAGTTTTATTAAATTTTAATATTTCAAGTCAAAGGTTGCAATTGCGACAACATACATATTACATACGTATCCGTATATGATTTCGACGTAGTTAGAACCAGTTTACATGAAACTTTACATACATAGTTCTTTGTAAACTATAACAAATTATTCGAAAAACAAAATTATCAGTCGGTGCTTACAAAGCGTTTTAATATAAAGTGGTACATACATATGGGAGGACTACTAGAGCGGGACTAAACTTGGTTTTGTAAATAAAAATTAATTAAGGACGTTAAAAGTAAAAATTAAATTAGGAATTGTATGAACCATTTGATCGTAAATGTCCATTTTATGTATAGGTTTTGGATTTATTTGTGTTATTCACGTTAAGGAAAATAAAATAATCGAATATATATGATCTAAATACTGACGATTTACAAACGTCATCACGGTTCACGCTGCAGAATCTCTTTTTTCAGTTTTCACATTAGAAGTTTCCTCATCAAGCATAACAAAAACATTTAAATAACATAAATAATTTAAATATGAAATATGGCCAAATGTATCTATTATAGATATCTTTGTTGATGCTTTTTAATATTTAATACTTTTTGTCAACAAGACAAAATAATTTTATTTCGGGGAAAAAAGTGGAACTGATGGGAAAAAATGAAGGAAATAAGAAAAGAGAGACATATGATTCCTAACGAAAAATGACAATGAGAAGTGAACAGAAATTGACTTTACATATGGTACGGTCAAAATACATTTATTTTCCTTTTATAGATATGTACAAATTTTTAATATTGTACACCTTAAAATATAAACAGCTCATGTGTCTGAATATTTTTGTTCAAATTACGAATTACAGCTTCATGCATGTAGCTTTGATTAATTATACACACAAAAAAAAATATTGAAGCATCATGCATACTTGATCATATCATTCGAAAAAGGAAATATATAATGATGAAAAACGTTTACGTGACAAAACTACAATTGTAGATTGTCGAGTCGAGATGGCCCAAAGAAAGCAACTGATCAGTCATGATCATCAAAGGACCAAAACTTCAATAATTACTTTTTACTTGTACGTTTTTGAATATATGCAGTGCACCGAGCAAAATTAATCAATTCACGTACTAAACCATTTTTATTTTTCGTTTATAGAATTCTTTTTTTTAAAACAATATGGTTCACAGTGTATTTTGTTTTTACTACTGATGATATCACTGCGAGATAAAAATAAAGTATTGTAAAAAGCAGTCAACCTCTCTTTCTGTATATTTTCAGTTCTGTAAACTAAAATCACCAAACTAAGCAGTCAACCTCTCTATCTCTGTAAGAGCTTAAATAGTTATATATACATAAAAATATATGTTTGCAGTTGAAATTTACGACCAATTTCGCGGAATATGTACGGAAGAACCAAACTTCTTGAAGATTTTTTGTTGTTGTAGAGTACGATTATTCATTCATTCACCATCTTTGTTTGAATAGTTGTCATGATTGAGAAAGCATAATATTTAATATTTGTAACTATTAAAGTCTAGTAAATGCTAACATAAATGATTATGATTCTATAAGATATGAGAAATTGAGAAGGAGATTGTTGACCTACACCAGAGTTGAATGGAACAGGCTTCTTGATAGGTATGTGACAACATAGTAAAAGCAAGAAAATCTCTTCTAAATTATGATCCTAGCCATCCTATCAACATTTATATTAAGTGATGAAAGTGAAAGATATATGAGTAAATAAATTCATCGGAAACAAAACCATAAGTAAAATGATTAACAAATATCGAATATTTTTGTCTTGTTAACAACATTTGTCATTTACTCTTTCGGAATTTGTGAACAAAAGTTTTTGCTCAAACCGAAAATACGTACACATGAAAGAAACATGCATCTTTTGATCAGAAAATACATATGAAAGAAACATGTATCTTTTGATCTTAGCCACCAAAGCGAAGTCAACCAAAGGAAACACGAAAATCAAACTTCTAATTCATGATTATCATCATCATGATCTTGGGAGAGAAGGTGACAATTTCTGCCATAAGAAAAGGGTAAGCAAGAAACAAAATTCAAACTGGTTCAACTAAACCGAAAACCGCGGATTTTCCATTGATACATCTTCAATCATGTTGTAATGCGTGTTACGTACTAAACAGAAGTTTCCAAGAGATCTACAAGAGTGATCCTTCCACTATTGGTTCGGTCAAGCTTGTCAAACTGCTTAGAGATCAGTATAATGTCCTTATCGGTCATTTTCTCCATCTGTTTTAGTTTGTATATCACATACTCTGCTTTACTGCAAGAAGAATGAAAACCAAGATGATCAAATGGACCAAAGATCACATGATATTAATCAAAGACATTCAGGGCATTTAGTAGACTATTTAGATACTTAATTAGGGTATACGAATCTACTAAAATCTTGAAGTATTAGAATTAAATCTAACTAGAGAATGCTTCGATATTTTGACTAATCAACTAGTTCAAGATAAACCAGAGAATCTTAGAAACTAATGATTTCAAGAACCTGAACAAGAATGAAGGAAGCTTGAGGACTAACATCAAAGAACACAACTTTTCGTGTGCATGAATCAAACATTTGCAAATCAACGAGAATGGCATTGAAGAAAACGTGCAAAATACACCGCAATTGATAAGAAGAGAAGAAAGGAGCAAAATGAGTACCTTATGCAGCCATTGCAGTCAATATCCGCAGCAAAGAACTGAGAGATAGACATGCTTTGGTCAAGCACTTTCTTGGACCGCTCTCTATTCCTCTTCTCAACCCTTGTTTCAGCCAAATACAAAAACGCTCGAGCAACTGCCAAAGTAGACACAAGCAACCAAATCCCAGCGAGAAGCCTACCGAGCAATGTACTAAAAGCCCGGTCACCATACCCAACTGTAGTAGCCAACATAACCGAGAACCAAAACGAATCGAACCACCCGGTTTTCTCAACAAAACGCATAATCAAAACTCCACACATCGTTACAGCACCAAAGTACAAAGCATCAATACCACGATCAGGCGGATTCACATTGTAGCTATCTCGATTCAGCCAATAGATAAGCACACCTAAAGAGAGATACGCAACAAGCAAAACAACAGCTTGTCTTACAACAACTGTTTTGGAATCAGATTGCTCTGTTCTGTGATCTTTTGGTTGAGATATATCGTTGACTTCAGCCTGGTCATTTGAATGAGATATATCGTTGATTACAACCATAGCAGGAGCTGTTTTAGATCGATGGAGATGGTGGGCCGGTACATTAAGCTCCGGAGGTGGGAGAAGGAGGTCTATGGAATTAGAGGATGAGGTTGTGGAAGAGGATGAAGGAGAAGAGTTTTCAGAGAACGGACCAAAGATTAACCGGTTTTTGAGTTCCGATGGAGTCAATGGCATCGGAATCGTGACGTCGTTGTGTTCCTCCGGTAAAGGAAACAGAGACGGTGGTTGGTTGAGTCTAGGGCTAATCAAGTATTGCTGTAATGGGTCATTGTTGTTATCGTCGTTTGCCATTTGGGGTTTCGCCGGGAAACCGGAAAGATGAGAAATTTCAGAAACCAGGGTGGTTTTCCGATGATAAAGGAACAAGCTTTTATCTGTCTGAACACCAAAGGTTGAACCTTTTGTCGGGATTATGATTTGGCTTTTGCTTATTCAGTGTTATTCTTGACTCTTGAGAATTGTTCATAAAAGTATACTACTGTGATCTTGTATGTAAGATGAGGTCGGTTTTAAATAAGACAGGTTTCTGATAAAACTGATTGACACGATATTAGGATAGTTGGCCCCCTATGGTTTATAGTTGACTTCTATCTATTTGATTAACCCTATGTTGCTGGCAAGTATAACAGTACTAGTTCATGTACTCCACACACCACACTCCACAGAAAGAAAAAAAATATATTACAACAGATTTGTATTTGATAGTACGTAACACAACTATTCTACTGAGAAATCAGCATCGGAGTCCAGGTCAACTATCTTGGAAGCAGCAATCTATGGGTTCCTCCTTCAACGTGGATGCCTTATAGTTAGAAAGGTAGTACTGTTCGATGCTGAGGCATCAAACTGGGGTGCCACGCTCATTTTTCGGTAGATTCACCACTTTGCTGATATTGTTTGAGGATGATTTTTGTATATATAACGTTTATATTGATATATTTTTCACTAATAAACTAATACTAAAAAGTACCACATGTTATGTATGTATGTTTTTTTTTACGTACATGTTTTTTTTCTAAGTTTCAGTTCAATTATATATGAAATATATATACATGCAGTTGTTAATATATATATTGAAAATAATTTTCATAATATTGTGGTTCAACTACAATATTATATAATTTACATATGTTAACGTAGAGGTTACTAGATATTTGTGATTACAATGTATTGTTGAAATTATTTAAACAATGTGTTACTATATAAGTAATAAGACCATTTTTAAGTTACAACAAAGTCAATTAAATTTGGTATTTTTGTTAAGTATTTAAGATAAATAATATTTATTTACATTTTTGTTTTATTTTGAAAAAAAACTGATAAGTAGTCTAGAAAGAAAAGTGTTAGACCTTACTTGATTACTTTGATATATAATTTTATGTTCTAATATATATTAATTTTACTGTCATCATCTAAAAGTAATAATCAACTACAAATAATTTTATACTCTCTCTGTTATCTTTTAGATGATTTTCAAGTTTTTCTTTTGTTCTAAAATATATGATTTTCTCACAAATCTATACAAAATTAATTATGTTTTAATTGGTTTTAACAATTCATTTATACAGATTTTTTTTTTCAATTGTTGAATTGTGTCTAAGGTGTAGATAGTAAATTATTATTATTTTTTGTTTAGAAATTTAACAATTTATACTCCAAAATTTTGACTCACCCTATTAGGGGTTGGGTAGAATTACGACCAAGGAGGGGAAAATATTATTTAATGATGTTGATAGCCATACAAAAGAGTTTTATTGGACCGTGAAGAAGATGAATTAGCACTTGAGTGAGCTTTGAGATCTAGTAGAGCAAACGACAAGAAAAATAGCAACTGGCTTGGTTTAAGAATATTTTTGTCCAAAATTTGCATATGTGAAAGGTACATTGACTTTGACCAAAAAATAATTAAAGAACTTGCCCCATGGCAATCTATGCTTTTCGGTATTTTTTTTTTATTATTTCATCTTTTATCGTTATATGATTCTATTGTTTTGAAACAAATAAATTATCATATTATCCATTAAAAATTAAAAGTATTTTTTTCAGCATATGCCATAATTTTTATTTTTAAAAACGAATATAAATTGTTCAGTCTATGAAGAAAAATTCTAACAATTAAAAATTCAAACTTAAGTAATATAATTCTTACAAATAGAAGTATATTTAACAAAAATTTTGACTGAGTAATGGATCAAAATCTGAACATTCATATTTAATTTCATGTATTTCTTAATTTGAATATTTATATTTAAGTCTTAACAACTTTTGAGAACCTCTCACGAACATATTACGAGAGACCTATATACGACACATATTTCATTATAAATGGTTCATATTTTATATAAAAATACAGTTTTATTCTCTCTTTATTGGTCACTAGCATTTTTTATTTTATTTTATAAAACTATAAAGTATTAATCTACTTGATTCACATTAAAACTCATATGCAACTCCGCGTTCGAATTCATTCGTAACTCTTCCACTAAAATATATTTAATATTTGAAAATTGCATTGACTACAATTAAACTCAATAGTGATCTTAACCAATCAATATTGTGTACCTCCTATTATAAGAGTTTCAAAATTTCAATCTTTAATTCAGTTTTTTTTTTTAAGTTCATAAATGGATTCAAAATCAATTGTGACATATTTATTGATGGTAAGTGTTTGATGGCATACTTACGTTTTAGAGATTCTATTTTATGAAATTTACATTGTTTTTGTATACAGTTTTTTTTTTCTAGCATGTTACAAATTTATTTTTATTTTATGTAGTTTTCAAATAGTTTATTATAATATTTATTTATTTTCCAGATTTATCAACGGAAGTTCAAAAATTAATGGATGTTTGATTATTTTATATATTCATGTATATAAATATATCTATTGATGAAAAGGAATTATGCGATATTTTAACAGTTTTGAAAAAAACTACACATTCTAGACTTTGAAGATTAAATACACATATACACATTCCAAAATGAAGTTTTAAAAAATTTGAAAACCTCTCAAGAACCTGTGATGTGGGACCTATATAAAGCACATGTCTCATATATTATTATGATAAATCAAATCCACAATAATTTGTACATAAAGTTAATTAAATAATTTTATATATCATCATTTACCTATAAATCATAAAAAATCATCTATCTAACAAATTCCTTTATCACTATAAATAAAATGTGGTATTACAACATTTATTTAATATTTTGTATCATATTTAAATGATGCAAAAGTAATTTGTATTTTTTCAAACCGGTGTTAATATTCAAAATATTTCCATAAATTACTATAATCATCTCGATTTTTCTTTTTTCTTTTTTTTTATCTATAACATTAATCATTAGGGCTTTTGTTTACTTGTTTCATTATTCCTTTATACTTGAGATTTTAGATTTTCTCAAGTCGGACTCTATTAACCCTAAATATTGTCATCTGTGATTGTATCCGACTATCCGGAGAATTTCTTTGCTTTTGTCCCTCAATTGGGCTATTGGCTCCAAAAGGATGGTGTTGATGTACAAATGTTTTCCAATCAGTAATTAATTTCTCAAGGCAAGCAATCGAAGTTCTCTTTAATGAACGAGATTAGAAGCAAATTGGCCAAATACAGGATTAGAAGCAAATTGACTCGTCGACGAGCAAAAAACTACAGGATTAGAAGCAAATTGGCTCGTTGACGAGCAAAAAACTACAGGATTAGAAGCAAATTGGCTCATCGACGAGCAGAAAATGTCTTGACGAGGTCGAGATAAAAGAAAGACTAATCAAGCTGGAAGGAGAATGATTGAGTGTACGAATCAATGACGTGTATAGTCTATCACTTTCTGACAGCGCTCTAACTTCTTTTCTACTTTTTGGTAAAATATTCCTGCCCATTTTCAGATGTCGTACCCCATATATATGGGGGAATGTCAGGTCGTTAAATGAACAAAATGCCTTCACCGCTTTGGAATGCGCCGTCTGTTCATTGGGCCTCACTATCAGGTCTTTTGTTGGGCCTAGAAGTGGATCGTAGATGGGCCCTTAATGGGGTTGTGGGCTCACCCCTAACAGTAGCCCCCCCTTCTTTCATTCCGGAGTCTCGATGTTGGCCTATGGTTTATCGTCAAACTTGATGGCCGGGCTACGATCTGATTCTAGGCTCATTTGTTGTATGCCTTTTCCTATTTCCCATATATTTTAATTGTTTGACAGCGAGGCCACATATCTTTCTGGAGGTATAGGAGTTGAAAAAGCGTGAGTTGGGTTGCGTCCAGTCACTTGGAAGGTGGACCGTCGTGAGTGGCGGAGCGTGAGTTGCGAAGAGTTGCACCCTGACATCAGTAATGATGACTTGTCACCCTTTCAATCTTTATAAATACCGCCATTCTTTTACATTCCTCCATTCATTCCTTTAGCTTATCGGGTACTTGCTCTTTCTTCTTCCCTACCCCAACTCATCGTTTTATATTCTCATTCCATTTCCTAGGTTGTCGCCAAACCATCATGTCTTCCCTTGCTCCTATCTCGTCCACCTTTTCTACTTCCGGCCCGTCTTCCTCGTTTAACTCATGCTCGTCTTCGAGCTTTTCCTTGGATGGCTTACCTGGGTCGGCTGGACCTACTTCGCGCTCGCGGCCTTTTGGTTATTTCACCTCCCTATTTGGAAATGAGCCGGATATTGCAAAATTTAGGCACCAGGTTGTTCCTTGCAACCCAGATGAGGTCGGTCTTTGTTTGAGTCGCTTTGAGATTCCCTAGTTGCAAGACGAACTCCTTGATGACCGTGATCTGCATGAGAATTTCCCCAGTCCTTAATCTTCTGAGGCCTCTGAGGTACTCGAGCCTCATTCTGCCAGTATGTCACTATTCAACTTTGTCTTCTTGACGAAATCCATGATTGACACTGCGACTGCGGCAGTTCGAGCTGGACTTCTACGAGGTCAGATTAATATTTGCATTCTTGAAACTTACGAACGACCTCCTGGTTTAACCTGTCTGTTGGAGAAGTATATGATCGCGTGCGGCGTGACTTTTCCCATACCAAGCTTCTTGCTGGAGTATATTTCTAAGGGAGAGATGGCTATCTCACAGTTCGCTCCAACGACCTTTTTAAATGCAGTTGGTCTCGCCATTCTCGCCGAGAGGTGCGGCTTTCATTTGTCCCATTTGCAATTCAAGGAAATCACAAGGCTTTCATTGACGAACCGTCAAGTGAACCCAGGGGTCTTCAATGTCATCATGTCATTGTCTCCCATACTCGTCGATGGGAAGGCGGAAAAACCTACAATAGGGAAAATTATACTTCTGTCTCTAGGTTACTCCTGATGTTGTGGTGGAACCTCGTATAAGAATCTTTTCCGATTGGATTCCTTTGCCGGGTACCCGGCCTTTTTATTTAAAAATCTTTCCTAGATGTTGGCTCGTCTAACCAGGATTTGCTTTTCTTTTGAGCAGTTCTTCGTCTAGTGATCCTTAATCGCTTCCCTCCCGTTTTTAGACAGCAGCTCGAGGCAATTAGAGCTGCTGGTCCCTATATTTGGCCAAGTTCCGAAGAGGCCATTCTGATGCGGCAGCAACGACCCAAGCATCCAGAGGGTAAGTGATTCATTTAGACATTCTTATTTGCTTTTTGGCTGGCTTTCCTGATTCTTTATCCATTTTGCAGCCAAGAAGAAGGGATAACTCAACCTCCATGTTTCCAATACTTCTACTTGTAGTGAGAAATATCCTGTTGTTTTTCCTCCCCCTCGCTTGAGTGGGGATACTCATCTCGAGACTTCCCTCCGCAAGCTGTCTGTTCAGGCTAAGGCTGCACATGGTGTCTCTTAAGGGGCCTTCTTTATCGATTTCCTGCACTCGTCAGTTCCTGCAACAGCCTCCTCTCCTCCGGCAGGTCGGTCTTCTTTCAAAAGAGGGGTCAATGGTGAAGGTGGAAGTTTCAATACAAAGGCTGTGAATTTCCGTTTTGGGATCACAATGGGTCTTGCGCTAAAATGTTCAGCAAGATTTGCTTAGGCTCCTCTGAACTTCCTGGCCTTGATGATCTGAGGGAGAAGGAAACCTATTCTTGTGCAGTCCAGTCCGCCTTCCAATTTCGTACGTCTCACTTTTATTTTTGTATATTTTCTTATTCTGGCGCTAACCTTTCTTTTTTTTAGTTAATTGGGTCAGTCAACCGGAATACTTGAATATACGAGCGTCGTGTTCATGATTTTACGGTCGCCCTGCCATCCCTGGAACTTCGGTCCGTTATTGCTTGCGGGAGGGAAAGGGCTATCTGTGTCGAGCGGTCCCTTAAGATTTCTCAGCAGAGAATAGAGAAACTAACTACTGAAGCTGCCCCGTGAACTCACCTTTGGGAAGATTTGGTCGCGGAAAGGAACGAGTTAAAACATGGGTTGGAGAAACCTTAGGGCGCACGCGTTGAACTCCAGCATAAGCTCGATTCCGAAAGGGCTCGGCTCAGGGATCGCCGAGAGGAGTTTGGAAACCATGTGCATCTTTATGCCGAGAGGAAGTTTCTAATGAATCTTAAGAAATTATTTTAGGTGAGAAAGGCTTCTAGGTCAAAGTTACTTGAATACAACCAAGCGGTGGGGAATATTGCGAAGCTTCAAGAATTGGTCAAGGGGGGCCGAATTTCTTTTCTCGCCGATGGGATTGTCAAAGAATTGGATGCGAAGGTCGAATCCTTGAAGGAGGAACTCCTTGAGTTCGACATTCCCACACTAATGGAGGATGACTTCATCTTCTCTAAATCTATCGACATGCCTCTTCCTCTCCCGCTAGTGATGCCGGGGGAAAAAAGAGTCAAGATGGCCAGTTGTGATGAATGTTCCGAGGTGATTGTTAATATGGACGAGCAAACTACTTTGATTGAGCGTGTAGACGAGGTCGACCAAGGCGATGGAAACGGTCCGACTCTTAAATTTTATTTTGTTTTATGTTTGCCTTGTTGGGAGTCGTCTGTAGTGACCCTCACTACAAGATTATTTTTTCCTAAGGAAATGACCTGGAAAGCTCTTAGAAGAGAAGAGAGGTCGAAGTAAAAAATAAATGCCGAGAAGTGTCCGAAGAAAAATTAATCGGGTGATAGGCAGACCAGATGGCCGCACAGACGGATGTACATACCAGACGTACGAGGAACTGACATACAAGACAGGAAACGGAAATACGTACATGACATACATGGAGGGAAAGTCAGGTCAAACCCAAAAGAAAATACTGGAAATGACCGAAGAGCTGCGGTCGACCACACAGTCGAGCGTACTGTCGATCATGCAGATGGATGGACCACGTACCAGGTACCGTCGAACCAAGCACTGACCGAGTTGGTGCTGCGTTTTAGTGAGAAAGAACCCACTAAAATATAGTATTATTTATATAGAGGTGGCGAAGTGGCGAAAACTTAGTGGAGAATCCACTAAGTTAAAAAAATTATTAAATTAATGGCACTAATGGTGGAAGATTCCAATAAGCATTATTTAAACCGAGAATGGAGTGAGTGGAGAGGAATATTCTTGATGCCATCAAAAATTAGTGAGTGGAGGAGAATATACTTTGATGCCATGAAACTTGGGAGAATGTAGGCGTGACACCTCACCCCCTGAGGTGTCAACACCACACGCCTAAAGCGTAAGAAGGCGACCCCTCACCCGCCTTTCCATGTCATCACTCCTTCGCCCAAGTCTCTATATAAACAACACTTCTCTTCACTTTGGAGAAGAGAGAAAAAGAAGAAGTTGCCCAAAGGCTGCTGAGAGAGAGAGAGAGAGAGAGATAAGAGAGCGAAGCTTTGAAGAATTTTGCTAAGTCTAGGGAGTCTCGCCGATCAGTTGCTGCATCTGCAAAGTAGAGTTGAAGCTACCAATGATTCCAACGGTTTCCACTTGAGTTCTTCGACATTCTGTGAGTTCAGGGAGCATTGATCTGAGCTAGATTGTTGTCAACGATTCAATCTAGTATCAGTTTGCATGTGCATATAGTTGCATTCTTCTTGAATTTCTTGTTAGATTTTCTTGATTTTTGCATGCGCCTTGAGTTGGTTGCTAGGTGTGGGATGTAGTCCATGGTAGATATGGCGAAAGGCATGCTGCCTTTCGCCATACCATTCACCATCTTGCAACCAAGTTTACTATGGCGAAAGGCAGCATGTCTGGGCCCTAGTAAACTTGTTTAAAAATTTACCTTTCTCTTTTATTTAAGTTTGCATGTAGTGGTGGGCATTCGGGTATCGGTTTGGGTTCGGTTCGGGTAATTCGGATTTTGGGTAATTCGAGTTTATAATTTATAGAATCATATAGGTATTATGGAAATTTTGGTTCGGGTTCAGTTCGGGTCTTTTCGGGTTCGGATCGGTTCGAGTATTTTTTAGAATACCTAAATATATCGGATATGTTTTGGGTTCGGTTTGGTATAAGTATTTTTTACCCAGTTAGAACCAAAATAGCCATATATAAACTACAATACCCTATATATAAATTGAATAACTATATCAAATTTCATGAAATTATAACTAAACAATCATACCAAAATAACTAAACCAAAGTTAGAAACTAATGACAAGCAAAACAAGCAAGAGAAAACATAATTCACAAGTCTAATCCAAAACATAAACAAGTAGTAGAGTAATAACATCCAAAATCAAATTCAAAAGTCTTATAAAAGCTAGAAGTAGGTATTGAGAAAATTAAAAGAAACAACAAAAATCAAAGACGAGATTGGTTGCATATGGTGAAGCATTGTAGGCGTCTTCAATGTGGTGAAGCATTGGACGTCTTCACTGTTTCCCTGTTTCAAAAGCAGATCATATTGTTACTAAGTGTAGTAGTGTACTAATAAGTAACAAGCAACAAAAGACCATGAAATTATCTTATATCCGATTATGAATCTAGCTTGAGTTAACTTCACCATCAAACTCTGGAAGATAAACAACATATGTTCGGATATACATGGGTACCAATTGGGTATCGGTTCGGATCGGATAATACCCGATACCCAAAAGTATTTACAATTAAGATCCAACTATTATATTGGGGAGGATCCATACCCGATCCGAACCAGGATTTTTCGGTTCGGTTCTAATACGGATATTTCGGGTCGGGTATTTTACTCAGGCCTATTTGCATGTTTGTTGATTGCTTGTATTTGCTGTTATTTAGATTCTGCATGCTTTCTCTGATTGATTGTTGTGTGATGATTGCTTGTTGCATGATGCTGATTGATTCCTTGTTGACTTTGGGGTTTGGGGTGGGGAATCTGATCTTCTACAGGGACCCATGATACTCACTATGTAATCTTAGATTACTTATGATAATATTTGTCCTGCAGGCAACCAGTAGAGGGGTGTTAGTGGGCGTGTTGGACAATAGGAGCCCGAAAAGTAGTTTTTGTGCCTTTGTGTAAAGAAAAAGTATGTTTATATGTTAAATAAAAATCTGTATAATCTTTTTGGCATTAGGCCTGGCCATAAAACTCTATAAATCTTTTGTTAAACCTTGTGAAATATTTTAATTAATGAAAGAATCGGTTTTATATTCGAATACGAGTATCGGCTCATTGATCCTAGTCCGGGACAGCGCAACACTTGGGCATCACAAGGGTTGAAAAGCCTAAGTAGTGTCTAAAGTGGTAGGAACCTCACCGATGGACTGGCCAGGGCAATAAGTGGGTTTTAGAACCTCGGCCGGATCGTTGGGACTGTTTCCAAAGTGGCATCCCAGGGCCGTTCTGGGTATTGTCCGGCCATAGGACGGTTCGGGGGCGTTACATCGTCTCCCCTCTTTATCTCGAACTCGGTTTGCCGCATTGTCGGCATAGTTATTTTTGCCACTTAGTCGGCTTGACACTTTTGAGGCTGCTTTTTCACCCTCGTTAAATATTTACTCTTCTTAAACTTGTCTTTCCGTGCTGAATTTTAGCTATCTCGTGATTCGATTCGTCGTGCTTAACCTTTTTAGGTGCGAGTGTTGAGCTTGGTTTAAGTGTACGTTTGACTTTAACTTTTAGATGTGAGCATTGATCTCGGTTTCTTTTACGACCGTCGCGAGTGTAATGTTTTCTTGGTGTTTGGTTTGGATGTTAAACTCTGAGTGATTGCGAGTATTGGACTCGGCTTAAGCTTTCACATGTTTCTGATTTGTGAGCGTAGAGCTCAGCTTTTTAGCATTCGTTAGTTGGGGCTTTTTCCCAGCTTATCCTATAAATGCTTAGGTTAATTTTTGACGAGGTTACTCGACTCGACTGTCTCGGTCGGTATGCAAGGGTTAGCTCGAAATTGCGGTGAAAATAGATCTCTAGTATTCTAGTTACCCGGAATGGATTCCAGATACAAACTTAGGTGCCAAGCACGATGATCGGTTTAATATGTCTCAACTTTGGATGTTTTGGATATGCGAGTGTGGGCTCGGCTTGCTATCCAATCTCTAAGAGCCTTGCGAGCATGGGCTCGGCTTTATTGCCTTTAAGTGTAAGTTTTCCCGAAAGCCATTTTACCTGCTTAAGGCCTACTAAAATAAAGGAATATCTTTATAATATAGATAGAGCGATAGATTGGCGCCGGGCCAGGACGTCGATGTGTTTAGCTCAGGATGCTATGCTTTTGTCGTTAAAATTAAACTTTATTAAAAAGGTTACAGCTGCGTCCCGTAAACAGGACTGCCTACGTACCCTCCAATCAGGGGGGATCAAGCCACTCATAGTTCTGATTACATAACACTTGAAATTTAAACGAAATTTTAAAGAGCGTAGGATAGCCTAGCTCGTCTTTTTTCTTTTTGTTTTTTTTAGTAGTAATAACGCTTGAGGTGCTTTGAGTTCCAAGATTGCGGGATGGGCTTTCAATCTATTGTTATACATTCCGGGTTATACTATTTTGAAAATTTGGTATGGTCCCTCCCAATTGGCTCTCATTTTTCCTACATTGAGCTTGATGGTATTTTAAAAGACCTTTTTGAGCACAAGGTCACCTTCATTCAAATGACGATAGTGGACCTTATTGTCGTAATATTTGGCCATTGCAAGCTGGTAATTTTGAATTCGTAGAAGGGCTTTATCTCGTTCTTCTTCGAGCTCGTCGAGGCAATTTGTGAGAATTTGGATGTTGAATTTCTCATTGCTGATCATCACGGAATGTCGTAAACTGGTGCTACCAAATTTCGTGGGGGTCATAGCTTCCATTTTACGGAAGTGGAAAGAGGGTCTGGTTCGTCGCTTGTCTTAGCGTCGTTTGATATGACCACAGGATGCCATCTAGCTCGTCGGCCCATGCGCCTTTCTTCAAGTCTAATCTTTATATTGAGCCCATTAAGGATCGTCTTGTTTGTTTCCTCGGCTTGTCCATTTCCGTGGGGGTACCGTGGGGTTAACTTGTTGAGGCGAATCTTCCATCGTGAGCAGAAATCTTAAAACTTGAGCAAGATGAATTACGAGTCATTATTTGTGATAATCTCGTATGGGAGACCCTGTCGGCAAATAATGAATTTCCACACAAAGTATTGGACATCGTTAGCTTGGATTTTTGCAAAGGAATCGACTTCAACCACTTGGTAAAGTAGTTCTTGAGAATGAGGATGAAGCGCTTCTGTCACAACGCGGGAAATGGCCCGATTATGTCCATCGCCCATGGCATGAAAGGATATGGTGCTACTTTAGCTTGCAAGAGATAGGCCGGTTGATGGATTATGGGTGCATGCTGCTGACATTTTTTGCACTTTGCAATGTCCTCATGCAATCGGATATCATGGTCGTTCAGTAATGATCGTTCTTCTTGATTCATAGGGCGAGAGCTCGTCCACCTGAATGGTTTTCACTTACCGTCGTCTATTTTTGTCATCAGCCGGATTGTTCCTTCTCCGTGTAGACAGGTTAGCAAGACGCCCGACACGCTCCAACGAAGGAGATGGTCTTTTATTAATGTGTACTGAGCCGCTTTAGCTCGAAGTCGTCTTGCTGCCCATTTTTCAGAAGGCTTGTCCCAGTCTTCTAGAAATGATGGTATCTTGGAGCACCATTCTGTGACTGGATCGTCGTTGTCGTCGGTTAGGTGGTAACACTGCAAGACAGATTGTTGTGACTGGGTCGTCGTTTGGCTCATGTGGCGTCTTGACAATGCTAGGATGATCGATACTTTTAACAGGAATTACGCGGCGTAAATCTGTGTCAGAGGGCGATGCCAAGGCTGCTAGTGCATCAGCTGGTGCGTTGTCTCCACGGGGTATCTTTGTAAGCTCGAATTCGACAAACTGTTTAGAGATGGGTCGTATGACATTCAAGTAGGCTTCCAGTTTGTCGTGATTTGTGTCTTATTCTCCACTATATTGGTTAGCAACGAGCGGTGAGTCGCAAAAAGGTTGGATTCGCTTGATTCCCATCCCTTTGGCCAAGCGGAGACCGGCGATTAATGCTTCGTACTCGGCTACGTTGCTGTGAGTTGCATGGTATTGGAAATAAGGTTGGAGCTTTCTTGCTAAAACGACAACGACAAGAGCGATCTTTTCGACTGTCGGATAGTGTGTCTCGGCGTCATCTAGCGACTTATTGACGTCAAAGACAGCTTGGTGTTTTCTACGGTTTTCCTGGACAAGGACTCCACTGACTGTGGTGGCTGATTCTGCTATGTAGAGATACAAAGTTTCACCATGCTTGGGCTTGGCGAGAACCAGCAGGGTGGAAAGATAATCCTTTAGTTGTTTGAACGCAATATGGCACGCCTCGTTCCATTCAAACTTTCTCTTTGTCTTTGGTAGTTGGCAAACACTTGTCGGTTGATCTTGAAATGGACCGATTTAATATTGTTATTCCTCCGGTCAGGCGCTGAACCTCTTTTCTGTTCTTGGTCGCCGGGAGATCGATGATCGCTAGGATTTGCTTTGGGTTGGCCTTGATACCTCGACGGGTAACGAGATAGCCAAGGAAATTACCGGACTTAACAACGAAAGTGCAGTTGGCTGGGTTAAGCTTCATGTTATACTTGTTAAGCACATCAAAAGATTGTCGAAGGTGAGCGATATAGTCGTTGGCTCGAAGCGATTTGACGAGCATATCGTCGATAGACAAAGATCATTGTCCCATTGATACTCTATAAATTTTTATAATTTTCAATTTCTAGATATGCATCATTTTTATTTTTTTATAGTTTTATTGGGGGAAAACGAGCTATTTCTCCATAAGAACTATCATATCTAGCTACATAGAGCCCAAACTTTGACCCCGATCTAGATATCTCCGAAAAAATAGTTCAACTTCTATTTCTCCCCAGAAAAAAAATTCTACACTTATATCTCCCTAAACCTGAGTTATATTGGTTTTGATGGTGAACCCAAGACCAAACCATATATACTCGAAATTAAACCAATTAAAGCCGGACTCAACATTCTTTTAACTATAAACTATTAAAAAAAACATTATCTCATAATATATTTGAAATTAAAAAAACAATTAAAAAGATAAAAAAAAAAAAATAATAATAATGGCTCGTTCGCCTTCATCCATCGCTAGACCTCCATAACTTATCTTATTCATTGAAGTTTAAATGGACAATTAATAGATCTTATTCTCAGACAATTTGGAGTTTCAGAAATTTGATATCCTTTGGCTGAAAATTTGTTGAATCCCATGGGAGTATTTATCTTCTCCACCATCTCTAATTCAAAAATCAGATATGGATTGGTGTTTGACATTATTGATCGATTATCTCTTTTATTATATTTTTCTTCCTCCTTTGAAATGACATTTTATTTGGTGGTGAAGATTATAGTGAGAAAACTAATGTTTGATTTCCAAAATTTGTTGATGAAGAAATTAAAAACCAGATCTCTTCTCCTTTTGCAGTGGGTAGATTTCTTCCGAATAAAAGATTCATTATCAAAAGCAATCTCTCTTTTTTTCACGATTTACTGCTTTATTTCGTCCAAGTCAACTGTGAGGTGCTTATCATATCTTCAATTTACAAAGAAAACCTGATTATTTAACACTAATAATACTGACCATGACGACATCGACGATTTCAACATATACCAAATTACAGCCATGAAAACTTAATAACTTAATAAGCTTTGGATGAAGGTTTCTTTTCAGATCGCCAATCGTGATGATGGGATCTCAACACTCGGTTCCCACTCGGATCCTTCTTCATCATCTCCACCAATCTTCCCACCTTTCCAACTGAGTCAACTCGGTCCTCGTCAATAAGCTTATTAAAAAAAATATATGAATGTGTCAAAAGAATATTGTGAAGGCAATATATGAATAAAATGTCAAAAAAAAAAAAGTCGGTCAGATAGAGATTTGGTTTGGTCTAAATGGGTTGACTGTAGAATTTTTTTCCGTGGGGAAATAGAAATCAAACTATTTTTTTGGAGATATTTAGATCGGAGTCCAAGTTCGGGTTCTATCTAGCTAGATATGATAGCTCTCATGGGAAAATAGCTTGTTTTCCCGTTTTATTGGCTATAAAATATAACAATTGATATTATTATTCATTTATGTATGTCATGTGTAAAAGTGAATTTGTTAATAGTACTTGTAATTTATCGTCAATAATATTTTTTTAATATTTTAAATTCAATTCTTAAGCCATAAAAAAAATTATAACATCTGAAAGTTTAAGCTTATTTGCTAAAATTATCTTAATACATAATTTTTTGAAAATTTAAAAAATTAAAACTTTTATCCGTAAATTATTAATTTATACTATAAAATAATTAATATTAATTTATAAATAAATTAATATCACTATAAATTAATAAAATGTTATGGTCCCAACATTATTAATTTATAAAGTTTTTAATTTATAGTTAAAGGCTAATGAATAAATGAGAGAAGCTATTTCACTTTTAAGTTTTCTTCCAAAATCTATTTTCATCAGAGCCTTAAAACTATATTTTCTATCGATTTCATATCTTCTTTTACTTTGATCTTGTTTCCTTCAGTCGAATCTTCTTAATGTTTTAATTATAAATTTGATTTATTTTGTTTGGAATTTTGATATATTTTTTAGAAAAGAAAAATAAAATAAAAACAAAAATACTACAAAGGAAGATGATATTGATGTGGATTATGAGCATGGACCATTGATGGGTTCATTCAATTCACTTATCTAATCTTTCTCTTTCAGGTTTTTATGTGGTTAATCTAACACTACAAATATGATGTTAAAGAAGAATAGTTTCTTTAATTTATTCATTAGGTTTATATATATACAATGTCATAACTCGTCTAGCAAGTTTTTTACATATATGATAATGGTAAATTTATTGGTTTAGTAATAAGAGAATATTATACAAATGTTAACTTTTCATTAACTCGATCTCGTAATTTTCGAGATTTCCTAACAATTTATTAAACAAGGAAAAAAAATTATATATATATATATATATAAATATTAACACTTAACAAGAAAATATTATCTTACCAAAAAAACAAAGAAACTATATTATACTCAATATTTTATATAGTTGAAAACTTGAAATTCTTTTATATGTTCTAAAAAAAAAAATCTAGATATATTGAGAATGAAAAGTAAATAATCTAAACAAAAATATTTTTGCAAATATTAAATCCAACCATATTACTTTCATACTTTGTCTCTTCAAATATCATTTTACAATCCCAAAATATCACTATTTACATCAACACTTCCACGCTTTCCAAATTTGTGAACAAAAGATTTTGGTCAAACTAGGGTATATCAATCAGAAATTAAGAATATACAGATTTTTTTTTTAAAAACCCCTATAACTCTTGTTCATAGCCATCAAACCAAAGGATACGAAAACCAAACTTCTTCATCTTCATAATCATCTTGGAAGAGAAGGTGACACATTCTATTATAAGAAAAGGGCAAGAAAAGCAAGATGTTAACCGGTTCAACTAAACCGAAAACCGCAGATTTTTAATCATAATCTTCAATCATGCATGTTATGATGTGTGTGTCTAAACAGAAGTTGCAGTGGATAAGTCATCAGTGCTGGTTTCCAAGAGATCTAGAAGAGTAATCCTTCCACTATTGGTTCTGTCAAGCTTGTCAAACTGGTTACGAATCGGGTTAAATGTCCTTATCCGTTATTTTTTCCATCTTCTTTAATTTGTATATCACATACTCTGCTTTACTGCAAACATAAAACAACAAATATTATACTAAGACTTTTAATGATGCTGATATAACCAAGAAGATCATTAATGCACTAAATACCACATGATAGTAGTCAAAGATATCATAAAATTATAAGCTATGTGTTGAACCTAACGAGAAATATGTTTTGATACTACGAATCAACTAGGAAACGAGAAACGATGCAAATGCTAGGAAAGTGAGCTGATATCACAAAATTTATAAAATTAAAAACCTTATAGAGTTGTAACCTTCAAAGAATTCACAGTGAGTTGTAATATTAATAACTTTATAGAGAATCTTATATGGTAAGTTGGATATCAAATCTTATATGTTCATTTTAATTGGTTATTCTTTTCTTTTTTAAAACTAATAATGTATTTTCGTTTTTATAGTTTAAGTAAATTGCTTAAATTAGAATTTGACATTTTTACTTTTAATGACTATTACTAATTTGTTCTTTAAAACCTATATATGTATAATGACATTTGAATGTAATTATATACTCTTATTAAGGTTATTTGTATAATGTACTTCTAAAATATCAAAAATGCGACAAAATTTGATGAAAAACAACATTCATACTCTTCACCATCTCATTCTTTGTCGAGTTGACAAATTAGAAGATACCTATAATGCTGGAGGGGAGTAATCTCAAGGGTGTACTCTAATTTTGGCTGAAGGATATTCTGCTATTAATCTACCTTAATACTGTCTTAAATTTTTTAAATATTAAACATCATATAACATCAAATTTTTATCATTTTTTCCTTTTCATTGGCAATATATTTAACGAGACTGAATTAAGATTGGTTACTCTAGCAGAGCAAACGACAAAGAACAATTGCAATTAGTTTGGTTTAAGAATATTTTTCTCCAAAATTTGCATATATGAAAGGTACATTGACTTTGACCAAAAATAATTAAAGAACTTGCCCCATGTCTAGCAAGTTTTTTTACATATATGATAATGGTAAATCTATTTATTTAGTAATAAGAGAATATTATACAAATGTTAACTTTTCATTAATTTGATCTCGTAATTTCCAAGATCTCCTAACAATTTATTTAACAAGAATATATATATATAAATATTTTAACACTTAAAAAAAAATATTATTATACCAAAAAAAAACAAAGAAACTATATTATACTCAATATTGTATATAGTCGGAAACTTGAAATTCTTTTATATGTTCTTAAAAACAAATAAAAATTCTATATATATTGAGAATGAAAAGTAAATAATCTAAACAAAAATATTTTTGCAAATGTTCCTAAAATCCAACCATATTACTTTCATACTTCGTCTCTTCAAATCTCATTTTACAATCCCAAAATATCATTATTTACATCAACACTTACACGCTTTCCAAATTTGTGAACAAAAGATTTTGATCAAACTAGAGTATATCAATCAGAAATTAAGAATATACAGATTTTTTTTTAAAAAAACCCCTATAACTCTTGATCATAGCCATCAAACCAAAGTATACGAAAACCAAACTTCTTCATCTTCATAATCATCTTGGAAGAGAAGGTGACACATTCTATTATAAGAAATGGGCAAGAAAAGCAAGATGTTAACCGGTTCAACTAAACCGAGAACCGCAGATTTTTCATCATAATCATCAATCATGTTATAATGTGTGTGTCTAAACAGAAGTTGCAGTGGATAAGTCATCAGTGCTGGTTTCCAAGAGATCTAGAAGAGTAATCCTTCCACTATTGGTTCTGTCAAGCTTGTCAAACTGGTTACCAATCGGGTTAATGTCTTTATCCGTTATTTTTTCCATCTTCTTTAATTTGTATATCACATACTCTGCTTTACTGCAAACATAAAACAACAAATATTATACTAAGACTTTAATGATGCTGATATAACCAAGAAGATCATTAATGCACTAAATACCACATGATAGTAGTCAAAGATGTCATAAAATTAAAAGCTATGTGTTGAACCTAACGAGAAATATGTTTTGATACTACGAATCAACTAGGAAACGAGAAACGGTGCAAATGCTAGGAAAGTGAGCAAATGAGTACCTAACACAGCCATTGTGGTCGATATCCGCAGCAAAGAACTGAGAGATAGACATGTTTTCACCAAGCACTTTCTTGGCCCGCTCTCTATTCCTCTTATCAATTCGTGCTTCAGCCAAATACAAAAACGCTCGAGCAACAGCTAAAGTAGACACAAGCAACCAAATGGCAGCAAGAAGCCTACCGGACATTGTATGAAAAACCCGGTCACCATACCCAACTGTAGTAACCGACATAACCGAGAAATAAAACGAATCGAACCACTCGATTTCCTCGACAAAATGCATAATCAAAACCCCAAATCCAACGCATAAAACCACAACACCCAATGCCAACCCAACTTTCAACCTAATCCTCATCCTCCCTTTCTTGATATCGATTATATACGATCTTGCTTTCTCCCTGTCATCCGAGCTATCGTTCCTCGCAGCTTCTAACATATAGTTTTCTTGAAGATCAAGAACGTAAGTAACCATTCCACTAAGCAATATATCTATAAAACCAAACCCAACGAGCACAAACAATATCGAAAACAGCTTTGTCATTACGGTATCGGGCGTGATATCTCCATACCCAATTGTACACATTGTCACAATACAAAAGTACAAAGCATCAACGACAGGATGAGTCTGATGAACAACGTAGCAATCTCGATTCAGCCAATAGAGAAGCACACCTAAAGAGAGATACACAACAAGCAAAACAACAACTTGTCTTACAACCATTTTGGAATCAGGTTGCTCTGTTTTCTGATCAGTTGGGTGAGATATATCGTTGATAGCAGCCATAGCAGGAGCTGTTTTAGAGCGGTGGAAATGTCGAGCCGGTTTAGGTTTCCGCACCGGTAGTACACTAGGCTCCGGAGGTGGGATAAGGAGGTCAAGCGAATCGGAGAACGAAGTTGTGGCAGAGGATGAAGGAGAATAAGGGTTTTGAGAGAGAGCGTCCACGAGAAGAGATGAATCTTTTTTAGAGCCGAAGATTAATCGGTTTTTGAATTGCGATGGAGTCATTGGCATCGGAATCGTGACGTCGTTGTGTTCCTCCGGTAAAGGAAACAGAGACGGTGGTTGGTTGATTCTAGGGATGATCAAGTATTGGCGTAATGGGTCATTGCTGTTACTGCCGTTATCGTCGTTTGCCATCTGGGTTTTCGCCGGGAAACCGGAAAGTTGAGAGATTTCAGGAGAAACCAGGGTGGTTTGATAAAGGAAGAAGCTTTTTTATCTGTCTGAAGTGAAGAAGCCCCACCAAAGAATGAACCTTTTTTGGGTTATGATTTGGCTTTTTGCTTATCCTCAGTGTTATTTATGCTTTGAGAATCGTTCGTAAGTACTGAGGTGATTGATATTGTCGAAAAAGACATGATTTTAAAATAATGGAATAGTTCTAGGAAACAGTAAATTGATTGACACGATACTAGGGATAGTTGTGTCTGTTTTATTTATTTATTGAGATGATTGATATTGTCGAAAAATAAAATATTGAGATGATTGATACATGAAATCGTGAATGGCCTTTTTGGTCTGTAGTTTACTTGTACCTATTTGTTTAACGAACCCTATGTTGCTGGTAAATTTATAAACTGGAACCTTAACATTCCTATCTATCTAAATTTACTCAGAGGTTTTTTTTGTCTATTTCTCCAATGTTTGTAACATTTCATTACGACTTCTTATATTTGTATTTTTTGTGTTAGATAACTTCTTAAAATTCTTGTTATCGATTTCCCATGAGTTAACTCAAAATTTATGAAAGATGCATGATTTTGTATAAATAAGGAACAAAGTCTTTGCAAAATATAATTTATTTTTGAAAATCATGTATTGAGATGATTTCCACCAAATTTTTAAGAAAAAAACAAGAAAATATTTGGTTGATATAGTTAAATGATCTACAATATGACAAAGCCAAACTCCAAATTCATGAACTGAGTCTTACACAGAGTTGTATTTCTATATTGTGTTTTTGCATACAACCAAAAAAAAAAAAATTCAGAAAAAGAAGCAGTCCTTTCTACTTTGTATTTCCACTTTCCAAATTACCTTTTCTTTAGGAGCCATGAGAGATTCCAATTTCATTTATTAAAACCCAAATAATCAAGCAATAAAAAATAAATATTTTTTTTAACATCAAATAAATATTATTCTGCAACTGGAATTACATCATTTTATAATATTCTCAACTAATGCATTGTAACCTGTTTATTTGTGTGCAATAGATACACAAGAAAGTAAAAGTTTCTCACGTTATATTCATATTCAACCGTTGGATGATGTATTGTGCAGGGTGGGAATTGTCATATTGGAAATGAAGGGGTCAAATTCTACAATCTTTTAGAAACACTAACCAATTTGTGCATTAAAATAAAATAATTGGAAGGGGTCAACTGTGTTTGTCAACGGCACGGTGTCTCTTTCTAGCTGTGTATGACAGAAACGGCACGACGTGTCGTTTTCGCCGTAATAGATGACGCGTGGTTTTAGAAAGTTATGTTTTGAGTTTTTTCTTACACCTTTTCTAATTATCTTTAATTTAAATTTGACACCTTCGAATTTTGAGAGACAAAAATAATAAAAAATGAATAGTACGGCTGAAAATTTAACCAAAAATATCGCTACTTCTCACAACCACAACACGTGTAAGGAAAACACATTTATAGGAGTTTTGTAAGTACATATTTTAAGGTTTCATAGTTGCAGTCGAGATCAATCATGTAGAGAGCTCCACATAAAGAAAACATGCTAGATCGAGCTCACGTTATAATCTATTTAGGATGTAGAGGCGCACTTGTCAAGTTGTCATCAATGATCTCTTTTTTGTTGTTGTTGTTGACTTGTTGTAATATGTAGTTTGTAAGCAGCAGAGTGGTATGTTCTAGCCGCGACAAACAATTAGAACCATTATAAGAACACTAAAAACAATCAACACGTTAGCTAATTTGTTTAGATTCAACGTTTTTGTTCATACAATCATACGGTATTCAAATATGTTTATTTTAGTCATCTAAGCACATCACATACTGACATAAGTATTAAGTAATTTTAATGCAAAGTTTACTTAATTACTTTGTATTGTTTATTGATTGTTTCTTAATCAACAAAAAAAAAACGAATGTAGTAAAAGTCAGAAAACGTTATTTGAGCTTTTCTATGGCTAAGGGCCTAAGGCATATTAACAATAATTAACTTATACTAACGAAGAATGGTTAGTAAAAGCAGAAAGCATTATAAGAAGTCGTCAGTGTAAAAACGTATCAGAAGTGTAAGAAGCTTTGATTGGTCGATTCTTATGATTAGTTGTTGTTTCTTGGCGGTTGCTGTTGTTGGGTTTGGTTAGATGGGTCTCCTCTTCTATTGTTTTGTTGGTCCAGAGATGCATAGTAACGTCTGCTTCTTTCAAATCTATAAGGCTCCTCTTGTTCGACTTGTTGTTGGTTATGTCTGAAACTCAATGACTGCTGACCCGGGAATAAGCTGCTGCAATAATTCATTTCTGAGTTGTTGTGTCCTTGAGGAGTCGTCCACATGTTTGAGTTTCCATTCTGAAGGTCAAACCACAAATAAGAAACACAAGTTCTGGTTATAAAATTCTCCAAACCAATTAAACCGAGAGAGATGTGATTCTACCTGATGCTGAAGTGATGACAAGTGGTTGCCAAAACCATAAGCAGAATCGTAAGCCGAACCATTAGTGGAACCGTAAGCAGAACTGCGGGTGGAAGGAACAGCAGTGACAGCTGGTTGACGCAGATCACTGGTTCTGTACAGAGGAACTAAAGAGTGCTGATGGTAGGCGTTGTTGTTACTACCACCGTGTTGCGGAAATGCTGGTGTTGGCATGTCGTAGCTATCATTCTGTGTTGGCAGAGGGCAAGGATAGTTCATCATATGATCATAATGCCCTGAAGGAACATTAGGCTGAGAGTAAAGGTGGTGGTTCATGGTTTGTTGATTCATCTGTGGTTCAATGATAGAAGCGATTAGTAGTGCCTGCCTGGTCAAGAAAAGCCGTTTAAAGATGGAAAAAGATTGGTGCTTTATGAGAAATAGAACTACCTCGGTCCTGGAAACTGATAGCCTACGACCAAGTGAAGATGCATTAGGCATAGACTGAATGAGAGGAGAAGCCGAGTACCACGGATTCAGTTCCCTCGTGTATGCTTGTTGATGCTACAACACATATGGGCAAAAGAAGCACCGATTTAAGCTGAAGAGTATCTAATACTATGACATAAATGGAAGTATAGGTTTGATTCAGAGAAACTAGCTAGGATTCTTATAGAGCACAAGATTTAGCTTGAGAAGTTGTGAATGACTAAGATGCAGTTGAATGAGCAATAAAGTTAGAAGTTATTCTGTTACCATAGCGTTGGGGAAGGTATTAGCATTTTGCATCTGAAGACTTCGTTCTGAAGGAGCCATCACAGGAGTGAACAGATGGCTATTATCAAATGTGAAATCTGTAACAGATGAAGACGTGTACTGATTTTCTTGAGTAGGTTCTGTATGATCACAGTTTGAGGACGAATGGAACTCACCATCTCTGTGAAATTTCAGTAACTCTTTAACAAATGCTGCAGACTCGAGTAAATTGGTCTGAACAGACGCCGATGGATCTTTGGCTGAGATAACAACAAATGAAACATGAGACAGCACAGTATCAGGAAAAGAAAACATAGCAGGTTTCTGAAGAGAGAAAGAACCCCACTTTGATTGTGTTCAAATGAACGTCTTTGCTCTTGGTAAGTCTCATCATTTTTGTCTCCACGGTCGTCAATGTCATCGGGAACGTTCTGGTTGGATATGAAAGCAGACTCTTGAAGTTGATCTCTTATAGCAGTAGACTCACTAAATGAGTTAGAGAGTGGATTAGGAACATCTAGCTTCTTCTCAAGTGCATTTGTTACATTCTCTTGTGATGAAGCTAAACCCATCTGGACAACATCAGCCACTGTTTCCTGGCAATAGGTATCAAAACCCCAAGCAGATTGATACCTAGAAGATGGTACAGGTAGCGAAGTAACTGCTTCACCCGAGCTTATTGGCACGCTCTTAGTTTCATCATTTGAGACATTCTCTTTCTTCTTATCTCCTTTGCTCTTATTACCTTGCTGAAAACTATCTCTGTGAAAAAGTTTATGCGATTATTGAGATCATTAAAACAAATCAAGCTAGTAGAGCAGATTTTAAAAGGCTTACTTTAAGTTCAAGTGTCTGAGGGAAACATCATCTGCAAAATCAGAGATATCTTCTGAGTCGTCATTCAAGAACTTTGATGGGCGACCGCTGGATTTGCCAGATCCATTTATCCCAAAGAAACAACCAAATCTCAAATGCTGTAACTCGTTAATACATTGGTCTGAATTAACAGGCACCGATGGAACTTTGGCTGAAATAGGAACAAATGGAACATGAAACAACAGTATCAGAAAAAGATAACATAGCAGGTTTCAGAAGAGAAAAAAAAATCTCACTTTGCACTTGGTAAGTCTCATCATCATCTTTGTTATTGTAATTGTCACACAACAACTGTGAGCCACCGTCTGAGTCATCATTCAAGAACTGTGATAGGAGACCGCTGGGTTTGCCAGAACCATAACAACCAAATCTCAAATGCTGTAACTCGTTACATTGGTCACTGTTAACAAACGCCGATGGATCTTTAGCTGAAATAAGAACAAATGGAGTATGGAATAACAGTATCAGAAAAAGATAACATAGCAGGTTTCAGAAGAGAAAAACAATCTCACTCTGATTGTGCTCAAAAGAACATCTTTGAACTTACACAACAACTGCGAGCCACTGTCTGAGTCTTCATTCAAGAACTGTGATGGGAGACCGCTGGGTTTACCAGAACCAAAACAACCAAATCTCATATGCTGTAACTCGTTACATTGGTCGGAATTAACAACCGCTGATGGATCTTTGGCTGAAATAGGAACAAATGGACTATGAAATAACAGTAGTGATCTTTGGCTGAAATAGGAACAAATGGAGTATGAAATAACAGTAGTGATCTTTGGCTGAAATAGGAACAAATGGAGTATGAAATAACAGTATCAAAAGATAACAATGCAGGTTTCAGAAGAGAAAAATAATCTCACTTTGATTGTGCTCAAAAGAACATTTTTGCACTTGGCAAGTCTCATCATTTTTGTTATTGTAATTGTCACACAACAAATGTGAACCACCATCGTGCAAGTTTTGGTTAGATGCCGAAGCAGACTCTTGAAGTTGATCTCTTCTAGCAGCAGACTCAATAAATGAGTTAGGAAATGGATTAGGAACAACTGAATTCTCAGGTAAGATAAAACTATCCTTGACAGGAGCTTTAGTTACACTCTCTTTCGATGAACCTAAACCATTCTGGCTAGAGCTACCACATCCCAAAGCAGATATTAACCTAGAAGATGGTACTCTCTAATTAGTTTCAACATTTGATACATCATTGTAATGACAGAGATATTGAAGGTAAAGCTGTCATTAACTTTCATGCCATCAATTGACAAAGTTAAGGCATTTACAAGAGATTAAACCTGTTCAATGGAGGACCAGGACCAAGAATACCAGCTGTAGTAGATGAACCAGCCAAATGATTAGGAATTCTTTGCACATCACTCGTCTCTGAACCAAACCCATTGATAAGTTTAGACATTTTTAAGATATAGAACCAGTAGTAACAAGTTTTATGCATCACATTACCAACTGAGTTAAACTTGTTTCCACCAACATAATCATCACCGCCATTCTGGTTGCTACTACAAAATCTTTGAGAATACGATCTGTCCTTGGTCTGGGAAAAAATAAGTGGAACAGGACTTACAAAGGTTCAAGCTTTAACATTAGGAATCACAGAACAATCTATATATACTACACACAAACCTTTTTCTTCTTGTCTCGTTTACTCTTTACTTCCTGGAAACTATCTGGAAAAGTAATCAAAGTAACATTTTCAGAATTCAATTTAGAGGCAAAGATAACTCAGACGCAGAACTTTTCATGGATGTTGAACACAAACCACACCAATAATGGCAGAAGCTTAGCAAGATAGATGCAGAAGTAACAATTTAGGCTAATTCTCTAATCAAAGCAAAGAGCTTTCAAGGGAGATCGAAGAAACATTACTATTACTAGGAACATGCGTTTTCAAGAGAATCACTAGCACAAGTTCAATTCCCTTAAAACTCAAGAAACGTACCAATCAGAGCTTTGTTCTGTTTTCTTTCAACCAAACAACTTTAAAGCTTATAAAAACCCCAGAAAACAAGAAAAAGGAAGAAACTTTAAGGAAGAAACCTTGAGAAAGAAGACGAGTAATGGCTTCGTCAGCGTCCATATTGCATTCAAGAAGCATTGCGTAAATCTCTTGTTCGCAGCAATTCACGACTTCCTTCATGTTCCTTACAATCTCTCTCGAACTCTTCGGAATTGCATCTGCGTTAACGTTATTACTGTCGTCTTCTTCTGCTTCTTTATTTCTCCGTCCTTTCTTATTTTTGCCGGAAGATGAAGAACCCATTTCTGACTGAACAAGAACCTTCTTCGAGCTTACGATTTCTCTCAACCTTCACTGTCGCTGAATCAAAGAGGAAAGAGGATGATCTTTGTCTTTGTCTTGTAATCAAGAAACCTTTTTTTCTTTCCCTCTGTGTCTCTGTCTCTCTCTCTCTTTCAATTGGTTGGGCTTAATAATGGTTTTGGGGGAAGGAAACAAAATTTTCAAAATTTGGAAATAGAAAATACTACTTCCGAAAATATTATTCGGTAATTTCCATAAAAATACACCAAATTATTTTTCGATTTCATACAATTTTTTTGCATACCAAAAAATACACTTTTTCGTAGCCAAAATGGCTTATTTTCAGAATCAGAATAAAAAATAGATTTTCTAAGAGATTCAACATTTATTCTCATTCGGTAATATTTATCTTTCTTTCTTATGTATACAATACTTTTTGATTATTTACATTGAAAGTAAAAAATGATGGCAAGAAAGAAGCCGAACCTAGCTACTAAAAGCAGAAACGTTCTTTAAGATTTTCTAAGGCTAAGGCAAAAAAGAGTAGCTAATACTATAAAAAGGGGTAGCTAGGATTTAAGAAAAGCAAATCCATTAGCAGTTGTTTCTTCGCCACGGTCTCTTCTATTTGTTTCCTTGGTCCGGAGATGCATAGTAACGACTGCTTTCATCTTCACAAGGCTGCTCTTGTTCTTGCCCTTGTTGCTGTTGGCTATGTCTGAAACTCTCTGACTGCTGCTCCTGAGGACCCGAGAATAAGCTGTAATAATCGTTTCCTGAGTCGTTGAGTCCTTGAGGAGTCCACATATTTGAGGTCCCATTCTGAGATAGAACCACAAGAAAGAAAATACCGGTTCAAATTTCGTATAAAGCTCATCAAATTAAACCGAGAAAAGCTGAACCAAACAAAAATTTCAAATGCTCACACCCCCTAAGACTAAGAGAGATGTGTGATGGGCTTATCTATTACCTGATGATGAAGTGTTGCCATCTGATTGCTAAATTCTGAGCTGAGGACATCTTCATACCCACACATCGAGTTTGCAGCGGTATCACCTGACATTCGAAAACGATAACTCGAACCATTAGTGGAACTATATGCAGAAGTAACAGCGACAGCAGATGGAGAAAGAACACTGTTATTGTAGTGAGCAAGTGGTGCAGTTAAGGATCTAAGATGGTTACTGTTGTTGTTATGACCGCCATTTTTCTGAAATGCTGACATGTTGTAGGTGTCATTCTGTGTTGGCTGAGAGTATGGATAGTTCATCATATCACCATCATTCCCTGAAGGTACCATAGGCTGAGACTGATGGTGGTCCATGGCTTGTTGATTCATCTGTGGTTCATTGATTGAAGCGTTTAATAGCGTCTGCAAAAATGAAAACCATATTATATATATAAATCACATAAGTCAAGAGAAGTTGCTTAAAGATAGAAAATGATAATGAGTTACCTCGGTCATGGAAACTGATAGCCTAGGAACAAGTGAAGATGTCGTAGGCATTGACTGATTGAGAGGAGAAGCCTGAGGATCTGGTTCCTTTGTGTACGCTTGCTGACGCTATGACAGATGACAAACAAACAAAAAAGATGCAGATTTAAGATGAAGAAATTTCTTATCCTATGACAGAAGGGAAGTATCGGTTTCGATTCAGAGAAATTGGGATTCATATAGAGCACAAGATTTAGCTGGTGAAGGTGTGAAAATATGCAACAGAATAAACAATAAAAGTTGACAGTTTTTGTTACCATAGTGGGGATTGTATTAATATTCTGCACCTGAAGACTTAAAGGAGACACCACAGAACCGGATATATCTTCTGAGTCATCATAATTCAAGAACCCTGATGGGAGACTGCTGGGTTGGGCAGATCCATTCATCCCAGAACCAAAACTACCACATTGCACATGTTGTAACTCTTTAACCGATGTTTTCGGCATATCATTCTCTATTGAGAGCTGCTGTAGATTGGTGTCCACAGAGGCTGATGGATCTTTGGCTGAACTGTCATGCAAGTTCTGGTTGGATAGTGAAGAAGACTCTTGAAGTTGATCTTCTCTAGTAGCAGCCTCAATAAATGAGTTAGATAACGGACAAGCAACATCGTCAATGTGGACTTTTAGGATAAAGTCTGGAGTAAACTTGAGAAATTCTTCTTCTCTTTTAGCATCATATGAGGTAGACAATGGATGAGTAACACTGTTATCCCACAAGTTTTGGTTCGATACCAATGCAGACCCTCGAAGTTGATTTCGTCTGGCATCAAACTCAAAAAGTGAGTTAGAGAAATAAGAAAAATTGTCATGCAAGTTCTGGTTGGATACCGAAGCAGACTCATCTCTTGTAGCAGCAGACTCATCTGGCCTCTCAGGTAAATGGCAATCATCCTTGACAGGACCTTTACTCACACTCTCTTTTGATGAAGCTATGCCCATCTTCACAACATCAGCCATTGTTCTATGACCAGAAGCAGATATTAACCTAGAAGCTGGCACAGATAACGAAGGAACTGCTTCACTTGAGCTTGTTGGCGCTCTCTTAATTTCAGCATTTAATACATCACTGCAAAGACACAGATTGCGTGTAACGTTAGAAGCTAGCTAGTTAAGGTAAACTTGTCAATACTTTTATGCCCACTTCATCAATTATCAGATATATCAGTTGACAAAATCAAGGCATTTACAAGAGATTAAAGGAAGGAAGACATGAAGAGAACCTGTTGAATGAAGGACCAAGAATACCGGCTGCAGTAGATGAACCAGCTAAATGATAACGAATTCCTTTCACGTTATTCCTCTCTGAGCCAAACCAATTGGTAACTTTAGACATTTGTTTGAGATACAGAACCACTAGTATCAGAAGAAAATATAAGTTCTCATTACCATCAGATTGAAACTTGTTTCCTCCACCTTGATCAACATAATTATCACCGCCATCACTCAATTCACGATTCTGGTTGCTACTACCAACACTTTGAGAATCCAATGTGTCTTTGGTCTGAGAAGAATAAGTGGAATAGGACATAAAAAGAGTCAAGCTTTACATTAGGATTCACTGAACAATCTATTTAGTACACACAAACCTCTTTCTTCTCATCTTGGTTGCTCTTAACTTGCTGAATACCATCTGGAAAAGTTATCAAAGCAACATTGTCAAAAATCAACTAGAGGGGAAAGAATCATGAGGCAAAGGTAATCCAGAAGCCAACAAAATTCATGGATGTTGAACCAGATTCAAAGAAACATCAAGCCACTTTACCAATCAGAGGAAAAAGAAACAAGCCTTGCTCTGTGAATCTTTCATCTTCGTTTCTTCTTCTCACTTTACTTTCAACTTAAACAACTTCAAAGCTTTAAAATCCAGAAAGAAAGGCAGAAACTTTTCGAAGAAACCTTGAGAAAGAAGACGATTAACGGCTTTGTCAGCATCCTTGTTGCGCTAGTCTCTTGTTCTGAGCACTTCACAATATCTGCATTTACATTACTGTCTTTGCCTCTCTCGCACTTTCTCGACTTTTCCTTGGCCTGGGAAACATAAGAAAAGAAGTGGAACAGGACTTACAAAGGTTCAGGCTTTAACATTAGGAATTACACAACAATCTATATAGTACACACAAACCTCTTTCTTCTGGTCTCGTTTACTCTTCACTTCCTGAAAACTATCTGGAATCATAATCGAAGCAAAATTGTAAGAAATCAACTAGAGTAACTTAACAAGATAGATCAAAGAAAACGTTACAATTTCTAGGAATATACGAAGAGAAAGGGTTTACGAGATTCACTAGCACAAGGTGTAAATTCCCATAAAACTAAAGAAACATACCAATCAGAGGGAATAAAACAAACAAGCCTTGCTCTGGTTTCTTTCATCTTCGTTTCTTCCACTTTCAACCAAACTACTTCAAACTCCAGAAAACAAGAAAAAGGCAGAAACTTTATGGAAGAAACCTTGAGAAAGAAGACGAGTAATGGCTTCGTCAGCGTCCAAATTGCATTCAACAAGCATTGCGTAAATCTCTTGTTCGCAGCAATTCACGACTTCCTTCATGTTCTGTACAATCTCTCTCGAACTCTCCGGAATTGCATTTGCGTTAACGTTACTGTCTTCTTTCTTTCTTTGTCCTTTCCGTTTTTTTGCCGGAACCCATCACTGATTACTCTCAAACTCTTCTTCCAGTGCCGCGAGTCAACACGAAGAAGAACAAACGTAAAGATTGATCTTTGTTTCTCTCTCTGTCTTTGCTTCTGGTTTGTGTATTCAAGAAACCCTTTTTGTTTCTTCCTCCTCTCTTCTCTTTCAATTTTGGGGTTCAATAATGGTTTTGGCTTTTGGGGAAGGTAAAGAGAATTTCAAATTTGGAATTAAAAATGTTAAATTACTTTAATGAGTAGATTTTAAAACTAATGTTCATAAGTACAAGGACTTGTTTGTAAATATTCTTAAATACTATTTGCACCATACAGTGTAACATAAGCACTGTTGGACCTTTTGAATCTTGACCGTTAACAAAGATAAAAGATGAGGCTTTTGCTTCCATTTTCCTCGCCGTTATCCGCCACGTCATCACCGGCGACACCGCAATTTCTCCCGGAACATACGCCTCCGTTTCAATTCGACTTCCCTAATCTAAGTAAAATTCTGAAAAAATCGGTGATCGGAACCCTAACCGGAGCTCTTTCTCTCACTCTCGTTTTCTCCTCGCCCCTCTCCTCCGTTGCTGCTGCTGATGATCCTTATCTCTCTCTCAATCCGCCTTCGTCATCTCAAGATTCTTCTCTGAACCACTTCGATTCGGCTCCGGGAGACTGTCCTAACGAGGAAGAAGCTGATGATGCTGAGATGCAAGATGATGACTTTAATAAGCCTCAGTTAGTAACTAATGAAGGCATTGTTGAAGAAGCTTGGGAGATTGTTAATGACGCCTTTCTAGATACCCGTAGCCGTAGCTGGACTCCTGAAGCTTGGCAGGTATGTGTATTGGGTTGTTAGTGTGGATAAAGGAAGAAGCTTTTTATGTGTAAAGATTGAATTTTTATTGTTACTTTTCAGAAACAGAAGGATGTTATATTAGCTAGTCCAATTAAGAGTAGATCAAAGGCTCATGAAGTGATTAAGAAAATGCTTGCAAGTTTGGGTGATCAATATACTCGGTTCCTATCACCAGATGAGGTTTTTGTTCTTTACATTCAGTGAATTGGATTGATGGAGGAAGGAATCTTAAGTTGTTCTAATTATGCATCTCTTTGTTTGTGTTACTTGTTGAAGTTCTCTAGGATGTCCAAGTATGACATTACTGGTATTGGAATTAACCTTAGAGAAGTTTCTGATGGTGATGGAAATGTGAAGGTGAAGGTTCTTGGTTTTGTATTGGACAGTCCTGCTGACATTGCTGGCGTGAAACAGGTCAGAAACCGGTCTATAGTTTCTTTCTAGTAGTTTTGTTCGCTGTTGCTTTCACTTAAAAGTGTTCAATGTCTCGCTCTTTGCTAGGGAGATGAAATTGTTGCTGTCAATGCAATGGATGTTAGTGGGAAATCATCATTTGAAGTATCATCTTTGTTGCAAGGCCCTAGTAAAACTTTTGTGGTTCTCAAGGTGGTTATTCTTAAGTATAAGATACAAACTACACACATGAATACTTGATTTAAGTTTGTGCTGAAGATTTATGTATCTTATGCATATTGCAGGTGAAGCATGGGAAGTGTGGACCTGTTAAGTCTCTTAAAATCCAGAGACAAGTTAATGCACCGACCCCAATCTCCTATCGGTTGGAAAAAGTTGACAATGGAAAAGTCTCTGTCGGGTACATTCGCCTGAAAGAGTTCAATGCTCTGGCTAGAAAAGATTTGGTGATTGGTAAGCCTAAGCCTTTTAATGTTGTCACATCAAAGCTATCAGTCACATCCTTTTTTATATACTTGTATTTGTGATACACATTTTTTTCACTATGTGCAGCAATGAAACGACTCCAAGACAAGGGTGCATCTTATTTTGTGATGGATCTTAGAGATAACCTTGGTGGACTTGTGCAGGTTCATTCTACAACTGTAACTTAAGACCATATCTTCTCAGTAATGCCTTTACAACCACTTGATTCTTCACGTAGCCTGCGTTTCTTGGTTTTGGTTATCTCAGGCTGGAATAGAAACTGCTAAGCTGTTCCTAGATGAAGGGGATACGGTAAAGCAACAATCATTCAGAATTCTCGAAACTTTTTCAATTAATTTTCAGGAATAAGAAACAGAATAGCTTACTTTAACTTACATGTAGAGTTCCATCACGATTTGGTTGAACTCATGTTATATGTTGCACCTGTGTAACAGGTGATATCTACAGCTGGGAGAGACCCTGAGGCTCAAAAAACTTTTCTTGCAGATAAGAAACCGTTGATCACTGCCCCACTTATTGTATGTGATGGATCATGTAAGCCATAGAATCATTCACACTAATAATTTTTTTTTTGCATGACGCACTGATTAGAATCCTTCTCATTGTTGCAGGTAATGGTAAATAACAGAACAGCAAGTGCTAGTGAAATTATGAGTAGTATTAATAGATTTAACATTTAAGCGCCGGAAGCTCATCTCTTTTTGGATTATTAAGCGGAATGATTTGTCTTATTTTTCTCCAGGTAGCCTCTGCACTGCATGATAACTGTAAAGCAGTTCTTGTTGGCGAAAGAACATACGGAAAGGTTATTCCAAAGTCTTAACTTATTTTATAATGAGTCTATCGATTTAGAAATGTTTTTGATCATCTATTTTCTTGTCAATTGAATTAATGGGGTTTTCAGGGTTTGATTCAATCGGTGTACGAGCTCCGAGATGGTTCAGGAGTTGTTGTGACAATAGGAAAGTATGTAACACCTAACCACATGGACATCAATGGTGGTGGAATTGAACCTGATTTCAGAAATTTACCAGGTTTAGTTAAGCTTTTAACTGAATCTTGAATTTTTGTCTTTTGAATATCTGATGATTCATTAACCTCTAGCTCGTTTGTGATATATACAATATGCAGGTTGGGATGAAGTTAAAGAACGTTTGTCTAAGTGCAATATTCTCCAACAAAGTTGACATGCAGTGAAACTCATCAAGCTGTGTACCCCCTTTTTATTCTTTGCTCAAACGGTATACACGATCGAACCTGGCAAGAAATGATTTGGCTATGTCAAAGATTTGAGTGTAAATTAAGTTGTGGCTAAAGTTAAGACTGTCTATGCACTCATGTGTAGAGTGAAAGCGCTTCTAATTTTTTTATCTAACTTGTATTTCTTGTCCGGTAATATCAAAAACTATTACTGAACGTTTCAAACTCATATTGACTGAATTTACGAAAATAAAATAATTTTCAAATAAAAAAAACTTCTATATAAAGATTAAACTTATATTAATTACGTTTATATTTTGATTAGAAAATGAAATAAAATTAACATATGTTAAATGTATTTCGACACCAGATAATTTTTTATTATAAATGTGTAGATATATTTTATAGTGAATTTAGTGAGAAATACAATTTTTGAAATTAAAGTTATGAGAAATATCACTTTTAGTTTTGGTTTTATTTTTTAGAAATGTCACTTTCTAATTTTATGGCATAAGAGAAAAAAATGTTTATGCACAAGGCTGGAATGCCATAAATTAAAAAAATATTAATCTGGCGTGCCATTTCTTAGTCTGTATGCCATTTAAAAATGCGATTTTCCCAAATTACCCTTAATGAATAGTACAACTAGTACAACTAAATGATAATAGAACAACTGGTACAAATGATATATAACGAGATAATTATAATAAATGGTACAACTTCGATATAATAGGACCAACGGTACAACTGATAAATAATAGGATAACTGGGTACAACCGAGTGAAAATAGCACAACTGGTACAACGGAGTGAAAATAGCACAACTGGTACAACCACTAGATAATATGACAACTAGTACAACTAATAAATAATAGGACAACTGGTACAAAATGGTACACTTGTACAACTTAAAACCCTAGCGCCTCTAGACTCACTAATTCGCCGATTCTTCGCCGTCAACCTTGCAGTACTCCTCCGTCGTCAACCTTCTACTACACCGCTTCCTTCGCCGTCAACCTTCAGTACCTCTCTTCACCGATTTCTCATCTTCTATTTCAAAACTACCTCCCTAGATCTTAACAGATCCGTCGCAAAATCCAACCAACCTTCTTTCACCGGATTTGAAACCAACACAAATCCATCAGCGACTTGGATCTGATCACCTTTCTTCACTCATTTGTTTGATTTCACGTTCATCTCTCTCTCTCTCTCTCTCTCGATTTTATCATCTTCTTCTCTAGTTTAGATCTGATTTTTTGTTAAAAGTCATTAGGTCAAATGAATAAAAGATGGGGTTTTTGGTCTTTTCCGTTTGTTTTTATTTAAAATAAAATATAAAATAAATTAAAAACAAAACGCTCGCATTCTAGCTTTTTCTTTTGCCAATTATGGCTTTCTAGAAATTGTTCCTTCTGCCCTTGACTTAAAGAAATGAGGGATTATAGAAAAAAAGAATTGGACAACTGACATACGTTTTGAAACAGAGACAAATTTTGTGGTACTAAACACACACATGATGAACTTCGAATGGACCAGATCCAATGCCTGCAAGATTAGTCCATCCAAAATTTGTCCTTCAATCTCTTAAGTGGACCAGATCTAATTGGTAGGACTCAACTTGTCTTCCTGCATGTCTACTGACCAGATTTGCCTCCAGTGGACCAGATTTAACATCCGAACAAGTTTTTGTCTACCATATTTATGTCCTTCGGTCTCTTTAGTAGATCATACCTGCTTTGTTGACACACTTGTCCATCCCAATTATGTATTTCACTCTCTTAGTGGACCATATATGATTGGTTGATGATACTTGTCCTTCAATATGAAATCATTTTCTCCACTTGTAGTCCTGCTGACGCATGTACCGATCTTATTGAAAAATATCATACTCAGCTTTCAAGGGAGCATATTTAGTCCACCGGATCTGGTCCATCAGAAAAAAAAATCGGTTCAGAAATTAGATCAAGTCCATTAAAGTTGGATAGAGAAGAAACAAACAGAAGAAACTCAAAATTGAGAAATATCATACTCAACCTTGAGTGGAGCATCTCCAGAACGAATAAAACACTCTGCTCTTCCACGACGGAGACATGCGATTAGATGGAGGTGGTGATTTTGAAAGAATTTCTTTGTTTCGAAGAAAGAGAGAGAGAGAGAGAGAGAGAGAGAGAGAGAGAGAGAGAGAGAGAGAGAGAGAGAGAGATAGAGAGAGAGAGAGAGAGAGAGAGAGAGAGAGAGAGTGAGAGTGAGAGAGAGAGAGAGAGAGAGAGAGAGAGAGAGAGAGGAGAGAGAGAGAGAGAGAGAGAGATGAGAGATGAGAGAAAAAGATAGAGAGATGAAAGGTCAAGAGAAATGAGAATAGAAGAGAGAAAAATGAGAAAGAAATAGGAAAATGACAGTTTTCTTCGTGACGGTCCTTCGGGACAAGTGGTCTTTGTGACGGTCCTTCGGGATGAGTGCTCTTTGTGACGGTCCTTCGGGACAAGTGGTCTTTGTGATGATTCTGTTTAGGACATTTGTTTGGCCTTGATGGCGGTCCTGTTTAGGATATTTGTTGGCCTTGGTGGCGGTCCTGTTTAGGACATTTGTTTGGCCTTTGTGGCGGCCCTTGTGGCATGTAGATGATCCTTGTGTTGGCATGAGGTATTCCAGTGAGGGAATATATGGTTGGTAGGACATTGTGTTGTTTTACGCGAGCCACAGAAGAAAACTTGGTTAGGGATAGGGCTCAGACATGTTTAGAATTGTTTGCTCGCGACTCTTGGGGGACTTTAGTTCTCCTAGTACTGCCATATTCTCAGACTTTGTGGCTTGAGAGTATGGTTGTTATATCGACTTCGGATGATGATCCGGGGACGCGCTGTAGGGTGGCAACCCGAGAGATGAATATTGTACTTCCTTATATATTATGGCATGCGGGCTTAGACCCGATAAGGAGCCAACATTATGGCATGCAGGTTTCGCCTGATGAGGAGCCAATAAAAACTCAAGGTTAAGGCCTATGAGTAAAGGAAAGTCCAAAAGTCGAGAGCAAATAATGCCTCGAACGTGAGTCTATCGCCTAGACGTGACCTTCGTAGATCTGTTGGAGGTAGTGCGGGCCGTGGAGATGGTTGCATGGGAGTCCTTGACTGATAGTTGTTCGAGATTCAAGGACGAATCTATGTTGGTGGGGGAGAATTGTAACATCTGTGAACCGGAATTCCGGTTTGGGATGAGCATCGGTCGATGCAAGGCCGGTTCTGTGCAGTTCGACTTACGTAAAACGCTGCAGTTTAGGGTTAAGGAAAACCCTTCAGTCGAGTTTTGTCGTCATTAGACGAGTTTGGCCGTTTTTGGAGAGAAAAGAAAAGAGGGAAAAGGTTCTTGAGTGTTCTTGAGGATTTTGGGAGATTTGAGGCTGTTCATGTGGAGATATGTACCTGGGATCATTGTAGGAGCTTCCTAGGAGCATTGTTTTGGTTGTTTAAGGTTCAGAATCTTCTTGGCAAAGGTGAGGGCATGACCATGGCTTATCTAAGCTTGTGATTTCTCTGGTATGCGTGTTTATGTGTTGTTTGGCTTGTTAGAACGTTATTTGAGGCTTTGTGAAGCTTTCTTGTGGCTTGGGATCGAGTTTGATGGTTGTAGGAACGAAGATCCAGCGAGAAGTTTTGGGGTAACACGATGCTCGGCAGATGCATCGGTCGATACATTTTGTGTGTTGATCGATGCATTTTGTGTGTCGGTCGATGCAATGCGAGGACGGTGCAATTTGACCTAGGAACATCGGTCGATGCCATGTGGAGGCGTCGGTCGATGCAACTATGGTTTTTCGTGAAATTTCGAGCATTTGTCGGTCGATGCAATGTGAGTATCGGTCAATGCAAGTGAACCTTGCATCGGTCGATGCAAATCAACCGTCGGTCGATGCAATGTGAGTATCAGTCAATGCAAGTGAACCTTGCATCGGTCGATGCAAATCAACCGTCGGTCGATGCAACTCCCTGTTGGTGTCGGTCGATGCAAGGTTGGCGTCGGTCAATGCAGTGTCTGGTTTGTTTGTTGTTTGATGGCTAGAGTATCTTAATTGCTTGTGTGTATAGCCCAGTAGATGGGAGGATTGCCTCACTAAGTGTTTATCAAATACTAATGCATTTCAATTTGTGTTTGTGGTGCAGGTAAAGGCAAATTGTGATCGTGGAATCAAGGCAATGAAGAGAAGGATGTTTTAGTGGCTCGCTTTGTTGTTTTCTGACTTTTGTTAGGTTGCTAGAGTTGAGTCATAGTATGTTGTTTAGGATTGTTGGTTCTCTCGTTTATGTTGATTGGATCTTTAATTTATGAAATTAGAATTATTACGGTTTATTTGATATTGATTATTGGTTTATTGGTTATTTATTGGTATTATTATTTTCGCTGTTTGGTGTGATTGTGGTTAGGTGGGTAGTGAATATAGGACTACTAGCTTAGTTATTTATTATTATATTATATTTCTTATTTATTATTTTAAAAAAATCAGATCGGGTCGTTTCAAAAATTGTCAGTCAACCCTATGCCATATAGGGAGTTTGTGGCATTTTCTGATAGGTTTTGGAGATGTGGTATTGGGAAATTTTTTTTCTTCAAAAAGTGTCAGTTTTGGCAAAATTCCCAAAAAAAAAGGCAGTTCACGTGTTAATACGTTCTCTAAAAAAACGCAAAGTGATTTTTGTTTTTCTCTTTCCGGAAACGCAAATCATTAAATGAATATATGAATGATGACATAAAGCAGTTTAAAAAAAAATCTTTAAATACTCATTTGGATGTGCTGACATTTATAGCCTAAATTCGTAACCTCATAACATCAAATCTTCTGATTAGATAATGTTCCAATCTTTTTTATTGTCGGTTTGTCTTCTTTTTTGTCCCCTGAAATGATTCCCAGTCTCACAGTTCTTGTCTGATTCCATCGAAATTGCTCTGCTTCAGATCACTGGTTTATAATCTCCTGATTGTGAAGGCAATTAGGTAAAATCTGTTCTGCGATACGTGTTTCAGGCTACGATTCATAGTATCTGGAGGGAACGCAATGCTCGACGTCATGGCGAAGCCCCCACCTCAACCTCCAACTTATGCCACTTCATCGATAAGACGAATCGACTACTCACGTTAACAGCCTCCCCCGGTTACGAGAGTGGTCTGCAGTACTGGTTTCATACCCATCCTGTCTAAATAGTTCATCTTTTTGATTTTTTGATTTTCTCAGTTTCTTTTCAATTACAGTTTTAAAGAATTCTGTAGAACGATTTTTTTTGGTGAATATAATTTAACATTCATACAAAAAAAAAAAATCTGTTCAATTGTGCCAGTTTAAAACTTTGCTAATATTACGTTTAGCTATTTTCCATTATCCTATTTTTAATAGTGTTGTAAAACTCGCTTTTGGGTCACTTGGCTCAGTATTGGGTAAGTTCCAATTTGTCTGAATCTAGATGCTTTGTCTTCTGCTAGGTTATATGTGTGAAATTGTTCACAGAATTCTTCTCAACAATCGTTTTAATTAATTTGTTGTGGTTGCTAAATTTTATTTTTAAATTGTTACGAATCATATAATTATTGGGTCGTATGTTTTTGTTTAGATATATATTAGAGACGGCTATTCTGATCATGTTCTAGAGCTTTGTTTATGCGCGGCATAATTACGGTTGAAGTATGTATAAAGAAGAGAAGCGAATATGCCAATCCAACCATCCATTAGTTTTGTATTTTTTGTTTTTTTGTTGCTTTTCTTGAACTAACACATATATTAGTCTATTGATTATATGTTTTTGTTTCTTCTGCTAGGTTATATGTTGTTGCAGTTTTTTTCACTTAATGATTCGCATGACCAGAGTTTTAAAAATCTCTAGACAATTTTAGTCTATGTAAGTTCTGATCTATTTAAGTTTTGTTTCCTTTTTAATATACGAACGAAATGAATAGTTTAAGTATGATTATCTATATGAACAGATTCATACTTAACATTGTCATTATTAACTATGCCTTTGAACTGTGAACAATGGTGCAGCAGGGTAGAAGATTTGTCTTCAAAGATAAGATTATATTCTGCTATCTTAGTAACACTTACCAATGGTTTTTTTCATGTTTTCTAAAACTGATTTGTCGTGTATGTGTTGGGTAGGTTCAGAGCCGGCCAGGAGTACAAGCAGGACAAGCAGGACAAGAAGGTGCTTGCGGCCGTCAGAAAATATAAGAATTAATCGGTCTGTTTTATTGAAAAATTCTCTTGGTCTGATGGTAAAAACAGCAGGTTTTTAGTGGACAGCACCAGGGCTCGATGCCCAGCCTCTCTATACCTTTGTTACTCAACCATTCCTTTTTAGGAATTTTTTTTTAACAACATTTATTGTATTTGGACTTGCGGCCCACAAAAAGTCAGCGACGGCTCTGGGTAGGTTATCTTCGAACTGAACATGCTTGTCGGTAAAGCATCATCCACGAGACAAGTTTCTCTACACAAATTATAATCATGATTCTTCAATAATCGTAAGTTGTTATTACCCTTTCTGTGTTATTTTCATTTTTTGGTATTATTAAATTATATAAATAGTTGGCCACGTTACTTTTTACTGACATATATCTGAAAATAGAAAACAGAACAATGAAAGGCAATTTAACAAAGAAAGTAAAACAGGCACAAATGTTACAATCTATGGTGAAACATAAAACCACAAACATACATTTTAATGAAATTAACGACGGATAAAGACACAGGTGGATGTCGCCATCTGTTGGTTAGAAGTTTTGGTCTACAGTTTCTTCTTCATCCCGTTTTTCGTATTTTAGTGTTTCTCTAGTTGTTATACACCATATCTTTTCTTTCCTACATTTTTTATAAAACAAATAGTCGTTATAAGGAGCATGGAACATTTTCTTCATATACAATAATATGAATACCCACAAATAACTCCATAAACATCTACACCGAAATCATAATATTTAAGTTAGGTTATATATAAATAAACAATAATATTTAAGAAGTGTTTATAATTTTTAGTTATGAAAATTAACAAAAATTACAACTTACCAAATGGAATTTCTCCCTCCGCTCTTCCTGTCAATATATTTGGAAAATCTTGAACTGCAAAATAACATTTTTCTGATAACGCTGCAATGAAGTCAATTTTGTTGTGCACAACAAAAGTTTGAGTTTGTAGCGATACTTGGTGGTGCTTCCCAAAAATCATGATCATCGCTGAAATCTGCTGGTAATTGCGAGCAAACTGACCTTAAAGATTGAAAGATGGCAGAAAAAAAAATTAACTAACTCAACATAAGTAGAAAAATAAATCGATAGTTCAAAAAATTGATCTTAGAGATAAATCAACATTGAATAAAATAAGTTTAAAAGTTTGAAAAATATATATGTATAATTTAAATTATATAGTCTTGAATTACCTTTTTCAATAGATTAGAATCTAAATAATATAAAAAAGTAATTTTAATATTTTTATTTTTATTTTATTCAAAATATTAAATATATACTATTATTTTAAATACAGTAAATATATAATCTTAATAATTTTTAATTATAAAATAATTAATTACGAATTACAGTTAATTTTTAGGTTTTAAAATTATTATTTTTAGTTAATTATTTAAATAATTTGTAATAAAGAAAATGTTATTTTTGTTCTTTTCTGTTTTATAAAGTGTAGTCTTTAAATAAATATAGTATTGACTGTTATTTTCAAATGTCTTATATAGTTTGGTAGATTCTTAGAAATGAAAAATTGCATATAACTATCACCTGCTATTATTATTTTTAAATGTAACGACTCAATAACTAAAAAAATATATAGTTGTCTCCTCTAATAAAAACCCTAAAAGCAATATGAGATTCGACCCAAAAATAATAATAATAATAATAATAATAATTAGAGAAGTGTGCCTAGGTCAGGCACAAATACTCAAGTTCGATACTCTATGAGAAGCAATCTGAGTAACTCTCTGAGAATCAATAGTCGCACAAGAACAACTGGGAATTAATATTCGCACGAGTAAATGGAACACCAGTAAGTATCTTTTTCGCCTTGATTGCTTGTGGGTTTGATGTGTACAACAATAAATAGCTATTCGAGAAATTAGGCCAAGAGAAGTTGGAAAATCTGTTGAATGTTTTCATGTTGAATGCTAATTGGAGTGAATTTAGTAGTGAAGTTGTGAAGTTAAGGCGGTTCTGTTTCAAATTTATTAGCTTTGCTTCTGTTGTTTTTTGCTTTTTGTACGACTAGTTAGCTGTTGTTGCTAAGTTAATGGATTATCACTTTTGGTTAATAGTTCACATTTGGTATGCAGAGCTTGGAAACAAATATCAACCTTTTCAAAAGAATTGGTTTTGTTTGCTGTTGGTTTCTAATTTTAGTTTGTATTTGGATTTGATTAGTTCGCAAGATTCAGTTCAGCCAGTTCCTCTGATTTCACCATATACACCTTGGTTATTCTTAGATCAAACTAATTAAATACATAAATTTAAACTTGGTTCGAGGTGCTATATTGGCGGGATGGTTACTTTCTTAATGAAATTTTTTTTAACATCTAAGCTTAGCTGGTTTTTAGATCACCCCCAATTTAGACACTTCTTCCATATGCATCGGGACAAGAAACATGTATACGGGGGTATGTGGACTTTACTTCTTCGAACAGCTGATATTATAAGGAATAATGAATGTTGGTTCATCGTGAATGGTGTTCTAATTCGTTATTCTATTAGGGAGCATGCCTTGTTTATCGGATTACACTGCCATGAACACCAAATAGGTCACAAAAATAAATTTTGGCAGTTTAGAGTTTGTTGAAAGGACACTTTGCTAACACTAAGTAAATAAATATAACTGCTGTTACAAAAACTAGAATAAATGAACAATGGAGATAATGACGACCGTTTGAAGATGACAGTGTTTTACTTCTTAGGGACTGTCATTAAAAGAAAGAAGACACAGAAACAGAGATTTCTGGAGGAATTCTTGGTTAAAGTAATGGAGAATCTGCAATTTTATAAAAGCTTTCTATGGGGAATATACACGTTCAATGATTGCATACACAATGTTTATCATCTCTTGGGACGCTTCGATGGCAATGAGACTGGCTCATGGACTTTCTTTGGTTTATTAACCGGATTGGAGGTAAATTTTTGCTTCTCTTGTTGAACAATCGTAACTGTGTATATGATGCTTGTGATATTGCTAGTTAAACTTTTTTTGCTTGACTTGCTCAAAAAGCTTAGATTGTCTATTCCAATATGTCTTTACTTTCCCTATTGTAAAGAATACAGTTTTAAACATTGTTTGTTACATTGACCTTCTTATAACTTCAGCTACTTCCAACTCTATGTGAAGATTTTAGCTTTTGAAACTATCTCAAACCTGAAGAGGGAGTTTCAAGAAGATATAGAAGATGCAAACAAAGCATGTCCAAGGATGTGCAAGACGAAATTTAAAAAATCAGCTTGTACGTGGATTTCGTTGGTAAAGGTTCATAAATCTCTTTGAACTAAGAAGGTTAAAACTCACCTAAATTTGAAATTACTTATCTTAACCGTTATTCAACCTAAGTTTTTGTGTACTTTATATTTCTTTATAGGATATACATAGTATATTGGTACTTGAGTTGGATGAGAAACTTCTCATTGCTCACATCATAGAAAACATGACATATGTTGACCCAATTGTTAGCAGTTGGATCCAGATTTTAACAATAGAATTTTTTTTGATATGCTAGGAAGATCTTTACGAGAAAGATCAGTTAAATAGATTATTGGAAAAGAGAGCCGAACTTGCTACACATTCTTCCAGAAGAAAAAGAACACATACCATAAACCCAACTCATGTGCAGACTCAAGTTGCTGTGCAGCCTTAAGAAGATGAAGCTATATTTAGTGGCAGGTTGCATGATCAAGATTACATGGGTTATAATGATAGTGTTGATGAAGATGGTAGCAATGAGCCCCAAAAAGTGACCAAAGAAGAAGGGCTTGTATACAATGCTTGTGACCCGAAGCATGTGCAGACTGAAGATGGTGACCCGAATCTAGATGAATATGGTGAAAGGACCCAAGATTGTTCCCCGGATGATGATGACTTTATTGATTTCAGGAGTCCAACTCATGAGGATGAGCTGACTCATGATGGAAACCCGACTCATGTGCAGAATCAAGAAGATGAATCTATATTTAGTGGCAGGTTGCAAAATTATAACTCATGTAATTTTGATCGTGCAACCTGCCACTACATATAGCTTCCTCTTCTTGAGTCTGCACATGAGTCGGGTTACCATAATGAGTCAGCTCATCCTCATGAGTTGAACTCCTGAAACAATAAAGTCATCATCATCCGGGGAACAATCTTGGGTCCTTCCACCATACTCATCTAGATTCAGGTCACCATCTTCAGTCTGCACAGGCTTCGGGTCACAAGCATTGTATACGAGCTCTTCTTCTTTGGTAACTTTTTGGGACCCATTGCTACCATCATCATCAACACTGTCATTATAACCCATGTAATCTTGATCATGCAACCTGCTACTAAATATAGCTTTATCTTCTTGAGGCTGCACAACAACTTGAGTCTGCACATGAGTCGGGTTTGTGGTACGTTTTTTTTTCTTCTGGCAGGATGTGTAGCAAGTTTGGCTCTCTTTTCCACTAATATGTATAACAAATCTTTCTCGTAAAGATCTTCCCAGTATATCAACTTTTTCTATTGTTAAAATCTGGATCCAACCTGCTAACAATTGGGTAAACATATGTTGTGTCTTCTACGATGTGAGCAAGGAGAGGTTTCTCATCCAACTCAAGTACCAATATACTATGTATATCCTATAAAGAAATATAAAGTACCCAAAAGCTTAGGTTGAATAGCGATTAAGATAAGTAATTTCAAATTTAGGTAAGTTCTAACATTCTTTGTTCCTAGAGATTTATGAACCTTTTCCAACGGAATCCCTGTACAAGCTGATTTTTTAAATCTTGTCTTGCACATCCTTGGACATGCACTGTTTGCATCTTCTATATCTTCTTGAAACTCCCTCTTCAGGTTTGAGATTGTTTCAAAAGCTAAAATCTACACATAGAGTTGGAAGTAGCGGAAGTTATAATGAGTTCAATGTAACAAACAATGTTTAAAACCGTATTTTTACAATATGAAAAGTAAAAACATTTTGGAATAAACAATAGCCAAGCAAAAAAAGTTTGGCTAGCAATATCACAAGCATCATATATATAGTTAAAAAAAAGTCAAAAAATAAAATGATTGCACAGCCCACTTCGCTACACTGCTCAACAAAAGAAGCAATAACTTACCTCCAATCCGGTTAATAAACAAGGGAAAGTCCATGATCCGGTCGCATTGTCGTTGAAGCGTCCCAATAGATGATAAACATTGTGTATGCAAGCATTGAAAGGTTTTACACAATTGCAGATTGTCCACTACTCTGACCAAGAATTCCTCCAGAAATCCCTGTTTCCATGTCTTATTTCCTTTAATGACAGTCCCTAAGAAGTACAACACTGCCATCTTTAAATGGTCATCATTATCTCCATTGTTCATTGATTCTAGTTTTTGTAACACATCTGTTATATTTATTTTCTTTGTGTGAGCAAAGTGTCTTTCAACAAACTCTAAACTGCCAGAATTTGTTTTTTAACCTGATGGGAGTTCATGGTAGCATAATCCCGTAAGCAAGGCATGCTCCCTAATATAATAACGGATAAGAACACCATTCACGATGAACCAACATTCATTATTCTTTATAATATCAGCTGTTCGAAGAAGTAAAGTCCACATACCCCTGTATACATGTTTCTTATCCCAATGCATATGGAAGAAGTGTCTAAATTGGGGGTGATCTAAAAACCAGCTAAGCTCAGATGCTGAAAATTTTTCATTAAGTAACCTTCCCGCCAATATAGCACCTCGAACCAAGTTTACATTTCTGTATATAATTGGTTTGATATAAGAATAACCGAGGTGTATATGTTGAAACTGGAGGAACTGACTGAACTGAATCTTGCGAACTAATCAAATCCAAATACAAACCAAAATTAGAAACCAACAGCAAACAAAACCAATTCTTTCACAAAGGTTGATATTTGTTTCCAAGCTCTGATACCAAATGTGAACTATTAGCCAAAAGTGATAATCCATTAACTTAGCAACGACGGCTAACTAGTCCTACAGAAAGCAAAAAACAACAGAAGCAAAGCTAATAAATCGGAAACAGAACCGACTTGACTTCAAGACTCCACAACTAAATTCACTCCAATTAGTATTCAACATGAAAACATTCAACAAATTTTACAACTTATCTTGGCCTAATTTCTCGAAATAGCTAATAATTGATGTACACATCAAACCCACATGCAAATCAAGGCGAAAGAGAGATTTACTGGTGTTCCATTTACTCGTGCGAATATTGATTCCCAGTCGCACTTGTGCGATTATTGATTCTCAGATTGTTAGTCAGATTGCTTCTCACAGAGAATCGAACTCGAGTACTTGTGCCTGACCTAGGTACGCTTCTCAGCTTTTTTTTTTTTAATTAAAGAGGACATCTATATTTTTTTTAATTATTGCATTCTTACATTTTAAAAATAATAATAATACATGATAGTTATACGCAATTTTTCATTTCTAAGAATCTACCAATTATATAAGACATTTGAAAATAACACTCAATATTATATTTATTTGAAACTACACTTTTTAAAACAGAAAATAACAAAAATAACATTTTCAAAAATTATTGAAATAATTAACTAAAAGTAATAAAAAATTTAAAACTTAAAAATGACCTGAAATTCGTAATTAATTATTTTATAGTTAAAAATTAATAATATTATATATTTACTGTATTTAAAACAATAGTATATATTTAATATTTTGAATAAAAAATATTAAAATATATATTGTTTAGATTCAATTCTATTAGAAAAAGGTAATTCAAGACTATATAATTTAAAGAAAACGTATATATCTCTCAAACTTTTAGACTAAATTCATTCAATGTTGATTTATCTGGAAGATCAATTTTTTGAACTATCTCACTACTCTCTTGTGTGCTCTTTTTTTTTCTTTTTTGGTCAAGTGTGCTCTGTTTATATTCTCTCTTTTTAACAGAAGCACATCACACTCTTACTCTCGTTGTTGGTTCCTTTAAGAAAGAGAGAAGAGAGAAATTTTGAACTACATTTCATTAACGGTTCCAAGGATGCTTTAACATTATTTGTTGTAATAATATTGGTGGTCCTAAGCTAAAAAAAATTGTGACCCTTTTTCATTATTTGTTGTAATAATATACAATATGTATATATTCTTAAAAACTAGAATTTTAATTCATTTTAAAAACAAATGACAGAAAAAATAACACAAAAATATACTACTTACCATTTCTTTTTGCCACTTACCATTTCTTTTCGAGACAAGACAAGAGTGGGATCTGTGGGAGTAGATAAAGACAGAAGAGAAGTTTTTACGATAAGTAAAATTTTTTTTTAGAGATATGCAAAGACGTATCTATCTATATATATAAAGTTAGATTTTTCTCTTTTCTGGCGAAGCCACATCAGCAATCCTTTTCAAATATTTTGGGTTTTTCGGATTGGACTTAGCCCAAATATTTGCAGAGATAATTCAGGCCCAGTCGTTTTTCTATCTATTTGATTAAACATATGAATGTCTCTTCTCGGCGTTGTCGACGACGCTCCATCTGCACCGGTTGCTCTTCTCCTTAACTCACGCTCCATGCCGTTTCACCATCTTATGCGAATTGAAGTCTTCCAGTCCTCTACACTTTCACTTATCCTTCCATGTTTTCCATCACAATTGCTACGGTTTCGTTTGTAACTGTTAAATATGTTCTTCCATCTTCTCTGATTTAATGGACAGTCCACTACTTCTTCCTTAAATTGTCGTAAGTTCTTCTGTTATATAAACCAATCTCTTGCCAGATTCCGACTTAGGGTTTCCTCCATGTTGATTTATATCAGTTCCACCATCGTCACGAAGAGGATTTCTAAGTCTTTCTCGGTAATCTCATCATCTTCTGCTTATCTCAGATTTTAGGGGTTTTTGCAACATTTGTGTTGATTCACTTCTCTTCTCGCTGTATGAATCTGTAATGATATGGGTTTTGTTTGTTAATTCAAGTATTAGGTGATTCGATTTAAACAAGTTTTGGAATAAGCAACGGATCTTGTTCCAGGAGCAGCTCTCTAAGAAATGAGCTTGAGAATGGTGTTGATGAAGCAGAGCATACTCTGCAATGGGGTGGGATCCACAGATTTCCCACTTTTAAACGGCTGCGGTTTTCTCTGGTGGAAAACCATGGCGAGGCTGCAGAGAAAGGGAAAAAGGTTGTTGATGTCACCAAGCTTAAAGCCATGGAACGTCATCTGATGATTGAGAAGCTCATCAAACACATTGAGAATGATAATCTCAAGCTGCTCAACAAAATCAGAAGAAGGATGGACAGGTAATATGTATATGATTGTGAATCTGCTTCTTGAAAGTATGAGACTTGAGCTTAAAAAACCTGCAGGGTCGGTGTGGAGTTCCTGAGCACAGAGGTGAGGTATGAGCATTTAGGCGTGGAAGCAGAATATGAGGTCGTTGAAGGGAAGGCACTTCGTCTTTATGGAACTCTTTGAAGCATGTTTTCTTAGTGAGTATACTGAAGAATGTAATGTGGAGTTTAACTTTTGTAGTGGCTGGGGTTGAATTAAATTCTAATTTTTTTTCTTCAGGATTTGATTAGCTACTTAATTATGTTTTGTATGGAATCTTCATATCCTCGGGCTTGATATTTGTGCAGAAACATTGGTTGGAAATGCAACGAGAAGAGGCATATCCGGCGGGCAAGAGAAGTGTCTTACCACAGGTTAGTTAGTTCATAGCCAAGAGTTCTCTATCTGATTCACCTTGTTCTTAGGATATGAATGAACTCAGTTTTTTGGGTGACTGGAGTTTGTATGTATAGATCTTTTACCAATCTGACTTAATTTTAGTTTCCCACGAATTTGTGATCTCTATTTAGTTTATTGCAGGTTTCTCAGTCCTGGTAAAGCTTCACCTTCTTTGATTCTGTTCCAAGTTGTTCTCTTTCATTACCACTTCTTATCCATTGGTCTGTTTATTATTTTTCAGCTTTGTTAGTTGAGAGTGGAAAGTTCCTTCTATCTGTAAAACGCATAAGAAGAACTACTTACACCGAGTATGTGATCTCTATGCACACAAATACCATTTCGAGATCAAGCAATACCTACATTGGCAAAATCAGGTAAAACACTTTGCCAGAGTTATAAAACGTTTTTATTAGTGAAAAGTTTCCAACTTATGCATAAGTATCACTTTCTCTGTTTCAGGTCTAATTTTCTTGGAACGAAATTCATAATTTACGATACGAGTTATGGTTACGGCACCATCACCGTAACATGTGAGTGATTTCTGACTTCTATTTTTTGTTACTTGAGTTTTGATAATTGAATAAAAATTGTTCACTTCAAAGGTTTGATACGTATATGCATTGATATTTGATACTGTGGACAAAGTTATTTTCCTTCAGTATCCATTTTCTTTTATGTTTGATCACCGTAAGTTAATTTCTTACAGTGGAACATCTCTAATATGGTAAAAACTACTCGTCATTTCTAACAGGGGAAGAAACCGTCTTTGGGACAACAAGTGAACTAACCTTCTTAGATTATGTTGGTATCTGTGATTCCTTCTCTGTCACTTACTCTGTTCCGACATTGAAAACAGAGGACGCAAAGAAGGTAAATGCTCTTTAGCAACACGATTCTTTCATCATATATGGACTTTTGAATTGGTTTTTCCAGTTTCACGCTTTGTAAAGTCCACTATCCGCTCTCTCTTTTTTCCTTTTCATTGTTTGTAGGTGGCGACATGATTAGAATTTGCTCAACCATGATAAAATACTCTCGAGTCATTTCTAACTGCACATAAATCTCGATTCTTTAGCTGGTTAAATTCTCAGTTGTTTTTCTTCCTTTTGTTTCTGTGCTTCAGGTGCTACAACAGCTTAACCTCTTCTCAGAGGATGATGTCGATGCAGCTGCAGAGGCTCTCAATGACGTAAGTTTTCTCCTTCTCCACACGGAAATAAAACAGACTAAAACCCGTTAAACTATTTTGTGTTTGTTTACCTTAACAATGGTTATACTTTCGCACGCAGATGCCAATCAAGAAGCTTTACATGCTATTAGAGATGGCTGCGCAAGGAGAACACGGGGATCTGCAGAAGCTATCTATGCTGGGAGAGAAGATCAAAATCACTCATTTCTTTGATTGCCTACAAGACATCATTCGGTTCTAAAAACTTCAAACATATACGTCTTTATCTCGTGCTCCATTGGCGTGACCTTTTCAAGACTTCCTTTGGAGCATCTTTTAATCGATTTTGGTTTTGTTTTTGAAACAAATTTGACCCTTGGATTTATGTTTTTTGGTGGAGGAATTGTACTGAGAAGGGGCTATAATGCTGTATTTTCGTTTTCTTTATTTTGCGGATGAAACACAACATGTCTTTTGATTTTAGTTATTAATTCGTGGTTGGTTTGACTCCTGAATTCCACTCAATATAGTGATGGTCCATCTGCCTCTTTGGTGGTATTTCCTTGTGAATCTTAAGGGCCCCTAAGTGCTTTGTTCGTTTCCCTTTTGGACTCGTCATGCGCCTTATAGATTTGGGACAGCTAGAAACATAGACTCGCAATTTTTCACACTTTTCATGATCTGCATTGTCGACAATTGCCTTGCCTATTCGTCCTCTCACTTGTGATCTCCACGATTGAGATCTCCTTTTGAAGATGCAAACCTTGCTAAAAAAATGACCGGAACTTATAGTTTACTAGCAACTGGTATTTTTATGAAATAATATATATATATATATTGTTTGATCAAATTTAATTTATATAAAAATATCTTAAATAAAAACGTATCAGCTTTAATTATAATGTAAATATTGTGTTACAATAATATATATTATAGCAACAATATATAGCTACTATTAATTATAATATGACAAATAAAAAATGCTAATAATAATATTAATATAACAATAATATGATGCTATTATAGAGAGACAATTAATAGCATAGAGAAAAAACTCTATTGTATGTGTCCCCTCTAAGATAGCACCGGCAAAGACATCGTTTACGAAATCGCTATCGAAACGATATAATAGCGTTTTTCGTGTGCTAAGAATACGCATATTTCTTGTAGTGACACTTACCCACTAACACTTGGCCCATATCAAACCCAAATTTGTTAGCTGCCCTAACAACAACTGTATCTCCTACCCGCCGTCTTCGTATGTGCGACTTTCAAGGCATCCGTTTCCTGCTTCGTTTTATGTTCCTCGCGTTTCACATTCTCACGTTGCAATGGTTAGAAATGAATTAAATATTATTTCCCACTCCTCGACACTCTTAGTCTGCCCTCTCTTCAATTTCCATTGTAACGAGTATGTGTCAAACGGTCATTCAAAGCTCACTCATCTAATGCTTAGCCCACTACTCATTTCTTCAATTGAGTTAAGTCGCAGTTTTATATAAAGCTACCATTTGCAACTTCATGATGCTCAGATTATACTTTGTCTTCTACTTTTTTCTTGACTAATATGAATCCTCTGTTGTTTCATTCGCTGAGGCCACTAGCTATGAATCCACTAGCAGCAATTACCAAATACAAAGACCTCATGGAGAAATGCATAGCAAGTGGAAACGTGGAGGCACACTACATCAAAGGAATACAAGAGTACTTTCACAAGAACAACACAAAAGCAGGCTTGGAACATTTGAAAAAGGCAGCAGAAGGTAATTACAAAGATGGTATCTACCTTTATGGAATTGTAAAATTATGCATGGAGGATATAGTGGAAGGAAATATGTGGTTGGATAAGCTAGGCTGGAAGGAAAACAAAGCAAAGGGTGATCAATGCTGGAAAAATATCAAGAGGGAATTACACAGAGTCAAAGTACAAAAGCTACAAAGATACTACGCTACATTGCCACATTTCAAACAACAATCAACTGTAGCATCAATGACATGGAAAATAGATGTGACCTGCTACCACTACAAACAAATGATCAAATTCATCTTGTTCGTTTAGACTATAAGGTTTACCAATGTTATCATGAGCAAATCATTTCCAACAATTCGAATAAATGCATTTCTATTTCTTTTTCATATTGATTACCAATACATATAAACAAATATATACAAAACCAAACAAACATAAATAAAAGTATTAAAAGAAAACTTAAATTCAAACAAAATAATAGGTCTGCTCGCTATAAAACCATTACTGGCAAATAATAGATAGAAGGACCTCAACGACATAAACCTCAGAGTCAGATATGTGGAACACAACATCAAAGTGATTGCAAAAAATTTACAAACAAACAACTCAAGTACCAAATTCATACAATTACGAACAGCAGGGGACATATATTTCGAAAAAAATATTTACTTTAATGGAATTATAATGTTAGGGACGGGCAATAACATGAAAGACAATCTCTGGATGGATAAGTTGGGCTATAAACAAAGAAAAACAGAGCCCGATCAAAGTTGTTTAAAACAAAAAAAAAAAATTTGGTTATGCAAAACAGATTAAGGATAAGATAGCTAAAACACTAAGAAAAAAAAAAGCCTGATCTAAGCTGGAAAAAAATCACTTACAATTTACTTCGGCACTACACAAAAAAGAGAATCAACTCACAATTATCTTTGGCAACTCACAATTAACACATCAAATAACATACATCGCCCGGAAAAATAATTAGACCAGCACTTCCAGCAACGAATTGGAATCGGGGACATAAACAGCCGATCAAACAGGCAACAATCAGGAAATCGCAACGATACAATTGGTGATATAAAAAGAAGAAGAAACTTCGAAATCAGAGTTCCAAAATGGATTATGTTCTTTACTCGGAAATAAAAATGGATTATAAAACTGGATTTACTCTAAATTGGGTCGCTGTCATCCGTAGCCAGCAAGATCTAAGATGCAGCAGACACCAATGTTAACCCACGTGCGACTCCCCCTCACGTTAACTACTTTACCAATTTTTAAAAAATTTTAAAAATAGCCCATTAGACCCCAACGTTGTAAAGGCATCATTAGTGGAGGTTGCTCAGGAAGAGAATTGCTTAGAAAATAATATATAATAATAAGAGAGAAGAAAAAAATAAGAGAATCGGTGCTTGAGTTACTTGCTGAAGAAATGTTCCTCTTAACAAATATCATATTTCTAATGATTGCCATAAATAAAAAAAAAATATATATAAATATATATATATATGTGATTAAAATAATAATTTTTTAAAAAGCAATGATCTAATCGTTACTGCACTGATGATGGTCTAAGGCTATCTTACAAAAACCCACTAGATAAGAAACATCCAAAACAACCCAATTCTAACTCATCTAAAAAATAAAAAAACTAATCATAACTCATACACCCCACTTTGAATTATTCAAATAAATATACCTGCAACAAATCTTTTAAAAAAGCATTAACTAATCACTACAAATACAAAAACATTGACAAAAAACTACTCAAACAAATTACTAACAAAATAATAAAATAAATGAAAAGATTATCTACAACCATATATAATAAAACCAAATAACAATCTAATGACAAAATGAAAAATAATTTTAATTACGCACAACTAACGACTAAAGCAAGACAACGACTATTACTATACAAACTTAACTTCTAATTTTATATGTTTTGAAAACAAAAATAATCATGATGATTTAAAATAAATAAAAATTCTAAAATTGACTACATTATACTATCTGAAAAAATATATAGAAAAAAAATAAACCAACAAAAGAGCAAAGAAAAACATACGAACAACATAACCAGATGAAAAGAGGAACAATACATAACCAACAAACAAAGTAACAAAACAACTGCAAAAAAATCCTCATCTAACTTTCGCGCGTAGCGCAGGTCAATTGCTAGTATATATATAGAGATATTAAAAGGTCTTGTGAATGAGTAGTGAGTATACTGTGTACATATACGAAAGAAGTAAACGTTTGAGATAAAAGAGGATGTAAGTAACGTGTGCACGTTGGAACTATTAAAATCCCTAATCCAGTCCATAATTGCACCTCTTTAGCACATAGTTGAAGCTAAAAAGTTTCTCTTAAACCCTTTATTATATGTGTGTTTATCAATATTTGGCTGCCTTTAATTGGCTGAATTTTCCTATGGGGACGTTTGATAAATTTTGAGGTAGTATGCTTGAAAGCTATAACGAAAGACTTAGCTGGCAGAGGGGAAGCTCGTAGATACATCTTTAGTTCATCTGCGTGAATGTTTCATATATATATATATACATCCTTTGTTTCAATAATTCATTGAAAATTCAAATTTGGATGTGTATGTATCGATACTGGTGAATTAGTGGTGATACTATCCCAAATTTTCTTTATTAAAAAAAGTATCGCATTAATGAATAAACTAAATATTACAAGGAAGCAAAACCTAACAGTAATGCAAAGAAAAAAAAACAAAAAGGAATCTGTTACTTAAAAAACAAAGATGTAATAATAAAAGACAAGACTAGAATGCTAAGATCAAGACCAAGAAGCTTGTAACATCCGCGAACCGGATTATGCGGTTTTGGTAGGAGTGTCAATCGACACTCTTGTAGCATCGATCGACACCATTAATTCTGGGTTTGTCGGGTTTGTTTTAATTCGCGATTTTGGTTTGGGTTGGTTTGGTTTAGTGATTTAAACCGAGTATTTAAGTGGGGAAGAGACAAATTAAGGGTTTTAGAGTGTTTTGTCGCTGTTTATCGGAGAAAAAAGGGAGAAAAGGAGAGAAAACGTTTCTGTGAGAGTCTGGGCTTGTTCTTGGTGTTTTGGAGAGATTTGTGACTGTAGAAGGGATAGCTGTTGCTGGGAACGAAGGAGAAGCTCCTGGAGGTGTTGATTCCATCGATTTCTCAACCCAATCTTCCTGTTTTTGAGGTGAGTGTTTGACCATGGTTGATCTAAGCATGAGATCTCTTTTGTTTGGGTGTTTTCTTTGTTGCTTGTGGTGTTTGTTTGCTTGGGTTCGTTGTTTTCATGTTTACCATAGGATTTCGAGGTGTGTGGGTGAGTTTGAGACGGTTTCGAGATGAATTGAGACGGAGGATCGACGTTCGTGTTCGTGCAGTTCGTGTCTGCAGAAGAAGCATCGATCGGCACCTTGTAGCATCGGTCGACACCATGTCGTGAGGCATCGATCGGCACCAATGTAGCATCGGTCGACACTAGCCCTATCCGAGACTTGTTTTCCTGGTTTGATGTATTGTTGTGTGTTTGTTTGTTTGCTTGAACTTGAGAGTCTCAAATGCTTGTGTGTATAACCTAGTAGATGGGAGGACGACCTCACTAAGTATTTATGATAATACTTACGCATCTCAATTGTTGTTTGTGGTGTGCAGGTAAAGGCAAAGTGTGATCGTGGAATCAAAGGCGATGAGGAGGAGGATGTTCTAGAGGCTTGATTGATGGTGGTCTAGCTATTGTTAGGTTACTAGTGTTGAGTTGATAGAACATTGTAGGATGTTGGAACTTTGATATTTCATTGTTGGTTTGGATTATTGCATTGTTGGTTATTGGAATGTTATTGTTGGATTCTTATTGATTTAATGGAATTGTTTTGTTATCCGCTGTTGTTGATTGTTGCTAGGATGTTAGTGGGTATTGGACCACTAGTGTGTTATATAAAAAAAAAAAAAAACAGTAAGGGTTGTTTCATTTTGGTATCAGAGCCCTTACGGTTCTAGGTCTAGGGTTCACTGTGCTTTTGCTGTTGATGTTTAGGATTTCATGCTAGAGTTGATTGTGTGAGTTAGTCAATTGTGTGTGGCATGAGGTCCTAGAACATCCTCTTCGAGCCTGTTTTGTGATTCCACGGTAAGTTGTGTTCTTGTGTTATTAGAATTATTGTTTACTTAGCCTCCTGTTCATGGGTGATACAGATGGTTAGAGGTGAGGGTGCTGTTGGTCGCGGGCGTGGTCGTGTTCGGGGTCGTGGTCGGGGACGAGGTCAGGTTCCTGAGGCCAGTGAGAGTGTGACCCAGAGCATGGGCAGTGAGGAGGTAGCGGAGTCACAGGTTCATCCAAGTGTGTCTGGACCAGGCTGGTTTGGGTGACGGCAGGGCGGATGGGCCCGGTGTTGGTCACGCTGTTGCCCCGGGTGTGGAGGTTGCAGCAGGGGGGTGCTCCAGGCAGGGAGGATGTCTTGATGGGCTTGCTAGCTCAGGTTTTGGAGCGACTTCCAGCAGCAGTGCCGCCAGGAGTTGGAGGGCAGGTTCCAGTGGTGCCGCCAGTGGTTGGTGGGCAGGTTCCAGTAGTGCCGCCAGTGGTTGGTGGGCAGGTTCCAGTAGTGCCGCCAGTGGTTGGTGGGCAGGTTCCAGCGGTGCAGCCTCTGGCGGGTTTGCAGGCAGGTGTGCAGCTGGGGGCCGAGGTATGTGCAGATGATGGTGCAGCTGCAGCGAGTGGGAGCGGGGTATTTCTCAGGAGGTACAGATCCGAGTGTAGCGAATGAGTGGAGAGAGCGGATGGAGGATCTTTTCCTTTCGCTTCGGTGTCCCGACCAGTTCAGAGTGGATTTGGCAGTGTACTACTTGTTAGGTGATGCACGTGTGTGGTGGAGGTCGGTGACAGCACGGAGGATGCAGTGGGATATGACTTGGGGAGATTTTGTGAGGGAGTTTAACTCAAAGTATTTTCCTCAGGAGGCTCTTTATCGTATGGAGGCACGGTTATTGGGGTTGACTCAGGGGGACCATATAGTGCGGGAGCTGGATGCAGAGTTCAGTTGGCTTGTGGGGTATGCAGGCCGGGCATGGGAGCCAGAGTCGGCTCAGGTGCGGAGGTTCTTGTTGGCTCTGCGGGATGATCTGAGGACTCGGTGCAGAGTGCGGAGCTATGCTACGAGAGCGGAGCTGGTTGAGGTTGCTGCTGGGATAGAGGATGACTTGAGGTCACAGGTGGTTGTGGTCAGTTCTTCGCCGCAGCCACAGCGGTCTCAACCGCATTCTGTTCTTAGCAAGGGCGGCAAGCCTGCACATGGGCAGAAGAGGAAGTTTGATGATATGCAGAGATCAAGGTACGGTGGTGCGAGATGCTTTGGGTGTGGTAGCAGGGACCACAAGGTGACCAACTGTCCACAGAGAGGTGAGCAGCGGGCAGTGACAGAGCAGCGGGCGGTGGCGGAGCCGCGGACAGATACTCGTGTGTATTACTACTGCAGAGAGACAGGGCATATCAAGCCTCGTTGTCCCAAGTTGTATCAGATGGCAGTAGCAGTGGTGCAGGCTGGTGGTAAGCCATGAGTGCAGCAGGGTGTGCAGCCGGTGGGTTGGATCGAGCCGACGTCGCGGGTGTACTCGACTGTGGAGACCGGTGGCACTAGTGCAAGAGCGATCACAGGTATAACTTCTGAGATTCAAACTTGGTCAATTCAATTCAACACATGAGATTTGTGTAGGGACCTTGTTGGTGGGGGGGGGGGGGGTTTAAGTCCCATGTTATGTTTGATTCTGGAGCTTCTCATAGCTTCATTTCTCCAGAGTGTGCAGAGAGTGCGGGAATCAGATGGGACTCCGGGGAGCGTACAAGAGTTGTCAGGGTTGCGGGAAGCAAGTTTCTGCGAGTTATTGGACGAGCTAGAGGAGTTGATATTCAGATCGTGGAGGAGTCATGGCCAACGGATTTGCTTATCAGTCCCGTGGAGTTGTATGATGTTATTCTCGGGAAGGATTGGTTGCATCGGCATAAGGTGCATTTGGATTGCTATCAGGGTAGAGTGGAGTTTGAGCGTCCAGGAGGGAAGTTGGTTTTTCAAGGTATTAGATCGACTTCGGGGAGTATCATGATCTCGGCCATTCAGGCTGGGAAGATGATCGAGAAGGGCCGTGAGGCTTATCTGGTTATTATATCTATGCCAGAGTCAGTGGGGAAGTCTACGGTTAGCGGTATTCTGGTAGTGGAGGACTTTGAGGATGTGTTTCAGTCATTGCAGGGATTACCACCATCTTGGTCGGATCCTTTTACTATTGTACTGGAACCGAGGACAATGCCGTTATCCAAGGCTCCTTACAGGATTGCTCCAGCAGAGATGGCAGAGCTGAAGAAGCAGCTGGAGGACTTGTTGAGTAAGAGTTTTATCTGTCCTAGTTGTTCACCGTGGGGAGCACCGGTGCTGTTTGTTAAGAAGAAGGACGGGAGTTTTCGGTTGTGTATCGACTATCGGGGTTTGAACCGAGTCACTGTGAAGAACAAGTACTCTCTCCCGAGAATTGACGAGTTGTTGGACCAGTTGAGGGTGCTACTTGGTTCTCCAAGATTGACTTAGCGTCGGGTTATCATCAAATTCCAATACATGAGGCAGATGTGAGGAAGACTGCTTTTAGGACGAGATACGGGCATTATGAGTTTGCGGTGATGCCGTTCAGTTTGACAAACGCGCCAGCTGCGTTTATGAGATTGATGAACAGCGTGTTCCAGGAGTTTCTGGACGTGTCAGTCATCATTTTCATCGACGACATCCTGGTATATTCCAAGAGTTCTGCGGAGCATGCAGTACATCTGAGAGCAGTTCTAGAGAAGCTGCGGGGGCAGAAGTTGTTTGCTAAGCTGAGTAAGTGCAGTTTCTGCCAGCGTGAGATGGGGTTCTTAGGTCACATTGTTTCTGCAGAGGGAGTTTTGGTGGATCCCAAGAAGATTCAGTCCATCCGGGAGTGGCCGAGGCCGCAGAGCGCCACTGAGATTCGAAGTTTTCTGGGGTTAGCAGGTTACTACAGGAGGTTTGTTCGGGGTTTTGCGAGTATGGCACAGCCGATGACTAAGCTTACAGGGAAGAAGGTTCCATTTGTGTGGTCACCGGAGTGTGAGACGAGGTTTGCAAGCCTCAAGCAGATGTTGACTACCACGCCGGTGTTAGCACTGCCTGAGCAGAACGAGCCTTATGTTGTGTATACAGATGCTTCTGGAGTGGGGTTGGGTTGTGTTCTTATGCAGCAGGGGAAGGTTATAGCCTACGCTTCGCGGCAGTTGCGGAAGCACGAGGCTAATTATCCTACTCATGACTTAGAGATGGCAGTAGTGATTTTTGCTCTGAAGATTTGGAGATCTTATCTGTATGGTGGGAAGGTACAGGTATTTACAGATCACAAGAGTCTGAAGTACATTTTTATTCAGCCTGAGCTGAATTTGAGGCAGAGGCGTTAGATGGAGTTAGTAGCGGATTATGATCTGGACATAGCTTATCATCCTGGTAAAGCTAACCTAGGTGCAGATGCCTTGAGTCGGAAGCGGGCGGCTTCGGCTCAGAAGCAGGATATGGAGGCGTTGGTAGGTGAGATTAGTGCATTGAGATTGTGTGCTATCTCACAGGAACCTTAGGATTTGGAGGCAGCTGATAGAGCAGATTTGTTGATCAGAGTACGGTTAGCTCAGGAGAGCGATGAGGGGCTGGTGAATGCCTCTAAGGCTGCGGGATCAGAGTATCAGGTTTCTGCTAATGGTACTATCCTTGTGCATGGTCGGGTTTGTGTGCCCAAGGGTGAGGATTTGAGGCAGGAGATACTGAGAGAGGCTCATTCGAGCAAGTTCTCTATTCATCTAGGGGCAACCAAGATGTACCGTGACCTCAAGCGGTATTATCACTGGGTCGGGATGAAAAAGGACGTAGCCGACTGGGCGGCAAAGTGTGATACTTGCCAGCTAGTGAAAGCGGAGCATCAGGTTCCTGGTGGATTATTATAGAGTTTGCCCATTCCAGAGTGGAAGTGGGATTTGATCACGATGGACTTCGTGGTGGGTTTGCCTGTGTCGAGGACGTTCAATACGATTTGGGTCATTGTGGACCGTTTGACTAAGTCTGCACATTTTCAGGCCATCAAGAAAACTGATGGAGCAGCGGTTTTGGCCCAGAAGTACGTGAGGGAGATAGTCAGATTGCATGGTGTGCCTGCTAGTATTGTGTCTGATAGAGATTCCAAGTTCACCTTGGTGTTCTGGAAGGCGCTTCAGGCAGAGATGGGCACGAAGGTGCATATGAGTACAGCCTACCATCCTCAGACGGACGGTCAGTCAGAGAGGACGATCCAGATTTTGGAGGATTTACTGAGGATGTGCGTGTTGGATTGGGGTGGTAATTGGCAAATCATTTGAGCTTGGTGGAGTTTGCTTACAACAACAGCTACAAAGCGAGTATTGGGATGGCTCCTTATGAGGCATTGTATGGGAGGCCGTGTCGTACACCGTTATGTTGGACTCAGGTGGGGGAGAGGAGCATATATGGTGTGGATTTTGTTCATGAGACCTCGGAGAAGATTCGGGTTCTGAGGCTGAACATGAAGGAGGCTCAGGATCAGCAAAAGAGCTATGCTGATAAGAGAAGGAAGGATCTTGAGTTTCAGGTTGGTGATAGAGTGTACCTCAAGATGGCCATGTTGCGGGGTCCAAACAGGTCATTGACAGAGACTAAGTTGAGTCCGAGGTACATGGGTCCGTTCAGAGTGGTTAGGCAGGTGGGACCAATGGCATACTGGCTGGAGTTGCCTGAGGTTATGCGTGCGTTCCACAAGGTATTTCATGTGTCGATGCTGAGGAAGTGTCTTCACGAGGGTGATCGGTTGTTGCCTAAGATTCCGGAGGATCTTCAGCCCAACATGACTTTGGAGGCGAGACCGTTGAGGGTACTCGGGAGGAGAGTCAAGGAACTTCGGAAGAAGAAGATTCCTTTGATGAGAGTCTTGTGGGACTGTGATGGGGTAGAGGAGCAGACTTGGGATCCCGAGGCGAGGATGAAGGCAAGGTTTAAGAAGTGGTTTGAGAAGCAGGCCACGACTTGAGCTTGTCTAGCCGGGTCCAAGTGGTAGTCCGTGGCTGGAGCGGGTACGGAGTATTCCAGCCCATCTCTCTTGATACTTGGTGGTTGGTTGTGCGACTAAGTACCAAGATGAGTTGGTGCTCGGGATGCGGGTGGATGGCTTGGATTGTTGTATCTTATTTTTCTATTGTATTCTCGTTGAGGTTGTAACGATTATGACATTTTTGAGATTAATAAAATGAGTATTTTTCTTTATGTTTGACTGTTGTTGTCATGGGAAGAAGAGAAATAGCTCGGGTTTCTATTTTTAAAAGTTTCCATAAATAGAAAGTTTCCACAAAAAGGAGGTTTCCAGATTTAGAAAGTTTCTAAAAGGGGAATTTTTGTGGGAAGTGTTGAGGTAGATTTAGCCGGGAGATACTCGTTGGCATCAGATTTGTTTTTGCTAAAGGCCGTGTTGGCCCAACTCATGTGATACCGATAGCTCGATGGACTTTGTGGCCAGAGAGTGGGAGTGGTATGATGCTTCGGATGACGATCCGAGAGCGCGCTCGAGGGTGACGATCCAAGAGCGGGATATTTGAGACTCACTGGATACCGTAGCTGTGAGCCACGGCTCGGCAGTGAGCCGGTATGTCTCGAGGGTTGCGACCCGAGAGCGGGGGGAGTGTGTGTGAGTGACTTCCTGGATGTCGTAGCTTAAGGCAGTTGGCCTGATAGTGAGGCGGTTGGTTGCGACCACGGACGGGGGAAGCACTGAGTTGTGAGCAAATAGTATTTATGATGCGAGTATATTGGCTAGAGAGAGACTTCGTGGGTCAGTCGGAGGTGTGCGGGCTGTTGTGACAGTTGCACGGGAAACCTTGGCTGACAGTGTTCAATCCGGTCTGAGGACGTGCGGGCCATGTTGACGGTGGCACGGAGGTCCTTGATGGATGGACGGTACTGCGGGATTCGAGGACGAATCCTTATTGGTGGGGGAGAATTGTAACATCCGCGAACTGGACTATGCGGTTTTGGTAGGAGTGTCGATCGACACTCTTGTAGCATCGATCGACACCACTAATCCTGGGTTCGTTGGGTTTGTTTTAATTCGCGATTTTGGTTTGGGTTGGTTTGGCTTAGTGACCTAAATCGAGTATTTAAGTGGGGAAGCGACAAATTAAGGGTTTTAGAGTGTTTTGTCGCCGTTTATCAGAGGAAAGAGGGAGAAAAGGAGAGAAAAACGTTTCTGTGAGTTTTTGGGCTTGTTCTTGGCGTTTTGGAGAGATCTGTGACTGTAGAAGGGATAGCTGTTGCTGGGAACGAAGGAGAAGCTCCTGGAGGTGTTGATTCCATCGATTTCTCAACCCAATCTTCCTGTTTTTGAGGTGAGTGCTTGACCATGGTTGATCTAAGCATGAGATCTCTTTTGTTTGGGTGTTTTCTTTGTTGCTTGTGGTGTTTGCTTGCTTGTGTTCGTTGTTTTCATGTTTACCATAGAATTCCGAGGTGTTTGGGTGAGTTTGAGACGGTTTCGAGATGAATTGAGACGGAGGATCGACGTTCGTGTTCGTGCAGTTCGTGTCTGCAGAAGAAGCATCGATCGGCACCTTGTAGCATCGGTCGACACCATGTCGTGAGGCATCGATGGGCACCATGTCGTGAGGCATCGATCGGCACCGATGTAGCATCGGTCGACACTAGCCCTATCCTAGACTTGTTTTCCTGGTTTGATGTATTGTTGTGTGTTTGTTTGTTTGCTTGAACTTGAGAGTCTCAAATGCTTGTGTGTATAACCTAGTAGATGGGAGGACGGCCTCACTAAGTAATTATGATAATACTTACGCATCTCAATTGTTGTTTGTGGTGTGCAGGTAAAGGCAAAGTGTGATCGTGGAATCAAAGGCGATGAGGAGGAGGATGTTCTAGAGGCTTGATTGATTGTGGTATAGCTATTGTTAGGTTGCTAGTGTTGAGTTGATAGAACATTGTAGGATGTTGGAACTTTGATATTTCATTGTTGGTTTGGATTATTGCATTGTTGGTTATTGGAATGTTATTGTTGGACTCTTATTGATTTAATGGAATTGTTTTGTTATCCGTTGTTGTTGATTGTTGCTAGGATGTTAGTGGGTATGGGACCACTAGTGTGTTATATAAAAAAAACAGAAAGGGTTGTTTCAAAGCTAAAGCCGATCCAAGAAGCTGACTTCGAGGCACCGCTTTGAAGAGGTGATGGAGCCATCTGATGCTGATATTGTGGAGCATTGGCTGGTGAAAGAGACGAGGAAGAGCTCGGTGATCGGACTGGTCTAGGAAACAGAGCAGTCACGGGACCCAACGAGGTCGGTAAAACGTGAATTTGAAGTTTCTATCCCGACTTGCAGTGTCCAGGAACTCCACATATGAACTGTTGGAGTCCCGATTTAGTTAAACTGATTGAGTCGGATCCACTTGTGTATTTCATAAGCGGTTTAGACGATTCACATCTCTCGAAATCATTGTGAGTGACTTCAGTGACGTCGTGGAAATTGTTGTTGTATGCGAACACCAAAGAATCTCCAACTTGAAAAGTTCTTGAAGAAGCCCACGCCTCGTAATCTCCCATCATAGTCCACCCATTCGAATCGCCAACCTTGTGAATGGTTCCTCCAACCGCAACTCCAAAAAGAGCTACAAGAATCAACAATGAAGTGAAAAGCATGTTGTTTTTGATCAAAGCCATGATCGTGTTTCTGGTTCTTAACTTCGGAATGAGAGAATCAAGTTTTTTTGAAGAGAGATATGGAAATATGTAAATATGTGATGAATTTCTTTGGTGAGAAGTTGAGAAGGGGCTAAGAGTTTTTATATAGAGCAGAGAGGTCGGTTCAAATAATCCTTTCTCTTTTGGGATTTGAAGCTTTGGATTATTTCTTAGGTATGATAGTTGATACCATGACATTTTCTAACTTGGATTTCTTTGTTATTCCAACAAATTTTTTTTTTTTTTTGATTTTTGTATAATTGATGGTTCGATTTATATATATAAATAATTATATGACAAACACTTGCTATATCTTTTTTGTTTATGATAGTTGTTAGAATGATAAAAGAGAATTTAAAAACAAAAGAAGAAATAAATGAATAAAAAATAACGAAGCATATTACTTCTTTTTGTTCCTAAAAATAATTAGGTTTTTGTGTTTTTTTTCATGCTCCACAAAGAGTAGGATGCATAAACAAACTCTGCCTGAATTTTTAATTACTTTGCAAATTCAAAGACGAGCGGGTACAGTTTTTTTTAAAAAAAAAAGTTTAGTCTTTATAATTTTTTATTATTAATGCAAACAGTTGAATATAATTTTAATTATGCAACATTAAAATATAAATTTATATATATATCAAATTTATTTTATTAAGCTGTATACATTGATCATCTCTTGCATTTACTATCTTTTCATGTTCTATTAACTTACTTATAATATATTTATTGATTATGAAAATATATCATAACTATTTTTCATCTTTTTCATTTTCGAAAATACTCTTTTTTTTTTATCGGTTTGAGTGATCATTACTTACTAACGTAGACGTAAAAAAATCTTAGAAAGACCCACTCTTTGTAGCGAAGTTTCTTTGACAGTGTTGTACAACATGTAAATTTTGCTTCCTAGTAATGAATCTCATAGGTGGACCCGTTTCTATCCATAAACATTATATTATAACATCAAATATTACATTTTATCTTAACTGTTTGACTAAAAAAATTACGTTCACATATATAATTTTCTTACTTTAAAATATGTATAGTCATATAATGTGTTTTTTTCCCTAAATTTATAAACTCATAAGATTACTCTAACTTTTAAATATGTGTATTTATCCACAAATAGATTTCTTTTTTAATTATAATTTTAATTATTTTATTACAAATAACTTTCTCAAATAGTATTTTCACTATTCTTTTTTTTGGGTGTGTGTGATGTTTAGAATAAGTTTTCTTTAATATGTTTTATTCCAAGTAAACTTTTACATTTCTTTTATATATATATATATATTATTTTAATTTTTGAGCACTTGATTAATATTTTCTTATTTTTTTTAGATATGCTTTTGTTTAACATATTTCAATATATTTCAATTTTGAAAACAATAAATAACATAGTCACTCAAACTATTTTAACACCAAGAATTGAATAACCTCTGGATTTTAAAAACCTGTAAATTTTTGTGTTTGTTTTCTTAAAGAACTCTTATTTTCTTTATCCTAATAATTGTAGCTTTTGAAAGTAATATTTGTTCTATTAAATATGTGATAACTTTATTTGTCCCCAATTTCTAGTATTTTACAAATATTTACAGAATGATATAAATATCTAATTTTATATTTATGTAATCTCTATTTGTATTTTATTTTTGATATCTTTTTTAGTTGTACTTTTTTCATTTCGTTTTTAAATTATATTTTAATTTTAATTATTGTATATTATTTGTTTTTCTCTCTTCTCTTTTCTCTACCTCGTCACTTTTTACTCGCAATTTTAACAAATTAATCCACATCAAAATCTAAAGTTAATACAATAATTAATTCAATGTATTTATATAATTTTTAATTAAAATATTATTCAGACCAGTTTGAAGTTTGAACTTTGAACCGAAGATCTTAAAAAAGTAAGAAATTTCCTTAAAAAGAATAAAATTCAAAGTCTTGTCCAACCATGGTGACGACGGAGGTTAGGACCGCCGTCTCCGATAAAATGGTGACGACGGAGGTTAGGACCGCCGTCTCCGATAAGGAACCATTGCCACCGTCTCCAGAATTAGACGGATCTACTGGTAAACCCTAACTCTCTTTCTCTCTCTGTGCATCAGTTTCCGCCATTACTCAAAGAAGGAAGTAGAATCTTAAGTCATCACCTCATTGGGTTGATTTCGTTTGCAGATTTCCTCGACAACGACAGATTACAAGAAACTTTTTCCAGTGGAGCACTTGATTTTGATGAATGGGTTTTGTTAATCTCCGAAATCGAGTCTTCGTTCCCCGTAAGCCACCACTCATTGTAGTTGCATGTCTGATTTGGTGATCTAAAATTAGGGTTCTTTGATTTATATTTCAAAACTTTTTGTTTCTCAGGAACTAAAAAAATCGTTGAACTTGTTGCTATTGTAGGATGATATTACGAAGTTGTGTTTAGTTTACGATGCTTTCTTGTTGGAGTTTCCGTTGTGCCATGGCTACTGGAGGAAATATGCTTACCATAAGATAAAGTTATGCACTTTGGAAGATGCTGTTGAAGTTTTCGAACGAGCAGTAAAAGCAGCTACTTATTCTGTAGCTGTATGGCTCGACTATTGCTCATTCGGTGTTGCTGCTTATGAAGATCCTCATGATGTTAGTAGGTATTTCTGCATTTTGGGTAGGCCTTTGTGTTTTATTCTTTGAGTAACCAGTTATCTGAAACTTTTCAATTGTAATTTGGAACTCAACAGCATCTTACTCATCATTAGAATTGTTCTAGTCACTAGAGTTGGCTCAAATTGTTTAAGTTGTTCAGCATATTCAATTGATGCTAGATTTTGTGGAGCTGATTACTTCACTTCTAACAGATTATTTGAAAGGGGACTTTCATTTGTTGGAAAAGATTACTCTTGCTGCACTCTTTGGGACAAATATATAGAATATCTTCTGGGAGAAAAGCAATGGAGTTCACTGGCTCATGTATATCTCCGGACCCTGAAAAATCCGTCCAAAAAGTTGGATCTCTATTACAAAAAGTATGTCCTTTTACATATGTTCTAAAATGACTACTATAATTTTCCAGTACTTCGAGTTCCTGTAGCTTAAGTTTTTCTTTCTCCATTACATTATAACTTGTCATGCACTGTCTTCAGCTTCAGGAAGATTGCGGCTTCTTTGAAAGAGAAGATTAAATGTGGAATAGATGTTAACGGAGACCTTTCTCCAGACCCTATGGAAGAAGATTTGGTCCCTACACGTCACACTGATGAGGAGATCTCTGTTGTTGTGAGAGACTTGATGGGTCCTTCCTCTAGCTCAGCTTTATCAAAAGCACTGCATGTATATTTGTCAATTGGGGAACAGTTCTATCAAGATTCACAGAAGTTGATGGAGAAGATAAGCTGCTTTGAGTCAAATATCCGCAGGCCTTATTTTCATGTAAATCCGTTGGACACTAATCAGCTTGACAATTGGCATGCATATTTGAGCTTCGCCGAATCATATGAAGACTTTGACTGGGTAAGAGGTATTCCTTTGTTTTTGATTCAGTTTGGCTCTTGTCCCGTTCTTGTTTATATATAAAACTTGTTTCTTTTTCTTTATTGCAGGCTATTAAGCTTTATGAGAGATGCTTAATACCCTGCGCTAATTACACCGAGTTCTGGTTCCGCTATGTGGATTTTGTAGAAAACAAGGGTGGAAGAGAGCTAGCAAACTTTGCATTGGCTCGAGCGTCACAGACTTTTCTCAAGGTAAATTGGGTTATCTTTGCTTTAGTGTATCTAAAAAAATCAGATACAAGCTAGATGAATAACTAGGTTCATACATTGCATGACACCTTGTATGTTCATCGTAGAATGTATCTGTTATTCATCTATTCAATGCAAGATTCAAGGAACACGTTGGGGATGCATCTGCTGCTTCAGTTGCTCTGTCTCGATGTAGTGAGGAACTGGGTTTTGGTTTTGTTGAATCTGTGACTAAGAAGGCTAACATGGAAAAGCGCCTGGTAAGAATGATACACTATTCGGTACCATCTGGTTTTGACGTCTCAGTGGTCAAGAATATCTGATTATACAGTGTTCCATGCAGGGTAATTTTGAAGCTGCTGTTACTATATACAGAGAAGCTCTGGAGAAAACACTCATTGGAAAAGAAAATTTGGAAACCACCGGACTGCTGTATGTTCGATTATCTCGCCTCAAGTACATGGTAAGTAATGTGTCTGCCTAGGAAAGGTTTGTATTTCAGTTATCTGTTAATAACATGTCAAGATTGAGAGCTATGGGAACTGTTTGGGTCACTATCTCGCCTTCAATGCATCACATATTTTAGAATTTGTTCACTATCTTATGGTTGTCTTCCTTTTTGTAGATTACAGATAGTGCTGATGATGCAGCTCAGATTCTGATAGACGGCAATGAGAAAATTCCTCACTGCAAATTACTTCTTGAGGTGAGTTAATCGGCTGTCAGTTCAAACTTAATCATAATTCCTCACATGGAAATCATAATTGTCCACTGATTGCTCTAAACGTCTGTTACCATGTTTTTTGCGGTTATAGGAACTTATAAGACTCTTAATGATGCATGGAGGGTCGCGACAAGTGGATTTGTTAGATCCTATCATAGATAAGGAAATATCTCACCAGGCAGATTCCTCCGATGGTCTGAGCGCAGAGGACAAAGAGGAGATATCAAATTTATACATGGAGGTAAGCTTTTTATTTCAGATAGGAGCTTCTGTCGTCTATTTCATTATTTCCCTATTTGTTGATTCCAAAGAATGTTTTGGGTACTTAGTAATTGCTCTTGGATTTGAGCAGTTTATTGATCTCTCTGGAACCATCCATGATGTGAGGAAGGCTTTGGGTCGACACATCAAATTATTCCCACATTCTGCTAGAGCCAAGTTACATGAATCCCGTCCTTTAGGAAGATCATTTAGAGAGTTAATTCAGAGAAGAGAGAAGGCTCGTGAGTGCTCGAATCAGGACCTAATAACAAACAGAGGCATTAGCAACACAGTCGATTCGCCACCAAAAGAAAAGAAAGAGTCATCTCTAGACTCTGATGGTGCTCAATCTAAAGATGCTGTTCGGGTGGACTATGTAAACACTGAGCTTAATCGGGGGTGTCTGGCTTCAGGAAATTTAGTTCAAGGAAACGATAATGTTGCTGAGAGGGAGAATTTGTGTGAGTCACAGAGTGATCCGTCCATGGGATTAACAGCGGATGAAGGTGGTGAACGCTCTCGTGAAGTTAGCCTACCGATCCAAGCCACACGAAACCATGGTTTTGTCACGAAACAAGCTCACTTTTCGTCCAATTCAGTAGATACTGTGAAATCAGATGCTATAGTGATCCAACCTAGTGGCTCAAGGAGTCCCCAAATTTACCAAAGTCAAGAGTCTCTTAGGCACACTGGTCGGAACAGGTACCACAGAAGAGATTTTAACCAGACTCACAAAGATTCGAAACCTCGTTCTCAAGAGAGACCTCCTCAGATGTCTTATTCAGTCGGAACTCTCGGTCAGCAAATGCGTGTTGCTCCTCGAGACAATGGGGTAGCGGTACAAAGCTCAATCTCACAGAATCCGCAACACCAATTTCAGAACTCTGCACTTCAGATGCATCCTGTGGTTCAAACATCTAATGCCTATCCTCAAACTCAGATACTTGGTCAGCACATGGTTGCACACCCTCCAGACTCACAGAATCCGCAGAACCAATATCAAAACTCTACATCTCAGGTTCAAACATCCTTTGCTTATCCCCAAACTCAGATTCCTCAGAATCCAGTGCAAAGTAACTACCAACAAGAAGGTCAGATGCAGAGTCATGAAGCTTATAACCAGATGTGGCAACAGTATTATTATAACTATTATTACTACCAGCAGCAACAGCAACAGCTTATGTCTGAACAGCCACAACCAAATCAGAACGCTCAGCCACAACCTGATCAGAATCTTCTGCAACTTCTCTCCAAACAGTACCAATCTCAAGCCAAAACCCAGTATCAACAAGTGGAACAGCTCAATACACAGCAACAGAGCCAAGAACCAGAAAATCAGCAGCAAATTCAGTTCCAGCAGCAACAACAACAACAACAACAAGAGTGGTTCCAACAGCAACAACAATGGCAACAACAACAATATGCTCTCTATCTTCAGCAACAGCGGTTGCAAGGAGAAGCAAAATGCGAGGAACAAAGACCCTCTATACCACAGCCACAGGTCTCCACAACAAACAGTGATATTCAAAAGGTTTGCTAAAAAAATTGAACATGATTGCTTGGATTTTGATTATTTTATATCTTCTTAGTCTGTTTACTAAGAATATATGTTCTTTGTAGAGTCAAGAATCTGGAGCAGTCAATGAAGCGAATCTATCTTCTGACACTTCCATCAGTTCTATATGAATCTCATGAAAGCCGATGAAACACGTAACTGATGCTGTTATTTAAAAGCCTTTAGACAAAAGAATAACGTAACGAAAAAACCGTTTACCAAACTTCGAATTACGAATTAATAAAACCATTAAAAAATCCAATTGTAAATTTTCGGTATAATGAAATTTCAATTTGGTTCGGTGTGGTATTTAATCCAATTGGAGTATCCGGTCAATTTGGCTTTAGTTCACTTCAGTTTGGTTTGTGTGCAGTGCACTTAATCAGTTTTGGTTATCACGATGTAAACAAATTTCAATTCGATTTTGGTTTCGTTCGGTTTGGTTTTTCCGGTTATTAATGGACGAAAGAGGAACAATTAAAATATTTAGTACATTTTCGTAATATGTTTTAAACAAAGGAATCTTAAAAGTTGTTAAAAAAAATTCAAAAATAAAAAAAAGCGAGGGGCTTCAACACGCGTCAAATTATGTGGGTGAGTCGTCCAGCTGGTCTACTGTAACACGTGTTGGATTGGTATTGGAGTAGAAGCGCCCACCAAAGGAACAAATCGTAGCCGTTGATTAGATGAAATAAAGAGCCGTCATAAGGCTCATATCATTCTCTATTGACCGTTCGTGGAAGTTATGTGAGAGAAACCCAGAGAGAAGAAGAGAGAGAGACAAGACCCACAAACACAAACACAAAGTAGACGAAGACGACGACGACGACGACGATACAGCTCCTCTCTTCTCTTCTCTTATCCTCTCCTCTCCTTTCTCTCTCAGGTCTGTCTTCGTTTTCTTCCCTCAAATTCGATCTTCTTCGTCTTCTCCTGTAAATTTCGTTTTTTTTCTTCTGTGTTGTTTGACTTTCGATTTCTGATTCTGTAGTTGTTTTTGCTTTGATTTTGTTGGATTTATTGGAAAAAAAACTTTCATTTTCATCTGGGTTAAAAAAAAAAGTTTTCCTTTTTTTTGTTTTGTCTTGAATTGTGCTGGATTTGTGAATTTTGTTATGTTTAAATTGAGTTATGATTCTGCCTAGATTTCGTTTTTTACTTTGTTTAATCGCTCTCGAATTCGGCTTAAAGATGACTTGATTCTATGTTAGTGTATCTTTGATTTGAAGTTGGAATTTTACTTTTAAGTAGAGCATGTAATTTTTTGATTTTGTTTCTCCGTCTCGAGTGAATTAAGAATAGAGAGACCATAGTTAGGTTTTTTTTTTTGGTTTCCTTCTGTGTTAAGATTCTGGGTTTTGCTATTTCTGTTAGGTTGACTTTTGGTTTGTTTGTCTTCTCGATTTCGTCTCCATGATCCGAGATTCCATGTCCCCTGCTGTGTAGATTCTGTTTGGATTTTTGTGTTTTATTATTCAATTGATTGATTGTGGTGCGCTCTGTTTTTGTAGCATCTTCCGCTGGTTTGGTCTTTCAATAAGGTCTCGTTGCACCTATACGTGCTTGGTCCAAAGGTCTTTATAATTCGATATACAGAGCCAATGCCATATATAGAAATGAAGAGCAAGATAAGCAAGGTTCTTGGTGTCTGTAAGAAACATAAAGCAACTATAAGAAGCTCGTCCTCTTTGTCCAAATTATCAGGGGACTTGGAAAGCATGACCACAGCTACTACTCCTACGTGCCACGAGGATGAGAAACAGCATCTTGGTAAAGATATTTCCTTATTATGATCAAATTGTTGATGTAGATTATCTGAGTTTCTTGTGTCATCAATTGTTTTTTGGTTTCTTCTCTCTGATGATTGTGTCAGTTTCTTCAGATTTGGATACTTTTGCTCGGGATAGTGAAACCAATGAGTCCGCTGAAATGCTTGTTGAAGACACTTCTCAGTCTCAGGCGTTTGCATCTTCAGTTGATGGTTCTGAATCTGTCGAAAAAACGGTACGATTTGATATTTGTGTAGTTGACTTTCGAAAATCCTTCTTTCACAGATACTAGATGAGCAAATTTTAAATTGTGGTTTCAACATTTCTGTGCAGGAAATTGCTTGCAATTACATGTCAAACTCAGATACAATATTTTCACCTGTTCTGAATGATGAACTGGATGGAAATGATCGAGGTATATATATATATATATGTTCCTGTTGCAGTTTTGGTATAAGTTTGCCTTTGTTTGACATATAATAAGCTAATAGATTTCTTTCCGTTAGTATTTACCGCAGGAAACTCCGTGCACTGGGAAACCCCCAGGTGGGGAGCTGACGAGAGCAGCAACAAGATTTGCTTTGACAACCAAACGTGCAACGTTTCTGATTTCTATATTTCTGACGTTCTCATTGCGAGCTTGCCTTTTGATGAAAGTGCAAATGATGCTTTCACTGAAATTAGTCCCTTGCCTCATTACATCTTTCCTGAGCAGTACATGGTACTACCTTACTTAGAAGATGGATCAGCCAACACAGATGATATTAAGTCAGATGTTGACAAGATTAATCTCGATAACCATGACTTGTTTCTGGCGTTCAACCGGACAAGATCCTACAACGTTGAACCAGAGGATCATGCTGAAGCTGAACTAGCTGAAGACTTTGACCCGCAGCTTTTTATAAAAAATCAGCCGGAATTATCAGATGTTGTATCCAATTACTGGCCTCGGGATACCCTAAGAAAGAAGTCTGTGACCCTTGTCCTTGATTTGGATGGTATGGTATCCTCGTTTAATTTATCTGTTTATTTACCTTCAAGGTAAATGAGCTACTGAACTTACCAAATATCTTTTTACTTTCTTTCTTACATGCAGAAACTTTGGTCCATTCGACTTTGGAATCGTGTAATGCTGCAGATTTTTCCTTCAGGGTCTTCTTCAACATGCAAGAAAACACGGTCTATGTGAAACAAAGGCCACACCTTTACAGGTTCTTGGAGAGGGTGGTAGAACTGTTTCATGTCGTCATCTTCACAGCAAGCCACAGCATCTATGCCTCACAACTTCTAGATATATTGGACCCAGATGGAAAGTTCATATCACAGCGCTTTTATCGCGATTCGTGCATTCTTTTGGATGGAATTTACACCAAGGATTTAAATGTTCTGGGTCTTGATCTGGCCAAAGTGGCTATAATTGACAACTGTCCGCAGGTACATTATTCAAGTCTGACGTTTCATTATGTTTTATGAAAGGTCTCAACCATCAATTTCAGTGTGAAGAATATCTGTCGCATTATAGTTTTTGAACTTTCTTGGTGTATACATGGACCCATCTTGATCATCCAAATCGTTTCTTTGTTAATTGTTTCAGGTATACAGATTGCAAATAAATAATGGGATCCCTATCAAAAGTTGGTACGATGATCCAACTGATGATGGTTTGATTTCGATACTTCCCTTCTTAGAGACATTGGCTGTTGCTGATGATGTTCGGCCTATCATTGGCAGGAGATTTGGTAACAAGGAATAAGAGCTTCCTTCTCTTTTTTTATCTCTATACATCGAGTGCAGATTCTGATTTCTTTCCTTTCGAATTTTAGTCATAAATTGGCTCTTAATTAGTTTCTCATATCTCTTTTTAGGTCGTTAATTAGGTAACCAAAGAATAAGCTCGTTGAGTCTAGTGAGAGTAAGTTTCCTTGCTTGCTCGTTTTTTTTTAATAGAAGACCTAGTTGTGGGCTTAAATCTTATGATGTTGCTAGTTCTTCTCTGCCAAGATAGATCCTAGAAAATCTTGCAGTTTGTCACAAATGTACAGTTGGTTAAGCTGATATAATGGATGTGTACAAATGAGTTCTTATTGCGTGAAATCTTTTTGCAAGTTAACACCAGCTGCGTTCATGTCTCTCTCTCTCTGGACTCATTGGTGAATCCAGAACGTATTAAATGTGTCTTCGCCAGTCATAGAAATACAGAAATATATTCAAATAATGCAGAAGTTGTTGAGTCATGAATCTTGAATCTTCTGTCAGCTTCTCTTGTTTATTTTAAAGGTTCTGAGCAAAGTTATCCCACGTTTTCCATCTCTTGGCTTTGCAACATTCAGATGAGATTTCATACCTCGAGGTTGGAGGAATTCTGAGTATGCGATGATCGAGTCAAGCTCATGGTATATATATATATAGTCTATAATGCTCATTAAAGGTTTTATGATTTTGCATGCCTTATGTGCAGATATCATCCAATGAAGTAACGAAACTTAACTATATTTATACGCTTAATGGAAATGACAAGAGTAGGTAAGTTTTAAATCCATTTTTTACTTAGTCCTTTCTTTGGTCTAACAAACTTCTTGTGCTTCTGGTTTCTTATTCCCTTCCTCTCCAACCTTGTAATTGTTTTTTATACTGAAAGCTGTTTCACAATCATGTTACTTAACTCGGTCCAAAATCTGTTTATGTCCCTCTCTTTCTCCCCCTTGTTTCATGTAGAGGGAAGAAGGTTCTTGTCTTAATATCATACACGTTTTAGTCACAGATGATTGTTTAAATTGTATCTCAGTTTCAGTAATGCTGTGTTTCAGTTTCTGAGCTTGGTTTGTTTCCTCCTAGTCCTAGGTTTTAACATTTATGTGCTGTGACTGGTTTAAATTAGTATGTTTATCTTTGATGTTATCCTGATTGCATTTTCCAGGACCCAGAGCTCTGCTAAAAATTAGTCACAGGCTCTTTCATTGCTATGAAAGTATTATTTTGCTCAGTTCACAAAACCCTTATAGAATGCATGAATGATTTATAGAAACCTTTAAAAGTTCTTTGATAGTCTTAGGAACGTTTCTTTTATCTATGAAGGTTACATCAAAACAGATTTCTTCCTTCTCCATTGAAAATGAAACAAAACTACGCCTCCGTTTATCTTACTCGATAGTTAAAAATGGTGAGCTATCAACAAAACAGAAAATAATAACAAAACAAGCTGAGTGTGTCATGTCGTGTTAGGTTGAACTGCAGTTCATGCCTTGTTGTTGGTGATGTCATAAACCTATCCGTTTTGTAACAAATAATGTTATCAGCCCACCAAATCTCTTCTACTTCTGCTTCCAAGGCTGATAAAATCCTAAGGTACGCACGAGCGAGCCACTAGAAAATACAATCTGAACCTACCAAACTTAAGTGCTCACACGTGAGACATGGACACATGATGACACGAACATGAGAACCCTCCGGACTATACAGAGTCTTTAAACAGGTTCGGTAAAGCTGGGATCTGTTTGTTGTTGTTGCGACATTCGTCGTATCTCTATTGCTTAGAGAGAGAGAGAGAAGAGATAATGCTGAGAGCTTCGCTTCTCTGTTCTTCGACCTCAATTACTTTCACACCAATTCAACTATTCAATCCCAATAATTCCCATCGTTTCCAAAACTTCGAACTATCTCGTCCCGTCTCGGCTCTGTCTCGTACCAAATGTCACTTCAGTCTCGTGAGAGCTCGTGGGAAATCCAGCTTCCTCGTTCGTAGCACCGGTAACTAATTTTGTTTATTGGGTTTATACTTGCTTTGCTTTTCTGGGTTCTTTTTTACAAGCTGTGGAAACTTAAGGAAATTTAGGTTTTGAGACGCTGTTATCATTGAATTGATTATAATTTTGGTTTTGATTGGCTCTCTTTTTTCTTTTGATCTTAAGCTACTCAAGAAGCAGTTGAAACCAGTAGTGACAGTGGCTTAGATTTGGTTGAGGTTGGGTTCTTGTCTGGTGTTCATGGCCTACAAGGGGAGATTTGCATTAAACCAAACACTGATTTCCCTGATTTACGTTTCTCTAAGGTATTATATTGAGAGAATTTTGTGTGTCCTTCTTTCTGGAAAAAAAAAATGCTCACTTTATAGTATTTGACATTGTTTTACCATTGGCGTGATTGCATCATTAGCCTGGTAGAAGATGGTTAAAACAACAATTGATGGGACAAGATAAGATTGATGAGGTTGAGTTAGTTGAAGGAAGACCTCATCCTGCGCAGAAGAGTTGGATTCTCAAGTTTCAAGGATTGGACGATGTTGATCAGGTAGTTTAGTGATCCATGAGAGATTTAGTAGAGACAATTTGAACATTATTTGTTAAAATTAAATTTTTTTGTGGGTTTTGTTTCCTTCAGGTGAGACAACTCGTTGGTGCAACTCTGCTTGCTGAGGAAGATGATCGTCCTGAGCTTGACGAAGGAGAGTTTTACACTCGTGATCTTGTAGGCATGAGAGTTCTTCTCAAGGTATATGTGGGTTTTTGCCTCTTATATAATAATATCGAAAATATGAAAAATGTCTATGCTCTAAATCAGTTATCTATGTACAGGAGACCGGTCAACTTGTTGGAACTGTTGCTAATATTTTCGACAATGGAGGAAATGATCTTCTACACGTTTTGCTTGACTCATCCATGGAAGTCTGCAACGGGAGTGCAAAGACTAATCAGCTTGTGTGGATACCTTTTGTAGACGCAATTGTTCCTGATGTTGATTTAGAAAGAAAGGAGATGTATATAACTCCCCCGAAGGGACTCCTCGAGGTGAATATGCGAGCAGATGAGCGGTCCAAGAAAGAAAGGCGGCAGCTTGTGAGGCATATTCTTCTTCACTCTTGAGATTGACCAGTCTTTATGGACTTTCCAGTTGTGATCTTTCTTGATCTTTTTATACTCTTGTGTTCTGTGTCATTTCAGGAATGGAAAGAAAGAAAAAAGCAGCAGAAGCGTCTTATTGCTGCTAAAAAGAAGTTATGTGAATTGGAGCAAAATCATGTGTTTGATGGATTAAGGTTTGGAGAAAAGTCTCAAAGGAATTTACTTGCTGATCATATCCTTGATGTAAACTCCACACTGCTTCAGAAAGCTTTGCAAAGCATTGGCACCTCATCAAAGAGGTAAATTAACTTAATAAAATTTCCCAACCATTGCGAGAAGCGTGTTTTCTCAGTTTTCATTTGAATCTTGATGAAATAGATTGGATGTAATTGAGGAAATCAATACTCTGAGAGCTAGAGCATCAGAATGTACTCTGAATGTGTCACGAGAATGCCTTAGTTTTGATGCAAGCAAAGAGAAAATGGGTGATAACTTCAGTTACCTTCAACAAGGGCAAAGTCTACTCTCTGAGGGTAAAGTTTCTATTTGTTTGGTTCTCAATGATCACGAGAAACCAGAAGATGTGAATGGTGTAATCTCGTACCTTCACACACTACTTGATGAGGAGCAGAGGTTCATAAAGGTTAGCTGATGCATAATTTACTACCTATAAGATGTTCATGTCATTTTAGTTATGATTTTACATGATAACTGTCGGGTTATATGTGCAGGAAGAAGATCGCTCTTGCGTGCCACTTGTCATACTTTCCCCTGAACATAACATTGAAGCTCTGCAGAAGCTATTTCAGGACAATGATCATTTTGGATTCGAGTCAGAAAAGGTTAAGGCTTGAACTCCTCTGAGAATAGTTTTGCATTTCGGCTATCAGATTCTCACAAGATACATGCTTTTACTAATATATAGATCTGGTTTCTCAAAGAAGAAACGCTTCCAGTAGTTAGCAGCTCACCAGAGGAACCAAAAAAGCACAAGATTTTGATGAAATCTCCATGGGAGATACTTAAGTCCCCGGTTGGCTCTGGTGGAGTCTTGAGCATCCTTGCTTCACATGGAATTACAGACTCTCTTTCCACCCTGGGAATCGATTATCTTCAGGTACATCATCGATTTTCTCTATTTCATCTGACTAATATCCAGAAAAGTCTCGTCCTTTCTAATTTTCTTCTTCAAATTGGTTAAAGGCATTAAACTTTAAGATGTTGACAATCTCATAGGTGCACAGCATTGAAACAAAACCAGAACCTTCACAATATCACATCAATCCGATGCTGGTTGGATTTGCTAGGGCAAAAGGTGCTGAGATTGGGATCCAGGTGACCGAAGAATCTGAAGTCAAGAACCTCGAAATGACTTTCTCAATGAAACTTCTGAAGAGATTAAAGGGAAAAATCGAGTTTGAAGCTGTAATGAAGATGAATTCTCATGTTCAGAAGGTTGAAAAGGAGTGGGTTGAGTCTGTACCGTCAGAACCAAACTCGTTTGAGTTTCGTTCTGATATTTACCGAGTCTTGAGTGAATGTTCTTCATCAGCTAAGATCTGTTTGATGAACATCACAGCTTAGAACATGTATATTGTTGTGCTACTTAGTTTATTGTCCTCACATCTTAAAGCTTAAAAGATTATGGAAAGATAAAGACATACAAAGAACACATTACTCAACAAGAGAGAAAAAAAAAAGGTTAATTTTTAAAAAAAATTTATTAGTTTTGTGCAAAAAAGTTGTAATCCCTCTATTGAAAAACATAAGAACTAAGATCCAACCGTTGATTGTGCGTTTAGAGTAACTTAAAGATCTAGCCGTTGATTCTGTCGACCCAGTCTCTGATCTTTTACAAAATTACATTTTTGACCCCCTACATCACACAGAGAAACCCTAGTTTATATATTTATAAGAAAACTTCAGTCTACCAAAAGACATCTTTTCACATTAGCGGCGGCGGAAGCTCTCATCACCGTAAGCTCTCTTTCTCTCTCACGCTCTCTGAATCACATCCTTGTGCTAGTTTATGTGTATTGCAATCGATGGTTCTTCTCACGCTTCTGTGCCTTTTGATGATTCTATAGAGAAGGAGGAGTAAAAAATGGCGGTTCCGTTGCTTAGGAAGAAGGTCGTGAAGAAGAGGTCTGCCAAGTTCATCAGACCCCAGAGTGATCGCAGAATCACCGTCAAGGTAAACCACCTTTTTTGATTACAGGTTTAGAGATTCAGCTTTATCTCATAGGTTGTTCGTTCGTACTCTCTGGAGTTTAGACTTTGATAGTGAGAAAAAAATGATTTCTTCTACTCTATAGTGAGACAATGTTATAGTCGAAAAAAACCGAGGCTTTATAGATTGTTTCAGTATGATGCATTAGGCTATGAGATTTTGCATCTATATAAATGCCCTGTGGTATCTGGTAGCCAGAATTCTAAAATCTGTTTCTGGTTACTTCGTTTTTTTACGGGCAAAAAGTGAAACTACTACAGGTCTTGCGACACAGTTTGCTTTTGATTTGATAAGCTTACTGTTACTTTAACCCTGTTGACATTTCTCATTCTATATCATTCGTCAGTAAGCTTGATTTGATTCTCTAATGTTTCATTCTCTGATTGTTTTGTTGTCTTGCAATTTCTTATTGTTCAGGAAAGCTGGAGGAGGCCTAAGGGTATTGACTCCCGGGTGAGGAGAAAGTTCAAGGGTGTCACCTTGATGCCCAATGTTGGTTACGGATCTGACAAGAAGACCCGTCACTACCTCCCCAATGGATTCAAGAAATTCGTTGTTCACAACATCTCTGAGCTCGAGCTACTCATGATGCACAACAGGTAACTCTATTATGATTTAGTTAGTTTTAAACCAGAGGAATGTGGTAGAGATTCTTGAGCAAATTCTCATGATTGTGTTTTGCTTTGACTTCTTCTCAGGACTTACTGTGCAGAGATTGCTCACAATGTCTCAACAAAGAAGAGAAAGGCCATAGTTGAGAGAGCTTCTCAGCTAGACGTTGTTGTTTCCAACAGGCTTGCTAGGTTGCGTAGCCAGGAAGACGAGTGAAAAAGCCCTATAGGGTTTTACTTTTTATCTGTCGTTAGACTATTTCGGATAATCTTTTTGTCTTTTGAAGATTTTATAACTTTGGTTCTCGTTTTATGATATGATTAATTCAGAATCTACACAACGTAAAGTAAGAATTGAATCTTCAATCTACTACAAATTTTGTCATACCCTCGAAATGAAACAAAGCAAAGCCAATTTGATTGAAACTAAGTTTTATTGTTCAAGCGTAACGAAATTAGTAGACAGTGATACAATCACATGATAGTTTCAAACCGTTGCTGATTTGTGAGAAAGCGACGTTGTTTGTGGCCGTTACAAGTATGAGTAGCGCCGCCATCTTTCAGCGATTCAAGTTTCGAGCTTTCTCCATTTCGAGATTCTCAATTTCTCATGTTGTCCATGAGAAATGGTACAGAAGCTTCTCGGTTGCTAAGGAGTTTCAGAATCGTGAAGTTTCGATATGCAATCACTTGTTGAACCGAAGACTCGACCAAGCACGAGAGATTTTCAATCAGGTTCCATCTCCTCATGTGAGTCTTTACACTAAGATGATCTCGGGATACACGAGAAACAATAGATTGGTTGATGCGTTGAATCTGTTCGACGAAATGCCTGTGAGGGATGTTGTCTCATGGAACTCGATGATCAGTGGTTGTGTAGAGTGTGGTGATATGGATACTGCAGTGAAGCTGTTCGATGAAATGCCTGAGAGAAGCGTTGTTTCATGGACTGTGATGGTGAATGGGTGTTTTCGTTTCGGTAAGGTTGATCAAGCGGAGAGATGGTTTTATCAAATGCCTGTGAAAGATACTGCAGCGTGGAACGCGATGGTTCATGGGTATTTACTGTTTGGTAAAGTAGACGATGCCTTGAATTTGTTTAAGCAAATGCCTCGGAGGAATGTGATTTCGTGGACGACAATGATCTGTGGGTTAGACCAGAATGAGAGGAGTGGAGAAGCTCTCGATTTGTTCAAGAACATGTTGCGTTGTTGCATAAAATCTACTTCAAGAACGTTCACTTGTGTAATCACCGCTTGTGCAAATGCTCCAGCGTTTCATATGGGTATACAAGTTCATGGCTTCATCATCAAGTCTGGGTTTTTATATGAAGAGTATGTATCTGCTTCGCTCATAACATTTTATGCAAACTGCAAAAGAACAGAGGATTCTCGGAAGGTGTTTGACGAGAAGGTTCATGAACAAGTTGCTGTGTGGACTGCTCTACTGTCAGGTTATAGTCTGAATAAAAAGCACGAAGATGCGTTGAGTATATTCTCTGGGATGTTAAGAAACAGTATCTTACCAAATCAATCGACATTTGCTAGTGGATTAAACTCTTGCTCTGCTTTGGGAACATTGGATTGGGGTAAGGAGATGCATGGAGTTGCTGTGAAGCTTGGTTTAGGAACTGATGCCTTTGTGGGTAATTCTTTGGTTGTGATGTACAGCGATTGTGGAAATGTGAACGATGCCGTTTCAGTGTTCATTGAAATCTTCAAGAAGAGCATTGTGTCATGGAATTCCATTATTGTAGGCTGCGCGCAGCATGGACGAGGAAAGTGGGCGTTTGTCATATTCGGTCAAATGATTCGCCTAAACAAAGAGCCAGATGAGATCACTTTCACTGGCTTGCTCTCTGCTTGTAGCCATTGTGGGTTCCTACAGAAAGGAAGAAAGCTGTTCGATTACATGTCAAGCGGAGTAAGTCATATCGAGAGAAAGATTCAACACTACACTTGTATGGTTGATATATTGGGAAGATGCGGGGAACTAAAAGAAGCAGAAGAACTTATCGAGAGCATGGTTGTGAAACCTAATGAAATGGTTTGGCTGGCTTTGCTTAGTGCTTGTAGGATGCATTCTGATGTAGACAGAGGCGAGAAAGCTGCTGCTGCTATTTTTGATCTGGACTTGAAATCAAGCGCTGTTTATGTCTTGTTGTCAAATATATATGCTTCTGCTGGTAGATGGTCGAATGTATCGAAATTGAGAGTTAAGATGAAGCAGAAGGGGATCATGAAGAAACCTGGGAGCAGTTGGGTTGTGCTTAAAGGGGAAAAGCATGATTTCTTTTCCGGTGATCGACCACATTGCGTGAGACTATATGAGAAGTTAGAGTTTCTGAAAGAGAAGTTGAAGGAACTTGGCTATGTTCCTGATTTTAGATCTGCTTTGCATGATGTAGAAGATGAACAGAAAGAAGAGATGTTGTGGTATCACAGTGAAAGGCTTGCTATTGCATTTGGGTTGATTAATACAGTTGAAGGAAGTACAATCACGGTGATGAAAAATCTACGGGTTTGTGAAGATTGCCACTCAGTGATTAAGTTAATCTCAAGAGTTGTGGGACGTGAGATTGTTTTAAGGGATTCAAGTCGGTTTCATCATTTTAAGGATGGAACGTGTTCTTGTGGGGATTATTGGTAGAAAAGTGACTTGGGAATTTTGACTTGTGACGCGAGAAGGTCGGATTAAACATCTGATCTTAGTGTAAGAATAGAGGCTATAAACATGGTTTTGACTTTTGTGGTGATGATTAAGTCAAGATCTAGTCTAAAAGAGGTTCTTAAGTGGAGATAGGGCTGTAAAGAGAAAGAGTAGCAGGACGAAACTGCCGGTGGTAAGCATTTGTGATAAACTACATAGACTACTGTTGATGTCCAATGATTCTTTGTCTGGACAAACGGAAACTATTAGACAAAATAGTTGACTAGATTATTTTCTGCAGATGAAGATGGGAGGACTACTCAAGAAACTACTGAGTTGATGATATGCACCCAGTCTGCAAGATACATTGGACTATAGGAGAGTGCGTCCTATTAGGATCATGTGGGAATTCCCCTTGCAACATTCCTTCTTCAAGAAACTTCAATGTTATTTAGGTAACCATCTATTATGTAAGCTCCACATTGATCGTGTCATTGACTAAGGAACTGGTCCAATTGGTAATTCTAAACAAACCTCCTCTCCAGTTTCAAAGCAGTTATGAAACAGAAACTATGAATCGATTCTTCAGCTCTATTATGTCTGTGGACTGTAGTTAAAATTTAAATCAGTTGTGGTTCTTGAAGTCCACCCATTGTTCTCGCTATCTTATCTTGCTATGTTAAGATAGCGAGAACAATGTTAGATCTAATTAAGAATCTAGGAAATGAGACATTCGAGAGACCATAGAATATGAACAAGCTCTGTTTTATGGGTTAGAATATGATAATGACAAATTACTATTTCGCTACATCGCTTGTCTCTTCAATTTCGAGAAAAAGATGACATTGAGCTGCTCCTTGCAGATTATTGTGGTGGGACGGATATCCAATGAAAAGTATGCCTTCTAATTTTCGACCTGAAAAACTCGTCAAGCTGAAAATGGAGAATAGCAAGCTCGAAAAGTTGTGGGAAGGAACTCGGGTAAGTTTTGAGAATAACTGTTATATCGTTCGTTGCGTGATGACAATCATGTTACGTGATGTGTAACTTCTACCTTGCACTGTGTTTTTTGTTGAGTACAGAGGCCTAGATGTCTCAGGGAGATTAACTTGTGGGGATCTGAAAATCTAAAAGAAATCCCAGATCTTTCAATGGCCACCAGTCTAGAGAAACTTTATCTTGGGAATTGCTTGAGTTGGGTGGCGGTTCCTTCCTCTATTCGGAAGTTCAATGAACTGACAGAGTTGGGAATGTTAGAATGCAGAAATCTGGAAGCTCTTCCAATCGGCATGAACTTCGAATCTCCCAAATGTCTCCATCTCAAGGAATGCTCACGTTTCACTCTTGAGAATCTTATTGACTTTCGTGTGGAAAAGATAAGGGGTGAGAAGCTAGGGCAGGGAATGCAGGTATTGTATGTAGTTCAAAAACTAACGTTTCCTAAACCTCCTTTACTAACGATTTTTGAGAAATCATTATTGTTTTAAGTTGAGTTTGATGAGTGATGTGTTTAAGTTTGTTTAGGAGCTAAACTATTGTTCAATACCATTATAGTTAATTATTAACATATTCTCAATGTTTTTATATAGTATGGCGAGAGAAATCTTGCATTGGATGTTAGCTAGCAATATTTTCAAATCGTACAGATTAATCCAGTCCAATGTCAATAGTTTTTAAATTTACTACTTTTCAAACTTCAACAGCATAATTTTAAATTGTGAATAATGTAATAGAATTATCTGCTAAACAGAGGAAGTAGATTTTATTGGTTTAATTTGATGGGGACTTCATTTGATGTCATTTTGTTTAACATCTAATTTTTTTTTTTTTTTGGTTCAGCGGCTTATACGCATGGTGACGACGCTTCCCGATTCTTTGGCTGTGCTGTTTCTCTCGGATATCCCGAGCATGGTTGAGCTTCCCTTCTCTATTCAGAATCTAAATAAATTGACGGATTTGATAATTACGCGATGCGCAAATCTGGTGACTCTTCCAACTGGAATCAATCTTGAATCTCTCGAACGCCTCAATCTCAATGGATGCTCACGGTTGAGGACCTTTCCTGATATTTCAAGAAACATCTCATCTATCGGTCAATCTAGAAGAAACAGCAATAGAAGAGGTTCCTCGGTGGATTGAGAATTTGTAACGCCCGCGTCTCGCAATCCTAAAGGGGGGCAATTTGTTTTAAGAAAAATGATAGCTAAATGAGCTTAAGTAGCTAAGCTACTAGCTCAATCAGCTGGAATAGGAGCTAAACGAGCTGAACAAGCTCGATGAACTAGTTAGCTCAGCTGAGCTGAGCTACACCAGCTGGTACACTATCTAGGTCAGCTGGCCATCAGCTCAACTCACCTCGGTGAACTGGTCCGGTGATGACCCAGCTGAGTAGTCCGGTCAGCTTACACTCGAGCTGGAGGAGTGTGGTAGCTCGGTAGCGTGAGCGGTCACCACCGGAAGGGTGCGACTCTTCAAAGAGACGCGACCCATCGAAAAGGGGCGAGGAATGGGCGTGTCCTTTCATGGAACATACCCATTGGCGTCCTATATAAGGGATGGACGCCCAGCCTCTCATACACCATCATCCTTTCTTCGTCCATCGAAGCCTAAGAAAAAAAGGGGGTGCGGCTCGGCGAGTATTCTCGTCCGAACTGATGCGCACGCTACCTCTCTATCGAAGGTACGATGAGACGAGCGACGGGTCGGCAATCGGGCCGAGCCGATCGTGGGATAAGCGGTGTTTCGTCCGAAGAGTCAAACTGACCGCAGGATAATCGACGGTTCGATCATAGTGTCGGACCGATCGAATGGTAATTGACGATCTGCGTCCACGGACGGATCGATCAAGCGTCGACCGGTGATTCGATCGCTAGTCGGATCGGGCGATCTAAGGATCGACGATAGGAGCCGTAGGTCGGATGGATCGGTCGGATGGTCGACGAGTCAGTCGGAAGTATCGGCTTGGTCCGTGGATTGGCGATTCGATTATGAGGTCGGATCGTTTGATCGGACCTGGCTCTGATACCAAGACCGACGAGTCGACCGGGGGTACCAAGATATGACCGATAGGTCAACGGACGGTACGTCCGGTAAGCTTCGGACACGAGTGGTACGGGAAGCCGATAGCGCAACCGATCCCTGTGAACCGAAGGGACTATAAGTCCCCATCCCTAAACTGTGCAAGCCTGTGGGGTTGGTTGGTTGTATGGCTAAGCACAAAGGGATGGGTTAAGGTTAAAAAGTTATATTCCGCTGCGTATAAAGGTCCACAAAGCAAGGCCGTGAGCCAAAGCTAAGTGGACGAGTTAAAGGATATTCGGCCAAGGATAGGGCCGAATGGAAGCCGTGACCGCGGACGCTGGGACGCCCGGGTCGGGGTCTTTCAAGTTGGTATCAGAGCATGCGCGATCCTGTGGGGACGTATGCAAGTATGCTATGTGTTCAGACGAAATGGAAATCTCTGATAAGACCGAAAGCATGCTTGGGAACGGGAATGTGTTCGCCAAGATGCACCCGTAAATCAAGCGATGGTTCAAAACGTCGAACACATAGCATATCGACCAGACGGTCGGGAATTATTGACTAAAGGTCGGAAATTATGACCGCGTCCTGGAAGGACCAAGGTCGGGAATTATGACCGCGTCCGGGAAGGACAAAGGTCGGGAAGTTCTACACCCAACGAATTCGAGGACGAATTCATTTTAAGGGGGGTAGACTTGTAACGCCCGCGTCTCGCAATCCTAAAGGGGGGCAATTTGTTTTAAGAAAAATGATAGCTAAATGAGCTTAAGTAGCTAAGCTACTAGCTCAATCAGCTGGAATAGGAGCTGAACAAGCTCGATGAACTAGTTAGCTCAGCTGAGCTGAGCTACACCAGCTGGTACACTATCTAGGTCAGCTGGCCATCAGCTCAACTCACCTCGGTGAACTGGTCCGGTGCTGACCCAGCTGAGTAGTCCGGTCAGCTTACACTCGAGCTGGAGGAGTGTGGTAGCTCGGTAGCGTGAGCGGTCACCACCGGAAGGGTGCGACTCTTCAAAGAGACGCGACCCATCGAAAAGGGGCGAGGAATGGGCGTGTCCTTTCATGGAACATACCCATTGGCGTCCTATATAAGGGATGGACGCCCAGCCTCTCATACACCATCATCCTTCCTTCGTCCATCGAAGCCTAAGAAAAAAAGGGGGTGCGGTTCGGCGAGTATTCTCGTCCGAACTGATGCGCACGCTACCTCTCTATCGAAGGTACGATGAGACGAGCGACGGGTCGGCAATCGGGCCGAGCCGATCGTGGGATAAGCGGTGTTTCGTCCGAAGAGTCAAACTGACCGCAGGATAATCGACGGTTCGATCATAGTGTCGGACCGATCGAATGGTAATTGACGATCTGCGTCCACGGACGGATCGATCAAGCGTCGACCGGTGATTCGATCGCTAGTCGGATCGGGCGATCTAAGGATCGACGATAGGAGCCGTAGGTCGGATGGATCGGTCGGATGGTCGACGAGTCAGTCGGAAGTATCGGCTTGGTCCGTGGATTGGCGATTCGATTATGAGGTCGGATCGTTTGATCGGACCTGGCTCTGATACCAAGACCGACGAGTCGACCGGGGTACCAAGATATGACCGATAGGTCAACGGACGGTACGTCCGGTAAGCTTCGGACACGAGTGGTACGGGAAGCCGATAGCGCAACCGATCCCTGTGAACCGAAGGGACTATAAGTCCCCATCCCTAAACTGTGCAAGCCTGTGGGGTTGGTTGGTTGTATGGCTAAGCACAAAGGGATGGGTTAAGGTTAAAAAGTTATATTCCGCTGCGTATAAAGGTCCACAAAGCAAGGCCGTGAGCCAAAGCTAAGTGGACGAGTTAAAGGATATTCGGCCAAGGATAGGGCCGAATGGAAGCCGTGACCGCGGACGCTGGGACGCCCGGGTCGGGGTCTTTCAAGTTGGTATCAGAGCATGCGCGATCCTGTGGGGACGTATGCAAGTATGCTATGTGTTCAGACGAAATGGAAATCTCTGATAAGACCGAAAGCATGCTTGGGAACGGGAATGTGTTCGCCAAGATGCACCCGTAAATCAAGCGATGGTTCAAAACGTCGAACACATAGCATATCGACCAGACGGTCGGGAATTATTGACTAAAGGTCGGAAATTATGACCGCGTCCTGGAAGGACCAAGGTCGGGAATTATGACCGCGTCCGGGAAGGACAAAGGTCGGGAAGTTCTACACCCAACGAATTCGAGGACGAATTCATTTTAAGGGGGGTAGACTTGTAACGCCCGCGTCTCGCAATCCTAAAGGGGGGCAATTTGTTTTAAGAAAAATGATAGCTAAATGAGCTTAAGTAGCTAAGCTACTAGCTCAATCAGCTGGAATAGGAGCTGAACAAGCTCGATGAACTAGTTAGCTCAGCTGAGCTGAGCTACACCAGCTGGTACACTATCTAGGTCAGCTGGCCATCAGCTCAACTCACCTCGGTGAACTGGTCCGGTGCTGACCCAGCTGAGTAGTCCGGTCAGCTTACACTCGAGCTGGAGGAGTGTGGTAGCTCGGTAGCGTGAGCGGTCACCACCGGAAGGGTGCGACTCTTCAAAGAGACGCGACCCATCGAAAAGGGGCGAGGAATGGGCGTGTCCTTTCATGGAACATACCCATTGGCGTCCTATATAAGGGATGGACGCCCAGCCTCTCATACACCATCATCCTTCCTTCGTCCATCGAAGCCTAAGAAAAAAAGGGGGTGCGGTTCGGCGAGTATTCTCGTCCGAACTGATGCGCACGCTACCTCTCTATCGAAGGTACGATGAGACGAGCGACGGGTCGGCAATCGGGCCGAGCCGATCGTGGGATAAGCGGTGTTTCGTCCGAAGAGTCAAACTGACCGCAGGATAATCGACGGTTCGATCATAGTGTCGGACCGATCGAATGGTAATTGACGATCTGCGTCCACGGACGGATCGATCAAGCGTCGACCGGTGATTCGATCGCTAGTCGGATCGGGCGATCTAAGGATCGACGATAGGAGCCGTAGGTCGGATGGATCGGTCGGATGGTCGACGAGTCAGTCGGAAGTATCGGCTTGGTCCGTGGATTGGCGATTCGATTATGAGGTCGGATCGTTTGATCGGACCTGGCTCTGATACCAAGACCGACGAGTCGACCGGGGTACCAAGATATGACCGATAGGTCAACGGACGGTACGTCCGGTAAGCTTCGGACACGAGTGGTACGGGAAGCCGATAGCGCAACCGATCCCTGTGAACCGAAGGGACTATAAGTCCCCATCCCTAAACTGTGCAAGCCTGTGGGGTTGGTTGGTTGTATGGCTAAGCACAAAGGGATGGGTTAAGGTTAAAAAGTTATATTCCGCTGCGTATAAAGGTCCACAAAGCAAGGCCGTGAGCCAAAGCTAAGTGGACGAGTTAAAGGATATTCGGCCAAGGATAGGGCCGAATGGAAGCCGTGACCGCGGACGCTGGGACGCCCGGGTCGGGGTCTTTCAAGTTGGTATCAGAGCATGCGCGATCCTGTGGGGACGTATGCAAGTATGCTATGTGTTCAGACAAAATGGAAATCTCTGATAAGACCGAAAGCATGCTTGGGAACGGGAATGTGTTCGCCAAGATGCACCCGTAAATCAAGCGATGGTTCAAAACGTCGAACACATAGCATATCGACCAGACGGTCGGGAATTATTGACTAAAGGTCGGAAATTATGACCGCGTCCTGGAAGGACCAAGGTCGGGAATTATGACCGCGTCCGGGAAGGACAAAGGTCGGGAAGTTCTACACCCAACGAATTCGAGGACGAATTCATTTTAAGGGGGGTAGACTTGTAACGCCCGCGTCTCGCAATCCTAAAGGGGGGCAATTTGTTTTAAGAAAAATGATAGCTAAATGAGCTTAAGTAGCTAAGCTACTAGCTCAATCAGCTGGAATAGGAGCTAAACGAGCTGAACAAGCTCGATGAACTAGTTAGCTCAGCTGAGCTGAGCTACACCAGCTGGTACACTATCTAGGTCAGCTGGCCATCAGCTCAACTCACCTCGGTGAACTGGTCCGGTGCTGACCCAGCTGAGTAGTCCGGTCAGCTTACACTCGAGTTGGAGGAGTGTGGTAGCTCGGTAGCGTGAGCGGTCACCACCGGAAGGGTGCGACTCTTCAAAGAGACGCGACCCATCGAAAAGGGGCGAGGAATGGGCGTGTCCTTTCATGGAACATACCCATTGGCGTCCTATATAAGGGATGGACGCCCAGCCTCTCATACACCATCATCCTTCCTTCGTCCATCGAAGCCTAAGAAAAAAAGGGGGTGCGGTTCGGCGAGTATTCTCGTCCGAACTGATGCGCACGCTACCTCTCTATCGAAGGTACGATGAGACGAGCGACGGGTCGGCAATCGGGCCGAGCCGATCGTGGGATAAGCGGTGTTTCGTCCGAAGAGTCAAACTGACCGCAGGATAATCGACGGTTCGATCATAGTGTCGGACCGATCGAATGGTAATTGACGATCTGCGTCCACGGACGGATCGATCAAGCGTCGACCGGTGATTCGATCGCTAGTCGGATCGGGCGATCTAAGGATCGACGATAGGAGCCGTAGGTCGGATGGATCGGTCGGATGGTCGACGAGTCAGTCGGAAGTATCGGCTTGGTCCGTGGATTGGCGATTCGATTATGAGGTCGGATCGTTTGATCGGACCTGGCTCTGATACCAAGACCGACGAGTCGACCGGGGTACCAAGATATGACCGATAGGTCAACGGACGGTACGTCCGGTAAGCTTCGGACACGAGTGGTACGGGAAGCCGATAGCGCAACCGATCCCTGTGAACCGAAGGGACTATAAGTCCCCATCCCTAAACTGTGCAAGCCTGTGGGGTTGGTTGGTTGTATGGCTAAGCACAAAGGGATGGGTTAAGGTTAAAAAGTTATATTCCGCTGCGTATAAAGGTCCACAAAGCAAGGCCGTGAGCCAAAGCTAAGTGGACGAGTTAAAGGATATTCGGCCAAGGATAGGGCCGAATGGAAGCCGTGACCGCGGACGCTGGGACGCCCGGGTCGGGGTCTTTCAAGTTGGTATCAGAGCATGCGCGATCCTGTGGGGACGTATGCAAGTATGCTATGTGTTCAGACGAAATGGAAATCTCTGATAAGACCGAAAGCATGCTTGGGAACGGGAATGTGTTCGCCAAGATGCACCCGTAAATCAAGCGATGGTTCAAAACGTCGAACACATAGCATATCGACCAGACGGTCGGGAATTATTGACTAAAGGTCGGAAATTATGACCGCGTCCTGGAAGGACCAAGGTCGGGAATTATGACCGCGTCCGGGAAGGACAAAGGTCGGGAAGTTCTACACCCAACGAATTCGAGGACGAATTCATTTTAAGGGGGGTAGACTTGTAACGCCCGCGTCTCGCAATCCTAAAGGGGGGCAATTTGTTTTAAGAAAAATGATAGCTAAATGAGCTTAAGTAGCTAAGCTACTAGCTCAATCAGCTGGAATAGGAGCTAAACGAGCTGAACAAGCTCGATGAACTAGTTAGCTCAGCTGAGCTGAGCTACACCAGCTGGTACACTATCTAGGTCAGCTGGCCATCAGCTCAACTCACCTCGGTGAACTGGTCCGGTGCTGACCCAGCTGAGTAGTCCGGTCAGCTTACACTCGAGCTGGAGGAGTGTGGTAGCTCGGTAGCGTGAGCGGTCACCACCGGAAGGGTGCGACTCTTCAAAGAGACGCGACCCATCGAAAAGGGGCGAGGAATGGGCGTGTCCTTTCATGGAACATACCCATTGGCGTCCTATATAAGGGATGGACGCCCAGCCTCTCATACACCATCATCCTTCCTTCGTCCATCGAAGCCTAAGAAGAAAAGGGGGTGCGGTTCGGCGAGTATTCTCGTCCGAACTGATGCGCACGCTACCTCTCTATCGAAGGTACGATGAGACGAGCGACGGGTCGGCAATCGGGCCGAGCCGATCGTGGGATAAGCGGTGTTTCGTCCGAAGAGTCAAACTGACCGCAGGATGATCGACGGTTTGATCATAGTGTCGGACCGATCGAATGGTAATTGACGATCTGCGTCCACGGACGGATCGATCAAGCGTCGACCGGTGATTCGATCGCTAGTCGGATCAGGCGATCTAAGGATCGACGATAGGAGCCGTAGGTCGGATGGATCGGTCGGGTGGTCGACGAGTCAGTCGGAAGTATCGGCTTGGTCCGTGGATTGGCGATTCGATTATGGGGTCGGATCGTTTGATCGGACCTGGCTCTGATACCAAGACCGACGAGTCGACCGGGGTACCAAGATATGACCGATAGGTCAACGGACGGTACGTCCGGTAAGCTTCGGACACGAGTGGTACGGGAAGCCGATAACGCAACCGATCCCTGTGAACCGAAGGGACTATAAGTCCCCATCCCTAAACTGTGCAAGCCTGTGGGGTTGGTTGGTTGTATGGCTAAGCACAAAGGAATGGGTTAAGGTTAAAAAGTTATATTCCGCTGCGTATAAAGGTCCACAAAGCAAGGCCGTGAGCCAAAGCTAAGTGGACGAGTTAAAGGATATTCGGCCAGGGATAGGGCCGAATGGAAGCCGTGACCGCGGACGCTGGGACGCCCGGGTCGGGGTCTTTCAGAATTTCTCTAAGCTCAAATACCTAGTGATGCAAAGATGCAGTAAGTTAGAATAAGTATACCTAAACACTTCTAAACTGAAACATCTCGAGTTGGAATATTGTGGGGCACTAACTGGAGCTGATTTGACTGTCTATCCAAGTGGTTTGGCAATCGAAGCAGACAATATCGAGACAAAGTTACCAGTCCCCGAGGAGGCTTCCTCTTCAGTTCCGGTTAATGCTGTCCCGAAAGTCGATTTCAGTTTCATCGACTGCTTCAACTTGATTAAAGAATCTCTTTCAACAACTCTCTGTCGAGAAACTCATATTGTCTGGTGAAGAAATGCCTTCATACTTCACTTACGTTACTACTGGAGCGACTTTGGCTATCTCTCTACTTGAAGCCCCGCTCTCTCCACCTTTCTTCAGATTTAGGGCTTGTGCTGTGGTTGTTTTCAACTCTAAACCCACCTTTGGTGCCATTGGGGTATCTATGAAGGTAAACTGTCGGTTCAAAGACAGACTCGGGAACCACTTTGATTTCCCTCATCAACAAGAGTACTTCTCGGTATATCAGAAGGGTAGTCTTCTTTTTTTATTAGACTGTTGCATCTCTTTAAAGAAAGAAAATGCTTCTCCAGCTGAAGTGAACTATGATCACGTGGATATACAGTGTCATATGAGTAGTGGTAACTCTAAGTTTGAATTAAAAGAATGGGGTATACGACTCTCTGAGGAATGTTCATCACTGGAAAACCGACTTTGTAACCCAGTCACTCTTCCACGTCGTTGTGAAGCCGATGAAGACAATAGGGGTTAATGATTGAGTGAAGGATCTGGAGGAAGCTATGTAGTGGCAGAGAGAAGCAGGAAGCGAATGCATGTAAGCATTAAGCTTGAACTGAACATAAATGTCTAAATCTCACATTTCCTTTTGAAAATCATTCGGTAACTTTTGTATTGTTCTAATGAGTACTTTTGCTGGTTTTAATGAATACAAGGAGATACGGAAGAGATTCTTCACTGTTTCCCTAGCTTGACAGACATGTTCAAGTAACCCAAAAGTCTCATAAACCAAAGACTTATTTTATTTTCAGATCAAATATAGAAGCATCTAATTAAGAACCTATCAATAGTTTCTGCCAACAACCAGGTTTGAGTGGTGATTTCATATGGTGCCCATTGGTTTCTATTTTGATTCACTTTGTGTTTATAAAGTTTCTCAGTTCCTTCTACACCATTATTGAAACCTATTTATTAATAGCTTTGGACAACACAATTGATTATACACAGCAAGCCTGAACGAACTTATGGATGTCTCTGTTTCAGATAAAATCTTAGTTGAGTTACTTCCAAGATTGTGTGAAATTTTTCCTTCGTTTATTGCTAGAGAATCTTTTCGAACTAAATTTGTGGAGTTTGAACCATGCTTTTTTTTTTTTTTTTTTTTTTTTTTGTTGTGTTTATCAATCTTCGATAGTAATAACAATATCCTATATACTAGGATATTATCTGCGCTACACTGGCTTAATTTTTGTTGCTTTTTTATTATTATTTTGTTGTGGTTTATTGTTTTTGTTAATTTTTTTGTTTTTTTTTTTAATTTGGTTGTGCAGTATTTTTTGTTATATTGTTTTGTTTTTGTGGTTATTTTTGTGTTTTTGTTTTTGTAGGATTTTTTTTGTATTTTGTTGGTCATTTTGGTTTTTATTTATTTTTTTATTGATATTTATTGTTCTTATTTGTTTTGGTTTTTATTACACCGCATGTATTTTTTATTTTTGTTATTTCATACAAATACAATTTATAAACTTGTAATTGATCTCTTTATTACATGGAACTTTATGGTTGATTATATGGTCGTTTTTATTGGCACAACCAACCAAAGCTAAATATCTTTTAAAACATTATATACTATAACTGCTCATATAAATAGTTTATCACTTTCACAACCATTCAATATTTATTAATAAATTAAAATTTTTATTATGCAACCATCGACTACATAAAATTTTGGTTACTATGATCTCTACTATGAAAATAGAAATAACACATGCCAATTATGAAGTTACTTATATCTTATTTTATACCTCACCAAATTAATTACATTTCGTTTAGTCGATATTTCTTATTTTTCTACCAAAAAAACAAAAACCTATATATCATACTTATGCATTGATTACCTTATATATATATGATATATATTTTTGAAAACTACCCTATCCTTTTTTTTTTGTCTTCTAAACTATATCTTTTTCTTTTTTTTTTTTGTGAAAATTTTTTAAAATTTTTCTAAAACAATTTTTCAAATAAAATAAAAGTAAAAATTATTTGAAACATATAAATTATTAAAAACAAAACAATAATCTAAAAAAACTAAAACATAGTTGTTTTTTTATATTTAAATAAACGTGTTTACCAAATTATCATCTTAGTTCTTTTTTTATGTACATGATAACAAACACCTGAATGTGATTTCACAAACACAAAAAAAAAAAAAAAAAAGTATGAAAGAATGGAGGATATTTTGGGGGCTTGAGGCAAAATGCCTTTTTCCCCATGGTTCCAACAAGTTGATAATCTGAGGTTAAAAAAAACTTTGATCTTTTATATTTTTTTGTAATAATGTAGTTTAATGGATTCAACTAATGACCATAATCATCATATCCGGGACAAGAAGGTGGAGTTATTAAACAAGGATCAAAAAAACATTTCGAATACATAAACAGAGGATATAAAGGCGTTAAATGCCCAATAAGCAAAATTGGGATCAAGATAGCACTTTTATCTTGTAACTAAGCCCATACATTTCCGAACCAGCGTCTCTCAGTTTCTTCTTTCTCGTCTTCGTAGCTGCGACGACGGAGTTTTTTTCTTACTAGCGAAGAGAGAGAGAGAGAGTCGCCGTTCACCGTTCCTTTCTCCGATCTTCTTCTCCTTCCAGGTATATTGATTCTCTTTACTATCTTCATCTCCAATTATATGTGAATTTTGGTTTCCTCGCTTCGAATTTTTGATCCTTGATGTAAGATTCTAGGGTTTTTTTTTTTTTTTTTTTCGAATCCTTGCTCTGTAGAAATTTTTATCCAGAATCGTTCTAAATCGATTTCGATGAATCACTCGTTCGAATTCGTATGGATCGATTTGGTTTGTATCGTATCTACGACGATGAGAATATCTTCGAATCTGGATTTAAGTCTTCATAAACATTATTGTGTATTTTGTAGCAATGTTGGACTCATACTTTAGCTTATAGGCACGCTTGTATTGCTTAAGCTTTAAATAATCTAGAACTTGTACAGAAAGAGTCAACTTATGTTGCTGTGGTAGTTAGCTAGAGTTTAGTCGAATTGAAGATCTTGGCAAAATTATAAGCAAGCTTTGTTGTGAAATTGATGTGTTTCTTGATATGGATTTCATCTTCCAGGTTTTTGCAAACTTGGTAGAGTATGGGTGACTTTTCGATTCAGATCAGTTCAAAGCTGATCAGTCAGCTAGCTGAAGGCAACGATCAACCAAAGAGGAAGGCGAAGAAAACCAAACCCAAAGTGTCACCACAGAGGAAGGTGGAACAAGAAGCGAAAACACACCACCACGATGCAGAGAAGCCGAATCCAATGTCAGAGTTACCAATGCAGCCACCGTTTTTCTTTCCCAATACCGCAACAAGCAGCAGCAAGCGCGGAGTTGGAGTTGATAAAGTCTGTTTCGAAAGAGAGTGAGAAGGTTCTTGAGAAGCTGGAGAAAGTAGAGAAGAACCTTGTTCATGAAGTGACAGAGAAAGCCAAGGAGTTGAGGGAGAAAGAGTTCAAGATCCCTGAACCGAAACCAATGCCTTGTTCTGAAGATCACGAAGCGTGGATGAAATGCTACAAAGAGAACATTGATAACCCGCTGAAATGTAGCAGTTTGGTTATGAGTTACCAGGAGTGTGTACCCGGTGCAGACAGCAAGTTAATCCTGAAGAAAAGTAGAGATAATAAGATTTTTGATTTAGGGAATACATTCTTATGTAAATTGTTGTACCATACGCCCATCTGTTATTAATGTTTGTATATGTTATAGGGAAGAGAAAAGAAATGCCATGAGAGAGAATGCTAAGGAGAAGCCAAAGCACAGAGGATAAGATTTAGGTTCGGAAACTTGGATAACAAACTCAAAGAGGGAGAATCTTTCGGTGTTATGGTCATGGTGAAGGTGAAGGACACAATAAAGGGAAGGCTTCATTGGCTGAGGTGAGGTTTCCTAATCTCCGATTTTTTTTATTCCATCTTCATCGGATTGATTCAGCTGTTGACTTGAATCAAGTTTATTGCTTGATTCTCAATTTCATAGATTTAGGTCTGATTAAGTTTGTTCCATGTCTTTGTGATTCCAACTTATTTTTCTTCTTTTGAAAGTTATGTCCTCCCAAATGAGCAAAAAGCACTTGCTCTCTGTTGTTTTGGCTTTAATTAATACATGTTTAAGATCTTAGTGAGTCATAGGTTTTATGTTTGGGTCAGATAAGATAAAGTGTATTCTAGCAAGATTCTATAGATAACATCATAACTTTTTGCCTTCAAGATGGGATCATAGGGCACGCAGCTACGTTTTTTTGAGCTTTATTGTGCAGTTTCTTTACTCTTATTTCATGTGCTATGTCAGTTTTGAATTTAAGTGGAGATGTTGTCTTTACTGGATGTTTTGATTGTTTATCATCGGATAGTCTTATGATGAGGCCTTACAGGTCTAGCATTTTATGATATTTTAAGCGTATATTTTAAGCGTCGTGGCTCATGTTTTTTTCCTTTTCGTCCATTGTTATCTAGACTCGACTCACAATATGTGAGGGACATGATGGAACCGAGACCTCCAATGGTGATGTACTTATCTTTCCTGATATGATAAGATACAGGTAAGGGTTAAAGTCATGCTGTGCTAGTTGGAGATTTCTTTGCTCTCACTTTTCAACAGTGTGGACTTGTTTTTGACAGATTCAATTAAACTAAAATGCAGAAGGTTGACTCATTTTGATGTGGAAACGTTTGTGGTAGAGGTGCTTGTGAAGGATGGTGAATGGCTGCCTGGAAATCCTAAATTGCTAAAAGGCTCATATGTCTTTGTATGTTCCCATGGATCCCGAGACCGGCGATGTGGGGTTTGTGGGCCGTCGCTGGTTAGTAGATTCAGAGAAGAACTTGAGTTTCATGGTCTTCAAGGTAAAGTGTCAGTTAGCCCATGTTCTCACATTGGTGGTCACAAATACGCTGGCAATGTTATCATCTATAGATCAAACATCAACAGGGAAGTCACAAGACACTGGTGCGTAACGAAAGATATATATTTTATTGACTGGTTTGAGGCGACATACTTCTTTCTTTCATGTGGTTTTATAATAATTTTCCAAAGTAAATCAAGAATTCATTTTGAGTGTTCTATTTAAAAATTAAGATGTTGATTGAACTTTGACGTTCTCTGTAATGTCCAAATCAATCATACCCTGATTTTGACTTGATGATAGAATCATTCTTGTGTCTAGGTATGGGTATGGGTATGTGACGCCAGAAGATGTACCTATTATCTTGGAGCAGCACATGAACAAAGGAGAGATTGTAGAACGGCTATGGAGGTAAGTACAGAGTTTCTTGGCCTGCTCGTTTTCTCGCGGTTTCCATATTACTTGGTGACAGATAGGTAGAGAGTAATACATTACCGTTGTCTGAATTTTTAGGGGTGAAATGGGTCTATCAGAAGAAGATCAGAAGAAAACACAAGAAGGGCGATTTCAGCTAAATGGTGCAGTCCATACGATACAGAGCAATGAAGAAGTGTCTCAGGAATCATCAAGTCACAGCGCCGATGTTTCCTGTTGCCAGTGGCGAGTTGCAGAACCTAACGCCGTCCCATCACCCTCCCTCAAGTGGAAGGGCAAAACCGCAGAGGAGTTAACGGAATCTGTCCCGTTTTTCCGAGAAATCGTCACAGGTACTTAATTCTTACCATAAGGAATCAATATTCGAATCTGTCTCTGTCTAAAGATATCACAAAATAATCTGGTTACCAATGACTTAAAGAAATCTCTGAGATTAGGGAAAAATCACAAAGAAACCCTGAACCCTGAACCCTGAACCCTGAACCCTGAACCCTGAACCCTGAACCCTGAACCCTGAACTCTGAACCCTGAACCCTGAACCCTGAACCCTGAACCCTGAACCCTGAACCTTGAACCCTGAACCCTGAACCCTGAACCCTGAACCCTGAACCCTGAACCCTGAACCCTGAACCCTGAACCCTGAACCCTGAACCCTGAACCCTGAACCCTGAAACCTGAACCCTGAACCCTGAACCCTGAACCCTGAACCCTGAACCCTGAACCCTGAACCCTGAACCCTGAACCGTGAACCCTGAACGCTGAACCCTGAACCCTGAACCCTGAACCCTGAACCCTGAACCCTGAACCCTGAACCCTGAACCCTGAACCCTGAACCCTGAACCCTGAACCCTGAACCCTGAACCCTGAACCCTGAACCCTGAACCCTGAACCCTGAACCCTGAACCCTGAACCCTGAACCCTGAACCCTGAACCCTGAACCCTGAACCCTGAACCCTGAACCCTGAACCCTGAACCCTGAACCCTGAACCCTGAACCCTGAACCCTGAACCCTGAACCCTGAACCCTGAACCCTGAACCCTGAACCCTGAACCCTGAACCCTGAACCCTGAACCCTGAACCCTGAACCCTGAACCCTGAACCCTGAACCCTGAACCCTGAACCCTGAACCCTGAACCCTGAACCCTGAACCCTGAACCCTGAACCCTGAACCCTGAACCCTGAACCCTGAACCCTGAACCCTGAACCCTGAACCCTGAACCCTGAACCCTGAACCCTGAACCCTGAACTCTGAACCCTGAACCCTAGAAATCTCAGTTTTTGTGACTGAAATTAGGGACAAATCCCTAAACCCTAGAAATCTTAGTTTTTGTGACTGAGATTAGGGACAAATCACAAAGAAATCTCAGTCTTTATGACTGAGATTACAAACAAATCACAAAGAAATCTTATTATGACTGAGATTACCTTGAACCCTGAACCCTGAGCCCTTAACCCTGAACCCTGAACCCCGAACCCCGAACCCTAGAAATCTCAGTTTTTGTGACTGAGATTAGGGACAAATCACAAAGAAATTTCAGTCTTTGTGACTGAGATTAGGGATAAATCACAAAGAAATTTCAGTCTTTGTGACTGAGATTAGGAATAAATCACAAAGAATTCTCAGTCTTTGTGACTGAGACTAGGGACAAATCACAAAGAATTCTCAGTCTTTGTGACTGAGATTAGAGACATATCACAAAGAAATTCCAGTCTTTGTGATTGAGACTAGGGACAAATCACAAAGAAATTTCAGTCTTTGTGACTGAGATTAGGGACAAATCACAAAGAAATCTCAGTTTTTGTGACTGAGATTAGGGACAAATCACAAAGAAACCCTGAACCTTGAACCATGAATCCTGAACCCTGAACCCTGAACCCTGAACTCTGAACCCCGAACTCCGATCCCCAACTCACGAACCCCGAACCCCTAACCCCGAACCCCGAACCCCGAACCCAGAAATCACAAAAAAATTTCAGTCTTTGTGACTGAGATTAGGGACAAATCACAAAGAAATCTCAGTCTTTGTGACTGAGATTAGGGACAAATCACAAAAAAATCTCAGTCTTTGTGACTGAGATTAGGAACAAATCACAAAAAAATCTTAGTCATTGTGACTGAGATTAGCGACAAATCACAAATCACTAAGAAATCTTAGTCTTTGTGACTGAGTTTAGGGACAAGTCACAAATCACAAATCACTAAGAAATCTCAGTCTTTGTGACTGAGATTAGGGATAAATCACAAAGAAATCTCAGTCTTTGTTACTGAGACTAGGGACAAATCACAAAGAAATCTCAGTTTTTGTGACTGAGACTAGGGACAAATCACAAAAAAATTTCAGTCTTTGTGACTGAGATTAGGGACAAATGACAAAGAAATCTCAGTCTTTGTGACTGAGATTAGGGACAAATCATAAAGAAATCTCAGTCTTTGTGACTGAGACTAGGGACAAATCACAAAAAAATCTCAGTCTTTGTGACTGAGACTAGGGACAAATCACAATTAAACTCAGTCTTTGTGACTGAGACTATGGACACATCACAAAGAAGTCTCAGTCTTTGTGACTGAGACTAGGGACAAATCACAAAAAAATCTCAGTCTTTGTGACTGAGATTGAGGAGAAATCACACAGAAGTCTCAGTCTTTGTGACTAAGACTAGGGACAAATCACAAAGAAATCTCAGTCTTTATGACTGAGATTAGGGACAAATCACAAAGAAATCTCAGTCTTTGTGACTGAGATTAGGGACAAATCACAAAGAAGTCTCAGTCTTTGTGACTGAGATTAGGGACAAATCACAAAGAAGTCTCAGTCTTTGTGACTGAGACTAGGGATAAATCACAAAAAATCTCAGTCTTTGTGACTGAGATTAGGGACAAATCACAAAGAAACCTTGAACCCTGAATCCTGAACCCTGAACCCTGAATCCTGAACCTTGAACCCTGAATCCTGAACCATGAACCCTGAACCCTGAACCCTGAACCCTGAACCCTGAACCGTGAATCCTGAACCCTGAACCCTGAACCCTGAACCCTGAACCCTGAACCCTGAACCCCGAACTCCGATCCCAACCCACAAACCCTGAACCCCTAACCCAGAAATCACAATGAAATCTCAGTCTTTGTGACTGAGACTAGGGACAAATCACAAAGAAGTCTCAGTCTTCGTGACTGAGACTATGGACAAATCACAAAGAAATCTCGGTCTTTGTGACTGAGATTAGGGACAAATCACAGAGAAATCTCGGTCTTTGTGACTGAGACTAGGGACAAATCACAGAGAAATCTCGGTCTTTGTGACTGAGACTAGAGACAAATCACAAAGAAATCTCAGTCTTTGTGACTGATATTAGAGACAAATCACAAAGAAATCTCAGTCTTTGTGACTGAGATTAGGGACAAATCACAAAAAAAATTTCAGTCTTTGTGACTGAGATTAGAGACAAACCACAAAGAAGTCTTAGTCTTTGTGACTGAGACTAGGGACAAATCACAAAAAAATTTCAGTCTTTGTGACTGAGATTGAGGACAAATGACAAAGAAATCTCAGTCTTTGTGACTGAGATTTGGGACAAATCACAAAGAAATCTCAGTCTTTGTGATTGAGACTAGGGACAAATCACAAAAAATTTCAGTCTTTGTGACTGAGACTAGGGACAAATGACAAAGAAATCTTAGTCTTTGTGACTGAGATTAGGGACAAATCACAAAGAAATCTCAGTCTTTGTGACTGAGACTAGGGACAAATCACAAAGAAATCTCGGTCTTTGTGACTGAGATTAGGGACAAATCACAGAGAAATCTCGGTCTTTGTGACTCAGACTAGAGACAAATCACAGAGAAATCTCAGTCTTTGTGACTGAGACTAGAGACAAATCACAAAGAAATCTCAGTCTTTGTGACTGAGATTAGAGACAAATCACAAAGAAATCTCAGTCTTTGTGACTGAGACTAGGGACAAATCACAAAAAAAATCTCAGTCTTTGTGACTGAGATTAGAGACAAACCACAAAGAAGTCTCAGTCTTTGTGACTGAGACTAGGGACAAATCACAAAAAAATTTCAGTCTTTGTGAATGAGATTTGGGACAAATGACAAAGAAATCTCAGTCTTTGTGACTGAGATTAGGGACAAATCACAAAGAAATCTCAGTCTTTATGACTGAGATTGGGCACAAATCACAAAGAAATCTCAGTCTTTGTGACTGAGACTGGGGACAAATCACAAAGAAGTCTCAGTCTTTGTGACTGAGACTAGGAACAAATCACAAAGAAATCTCAGTCTTTGTAACTGAGACTAGGGACAAATCACAAAAAAACTCAGTCTTTGTGACTGAGACTATGGACAAATCACAAAAAACTCTCTGTCTTTGTGACTGAGACTAGGGACAAATAAAAAAAAATCTCAGTCTTTGTGACTGAGAATAGAGACAAATCACAAAGAAATCTCAGTCTTTGTGACTGAGACTAGGGACAAATGACAAAGAAATCTCAGTCTTTGTGACTGAGATTAGGGACAAATCACAAAGAAATCTCAGTCTTTGTGACTGAGACTAGGGACAAATCACAAAAAAACTCAGTCTTTGTGACTGAGACTATGGACAAATCACAAAGAAGTCTCAGTCTTTGTGACTGAGACTAGGGACAAATCACAAAGAAACCCTGAACCCTAAATCCTGAACCCTGAACCCTGAACCTTGAACCCTGAATCCTGAACCATGAACCCTGAACCCTGAACCCTGAACCCTGAACCCTGAACCCTGAACCCTGAACCCCTAACCCAGAAATCACAATGAAATCTCAGTCTTTGTGACTGAGACTAGGGACAAATCACAAAGAAATCTCAGTCTTTGTGACTGAGACTAGGGATAAATCACAAAAAATCTCAGTCTTTGTGACTGAGATTAGGGACAAATCACAAAGAAATCTCAGTCTTTGTGACTGAGATTAGGGACAAATCACAAAGAAGTCTCAGTCTTTGTGACTGAGACTAGGGATAAATACAAAAAAATCTCAGTCTTTGTGACTGAGATTAATGACAAATCACAAAGAAATCTCAGTCTTTGTGACTGTGATTAGGGACAAATCACAAAGAAACCCTGAACCCTGAACCCTGAATCTTGAACCTTGAACCCTGAACCCTGAACCCTGAACCCTGAACCCTGAACCCTGAACCCTGAACCCCGAACTCTGATCCTAACCCACAAACCCTGAACCCCTAACCCAGAAATCACAATGAAATCTCAGTCTTTGTGACTGAGACTAGGGACAAATCACAAAGAAGTCTCAGTCTTTGTGACTGAGACTAGGGACAAATCACAAAGAAATCTCGGTCTTTGTGACTGAGATTAGGGACAAATCACACAGAAATCTCGGTCTTTGTGACTGAGACTAGGGACAAATCACAGAAAAATCTCGGTCTTTGTGACTGAGACTAGAGACAAATCACAAAGAAATCTCAGTCTTTGTGACTGAGATTAGAGACAAATCACAAAGAAATCTCAGTCTTTGTGACTGAGACTAGGGACAAATCACAAAAAAAATTTCAGTCTTTGTGATTGAGATTAGAGACAAACCACAAAGAAGTCTCAGTCTTTGTGACTGAGACTAGGGACAAATCACAAAAAAATTTCAGTCTTTGTGACTGAGATTGGGGACAAATGACAAAGAAATCTCAGTCTTTATGACTGAGATTTGGGACAAATCACAAAGAAATCTCAGTCTTTGTGATTGAGACTAGGGACAAATCACAAAAAAATTTCAGTCTTTGTGACTGAGACTAGGGACAAATGACAAAGAAATCTCAGTCTTTGTGACTGAGATTAGGGACAAATCACAAAGAAATCTCAGTCTTTGTGACTGAGACTAGGGACAAATCACAAAAAAATCTCAGTCTTTGTGACTGAGACTAGGGACAAATCACAAAAAAACTCAGTCACAAAGACTGAGACTAGGGACAAATCACAAAGAAATCTCAGTCTTTGTGACTGAGATTAGGGACAAATCACAAAGAAATCTCAGTCTTTGTGACTGAGATTAGGGACAAATTACAAAGAAGTCTCAGTCTTTGTGACTGAGACTAGGGATAAATCACAAAAAATCTCAGTCTTTGTGACTGAGACTAGGGACAAATCACAAAGAAGTCTCAGTCTTTGTGACTGAGACTAGGGACAAATCACAAAGAAATCTCAGTCTTTGTGACTGAGACTAGGGACAAATCACAAAAAAACTCAGTCTTTGTGACTGAGACTATGGACAAATCACAAAGAAGTCTCAGTCTTTAGGACTGAGACTAGGGACAAATCACAAAGAAATCTCAGTCTTTGTGACTGAGACTAGGGACAAATCACAAAGAAATCTCAGTCTTTGTGACTGAGATTAGGGACAAATCACAAAGAAATCTCAGTCTTTGTGACTGAGATTAGGGACAAATCACAAAGAAATCTCAGTCTTTGTGACTGAGATTAGGGACAAATCACAAAGAAGTCTCAGTCTTTGTGACTGAGACTAGGGATAAATACAAAAAAATCTCAGTCTTTGTGACTGAGATTAATGACAAATCACAAAGAAATCTCAGTCTTTGTGACTGTGATTAGGGACAAATCACAAAGAAACCCTGAACCCTGAACCCTGAATCTTGAACCTTGAACCCTGAACCCTGAACCCTGAACCCTGAACCCTGAACCCTGAACCCTGAACCCTGAACCCTGAACCCCGAACTCCGATCCCAACCCACAAACTCTGAACCCCTAACCCAGAAATCACAATGAAATCTCAGTCTTTGTGACTGAGACTAGGAACAAATCACAAAGAAGTCTCAGTCTTTGTGACTGAGACTAGGGACAAATCACAAAGAAATCTCAGTCTTTGTGACTGAGATTAGGGACAAATCACAGAGAAATCTCGGTCTTTGTGACTGAGACTAGGGACAAATCACAGAGAAATCTTGGTCTTTGTGACTGAGACTAGAGACAAATCACAAAGAAATCTCAGTCTTTGTGACTGAGATTAGGGACAAATCACAAAGAAATCTCAGTCTTTGTGACTGAGATTAGAGACAAATCACAAAGAAATCTCAGTCTTTGTGACTGAGACTAGGGACAAATCACTAAAAAAATCTCAGTCTTTGTGACTGAGATTAGAGACAAACCACAAAGAAGTCTCAGTCTTTGTGACTGAGACTAGGGACAAATCACAAAAAAATTTCAGTCTTTGTGAATGAGATTTGGGACAAATGACAAAGAAATCTCAGTCTTTGTGACTGAGATTAGGGACAAATCACAAAGAAATCTCAGTCTTTATGACTGAGATTGGGCACAAATCACAAAGAAATCTCAGTCTTTGTGACTGAGACTGGGGACAAATCACAAAGAAGTCTCAGTCTTTGTGACTGAGACTAGGAACAAATCACAAAGAAATCTCAGTCTTTGTAACTGAGACTAGGGACAAATCACAAAAAAACTCAGTCTTTGTGACTGAGACTATGGACAAATCACAAAAAACTCTCAGTCTTTGTGACTGAGACTAGGGACAAATAAAAAAAAATCTCAGTCTTTGTGACTGAGAATAGAGACAAATCACAAAGAAATCTCAGTCTTTGTGACTGAGACTAGGGACAAATGACAAAGAAATCTCAGTCTTTGTGACTGAGATTAGGGACAAATCACAAAGAAATCTCAGTCTTTGTGACTGAGACTAGGGACAAATCACAAAAAAACTCAGTCTTTGTGACTGAGACTATGGACAAATCACAAAGAAGTCTCAGTCTTTGTGACTGAGACTAGGGACAAATCACAAAGAAACCCTGAACCCTAAATCCTGAACCCTGAACCCTGAACCTTGAACCCTGAATCCTGAACCATGAACCCTGAACCCTGAACCCTGAACCCTGAACCCTGAACCCCTAACCCAGAAATCACAATGAAATCTCAGTCTTTGTGACTGAGACTAGGGACAAATCACAAAGAAATCTCAGTCTTTGTGACTGAGATTAGGGACAAATCACAAAGAAATCTCAGTCTTTGTGACTGAGATTAGGGACAAATCACAAAGAAATCTCAGTCTTTGTGACTGAGATTAGGGACAAATCACAAAGAAGTCTCAGTCTTTGTGACTGAGACTAGGGATAAATACAAAAAAATCTCAGTCTTTGTGACTGAGATTAATGACAAATCACAAAGAAATCTCAGTCTTTGTGACTGTGATTAGGGACAAATCACAAAGAAACCCTGAACCCTGAACCCTGAATCTTGAACCTTGAACCCTGAACCCTGAACCCTGAACCCTGAACCCTGAACCCTGAACCCTGAACCCTGAACCCTGAACCCCGAACTCCGATCCCAACCCACAAACTCTGAACCCCTAACCCAGAAATCACAATGAAATCTCAGTCTTTGTGACTGAGACTAGGGACAAATCACAAAGAAGTCTCAGTCTTTGTGACTGAGACTAGGGACAAATCACAAAGAAATCTCAGTCTTTGTGACTGAGATTAGGGACAAATCACAGAGAAATCTCGGTCTTTGTGACTGAGACTAGGGACAAATCACAGAGAAATCTTGGTCTTTGTGACTGAGACTAGAGACAAATCACAAAGAAATCTCAGTCTTTGTGACAGAGATTAGGGACAAATCACAAAGAAATCTCAGTCTTTGTGACTGAGATTAGAGACAAATCACAAAGAAATCTCAGTCTTTGTGACTGAGACTAGGGACAAATCACTAAAAAAATCTCAGTCTTTGTGACTGAGATTAGAGACAAATCACAAAGAAATCTCAGTTTTTGTGACTGAGACTAGGGATAAATCACAAAAAATCTCAGTCTTTGTGACTGAGATTAAGGACAAATCACAAAGAAATCTCAGTCTTTGTGACTGTGATTAGGGACAAATCACAAAGAAACCCTGAACCTTGAATCCTGAACCCTGAATCCTGAACCTTGAACCCTGAACCCTGAACCCTGAACCCTGAACCCTGAACCCTGAACCCTGAACCCTGAACCCTGAACCCTGAACCCTGAACCCTGAACCCTGAACCCTGAACCCTGAACCCCGAACTCCGATCCCAACCCACAAACCCTGAACCCCTAACCCAGAAATCACAATGAAATCTCAGTCTTTGTGACTGAGACTAGGGACAAATCATAAAGAAGTCTCAGTCTTTGTGACTGAGACTAGGGACAAATCACAAAGAAATCTCAGTCTTTGTGACTGAGATTAGGGACAAATCACAGAGAAATCTCGGTCTTTGTGACTGAGACTAGGGACACATCACAGAGAAATCTCGGTCTTTGTGACTCAGACTAGAGACAAATCACAAAGAAATCTCAGTCTTTGTGACTGAGATTAGGGACAAATCACAAAGAAATCTCAGTCTTTGTGACTGAGATTAGAGAAAAATCACAAAGAAATCTCAGTCTTTGTGACTGAGACTAGGGACAAATCACAAAAAAAATCTCAGTCTTTGTGACTGAGATTAGAGACAAACCACAAAGAAGTCTCAGTCTTTGTGACTGAGACTAGGGACAAATCACAAAAAAATTTCAGTCTTTGTGAATGAGATTTGGGACAAATGACAAAGAAATCTCAGTCTTTGTGACTGAGATTAGGGACAAATCACAAAGAAATCTCAGTCTTTATGACTGAGATTGGGCACAAATCACAAAGAAATCTCAGTCTTTGTGACTGAGACTGGGGACAAATCACAAAGAAGTCTCAGTCTTTGTGACTGAGACTAGGAACAAATCACAAAGAAATCTCAGTCTTTGTAACTGAGACTAGGGACAAATCACAAAAAAACTCAGTCTTTGTGACTGAGACTATGGACAAATCACAAAAAACTCTCAGTCTTTGTGACTGAGACTAGGGACAAATAAAAAAAAATCTCAGTCTTTGTGACTGAGAATAGAGACAAATCACAAAGAAATCTCAGTCTTTGTGACTGAGACTAGGGACAAATGACAAAGAAATCTCAGTCTTTGTGACTGAGATTAGGGACAAATCACAAAGAAATCTCAGTCTTTGTGACTGAGACTAGGGACAAATCACAAAAAAACTCAGTCTTTGTGACTGATACTATGGACAAATCACAAAGAAGTCTCAGTCTTTGTGACTGAGACTAGGGACAAATCACAAAGAAACCCTGAACCCTAAATCCTGAACCCTGAACCCTGAACCTTGAACCCTGAATCCTGAACCATGAACCCTGAACCCTGAACCCTGAACCCTGAACCCTGAACCCTGAACCCCTAACCCAGAAATCACAATGAAATCTCAGTCTTTGTGACTGAGACTAGGGACAAATCACAAAGAAATCTCAGTCTTTGTGACTGAGATTAGGGACAAATCACAAAGAAATCTCAGTCTTTGTGACTGAGATTAGGGACAAATCACAAAGAAATCTCAGTCTTTGTGACTGAGATTAGGGACAAATCACAAAGAAGTCTCAGTCTTTGTGACTGAGACTAGGGATAAATACAAAAAAATCTCAGTCTTTGTGACTGAGATTAATGACAAATCACAAAGAAATCTCAGTCTTTGTGACTGTGATTAGGGACAAATCACAAAGAAACCCTGAACCCTGAACCCTGAATCTTGAACCTTGAACCCTGAACCCTGAACCCTGAACCCTGAACCCTGAACCCTGAACCCTGAACCCTGAACCCTGAACCCCGAACTCCGATCCCAACCCACAAACTCTGAACCCCTAACCCAGAAATCACAATGAAATCTCAGTCTTTGTGACTGAGACTAGGGACAAATCACAAAGAAGTCTCAGTCTTTGTGACTGAGACTAGGGACAAATCACAAAGAAATCTCAGTCTTTGTGACTGAGATTAGGGACAAATCACAGAGAAATCTCGGTCTTTGTGACTGAGACTAGGGACAAATCACAGAGAAATCTTGGTCTTTGTGACTGAGACTAGAGACAAATCACAAAGAAATCTCAGTCTTTGTGACTGAGATTAGGGACAAATCACAAAGAAATCTCAGTCTTTGTGACTGAGATTAGAGACAAATCACAAAGAAATCTCAGTCTTTGTGACTGAGACTAGGGACAAATCACTAAAAAAATCTCAGTCTTTGTGACTGAGATTAGAGACAAATCACAAAGAAATCTCAGTTTTTGTGACTGAGACTAGGGATAAATCACAAAAAATCTCAGTCTTTGTGACTGAGATTAAGGACAAATCACAAAGAAATCTCAGTCTTTGTGACTGTGATTAGGGACAAATCACAAAGAAACCCTGAACCTTGAATCCTGAACCTTGAATCCTGAACCTTGAACCCTGAACCCTGAACCCTGAACCCTGAACCCTGAACCCTGAACCCTGAACCCTGAACCCTGAACCCTGAACCCTGAACCCTGAACCCTGAACCCCGAACTCCGATCCCAACCCACAAACCCTGAACCCCTAACCCAGAAATCACAATGAAATCTCAGTCTTTGTGACTGAGACTAGGGACAAATCATAAAGAAGTCTCAGTCTTTGTGACTGAGACTAGGGACAAATCACAAAGAAATCTCAGTCTTTGTGACTGAGATTAGGGACAAATCACAGAGAAATCTCGGTCTTTGTGACTGAGACTAGGGACAAATCACAGAGAAATCTCGGTCTTTGTGACTCAGACTAGAGACAAATCACAAAGAAATCTCAGTCTTTGTGACTGAGATTAGGGACAAATCACAAAGAAATCTCAGTCTTTGTGACTGAGATTAGAGAAAAATCACAAAGAAATCTCAGTCTTTGTGACTGAGACTAGGGACAAATCACAAAAAAAATCTCAGTCTTTGCGACTGAGATTAGAGACAAACCACAAAGAAGTCTCAGTCTTTGTGACTGAGACTAGGGACAAATCACAAAAAAATTTCAGTCTTTGTGAATGAGATTTGGGACAAATGACAAAGAAATCTCAGTCTTTGTGACTGAGATTAGGGACAAATCACAAAGAAATCTCAGTCTTTATGACTGAGATTGGGCACAAATCACAAAGAAATCTCAGTCTTTGTGACTGAGACTGGGGACAAATCACAAAGAAGTCTCAGTCTTTGTGACTGAGACTAGGAACAAATCACAAAGAAATCTCAGTCTTTGTAACTGAGACTAGGGACAAATCACAAAAAAACTCAGTCTTTGTGACTGAGACTATGGACAAATCACAAAAAACTCTCAGTCTTTGTGACTGAGACTAGGGACAAATAAAAAAAAATCTCAGTCTTTGTGACTGAGAATAGAGACAAATCACAAAGAAATCTCAGTCTTTGTGACTGAGACTAGGGACAAATGACAAAGAAATCTCAGTCTTTGTGACTGAGATTAGGGACAAATCACAAAGAAATCTCAGTCTTTGTGACTGAGACTAGGGACAAATCACAAAAAAACTCAGTCTTTGTGACTGAGACTATGGACAAATCACAAAGAAGTCTCAGTCTTTGTGACTGAGACTAGGGACAAATCACAAAGAAACCCTGAACCCTAAATCCTGAACCCTGAACCCTGAACCTTGAACCCTGAATCCTGAACCATGAACCCTGAACCCTGAACCCTGAACCCTGAACCCTGAACCCTGAACCCCTAACCCAGAAATCACAATGAAATCTCAGTCTTTGTGACTGAGACTAGGGACAAATCACAAAGAAATTTCAGTCTTTGTGACTGAGATTAGGGACAAATAACAAAGAAATCTCAGTCTTTGTGACTGAGATTAGGGACAAATCACAAAGAAATCTCAGTCTTTGTGACTGAGATTAGGGACAAATCACAAAGAAGTCTCAGTCTTTGTGACTGAGACTAGGGATAAATACAAAAAAATCTCAGTCTTTGTGACTGAGATTAATGACAAATCACAAAGAAATCTCAGTCTTTGTGACTGTGATTAGGGACAAATCACAAAGAAACCCTGAACCCTGAACCCTGAATCTTGAACCTTGAACCCTGAACCCTGAACCCTGAACCCTGAACCCTGAACCCTGAACCCTGAACCCTGAACCCTGAACCCCGAACTCCGATCCCAACCCACAAACTCTGAACCCCTAACCCAGAAATCACAATGAAATCTCAGTCTTTGTGACTGAGTCTAGGGACAAATCACAAAGAAGTCTCAGTCTTTGTGACTGAGACTAGGGACAAATCACAAAGAAATCTCAGTCTTTGTGACTGAGATTAGGGACAAATCACAGAGAAATCTCGGTCTTTGTGACTGAGACTAGGGACAAATCACAGAGAAATCTTGGTCTTTGTGACTGAGACTAGAGACAAATCACAAAGAAATCTCAGTCTTTGTGACTGAGATTAGGGACAAATCACAAAGAAATCTCAGTCTTTGTGACTGAGATTAGAGACAAATCACAAAGAAATCTCAGTCTTTGTGACTGAGACTAGGGACAAATCACTAAAAAAATCTCAGTCTTTGTGACTGAGATTAGAGACAAACCACAAAGAAGTCTCAGTCTTTGTGACTGAGATTGGGCACAAATCACAAAGAAATCTCAGTCTTTGTGACTGAGACTGGGGACAAATCACAAAGAAGTCTCAGTCTTTGTGACTGAGACTAGGGACAAATCACAAAGAAATCTCAGTCTTTGTGACTGAGACTAGGGACAAATCACAAAAAAACTCAGTGTTTGTGACTGAGACTATGGACAAATCACAAAAAGTCTCAGTCTTTGTGACTGAGACTAGGGACAAATAAAAAAAAATCTCAGTCTTTGTGACTGAGAATAGGGACAAATCACAAAAAAATCTCAGTCTTTGTGACTGAGATTGAGGAGAAACCACACAGAAGTCTCTGTATTTGTGACTGAGACTAGGACAAATCACAAAGAAATCTCAGTCTTTGTGACTGAGATTAGGGACAAATCACAAAGAAATCTTAGTCTTTGTGACTGAGATTAGGGATAAATCACAAAGAAAATCACAAAAAATCTCAGTCTTTGTGACTGAGATTAAGGACAAATCACAAAGAAATCTCAGTCTTTGTGACTGAGATTAGGGACAAATCACAAAGAAACCCTGAACCCTGAATCCTGAACCCTGAACCCTGAACCTTGAACCCTGAATCCTGAACCCTGAACCCTGAACCCTGAACCCTGAACCCTGAACCTTGAATCCTGAACCCTGAACCCTGAATCCTGAACCCCAAACTCCGATCCCAACCCACAAACCCTGAACCCCTAACCCAGAAATCACAATGAAATCTCAGTCTTTGTGACTGAGACTAGGGACAAATCACAAAGAAATTTCAGTCTTTGTGACTGCGATTAGGGACAAATCACAAAAAAATCTCAGTCTTTGTGACTGAGACTAGGGACAAATCACAAAGAAATCTCAGTCTTTGTGACTGAGACTAGGGACAAATCACAAAAAAACTCAGTCTTTGTGACTGAGACTATGGACAAATCACAAAGAAGTCTCAGTCTTTGTGACTGAGACGAGGGACAAATCAAAAAAAATCTCAGTCACACGAGAAATCACACAGATGTCTCAGTCTTTGTGACTGAGACTAGGGACAAATCACAAAGAAATCTCAGTTTTTGTGACTGAGATTAGGGACAAATCACAAAGAAATCTCAGTCTTTGTGACTGAGATTAGGGACAAATCACAAAGAAGTCTCAGTCTTTGTGACTGAAACTAGGGATAAATCACAAAAAATCTCAGTCTTTGTGACTGAGATTAAGGACAAATCACAAAGAAATCTCAGTCTTTGTGACTGAGATTAGGGACAAATCACAAAGAAACCCTGAACCCCGAATCCTGAACCTTGAACCCTGAATCCTGAACCATGAACCATGAACCCTGAACCCTGAACCCTGAACCCTGAACCCTGAACCCTGAACCCTGAACCCTGAACCCTGAACCCTGAACCCTGAACCCTGAAGCCTGAACCCTGACCCCTGAACCCTGAACCCTGAACCCTGAACCCTGAACCCTGAACCCTGAACCCTGAACCCTGAACCCTGAACCCACAAACCCTGAACCCCTAACCCATAAATCACAATGAAATCTCAGTCTTTGTGACTGAGACTAGGGACAAATCATAAAGAACTCTCAGTCTTTGTGACTGAGATTAGGGACAAATCACAAAGAAATCCCAGTCTTTGAGACTGAGATTAGGGACAAATCACAAAGAAGTCTCGGTCTTTGTGACTGAGACTAGGGACAAATCACAGAGAAATCTCGGTCTTTGTGACTGAGACTAGGGACAAATCACAAAGAAATCTCAGTCTTTATGACTGAGACTATGGACAAATCACAAAGAAATCTCAGTCTATGTGAGTGAGACTAGGGACAAATCACAGAGAAATCTCGGTCTTTGTGACTGAGACTAGGGACAAATCACAAAGAAATCTCAGTCTTTATGACTGAGACTATGGACAAATCACAAAGAAGTCTCAGTCTTTGTGACTGAGACTAGGGACAAATCACAAAGAAATCTCAGTCTTTGTGACTGAGACTAGGGACAAATCACAAAAAAACTCAGTCTTTGTGACTGAGACTATGGACAAATCACAAAGAAGTCTCAGTCTTTGTAACTGAGACGAGGGACAAATCAAAAAAAATCTTAGTCACACGAGAAATCACACAGATGTCTCAGTCTTTGTGACTGAGACTAGGGACAAATCACAAAGAAATCTCAGTTTTTGTGACTGAGATTAGGGACAAATCACAAAGAAATCTCAGTCTTTGTGACTGAGATTAGGGACAAATCACAAAGAAGTCTCAGTCTTTGTGACTGAGACTAGGGATAAATCACAAAAAATCTCAGTCTTTGTGACTGAGATTAAGGACAAATCACAAAGAAATCTCAGTCTTTGTGACTGAGATTAGGGACAAATCACAAAGAAATCTTAGCCTTTGTGACTGAGATTAGGGATAAATCACAAAGAAAATCACAAAAAATCTCAGTCTTTGTGACTGAGATTAAGGACAAATCACAAAGAAATCTCAGTCTTTGTGACTGAGATTAGGGACAAATCACAAAGAAACCCTGAACCCTGAATCCTGAACCCTGAACCCTGAACCTTGAACCCTGAATCCTGAACCCTGAACCCTGAACCCTGAACCCTGAACCTTGAATCCTGAACCCTGAACCCTGAATCCTGAACCCCAAACTCCGATCCCAACCCACAAACCCTGAACCCCTAACCCAGAAATCACAATGAAATCTCAGTCTTTGTGACTGAGACTAGGGACAAATCACAAAGAAATTTCAGTCTTTGTGACTGCGATTAGGGACAAATCACAAAAAAATCTCAGTCTTTGTGACTGAGACTAGGGACAAATCACAAGGAAATCTCAGTCTTTGTGACTGAGACTAGGGACAAATCACAAAAAAACTCAGTCTTTGTGACTGAGACTATGGACAAATCACAAAGAAGTCTCAGTCTTTGTGACTGAGACGAGGGACAAATCAAAAAAAATCTCAGTCACACGAGAAATCACACAGATGTCTCAGTCTTTGTGACTGAGACTAGGGACAAATCACAAAGAAATCTCAGTTTTTGTGACTGAGATTAGGGACAAATCACAAAGAAATCTCAGTCTTTGTGACTGAGATTAGGGACAAATCACAAAGAAGTCTCAGTCTTTGTGACTGAAACTAGGGATAAATCACAAAAAATCTCAGTCTTTGTGACTGAGATTAAGGACAAATCACAAAGAAATCTCAGTCTTTGTGACTGAGATTAGGGACAAATCACAAAGAAACCCTGAACCCCGAATCCTGAACCTTGAACCCTGAATCCTGAACCATGAACCATGAACCCTGAACCCTGAACCCTGAACCCTGAACCCTGAACCCTGAACCCTGAACCCTGAACCCTGAACCCTAAACCCTGAACCCTGAACCCTGAACCCTGAACCCTGAACCCTGAACCCTGAACCCTGAACCCTGAACCCTGAACCCTGAACCCCGAACTCTGATCCCAACCCACAAACCCTGAACCCCTAACCCATAAATCACAATGAAATCTCAGTCTTTGTGACTGAGACTAGGGACAAATCATAAAGAACTCTCAGTCTTTGTGACTGAGATTAGGGACAAATCACAAAGAAATCCCAGTCTTTGTGACTGAGATTAGGGACAAATCACAAAGAAGTCTCGGTCTTTGTGACTGAGACTAGGGACAAATCACAGAGAAATCTCGGTCTTTGTGACTGAGACTAGGGACAAATCACAAAGAAATCTCAGTCTTTATGACTGAGACTATGGACAAATCACAAAGAAATCTCAGTCTATGTGACTGAGACTAGGGACAAATCACAGAGAAATCTCGGTCTTTGTGACTGAGACTAGGGACAAATCACAAAGAAATCTCAGTCTTTATGACTGAGACTATGGACAAATCACAAAGAAGTCTCAGTCTTTGTGACTGAGACTAGGGACAAATCACAAAGAAATCTCAGTCTTTGTGACTGAGACTAGGGACAAATCACAAAAAAACTCAGTCTTTGTGACTGAGACTATGGACAAATCACAAAGAAGTCTCAGTCTTTGTAACTGAGACGAGGGACATATCAAAAAAAATCTTAGTCACACGAGAAATCACACAGATGTCTCAGTCTTTGTGACTGAGACTAGGGACAAATCACAAAGAAATCTCAGTTTTTGTCACTGAGATTAGGGACAAATCACAAAGAAATCTCAGTCTTTGTGACTGAGATTAGGGACAAATCACAAAGAAGTCTCAGTCTTTGTGACTGAGACTAGGGATAAATCACAAAAAATCTCAGTCTTTGTGACTGAGATTAAGGACAAATCACAAAGAAATCTCAGTCTTTGTGACTGAGATTAGGGACAAATCACAAAGAAATCTTAGTCTTTGTGACTGAGATTAGGGATAAATCACAAAGAAAATCACAAAAAATCTCAGTCTTTGTGACTGAGATTAAGGACAAATCACAAAGAAATCTCAGTCTTTGTGACTGAGATTAGGGACAAATCACAAAGAAACCCTGAACCCTGAATCCTGAACCCTGAACCCTGAACCTTGAACCCTGAATCCTGAACCCTGAACCCTGAACCCTGAACCCTGAACCCTGAACCTTGAATCCTGAACCCTGAACCCTGAATCCTGAACCCCAAACTCCGATCCCAACCCACAAACCCTGAACCCCTAACCCAGAAATCACAATGAAATCTCAGTCTTTGTGACTGAGACTAGGGACAAATCACAAAGAAATTTCAGTCTTTGTGACTGCGATTAGGGACAAATCACAAAAAAATCTCAGTCTTTGTGACTGAGACTAGGGACAAATCACAAAGAAATCTCAGTCTTTGTGACTGAGACTAGGGACAAATCACAAAAAAACTCAGTCTTTGTGACTGAGACTATGGACAAATCACAAAGAAGTCTCAGTCTTTGTGACTGAGACGAGGGACAAATCAAAAAAAATCTCAGTCACACGAGAAATCACACAGATGTCTCAGTCTTTGTGACTGAGACTAGGGACAAATCACAAAGAAATCTCAGTTTTTGTGACTGAGATTAGGGACAAATCACAAAGAAATCTCAGTCTTTGTGACTGAGATTAGGGACAAATCACAAAGAAGTCTCAGTCTTTGTGACTGAAACTAGGGATAAATCACAAAAAATCTCAGTCTTTGTGACTGAGATTAAGGACAAATCACAAAGAAATCTCAGTCTTTGTGACTGAGATTAGGGACAAATCACAAAGAAACCCTGAACCCCGAATCCTGAACCTTGAACCCTGAATCCTGAACCATGAACCATGAACCCTGAACCCTGAACCCTGAACCCTGAACCCTGAACCCCGAATCCTGAACCTTGAACCCTGAATCCTGAACCATGAACCATGAACCCTGAACCCTGAACCCTGAACCCTGAACCCTGAACCCTGAACCCTGAACCCTGAACCCTGAACCCTGACCCTGAACCCTGAACCCTGAACCCTGAACCCTGAACCCTGAACCCCGAACTCCGATCCCAACCCACAAACCCTGAACCCCTAACCCAGAAATCACAATGAAATCTCAGTCTTTGTGACTGAGACTAGGGACAAATCATAAAGAAGTCTCAGTCTTTGTGATTGAGATTAGGGACAAATCACAAAGAAATCTCAGTCTTTGTGACTGAGATTAGGGACAAATCACAAAGAAGTCTCGGTCTTTGTGACTGAGACTAGGGACAAATCACAGAGAAATCTCGGTCTTTGTGACTGAGACTAGGGACAAATCACAAAGAAATCTCAGTCTTTATGACTGAGACTATGGACAAATCACAAAGAAATCTCAGTCTATGTGACTGAGACTAGGGACAAATCACAAAGAAATCTCAGTCTTTGTGACTGAGACTAGGGAGAAATCACAAAAAAAATCTCAGTCTTTGTGACTGAGATTAGAGACAAACCACAAAGAAGTCTCAGTCTTTGTGACTGAGACTAGGGACAAATCACAAAGAAATCTCAGTCTTTGTGACTGAGACTAGGGAGAAATCACAAAAAAAATCTCAGTCTTTGTGACTGAGATTAGAGACAAACCACAAAGAAGTCTCAGTCTTTGTGACTGAGATTTGGGACAAATGACAAAGAAATCTCAGTCTTTGTGACTGAGACAAGGGACAAATCACAAAGAAATCTCAGTCTTTGTGACTGAGATTGGGGACAAATCACAAAGAAATCTCAGTCTTTGTGACTGAGACTAGGGACAAATCACAAAGAAGTCTCAATCTTTGTGACTGAGACTAGGGACAAATCACAAAGAAATCTCAGTCTTTATGACTGAAATTAGGGACAAATCACAAAAACACTCAGTCTTTGTGACTGAGATTAGGGACAAATCACAAAGAAGTCTCAGTCTTTGTGAGTGAGACTAGGGATAAATCACAAAAAATCTCAGTCTTTGTGACTGAGATTAAGGACAAATCACAAAAAAATCTCAGTCTTTGTGACTGAGATTGACGAGAAATCACACAGAAGTCTCAGTCAGAGACTAGGGACAAATCAAAAAGAAATCTCAGTCTTTGTGACTGAGATTAGAAACAAATCACGAAGAAATTTCAGTCTTTGTGACTGAGATTAGGGATAAATCACAAAGAAATCTCAGTCTTTGTGACTGAGATTAGGGACAAATCACAAAGAAATCTCAATCTTTGTGACAGAGACTAGGGACAAATGACAGAGAAATCTCAGTCTTTGTGACTGAAACTAGAGACAAATCACAAAAAAATCACAGTTTTTGTGACTGAGATTAGGGACAAAAGACAAAGAAATCTCCGTCTCTGTGACTGAGACTAGGGACAAATCACCAAGAAATCTCAGTCTTTGTGACTGAGATTAGGGACAAATCACAAAGAAATCTTAGTTTTTGTGACTACGATTAGGGACAAATCACCAAGAAATCTCAGTCTTTGTGACTACGATTAGGGATAAATCACAAAGAAATCTTAGTTTTTGTGACTGAGATTAGGGACTAATCACAAAGAAATCTCTGTCTTTGTGACTGAGATTAGGACAAATCACAAAAAAATCTTAGTCTTTTTGATGACTGAGACTATGGACAAATCACAAAGACATCTCAGTCTTTGTGACTGAGACTAGGGACAAATCACAAATCATAAAGAAATCTCAATCTTTGTGACTGAGATTAGGGACAAATCACAAAGAAATCTCAGTCTTTGTGACTTTGATTAGGGACAAATCACAAAGAAATCTCAGTCTTTGTGATTGAGATTAGGGACAAATCACAAAGAAATCTCAGTCTTTGTGACTGAGATTAGGAATAAACCACAAAGAAATTTAAGTCTTTGTGACTGGGTTTAGGGACAAATCACAAAGAATTCTCAGTCTTTGTGACTGAGATTAGGGAAAAATCACAGAGAAATCTTAGTCTTTGTGACTGAGATTAGGGACAAATCACAAATAAATCTCAGTCTTTGTGACTAGGATTAGGGGAAATCACAAAAAAATCTCAGTCTTTGTGACTGGGTTTTGGGTCAAATCACAAAGATAGGGACAAATCACAAAAAAATTTCAGTCTTTGTGACTGAGATTAGGGACAAATTACAAAGAAACCTTGATCCCTGAACCCTGAACCCTGAACACTGAACCCTGAACCCTGAACCCTGAACCCCGAACCCCGAACCCCGATCCCCAACCCACGAACCCCGAACCCCGAACCCCGAACCCAGAAATCGTAAAGAAATTTCAGTCTCTGTGACTGAGACTAGGGACAAATCACAAAAAAATCTCAGTCTTTGTAACTGAGATTAGGGACAAATCACAAAGAAATCTCAGTCTTTGTGACCGAGATTAGGGACAAATCACAAAGAAATCTCATTCTTTGTGACTGAGATTAGGGACAAATCACAAATCACAAAGAAATCTCAGTCTTTGTGACTGAGATTAGGGACAAATCACAAGAAATCTCAATCTTTGTGACAGAGACTAGGGACAAATGACAAAGAAATCTCAGTCTTTGTGACTGAAACTAGGGACAAATCACAAAAAAATCACAGTTTTTGTGACTGAGATTAGGGACAAATCACAAAGAAATCTCAGTCTTTGTGACTGAGACTAGGGACAAATCACAAAGAAATCTCAGTCTTTGTGACTGAGATTAGGGACAAATCACAAAGAAATTTCCGTCTTTTTGACTACGATTAGGGACAAATCAAAAAGAAATCTTAGTTTTTGTGACTAAGATTAGGGACTAATCACAAAGAAATCTCTGTCTTTGTGACTGAGATTAGGACAAATCACAAAGAAATCTTAGTCTTTTTGATGACTGAGACTATGGACAAATCACAAAGAAATCTCAGTCTTTGTGACTGAGACTAGGGACAAATCATAAATCATAAAGAAATCTCAGTCTTTGTGACTAAGATTAGGGACAAATCACAAAGAAATCTCAGTCTTTGTGACTTTGATTAGGGACAAATCACAAAGAAATTTCAGTCTTTGTGACTGAGATTAGGGACAAATCACAAAGAAATCTCAGTCTTTGTGACTGAGATTAGGAATAAATCACAAAGAAATTTCAGTCTTTGTGACTGAGTTTAGGGACAAATCCCAAAGAATTCTCAGTCTTTGTGACTGAGATTAGGGAAAAATCACAAAAAAATCTTAGTATTTGTGACTGAGACTAGGAACAAATCACAAAGAAATTTCAGTCTTTGTGACTGAGATTAGGGATAAATCACAAAGAAATCCCAGTCTTTGTGACTGAGACTAGGGACAAATCACAAAGAAGTTTCAGTCTTAGTGACTGAGACTAGGGACAAATCACAAAAAAATCTCAGTCTTTGTGACTGAGATTAGGGACAAATCACAAAGAAGTCTCAGTCTTTGTGACTGAGATTAGGGACAAATTACAAAGAAGTCTCAGTCTTTGTGACTGAGACTAGGGACAAATCACAAAGAAGTCTCAGTCTTTGTGACTGAGACTAGGGACAAATCACAAAAAAAATCTCAGTCTTTGTGACTGAGACTAGGAACAAATCACAAAGAAATTTCAGTCTTTGTGACTGAGATTAGGGATAAATCACAAAGAAATCCCAGTCTTTGTGACTGAGACTAGGGACAAATCACAAAGAAGTTTCAGTCTTAGTGACAGAGACTAGGGACAAATCACAAAAAAATCTCAGTCTTTGTGACTGAGACTAGGAACAAATCACAAAGAAATCTCAGTCTTTGTGACTGAGACTAGAGACAAATCACAAAGAAATCTCAGTCTTTGTGACTGAAACTAGGGACAAATCACAAAGAAATCTCAGTCTTTGTGACTTAGATTAGGGACAAATCACAAAGAAATCTCAGTCTTTGTGACTGAGTTTAGGGACAAATCACAAATAAATCTTAGTCTTTGTGACTGAGACTAGGGACAAATCACAAAAAAAATCTCAGTCTTTGTGACTGAGATTAGGGACAAATCACAAAGAAATCTCAGTCTTTGTGACTGAGAAAAGGGACAAATCACAAAGAAATCTCAGTCTTTGTAACTGAGATTAGGGACAAATCACAAAGAAATCTCAGTCTTTGTGACTGAGATTAGGGACAAATCACAAAGAAACCCTGAATCCTAAACCCTGAACCCTGAACCCTGAACCCTGAACCCTGAACCCTGAACCCTGAACTCCGAACCCCGAACCCCGAACCCCGAACCCCGAACCTCGAACCCTGAACCCTGAACCCCGTACCCCGATCCCTAACCCCCGAACCCCGAACCCCGAACCCCGAACCTAGAAATCATAAAGAAATCTCAGTCTTTTTGACTGAGACTAGAGACAAATCACAAATCACAAAGAAATCTCAGTCAAAGATAGAGATTAGGGGCAAATCACAAAAAAATCTCAGTCTTTGTGACTGAGATTAGGGACAAATCACAAAGAAATCTCTGTCTTTGTGACTGAGACTAGGGACAAATCATAGAGAAATCTCAGTCTTTGTGACTGAGATTAAGGACAAATCATAGAGAAATCTCAGTCTTTGTGACCGAGACTAGGGACAAATCACAAAAAAATCTCAGTCTTTGTGACAGGGATTAGGGACAAATCACAAAGAAACCCTGAACCTTGAACTCTAAACCCTCAACCCTGAACCCCGAACCCCGAACCCCGAACCCCGAACCCCGAACCCCGAACCCCAAACCCCGAACCCCGAACCCCGAACCCAGAAATCATAAAGAAATCTCAGTCTTTGTGACTGAGACTAGGGACAAATCACAAATCACAAATCACAAAGAAATCTCAGTCAAAGATAGAGATTAGGGATAAATCACAAAGAAATCTCAGTCTTTGTGACTAAGATTAGGGACAAATCACAAAGAAATCTCAGTCTTTGTGACTGAGACTAGGCACAAATCACAGAGAAATCTCAGTCTGTGACTGAGACTAGAGACAAATCACAAAAAATCTCAGTCTTTGTGACTGGGATTAAGGACAAATCACAAATCACAAAGAAATCTCAGTCTTTATGACTGAGACTAGGGACAAATCACAAAGAAATCTCAGGTTTTGTGACTGAGATTAGGGATAAATCACAAATCACAAAGAAATCTCAGTCTTTGTGACTGAGATTAGGGACAAATCACAAAGAAATCTCAATCTTTGTGACAGAGACTAGGGACAAATGACAGAGAAATCTCAGTCTTTGTGACTGAAACTAGAGACAAATCACAAAAAAATCACAGTTTTTGTGACTGAGATTAGGGACAAATGACAAAGAAATCTCAGTCTCTGTGACTGAGACTAGGGACAAATCACCAAGAAATCTCAGTCTTTGTGACTGAGATTAGGGACAAATCACAAATAAATCTCAGTCTTTGTGACTACGATTAGGGACAAATCACAAAGAAATCTTAGGGGGTGTATTCAACTTGACATTTTAAGTGATTTGTGTGAAACTTACAAATCATATGTTATTCAATCATGTATTTTAAAAAGTCTATTAAAATCCACTGTTATTGAACTGATGATTTAAAAATCTACTTTAAAATCCACTGTTATTCAAAATAGTTTGTGGATTTGAATTTTAATGATTTTTGAGATTCTGGAGGATTTAGGTGGGATTTGTTTAGTTAAAAATAGAGAAATCCAAATCTCATGGTTTTATATGTGATTTGAAAGAGTTTTAAAATAAATCATATCAACTTCCCTAAAATCTTTCAAAATTCCAAATTTTCTAAATCCCATCAAATCTTCCAAAATCATGGTTTCAATACACCCTCCTTAGTTTTTGTGACTGAGATTAGGGACTAATCACAAAGAAATCTCTGTCTTTGTGACTGAGATTAGGACAAATCACAAAGATATCTTAGTCTTTTTGATGACTAAGACTATGGACAAATCACAAAGAAATCTCAGTCTTTGTGACTGAGACTAGGGACAAATCACAAATCATAAAGAAATCTCAATCTTTGTGACTGAGATTAGGGACAAATCACAAAGAAATTTCAGTCTTTGTGACTTTGATTAGGGACAAATCACAAAGAAATCTCAGTCTTTGTGATTGAGATTAGGGACAAATCACAAAGAAATCTCAGTCTTTGTCACTGAGATTAGGAATAAATCACAAAGAAATTTTAGTCTTTGTGACTGAGTTTAGGGACAAATCACAAAGAATTCTCAGTCTTTGTGACTGAGATTAGGGAAAAATCACAAAGAAATCTTAGTCTTTGTGACTGAGATTAGGGACAAATCACAAAGAAATCTCAGTCTTTGTAACTGAGATTAGGGACAAATCACAAAGAAATCTCAGTCTTTGTGACTGAGATTAGGGACAAATCACAAAGAAACCCTGAATCCTAAACCCTGAACCCTGAACCCTGAACCCTGAACCCTGAACCCTGAACCCTGAACTCCGAACCCCGAACCCCGAACCCCGAACCCCGAACCTCGAACCCTGAACCCTGAACCCCGTACCCCGATCCCTAACCCCCGAACCCCGAACCCCGAACCCCGAACCTAGAAATCATAAAGAAATCTCAGTCTTTGTGACTGAGACTAGAGACAAATCACAAATCACAAAGAAATCTCAGTCAAAGATAGAGATTAGGGGCAAATCACAAAAAAATCTCAGTCTTTGTGACTGAGATTAGGGACAAATCACAAAGAAATCTCTGTCTTTGTGACTGAGACTAGGGACAAATCATAGAGAAATCTCAGTCTTTGTGACTGAGATTAAGGACAAATCATAGAGAAATCTCAGTCTTTGTGACCGAGACTAGGGACAAATCACAAAAAAATCTCAGTCTTTGTGACAGGGATTAGGGACAAATCACAAAGAAACCCTGAACCTTGAACTCTAAACCCTGAACCCTGAACCCCGAACCCCGAACCCCGAACCCCGAACCCCAAACCCCGAACCCCGAACCCCGAACCCAGAAATCATAAAGAAATCTCAGTCTTTGTGACTGAGACTAGGGACAAATCACAAATCACAAATCACAAAGAAATCTCAGTCAAAGATAGAGATTAGGGATAAATCACAAAGAAATCTCAGTCTTTGTGACTAAGATTAGGGACAAATCACAAAGAAATCTCAGTCTTTGTGACTGAGACTAGGCACAAATCACAGAGAAATCTCAGTCTGTGACTGAGACTAGAGACAAATCACAAAAAATCTCAGTCTTTGTGACTGGGATTAAGGACAAATCACAAATCACAAAGAAATCTCAGTCTTTATGACTGAGACTAGGGACAAATCACAAAGAAATCTCAGGTTTTGTGACTGAGATTAGGGATAAATCACAAATCACAAAGAAATCTCAGTCTTTGTGACTGAGATTAGGGACAAATCACAAAGAAATCTCAATCTTTGTGACAGAGACTAGGGACAAATGACAGAGAAATCTCAGTCTTTGTGACTGAAACTAGAGACAAATCACAAAAAAATCACAGTTTTTGTGACTGAGATTAGGGACAAATGACAAAGAAATCTCAGTCTCTGTGACTGAGACTAGGGACAAATCACCAAGAAATCTCAGTCTTTGTGACTGAGATTAGGGACAAATCACAAATAAATCTCAGTCTTTGTGACTACGATTAGGGACAAATCACAAAGAAATCTTAGGGGGTGTATTCAACTTGACATTTTAAGTGATTTGTGTGAAACTTACAAATCATATGTTATTCAATCATGTATTTTAAAAAGTCTATTAAAATCCACTGTTATTGAACTGATGATTTAAAAATCTACTTTAAAATCCACTGTTATTCAAAATAGTTTGTGGATTTGAATTTTAATGATTTTTGAGATTCTGGAGGATTTAGGTGGGATTTGTTTAGTTAAAAATAGAGAAATCCAAATCTCATGGTTTTATATGTGATTTGAAAGAGTTTTACAATAAATCATATCAACTTCCCTAAAATCTTTCAAAATTCCAAATTTTCTAAATCCCATCAAATCTTCCAAAATCATGGTTTCAATACACCCTCCTTAGTTTTTGTGACTGAGATTAGGGACTAATCACAAAGAAATCTCTGTCTTTGTGACTGAGATTAGGACAAATCACAAAGATATCTTAGTCTTTTTGATGACTAAGACTATGGACAAATCACAAAGAAATCTCAGTCTTTGTGACTGAGACTAGGGACAAATCACAAATCATAAAGAAATCTCAATCTTTGTGACTGAGATTAGGGACAAATCACAAAGAAATTTCAGTCTTTGTGACTTTGATTAGGGATAAATCACAAAGAAATCTCAGTCTTTGTGATTGAAATTAGGGACAAATCACAAAGAAATCTCAGTCTTTGTCACTGAGATTAGGAATAAATCACAAAGAAATTTTAGTCTTTGTGACTGAGTTTAGGGACAAATCACAAAGAATTCTCAGTCTTTGTGACTGAGATTAGGGAAAAATCACAAAGAAATCTTAGTCTTTGTGACTGAGATTAGGGACAAATCACAAAGAAATCTCAGTCTTTGTGACTAGGATTAGGGGAAATCACAAAAAAATCTCAGTCTTTGTGACTGGGTTTTGGGTCAAATCACAAAGATAGAGACAAATCACAAAGAAATTTCAGTCTTTGTGACTGAGATTAGGGACAAATTACAAAGAAACCTTGATCCCTGAACCCTGAACCCTGAACACTGAACCCTGAACCCTGAACCCTGAACCCCGAACCCCAAACCCCGATCCCCAACCCACGAACCCCAAACCCCGAACCCCGAACCCCGAACCCCAAACCCAGAAATCGTAAAGAAATCTCAGTCTTTGTGACTGAGACTAGGGACAAATCACATAAAAATCTCAGTCTTTGTAACTGAGATTAGGGACAAATCACAAAGAAATCTCAGTCTTTGTGACTGAGATTAGGGACAAATCACAAAGAAATATCAGTCTTTGTGACTGAGATTAGGGACAAATCACAAATCACAAAGAAATCTCAGTCTTTGTGACTGAGATTAGGGACAAATCACAAAGAAATCTCAATCTTTGTGACAGAGACTAGGGACAAATGACAAAGAAATCTCAGTCTTTGTGACTGAAACTAGGGACAAATCACAAAAAAACCACAGTTTTTGTGACTGAGATTAGGGACAAATCACAAAGAAATCTCAGTCTTTGTGACTGAGACTAGGGACAAATCACAAAGAAATCTCAGTCTTTGTGACTGAGATTAGGGACAAATCACAAAGAAATTTCAGTATTTTTTACTACGATTAGGGACAAATCAAAAAGAAATCTTCGTTTTTGTGACTGAGATTAGGGACTAATCACAAAGAAATCTCTCTCTTTGTGACTGAGATTAGGACAAATCACAAAGAAATCTTAGTCTTTTTGATGACCGAGACTATGGACAAATCACAAAGAAATCTCAGTCTTTGTGACTGAGACTTGGGACAAATCATAAATCATAAAGAAATCTCAGTCTTTGTGACTGAGACTAGGGACAAATCACAAAGAAATCTCAGTCTTTGTGACTTTGATTAGGGACAAATCACAAAGAAATTTCAGTCTTTGTGACTGAGATTAGGGACAAATCACAAAGAAATCTCAGTCTTTGTGACTGAGATTAGGAATAAATCACAAAGAAATTTCAGTCTTTGTGACTGAGTTTAGGGACAAATCCCAAAGAATTCTCAGTCTTTGTGACTGAGATTAGGGAAAAATCACAAAAAATCTTAGTATTTGTGACTGAGATTAGGGAAAAATCACAAAAAAATCTTAGTATTTGTGACTGAGATTAGGGACAAATCACAAAGAAATCTCAGTCTTTGTGCCTGATATTAGTGACAAATAACAAATAAATCTCAGTCTTTGTGACTAGGATTAGGGACAAATCACAAAAAATCTCAGTCTTTGTGACTGAGATTAGGGACAAATCACGAAGATAGGGACAAATCACAAAGAAATCTCAGTCTTTGTGACTGAGATTAGGGACAAATTACAAAGAAACCTTGATCCCTGAACCCTGAACCCTGAACACTAAACCCTGTACCCTGAACCCCGAACCCCAAACCCCGATCCCCAACCCACGAACCCCGAACCCCGAACGCCGAACCCAGGAATCGTAAAGAAATCTCAGTCTTTGTGACTGAGACTAGGGACAAATCACAAAAAAATCTCAGTCTTTGTGACTGAGATTAGGGATAAATCACAAAGAAAATTCAGTCTTTGTGACTGAGATTAGGGACAAATCACAAAGAAATCTCAGTCTTTGTGACTGAGATTAGGGACAAATCACAAAGAATTCTCAGTCTTTGTGACTGAGATTAGGGACAATCACAAAGAAACCCTGAACCCTGAACCCTGAACCCTGAACCCTGAACCCTGAACCCTGAACCCTGAACCCTGAACCCTGAACCCCGAACCCCGAACCCCAAACCCTGAACCCTGAACCCTGAACCCCGAACCCCGATCCCCAACCCACAAACCCTGAACCCCGAACCCCGAACCCTGAACCCCGAACCCCGAACCCCGAACCCAGAAATCATAAAGAAATCTCAGTCTTTGTGACTGAGACTAGGGAAAAATCACAAATCATAAAGAAATCTCAGTCAAAGATAGAGATTAGGGACAAATCACAAAGAAATCTCAGTCTTTGTGACTGAGATTAGGGACAAATCACAAAGAAATCTCAGTCTTTGTGACTGAGACTAGGGACAAATCACAGAGAAATCTCAGTCTGTTTGACTGAGAGTAGGGACAAATCACAGAGAAATCTCAGTCTTTATGACTGAGATTAGGGACAAATCACAGAGAAAATCTCAGTCTTTGTGATTGAGACTAGGGACAAATCACAAAAAAATCTCAGTCTTTGTGACTGGGATTAGGGACAAATCACAAAAAAATCTCAGTTTTTGTGACTGAGATTAGGGACAAATCACAAAGAAATCTTAGTCTTTGTGACTAAGATTAGTGACAAATCACAAAGAAATCTCAGTCTTTGTGACTGAGATTATGGACAAATCACAAAGAAATCTCAGTCTTTGTAACTGAGATTAGGGACAAATCACAAAGAAACCCTGAACTCTGGACCCTGAACCCTGAACCCTGAAACCTGAACCCTGAACCCTGAACCCTGAACACTGGACCCTGAACCCTGAACCCTGAACCCTGAACCTCGAATCCCCAACCCATGAACCCGAACCACGAACCTCGAACCCAAAAATCGTAAAAAAATCTCAGTCTTTGTGACTTAGATTAGGGACAAATCACAAAGAAATCTCAGTTTTTATGACTGAGATTAGTGACAAATCACAATGAAATCTCAGTCTTTGTGACTGAGATTAGGGGCAAATCACAAAGACATCTCAGTCTTTGTGACTGAGATTAGGGACAAATAACAAAGAAACCCTGAACCCTAAACCCTGAACCCTGAACCCTGAACCCTGAATCCTGAATCCTGAACTCTGAAGCCCGAACCCTAAACCCCGAACCCCGAACCCTGAACCCTGAACCTTGAACCCCGAACCCCGATCCCCAACCCACGAACCTCGAACCCCGAACCCCGAACCTAGAAATCATAAAGAAATCTCAGTCTTTGTGACTGAGACTAGGGGCAAATCACAAATCACAAAGATATCTCAGTCAAAGATAGAGATTAGGGACAAATCACAGAGAAATCTCAGTCTTTGTGACTGAGACTAGGGACAAATCACAGAGAAATCTCAGTCTTTGTGACTGAGATTAGAGACAAATCACAGAGAAATCTCAGTCTTTGTGACTGAGATTAGGGACAAATCATAGAGAAATCTTAGTCTTTGTGACTGAGACTAGGGACAAATCACAAAAAAATCTCAGTCTTTGTGACTGGGATTAGGGACAAATCACAAATCACAAAGAAATCTTAGTCTTTGTGACTGAGACTAGGGACAAATCACAAAGAAATCTCTGTCTTTGTGACTGAGATTAGGGACAAATCACAAATCACAAAGAAATCTCAGTCTTTGTGACTGAGATTAGGGGCAAATCATAAAGAAATCTCAGTCTTTGTGACTGAGACTAGGGAGAAATGACAAAGAAATCTCAGTCTTTGTGACTGAGATTAGGGGCAAATCACATAGAAATCTCAGTCTTTGTGACTGAGACTAGGGACAAATGACAAAGAAATCTCAGTCTTTGTGACTGAAACTAGGGACAAATCACAAAAAAATCTTAGTTTTTGTGACTAAGATTAGGGACAAATCACAGAGAAATCTCAGTCTTTGTGACAAAGACTAGGGACAAATCACAAAAAATCTCAGTCTTTGTGACTGAGATTAGGGACAAATCACGAAGATAGGAACAAATCACAAAGAAATCTTAGTCTTTGTGACTGAGATTAGGGACAAATTACAAAGAAACCTTGATCCCTGAACCCTGAACCCTGAACACTAAACCTTGAACCCTGAACCCTGAACCACGAACCCCGAACCCCGAACCCCGATCCCCAACCCACGAACCCCGAACCCTGAACCCCGAACCCTGAACCCCGAACCCCGAACCCCGAACCCCGAACCCCGAACCCAGGAATCGTAAAGAAATCTCAGTCTATGTGACTGAGAATAGGGACAAATCACAAAAAAATCTCAGTCTTTGTGACTGAGATTAGGGACAAATCACAAAGAAATCTCAGTCTTTGTGAGTGAGATTAGGGACAAATCACAAAGAAACCCTGAACCCTGAACCCTGAACCCTAAACCCTGAACCCTGAACCCTGAACCCCGAACCCCGAACTCCAAACCCTGAACCCTGAACCCTGAACCCCGATCCCCAACCCACGAACCCCGAACCCCGAACCCCAAACCCTGAACCCCGAACCCTGAACCCCGAACCCAGAAATCATAAAGAAATCTCAGTCTTTGTGACTGAGACTAGGGAAAAATCACAAATCACAAGGAAATCTCAGTCAAAGATAGAGATTACGGACAAATCACATAGAAATCTCAGTCTTTTGACTGAGATTAGGGACAAATCACAAAGAAATCTCAGTCTTTGTGACTGAGACTAGGGACAAATCATAGAGAAATCTCAGTCTTTGTGACTGAGAGTAGGGACAAATCACAGAGAAATCTCAGTCTTTGTGACTGAGATTAGGGACAAATCACAGAGAAATCTCAGTCTTTGTGACTGAGACTAGGGACAAATCACAACAAAATCTCAGTCTTTGTGACTGGTATTAGGGACAAATCACAAAAAAATCTCAGTCTTTGTGACTGAGATTAGGGACAAATCACAAAGAAATCTCAGTCTTTGTGACTGAGATTAGGGACAAATCACAAAGAAATCTCAGTCTTTGTGACTGAGACTAGGGACACATCACAGAGAAATCTCAGTCTATGTGACTGAGAGTAGGGACAAATCACAGAAAAATCTAAGTCTTTGTGACTGAGACTAGGGACAAATCACAAAAAAATCTCAGTCTTTGTGACTGGGATTAGGGACAAATCACAAAAAAAATCTCAGTGTTTGTGACTGAGATTAAGGACAAATCACTAAGAAATCTCAGTCTTTGTGACTAAGATTAGTGACAAATCACAAAGAAATCTCAGTCTTTGTCACTGAGATTAGGGACAAATCACAAAGAAATCTCAGTCTTTGTGACTGAGATTATGGACAAATCACAAAGAAATCTCAGTCTTTGTGACTGAGATTAGGGACAAATCACAAAGAAACCCTGAACACTGGACCCTGAACCCTGAACCCTGAACCCTGAACCCTGAACCCTGAACACTGGACCCTGAACCCTGAACCCTGAACCCCGAATCCCCAACCCACGAACCCCAAACCCCGAACCCCGAACCCAAAAATCATAAAAAAACCTCAGTTTTTGTGACTTAAATTATGGACAAATCACAAAGAAATCTCAGTCTTTGTGACTAAGATTAGTGACAAATCACAAGGAAATCTCAGTCATTGTGACTGAGATTAGGGGCAAATCACAAAGAAATCTCAGTCTTTGTGACTGAGATTAGGGACAAATAACAAAGAAACCCTGAACCCTGAACCCTGAACGCTGAACACTGAACCCTGAACCCTGAACCCTGAACTCTGAACCCCGAACCCCAAACCCCGAACCCCGAACCCTGAACCCTGTACCCTGAACCCCGAACCCCGATCCCCAACCCACGAACCTCGAACCCCGAACCCCGAACCTAGAAATCATAAGTCTTTGTGACTGAGACTAGGGACAAATCACAAATCACAAAGATATCTTAGTCAAAGATAGAGATTAGGGACAAATCACAAAGAAATCTCAGTCTTTGTGACTGAGACTAGGGACAAATCACAGAGAAATCTCAGTCTTTGTGACTGAGATTAGGGATAAATCACAGAGAAATCTCAGTCTTTGTGACTGAGACTAGGGACAAATCACAAAAAATCTCAGTCTTTGTGACTGGGATTAGGGACAAATCACAAATCACAAATCACAAAGAAATCTCAGTCTTAGTGACTGAGACTAGGGACAAATCACAAAGAAATCTCAGTCTTTGTGACTGAGATTAGGGACAAATCACAAATCACAAAGAAATCTCAGTCTTTGTGACTGAGATTAGGGACAAATCACAAAGAAATCTCAGTCTTTGTGACTGAGACTAGGGACAAATGACAAAGAAATCTCAGTCTTTGTGACTGAAATTAGGGACAAATCACAAAAAAATCTCAGTTTTTGTGACTGAGATTAGGGACAAATCACAGAGAAATCTCAGTCTTTGTGACTGAGAATAGGGACAAATCACAAAGAAATCTCAGTCTTTGTGACTGAGATTAAGGACAAATCACAAAGAAATCTCAGTCTTTGTGACTACGATTAGGGACAAATCACAAAGAAATCTTAGTTTTTGTGACTGAGATTAGGGACTAATCACAAAGAAATCTCATTCTTTGTGACTGAGATTAGGGACAAATCACAAAGAAATCTTAGTCTTTTTGATGACTGAGACTATCGACAAATCACAAAGAAATCGCAGTCTTTGTGAGTGAGAATAGGGAGAAATCACAAATCATAAAGAAATCTCAGTCTTTGTGACTGAGATTAGGGACAAATCACAAAGAAATCTCAGTCTTTGTGACTTTGATTAGGGACAGATCACAAAGAAATCTCAGTCTTTGTAACTGAGATTAGGGACAAATCACAAAGAAATCTCAGTTTTTGTGACTAAGATTAGGGACAAATCACAAAGAAATCTCAGTCTTTGTGACTGAGATTAGGGACAAATCACAAAGAAATCCCAGTCTTTGTGACTGAGATTAGGGACAAATCACAAAAAAATCTCAGTCTTTGTGACTTTGATTAGAGACAAATCACAAAGAAATCTCAGTTTTTGTGACTAAGATTAGGGATAAACCACAAAGAAATCTCAGTCTTTGTGACTGAGATTAGGGACAATCACAACGTAATCTCAGTCTTTGTGACTGAGATTAGAGACAAATCACAAAGAAATCTCAGTCTTTGTGACTGAGATTAGGTACAAATCACAAAGAGATCTCAGTCTTTGTGACTGAGATTAGGGACAAATCACAAAGAAATTTCAGTCTTTGTGACTATGATTAGAGACAAATCACAAAGAAATCTCAGTTTTTGTGACTGAGACTAGGGACAAATCAAAAAAAAATCTTAGTCTTTGTGACTGAGATTAGGGACAAATCACAAAGAAATCTCAGTCTTTGTTACTAAGATTAGGGACAAATTACAAAGAAATCTCAGTCTTTGTGGCTGAGATTAGGGACAAATCACAAAGAAATCTCAGTCTTTGTGACTGAGATTAGGGACAAATCACAAACAAATTTTAGTCTTTTTGATGACTGAGACTATGGACAAATCACAAAGAAATCTAAGTCTTTGTGACTGAGACTTAGGACAAATCACAAATCATAAAGAAATCTCAGTCTTTGTGACCGAGATTAGGGACAAATCACAAAGAAATCTCAGTCTTTGTGACTGAGATTAGGGACAAATCACAAAGAAATCTCAGTTTTTGTGACTGAGACTAGGGACAAATCACAAAGACATCTCAGTCTTTGTGACTGAGATTAGGGACAAATCACCAAGAAATCTCAGTCTTTGTGACTGAGATTAGGGACAAATCACAACGAAATCTCAGTCTTTGTGACTGAGATTAGGGACAAATCACAAAGAATTCTCAGTCTTTGTGACTGAGATTAAGGACAAATCACAAAGAAATCTCAGTTTTTATGACTGAGATTAAGGACAAATCACAAAAAAATCTCAGTCTTTGTGACTGAGATTAGGGACAAATCACAAAGAAATTTCAGTCTTTGTGACTGAGATTCAGGACAAATCACAAAGAAACCTCAGTCTTTGTGACTGAGATTAGGGACAAATCACAAAGAAATTACAGTCTTTGTGACTGAGATTAGGGACAAATCACAATGAAATCTCAGTCTTTGTGACAGAGATTAGCGACAAATCTCAAAGAAATCTCAGTCTTTGTTACAGAGATTAGGGACAAATGACAAAGAAGCCGTGAACCCTGAACCGTGAACCCTGAACCCTGAACCGTTAACCGTGAACCCTGAACCCTGAACCCTGAACCCCGAACCCCGATCCCCAACCCACGAATCCCGGACCCCGAACCCAGAAATCTTAAAGAAAACTCAGTCTTTGTGACTGAGACTAGGGACAAATCACAAAGAAATCTAAGTCTTTGTGACTGAGATTAGGGACAAATCACAAAGAAATCTTAGTCGTTGTGACGGAGATTAGGGATAAATCACAAAGAAATCTCAGTTTTTGTGACAGAGATTAGGGACAAATCACAAAGAAATCTCAGTCTTTGTGACTGAGATTAGGGACAAATAACAAAGAAATCTTAGTCTTTTTGATGACTGAGACTATGGACAAATCACAAAGAAATCTCAGTCTTTGTGACTGAGACTTACGAAAAATCACAAATCATAAGGAAATCTCAGTGTTTGTGACAGAGATTAGGGACAAATCACAAAGAAATCTCAGTCTTTGTGACTGAGATTAGGGACAAATCACAAAGAAATCTCAGTTTTTGTGAATGAGATTAGGGACAAATCACAAAGAAATTTCAGTCTTTGTGACTAAAATTAGAGACAAATCATAACGAAATCTTAGTCTTTGTGACTGAGATTAGGGACAAATCACAAAGAAATCTCAGTTTTTGTGACTGAGATTAGGGACAAATCACAAAGAAATCTCAGTCTTTGTGACTGAGATTAGGGACAAATCACAAAGAAATCTTAGTCTTTTGGATGACTGAGACTATGGACAAATCACAAAGAAATCTCAGTCTTTGTGACTGAGACTAGGGACAAATCACAAATCATAAACAAATCTCAGTTTTTGTGACTGAGATTAGGGACAAATCACAAAGAAATCTCAGTCTTTGTGACTGAGATTAGGGACAAATAACAAAGAAATCTCAGTTTTTATGACTGAGATTATGGACAAATCACAAAAAAATCTCAGTCTTTGTGACTGAGATTAGGGACAAATGACAAAGAAATCTCAGTCTTTGTGACTGAGATTAGGGAAAAATCACAAAGAAATCTCAGTCTTTGTGACTGAGACTAGGGACAAATGGCAAAGGAATCTCAGTCTTTGTGACTGAGACTAGGGACAAATCACAAAGAAATTCTCAGTCTTTGTGACTGAGATTAGAGACAAATCACAAAGAAATCTCTGTCTTTTTGATGACTGAGACTATGGACAAATCATAAAGAAATCTCAGTCTTTGTGACTGAGATTAGGGACAAATCACAAATCATAAAGAAATCTCAGTCTTTGTGACTTAGATTATGGACAAATCACAAAGAAATCTTAGTCTTTGTGACTGAGATTAGGAACAAATCACAAAGAAATCTCAGTTTTTGTGACTGAGATTAGGGACAAATCACAAAGAAATTTCAGTCTTTGTGACTAAGACTAGGGACAAATCACAAAAAAATCTAAGTCTTTGTGACTGAAACTAGGGACAAATCACAAGGAAATCTCTGTCTTTGTGACTGAGATTAGGGACAAATCACAAAGAAATCTCAGTCTTTGTGACTGAGATTAGGGGCAAATCACAAAGAATTCTCAGTCTTTGTGACTGAGATTAAGGACAAATCACAAAGAAATCGCAGTCTTTGTGACTGAGATTAGCGACAAATCACAAAGAAATCTCAGTTTTTGTGACAGAGATTAGGGACAAATCACAGAGAAATCTCAGTCTTTGTGACTGAGAATAGGGACAAATCACAAAGAAATCTCAGTCTTTGTGACTGAGATTAAGGACAAATCACAAAGAAATCTCAGTCTTTGTTTCTGAGACTAGGGACAAATCACAAAGAAATCTCAGTCTTTTTGATGACTGAGACTATGGACAAATCACAAAGAAATCTCAGTCTTTGTGACTGAGACTTATTACAAATCACAAATCATAAAGAAATCTCAGTCTTTGTGACTGAGATTAGGGACAAATCACAAAGAAATCTCAGTTTTTGTGACTGAGACTAGGGACAAATCACAAAGACATCTCAGTCTTTGTGACTGAGATTAGGGACAAATCACCAAGAAATCTCAGTCTTTGTGACTGAGATTAGGGACAAATCACAACGAAATCTCAGTCTTTGTGACTGAGATTAGGGACAAATCACAAAGAATTCTCAGTCTTTGTGACTGAGATTAAGGACAAATCACAAAGAAATCTCAGTTTTTATGACTGAGATTAAGGACAAATCACAAAAAAATCTCAGTCTTTGTGACTGAGATTTGGGACAAATCACAAAGAAATTTCAGTCTTTGTGACTGAGATTCAGGACAAATCACAAAGAAACCTCAGTCTTTGTGACTGAGATTAGGGACAAATCACAAAGAAATTACAGTCTTTGTGACTGAGATTAGGGACAAATCACAATCAAATCTCAGTCTTTGTGACAGAGATTAGCGACAAATCTCAAAGAAATCTCAGTCTTTGTTACAGAGATTAGGGACAAATGACAAAGAAGCCGTGAACCCTGAACCGTGAACCCTGAACCCTGAACCGTTAACCGTGAACCCTGAACCCTGAACCCTGAACCCCGAACCCCGATCCCCAACCCACGAATCCCGGACCCCGAACCCAGAAATCTTAAAGAAAACTCAGTCTTTGTGACTGAGACTAGGGACAAATCACAAAGAAATCTAAGTCTTTGTGACTGAGATTAGGGACAAATCACAAAGAAATCTTAGTCGTTGTGACGGAGATTAGGGATAAATCACAAAGAAATCTCAGTTTTTGTGACAGAGATTAGGGACAAATCACAAAGAAATCTCAGTCTTTGTGACTGAGATTAGGGACAAATAACAAAGAAATCTTAGTCTTTTTGATGACTGAGACTATGGACAAATCACAAAGAAATCTCAGTCTTTGTGACTGAGACTTACGAAAAATCACAAATCATAAGGAAATCTCAGTGTTTGTGACAGAGATTAGGGACAAATCACAAAGAAATCTCAGTCTTTGTGACTGAGATTAGGGACAAATCACAAAGAAATCTCAGTTTTTGTGAATGAGATTAGGGACAAATCACAAAGAAATTTCAGTCTTTGTGACTAAAATTAGAGACAAATCATAACGAAATCTCAGTCTTTGTGACTGAGATTAGGGACAAATCACAAAGAAATCTCAGTTTTTGTGACTGAGATTAGGGACAAATCACAAAGAAATGTCAGTCTTTGTGACTGAGATTAGGGACAAATCACAAAGAAATCTTAGTCTTTTGGATGACTGAGACTATGGACAAATCACAAAGAAATCTCAGTCTTTGTGACTGAGACTAGGGACAAATCACAAATCATAAACAAATCTCAGTTTTTGTGACTGAGATTAGGGACAAATCACAAAGAAATCTCAGTCTTTGTGACTGAGATTAGGGACAAATCACAAAGAAATCTCAGTTTTTATGACTGAGATTATGGACAAATCACAAAAAAATCTCAGTCTTTGTGACTGAGATTAGGGACAAATGACAAAGAAATCTCAGTCTTTGTGACTGAGATTAGGGAAAAATCACAAAGAAATCTCAGTCTTTGTGACTGAGACTAGGGACAAATGGCAAAGAAATCTCAGTCTTTGTGACTGAGACTAGGGACAAATCACAAAGAAATTCTCAGTCTTTGTGACTGAGATTAGAGACAAATCACAAAGAAATCTCTGTCTTTTTGATGACTGAGACTATGGACAAATCATAAAGAAATCTCAGTCTTTGTGACTGAGATTAGGGACAAATCACAAATCATAAAGAAATCTCAGTCTTTGTGACTTAGATTATGGACAAATCACAAAGAAATCTTAGTCTTTGTGACTGAGATTAGGAACAAATCACAAAGAAATCTCAGTTTTTGTGACTGAGATTAGGGACAAATCACAAAGAAATTTCAGTCTTTGTGACTGAGACTAGGGACAAATCACAAAAAAATCTAAGTCTTTGTGACTGAAACTAGGGACAAATCACAAGGAAATCTCTGTCTTTGTGACTGAGATTAGGGACAAATCACAAAGAAATCTCAGTCTTTGTGACTGAGATTAGGGGCAAATCACAAAGAATTCTCAGTCTTTGTGACTGAGATTAAGGACAAATCACAAAGAAATCGCAGTCTTTGTGACTGAGATTAGCGACAAATCACAAAGAAATCTCAGTTTTTGTGACAGAGATTAGGGACAAATCACAGAGAAATCTCAGTCTTTGTGACTGAGAATAGGGACAAATCACAAAGAAATCTCAGTCTTTGTGACTGAGATTAAGGACAAATCACAAAAAAATCTCAGTCTTTGTTTCTGAGAGTAGGGACAAATCACAAAGAAATCTCAGTCTTTTTGATGACTGAGACTATGGACAAATCATAAAGAAATCTCAGTCTTTGTGACTTTGATTATGGATAAATCACAAAGAAATCTTAGTCTTTGTGACTGAGATTAGGGACAAATCACAAAGAAATCTAAGTTTTTGTGACTGAGATTAGCGACAAATCATAAAGAAATCTCAGTTTTTTTGACTGAGATTAGGGACAAATCACAAAGAAATCTCAGTCTTAGTGACTGAGATTAGGGACAAATCACAAAGAAATTTCAGTCGTTGTGATTGAGATTAAGGACAAATCACAAAGAAATCTCAGTTTTTGTGACTGAGATTAGGGACAAATCACAAAGAAATCTCAGTCTTTTTGATGACGGAGACTATGGACAAATCATAAAGAAATCTCAGTCTTTGTGACTGAGATTAGGGACAAATCACAAATCATAAAGAAATCTCAGTCTTTGTGACTGAGATTAGGGACAAATCACAAAGAAATTTCAGTCTTTGTGACTAAAATTAGAGACAAATCATAACGAAATCTCAGTCTTTGTGACTGAGATTAGGGACAAATCACAAAGAAATCTCAGTTTTTGTGACTGAGATTAGGGACAAATCACAAAGAAATTTCAGTCTTTGTGACTGAGACTAGGGACAAATCACAAAAACATCTAAGTGTTTGTGACTGAGACTAGGGACAAATCACAAAGAAATCTCAGTCTTTGTGACTGAGATTAGGGACAAATCATAAAGAAATCTCAGTCTTTGTGACTGAGATTAGGGGCAAATCACAAAGAATTCTCAGTCTTTGTGACTGAGATTAAGGACAAATCACAAAGAAATCTTAGTCTTTGTGACTGAGATTAGCGACAAATCACAAAGAAATCTCAGTTTTTGTGACAGAGATTAGGGACAAATCACAAAGAAATCTCAGTTTTTATGACTGAGATTATGGACAAATCACAAAGAAATCTCAGTCTTTGTGACTGAGATTAGGGACAAATGACAAAGAAATCTCAGTCTTTGTGATTGAGATTAGGGACAAATCACAAAGAAATCTCAGTCTTTGTGACTGAGACTAGGGACAAATCGCAAAGAAATCTCAGTCTTTGTGCCTGAGACTAGGGACAAATCACAAAGAAATTCTCAGTATTTGTGACTGAGATTAGGGACAAATCACAAAGAAATCTCAGTCTTTTTGATGACTGGGACTATGGACAAATCATAAAGAAAGCTCAGTCTTTGTGACTTTGATTATTGACAAATCACAAAGAAATCTTAGTCTTTGTGACTGAGATTAGGGACAAATCACAAAGAAATCTCAGTTTTTGTGACTGAGATTAGGGACAAATCACAAAGAAATTTCAGTCTTTGTGACTGAGACTAGGGACAAATCACAAAAAAATCTAAGTGTTTGTGACTGAGACTAGGGACAAATCACAAAGAAATCTCAGTCTTTGTGACTGAGATTAGGGACAAATCATAAAGAAATCTCAGTCTTTGTGACTGAGATTAGGGACAAATCACAAAGAAATTTCAGTCTTTGTGACTAAAATTAGAGACAAATCATAACGAAATCTCAGTCTTTGTGACTGAGATTAGGGACAAATCACAAAGAAATCTCAGTTTTTGTGACTGAGATTAGGGACAAATCACAAAGAAATTTCAGTCTTTGTGACTGAGACTAGGGACAAATCACAAAAAAATCTAAGTGTTTGTGACTGAGACTAGGGACAAATCACAAAGAAATCTCAGTCTTTGTGACTGAGATTAGGGACAAATCATAAAGAAATCTCAGTCTTTGTGACTGAGATTAGGGGCAAATCACAAAGAATTCTCAGTCTTTGTGACTGAGATTAAGGACAAATCACAAAGAAATCTTAGTCTTTGTGACTGAGATTAGCGACAAATCACGAAGAAATCTCAGTTTTTGTGACAGAGATTAGGGACAAATCACAAAGAAATCTCAGTTTTTATGACTGAGATTATGGACAAATCACAAAGAAATCTCAGTCTTTGTGACTGAGATTAGGGACAAATGACAAAGAAATCTCAGTCTTTGTGACTGAGATTAGGGACAAATCACAAAGAAATCTCAGTCTTTGTGACTGAGACTAGAGACAAATCGCAAAGAAATCTCAGTCTTTGTGACTGAGACTAGGGACAAATCACAAAGAAATTCTCAGTATTTGTGACTGAGATTAGGGACAAATCACAAAGAAATCTCAGTCTTTTTGATGACTGAGACTATGGACAAATCATAAAGAAATCTCAGTCTTTGTGACTATGATTATGGACAAATCACAAATAAATCTTAGTCTTTGTGACTGAGATTAGGGACAAATCACAAAGAAATCTCAGTTTTTGTGACTGAGATTAGGGACAAATCACAAAGAAATTTCAGTCTTTGTGACTGAGACTAGGGACAAATCACAAAAAAATCTAAGTGTTTGTGACTGAGACTAGGGACAAATCACAAAGAAATCTCAGTCTTTGTGACTGAGATTAGGGACAAATCATAAAGAAATCTCAGTCTTTGTGACTGAGATTAGGGACAAATCACAAAGAAATTTCAGTCTTTGTGACTAAAATTAGAGACAAATCATTACGAAATCTCAGTCTTTGTGACTGAGATTAGGGACAAATCACAAAGAAATCTCAGTTTTTGTGACTGAGATTAGGGACAAATCACAAAGAAATTTCAGTCTTTGTGACTGAGACTAGGGACAAATCACAAAAAAATCTAAGTGTTTGTGACTGAGACTAGGGACAAATCACAAAGAAATCTCAGTCTTTGTGACTGAGATTAGGGACAAATCATAAAGAAATCTCAGTCTTTGTGACTGAGATTAGGGGCAAATCACAAAGAATTCTCAGTCTTTGTGACTGAGATTAAGGACAAATCACAAAGAAATCTTAGTCTTTGTGACTGAGATTAGCGACAAATCACAAAGAAATCTCAGTTTTTGTGACAGAGATTAGGGACAAATCACAAAGAAATCTCAGTTTTTATGACTGAGATTATGGACAAATCACAAAGAAATCTCAGTCTTTGTGACTGAGATTAGGGACAAATGACAAAGAAATCTCAGTCTTTGTGACTGAGATTAGGGACAAATCACAAAGAAATCTCAGTCTTTGTGACTGAGACTAGGGACAAATCGCAAAGAAATCTCAGTCTTTGTGACTGAGACTAGGGACAAATCACAAAGAAATTCTCAGTATTTGTGACTGAGATTAGGGACAAATCACAAAGAAATCTCAGTCTTTTTGATGACTGAGACTATGGACAAATCATAAAGAAATCTCAGTCTTTGTGACTTTGATTATGGACAAATCACAAAGAAATCTTAGTCTTTGTGACTGAGATTAGGGACAAATCACAAAGAAATCTCAGTTTTTGTGACTGAGATTAGGGACAAATTACAAAGAAATTTCAGTCTTTGTGACTGAGACTAAGGACCAATCACAAAAAAATCTCAGTCTTTGTGACTGAGACTAGGGACAAATCACAAGGAAATCTCAGTCTTTGTGACTGAGATTAGGGAGAAATCACAAAGAAATCTCATTCTTTGTGACTGAGATTAGGGGCAAATCATAAAGAATTCTCAGTCTTTATGACTGAGATTAAGGACAAATCACAAAGAAATCTCAGTCTTTGTGAATGAGATTAGCGACAAATCATAACGAAATCTCAGTCTTAGTGACTGAGATTAGGGACAAATCACAAAGAAATTCCAGTCTTTGTGATTGAGATTAAGGACAAATCAAAAAGAAATCTCAGTCTTTGTGACTGAGATTAGGGACAAATCACAAAGAAATCTCAGTCTTTTTGATGACTGAGACTATGGACAAATCATAAAGAAATCTCAGTCTTTGTGACTGAGATTAGGGACAAATCACAAATCATAAAGAAATCTCAGTCTTTGTGACTTTGATTATGGACAAATCAAAAAGAAATCTTAGTCTTTGTGACTGAGATTAGGGACAAATCACAAAGAAATTTCAGTCTTTGTGACTGAGACTAGGGACAAATCACAAAAAAATCTAAGTGTTTGTGACTGAGACTAGGGACAAATCACAAGGAAATCTCATTCTTTGTGACTGAGATTAGGGACAAATCATAAAGAAATCTCAGTCTTTGTGACTGAGATTAGGGGCAAATCACAAAGAATTCTCAGTCTTTGTGACTGAGATTAAGGACAAATCACAAAGAAATCTCAGTCTTTCTGACTGAGATTAGCTACAAATCACAAAGAAATCTCAGTTTTTGTGACAGAGATTAGGGACAAATCACAAAGAAATCTCAGTCATAGTGACTGAGATTAGGGACAAATCACAAAGAAATCTCAGTTTTTATGACTGAGATTATGGACAAATCACAAAGAAATCTCAGTCTTTGTGACTGAGATTAGGGACAAATGACAAAGAAATCTCAGTCTTTGTGACTGAGATTAGGGACAAATCACAAAGAAATCTCAGTCTTTGTGATTGAGACTAGGGACAAATCGCAAAGAAATCTCAGTCTTTGTGACTGAGACTAGGGACAAATCACAAAGAAATTCTCAGTCTTTGTTACTGAGATTAGGGACAATATCACAAAGAAATCTCAGTCTTTTTGATGACTGGGACTATGGACAAATCATAAAGAAATCTCAGTCTTTGTGACTGAGATTAGGGACAAATCACAAATCATAAAGAAATCTCAGTCTTTGTGACTTTGATTATGGACAAATCACAAAGAAATCTCAGTCTGTGTGACTGAGATTAGGGGCAAATCACAAAGAAATCTCAGTCTTTGTGACTGAGATTAAGGACAAATCACAAAGAAATCTCAGTCTTTTTGATGACTGAGACTATGGACAAATCATAAAGAAATCTCAGTCTTTGTGACTTTGATTATGGACAAATCACAAAGAAATCTTAGTCTTTGTGACTGAGATTAGGGACAAATCACAAAGAAATCTCAGTTTTTGTGACTGAGATTAGGGACAAATTACAAAGAAATTTCAGTCTTTGTGACTGAGACTAAGGACCAATCACAAAAAAATCTCAGTCTTTGTGACTGAGACTAGGGACAAATCACAAGGAAATCTCAGTCTTTGTGACTGAGATTAGGGAGAAATCACAAAGAAATCTCATTCTTTGTGACTGAGATTAGGGGCAAATCATAAAGAATTCTCAGTCTTTATGACTGAGATTAAGGACAAATCACAAAGAAATCTCAGTCTTTGTGAATGAGATTAGCGACAAATCATAACGAAATCTCAGTTTTTTTACTGAGATTAGGGACAAATCACAAAGAAATCTCAATCTTAGTGACTGAGATTAGGGACAAATCACAAAGAAATTCCAGTCTTTGTGATTGAGATTAAGGACAAATCAAAAAGAAATCTCAGTCTTTGTGACTGAGATTAGGGACAAATCACAAAGAAATCTCAGTCTTTTTGATGACTGAGACTATGGACAAATCATAAAGAAATCTCAGTCTTTGTGACTGAGATTAGGGACAAATCACAAATCATAAAGAAATCTCAGTCTTTGTGACTTTGATTATGGACAAATCACAAAGAAATCTTAGTCTTTGTGACTGAGATTAGGGACAAATCACAAAGAAATTTCAGTCTTTGTGACTGAGACTAGGGACAAATCACAAAAAAATCTAAGTGTTTGTGACTGAGACTAGGGACAAATCACAAGGAAATCTCATTCTTTGTGACTGAGATTAAGGACAAATCATAAAGAAATCTCAGTCTTTGTGACTGAGACTAGGGACAAATCGCAAAGAAATCTCAGTCTTTGTGACTGGGACTAGGGACAAATCACAAAGAAATTCTCAGTCTTTGTTACTGAGATTAGGGACAATATCACAAAGAAATCTCAGTCTTTTTGATGACTGGGACTATGGACAAATCATAAAGAAATCTTAGTCTTTGTGACTGAGATTAGGGACAAATCACAAATCATAAAGAAATCTCAGTCTTTGTGACTTTGATTATGGACAAATCACAAAGAAATCTTAGTCTTTGTGACTGAGATTAGGAACAAATCACAAAGAAATCTCAGTTTTTGTGACTGAGATTTGGGACAAATCACAAAGAAATTTCAGTCTTTGTGACTGAGACTAGGGACAAATCACAATAAAATCTAAGTCTTTGTGACTGAGACTAGGGACATATCACAAGGAAATCTCAGTCTTTGTGACTGAGATTAGGGACAAATCACAAAGAAATCTCAGTCTGTGTGACTGAGATTAGGGGCAAATCACAAAGAATTCTCAGTCTTTGTGACTGAGATTAAGGACAAATCACAAAGAAATCTCAGTCTTTTTGATGACTGAGACTATGGACAAATCATAAAGAAATCTCAGTCTTTGTGACTTTGATTATGGACAAATCACAAAGAAATCTTAGTCTTTGTGACTGAGATTAGGGACAAATCACAAAGAAATCTCAGTTTTTGTGACTGAGATTAGGGACAAATTACAAAGAAATTTCAGTCTTTGTGACTGAGACTAAGGACCAATCACAAAAAAATCTCAGTCTTTGTGACTGAGACTAGGGACAAATCACAAGGAAATCTCAGTCTTTGTGACTGAGATTAGGGAGAAATCACAAAGAAATCTCATTCTTTGTGACTGAGATTAGGGGCAAATCATAAAGAATTCTCAGTCTTTATGACTGAGATTAAGGACAAATCACAAAGAAATCTCAGTCTTTGTGAATGAGATTAGCGACAAATCATAACGAAATCTCAGTTTTTTTTACTGAGATTAGGGACAAATCACAAAGAAATCTCAGTCTTAGTGACTGAGATTAGGGACAAATCACAAAGAAATTCCAGTCTTTGTGATTGAGATTAAGGACAAATCAAAAAGAAATCTCAGTCTTTGTGACTGAGATTAGGGACAAATCACAAAGAAATCTCAGTCTTTTTGATGACTGAGACTATGGACAAATCATAAAGAAATCTCAGTCTTTGTGACTGAGATTAGGGACAAATCACAAATCATAAAGAAATCTCAGTCTTTGTGACTTTGATTATGGACAAATCACAAAGAAATCTTAGTCTTTGTGACTGAGATTAGGGACAAATCACAAAGAAATTTCAGTCTTTGTGACTGAGACTAGGGACAAATCACAAAAAAATCTAAGTGTTTGTGACTGAGACTAGGGACAAATCACAAGGAAATCTCATTCTTTGTGACTGAGATTAGGGACAAATCATAAAGAAATCTCAGTCTTTGTGACTGAGATTAGGGGCAAATCACAAAGAATTCTCAGTCTTTGTGACTGAGATTAAGGACAAATCACAAAGAAATCTCAGTCTTTGTGACTGAGATTAGCTACAAATCACAAAGAAATCTCAGTTTTTGTGACAGAGATTAGGGACAAATCAAAAAGAAATCTCAGTCATAGTGACTGAGATTAGGGACAAATCACAAAGAAATCTCAGTTTTTATGACTGAGATTATGGACAAATCACAAAGAAATCTCAGTCTTTGAGACTGAGATTAGGGACAAATGACAAAGAAATCTCAGTCTTTGTGACTGAGATTAGGGACAAATCACAAAGAAATCTCAGTCTTTGTGACTGAGACTAGGGACAAATCGCAAAGAAATCTCAGTCTTTGTGACTGAGACTAGGGACAAATCACAAAGAAATTCTCAGTCTTTGTTACTGAGATTAGGGACAATATCACAAAGAAATCTCAGTCTTTTTGATGACTGGGACTATGGACAAATCATAAAGAAATCTCAGTCTTTGTGACTGAGATTAGGGACAAATCACAAATCATAAAGAAATCTCAGTCTTTGTGACTTTGATTATGGACAAATCACAAAGAAATCTTAGTCTTTGTGACTGAGATTAGGAACAAATCACAAAGAAATCTCAGTTTTTGTGACTGAGATTTGGGACAAATCACAAAGAAATTTCAGTCTTTGTGACTGAGACTAGGGACAAATCACAATAAAATCTAAGTCTTTGTGACTGAGACTAGGGACATATCACAAGGAAATCTCAGTCTTTGTGACTGAGATTAGGGACAAATCACAAAGAAATCTCAGTCTGTGTGACTGAGATTAGGGGCAAATCACAAAGAATTCTCAGTCTTTGTGACTGAGATTAAGGACAAATCACAAAGAAATCTCAGTCTTTGTGACTGAGATTAGCGACAAATCACAAAGAAATCTCAGTTTTTGTGACAGAGATTAGGCACAAATCACAAAGAAATCTCAGTCATAGTGACTGAGATTAGGGACAAATCACAAAGAAATTTCAGTATTTGTGACTGAGATTAAGGACAAATCACAAAGAAATCTCAGTCTTTGTGACTGAGATTAGGGACAAATCACAAAGAAATCACAGTCTTTGTGACTGAGATTAAGGACAAATCACAAAGAAATCTCAGTTTTTGTGACTGAGATTAGGGACAAATCACAACAAAATCCCAGTCTTTGTGACTGAGATTAGGGACAAATCACAAAGAAATCTCAGTTTTTGTGACTGAGACTAGGGAAAAATCACAAAAAAAATTTTAGTTTTTGTGATTAAGATTAGGGACAAATCACAAAGAAATCTCAGTCTTTGTGACTGAGATTAGGGACAAATCACAAAGAAATCTCAGTCTTTATGACTGAGATTAGGGATAAATCACAAAGAAATCTTAGTCTTTGTGACTGAGATTAGTGACAAATCACAAAGAAATCTAAGTCTTTCTGACTGAGATTATGGATAAATCACAAAGAAATCTTAGTCTTTATGACTGAGATTAGGGATAAACCACAAAGAAATCTCAGTCTTTGTGACTGAGATTAGTGACAAATCACAAAGAAATATCAGTCTATGTGACTGAGATTAGGGACAAATCACAAAGAAATCTCAGTCTTTGTGACTGAGATTAGGGACAAATCACAAAGAAATCTCAGTTTTTGTGACTGAGACTAGGGACAAATCACAAAGACATCTCAGTCTTTGTGACTGAGATTAGGGACAAATCATCAAGAAATCTCAGTCTTTGTGACTGAGATTAGGGATAAATCACAACGAAATCTCAGTCTTTGTGACTGAGAATAGGGACAAATCACAAAGAAATCTCAGTTTTTGTGACTTAGATTAGGGACAAATCACAAGGAAATCTCAGTCTTTGTGACTGAGATTAGGGACAAATCATAAAGAAATCTCAGTCTTTGTGACTGAGATTAGGGACAAATGACAAAGAGTTCTCAGTCTTTGTGACTGAGATTAAGGACAAATCACAAAGAAATCTCAGTCTTTGTGACTGAGATTAGGGAAAAATCACAAAGAAATATCAGTTTTTGTGACTGAGATTACGGACAAATCACAAAGAAATATCAGTCTTTGTGACTGAGATTAGGGACAAATCACAAAGAAATCTCAGTCTTTGTGACTGAGATTAAGGACAAAGCACAAAGAAATCTCAGTCTTTGTGACTGAGATTAAGGACAAATCACAAAGAAATCTCTGTCTGTGTGACTGAGATTAGGGACAAATCACAAAGAAATCTCAGTTTTTGTGACTGAGACTTGAGACAAATCACAAAAAAACTTAGTTTTTGTGACTGAGATTAGTGACAAATCACAAAGAAATCTCAGTCTTTGTGACAGAGATTAGCGACAAATCACAAAGAAATCTCAGTCCTTGTTACAGAGATTAGGGACAAATCACAAGGAAGCACTGAACCCTGAACCCTGAACCCTGAACCCTGAACCATGAACCATGAACCCTGAACCCTGAACCCTGAACCCTAAACCTCGAACCCCGATCCCCAACCCACGAATCCAGAACCCCGAACCCCAAACCCCGAACCCAGAAATCATAAAGAAATCTCATTCTTTGTGACTGAGACTAGGGACAAATCACAAAGAAATCTCAGTCTTTGTGACTGAGATTAGGGACAAATCACAAAGAAATCTCAGTCTTTGTGACTGAGATTAGGGACAAATCACAAAGAAATCTCAGTCTTTATGACTGAGATTAGGGACAAATCACAAAAAAATCTCAGTTTTTGTGACAGAGATTAGGGACAAATCACAAAGAAATCTCAGTCTTTGTGACTGAGATTAGTGACAAATCACAAAGAAATCTCAGTCTCTGTGAGTGAGATTAGAGACAAATCACAAAGAAATCTTAGTCTTTTGATGACTGAGACTATGGACAAATCACAAAGAAATCTCAGTCTTTGTGACTGAGACTTAGGACAAATCACAAATCATAAAGAAATCTCAGTCTTTGTGACTGAGATTAGGGACAAATCACAAAGAAATCTCTGTCTGTGTGACTAAGATTAGGGACAAATCACAAAGAAAACTCAGTCTTTGTGACTGAGATTAGGGACAAATCACAAAGAAATCTCAGTTTTTGTGACTGAGATTAGGGACAAATCACAAAGAAATCTCAGTCTTTGTAACTGAGATTAGGGACAAATCACAAAGAAATCTCAGTCTTTGTGACTGAGATTAGGGACAAATCACAAAGAAATCTCAGTCTTTGTGACTGAGATTAGGGACAAATCACAACGAAATCTCAGTCTTTGTGACTGAGACTAGGGACAAATCACAAAGAAATCTCAGTTTTTGTGACTGAGATTCGGGACAAATCACAAGGAAATCTCACTCTTTGTGACTGAGATTAGGGACAAATCACAAAGAAATCTCAGTCTTTGTGACTGAGATTAAGGACAAATCACAAAGAAATATCAGTTTTTGTGACTGTGATTACGGACAAATCACAAAGAAATCTCAGTCTTTGTGACTGAGATTAGGGACAAATCACAAAGAAATCTCAGTCTTTGTGACTGAGATTAGGGACAAATCACAAAGAAATCACAGTCTTTGTGACTGAGATTAGGGACAAATCACAACGAAATCTCAGTCTTTGTGACTGAGACTAGGGACAAATCACAACGAAATCTCAGTTTTTGTGACTGAGATTCGGGACAAATCACAAGGAAATCTCAGTCTTTGTGACTGAGATTAGGGACAAATCACAAAGAAATCTCAGTCATTAGGGACAAATCACAAAGAAATCTCAGTCTTTATGACTGAGATTAGGGACAAATCACAAAGAAATCTTAGTCTTTTTGATGACTGAGACTATGGACAAATCACAAAGAAATCTCAGTCTTTGTGACTGAGACTAGGGACAAATCACAAATCATAAAAAAATCTCAGTCTTTGTGACTGAGATTAGGGACAAATAGATAAAACAATGTTTTTAGACTAATTGATTTAATTTAAACTAATCTTAAGTCTAAAAATGAAATGAGAAAACTATATAAAAAGTGGTAAATAATAAAAAAGTGTAATTCTGGTGAAAAATTATAGGGAAAAATGATTGTCTAGGGTTTTCAAAATATCATGTTAAGATTGTTGAGTCACATATATTTAAATAGCCATTATAATTTTTAATTAGGAAAAAAATTTTGTTTTTCAAAAGTTTAAATTGGTGAATAGATTTAAAATTGTTTGTGAAATGTTATTTATTATAAAGATTATATTGTGGTAATTGATTTTTAATATATTTAAATAATTATCGGATTGTTTTAAATCGGAGAATAAGCTTTGCATTTCAACTCTCTGGTTCTCTTGGAAGAGGTTGCAACCTGGCCATATATTGGTTGTTTATGTCAGTATTGTTTGTCAATGTGATAATCATAGATGGTATATATATTTTAGATACACATTGGTTTCAAATCAACATGTGAGATAGTGCCTAGCTACAAGGCTACAACAAAGAATTACAACTCGATTTTACAACATTAAATTATATTTATTGTTCTGACATACATGAGGGAAGCAGATCCGCTGCAGAGGATGATCCTCCTTATATTTAAAGTCATGAAACAGAGGTTCCAGAAAACAAGTTGGTATGGAGGAGATCTGAGTATGTGTAATTCAAGTTGCTCTCTTAATCTACTTTTGTGAATGTGTAGGTGTATAGGTAATGTGTATAGAACATAATTTGACTTAAATAAATATATTAATTGACATCAAAAGTAACATTAATTGGACTGCACATCAATATTGAAGTATACTAAAATTATCTAAAATAAATAGAAAACATTGTGTTCGATTGTAAAAAAGAAATGATCTCCATCATTATACGTACTCTCGTTTATATTTCTATCATCATTAATATCATATTTTACAAATATTTTGTATGATGATTAGTATCACATTAGTTTTAAAGCAAAAAATAGCCTAAAGTTATGTACCCAAGCATCATGAATTCTATGTGTTCAAGAGGGTATGTAAATGAGAAACAAATCAAAGAACTAAGGGTTTGAAATCTCTAAACTTATTTTTTAAGGTAACAAAATTATAAATTTATTCACAAATTAAATTTATGAAATCAAAAACTCAAGTATCTTACGATGATGTAAATTATAATTAAAAAAAAACAAAACTACTATTAAAAATATCAAGAACTTATGAAACTTGATTTCCAACAACATATATTATATTATGAAATCAGAAAAAAAAACACAAAAAATATAATTAAAACAAAATAAACAAATAATTCCGCGGCGTAGCGCGGATACTATCATACTTGTTTATTAATAACTAAAGTTATTTGCGGATAACTTCATAAATTGTGTGTCATAGAAAAAGTATTTTCGTCTCTATACGTATATGTTGTGGCAGACGAAATTATTTCTAGAAAAAAATATTGTTCATGACATTTTCTTTAATAAATTATATATAGAAAGGAGATGGGTGAGAGTTTGAGTCCAGTCGGTGACATAATTTAAAAGAATATAATTTTGGTTCGACCAAAACCACCTCGTTTTAGAAGATGTGGTGCGATGTCAGCCATTCGAGTAAGCATAGTAAACAGCTGACTAATCTCCTTCAAGGTCAATTTGGATTTTGATATCTTTAGTGAAGTTGATGTATGTTATTTGAATTTTCTGGTTGTTCGGATTGAAATAAATTATGTATTTTTTTAGTGTAGGCATTTTTTCGTGGAAGCTCAATTAGTCCAATGGTTGACCAATTGTTAATTAATGCTTCTATACCAAGTTTGAGATTTGAGTTCCAGATAATAATAGGACTGATTAACAATTATGCAGATTAATGAAGATAAATTTACATAAGATTGCTAGCGATGCATAATTAGAACAGTTTGTCGTGATTCCACGTCTAATTGAAAATGTAATCATGAGAATGGAGAAAGAAATATTATCGATCATGAATCCAACAGTTTTTAGGAAGCAAAAAAAGAAAAAGATCTTTAGTTTTAATCAGTTTAGTTTGGAAAATGGTATATTTTTTTTTGGTAATGATTGGAAAATGGTATATGATATAGTTGTTTCTGCATTTATTTACATTGTGATTTGGTCAAATTGTGATTCCCATTTTCTACAATTTGGATTTTGGAACCTATCCATGTGAGGAGACAGATGGGAGAGTTTGGAGAGATATTTGAAGAGACTTGCCAGAACAAAACAGAGGAACTGAAAAATGAATGGCAGAAAGCATTGACTGATGTAGCTAACCTCGAAGGGTTTCCATGTGCGTTCTGGTAAAACCGTCTTGACAATTGACCATCCATACTTATTGTTCTTGTTTTTGTTTTTTTCTTCTGTATTGATCTTTCTCTTATTGCTAGAGACAATGAAGCTAACATGATTGAAGTAATTGCTAAGGAACTGGAAACTCTATCTCAGGATTTTGATGATTTTGTCGGGATGGAAGATCATATTGCAAAGATGAGTTCAATGTTGGACCTGGATTCTAAGGAAGTGAGGACGGTTGGGATATGGGGCCTCCCAGGAATGGGCAAGACTACCATTGCAAGAGCTCTATTTAGTCGAATCTCTCCCTCCTTCTGACTAAGGTTTTATGTAGACAAGGATTTTGTATCTAAGAGCATGGAAATTTATAGTGGCGCCAATCTGGACGACTACGAGATGAAGTTACATCTACAAGAATATTTCCTATCTGAAATTGTGGGGCAGGACATCAAGATAAAACATTTAGGTGCATTGGGAGAGAGGCTATGTGACATTAGAGTTCTTATCATTATTGATGATGATGATCCTATGGTGCTAGATGCCTTGGTTGGTCAAACTAATTGGTTTGGAAGTGGGAGCAGAATAATTATGGTTTCGACAAGTAAACAGCTTTTAATGAGCCGTGAGATGGATTGTATTTACGAGGTTGGTCCATCTGAGGAACTTTCTCTTAAGATTATATGTCGATATGCTTTCAAGAATGATTCTCCACCTGATGGTTTGATGAATCTTGCTTCTGAAGTTGCATTCCTTGCCGGTAATCTTCCTTTGGGTCTCAAAGTTTTGGGTTCATATTTACGGGGTAGGGAGAAAGAGGACTGTATTGATTTGTTGCCTAGGCTCCGAAATGGTTTGGATGGAAAAATTGGGAAAACATTGAGAGTCAGCTACAATAGGTTAAATAACAAAAGGGATGAAGCAATATTTCGTCACATTGCATGGCTCTTCAATAATAGTGCAGAAATCAATGATATCGAACAGCTGTTAGCCGATAAAATGGACGACTCGGGCCCGTTTCGGCCCTGCCCGTTTAGACCTTGCCCCTTTAATTAAATGTCCATTTAAACCTGTTTAAATTTGATACCCGTTTGTCTAAAACCCATTTAAATTATTTAGGCTCGTGTACGTCCGTTAGGCCCGTTTAAGTTATGTATGGTTTTTTTTTTGACAAAAAAGTATTAAACAAAATAAAGTATCTTTCTCCTCCACCACGGGATTGTATTAAAAACAAAGTATTGCATGACTCTACTTTATTTTCAGCCACACGGGATGTAACCGATGAAGTATGAGACACCACTTAATGAAGAAGAGTCTGGGAGAAAACAGTGATGATGAAGGCTATGAGTGGTTGTCACAGGAAAGCGCAGTTGAAGTTGGTGGATCTAAGTTTTTCGACTGAGTTGATTGACCTTTCAGCATTTTCGAAGGCGTTATATCTCCAAAGGTTGAATCTTGAAGGCTGCACAAATCTGAGTATGCTACCAAGAGTGGCAAGAGAAATGGAAACATGAAGAGCCTTGGTTTCTTGAACCTGAGAGGATGTTTCATGCTTTCGTCTCAACCAGCATAACTGCATTTAACTCTCTGAATAATCTTATCCTCAGGGGATACTCGAAACTCGAGAAGTTTGTATTAAATCCGGTTAATCAGAAAATATGTGAACGATGGAGGAGAGAAAAGAGAGAGATATCGGTTTTATTAATCCGAACAAAAGTTTGTTACAAGTTGTTAAACCCATCCTAATTACATTGGTTAGCTTATATACTTGATCAGATATTAACCCAACATAACCGGATTAAATCAATCTACATAACCGAAGTAAACCAGCATATCTAATACACCCCCCTCAAATCTGTATCTCTGAAGAAGGTGGAAGATAAAGATTTGACAAAGACATTTTCTGAAGCAAACCGTGAAAGGGACCTGGATGTAGAGGCTTAGTAAGAATGTTAGCATGTTGTTCTTCGGTAGGAACATGAAGAGCCTTGAAATTACCAGCTTTGATTTGATCCCGTACGGTATGGCAGTCAATCTCGATATGCTTCGTCCGTTCATGGAACACAGGGTTCATGGCAATATGCATAGCTGATTTGTTATCACAGAAGAGCTTAGCCGGGCAAGTCACCTTGATATGTAAGTCCTTCAGAAGCTGCTGCAACCAAATAATCTCACAAGTAGCTTATGCCATTCTCCGATATTCAGATTCAGTACTACTGTGACTAGTCACAGCCTGCTTCTTAGACTTCCAACAAATCAATGATGTGCCTAAGTAAACGCAATAACCTATCACCGATCGTCGTGTCTCCTTGCAAGTAGCCCAATCTGCATCTGAGAAAGCATAGTACATAAGTCCGTGACCTGGATTCTGCTTGAGGTAACGTAGGACTTTATGAGCTGCTTGAAGATGAATGTCTGTCGGAGCTGAAATGAACTGACTGAGTTGATGAACAGCAAAGGTGATATCCGGTCGAGTGATGGTCAGATATAAGAGGCGACCAATAAGTTCTCTATAGGAAGTAGGACTCGGTAGCAAGTTTCCCATTTCCTTAGTAAGTTGAAGATTAGGATCCATAGGTATAAAACTCGGTTTACAACCAAGTAGACCTCCATCTTCAAGGAGATTCTGAGCATATTTGCGTTGACAAACAGAGATTCCTTGTGATGATCTCGAAATCTCGAAGCCAAGAAAGAATCGAGCAGGACCAAGATCTTTAATCTTAAAAGCAGCCTTCAACGAGTCTTTTAATGTCTTCACAGTGGCATCATCATTGCTGGCAATCATAATGTCATCGACATAGACAAGTACATCCACAAGAGAGAAATCACCAGACGAAGTCATAGAGATTTTTGACTAACAGAGTGTTATCAGCCGGTGATTGAACATAGTTAGCACCCAGTAAAACCGACGATAAACATTTATACCACTGGCGTGACGCCTGCTTCAACCCATATAAGGACTTGAGTAAACGACACACATGATTAGGAGGAAGAACAGTACCAGGTGGAGGCGTATAACCTTGAGGTAAGCTCATATAAATCTCTTCTTCCAAGTCGCCATGAAGGAAAGCATTAGACACATCCATCTGTGTAAGACTCCAACCTCGGGCTGCAGCAAGACCCAACAACAGCTTAACACTCGTAAGCTTAGCAACAGGGGAGAAGGTCTCTAGGTAATCGATTCCCTCCTGTTGTGTAAATCCCTGTGCCACAAGTCGTGCTTTGTAACGCTCTACAGAGCCATCAGAATTATATTTGATGGTAAACACCCACTTGCATCCGATCACATGCTTATTTGCAGGTAATGTCTCAACAACAAAAGTCTTGTTAAGCTCAAGAGCATGTAACTCCTCAGTTGCTGCATTAGTCCACTTCACTGATTTCATAGCTTGATGGAAAGTTTTGGGTTCAGTTTCGAGACTATAAGAAAAGATATCATAATGAAATAAAGGAGTGTATCGATCTAAGGTGCAAACAGAGGAAAGAGGGTATGGTGTTGTCTTTTTAGGTGATGATGGTGGTAGCGTTTCAAGTGATGAGGAAAGGATAGATGGTGGATTTGTAGGTGTTAATGAGGATATAGAAGGAATAAGAGAACAATGATACTCGGATAGATAACTAGGTGCTTTTAAAGTGCGTTTAGGCCGAGCAATGGGAACAGCAGAAGGATCAGTATCAGTTGTCTCTGTACTAGTACTAATATTACTATCTAAATGTTCTAATGGTGGTATCAATGATGGTATTGATGTAGATGGATCAGTAGGTATCAATGAATCCTCATCTATAATAGGCAAAGTTTCAACAAAATGCAATGGAGCAGGTAAAGGTAAAATACTATTAGGAAACATATCTATCATAGAAGAAAGGTTATCATTAGTTTTGAAAGGAAAAACAGTCTCATGAAATACGACATCCGTAGAAATTGTGATAGAATGAGTGTCCAAGTCCAAGACTTTATATCCTTGGTAGCCTAATGGATATCCTAAGAAGACACATGGTTTGGCTCTAGGAGAAAACTTATGACGAGTATGATTATGATTGGAAACATAGCACAAACTACCAAAGCTCTTGAACAAAGTATAATCAGGCAATTTAGCATTCAAAAGCTCATATGGTGAACAATTATGCAATAAGGGAGATGGTAATCAATTTATCAAGAAAGCAGCTGTTAAAATGCAATCACTCCAATACTGTAAGGGAACATTAGATTGAAAGAGCAAGGATCTAGCAACATTTAGTAAGTGTTGATGCTTTCTTTCTACTACAGAATTTTGTTGAGGTGTGTAAGCACAAGAAAAATAATGCATCATGCCTTGTTCTTTAACAATCTCAGTAAAAGCCAATTCAGGTGCATTGTCAGATCGGATTGCCTTAACAGTTGTATGATATTGAGTAGAAAAAAACTTAAGAAAGGCTGGAAAAACAGTATGAACATCTCTTTTATTACGCATCATATAAACCCAAGTATTGCGAGTACAATCATCAAGTAAAATAAGAAAATAACGAAATCCTTCAACAGACTCAATACTAAAAGGACCCCATACATCCATATGAACTAAATCAAAAGGTTTATCTGCTAAATTTCCCTGAGAAACATAAGACAATCTACGTTGCTTAGCTAGAGGACATATAGAACAATGCAAAGCATCCGAAGACAAATTTTTTAAAGAAGGAATAGTACTATTTTGTAAAGCTAAATGTGATGGATGACCTAGTCTTTGATGCCAAAGTAAACCATCAGCAACCACGGAACCAGTGAAAGAACATGCTGCAGAAGTCGATGTAGAGAGGGATGTATTCTCAGTAGCCAGAATATAGAGATCTTGAAAGACTCTACCCCTCCCAATCATCAATCCCTGAGAAAGTTCCTGAATCAAACAACAAGTTTCAAAGAAGTGAGCAGAACATTTTAAAGTTTTGACAAGTCTACTAACACTAATCAAATTAAATTTAAAATCTGGAACATGTAAGACATCATAAAGGATCAATCGTGAACTAATATGTATAGTGCATATATGCGTAATAGAAGCTCTAGCATTATTAGGCAAAGTAACAGTGATATCCGACACAGGTCTTAAAGCTGTAAACATGGCTAAGTTTGAACACACATGACTCGAAGCACCACTATCAATAATCCAAGCATCATTGGGTAAAAGGTGTTGTAAGGAGGATAAAATGTGGTTTTGAAAGGTAAGTTTATTATTTTGAAATTTTAGACTAGTAGAAGGAAAAGGTAAAGTGGTACCAGATGTGAAATTCTTAGCCATCAAGCCATGTTCAGTGATAGTAGCCATAGCACTAGGAATACTAGAACCTGATGAAGTAGATACAGGCTCTGGAACTTGAACTTGACTGTTGAACTGAGCCACCATCTGCTCAATTTGTTGTGGAGTGTAACCTTGTAGAATCTGATTAGATCCACTACTCGAGCTAGGCATTGCATACTGCGGATATTGTCCATAAGATGTATCTTCCATTGGAAACATGCCAATATCTGAATAAACTTGAGCTACAACATTGGCTTTCTGCATCGGATACATATAAAGGAGCCATCTGCTGCACCAAAGGAGCCCTCGGTTGTGACTGTGAAGTTGGCATCCTTGGTTGAAATGAAGCAGGAGGTCGTGCATTATACCCTGTAGCTACATGAAGTTTATAACACTTCTGTATAGTATGTCCCACTTTTCTACAGTGCGACATATAGGATTTTGTACGGAACGAGCAGTATTATAAGCTGCTATATATGCTGCCTCGCCATCATTCATAGGAGTTGCAGCCTGGAAAGCAACATTCTCAAGACCAGTAGACGGTAAAACAACCTTATGTCGCTCATCTTGAGTCACCATATTGAAGGCTTCTTCAATCGTGGGAATAGGTTTTAGCATGAGAATATGTCTCTGTGCTTGATTATAACCTTCATTAAACCCCATAAGAAATTTAGTAACTCTGATTCTTTGTTGCAATCTCTCCCATTTCAAGGCTGCATCACATTCACAACGCCCACAAGTACAAACCGAGAGCTCAACATAGTTTCGATGTTCTTCCCACAATGTCATCAAACAAGTATAGTAAGCCGAGACATCCATTGAAACTTGGACTAGCTTACTCAACTTCTGTTCAATAGCAAAGATCCTAGGTGCATCATCTTGCTTAAACCTAGATAAAATGTTCTTCCAAATTCCTTCGGTAGTAGGGAGGAAAAGTAAACTCTGCCCTATCTTCTTATCCACAGAATTCATCAATCAAGTCGAGACTATGTCGTTACATCTAGACCATACACCAAAATCCCTATGATCTTCTTGAGGTTTTGAGATCGTACCATTGATAAAGCCATGATTGTTTCAGACATTAAGAGCCATCCACATCGATCAACGCCAAGAAGGAGAATCCGAAGCAGTGACAAGGCGATCAGAAACAAGAACAAGTCCTGCGTGGTCAGCACTATGTAGATGATACGGATTCTCATACTGATCAGTTTGATACTGCGTTTGAACATTCACCGGATTCGGAGTGGGAGGACGATTCATCGGAGCATTCGTATTACCCGAAGAAGCCATTCTTAAAGCAAGAACAAGAAATTCAAAGAAAGTGAGACGAAAAGAGGAATCAAAAGCAAGAATCGAACTCACTAAGGTCAATCAAAAGAGAATTAAGAGAAGCAGAAAAGTGAAAAAGGCTCTGATGATAAGATCACAAACAACAGCGAAAAATTCTTGAACAAACTGAAAACAAAAGCAAATCAGAAAGCTCATCTCCATCGTGAGATGCGGAAGCAATGGAAACTCAATTAAACGAGCTCTGATACCATTTTAAATCCGGTTAATCGGAAAATATGTGAACGACGGAGGAGAGAAGAGAGAGAGACATCGGTTTTATTAATCCTATCAAAAGTTTGTTACAAGTTGTTAAACCCATCCTAATTACATTGGTTAGCTTATATACTTGATCAGATATTAACCAAACATAACGGGATTAAATCAATCTACATAACCAAAGTAAACCAGCATATCTAATATTTGAGCTGAATTATAAAAATCTTGAATTTCTACATCTGAATAGCACTGCAATCGAGAATCTTCCTAAAAGCATCAAGAAGAGTGCGAAATCTTGGAGTCTCTACCTTTCTGTCTCGACAAGTTAAAGCCTCTTGAAAAACTAAAACTCTGGTTGTGAAAGTCGTACGAGGTTTCTGATATTAAGATGAAGATGGATGCTTAGATGCGGATGAATGTATCTCACTAAAAATAGTAACCATTTCATTGCCCTTTTTATGCCAACAACGCAGCAGGTCCCCGCCTCATTCATTTTCACTAATTGTGGAAAACTAGAGCAAGCTGCGAAGAAACAAATCGTATGTTATGCTCACAATAAGATCCACCTCCTCTCAGACGCATTGTATCGCCACAGTAAGGTATTTATCCCTGCTAGAGCTCCCTTGTATTCTTTATATAAACAGGAAATTTCAAAACATTTTATCCATAGTTTCTCAGTTTCTCTAGTCTAGGGACCATCATCCTTTAGTAATACTTGTAAATGGTGTAACTAAAGAACGCATAAAGTAAACAACACAGAGAGTTTGTTAACGGGGTTCGGATTTTCTACATCCCCGGGACCAAGTGAAAGACCCGACCCCGGCCATCTATGGCCGGAGAGGTTCTCTCGTCCCATTTTCTACTTAGACAAATTTTAGGGCCCATTCTTTAAACAAGATTCATTCGCACATTCTGAGATTCGATATTTAGAGTCTATATGACATAAACTTAGAGTAAAGTAAACATTCGATATTGCATTAATAATCAAAGGATTAGATACAACTTATGAGTTTGCATAATAAGCTAGTACAAGTTGTATAATCGATCCTAGCTACCCTTATCACCACCACTAATCTTTCCGGCCATGAGTCCCGCGCCTAAGCCTTTCCTTTCCCGCGATCACCCTCCTTTCCTGAAATCCAAGTAGGCATCAATAACTTTTCCCTTAGGCCGTACAATGTCATGCAATGCACGCTAAGTTCTATACATTCGTCCAGTACGGCAGTTGACCGGTAGAGAGTTATCCCGCGCATCAGTTCGGACGGTGTACCGAGGAATCTGTACCGATTCCACGTCCAGCCGCCGAGCCGCGTTTACTTCTCTCCGATCGAACCGTCCGTACTTGGACACCCCGGATGATACGCTGATCGATAGGGAGGTAGCATGCGCATCAGTTCGGTCATTTCCCGGTGAACCTTGCGGTTACCGATCCACTTCCGAGCCGCACCCCCTTTCCTCCCACCAACTGGACCATCCGAAGCGTATTCAGACTTATGCTCGATGATGCAACTACCTAATTCCCAGATCCCTTAGAGACGGTATTTCACCGTACCTCCGTCGATCAAACCTTTCTCGGCCTTAGAAACCTTTTTCTCGATCTTTCTCTCGATTCGCACCGAGAGTTTCTGTGTATTTGTTTCCTGGTTTCCATGTGTCAAAAATTGTGCGTCTCACCCTCTATATATAGAGTCTGGTCGAAGTCTAGGCCCGAAAAGGTGCCTATCGTCGAGACCCTTCGATCACACCCGTTCGATCGCACGCGTTCCATCGCACCGATTCGGTCACCGAGTCCAATAACCGTCCACGAGCTCCCAGCTGGCTTACTTATCGTCTACTGTCGTATAGCTGGCCGAGGTTGGTCGAGCTTGGTTGCGCTGGTCGACAGCTGATCGAGCTTGGTCGAGCTGGTCGACAGCTCCTGAGAGCTGTCCGCAGCTGACCGATCCTTCTCCGATACTTTGCGCGTTTTTCCTCAATGTCCGAGCTAACGAGTAGCTTTCTCTCGACTTGTCCGAGATCCCCCTTCCTTCTCGGACTAAGTCTTGGCCTACGATCTTATTCGGGATCGCGGGCGTTACACCAAGTCCAGAATAAATCCACTAGAACAAGATTACAATTACAATCATAATTGTATATGATATCGAACACTAGTGGGGCGACGCCACACACCTTGTGTGCATCTCTCTAGAATACCTTCACGCACCTCTTCAGGAAACGCTCTCTTGGTATTTATAACAATTGTTCAACCCTAGAGTTGACAACTTTCCTATTCTAAACCGGTAAACTAACATATTTAGATAACTCCTAAATATAATTAATCCTAATTCCATAACTCGGTAGGATTAGTATAGCTTGCACCTCAAGCTATTTTCAAGCTTATGCCAACATTCTCTCTCTTAAGTTTGAACTCATTTTCTTCCAAATCTCTCATGCCAATGAGATCCCTCATTTTTTTAAACTCTTTTTTTCCAAGTGCTTTAGTCAAGATATCTACCTTTTCCTCACTTCCAAGAACATGCTTGACTTCCACTTACCCATTCTCCACAGTCTCTTATATCTCTACAAAATCTCATTTATTTCATATTTAATTGATCCCCAATTGATGTCGTACACTATCTTCATCCCCTTCATTCTCCCATGCTTATATCAAACAAGATTTAACTTCTAAACCATCTTTAATACCCACAAGTATCATGTTCATTCCATAGGGACATAATCGATAGAGACTTCACCTTAGTCTTTTAGTCTTTGTGACTGCAGTGGACATATCTTATATTGATCCCATTCAGCTTCTCATATAGAGTAAATATTTACTAGGATTTTCTTTTCAAATGAGCTTGATATCTCCTTGCAAATTTCCTTCAAATACTTCAACCTTGATGATGCAGATCATATCTTCTTGTCCCTTTTTTTTTCTCAATCAACTCTACTTTTTCTTCTTGGATCTCTCTTAATCTCTTCAACCACACAATCTTCTTTATGAATTTTGTTAATCACACATACTTTTTTACAAGACCAACGAGCTCATCTTCTCTTCTAAAATTATGCTCTCCAATCTAGCCTTCAAATACTTCTCCACAACTTCTTGTCTTGAGACAACTAAAATTCTGCATTTATCATCAGTTTCGATGCAGAGCACAATGGAGTAGCAAGCCAACCTAGAAAATTATGAAATTTTGTGGGAATATCAACAACAGTCATATGAAGACACATGAAAAAACAGATCACGATTTGCATTTACGGTTTGAAAGTTACGGCCACTTTCCCAGCACAGATCCGGAATGATGCATCCTGCAAACAGTCCAACTTTAAGAGCAATTTTCCATTAGACCACAAGGAATCAGATGACGATCTTTATATCATTGGAAAGATATAACTCTCAATTTTTCAGAACACCTTTCAGACTTAAAAACCGAGATCTGTAACTGACGGATATTAAAGACAATGTATCAACCCGTTTCACTTGACTTTATACTCTTTTATGGATTTCTCTCAGCATCGTTTCCATCCAGCACGAAGCATCTCTTTGAGTTACACTCTCCCTCATGAGGTAACATGAACATCATCAAACCAGATATTACAATTAATGATAAGTTGTTCTGTTAGTTAGAAGGTTAAGATCCTTCGGGGTCTTGGATATATGTCAATCTCGAGTATATAGTTAGCAAAGATACGACTCTATCTACATTGTATATTGTATAAATACCTCATGTGTATCAATGATAATACTCACGGAGTTTTCCCAATTAATATGGTATCAGAAGCCTAGCCTCCAGCTAGATACACGCTCGATCCATCTCTGCTCTCTTTCTTTTCCTCCTTCGCTAACATCTTTTCTCGTTCTTCCTTCCCATCTCTTCTTCATTCTTCTTCATCTCGCTTCTCTATTTCTCTCTACGTCATCGTCATCATGACTGACTCGACCGCCAAATCCGACAAACCGTTTGGTATCTCACAGATCAAGGCGTATATTCCGATCACCATTGATATGACCAAACTGAATTACGATGTTTGGCGCGAACTGTTTGAGACTCACTGTCTCAGCTTCGGAGTTCTCGGCCATCTCGACGGTACGTCCGAACCAACTACTGCAACACAAAAGGAGTGGAAGGAACACAATGGCCTCGTCAAGATGTGGATCTACGGCACCATCTCCGAATCCACCCTTGACACTGTTCTTAAGACCAAGTCCACTGCACGTGAACTCTGGCTTACCATTGAAGAACTCTTTCGCGACAATAAGGAAGCAAGAGCGATGCAATATGACACTGAACTCCGGACCCTCACCATCGGTGATCTCAGCGTTGCTGACTATTGCAAAAGACTCAAAACCCTTGCAGATCTTCTCGCAAACGTTGATTCTCCCGTCACTGATTGACAGCTGGTTATGTACATGCTCAATGGCCTTACCGACAAGTTCGATTCCATCATTAACGTCATCAAACACAAGTCTCCTATCCATCGTTTTCCGCCGCCCGATCAATGCTGCAGTTGGAAGAGGATCGTCTCTCCAAGCACGTGAAACCAGCCCCCACCCCACCAGCAAACTCGTCATCACCAAACATCCTTTACGCTACCACGGATCAACAATCATCGCGTGGTTCGCAGTCTGGTAGTCACGGCCGTGGATCACACCAGGGACGCGGACGTGGTGGTCGACACAACAGAGGACGTGGTCGCTACAACAATCAGTGGGCTCACAACAACCAACCATGGGGATATGGACCACCACAGTGCGACAATGTAATGACCCTCACCAAGGGTAAAAATCCCAAAATAAAAATTCAAGGAAATGACTCGGGAAGAACTCAAAAAGAAAGAAAATATAAAACGAAGAAGAATGACCAGAAGAAGTCCGAGAAAATATTCGTGAATCGAGGAATGGCCGAGCCAAGACTAGAATGACCGGAGGTGAGATTGAGGCCTTAAGATTGATCAAAAATTAATGGTTGATGAGGAAACGACATCCGCGGGAAAGTCGAGTAAGTACCGAGGAAGAATACCGAGACGTACAAGGGATGTTTGGGTAATGTTCGGGAAAAGGTCAAGATGATCGAAGAAAATCGAGAAGTTTGGGGATGGTCGGGAAAATTGGTCGAGGAGTCGAGAAAATTGGTCGAGGAGTCGAGAAAATTGGTCGAGGAGTCGAGAAAGGTTGGCGAGAAAATATGTCGAGAGTGCCGAGGAAAGTTGTCCAAGACATATCGTCGAACATCCGAGACGCATTGTCGCGGTGTCCGAGACGTGCCATCGAGCGGGACAGATAGCATTCGATAGGAGCGTCCGAACGGTACCGAGAGTTGCCGAGAGGACCGAAGTTGTTCGAGCGGTGACCGAGAGGGGCGTCCGAGCGACGAAGGGTTTTGTCGAGAGAATTATAAATCGAATTCTCTCGTAAATATTGACCAATCAGAAGACATGCACACATGCAGAAATAATTTGGTGTTATATGAAGAATTGTCGTGAAATGATTGGGCGGTGAAGAACACGCGCCACATGGAGCCAAAGAAGTCGCCACTTGTCAAAACGCACTAAGGAGGAAGGAGAGAAATCGAGCCTATAAATAAGAGGCTTGCGACTTCATTTGATAGTTTTCTCTCATTTTTCTTAAAGTCTCAAAGTAGAGAGAGATCGAGAGAGACAAAAGAGAGAGATTGTCGAAAGAAAACGAGGGAGAGATTGACGAGAAATCTTACTAGTGTCGAGAAAGAAAGATCGAGAGTGAGACCTATTTTGCGATCGAAGAAGGTCGAGAGGATAAGCGGGTTGCGGTAAAGTAAAGCCAAGAAACGAAGTTGGTTGCGGAACGAAGCGGTCGGTGAAGCGGGAAGCTGTTGACGCGAAGATTGTCTGATCGATTGGTGCGGTGAAGTCCAGGAATCATCGATCTTCTGTTCTAACAGAGGATGTCACGCGTGAGTTCCCGATGACCACTCGCGCAGGACATAGTCACGGCTAGATAGCTACTAGCGTGACCGCTACATGACAATGTAGCATGTTGTGGGCTCATGTTGGTGACCTTTGTGGTCTCGACATGGAGCAGTGTTGAGGGAACGAAACAGAATTTCGAGGGCCCTTAGGTGAAAAGAGTCTAGAGGATTTCAAGCGATCCTTGTTGTATTCTAGATGATGTTGTGCGGATGTTTGGAAAAGGAGTTTAGGGCATTTCAGGTGTCCCTTATGTATTCTAGTTGGCCTTGAGAGGCGTGTGGGAGTTAAAGTGTCTAAAGTGTACGTTGGGAGTCATTTGGCGGTATAGCGAGTCTAGATCATCGAGATGAGTCGTATGAATCTAACCTCAATCACTGGTTGTGGTTTAAATTGCTTTCGCTATCGTTTCCGGCTGTGTTGCTTTGATCACATGCTAACCATTTGCGTTGCTTGTTTTCTTTGCTTGCCGAGTAGTTGGGTTGGGGGAGAGTAGAATCCCTTGTAGGTGAAAGGGGTACCCAGGCTCACTGAGTAATGTTAGATTACTCATGTTTTTATTTGTTGTGGTCTTGCAGGGAAGCCTAAGTGAGTCTAGAGCCGGAGCAGACGTTAGGGTACCGGATAGGGTTTTCTTGTGTTCTTTGTAAAACCCTATATTTTTATAAACGGTTATGTAAAATTTACGCAACTATCTTATATATATTACTTTGATGATTTATTTTCGAGGATATATTTTATTAAAGTGATATATACGGTTTTCAGGGAAAGCATGGCAAGTTGCAAATGATACTCGGCCTTGTCCGGGCTAACACAACATACCAGGCAGCAAGGGTTGCAAAGCCTAAGTAACCTCGGTTGCGGGTGGAGTTGTGCCAGGGAGGACCGGTCGGGAAGTCTGCAGCTTCCGTCCCTCGACCGGATCACCTCGGTGCAATTCCACAAGTGACGTCCCATGGCTGTCTGATGGCCTTCGTGTTCATAGAATGGTTCGGGGGCGTTACAGACAATGGCGGTGAATACAACAACCGCACCTTCTTGGCACACCTCTCATCCGTTGGCACGACCGTACGTTTTTCTTGCCCTTACACGTCTCAACATAACGGCCGGTCCGAACGAACACTCCGCACCATTAACAATCTCGTGCGAACATTACTTCATCACGCGTCACTGCCTCTTTCCTTCTGGGTCGAGGCTCTTTACACTGCCGTACACACCATCAATCTCCTCCCATCTACGGCCATTAACAACGACGTCCCTTACACACGGTTGTTTCACAAACCGGCTACGTACGACCACCTTCGCCCGTTTGGGTGCCTGTGCTATCCCAACGCACTCGCCACTTCGGCTCACAAGCTCGCTCCACGGTCCACTCCCAGCATTTTCTTGGGCTACCCGACTGAGCATAGAGGCTATCGCTGCATGGATATCCAAACCCGTAAAATTATCCTTTCTCGTCATGTCACTTTTAATGAATCGGTATTTCCTTATTCGGCTATTTCTTCAGCCACTTCTTCACCGGTTCCCCTTCCCAAACAGATTGTTCTTGTGCCTCCCATTTCCCGGCTGACCATCACTCCGTTACCGGAGCCACCTGTGCCAAATATCGTTCCCCCCTCACATCCGATGGTCACTCGTAGCAAAAGTGGTATCACCAAACCACGTACTCCGTTATGTCTCCATACAGACATAATTTCTCCTATACCAACGTCACATGTGCAGGCTGCTAAGGATCCATTTTGGAATAATGCAATGACACAAGAGCATACTGCTCAAATTAAAAGGAAAACGTGGGACTTGGTGCCCCGACCAGTTGCTACTAATATTGTTTGTTCCATGTGGCTTTTCAGGAACAAATTTGATGCAAATGGCAAGTTAGCTTGCTACAAAGCTCGGTTGGTCGCTAACGGCAGATCTCAGCAACTAGGCATTGACTGCGACGAGACGTTTAGCCCGGTCATCAAACATGCAACCATTTGTGCCGTCCTCCACACGGCAACGGCTCGAAATTGGCCTCTCCACCAGCTAGACGTCAAGAACCCGTTCCTCCACGGCGACCTCAAGGAAACGGTCTACATGCACCAGCCCCCTGGGTTCGTCGACAAGGACAAACCGAACCATGTCTGCCTCCTACGACGCTCTCTGTACGGCCTCAAACAAGCTCCTCGGACATGGAACTCTCGATTCGCCACTTACGCTCGAAGCATAGGATTCAAGCAAAGCGTCTTGGACCCTTCTCTATTCGTCTACCGTCATGGAACAGACATGGCATACCTCCTTCTGTATGTTGACGATATCATCCTTACTGCCTCTACGACACCTCTTCTTCACCGTATCATCTCGTCTTTCAGTACATAGTTTGAAATGTCTGACTCCGGACTCCTCCACTACGTCCTTGGTATTGCAGTCACTCGCAATGACGCTTGACTATTCTTAAGCCAGCACAATTATGCGGCCGATATTCTTTATTGGGCGGGAATGACCAACTGCAACCCATGCATCACACCCGTGGACACCAAGGCAAAACTTGCTGCAGGGACTAGTGCTCCGGTCAAGGATCCCACCTTATATCGCAGCTTGGCTGGTGCTCTCCAGTATCTCACATTTATGCGTCCGAACATCGCTTATGCGGTACAACAAACCTGCCTGTTCATGCACGACCCCCGTGAGTTACACTTCAATGCTTTGAAGCGGATCCTACGTTACGTAAAAGGGACGATTTCGCATGGACTTCAAATACATCGCTCCTCTGTCACCGACATTGTCGCTTATACCGATGCTGATATGGCCGGCTGTCCGGATACTCGCCGCTCCACGTCTAGATATTGCGTCTTCCTCGATGATAGCCTTGTCTCTTGGTCCGCTAAACGTCAAGCCACTACATCGCGTTCCAGTGCTGAAGCAGAGTACCGAGGGGTATCTAATGCTGTTGTTGAAGCTACCTGGCTGCGTGGTCTTCTCTCCGAGATGCACATCCACATTCCAAAGGCCACGCTCGTGTACTGCGACAACGTCTCTGCCGTCTACTTGGCCTCCAATCCTGTTCAGCACCAGCGGACGAAACATATCGAGATCGACATACATTTTGTTCGTGATAAGGTTGCGCTTGGTGAGGTAAAAGTGTTGCACGTGCCTTCTGCTCACCAGTTCGCCGATATCTTCACCAAAGGTCTGCCCTCGCCGTTGTTTCTGGACTTTTGCGACAGCCTGAACGTTCGTTCCTCCATGTCACTACCGTTCCGACTGCGGGGGCGTGTTAGTTAGAAGGTTAAGATCCTTTGGGATCTTGGATATATGTCAATCTCGAGTATATAGTTAGCAAAGATATGACTCTATCTACATTGTATATTGTATAAATACCTCATGTGTATCAATCATATATATAAAAGTAGAGTTTCAGTCTCTCCTTATTGGTCCACTTGGCAATGTAATTTTAACAAAAAAAAAATTATATTAAAACACAAATTTAAAACAATTAATTTTCACATTTAACTCACATAATATAAAACTGAAATCTTTATACCTTCTCCCTATAAATTATGCATTAACTTTATTTCTCCACTAAGTTGTATTAATCAATTGTATTAAAACAAACAATAAATTAAAATTGTAACTCTCATTTTTCTAAATGTAGTTTTTCATCATTTCTCTTCCTATAAATACTCATTATCTTATTCTCTTCGTATGTCACTCTTTCATTCTCTCATCTTCTTCCACTACTCTCAAATCTCTTTTTTGTTTTGTTTTGTATTTTTTTGTTATTGTTGTTATATGGGTTGTAAAAAATCAAATCAAATATCATTGTAAAAGCTTAGTTTTAGAGTTTGTATGATATGTATATCTTATATATTTATTTTAATCTTTTAAAATGTTTATCTCCATTTTCTATTTTATATTAACATCTTATAAGTCATTATTTTCATACTTCCTTACAATATTCACCACACAATAGGATCATAAAGTTGAAATGATCCATATGTAATTATCTATTATGTCTCTGGTTATCTCACATATTCATGTATCATTTTTAATAATTTATAAAAATCAATATAATATTTAAAGATCAATATAATTATCCATTTATCCATTTATAAAGAATATTTTATTTTGTTATCCAATTGTTAAATCTGCAATTATCAATATAATAAAAATATTTTTTTTAATGATTTGAGGTTTTTGAAAACAAAAAGAACATAATTAAACAATTGGTTTTTTGTGTCTTTAATCAAAATAAAAAATGATCCAAAAAACAAAACATATTCAACTGGAACTTAAATATAAAAATAAAATATAATTTTAAAAATATCATTTCACTAAATTCTCTAAAGATGAAACCATTAGTATGGAATCTAGCACTATAAATTAAATTGATGAGTGAAAACCAAAAAAAATATAAGTTATCCTTGGGATTTTAAAAATTATTGAGATTGAAGAATTCATATAATTTTATAAGAAAACTAATTTAGTTTGTCACTTAAAAAGTAATATTTTTTATTTTGAAATATTATGTGTAAGTGTTGAGTTTATATCAACAAATAACCAAATCATGTGAATTTTGATTCAGCCACTTGGTATTCCTTTTATTTTAGGTTATAAAAAATTAAAATATTTATTTATAATTAAAGACATGTAACTAACTCCTATCCAATAATTGTACATTAATTCATTCCTCCTACTAACTTATTATCTTTCAAGAAAAATTATTTTTGGTTAAATTTTAATATTTTTTATTTATATTGGTTGGCTAAACTTATATTCATATTTTGGTTGGCTAAATTAATATATTTCTCATGTAAAATTATTGTTTATAATATATTTCTCATTTCAAAGTTTAAAGCAATATATCATATATATAAAAGTAAGGTTTTGGTCTCTCCTTATTGGTTGATTTTCATTTAATGTTTTATGTCATATTGTCACGTTGCTTATGTTGCTGTTTGTTTACAGTGAAGATTTTCTATTATTTACATATACATAATACATTATGCAAGCTCTTGTTCATTTACTATTTTATGTTTTATTAAATGAAAGGTATTGTTGATATATTTTGTAAGAAAAAGATAAAAAAGTTAAAATTATGTTCACAAATATTAAAATATATATTATTTAATTGACCCATGGTCCAACCGGTTGGACCGATTGACCCAGTGACCCGAAAGAATTCCGGTTCACTCTCCGGTCCGGTTTTAAAAACATTGTAAATAAGCATTCTCTCAATCTATCATTCTCTCATATTGACATTCTTTTACTATCCCATTTTCACATTCTCTCATTCTCTTCTACAATACCTCAAATCATTTTTCGTTTTTTTGTTTGTTATTTTTGATTTCTTATTTTTGTTGTATGGGTTGTAAAAAAAAATGAAATATCATTGTAAATTGTTAATGCTATATTTTAATTTTAGAGACTACATGATATATATTTTACATTGTTCTTATTTTAAAAGATTTATCTCCTTTATCTAATTTGGATTATTATCTTATAAGTAATCATTATCTCTTCCTCTCCCACCAATATCAAATGTTGTTATATCTCATATGTGTTGTAAGAGTTTGATTCTATATTTTAATTTAGAAATTATTATATATATATATATATATATATATAGATATTACATTGTTCTATTTTTTAAAGATTAATCTCCATTATCTAATTTGGATTACCATCTTATAGTAAACATTCTCTCCTCCTCTCCTACCAATATCAAATGTTGTTATATCTCATATGTGTTGTAGAAATTAAATGTTCTCTACCATCAAATGTTCTCTATATTTTAATGTAGAAAATATTATATATATTTAACATTGTTTTCAATTTTTATTTTATTTATATAAAAAATATTTCTTTTTGTTATAAACTAGAGGATTTAGGGACGAAATCTCTTGTCTTATTATTGATCAAACTCGAGGTTACAACATATATATAGAGTCCCATAAGAGACTAAGTTCAAACCGACATAACTAAGGACATGGCCGAATGGGCCTTAGTACAATGGGTCGTAATCTACTAGGCTAATAGACGGGCCGGTCAGATAGAGTCCACTAAGTGTTTTACAACACTCCCCCTTGGACGAGATGACCGTGCCTATGCTTGGACGGGATCGCTGCAATGTGCTTAGGGGATGCTGCCTCATTAAAACCTTACCAGGAAAACCCATTGGGACAAAACCTTGGTGAAGGAAAAAGAGTACAGCACACATTGCTCCCCCTGTTCCAAACATCACTCTAAGTCCTTAAGTCTCCGCATTCCAATCTGGTGCGTGAGCTTCTTGAATGTTGTAGTCGGTAGAGATTTGGTGAAGAGATCGGCTGAGTTGTCACATGATTGAACTTGCACCACTTGAACTTCTCCGGCCTTGTGTAGAAGAACTTCGGCAGGATGTGCTTCGTCCGATCTCCCTTGATGTAACCTTCTTTGAGTTGTGCGATGCAGGCTGTATTGTCTTCATAGAGTATGGTTGCTGATTCGTCCTCATATAGTACTATTAGCACACTAAACTTTCTTCGTTATAACCTGCATCAGCAAAACCAACTAAAACACTCTTTGTTATAGTTAGTATAATATAAACCCAAATTTAAATGTTCCTTGTAGGTAACGTAATTAATACTCAATTTCACTCCAGTGCCTTTGGGTCTATCAAGAACTAATTCTTGCTTGGAGGTTCACGGCAAACTTATCTTTGGTCTAGTGTGGCTAGCCAAGAATGTTAACACTCCTATAGCACTGAGGTATGGCATATTAGGACCAATAACTTCTTTATTGTCCTTCTTAGGAGCAAATGGATCTTTTATCCACTTCTACACTTCTCACAACCATTGGGCTAGTCAATGAGTGAGCTTGCTCCATATTAAAACTCTTGAGTACCTTTTCTGTATATGCCATTTGATGCACAAGGTTTTCATCATCAATGTACTCAAGTTGTAATCCCAAACAGAAATTTTTTCTTCTTCTTCTTGCCTAGGTCTTTCATTTTTGAATTCTCTCTTGAGATATTCTACTGTTTGGGTGATTTCCCAGAGGTTCTTAGGATATTCAAATTATCCTCATATACTGCTATGATTACAAATCCTTTGTTTGCAAACTTCTTTATAAATACATGGACTGATGGGATCATTTTATAGTCCTCTTTGGCTTGGTACTTACTGAATCTATTGTACCATATACACCCATTTTGTTTCAGTCCAGTAAGGGATTTGTCTAGCCTTATGCAGTATTTTCTCGAGAACCACTCTTATAATTGAGCTCTATATCCTCTGGTAATCTTTTATTTTCCAGTAGACCATATAAGTATGTGGTTTTAACATCCATTAACCACAAATTACAGCCTGACTTATTAGATATCTAAAAGTCGTTGCATCCATCACAAGGGAGTATGTCTCCTCATAATCTTTGCCAGGTCTTTGAGAGAGTCCTTGTGCTACAAGCCGTGTTTATATCTCACGATTTCATTACTCTCATTTCTCTTTCGTACAAAGACCCATTTGTGTCCAACTGGCTTTAAATTCAGGTGTTATCCTTAAGGTCGGACCAAACACACTACTCTTCTTGTAAGAGTTAAGCTCCACGTAAATAGCTTCTTTGCTTTGAGTGCACTCTAATATAGACGTGGGCTCTAGATCCTCATTTGTCTCAAGTGCTACCTTGTATGCATAATATTTCATTTAATGTCGACATCTTTGCAGTTCCATTATATTCCAGACATGATATAGTTTATTGAGATCTCATTGTTGTCAATACCTTTAGGTCCTTGAGGTTTAGCGTCCCAAACCTCATTTTTGGTACCTTAGGAGTTTCTATGACAATGTCTGGCTTCTCTATAATTCCCTTAGCCTCGGTCTGATATGCACCTCTTTTACTTTTCTGTAGCAACTTGTTTATTGTCTTCCTTGTGAACATCAATACGTACTGGTGCATTACAAGCTGGTATGTACGATTTTATTACTCTCTTTGGGTCAAATGGAATCTGGCAATTTATTAGCTAGCTTTCGCATATATATAATTCTTTGGAACTCTGCATCACATGCTAGAGTCCGAGGATCTTGCCAATTTAAGGATGTTTGATTCCATAATATTTTCCTTGACCAACTTGTTAGTCTCTCCACCCTACATAGGGAATTCGGATTCTGTAAACTTACAGTCCGCGTATCTGGCCACAAATAAGTCACATGTGGTTGGCTCAAGATACTTTATAATAGTGGGAGACTCATATCAACGTATATTCCCATTTTCCTTTGAGATCCCATCTTAATGGATGCAATATAAACGGCACACCCGAATATTGATTTAGATGGGATATGTCTGGCTAATGACCCGTTGGGAATATATATTCTCACTAGATGGCCTGATGCGTATAAGTTCTGATGCATGTAAGACCGTGTGTCCCCAAGCCGACACTGAAAGCTTCTCACGCATTAACAATGGTCGAGCTATTAATTGTATTTGTTTAATGAAGGATTCAGCTAATCCGTTTTGTGTATGAACATGTACCACGGGATGTTCCACACTCACCCCCATGGACATACAGAAATCATTAAACGCTTGGGATGTAAAGTCTTAAGTGGAAAGTCCGGAAAATGTGCTCTTAATCGAATGATTTGAGCTAAGAGCCTAGCAAATGCTAAGTTTCTCGTGGATAACAAGCATACGTGGGACCATCTGGTTGATGCATCTATCATCACCATGAAATATCGGAATATCCCACTAGGTGGGTGTATTGGCCCACATATGTCACCTTGTATCCTTTCAGAAAATTTCTTTGCTGACTTTTACTTGTGATGGTCTTATAATAAGTTTCCCTTGTGCACATGCTACACAAGTGAGATTTTAGGGAAAACTTTTCTTTCTTTGAGGATGTGCCCTTTCGAACTCTTAATTAGTTTACGCATCATGTTCCAACCCGGCCGGCCAAGCCGGTCATGCCATAGTGAATTATTCGTTGAACATTTTCTTTCTTTGCTTTGCCAAGTTAGCTTCTATCATGTTAATCTTAGCATGGTATAAACCAGAGGCTAGTGCAGGTGTGGTCTCTAGGATCTTCTTTTGTCCTTTCACATTTTCTGTAATGTAGAGGAACTCTTTAGATCCTTCACCCTTGGTTTCAATATGATAACCATTTGATCTTATATCTTTAAAGCTCAATAAGTTTCTCTTAGAGCTGGGTGAGTATAAGGCATCACTTATCTCAATATGTGTACCCTTAGGCAACAAAATGTGAGCCTGGCCGTAGCCTTCACATAAAATTGCTATACCCGCAATTGTACTAACATTGGCACTTTTTATTATATGTCCTTGGCCATTTCTATAAATAGGACAATAATTTTATGTTTTAAACTTGCAAATATATAATGAAGGAAATAGTAATTCAATCAAATTCAAAGCATAGAAACTAAGTTAATACACCACATGAGTTTAAATATTTTTTTTCTTTAGGCAATTACAAATCTCATAATCCAATTTAGTCATCATTCTCATGGTTGAAATTTCCTTCACCATCGAGATGAACCAGGTTAGATTTCTGGATTTATTTTCTTTATTTCAAATTCTCTTAGTAGAGATCAACAAGGTGCTTTAGGAGTTCTGCATGTTTTTATCTAATGGTTTTCTATACCATAATTATTATTACAAGTGGACTTGGTCTTATGTTGCGGGTTTAGATAACCCGCGGCCTCTTCACCAACCAAGGCCGAAGCCTAATTGGTTTCTATGGCCTTGACCACCATAATTATTTCCTTGGTAAGTCCCACGACCTGGACCAACATGTCCGCGGCCTCCTCGGCTAGCCTGGCCTACTCGACCACCACGTCCTCTGCCACCACGGCCGCGGCCGTAGTGTCTTTCTCTGTGGACGTAGTTGGTCTCATTAGGCTCTTTAGGCTCTTGAGGATTTTTCTTTATAATGTTAACCTTGTGAGCTTCATTGCACTTTTTCATTTATAATTGCTCATTGTTTTGCTCAGCAAGCAGTAAACAAGAGATGAGGTCTGCATAGGTCTTAAACCCATTAGTGTGATAAGCCGAGAATGTCTTCTCTAGCAAATCCTTAGTAATCTCAGTACCACACCACCTTAGGATAGAGACAATCTTAAAAGCTCTGAGTTATACTCATCCAAGGATTTGAAGTCCTGGATCCTTAGGGTTTTCTAATCGAATTGAGCCTTTGGTAGGAGCACCATCTGTTGGTGTCCATATTTGTTTTTCAACTCTGTCCAAAGGTCAATAGGATTTTCTATGGTGAGGTACTGATTCTTGAGACTCTCAACAAGGTGTGCATATGCATAATCACCTTATATATATTTTTCTAAGTGCAATCATTATCATCCTTAATACACTCACATAGGTCCTTTGATTTTTTAGGTTAATACAGAACATGCACCCGATTATATCATGCGGTTTTTAAGACCGAACCATGTAATTAATTTGGATCATGCCATGTGGTATTTAAGACCAAACCATGGAACTGTTTTTAGTCTAGGCTATGCGGTATTTGAGACCGAACCATGCCACAAATATTAATTCAGGTCATGCGGTATTTGAGACCGAACCATGCCTTAGGCCATGCGGTATTTAAGACCGAAACATACCTTGCCTTACTCATATTTTCGTGGCTTATATTTATGCATGCAAGGACAACAAAATCAAATAGATAATGCATGCAACAATTTCCTTATTTCTAGATAGGATTTCCTTTTCTATGTTTTCCTATTCAGTCTAGGATTTAGTAATTATTTTCTTAAGAGTTTTAGATAATTACCATAATTAATTAGGAACTTATCCTAACCAATATTTTAATTTTCGATTTTATGTTTTAATTTATAGAAACTTAACAAAATTTTTATTTTAATCGGATATACTCTTAGAATATTAAAGTAAATTTTACTTAAAGTTTAGGATAATGATTCAAGGTTTTGGAAATTATCCTAATTGATCCTAGACAAGTTCATGCTCGAGTTCTATGGCTTTCATGGCCGAAAATTACAGGAAATCTATGCTAAAGTTTTAGCTTAAGGAATCCTAAGATTAATTCATGCAGCCGATTTTTAAACAACCTATACATGGTCCGATTTTAATTGCTATGCATGAATGATCCAAGTTTTAATTTCCTAGAACAATCTGTTTTAATTTGATCCTTATGAATCTAAATTAGTTCTAGGTTCTTATGCAACAATCAATCAAGAAATCAAACCAAATTAAACTTGATATCTTTTGGTGCAATTTAACAAGCAATCTATCAATCCTATGCGAATCAGTTTTTAAGTTTTACAGGATTATAGATCTTAAGTTTGTTTGTTGTTTACTTGGATATTTTAGGGTTCTTATAGCTTTAGTTCCAGATTCGATTATATGGTTCTAAGAGAGTTTTGATCTTGTTTACCTTTCACCAATTAGGTTCTGACTGGATATGATCTGGGAGCTAAAGACCTCAGATTTACCTTTGATTTCTGATCATGAACCTTGGATCACGTACTGCTCTCGTCCGGATCACGTACTACTCTCGTCCGGATCTTCGTACCGCTCCCGTACCGCTCTCGGATGCTTCCCGGAACCGCGAACAGATTCTCTCGATCAGCTTCTCGCGAACTCACCCCCGAACCGCGCACCAACGAACCTCGATCGGGTTTTGAATAGAACTTGATCACGAGCTAAGTATGCTCGTGAATCAACAAGAGATCTCCGAGACAAAGAAGATGAGTCTCGAAGAAGGAAGAAGATCAAAGGCGGTTTTAGGGTTTTGTGGGCGGCGGCTTTAGGGTTTTGTGGTTAGGGTTTTCTCAGCTGGCCTTAGAGGCTATCGTGCTGATAACGTGTTATAAACTAGAGGATTTAGGGACGAAATCTCTTGTCTTATTATTGATCAAACTCGAGGTTACAACATATATATAGAGTCCCATAAGAGACTAAGTTCAAACCGACATAACTAAGGACATGGCCGAATGGGCCTTAGTACAATGGGCCGTAATCTACTAGGCTAATAGACGGGCCGGTCAGATAGAGTCCACTAAGTGTTTTACAACACTTTTATATTTCTTGCCTTTCTAATCTATTCATATTTATTTTTTAAATTTGCATAGTTAAATTTAATTCACATATGTTGGTTTTAACAAAACAATCAACTTTATTTGAGAATTAGATGTTCCTATTCATTTTTAAACGATCAATGTGTAACATATAAGCATTTTGTCTTGCAATCACAAGTTCCATTTCCATTGCTTAACTCTATGGTTAAACTATAATATATGTTGTCCTATTTGTAGGAATAACAACATACTTATTTAATTTATTTAAAAGAGCAGATGATTAAACGAAATAAACATTTCTCCAAATTTTATAATTCAATCAGTGAGTATACTTATTACTTTGAAAAACTTTTACATTGAAGTTCATAAAATCATATAAGAAAACTAAAATACTATATCACTTCAAATTTGGAAGGAAACACTTGGTATTCCTTTTTAAAAAAGTCAAGACACATATAAAAATTTATTAATATTTAACTCACTTTAAAGACATTAAATGTCATTTAACTCAAAAATAGCTTCTATCCAATAATTTCATACATTCCTCCCACAAATAAAAAAAAATATATATATATATATATATATATATGTTCAAGATTGTATTTAAATATTACATAATTTTTTAGTTAGCTAAATTTATAGTCACATATATACAATATATATACATAAGAATTTATATTACTTATTAACACCATAATTCGAACCATTATTTGCTTAACTCAATATTGGTTTCAAAGCCAACTAAACAAAAACAGAAACGATCTTATTGATATTAGACCAAAACATGGGCATACAAACATAATCACTTACACGGAAGATATTTTAAAAAAATAACTTATTATTGCAACATCAACGTATGAAAAGTTTACATAAGCAGTTAATTAGAAAATCTATAATACAATAATAAATGTATTGGAAACAATATCAGTCAATGATAAGATTGGATCCTCAAAAGCAAGAAACAACATCTTCATAATTCATAAAAAATAAACACCACAATTATACACATCTGAACGAAATGGTATAAACATATAGTGTATAAATAAAAGTGATGGCAAAGCCCGTATATGCCTAATTAAAACGAAATAATACAAAAGAGAAAACGAAAAAGACAAAAAAAAATAAGAAAGTGCCAACTACACCACAACCCACGCGTTGCGTGGGGAAGCACCTTGTGAATATTAATAATGGAGTTTTACCAATTAACATGTTCCACCTCAGTCAACCTTGATGATCGTCGATGCAATATTCACGACATTTAATATCCCATGGTGAAATCAAAACTTCCTTTCTCAAATATAATGCCTATTTCTTTCCTTTGTTAATTCGACCAGCCTCCAATTCTCTCATGTCTCGTCATTAATTCCTTCCCATCATCTTTGATGTTGGAGCCTCAAAGAACGTGGCTCACAAAAACCATTGTTTGCTTCATCTTTCCTTTTCAATGTCGATAACAGAACCAAACAGAAGATAAAGACTTTTTGAATGCTCTAAACGTTTAGCCTTACCTTTCAGGCTATGTGTTTTGATCCACAGCTTAGTCGAACCAAAAACCCAGCTTCTCTTCTTTGCAGCCACATCACACACTAATTTCGTTTAAGCTTACAACACTCGCAACTTTTTAAAAACAGAAAAATAATACCCCATCACTTTCTTGCCTCTAATTCCAAGACCAACTGAAAGCGCCCATTGAGTCATCCCCACAAAATTTCAAGTTCACATTATAGCGCCAAGCTCTATTTTGATTGAAATTTCACACTATATCAACAAACTCCAGCCAAGAAAACAGTCCCTAGCAACCTGAAATTAAATTCACGATAACCGCAAGAATTCTCTCAACTCTCTTGGCCATTCCTCTCTGAAAATACACTTTAGAGGTAACCAATGAAGCTCACAGTAATCACTATAACTCTAACACCCATCCAGTCTTATTGGCCAAGACAAGATGTTATTCAAATGGTCCCGCAGCAATGCTTCTTTCTTAAAGATAAAACTCTTCAATCATAAAACTTGTTCCATGTCTCATAAAACTTTTAACCTTTGCCACTTAAATGTTGAAACTCATTTCTCCTTTCCCATGTCAGACCCAATATTAAAGAACGCTCATACACGCTGATATATCATGGTTTTTACGGTTTTTAACTATGATATAAGTGTGCTTTTTTGAGTCTTTTAATTTGTTTCAAGGTTATTTTTGAGTCTTTACAGGTTATTTAGGAATTTGGCACGGATGGGGCAATATGGAACAATTTGGATCATTTTGGAGCATTTTACCGAAGGAAATCAAGTTGGAGTCGGATCAGAGATAGAGCATCGATCGACACCACACAGTAGGGCATCGATGGCACTCCTGTTTACCCGACGAGAGAACAAGAAATTGGAAGTTTACAAATTTGCCCAAAGTCTTCTACAATTGCAACATAAACCCCTGGACGTATTTTAGGATGTATATATATTGTTTTTGGGTTTTAGAAACCCTTAAGTTATCTTCTAGCAGTTTTTGAGAGAAAGGATATTGAGAGCTTTTGGGAGAGATAGATCTGAATTTTTTGTAGAGAGAAGATTTCTTGAACTCCCTCTTTACTTTTAATATCTATTGCATGTTATTCAGAATGATGATTTGTGTTTTATTTAACATGTCTGAGTAATTTGCCTGTTAGGTTTAGGGTTTTTCATAGGGTTTTTATGATTTATTAGATCTGAGATTTTTAGGGTTCTTAATCTTTTATGATCTTCATCCTTGGTTGTTCTTCACAATAATTCTTGATTGATCACCTAGAATTGTTATCTTAGGCAAATAAATTGATATGAGAATATAATTGTTTTCCTGATTAAACCATTGATGAGCAGAATTGTTTCTTACAAAGAGATTTGAATTAATAATTCTGTGAACTTATCTAAACCTGTTCTTAAAGCTGATTTATTACTTAGAATTTTACAAAGAGATTTTGATTTTCTGGTTTTAAATTTAGAATATAATTGCAGTGACAACTGATTATTTTACCAAAAGTTTAGAATTCTAGATCTGATCTTTATTGCTTGAACCTTAATTAATTTATCTGATTTAATATTTCATAATTTCTTGAGAAATTCTGATGCAATCCTAGAAATATCCATAACTCATCAAGAATTGGTTCAAGGAAAATCAGGATCAAATTATGAAGAAGTTTCTAGAAGACAATCAATTCATGGCTACATCAAGAAAGTGTCTAGATACAAAGAACCAATCTCCATCAATGATGATTGATAAAATCTCTCAAATTTATTCTTGATTTATTTATGTAATTAATTTGATTTATTTTGTATTTATGTTATTGATTTGTAAATTGAGCCTATATAAGCTCATGTTTCCCTTCATTGTAGATATACAGATTTTTGGAAAAAATAAAGGGAGAGTTTTCTCACTTTGAAAGCTTAGGCTTTTTGGTTTACTTGTCTTTTCTATTGTGTGTGATTCCTTTAGAAAACAAGTTAAATCTTTATCTTTGTGTGCGATTCACTAAGATATTGATTTGTGTTCTTATCACAAAGTCATTCTGCAACTTTGTGTGGCGAACTTCGATCCATCATTCATCTCCATCCTATCCGAGTTAGTTAGAGAGGTCCTTTAGACCAGCTATCGACTCACCCCTATTTGGCTCGTATCATTTTGGTATCAGAGCTAAAAGCTCCTATCTCTTATTGTTTCATTTTAGCTTTATTTGAAGAAAAAAAAATAATAAAAAAAAATAAAACAAAAAAATTCGTTTTGATTTGCTGCATTTCGTTTAATTTGGAAAAAGAAAAAGAAAAAAAAATCATTTTTGTTTTATTTAAGTCGTTTAAAAAAATAGTACAAAAAAAGTTTGTTTTTATTTGTTGAATTTCAGTTTTATTTGAAAAAAAAAAGAAAAAAAATATATATTTAATTCGTATAAAAAAATACAAAATAATTTTGTTTTGATTTGTAGAATTTCAGTTTTATTTGAAAAAGAAAAAAAAATTGCTTTGTATTAATTTCATTCTATTTTTCAATATTAAAAAAAACAAAAAAAATGCAACCTTTGGTTTTAGTTTTGAGGACAAAACCTTTTCAAGAAGGAGAGAGTGATGCAATCCTAGAAATATCCATAACTCATCAAGAATTGGTTCAAGGAAAATCAGGATCAAATTATGAAGAAGTTTCTAGAAGACAATCAATTCATGGCTACATCAAGAAAGTGTCTAGATACAAAGAACCAATCTCCATCAATGATGATTGATAAAATCTCTCAAATTTATTCTTGATTTATTTATGTAATTAATTTGATTTGTTTTGTATTTATGTTATTGATTTGTAAATTGAGCCTATATAAGCTCATGTTTCCCTTCATTGTAGATATACAGATTTTTGGAAAAAATAAAGGGAGAGTTTTCTCACTTTGAAAGCTTAGGCTTTTTGGTTTACTTGTCTTTTCTATTGTGTGTGATTCCTTTAAAAAACAAGTTAAATCTTTATCTTTGTGTGCGATTCACTTAGATATTGATTTGTGTTCTTATCACAAAGTCATTCCGCAGCTTTGGGTGGCGAACTTCGATCCATCATTCATCTCCATCCTATCCGAGTTAGTTAGAGAGGTCCTTTAGACCAGCTATCGACTCACCCCTATTTGGCTCGTATCAAATTCCCTAGGCTTAACTCTTTTGATTTTCTGAATTTACAACACTTTCATTTAAATATTTGCATTGCTTTTATTTTAATTAAATTAACTTGTTTAGCGTAATAACAAAACTCTATAATCTATTGTATTTGATTTTGAGTCTATGTGGATTCAACCCCTAAGTACTGCAGTGATCTCTTGTTTGAGAGAGTAGCTCTAGAGATTAATTTGAGCTTATCAAATTTTGGCGCCGTTGCCGGGGACTCTCTGATCTACCATTAGATTTGAGTTTTTAATTTCGTCTAAACTTTTCTTTTTATTTTCTACTTACACGTTTTTGTTTTTCTTCTCTTTGGTGTTTCAGGTGCATGCCTCCTAGACCTCACACAAGGAGCAACAAGTCTGGTCCTACTGTGAATTTGTCAAACTAAGAGTTGGAAAAACTTGAACGTGAGAACAGAAAGCAGCTAAATCTCTGAAGATGGTTAATACGATCATTCTGATGCGTGATGAGGCTGGTGTTTTGAGGGATCAAGAGGGCCACTTGCGCAATGAGCAGGGCCAAAAGATTGATGCTGAAGGCAATGTGATTGCCGAACCTGTTGTCAACGAGCAGGCTGTCGTGAACCAGCAAGCTGGTATTGATGATGATCCGAACCTTGGTGTCGATCGACACCAACCAGGTGGCATCGATCGACACCCACCTACAGACGTGCGTGGAGCTGCCAACCACGTACTGAACCCAGTTCGACGACAGGAGCACAACCGAGACCTGATCCGAACCATTGCTGACTATAACCGGGCTGATCTGGTGTATGAGAACCGGTCTGCTATTGTTCCTCCTCCATTCTAGAGGAACGATTTTGAGTTGAAACCTGCGTACTTTCAACTAGTTGGGCAGAGACCTTTCTCTGCTTTGCCCAATGAGAAGCCCTTGGACCACATTGAGCATTTTGAGGATCTGGTGACTAGCATCAAGGCTAATCGGGTGACTGAGGACTACATCTGCTGCAAACTCTTCCCTTACTCACTTGCAGGAGAGGCATCTCAGTGGTTGAAACAGCTGCATGCTGGATCATTGACAAGTTGGCGTGATGTCAAGGTGGCCTTCCTTAACTACTTCTATGATGATGCAATGTCAGATGAGTTGAGAATCAAGCTGTCTTCTTTCAAGCAAAGACCAGATGAAGCCTTCAAAGCAGCTTGGGTGAGATTCAAGGCTTACCAAAGGGACTGTCCGCACCATGGTTTCTCAAGGGTTCAACTGTTAAGTATCTTCTTCAGAGGATGTGACTGGGAGTATCAGTTGGCTTTAGATGCTGCAAGTCATGGGAATTTCAAGACAAGAATGCCAGAAGATGCTGAATTGTTGATTGAGAACTTAGCTGCTAGCAATAGTACTAAGAGAGCAGATGCTGAAAGGAAGAGATTACATGGAGGATATGATTCAAACCAGTTAGCTTTTGTTAATGCTAAGCTGGATTCAGTGCATAATCTCCTTGTGGGTAAGAAATCTGTTCATTTTGCTGCTGAAGTTGAGACATATGAGCCAGAACCTGATCAAGGAAATCATGAGGAAGAAGAGGTGAACTATGTCTATGGGAATCAGGGGCAGAGGTTTGGAAATCAGCAAGGTAGTAGGCCTTACAGTGGAAACAGCCAGCGCAGTAACTTTCAGGGCAACTCTTCTGGTTTCACACCCAAACCTGAATATCAGAAGCAGCAACAAAACAGTGGATTCACAAGGACTTATGGCAACAATTCATATCATCTCCACCTCCTAAGTCAGCTGAAACTAGTAAGATGGAAGCTATGCTTGAGCAGCTTTTGCAAGATCAAGAGCAAATGACAGTGACTTTCAATGGGAAGCTGGATAATGTCTACACTGATCTTAATGGGAAGTTTGAAGCTTTGAACATCCATGTCAAGAAGCTGGAAAGTCAGGTTGCGCAGACTGTTGGGTCTGTAAAAAGGCAAGAAGGTTATCTCCCTTCAAGAACTGAATCAAATCCTAAACATTCTTGCAATGCAGTGACTTTGAGAAGTGGCAAACAACTCCATCCTATACCCCAGAAGAATCAAACTGATGATCTACAGGAGTTGATTGATATAGAAGACGAAGAGGATGTTTCTGCTGAGCCAGTATCGACCGACACACATAGGCATCGGTCGGCACCCAAACCATGCGAAGTTTCGGGCAAAATCCCAGAACAGGACATTGATGGACACCAATCAGGTAGCATTGATCGACTCCAACCACGGACAGAAACTCCGAATGTGAAATCTCTCGTTCTAGTTGCAGAAAGAGTTTACACACCTAAGGTTTCATTCCCAAAGAATCCAAGGAAGTCTAAACAAGAGTTAGATGATGCTAAGTGCAAAGCCATGATGGATAAGCTTATTCTTGAGTTGCCTTTGGTTGATGCTGTTAAAACTTCTCCAATGCTTAGGAGATATGTCAAGAGGATGGTAACCAAGGATTTTAATGCTGAACAAGGAGTTATGATGATATCAGCCCAAGTCAGTGCCATCATTCATAACAAGATTCCAGTAAAACTTCCTGATCCAGGGAGCTTTGTTCTTGATTGTACTATCTTCACTGACAGATTTGCTAGATCTTTGTGTGATCTTGGTTCTAGTGTCAACCTAATGCCAAGATCAGTAGCACTTAGCCTGGGAATGACAGACTTCCATCCTACTAAGCTCACTCTCATCCTTGCTGACCGGTCTGTTCGTATTCCAGATGGTGTTCTTGAAGATGTTCCAATTAAGATTGGTGAGTGCTTGATACCTACTGATTTTGTGGTATTAAAGTATGAGGAGGAACCCAAGGACCCTCTTATTCTGGGAAGATCATTCTTAGCCACTGCTGGAGCTATAATTGATGTCAAGAAGGGTCAGATTGGTCTCAACATTGGTGATTTACAAATGCGCTTTGACATGGAGAAGCTGGTTAAAAGGCCTACCATTGATGGCCAGACATTCTATGTAGACACATTGTCTAATCTGGCTGAGGAGATATTCCAGGAGCTGCATCCTGAGGATCCATTAGAGAGAGCATTGGTTGCTTCTGCTGAAGAAGCTGAGCATCTAGATAACATTGCTGCTGGGTATGTCAAACTGCTTGATGCTAATGAACAAGTGAAGAAGCTGGTTGCACAAGAGGAATTGGTTAGTACTTCTTCACAAGCTGCAAAAGTTTCTGATTGGAGTCTTGAAAAAGCTCCAAAGCTTGATCTCAAGCCACTTCCTGCAGGTTTAAGGTATGCATTTCTAGGTGATAACTCTTCTTATCCTGTTATTGTTAGTGCTTCCTTGAACAATGCAGAGCTCACTTTATTGCTAATCAAGCTGCGCTAGTTTCGCAAGGCTCTTGGCTATTCTCTTGATGATATTGCAGGAATATCTCCAGACTTGTGTATGCATAGGATTCATCTTGAGGAAGGAGCTAAGACATCTATTGAGCATCAGAGGAGTCTGAATCCAAATTTGCAAGATGTTGTCAAGAAAGAGATCATGAAGCTGCTGAATGCTGGGATCATCTATCCAATATCTGACAGCAATTGGGTTAGTCCGGTACATGTTGTTCCTAAAAAGGGTGGAGTCACAGTGGTGAAGAATGACAAGAATGAGCTGATCCCTACAAGGACAATTACTGGTCATCGAATGTGCATAGACTACAGGAAGCTGAATGCTGCAACAAGGAAAGATCACTTCCCACTTCCTTTCATTGACCAGATGTTGGAGAGGTTAGCTAATCATCCATACTACTGCTTTTTGGATGGTTACTCAGGCTTTTTCCAGATTCCTATTCATCCTGATGACCAAGAGAAGACCACGTTCACTTGTCCCTATGGTACCTTCGCTTACCGAAGAATGCCTTTTGGTCTCTGTAATGCTCCTGCAACATTTCAGAGATGCATGATGTCAATCTTCACTGATATTATAGAAGATTATATGGAAGTGTTCATGGATGATTTTTCAGTTTATGGATCTTCATTCAAAAGCTGTTTGGATAATCTCTGTAAGGTGCTAGCAAGGTGTGAAGAGAAGCATTTGGTGCTTAACTGGGAAAAATGTCATTTTATGGTTAGAGATGGCATAGTGCTTGGCCACAGGGTTTCAGAAGCTGGAATAGAAGTTGACCGCGCTAAGATAGAGGTGATGACAAGTCTTCAACTACCAGAGAATGTGAAGGCAGTGAGGAGTTTTCTTGGACATGCAGGATTCTATAGGCGTTTTATCAAAGATTTCAGCAAGATAGCAAGACCACTTTTTGCTTTGTTGTGCAAAGATGTCAAGTTTGAATTCACTGATGAATGTCGCATAGCCTTTGAGAGGATTAAGCATGAGGTTGTGAGTGCACCTATTGTTCAGCTACCAGATTGGGATCTTCCATTTGAAGTGATGTCTGATGCTAGTGACTTTGCAGTGGGAGCAGTGCTGGGACAAAGAAAAGATAAGAAGCTTCATGCAATCTACTATGCAAGCAGGACACTTGATCAGGCACAAAGAAATTATGCAACAACAGAGAAAGAGTTGTTGGCTGTGGTGTTTGCTTTTGAGAAGTTTAGATCTTATCTGGTTGGTTCAAAAGTCATTGTTCATACTGATCGTGTTGCATTAAGGTACTTGATGCAGAAGAAGGATGCTAAGCCTAGACTTTTGAGATGGATTCTTCTTCTACAAGAGTTTGACATTGAAATGAGGGATAAGAAAGGGATAGAGAATAGTGTTGCCGATCATTTGTCCAGGATTAGGATTGATGATTATGTCCCAATTCGTGATTATCTACCCGAAGAGCATGTTTATTTTGTTGATACTGGGTTTCAGACTGAAGAATCGAAGGTTTTGTCTTCGGATGCGTATGGCATCGATCGACACGAACTAGGTGGCATAGATCGACACCCTTTGTTTCCCGAAACGGATTGGACGAATGATGGAGATTTAGCTATTGTGGCTAGCTCCAATCAACCTTGGTATGCTGATATTGCCAATTATCTTGCTGCAGAGGTTGAACCAGAAAAATTCATAGGCTATCATAAGAAGAGGTTCTTGAGAGAGCTAAAGATATTTTATTGGGATGAGCCTTATCTGTATAAGCATTGCAGTGATGGTGTTTACAGAAGATGTCTAGCTGAGACAGAAGTTCCTGATGTTCTATTTCACTGCCATGGATCAGATTATGCTGGACACTTTGCTACTTTCAAGACAGTGTCTAAGGTTCTACAAGTTGGGTTTTGGTGGCCAACAATGTTCAAGGATGCTAATGAGTTTGTCTCTAGATGTGATGCTTGTCAGCGGAAAGGTCAAATTAGTAAGAGGCATGAGATGCCACAAAACTTTATCTGGAGGTTGAAGTTTTTGATTGCTGGGGCATTGACATGGGACCATTCCCTTCCTCTTACAAGAATCAATACATCTTAGTGGCTGTTGATTATGTCTCCAAGTGGGTTGAAGCAATTGCAAGTCCAACGAATGATTCTGTTGTGGTTCTTAAGCTGTTTAAGACCATTATATTTCCACGGTTTGGAGTTCCTAGAATTGTCATCAGTGATGGAGGTAAGCACTTTATCAATAAAGTGTTTGAGAAGCTGCTGAAAAAGTATGGTGTTCCACATAGAGTGGCCAGTCCATATCATCCTCAGACTAGTGGACAAGTTGAGGTTTCCAAAAGGCAGATTAAGGAGATCCTAGAGAAGACAATGGGTGTTACAAGGAAAGATTGGGCTATGAAGCTTGATGATGCACTTTGGGCATATAGAACTGCTTATAAGACACCACTTGGCACAACTCCTTTTCATCTGCTTTATGGGAAAGCCTGTCATCTACCAGTGGAGTTAGAGCACAAAGCAGTCTAGACAGTTAAGTTGATGAATTTTGATGCCAAGACAGCTTCAGAGAGAGGGTTAGTGCAGTTGAATGAATTGGATGAGCTGAGATTTCATGCATTTGAGAATTCCAAGCTGTACAAGGAGAGGACTAAGGCTCATCATGATAAGAAGATCATCTCCAAACAATTTGAGCCAAATGACCAGGTTCTCCTTTACAATTCCCGCTTGAAGCTGTTTCCTGGAAAGCTGCGTTCCCGCTGGTCTGGTCCTTTTACTATTCAAGAAGTCAGACCATATGGAGCTATTGTGCTGTTGAACTCAAAAGGGGAGAAATTTATTGTTAATGGCCAAAGGGTGAAACACTATTGGGCAAAAGCTGAGATACCAGACGGACACATTGTGCGTTTGGATAATGCACCCTCTGCCTACTCCGCTGCCAAGTCAAGCTAATGACTTAAAACAAGCGCTGAGTGGGAGGCAACCCACTGGTAAGAATTAATTATTTTGAATTTTTGCTTTTTAGGATCACTAACATATTAATTTTTGGTTTTGAGTTTTTATTGTTTCAGGAAAATAAAAAACAAGAGAAAAGTTACGGATTATCATTGATGAGCTAGCATCGATCGATGCTGCCTTGAATTGGTATCGGTCGACGCTATTATGGACAGAGATGAGAAAACGGGCCAATCGGGTTGATTTTGCTGGGTTTGAAACATTATTGGGCTTGTGATCAAAATGGGCCGGGTCCGACATAAGAAGCATTGATCGATGCTGCCTTTAATGAGCATCGGTCAATATCACTGAAACCAAGGGACGGAAGATTAAAATCGCGAGTTTCGTCTTCTTCTTCCATTCGATACAAAACGGAGCTAAACCCTAAATTGCTCATAACTCTCTCAATACAGCTCCGATTTGAGTGATTCAAAGCTCCAATCCACTCGATTTTCTCTCCTCTACCTGGATCTAGTGTCAATTTCTTGTTTTGGAGTGATGGCATCGAACAAGAGGACTCGAACCAACGACGGCGAAGCTTCTTCTTCCACTCGCCCACCTCGTCAATCCGGCCACCGTCAGCCTCCGTCAGCTCCGGCGAGCCTTACCCAACCTACACAACGTCCGACGAGAGCTCCTACTTTCTTACCTGATCTCTCTCTTCCATCTCCCATCCAATCAAGGTTCCCATGGCCAAAAGAAGAAGGTCAACCAATTCCAACAGAGAAAGAATGGCCTCAACACAAGCTTCCTGAGCTTAGCAAGCCTGAATTCATCAACAGGCCAGTGGGTGTTTGGGGAGATTATGAGACAATGCTCTACAATGCATGGCTAGGAGTTGAGATTGATCCTACAAGGTTTGTGGATTCTGTTATTCTTTGTAGGTTTGAAATTCATGATGAGGTCTTGGATTTGATTGATAGAATGGGTTTAGGAACCGTCTGTACTAGGCAGTATGATTTGTACCCGGATTTAGTGCGACAGTTCATGGCATCAGTTAGGATTACTTACAGAAATGAGCAAGCACCAGATGCATTTGGGGGTGAATTGCATTTCATCATCAATGGAATGCCTTATGATATCGATTTTTCTCATTTATGTGATGTATTCCGTTGGACTCGTTATTATCAGAAGGTTGCTTTGCCCAAGCAATATGAGATCTCTCTCCTTTGTGGTCTTACATAGGACTTGGTAAGTATGACTCCAAGAAGATGCTTCAATCAGAGGTCCGCCATCCTGTACTCCGGTATGTTCTTAGAGCTGTTGCTACCACTTTTCAGTGTAAGATGGAGCCTAACAAGATGAGAGCTGCAGAGCTATACTTTTTGAGTTGTGGTGTTGGCAACATGATCCTTAACTTTGGAGCTATTTTCGCACATTACTTGGTTGAGCTTCAGACCAAGCCATTTCTGGGTACTGGAGCTAAGAAAGAGGCTTTGGGGAGCCTTATTACTGCTATCCTTCAGTTCAACAAGATTCCTACTGATGGTTATAGTGTTGTCACTAAGAGACAGCTTATGGATGAGCAGTATTTGAGGAGTGCACATTGGCTGAAACCGGGTTTGTTGTGGAGGTTTGTTGATGAGACAGGAGAGCACTTTGTTCGCCTTCCACGACCTGATCTTACCACCATTGGTAGAGATCCTGAGCAGTTGCGTTTTTGCCCTTCACCAGATGACTATGTTGCTTATGCTCCTTCGCGTCGCCATCGCGCTTCGCGGACTACTACTGATGCTGCAGCTGCTCCTAACCCTGCTGGGGGTTTTGAGTATGGTTCTTCTTCTGGGACCGCGACATTTGAGTTCCCAGAGCCACCACAGGATCCTGCCACTATGGACCAGGGAGCTCATCAGACTTATGTGGTTTCTGCTTTGCGTGCCATCTGGAATGGCATGGCTCGACTTTCTCAGTGTGGCTGCATTCGTCCTACCAGGCGTACTAGGCGCAGGTCACCTTCTGCTGATCCCATCTCCGATGATGTTGATGATGATGAGGATGATGATGATGTTTCTGCTACATTTTAGCTTCTGATCATGGTTTTTCTTTATCTTTTTCCCTTTTTAGGATTGAGTCATTTTTATTCTTGCTTTAAGTCAGTTTGTGTTTGAAAGTTGTTTGAACTTATGAACTATCTATCTATCATGTTGCTTTTAACCTGTGTTAGTGTTTGAGTGCTTCTTAACAGAATTAACATCAAAGGAATGATCCAACAACATGATATATCATGGTTTTTGTGGTTTTTAACCATGATATAAGGAGTCTTTTAGTGTCTTTTCATTTGTTTCTAGATTGTTTTTGAGTCTTTACAGGTTTTTAGCATGGAAGGAGCAAAGTGGAGCAATTTGGATCAGTTTGGAGCAATAATCCGCAAGAAATCAACTTGGAATCGATCAGAGGAGATGGTGTCGATCGACACTGCCTTAGCATCGATCGACACCCAGTCCAAACCGACGAGAGAGCCAAATTTGGAAGTTTTACAAAGTTGCCCGAAGTTTTCCATATTTGCAAGACTAGTCCCTGACGTGTTTTAGGACATATATATATAGTTTTTAGGTTTTCCAAACCCTTAAGTTTTATTCTATCAAGTTTTATTTTTCCTGCAACCCTGAGAGATTTTTGAGAGCTTTTGGGAGAGAGATATGAACTGCTTTGAGAGAAGAATTTCTTGAACTCCTTCTTACTCTTTTTAATCTCAATTGCTTATTATTCAGAATCATGTTTTGTTCTTCATTGAATATGTCTGAGTAGTTTGCTTGTTAGGTTTAAGGTTTTTCACAAGGATTTTATGAATTATTAGATCTGTTTATTTAGGATTCTTTATCTATCTAGATCTTCCTCTTAGGTTGTTCTTCATATTAATTCTTGATTGATCACCTAGAATTAATACTTTAGGAAAATAAATTGATATGAGAATATAATTGATTTTCCTGATAAAACCTTTTGATGAGCAAAATTACTTCTTGCAAAGAGATTTGATTAAGTGATTTTGTGAACAATCTAAACCTGATTTTATTGCTGATTTTTAACCTAGAATTTTACAAAGAGATTTGGATTTTCTGGTTTTAAATTTATATATTATTTGCAGTGAGAACTGATTTAATTTACAAAAGTGTTTAGAGTTCTAAGATCTGTTCTTAATTGCTTGAATCCTAATTTATTGATTGATTTAATATTTCATAATTTCCTGAGAAATTCCCTAGGCCTAGCTGTTTGATCTTTTGAATTTTCACAGCTTTTATTTAATATTTTGCATTGTTTATTTTAATTCAATTTAATTTGTTTAGCTTAATTACAAAACTCTATAATTTATTGTGTAGTCTTGAATCCTTGTGGAATTCGACCCCTAAGTACTGCATTGACCTCTTAATTTGAGAGAGTAGCTCTAGGGTAAATTTGAGCATATCAAATTTTGGCGCCGTTGCCGAGGACTCTTTGATCTACCACTAGATTTGAGTTTTAGATTTTGTCTAAATTTTTATTTTTATTTGAAACTTACACGCTTTTGTTTTCTTTTCTCTTGTGTGTTTCAGGTGTATGCCTAATAAGCCTAACACAAGGAGCAACAAGACTGGTCCAATTCTGAAACTTTCAAACCAAGAGTTGGGAAAACTTGAGCGTGAGAACCGAAAAGCAGCCAAATCTCTGAAGATGGTTAACCCAATCATTCTGATGCGAGATGAGGATGGTGCTTTGAGGGATCAAGAGGGCCACTTGCGCAATGAGAAGGGCCAAAAGATTGATGCTGAGGGCAATGTGATTGCTGAAATTGCTGTTGTCGACGAACCAGCTGATGGTGTCGACGGTGTCGATCGACACCAAGCAGGTGGCATCGATCGACACCCACCTGCAGACGTGCGTGGAGCTGCCAACCACGTACAGAACCCCGTTCGACGACAGAAGAACAACCGGGATCTGATCAGGACCATTGCTGACTACAATCGGGCTGATCTAGTGTATGAGAACCGGTTTGCTATTGTTCCTCCCCCTTTTCAGAGGAATGATTTTGAGTTGAAACCTGCGTACTTTCAACTAGTTGGGCAAAGACCTTACTCTGCTTTGCTCAATGAGAAGCCCTTGGATCACATTGAGCATTTTGAGGATCTTGTGACCAGTATCAAGGCTAATGGAGTGACTGAGGACTTCATATTCTGCAAGCTCTTCCCATACTCACTTGCAGGAGAGGCATCTCAGTGGTTGAAGCAGTTGCCAGCTGGATCTTTGACATCTTGGCAACAAGTCAAAGTGGCTTTCCTCAACCATTTCTATGATGATGCAATGTCAGATGAGTTGAGAGTCAAGCTATCCACTTTCAAGCAAAGACCAGATGAAGCTTTCAAGGCAGCTTGGGTGAGATTCAAAGCTTATCAGAGGGATTGTCCACACCATGGTTTTTCAAGGGTACAATTGCTGAGTATCTTTTTCAGAGGGTGTGACTGGAAGTATCAGTTAGCTTTGGATGCTGCAAGTCATGGGAATTTCAAAACAAGATTTCCAGAAGATGCTGAAGTTTTGATTGAGAATTTGGCTTCTAGCAATAGCACTAAGGGAGCAGATGCTGAAAGGAAGAGATTGCATGGAGGATTTGATTCAAACCAGTTAGCTTCTGTTAATGCTAAGCTGGATTCAGTGCATAATCTCCTTATGGGTAAGAAATCTGTTCATTTTGCTGCTGAGGTTGAGACATATGAACCAGAACCTGATCGAGGACACCAAGAGGAAGATGTGAACTATGTGTATGGGAATCAGGGACAGCGGTTTGGAAATCAGCAAGGCAATAGGCCTTACAGTGGGAACTCTTCAGGCTACACTTCCAAGCCAGAGTATCAGCAGCAACAACAGAACAATGGCTATACAAGGACATATGGGAACTCATCTTATCAGTCTCCACCTCCTAAGAATTCTTCAGAGAGTAGAATGGAAGCCATGCTTGAGCAGCTTTTGCAAGGACAGGAGCAATTGACAGTGACATTCAATGGGAAGATTGACAATGTTTACACTGAGCTGAATGGGAAGATTGATGCATTGAATGTTCATGTTAAGAAGCTGGAGATTCAAGTTGCACAGACTGCTGGATCTGTTAAACGGCAAGAGAGTGTTCTTCCAGCAAGAACTGAGTCAAACCCCAGACATGCTTGCAATGCCTTATCGGTGAGAGATGAAGATGATGGTGAAATTGCTTCTGCATAAAAAGAAGAGAAATCGACCAAATCCTCGACTGCAGATGATGGTGTCGATCGACACCACCTGGGTGTCGGTCGACACTCATCCCAGACGGAACCAGAAGCTGCAAAATCTCAGGTTCCAGCAGTTGAAAGGGTCTACAAGCCTAAGGCTCCTTTTCCCAAGCCAAGAAAGTCTAAGCAAGAGATGGAGGAAGCTAGATGCAAAGCAATGATGGACAAGGTGATGATTGAGATGCCTTTAATTGATGCAGTAAAGCTTTCACCACCTCTTAAGCGGTATGTGAAGAGAATGGTATCCAATGGTTTGAGCCCTGAAGAAGGAGCACTTATTACAAAAGATGTCAGTGCAATTCTGTTGAACCAGCCTGTTGAGAGGAAGAAGGTGAGAAAGCAGGAAGTGGTTGTTTCTAAGGAAGTGAGTGCAATCATTCAATGTAGGACTGCTAAGAAGTTACCAGATCCTGGAAGCTTTGTACTTGATTGCTCTATCTCCACAGGAAGGTTTTCACACTCACTTTGTGACCTTGGCTCTAGCATCAACTTGATGCCACATTCTGTTGCTGTGAGACTTGGGATGACAGAATTCAAGCCAACTCAGATTTCTCTTATCTTGGCTGATCGATCATGAAGAATTCCTGAAGGTGTTTTAGAGGATATTCCAATTAAGGTTGGCAACTTCATAATTCCCACTCACTTTGTGGTGCTGAAGTATGATCAAGAGCCTAAAGATCCTCTCATCTTAGGAAGATCTTTCTTGGCTACAGCTGGTGCCATCATTGATGTGCAGAAAGGACACATAGCACTGAATGTGGATGGTTTGAGAATGAATTTTGAGATGGATAAGCTGAGGAGGGCTCCTACTATTGATGGACAGACATTTTCTATTGAGAAGGTTGCTGCAACACGAGCATCAGAAGCAGTGTCGATCGACACCAACAACAAGGTATCGATCGACACCCCTCCACGACCGAGACAGAACAGCTCTAAGAATGATGTTCCAAGTCAGAAACCTGTTCCCAAATAGAAGAGTCATCAATCCACACTCCAGAGCCCTCAGGTAAGGCAAAGGTACACCTCTCCTTCTCCTAAACTTTCTCCTATCATCAATAAGAATTTCAAAGAGATAAAAACTGTTTTGCAGTTAACCAAGCCACGAGATTATCGTAGAGTGCTTGTTTCTTCTGTTGATGATTTTGCAGGACATAAGAGAAGCACAACCATCCCTAAATCCCGCCCTGGTCCTATTCCTAACATCCTTGGCAAACCTCATGCACCTAAAGCTTATACACCACCTTGGATGAAGAGGACTTCAATGCCATGTTCTGCTCCTCCGGATGCCTAAGCTCCAATACAGTCAAGCTAATGACTAAAAATAAGCGCTTTGTGGGAGGCGACCCACTGGTAGGTTTTTCTTTTTCTTTTGATTTTGATTTTGTTTATTTTATTTCTATTTTTGCTTTCCTCTTACTTGATAACACTGGGGACAGTGTTGTTTAAGTCTGGGGGAGGTTAGTTACTAACTATGATTTCTGTTTTTGAGTTTCAGTTGTGTCAGTCAAAACCATAAAGTTTGAGTCAAATTTTTCAAATTTTTCTTTTTGTTTTTGGGAATTATGATCTTGACTAATGATTTCTCTTATTTGGCTAACACTCTAATGATTACTTGTTTATGCTTGATCTCAGAACTGAAGCTTAGAAAGACTATGAGCCTTATCAACAATCCTGAAAGCCCTTATTCAATGGATATCTGATAGATCTAACGTTGTCTCAACTTTTATCAGGATTTTAACTGGACTTAATCTCTTACTTTGGGGTTGGAAATCAGTGGACTAGACTTCTTCTTCGGGCCATACAAGACAATGCAATTTTTCAAAGTATGTCTCCCCTCTCTCTTCCCTTCAGTGCTTTAAAAAAATCAGAAAAAAGAGAGAATAAAAGATGAGATGATTTTGATCAGTTTAGAGAGGTAAGTAAATTACCAGTGACCTCATTATTCTACTCTTGAGCCAAATGATCACACAAAGCTTGGAAGCGAGGGGTAGGTAAATTACCAATGAGTCCGGTATTCGCTTACACCTTTGATTAAGAAAAAAAGAGAAAAGAAAAGAAAAAAAAATTTGAAGTGAGAAAAGGGAGAGGAAAGGAGATGTAAGAAGAATGTCTTGGCCTGAAGAGAATCCATATGCCACTGATCAATACACCCAAGGTAAGAACTCACCTGTACTTGCTTTAATATTGACTAATGAGATGACAATGGGGATTTCAGATATTCCAAGGGATTGTGGGACTTGAGTAAGGAATGTTGATGCTTATCATGGTTGAGTATAAGGAGTAAGTTTTTGAGTCAGGTAAATGAAGAGTGTGAATAAGAATCATCATGCAATTGAGTGAGTTCCCTGTTTTCAAACCTCTTTCACAGGTCTAAGTTTCTGTTTTGCTTGAGGGCAAGCAAAGGCTAAGTCTGGGGGAGTTGATATATCATGGTTTTTGTGGTTTTTAACCATGATATAAGGAGTCTTTTAGTGTCTTTTCATTTGTTTCTAGATTGTTTTTGAGTCTTTACAGGTTTTTAGCATGGAAGGAGCAAAGTGGAGCAATTTGGATCAGTTTGGAGCAATAATCCGCAAGAAATCAACTTGGAATCGATCAGAGGAGATGGTGTCGATCGACACTGCCTTAGCATCGATCGACACCCAGTCCAAACCGACGAGAGAGCCAAATTTGGATGTTTTACACAGTTGCCCGAAGTTTTCCATATTTGCAAGACTAGTCCCTGACGTGTTTTAGGACATATATATATAGTTTTTAGGTTTTCCAAACCCTTAAGTTTTATTCTATCAAGTTTTATTTTTCCTGCAACCCTGAGAGATTTTTGAGAGCTTTTGGGAGAGAGATCTGAACTGTTTTGAGAGAAGAATTTCTTGAACTCCTTCTTACTCTTTTTAATCTCAATTGCTTATTATTCAGAATCATGTTTTGTTCTTCATTGAATATGTCTGAGTAGTTTGCTTGTTAGGTTTAGGGTTTTTCACAAGGATTTTATGAATTATTAGATCTGTTTATTTAGGATTCTTTATCTATCTAGATCTTCCTCTTAGGTTGTTCTTCATATTAATTCTTGATTGATCACCTAGAATTAATACTTTAGGAAAATAAATTGATATGAGAATATAATTGATTTTCCTGATAAAACCTTTTGATGAGCAAAATTACTTCTTGCAAAGAGATTTGATTAAGTGATTTTGTGAACAATCTAAACCTGATTTTATTGCTGATTTTTAACCTAGAATTTTACAAAGAGATTTGGATTTTCTGGTTTTAAATTTAGATATTATTTGCAGTGAGAACTGATTTAATTTACAAAAGTGTTTAGAGTTCTAGATCTGTTCTTAATTGCTTGAATCCTAATTTATTGATTGATTTAATATTTCATAATTTCCTGAAAAATTCCCTAGGCCTAGCTGTTTGATCTTCTGAATTTTCACAGCTTTTATTTAATATTTTGCATTGTTTATTTTAATTCAATTTAATTTGTTTAGCTTAATTATAAAACTCTATAATTTATTGTGTAGTCTTGAGTCCTTGTGGAATTCGACCCCTAACTACTGCATTGACCTCTTAATTTGAGAGAGTAGCTCTAGGGTAAATTTGAGCATATCACAACACACACAACTAACTGCAACTAACAAGGAGTTTCGGCCAAAATTCACCATTCGTTGAGGGCATCGATCGATGCTGCCTTGTATGGCATCTGTTGACGCCGGTTGGGTAACCCGCGAAACTGTTCAATTTTTCTTTCAATTTTTCAACACAATTTTTGTTTCTTAGCTTTTCCCTTGGTTGATAACACTGGGGACAGTGTTGTTTAAGTCTGGGGGAGGTTAGTACTAACTACTAACTTGGTTTTTGTGTCTTGTGTCAAAACCATATTTTTGTTTTTATTGAGTCAAATTTTTCAAAAATTTCTGTTGAATTATGATCTCTAACTAATGGTTCTTGTTCTTTGGCTAACACTCTAATGATTCTTGACTAAGCTTGACCTCAGAACTGAAGTGTGGAAAAGACTATGAGCTGTATCAACAATCCTGAAAGCCCATATTCAAAGGATATCTAGTTCAACCAACGCTGTCTCAACTTTTATCAGGATTTTAACCGGACTTAATCTCTTACTTTGGAGTTGGAAATCAGTGGACTAGACTTCTTCTTCAGGCCATACAAGACAGTGCAATTTTTCAAAGTATGTCTCCCCTCTCTCTTCCCTTCAGTGCTTAAAAAAAAAAAAAGAATAAAAGATGAAATGATTTTGTTCAGTTTAGAGAGGTAGGTAAATTACCAGTGACCTCATTATTCTACTCTTGAGTCAAATGATCACGCAAAGCTTGGAAGCGAGGGGTAGGTAAATTACCGATGACCCCGGTATTCGCTTACACCTTTGCTTAAAAAAAAAAAAACCAAAAAAAGAAGAAAAAAAAAAGGAAGTGAGAAAAGGGAGAGGAAAGAAGATGTAAGAAGAATGTCTTGGCCTGAAGAGAGTCCATATGCCACTGTTTGAATACACCAAGGTAAGAACTCACCTGTACTTGCTTTAATTTATGTAATGAGATGGCAATGGTGAGACTAGAGATTCCAGAGGATTGTGGGATTTGAGTAAGGAATGTTGATGCTTTTCAATTGACAAAGTATATGAAGTAAGTTCTTGAGAGTCAAGGAAATGAAGAGTGCAAAGATCAGTTACCAGCAGTTGAGTGAATTCTATGTTTTCAAACCTCTTTCACAGGTCTAAGTTTCTGTTTTGCTTGAGGGCAAGCAAAGGCTAAGTCTGGGGGAGTTGATATATCATGGTTTTTACGGTTTTTAACCATGATATAAGTGTGCTTTTTGAGTCTTTTGATTTGTTTCTAGGTTATTTTTGAGTCTTTACAGGTTATTTAGGAATTTGGCACGGATGGGGCAATATGGAACAATTTGGATCATTTTGGAGCATTTTACCGAAGGAAATCAAGTTGGAGTCGGATCATAGATAGAGCATCGATCGACACCACACAGTAGGGCATCGATTGGCACTCCTGTTTACCCGACAAGAGAACAAGAAATTGGAAGTTTTACAAATTTGCCCAAAGTCTTCTACAATTGCAACATAAACCCCTGGACGTATTTTAGGATATATATATATTGTTTTTGGGTTTTAGAAACCCTTAAGTTATCTTCTAGCAGTTTTTGAGAGAAATGATATTGAGAGCTTTTGGGAGAGATAGATCTGAATTCTTTGTAGAGAGAAGATTTCTTGAACTCCCTCTTTACTTTTAATATCTATTGCATGTTATTCAGAATGATGATTTGTGCTTTATTTAACATGTCTGAGTAATTTGCATGTTAGGTTTAGGGTATTTCATAGGGTTTTTATGATTTATTAGATCTGAGATTTTTAGGGTTCTTAATCTTTTATGATCTTCATCCTTGGTTGTTCTTCACAATAATTCTTGATTGATCACCTAGAATTGTTATCTTAGGGAAATAAATTGATATGAGAATATAATTGTTTTCCTGATTAAACCATTGATGAGCAGAATTGTTTCTTACAAAGAGATTTGAATTAATAATTCTGTGAACTTATCTAAACATGTTCTTAAAGCTGATTTATTACTTAGAATTTTACAAAGAGATTTGGATTTTCTGGTTTTAAATTGAGAATATAATTGCAGTGAGAACTGGTTATTTTACCAAAAGTTTAAAATTCTAGATCTGATCTTTACTGCTTGAACCTTAATTAATTTATCTGATTTAATATTTCATAATTTCCTGAGAAATTCCCTAGGTTTAACTCTTTTGATTTTCTGAATTTACAACACTTTCATTTAAATATTTGCATTGCTTTTATTTTAATTAAATTAACTTGTTTAGCGTAATAACAAAACTCTATAATCTATTGTGTTTGATTTTGAGTCTCTGTGGATTCGACCCCAAAATACTGCAGTGAACTCTTGTTTGAGAGAGTAGCTCTAGGGATTAATTTGAGCTTATCACACGCTGGAGTTCCAACCAACCTCAGTTTGCCAACCAAACATTATAATGTTTCCATTTATTCCATACAAATATGTCTCAGAAACACACATATAAAACCACAACTAACCGTTAAACTCACGATCCCACTGTTGAATCTGTAGCCAGTAGTACCGTGAGGCTCCCCACAAAATCTCAGCTCGATCAGGAAAGTTTTGGACTACCAATCGCTGTTCCATGGAGACAACCTCGAATCCGATTTCTAGGGTTGCAGGTTCGGACTGTTTCAGATATTTCTTACGCAGAAAGCAACCCGCATAACGTTTTGAATATAACTCCGATCGGACTTCCGTCAGTTTCTACGAGCTCATGGATTGGTAGCAAACGCGATGATGGTTTTTGATTGATAAACCGATGTCAAATCTGGCGTCCGACGAGCCTCCAAAGTCGCCTCTTCAAACTGCTCTTATTTCTTTCTTAACTCTTTCTTGTTCTTCTTTTCTCCACCTTTCAGTTACTCCGGCGTTGCTCCTCCACCACCACCGAGGCTTTTCACAGCCATGACATCTACTTCTCTCCCCTCTCTACACATCCCATTCTCTCTCTCTATCTTCTTTTCTCCTCACGACTCTCTTTTTCCCTCCTCTCTCTTTCCAATAACAACACAACAAGAGCACGTCTACTTTTCAAAGTGGCCCACATATATAGAATTTGGGATGTTACAATAACTCTTCTACTTGTCTCTGCCTCAAAGCTTCTTATCCTACAATAGAATCAGATGTAACTTCAGTCATTGCTGAAGATGTAACATTTGCTCAAAAGGTGAACTACTTCAGAAGAACAGAGTACTGATTCAAGAACAGAACATCAGGATGTTTATGTCGGTATTTAACAATCTAGAAGACTTACGCGAGGGTGAAGGTGCAAGAAGCTTCTAGAAGAACAAGGAGTTTCATGTTTACAATAGGAATGTAAACATGAAAGAGGGAAATTTCCTAGATCATAAAGAAAAAGGAAATTGTCCAATTCCTATTAGGATTAGAATAGGCGAAGGTCTAGTTCTATAAATAGGGTGCAAAGGCCGATTGTAAGCCTTAGCACAAACAAGAGAAAGTTAACCTAGCTATTAAGTTTTAGTCTTTAAGAAAAGAAAAGAGCTAAGAACTTAGAGAGAGCGTGAGGTTTCTTTAAAGAGAGTTTTGAGAGATTAGAAAATTGTTTAGAACAAACTTGTAAACAGATTTTCTATTAATCAAAAGAGAGTTTAAAGAAATCTTTATTTCATTGTTCAGATCATAAGTTCTCACACTTTCAATTGGTATCATAGCAGCACTTGTTCAGAATATTACGGGTGAGATTCTGCGGACAAGATGGAGAGCTACAGAGATCTGTTCAACAACAATAAAGTCATCTTGGATGATGGAAACTATGGGTTTTGGAAGTCAAGGATCAAATCCATCATAGGAGGTATTGATCGTCTTGCTTGGAAGGCTGTTCTAGAAAAGTGGGAGGAACCAACGATCAAAGATGAATCAGGCGAGCGAATTCCAAAACCTGAGGCAGACTGGACTGATAACGAACAAAAGAGATCAAAATACAACTCAAGGGCTTTAAGTGCAATTCATTGCAGTGTTGGGAGAAAACAGTTTGAGTTGATTCAGGGGTGTGAAACTGCTAAAGAAGCATGGGATATCCTTCAAATTCATTATGAAGGTACAACTAAAGTGCATAGTTCAAGAAAGGATATGTTGGCCTCTAGATTTGAGAATCTAAAGATGGAGGAACATGAATCGATCTCAGATTTTAGTTCAAAGTTGAGTGCTCTAGCACAAGAAGCCTTAACTCTTGGGAAGACGTATAAGGATCAAAAGTTAGTCAAAAAGTTTCTAAGGTGTCTTCCATCTAGGTTCATGGGATACAAAACAGCTTTAACGGTCTCACAAGATTTAGATAATCTCAGTTTTGGCGAAGTAGTAGGAATGCTACAGGCACACGAGATGGAACTTAATGGGATTAAGAAACCAAAAGGAATAGCTCTAGCAGTAAGCAAAGACCTAACTGATCAAGGAGAAGAAGATGCTGTGAGTCTGTTGGTAAGAAGATTCGATCGAGCTCTGAGAAGGATAGAACAAGGTCAAGGTCAAAAGAAGAACAATTCATTCAAGAAGACAAGTGAAGACAAAAAGGCTGATATGCAGTGTCATGAATGTAAGGGATATGGTCATTTTATTCGAGAGTGTCCAACAATCAAGTTACGAGATGCCAAGTGCACAATCTGTAAAGGGACTGGACACACACATGAGGAATGTGTGAGTAACTCTAAATTCAAGAAAGAAAAATCTATGATTAGCATTGAGAATGAGTCAGATAGTGATAGCAGCAGCGAAGAAGAACTCATTAATTTAGTAGCTATGGTGGGAATCACTGAATTTGAGAATGGGGAAGAGGTAACTGACTCAGAATCAGAAGGAGAAGAAGTTCTTGACATTGTTCAGAGTTACAAAGAAGTACGAAATACACTTATTTCGCTAGGAAAAGAAAATCAAGGTTTGATTACTGAAAAACTTCGTTTAGAAGCACTTGTTATGTCATTACAGAATGAATTGGTGGATGAGAAAAAGCTGGCTAAAGATTCGCTAGATCTGATGAAAGAGAAGTTGGTATTATCTGCTAAAGCAGACAAGCTTGAAGAAGAGCTACTTAAAGAAAGAAAAAAATCTACAGAACTACAATCTGAATTAGATCAACAACATAGGAAGATTCATATGTTCGCAGGAACAAAGCAGCTTGACAAAATTTTGAGCTATGGGAGAACTGAGAAAACTCATAGAGGATTGGGATTTACTGAGAACAACGGAGCTAAATCACAGACAACCAAGTTCGTATCTGCTGGAACCTATCAGTCTGAGAAGGAGACATCTTATGGTGGTTCTAATGGATCCTTGAGTTGTTATTTTTGTGGGAAAATCGGTCACTACAAACGTTTTTGCTACAAATATTGGCAGAAGGTCTGTACCTTAAAGCAACAAGGAAGATTCTTCTGGAATGGAATCAGAAGACAAGTTTGGATGAAGAAAGCTGACATATATCAATCGGGATCAATGGTAGCTTCTGGATCTGGGTTTAGATGCAATATGGCCATGATTACTGAAGAACAAGAAGAAACGGAACCAATATGCGATATGGCTATGATCACTGAAGAACAAGAAGACACGGAGCCTTGGTTCTTTGACAGCGGCTGCTCAAGACATATGACTGGAACCAAGAGTAATCTACAGAATATTAAGAAATTGAAAGGAGGTACAGTAACATTTGGAGATGGAAGTCATGGTTTCATACAAGGCAAAGGTACAACACGTGATATAGAGCTTCCACAATTGGTGAATGTCTACCTAGTTCAAGGATTGCGTGCAAATTTAATAAGCATTAGTCAACTCTGTGATGAAGGATTGTCAGTTTTATTCACAAAAACTGATTGCAAAGCATTGGATGAGTCGGGTAATGTCAAGTTATACGGTGTAAGATCTGGGAACAATTGTTACATGTGGGAAAAACATTCAATCAAATGCTACAGTGCTCGAGGAAGTATAGATCTATGGCATCAACGACTTGGACACATGAATACAAGAAACCTTGCTACTCTTGTGAATAAAGAGATAACTCGAGGAGTACCTAAGCTTAAAGGAGAAGATAATATGGTGTGTGGACCTTGTAATTAGGGAAAGCAAGTCAAAATTCAGCACAAAAAGGTTCCAGATGTTCATTCAAAATCAGCTCTGGAACTGGTTCACATGGACTTAATGGGACCAATGCAAGTGGAAAGCCTAGCAGGAAAGAAATATGTGTTTGTTTTAGTTGATGATTACTCCAGATACACTTGGGTTTGTTTTATTCGTGAGAAGTCAGACACAATCGACAGCTTCAAAATTTTAGCTTTACAGCTACATAATGAACGAGGAGGAATCAAGAAAATTCGAAGTGATCATGGTGGAGAATTTCAATATGAGGCTATGAAGGAGTTTTGTGAACAGCATGGGATTGCACACCAATTCTCAGCACCAAGGACACCACAACAGAATGGAGTAGTAGAAAGGAAGAATAGAACTCTTCAGGAAATGGCAAGAGCAATGATACATGGAAATCAAGTTCCTAAGAAATTCTAGGCTGAAGCATTGAACACTGCCGGTTATATAATTAACAGAGTTTATGTCCGAAGAGATACTACAAAAACCCCCTATGAGTTGTGGAGAGGCAAAACACCAAATCTGAGTTACTTCCATGTGTTTGGATGCAAATGCTATATCTTAAATGACAAGGATTATCTTGGCAAATTCGACTCCAGAAGTGATGAAGGCATGTTTTTGGGTTATGCGGAGAGTAGTACAGCATTCAGAGTCTATAACAGGCGTACATGTTTAATCATGGAGTCAGTAAATGTAGTCTTTGATGATCAATCTGTAGCTGTACAAGGTGATGATTCAGACAGTGATTCAGAACAGGTAAGCATCACTCAAGCCCACAAAGAAGTTTCTGAGTTGGACAGTTCTATTACAAAACCAGAAGAAGTGCAACAAGTTCATAAGAATCATTCTGCATCTGATGTTATTGGGGACTTAAATGAGAAAATGAAGACTCGAGGAGTGCAGATTGATTTTAAGAAGATGACAAGTTACTTTACAACTCTAGAAACTGTTTTCTATGAGTGTTTTGTGTCCATGATCGAACCAAAGAACCATATAGAAGCTGTTCAAGATGATTTTTGGATTATAGCCATGGAAGAAGAACTGGAACAGTTTGAGCGTAATGATGTTTGGGAACTGGTTCGCAGACAAATAGATGTGAATATCATTGGTACTAAGTGGATTTTTAAAAACAAAATAGATGAGAGTGGTGTTGTTGTTCGCAATAAAGCAAGAATAGTTGCACAAGGTTATACTCAGATCGAAGGTGTAGATTTTGAAGAAACTTTTGCACCAGTAGCAAGGCTTGAGTCAATAAGACTGTTTTTAGGAATGGCGTGCATTCTGAACTTTAAAGTGTTTCAGATGGATGTGAAGAGTGTTTTCTTAAATGGGATCTTACAAGAAGAAGTATATGTTGAACAACCCAAAGGTTTTGAAGATCCAATTAGGCCAGAGTATGTGAATAAACTAAAGAAAGCTCTTTATGGATTGAAGCAAGCTCCAAGAGCTTGGTGTGAGAGGCTGACCAGATTTCTTATGGAACAAAACTATATTAGAGGGAGTGTGGACAAGACTCTGTTTATCTTGGAACAAGATGATGACATTATGATGGTTCAAATTTATGTTGATGACATTATCTTTGGAAGCACTTCAAAAGAGTTGGTGGATAGGTTTGTGAGTAGTATGACACAAGAATTTGAGATGAGTCTTGTTGGAGAATTGAAGTATTTTCTTGGGTTGCAGATTACTCAATCAGATCAAGGCATTTTTATTTCACAAAGTACTTATGCAAGACAACTTCTTAAGAAGTTTCAGATGGATAAGTGCAAAGAAGCTGTGATACCTATGAGTACTTCATTGAAATTGTCCAAAGATGTTGATGGTAAAGATGTAGATGTCAAGCAATACAGAGGAATGATTGGGAGCTTACTATATCTTACAGCTAGTAGACCAGATTTGAGTTTTAGTGTGGGTATATGAGCAAAATATCAGTCAAAACCAAAACAGTCTCATCTTGAAGCAGTTAAGCGAATTATTAAGTATGTCAAAGGAACTGTTGAGTTTGGAATTTGGTACTCTAAAGGTTCGAATAAAGGATTGGTTGGTTATTGTGATGCAGATTATGCAGGAAATGTAACAGATCGAAAGAGTACAATTGGAGGTTGTTTCTTTCTAGGCAATAATTTAATAGCCTGGTTGAGTAAGAAATAGAATTCAGTGTCTCTGTCTACAGCTGAATCAGAATATATAGCTATGGGAAGTTGTTGTACTCAGTTGTTGTGGATGAAGCAGATGTCAGCTGATTATGGTATGGATTCAGGGGAGCTACAAGTATATTGTGATAACAAAAGTGCAATTGATATCTCTAAGAATCCAGTTCAACATTCAAGAACCAAGCACATTGATGTGAGACATCATTTTATCAGAGAACTGGTTGAGAGAAAGCAAGTTTAGATTGGTCATGTTGATACTGAAGATCAGTTAGCTGATATATTCACAAAAGCTTTAGATTTTAATCGATTTACCACATTGAGGAACTCAATTGGTGTGTGTGAGATGTGAGTTTGGGTTGAAGCTGGTCGAGGACAAGTATAAAGAAATTCTGGTTTTGGAAATAATTATTTGAGTAAACCGATTCTATTTGCGGTTTATTTGGGTTTTAATTTTTAGGTTAAAAGGAGGTTTGGTGGTTGTCATCGGGTGTATCGAAAAAGAAGAAAGAAAAAAAAAAAACTTTGTGTGTGTTTTTCTTTGGTTGTATCGAGCGATTGAGAAATTTCAAGAGAGGATGGTGAGAGCAACTCGACAAGGTTTGGTGAGAGGAGGCAACAAATCAAAAGTGATTCGAGATGATGGTGGTTGTAATCGCCCCCACCTAGTTGATGACTCGAGTAGTAATGAGGATCAAATTCATGATGAATCCGGTGATGATGTTCAACTCAATTCGGTAGAAGGGGAAGATTCCACAGAGAGCAAATCGGAACCAGTTCTTGATGATAAAGAAGTCTCCGACAATGAGGAAGAAGAGGTTCAAGATAAGGGAAAACAGGTTGCTTCGGATTCTGAGGATTTCGGGTTTGAAGAAATTTCTGTGCAAGAACAGATTGCACGACATGGTTAAGAAGCGGAAGATGAATCGAGGGTCTACTTCTGTTTCCAAGCGATCTAAGTCTGCCACAACAAAGGCAAAGAATGTTCGAGTAAAGGGAAATTTTCGGTCTAATGTGTTTGTCTCAAGAGCTGCTCAAGTCAGGTATTCTCATCTTATAACTAGAGAATTTACAGCAGAAAGGAATATAGATTTCTCACAACCGGATGAATTTGGGATTCATGATAAAATCATGGAGTTGGGATTACAAGAGTCAGTTCAAGGGTTATCGTTATATGTCAAGGAAGTGATATGTGAGTTTTATGCCAATTTACCAAACGAAAAGGCCAAAGATGGGGTTAAGGTGTTTGTTAGAGGGCAGTGGTATGAATTCTCACCTATGTTGATCAATGAGGCATTTAATCTAGAATATATGACTTTAGATGAGAACAAAGCTAGTAATGCGGTTGATAAGCTGAGTAAGAATGAGCTTGCAGTGGCTTTAAGTGGAAAAGATAAGTTGCCTTGGTCAAAGTTGAAAGTTAAGAATCTTCCTGGAGATGTTGCAGCTCTTTTTATGTTCGCAGCTTTTAACTGGGTTCCATCTGGTCATCCACATCATCCCTCAGTCAAACGTGCTCAAGTTGTGTATAAGATGATCAAAGGTATTCGTTTTGATCTCGGACAGTTGATCTATGATCAAGTTATGAATATGAAGTGGAGTGATCCTTCGAGGCGTGTAATTTTTCCCCGGATAATTTTTGGCACTCTTAGGATTCAGGATGGTCCTCTTGAGTGGTCAAATGCAGAAGAAGAAGTTACAGCTAAGTTTTACACTAAAGATGTTCGAAATGGACTTGCTTATGGGATTAAACACGGGTTACTCACTGAGGATGGACATCCTATACCACAGGATGAACAACCAGATGAGGGATTTTCGTCGGCATCTGAGGTAATTCAGTTGGGTAGCATTCGTGTGCCGCAGTTAGGTCAAGCAGATGAGGAGAGTTCATATGCAGCTTTGGTCGATACGTCACAGGCTCTTCAGCGACTCACGGAAGTAGTCCAGAGGCTCATACAGAATCATCCACTTTCCAAGATGATTTGAGGTGTTTTTAACTATTGTATTCTCAAGCAGGGGGAGATGGTGTAGAAGCTGGTCTGAGATTCTGGGGGAGCTTAACTGATCTGAGATTCTGGGGGAGCTTAGCTGATCTGAGATTCTGGGGGAGCTTAGCTGGTCTGAGATTCTGGGGGAGCTTTGAGCTGATCTGAGATTCTCAAGTTTGGAAGTTTTTTTTTTTTTCGGAGATCTTTTTGGTTGGATAGTTTGACTATGGTTATGTTATGAACGGTTGACTACGGTTTAAAGCTGTTTGTTTTTTTTTTAAGCCAAATTTATTATGCTTGAGAAACACAAAGTTAAAAAGGGGGAGATTGAAGATGTAACATTTGCTCAAAAGGTGAACTACTTCAGAAGAACAGAGTACTGATTCAAGAACAGAACATCAGGATGTTTATGTCGGTATTTCACAATCTAGAAGACTTACGCGAGGGTGAAGGTGCAAGAAGCTTCTAGAAGAACAAGGAGTTTCATGTTTACAATAGGAATGTAAACATGAAAGAGGGAAATTTCCTAGATCATAAAGAAAAAGGAAATTGTCCAATTCCTATTAGGATTAGAATAGGCGAAGGTCTAGTTCTATAAATAGGGTGCAAAGGCCGATTGTAAGCCTTAGCACAAACAAGAGAAAGTTAACCTAGCTATTAAGTTTTAGTCTTTAAGAAAAGAAAAGAGCTAAGAACTTAGAGAGAGCGTGAGGTTTCTTTAAAGAGAGTTTTGAGAGATTAGAAAATTGTTTAGAACAAACTTGTAAACAGATTTTCTATTAATCAAAAGAGAGTTTAAAGAAATCTTTATTTCATTGTTCAGATCATAAGTTCTCACACTTTCAATTGCTTCTGCATTCTTTGGGGACGTTTCTTCACCAATTATTTGACAATTCTTTGTGCGTCGTGAGTTTAACCAAACACCAATATGCAACGGAAGTACTTTTGTCTGTCATGATGACATAAACACAAACAAGACCCTCCTTCTCTGATCTTGAGCCGACTTCTCATACTGTTCCGAAAAAAAAAAAAAAACAAAAAAAAAAAAACACTTTTCACCGGCGTAAGAAAAATCCAGTGAGTATTCATCACCACAACATCTTTGTCATCATCTTTCTCTTGTAAATGAAAGCTCATCTTTGTAATTCGGTTTTTGTCTCCTCTTAAGATACAGATCTGATGTCTGAACTCTAAATCACCTTTTTCTATTTTCTTCAATTCCACAAACACTCAACACACGCCTCATTCTCTTTCGTGTTTTTTTTTTTGTTCACACATCCAGGATCTAACCTATTAGAGATTATAGACTCAAGTCGGTTTCCTGCTCTGATAGCAAATAAAGAACGAATAAAGTAAACAACACATAGAGTTTGTTAACGGGGTTCAGATTTTCTACATCCCCGGGACCAAGTCCAGAATAAATCCACTAGAACAAGATTACAATTACAATCATAATTGTATATGATATTGAACACTAGTGGGGCAACGCCACACACCTTGTGTGCATCTCTCTAGAATACCCTAAGGCGTGCACCTCTTCATGAAATGCTCTCTTGGTATTTATAACAATTGTTCAACCTTAGAGTTGACAACTTTCCTATTCTAAACCGGTAAACTAACATATTTAGATAACTCCTAAATATAATTAATCATAATTTCATAACTCGGTAGGATTAGTATAGCTTGCACCTCAAGCTATCTTCAAGCTTATGCCAACAATAACTATCACTCCCTACAGTCAATACTCCACTCTATCTTTCAAGTCAGTGGTCTGAATTATATTCAATTTACTTTCAATGCAGGGTTATGCATTTGAAACTTTGGTAGCCAATATTTGATGAGGCAAAGGTGATTATTGATGTAACTTATTTTCATATGTTTCTTTCTCATGTTCCATTACCAAAACAGAGTTGGGACTTCGGTGCTAATCTTTTACGTTGTAGATTAACTCGAATGCTAATGAAGGTGCAAAAACAAATATACCCAAGTGAATCGTATATTTAACGAAATTTCAACAAATAGAATTCTCCCCTAGTTGAAGTCAACTACAATCAGGTAGATAAACAGTTTCGACTAACTGATGTGGTATAAGATTCTCTGAAGATCGTTATGTAGAGACAATGAGAAGTAGTAAGCGCAAGCGGGTAAGCACCAGACTTATTATTTTGGTTTCTGCATAGCAGATCAGTTGTGACATAGAGCTCTTCTCAGTTTAATCCTCATAACAAAATACTTATAATGCTCCTCTGGATCTAGAGCTACTCCAGCTACATAGAAAATGACATGTAGCATGTGAGTACTTCATTTTCAGAGGCTTCGTAAGAGAAAGATGTCGTCAAACATAAGTTCTGGTATACTACACAAATTTGCAGCGTTACACACAAGTCCTTAGAAACAGAGTAATGTAAAAGAGGTATCTTCTTGCACACGCTTTCTTCCAAATCCTAATGCTAAAAAATATAGATTGACTCAATACAGAGGGAGTAGGATTTGAGTTCTGTCTTTATTTGAAAATTTGGTAATGTGAGTGGATAATGACCATAGTTAAAGACTTAAAGATAATAATCTTAATTCCTAAGCACCTTTTCCACGAAAGTTCTTCTCTTTCTGCTACAACGCACGCGTATATAAACCTGATTCAACCACTATGGCTACCAACTCTTTTCTCTAGTTTATATTTTTGTTCATTAATCAAAACGTAATGTTAGGGATAATCTACAAAATCAACTTATATTAAAGTTGCATAAGGTGAAAAATAAATTATACTAAATAAAAGTAGGAGCTATAAGCTTTTAAGACTGTTCACATAGGATTTAAAATCGCCAATCATGATTTGACATATCAACATTTAACATTTTTAAAATTATAATAATTTTCTATATTAAGAATTTTTGTAAAAAAGGAAAAACAATAATTACAGAAATAAAATTAATGTAAATGTTATAATTATAACACATGGAAATAAGAAAAATGTAAATATAAAATAATATGTAAATGTTATAATTATAACACATGGAAATAAGAAAAATGTAAATATAAAATAATATTCATATTAAACATAATATTTAATCTCTAAAATTAATCATATCTTTATATAGTATATATCATTATATCATTAAATGTAACTTTGCAAATATTAAATGTAATTAATCACGTTTCTAAAAATTGTAAAAAAGTAAAACCCTAAATTATGAACGTATATTACTTTCTTATAAATATTTTACATTATATTTATTATCATGGCGACCTATTGTCTCTTATTTTAATTGTGCTAATTTTTTTAAAAAAATATACATACTAATCCATTAATCTTTGATCGTAGGTTGTATGGAATCAAAGTCGTGAATTGATGCATGGAAATTTAATTAGATGCCGCTTCAACCGGTGAATATGTAGTCAATATGTGAAAGGTGCATAGTGATGGTTGTGATATTTATTTTAATAAATAAAAGTTGTTATGTGCTTCTGTATAAACTATTGTCATGTGCAACTCTAAGTCTTTGTAACTTCAGATTATAGTTGTGGCAGAGTCATTGAAACTGTCTCCTTCGTGACATATGGGAGTTTGAACCGTTGTTGTATGTTGCGTTGTTGCCGTTGTTGCCGTCGTTGCCGTTATTTTGAGTTTGTTTCACCGTTGTGAGTTCTGCATCAGACTCCATCGAATGAAAAAAGAGAAACAAAGGACATGGATTAGCAGAGAGACGTGAGCAGAGGGCGAGGACTATTATGCTCCTTGGTTGAGATGATGTGAAGAAAAGAGAAAATTGTGACGGAGAGGAGACAGAGTGACGCGGCGGAGGTGGTGAAAACCATTAGCTGGTCTGTGACTCATGTCGTGGTTGTGGCAAGTCCTGATTGTGGTGGTGGAGCCAAGACAGGTCAGATTGAGAAGAGAAAGGGAAAGAAGAGAAAGAAAGTGAAAGGAAGATGGAGATCAAGGCTGTATTGAGTAGCCGTAGCCAAATTTGGGGGTTGATATGATCTCTTTCAGGAAAGGTAAATATACCGGCTTGATATCCAACAAGCCAAGAACCTCAATAGGCATTAAACTCAAGGAGTTATGTGTGTTACTTCCTAGCGAAGAAACTGCTGGAAAGTGGTGCAATTTTTGCCAAGTATGGAACATGAACAGTTCCAAGATGGGTTATTTAGGGCATCTTTACGAGGTTGTAAGGATGTTTGATCGAGCTGAAATTTTTTGGAGAGACTCGTGGTACTATAAGCTCCATAAGCAACAGTGGAATTGCAAATTGAATTGTTAGTTTGTGTATTATTCGAGGGTTGTTATGGAGGCATTGTATATATGGAATGTACAATGACAAGTTGTATTGTGGGTTGGGCAAACAATCTCGAGTTGAGCTGAAACCTTTTTGGTGAATAATAATCTTCTTACTTTGTCTTGCATTGTCCTTGATTATAATAATCTTCTTACTTTGATTAGAAGGATGTTAGCTTTCATTGCTTTCAAAGACCAAGCTACGGTTTTGTTTTTTCATTAATAGCATATTGAGGATTTAACACAACAAAAAATTTCACTGCAAAGGGATCTTGATGCTTCACGTGCGCTGGCAGAATCCTTAGCATCAGAAAGTTCTTCAATGACAAACACTTATAACGAGCATATATGTACATGCAACCTTGTGGCATCCTAGAGATAAAAATAGAATATCATAAGGGTGAGAAATTACAATACTATCAGTTAAGTAATTGAAAAATAACTTGAAAACCAAAGAACATAAACAAATGGTAGAGAGATGATAAGATAAATAATATGTGAGATTTATGAAGTTTTATAAAATAATTATAAGGTTTTACATTGTAAATTTGTGTACTTTTATAACACACATATTTTTTTAGGCTTCTGACTTTTAGAGCATTTTTGAAAGAAAAAAAATTAGGAGAGGGCGTGTTTGAAAGCAGATATTGGAAAAAAATTATTACTCAAAAAAATCACAAAAATTATAGTATGAAAAATTTGATTTTTTTTGTTATTTAACACGTACCAGTTTATAAAAAATATATTTTAAATAACTGTATGTAATTTTTAATTTTGCTTTCTTATTTTTTTTTTCTAAAAACAACATAAATGATGCTTAATATAAACAAATGAACATTTGTCTTAAAAAAAAAACCAATACGTTATAATACTTTTGCATATTATATGTATAGCTATTTAAATGATTTTTAAGTCTAATACATTCTTATGATAATCAATAAAAGCATACCCGTGTGTAGCGGGGATTAATAACCTGTAGAAAACCCAACTAATCTAGATTAAAAACAAATGATTTGATTCATGATTTTTTAAGTTATAAGTTAAATTCATGATTCTTTTAATCAGATTTAAATTTTTAGCACAACTGATTTTTATATTTTTTTTAAATTATGTATTTGAAATAAAAGTTTTACCTTATTATTAATTTAATATTTTCTATAAGATAATATTTTATAATTGTCATCAATCATATATAATTTCACCAAAATATATTAAATAAACCCACGTGTAGCCTGGGTTCAAAACCTAGTATATTCAAAAGTATAAAACAATTGACGACTAAAGACTTGGCTCTTGGTAAGTGATCCGGTCAAATAAACAAATCAGAAGAGCTTAAGCCCTGACTTAAGATGGACAATTAAGTCAACAATATGGTTCTGACACTTATCTGCACATATTTCATTCATAGAAACGACATTGAGCCCTCACTTATACTGTACTTTCTTTTTTTGGTCTCACAACCTCAATCGCCATAGTTTCATCCCCTCTCTCTCTATCTATGGCTCATTCATCTTCTTCTCGCAATTGGCTATACCATGTTTTCCCAAGTTTCAGTGGGGAAGATGTCCGCGTAAGTTTCCTGAGCCACTTTCTCAAGGAGCTAGATCGGAAATTGATCATTGCTTTTAAAGATAGTGAGATTGGAAGAAGCCACCCGCTCGATCCCGAGCTTAAACATGGGATTCGTGAGTCTAGAATCGCCGTGGTCGTGTTCTCTAAAAACTACGCTTCTTCCAGTTGGTGTCTCAATGAGTTGTTAGAGATCTTGAAATGCAAGAAAGAGTCTGGCCAACTTGTGATTCCCATTTTCTACCGTTTGGATCCTTCACATGTGAGGAAACAAATCGGAGACTTTGGAAAGATCTTTCAAGAGACTTGCAAGAAAAACAGAGGACGTGATAAATCTATGGCAGAATGCTTTAACCGATGTTGCTAATATCCTCGGATATCATTCTGTGGCATGGTATTGTGTTTTGTTTTACCATTATTGCTTATTTTTATATTGAATAAATGTTTTCATGTTTGTGAAATTATCTTTCTTTTTGCTAGGGGTAACGAAGCAAAAATGGTTGAAGAAATAGCCAATGATGTTTTGGGTAAACTACTTTTAACTACATCGAAGGATTCTGAGGTTTTTGTTGGCATTGAGGACCATATCGCTGAAATGAGTATGTTGATGCAATTGGAAACTGAGGACGTGAGAATGGTTGGTATATGGGGTTCTTCAGGGATTGGTAAAACTACCGGGCTTTGTTTAGCCGACTTTCTCGACACTTCCAAGGTAGTGTTTTCATAGATAAAGCTTTCATACGTAAGAGTACGAAAATCTATCCTAGAGCCAATTCAGACGACTACAACATGAAGTTGCATATGCAAGGAAAATTTCTATCTCAAGTTCTAGACAAAAAGGGTATAAAAGTAGATCATTTAGGTGCAGTGGGAGAGAGGCTAAAACAACAAAAAATTCTTATCGTTATTGATGATTTGGATGATCAACTGGTGTTAGATGCCTTGGTGGGTCAAACTCATTGGTTTGGGTGTGGGAGCAGAATTATTGTGGTTACTACTGATAAGCATTTTTTAAGAGCACATGGGATTAACCTTGTTTACGAGGTCCAACTCCCATCTTGAAAGCTTGCTCTTGAAATGTTTTGTCGATCTGCTTTCAAGCAAAACTATCCACCTGATGGTTTTATGGAGCTTGCTTCTGAAGTTGCATTGCTTGCCGGTAATCTTCCATTGGGTCTTAATGTTTTGAGTTCATATTTGAGGGGTAGGGACGAAGAGGATTGGATGGATATGCTACCAAGGCTTCGAAGGAGTTTGGATGGGAAAATTGAAAAAACACTAAGAGTAAGCTACGATGGGTTAAACAACAAAAAAGATAAAGCAATATTTCGTCACATTGCATGTCTCTTCAGTGGTGAGGAAGTCAATGATGTCAAGTTGCTACTAGCAGATAGTGACTTGGATGTTAATATCGGGCTTAAAAACCTGGTCGATAAGTCTCTTGTAAAAATAACTGATGATGATACTGTTGATGTGCACGGTTTGCTACAAAAAATGTGTAAAGAGATTGTTTGCACACAGTCCAGTGACCCTGGAGGACGTGAATTCTTGGTGGATTCCAAAGATATTTGCAATGTACTTGAAAATAACACTGTAAGTTTTTCATGCTTGTTTTATATATCACTCTATAGGATTTAAAACATGCACCTTCCCCAATAAGAAAGGGTTAAAAATTGTCACTTAATTAGGGAAACGTGAATTGTTAAGCTAATGGTTTCTATTTCTTTAATGTTATAAATTCAGGGTACTAAAAACGTTCTAGGCATATCATTGAATATGGGTGAGACTGATGAACTACATATACATGAGAATGCCTTCAAAGGAATGAGTAATCTCCTTTTTCTCAACTTCTTCTCTGATCGGAGGAAAGACATAACAATGCACATATCAGAAGGTTTTGGTCAGTTTTCCCCTAAGCTCAGACTACTACATTGGGACGAATACCCGTTGAAATTCATGCCTTCTAAATTCCAGCCTCAAAACCTTGTTAAGCTCCAAATGTGGAAGAGCAAGCTGGAAAAGCTGTGGGATGGAGTTCATGTAAGCTTTTAGTAAAATTACAATTAGTAGTATTAACTTTGTAAATGAAAAAAATCGTTTCAGTTGATGTGTAATCTTACTTATGCTTCAGCCACTTACAAGGCTTCAAGAAATGGATATGCGGGGCTCCTATAACCTGAAGGAAATCCCAGATCTTTCTATGGCCATTAACCTCGTGAAACTTGATCTTAGCTATTGCTCAAGTTTAGTGGAGCTTCCTTCCTCTATTCAGTATCTCCAATGTTTAGAGGATTTGCAGTTGGCTTACTGCAAGAATTTAGAGACTTTACCCACCGGAATTAACCTCCAATCTCTCGATAAACTTAACCTCAAAGGCTGCACACTATTGAACAAGTTTCCTGATATCTCAACCGACATTTCAAGCCTCTACATTGACAAAACAGGGATAGAAGAAATCCCCTCTAATTCGTGTCTAGAGAATCTCATTGATTTAAAGATGCGGGCAATGAGTAGTGACAAACAGTGGGACAAAGTGCAGGTATGTTGTACTTTCACCTAATCTTTTTTCTCCATTAACCTTCTTTTGAACTCACACTTTAATACTAGTTAATGCCTTGATAATGTGAGTTGTAACGTTTTTTTTTTGTTAACATTTGGGTGTCTAAAATGTTTTTTCATTCAACTAACGCCTCTAAAATGTTTTTTTTTTTTTTTTTTTTTTTCTGGGTTACACTTTCACCTAATCGTTTTTTTTTTAATGCCTTCTTTTGAACTCACACTTTAATACCAGCTCATGACCATGCTGTCTCCCTCATTGGAGAGGTTGGTACTTTCGGATATCCCAAGTTTGATGGAGCTTCCTTCTTCCTTTAAGAATCTCAATCAGCTAGTAGATTTGCGTATTAAAGACTGCAAAAATCTAGAGATTATTCCCATTGGACTCAAGCTTGAATCCATTGTAGCTCTTGATTTTAAAGGATGCTCAAAGTTGAGGACATTTCCGGATATCTCAACCAACATCTCATGGCTTGAGCTAAGCAGAACAGCGATTGATGTTAGGAGCGCAAAAATCGAATTGAGAAAATATGCGAATTATATCTAAATTAACGAAATCAGAAACGAATTACAACAGCATAATATAAAGCAGTAAATAAATCACGGAGGCGAGATATGATATCTCTTTCCTTAATTCAATAAATCTGCCGTAAGTGCTTTCGGACAATCACGATTTATGAATCCCAGGATACAACCGATCACGAACTATTACCGTAGCACACCAGTAATAGAACTCAAGCGAACAGATCTACGTTATGCTCTCGAGACTACTAAACTAAGAACTTACTTGGACTAAGCAAGAGAGAGGGAGAGAGAGATCTTCAGAGGAAGGAGTGTTTATGTTTTTTGTGTGTGAAAAATAATGAGAGGTTATGCCTCTATATATAGTGGAAGGAGGGAGCTCTCAAGAAAATATTCAGTGAATATTCTCGGAGTGCTGCCCAAGTTTGCTTGGAGTTCACACCAAGTCTTTCCAAAAAATTAAATGAGCCTACAGCAGTCTCAAGAGCCAAAAAGCCTAAAAACCCAAAAGCCCAAGAGACCACAGTCCGCGCCCGAGACCAGCCCGACTCGGCCCGCCCCGCATCCGGCCCGTCCCGCATCCGTGCTCGGCCCGGTTCAGTTCGGTTCGCGTGTGGGAACCTTCCCTCTTCCTTCTACACACTTTTGAAACTAGAAGAGTGTAAAACTATATATATATGAGTGAAAAATCAATCATATTTCCGATGTGGGATATTTTCCAAACCATCCCAAGTAGCTCACTTCACACTCTTATTTCTCATTCAAATCAACTCCGTTTTGGACGTATGAGTATACCATCTTGTAGTACTCGTTACCAGCTTTCCATTGCACTATCGACCAGACAATTCCGATCAGCCATTTGGCCGGAATTTGGCCGGAACGTCACCGGAAAGTCATTGTCCCAAAACCTGCAATTTTCTGAAACTTGTTTCTGAAAATTCAGTTCCAACAATCCCCCACATGAATAGAAATAAGTCTAAACATATGACGACATAACTAACCCTATAGACTGACACTACTAGCTAGACTAGACAGACCTTCGAGAGTATATGCGATAACTAACTGTATATGAGTTGGTTGCGTTTTTCAACCTTGAACCGACTCATTGTTATACCTGTCGAGTTTACTCGGCCAGTTGGTGAACATGATGTCTTGAACCATCCGAATTTGTATGTAAACTTAGACAGCAGGCATAACACAGCTTCGTTTTCTCGTAGAACGAGGTTCTCTATTGTGTTCTTTGTGGCCTTGAACATGTCTGGTTAATCATGAGTGAACTTGGAGAGTATAGCCTCATATAATCTCCTAGAAACGGCCCCATTTCACACTCACAAAGTGATTTATATAAGCTGCTTGTATTTAAAGAAATATCCTGTAATTATTTCAAATATTTTACAAAGCTACATTTCAAATCATTAAAAGCATATGCTTAACCTCTAACATACAGGAAGCACTTTACATCACTCTAGGAACTGGGAAAAGACAAAAGTCTTCTAGTGCTTGTAGCAGATTCAGCTTGATTTAGTTGTCCCTTTGAACCTAGGTCATGGGGTCTCCAATCTGAGTAGGTGGGGTTACCATCAAACATCCTCTTAATTCATAGGCTTTAAACCCATTCCTCTTGATGATTTTATAACTTGATCTCGCGCCAAACCTTTTGTAAATGGATCCGCTAGGTTTTCTTTCGTATTGATGTAATCAATCGTAACTACACCAGTTGAGATAAGTTGTCTAACAGTTTTATGTCTCCGTCTGATGTGACAAGATTTGCCATTGTAATGGGTATTCCTTGCCCTGCCCAAAGCCGATTCGCTATCACAGTGTACACGTATTGCAGGCACAGGATTCCCCCACATTGGGATGTCTTCCAAGAAATTACGAAGTGATTCAGCTTCTGACATAGCTATCTCCAAAGCTATGAATTCAGATTCCATAGTTGATTTAGCTGCCAGAGTTTGTTTGGAAGACTTCCAGGACACTGCTGCACCTCCAAGTGTAAAAACATATCCACTTGTGGATTTTGAGTTTCTCGAGTCTGCGATCCAGTTGGCATCACTGTAACCTTCCAAAACTCCGGGTTCTCTACCATAGTGCAAGCCATGATCTTTGGTATAACGTAGATAATCCAAAACTCTAGCTATAGCCATCCAATGCTTATGTCCTGGATTACTTGTGTAGCGACTAAGTACATTTACAGAGTGCGCTAAATCCGGTCTTGTACAGTTTGTCAAGTACATTAGACTGCCAATTACTCTTGCATACTCCACCTGCAGCACAGGTTCACCAGAATTTTTGGTCAAGTGAATTTGAGGATCCTCTGGAGTTTTTGCAGTCCCATTTGAGTAATGCTTGAATCTATCAAGCACTTTTTCAGCATAGTGGATTTGAGACAAGATAAGGCCCTCATCAGTTCTGATGATTTTTATCCCCAAAATTACATCTGCTAAACCCAAGTCCTTCATGTCAAAATTTCTTTTGAGCATGTTTTTCGTTTGAGTTATGATGTCTTTATTGCTGCCAATAATAAGCATATCATCTACATATAAGCATAACAAAATGTACCCTGATGGAGTAGTTTTGTAGTATATGCATTTGTCACATTCATTAATGCGAAAACCATTAGACATCATCATACTGTCAAACTTCTCATGCCACTGCTTAGGAGCCTGTTTGAGTCCATATAATGACTTCACAAGTTTACACACTTTGTGTTCTTGTCCTGGAATAACAAATCCCTCAGGTTGTTTCATGTAGATTTCCTCTTCTAAATCTCCATGAAGAAAAGCAGTTTTTACATCCATTTGATGGATTTCAAGTTTTCTCAAGGCTGCAATACCTATGAGCATCCTGATCGAAGATAGTCTTGTTACCGGTGAATAGGTATCAAAGAAATCTAAGCCTTCTTTTTGCCGAAATCCTTGCACTACAAGCCTAGCCTTGTACCGTTCAATATCGCCATTTGGTTTTCGTTTTATCGTAAAAATCCATTTACATCCCAAAGGCTTAAATCCTTGTGGTAGATCTGCCATCTCGTAAGTATGATGTTGCATGATAGAGTCTATTTCAGTTTTGACTGCTTCCTTCCAATAAGGTGCATCAGGTGTAGACATAGCTTCTGCATATGTTCTTGGTAGATTTTCAGCTAGAAATGCCATCATCAGAAAATCATCACCAAACGATTTACTTTTGCGAGCTCGTTTGCTTCTTCTAGGTTCCAGTTCTGATTCTACAGAAGTAGTACTCAAAGTATTGCCAGCTTCCAAAGTCGCTGCATCTCGTTGTTCACGAGTCCGTTTTTGAGTTTTCCTACAGGGAAAAATGTCTTCAAAAAATGAAGCATTTCTTGACTCCATAACTGTATTCACATGGATATCTGGAATATCTAATTTATGAACCAGAAATCGATATGCACTACTGTTATGTGCATATCCGATGAAGATACAGTCTACGGTCTTAGGCCCAATTGTGGCCTTTTTAGGAGGTGGTACAGCCACTTTTGCTAGACACCCCCACACTTTGAGGTATTTGTACGAAGGTACTGTACCTTTCCAAAGCTCATATGGTGACTTGCCAGTAACCTTATGCGGTATCCTGTTGAGGATGTAATTAGTGGTAAGCAAAGCTTCCCCCCACATGTTCTGGGCTAACCCAGATTCCTGCAACAACGCATTCTTCATCTCTTTCAGAGTTCGATTCTTTCGTTCCGCTACTCCGTTAGATTCTGGCGAGTAGGGAGCGGTTGTCTGATGTATAATGCCTTTTTCTCTACAAAATGCATTGAACGGCTCATTATATTCTCCTCCTCTATCACTTCGAACTACTTTTATAGTTTTCTGAAGCTGATTTTCTACTTCGAGGGTGAACTCTTTGAATTTTTCCAGTGCTTCATCTTTGCTATGCAAGAGATATACATAGCAATATCTTGTGCAATCATCAATGAAGGTAACAAAGTATTTCTTACCACCTCTAGTTTGCACATACTTTAAATCACATAAGTCTGTGTGAATTAAACCTAGAGGTTCGGTTGTTCTTTCAACGCGTGGTGAGGGAGTTAGTGAGTTTGGCCTGTACGCACACTTCACATTTTTCTTGGTTAGTTTTGAATTTCGGAATCAAATTCAAGTTTTGCATTTTTCGCATTGTTTTGTAATTGACATGTCCTAAACGTTCATGCCAAGTAGTAAACGACTCAACCAAGTAAGCAATAGGGTTTTCTTTCATTTCAGCAACAGAAGCAGAAGCTACAATTTTTGGATGGACTATCGTTATAGACATTTTGATCAGTCCACCCTTAACAAAACCCTTTCCCAAATACATCCCATTTTTCTTAAGAACTAACTTATCAGCCTCAAAATTGATGGAAAAACCATGCTTGCTTAACACTGTTCTAGAGATGAGATTCTTCCGCATATCAGGTACGTGCTTCAAGTTCTGGAGGGTGAGCTCACGATCAGAAGTTAGCTTCAGAATCACTTTGCCTTTACCTTCAATCTTGGACACCGCCGTGTTGCCCATAAAAGGCTGCTCATTTGACTTGTTCTGCACATAGGTGGTGAACATGGTCCTATCTGAGCATATGTGTGTGGTAGCACCAGTGTCGTAGTACCACTCCACTGGGTTGTCTTCCACCATGTTACATTCAGTAACCACCGCAACCATGTCTTCTTCAGTTAGGTTTGCTTGCAACTTGAGATCTTTTGCTTTGCTTTTGCAAACATCAGCCTTGTGTCCAATCTTACCACAATGATGACACTTCCCTTTGAACTTCCTCTCAAGATTGCTCTTCTTGAAGTTTGGTCCAGATGACACCTTCAACGGTTTATGAGGAATAGAGATCCCTTTACCCTTGCCTTTAAACTTGGCCTTATGCTCAGCTACATGAACATCATGCCCTTGGCTTTCAGCATCCGAATGAGCTCCACGATTGTTGTCCTCAACTCTCAACCGACGGATGAGATCATCAAGAGACATTGCCTTACGCTTGAAGTTAAGGTAATGCTTGAAATTCGACCAGCCTGGTGGTAGCTTCTCGATCAGGCAATTCGTCTTGAAGACATTGCATATCGACATCCCTTCCAAATCGATCTCCTGAAAGATGCGTTGAAGAGCTTCCACTTGTTCCATAATTGGTTTGGAATCCACCATCTTGAAATTCAGGAACTTCGTAGTTGAGAATTTCTGCATCCCAGACTCATCAGTCTTGTACTTGGTCTCCAAAGCTAGCCACAATGCTTTTGAAGTCTTGTACATACTGTAGAGGTCATACAGATCATTGACCAAACGGTTCAGAATCTGACCTTTGCAACAGTAGTCTCCTTGAGCCCAACTATCCATGCTTCCAACAACATACACGTCAGTGTCACCTTGTGGAAGCATTGGTGGATCCTCTGTGAGGTACCTTTCCATGTTCATGCTGGCCAAGTAGTAGCGCATATTGTTTTGCCACGTTTTGAACCCAGCTTTGCCATCGAACTTATCTGGCATCATCCCTTGGGAAGCCGAAGGTGGTATCCCCATGTGGGTTGATCCATTACCGAACAGATTTCGGCGCACGTTTTCCATACCCGAATCGGTAAGCTTCGTCTTTTCAAGTTCTTTAGCAAGGCGTAAAGCTAACTCCGCAAGAGTTTCAACAGGGGTTGCAGGAACCCTATCACCGTCAACGTTGTTGGTGTTATCTCCAGACATTTTTTTTTGTTTCACAATAAACAGATCTGATTAATATATTAATCAAACAATTCAAGTAATTAAATTACACTGAATTAGTTTTGCAAACTCGCTTAACCAGCGTTCGCAGAAACTTGTTTCACAAACTCACTCAATTAAGAGCGTTCGTGGAAACCAGAGAGAGTAGAGAATAAATAATTAAAGTAAAAGCGTTCTTCAAAAACTTTCCGCATAAGCACCGAAAGATGAAAGCAGAAACAGTTATTCAGAAGATTTTGAAATCGTTTTTAAAATAAAAAATTCGAAAAATTCTCAATCCGTTTAAAGCGATAAGCAGAAAGCGGATTATTGAATTAAGACTGTTAGGAGCGCAAAAATCGAATTGAGAAAATATGCGAATTATATTTAAATTAACGAAATCAGAAACGAATTACAACAGCATAATATAAAGCAGTAAATAAATCACAGAGGCGAGATATGATATCTCTTTCCTTAATTCAATAAATCTGCCGTAAGTGCTTTCTGACAATCACGATTTATGAATCCCAGGATACAACCGATCACGAACTATTACCGTAGCACACCAGTAATAGAACTCAAGCGAACAGATCTACGTTATGCTCTCGAGACTACTAAACTAAGAACTTACTTGGACTAAGCAAGAGAGAGGGAGAGAGAGATCTTCAGAGGAAGGAGTGTTTATGTTTTTTTTGTGTGTGAAAAATAATGAGAGGTTATGCCTCTATATATAGTGGAAGGAGGGAGCTTTCAAGAAAATATTCAGTGAATATTCTCGGAGTGCTGCCCAAGTTTGCTTGGAGTTCACACCAAGTCTTTCCAAAAAATTAAATGAGCCTACAGCAGTCTCAAGAGCCCAAAAACCCAAAAGCCCAAGAGACCACAGCCCGCGCCCAAGACCAGCCCGGCCCGGCCCGCCCCGCGTCCGGCCCGTCCCGCATCCGTGCTCGGCCCGGTTCGGTTCGGTTCGCGTATGGGAACCTTCCCTCTTCCTTCTACACACTTTTGAAACTAGAAGAGTGTAAAACTATATATATATATGAGTGAAAAATCAATCATATTTCCGATGTGGGATATTTCCCAAACCATCCCAAGTAGCTCACTTCACACTCTTATTTCTCATTCAAATCAACTCCATATTGGACGTATGAGTATACCATCTTGTAGTACTCGTTACCAGCTTTCCATTGCACTATCGACCAGACAATTCCGATCCGCCATTTGGCCGAAATTTGGCCGGAAAGTCACCGGAAAGTCATTGTCCCAAAACCTGCAATTTTCTGAAACTAGTTTCTGAAAATTCAGTTCCAACAATTGAAGAGGTACCTTGGTGGATAGAGAAATTCTCTAGTCTCAAAGAGCTGTTTATGAATGGATGCAACAACTTACGATCTGTTTCCATAGAATTATCTAAACTGGCACATATTAAAGAGGTTGAGTTTACAGACTGTTGGTCATTGACTGAAGCTACCTTGAACGATACTCCAAACGCTTTGGCAGTGGAAACGCGCAGAGCCTCTTTCAAATTTAACAACTGCTTCAACTTGGATCAAGAAGCTTTCCTTGACCAACAATCAGTTTTGTTCAAGTCCATACAATTGCCAGGTGAACAAGTGCCTTCATATTTCACTTACTGCTGTACTACTGGGACCTTTCTCACAAGTATCCCTCTACTTGAGAGCTCTCCCTCTCAACCAGTTTTCATATTTAGGGTTTGCGTGGTGGTGTCCAACTCTGCGCCAAGATTTGGTTCCAATGGAGTAGACATCCAAGTAACCTGTCAGTTCAAAGGAAGATTTGGTAACAGCTTTGAATCTGTTGGTGAGCCACAATTTTTCTGGGTACCTATGAAGGATAGCCATCTTCTTATATTCGGATGTTGTATCCCTCTAAACAAAGATACAAGTGCTCCTCTAACTCAACTGAAGTACGAGCATGTGGATATACAGATCCATTTAGGTAATACACAGATTTATTTAGAAGGGCCAAAAGCCCCTATCTCTAATCTATACTAATAAAAAGTAGAAGCTATAAGCTCCTAAGGCTGTCCACCTAAGCTTTAAAACATCCAATCGGAACTTGACATGTCACTAATTAACATTTTTAAAATTTCTCAAACTAAATTATACTAAACACATCCTAGGTAAACTTAACCAAAATTAAATAATTCACTTAACTAAAATTTAATCTTTTATAAACCTAAAACATGAGTGTGTGTATGATGTTATAGATGATTGATGTGTTTTTGTAAGATTTTTGGGTATTAATAAGAAAGATCGACGATAAGAATCATTGAAGACTAAGTTATGGTAGAAGGGAACTGAATTTCGAGTTCAATATTTCAAATGAACAATGTTGTTTTGGGTAGTTAATTCATAGGCTAATGAAGCTATGTTTAGTTAAAGTTATAAATTTCTTAACCACATAATAACGAATGTTTTACATAGAAAAAGATGGAGAGGATTAGAAAGAAAGTAAGGAAGAGGAAGAAGAAGAGTATAACAAACAAGTGTGTGGTGAAAGAAGCGACGACAATAACTGTGAAAAATTGAATATGACTGACGAGAATGAATATAAAGAGACGGTGAATGTAGAAAAAAATACAAAGATATATGTGTTGGCTGCCAATTAAATATGAGAAAACAAGATTGATTCATAATTCTTTTTATCATATTTGATTCTTAGACACTATTGACTTTTATGAATTTTATAATTTTTAAAATTGTATATTTGAATTGAATTTTTTTTTTCATAATAGTAATTTTAATTTTAAAAGATAATATATAATAACTATCATCAATCATATATAGTTTTTACCAAACTATATCAAATAAACCCACGCGTAGCGTGGGTTCAAAACCTAGTTTCATGTTAAAAGGATGGGGTATACCAGCGGCGGATCTAGGAAATAATTTTACCTGTGGCAACAATATTAAATTAATATATATTTATATAATATTTAAAAATTATGTTTTATAAAACACATAATAAAATTAAAATCTGAGAGAAAAAAGCAGAAAAGTCATGTTTCACACATTTAGTATTTAGTTTTTAGTGTAACAAAACGAAATGGGCTTGTAATACTTATTTTCTAACTAAATGGGCTTCTAATATTAATAACGAATTGGGTTTTGTCTAACATAAAAGTTTAAATTTATGTGTTTATGAGACTTGGGTTTAAAAAAGTTAAGTAGTGGGGGCATAAATATTTTTTTTTAACAGGGGCATAAATTATGGAGGTAATGAAATAACACTAACTATTAAAATAATGACGGTGGCAACTGCCCCAGTTTAAGCCAATGTGGGTCCGCCCTTGGGGTATACGACTCTTAGAGGACTGTTCATCACTACAAGAAATATCCACATTGATAGCACAAGACAATAGCTCATTTTTCGTAACTGCTATGAAAGATAACTTTTTTTTCGATTACTCTATAATAGCACTCAAACAACACTATAACAAAAAATCATGAAGTGGGAAGTTAAAATTACTTGTTCCGCCAATATTTAGGGAAAATTTTCAATTAAGCGTCGTATGTGAACAAGTCCATTGAAAAAAAAAAAACTTACCTTTAAAAATTAAAACATTCTCAAAAGAAAAAAAATTAGAAACTCTCCTTCCTCAAGGGTTTCATCTGCGAGACCGTCGTTGTCTCCATCTACGACATTAGTTGTTGGAGCTTCAGTAAAGTCTAATCCAGTGTCTCTCGACTCTCTCCCGACCCAAATTGGTTTCTTTCTGAGATTAGTGCCCAATCTCTTGCCAAAGCGAAGAATTTGGCCCCTCTCCCAACATCTTTGGTTTGGTTTAGAGGATGCAGCTTTGGTTTCTCTGGAAAAATCTCTCACTACTGCGAAAACCACAGAAGTGGAGGACCCAGAATCCGGTAAGCGTAGAGGAAACTTGGTCGAAGGTACTCTCTCTCTCTCTCTCTCTTTCTCTCTCTGACTTGAGACTCTGTTTATCACTGAACCAACTCATCCATATTGATTTATATCAATTCCACCACCATCGTCACAGAGAGGCTCTCTAAGTCTCTGTCGGTAATCTCATCTTCTTCTGCTTATCTCTCAGATTTTAGGGGTTTCTGCAACATTTGTGTTGATTCACTCTCAGATTTTAGGGGTTTCTGCAACATTTGTATTGATTCACTTCTCTTCTCGCTGTATGAATCCGTACTGATCTGGGTTTTCTTGTTAATCCAAGTAAATTTGTGGAATCTGTGTTGGAATTTTGAGCTCAGAGTGGATGGTTGTGGCCTTTATGATTACCACAAGCTATACTATCAAGTTTGGCAAGTTAGTTCTTACTCTTTTCTCCTATGTTGTTTAGCTTGAAAGCTTCAATTTTTTTGAGATGTATGAATGTATTTGCCTTGCTCCTGTGATTTTATAAATTTAGTTTTGGGTCTCTTCAGTTTATTACATTTGATTTCTCTGGTTTTTGTAATATTGTGAACTGATGGCAGATTTATATATGTGTGAGTTTTTAATAGGGAATATGGTCTCTATTTTCACAGAATTTTCTCCAATGGCTAATCCCTCGTTTGAGCTTGGCCGCATTATAGATCTTGCTCTAACTCTAAGGTAAACTTCTCTTTTGGATTGATCTCTGTTGATGTTATAAACAAAAACTTTTGGATGTTGTGTCTGGATTGATGTGTCTTTGTGTTGGTGGTTATAGAGAAAGTCGTGCAGTAGATACAGTCATACAGAGTGGCTCTCTGTTCTAGCCGGAAAACTGGTCTGGTCTGTTCGCATTGGACAATGGAGGATAGGTTTAATTGGCTGCATTTCTTCTTCATGTGTAGGTTCTTGTTGTAACAATGATCTTTTATGTGAATTTTGTTGCTCACTCTCTAATATGAACTTGGTTTTTTTTTTCAGAAGCCCAAGTTGTTATAACACAAACTCGTTAAGAAGAAACCTGCAGAAAAGTAATACTCGTTAATTGTGATCTATCTACATTTTCTTGCTGTGTATTGACAACAGTCGGATATATCTAGACTTGAAGCCAAAGCATAACTCCAGCAGGGAAATTGCAGCTCAAGTTTCAGGTAAGATGATTTTTGCTTAGACTTTTGGTTGACCAGGTTTGTAAACACTTTGAATCTATTTTCCTGTTTTTCATTTCTCTTGTTTAATCCTTTGTGCGTCCTACGACTTCACCAACTGTACAAAAAATAAGATTTGTACCATTGCTTGTGAACCGATTCAACTTTTGACTCTGTTTTTGTTTTGGTTACAATTACAATTTAGGGTTTATTTATCTCTCGGTGATTGGTATGTGCTTATAGGGTTAATGGCAGATTGTGGCTTCTCATGATTCTTTTGTTTCATATGAGCAGATGCATATGGAGAGGATAACATGGAACATGTCTTTTTCATATATTCAAAGTGAACTAGTGGCTGTTCATTGGATTGTTTCAAGGCAAAGTGAGCAGAAGAAAGGTTTGGATGGGTTACATGTACATGTAAAGTTTGTCTTTTTCTTTGTAATTTTAGTTTTATTTTATTTAAGACTTGGTGACACTTTTATGTAAGACTTATTTTGGTTAATGTAATATTATTTTATGAAATTTAAAATTATAAAATCTAATTTAATAAATTTTGAAAGAAAAAAAGATACTATCATATTATATAAAATAGCACTAACTCCTAACATAGCATGACTTATAACATTAGTTAAATTTTTTAGAAAAGCCCCATAACAGAGCATTTTGGTACTGCTATGTTAGAAGACTTTATCATAGCATACATATCTGGCGCTATTGTATGTGTGGTACCTACGATAACAGTGGCCTAACATAGCGTTTGTAAAAGAGCTATGAATTACATATTATAGCGTTTCTCTCGTGCTAACAATGCACATATATGCTGTAGTGTGATCATCACCGGAGAATCCACTTGGTGATGCAAACAATCTTCCACAAGATGTTTGTGAAGCCGAAGAAGACAATATGGGGTATGAGACTGAACACTGTGAAGAGTCTGTAGAGAGCAATGTAGAGACAGAGAGAAGCAGCAAACGACTGCGGGTAAGCATTAAGCATGAGTTATAACGACATAAGTTCTATATCTCGTAACTCTTTTGCAGGATCAATCAAATACTATTTTCATATAACTGATCACTGGATTTATTTCTTTTGCAGATTATGTGACAGGACCAAGTTGAGAAACCTCTTGTAAATACCCTGCTTCCAAACTCTGGATATTGAAGATAGACAGGACATTACTTTGAATCTTTGATTTTGAATACAGAAATGGATAGTTTCCAGTTACAATGGAACAGCAGCAAGCATGTAGAGAGTTAGGTAACTAAAAAATCTTATAAGTTGTGACACTGAGCATATATACAGAAGCCTTTTAGTTATCGAAAAATGATTCAATAGATTCTTCTACCGTCCAAAGAGTTGGTTTCAATTTGTAATTTCATACGATGCTGTTGATCATTGTAGTTAAAAATTCTCAAGATAATAAATTGTTGGGCAGAAAATTCAGTTTTAACAGAAAAAATCGATAAAATCAGATTGGTATGATATGTGGGACTTTCATTTAATGTTGGACATGTTTTTGAACCCGATGAAAGCAATAAAAACCCTGAGAACTTTTGAACTTTTGAACTTTTGAAGCGTCCCGAGACAGAGGGAATGGAAAACGAAAATAATTAAGCACTATTACTTCTTTCCAAGATTAAACGGAAACTATTTTTTATATGATAAGACCACATCCCATTAATTTTTCTCAAGAGTTAGGTAAAATATTTCTTGTATATCCAATTCCACAAAAGCTCGAGGAAGTTAGTTTGGTGTATATGTTACACAATACTTGTAGCGTAAGACAAAAGTCATAAGAAACAGAGTAATGAAACAAGGGTAGCTTCTTGCACACGCTTTCTTCCCAACCCTAAACCCAAAACAAGTTAGGATTGGTCAACTCAATTAAACTGCATATCTAGGCTGAAGGAATTTACAACAAAAACTGAAATGATAAAGCCTCTGTTTCAGGTAAGTGAAGCCATCTAAACTCATCCGTCCGACTATTGTGTATAGCTAGTGGTAGTTTATTATTCTTTTGTAAACTCAATTAGGTAAGTCTATATATTCAATAATATTTTCAGGACTTTTGCTTAGTTAAATATCATATATCTAGGATTTGATCGAATCTGTCTCCACTTGTAATTGTTAAATACTTAAATTAAATATTATTCAGTAGTTGAGAACAGGACCACGACCATAATCATATTAAATTATTAATTTAAATCCCTTTCCTTCAACGATGCATGCATGAAACTACCAATCACTACTAATGATGCTTGCTTTGGGTTTCAATATTATTTCATAATAACGACGAAAACATGATTTGACTTCTTATGTTGAATACCTTTGCCAAATAATAATTATTTGCATATATTCAAATGAATTTTAGAGGTCTCTTCTATGAGTTTGAAGCATTTCAGAGATTCTTGACAACTAATTTTCTTACAGAGCGATTTTCTTAGTTAATTACGTTTGAAAATGAACTATGGTGATGTTAATCATAAAATTTTAGGTCCTTTTATGGGTTTGAAGCATACGGAATTCGGAGGAAAAAAACATTTTTAATTCATAATTTATGTATTTTTTGTTATATTAATTTAGGGATACTTCCTAGTCTTATACAATGGTTTGTCTAAAACATTTTTAATTCATAAAAAGTAGTTTGTCTAAAAACAATGGATCCACCAATGGCTATCTTTGCTCTCGTAGTAGATTAGATTGATACAGAAAAGTCTCCGTTAAGTGGTCACGGGGAGACTCTATACGCTTCCTTCTCCTTTCTATAAAATTCACATATGCATCGACGTGTTTCGTCTCAGTTACGAGTTATTGCTCTTAAAATTTTGACTTTCCAAGAAAGTTTTTTCTATCTTTTTTCCTAGCTTGATGGTGTTAAAACTAGAATTGCAGGTTTCTGAGAATACTTCTCTGATGCATTAGATTGAAAATAGATTGGCGTTAAATAGCCTTACAACGAACTGAAAGCGAAAAAACATGACAACTAAACAAGCTAATTCAAACGTGGCTCAGTTCCTATAACTTCGCCTTATTGACCGAAACGAAAACAACTAACATCGACTTAGTCTTAGTGGACTAATTATTCAACTCCAACAAACCCTCCCTTAAACTGGACATGTTGTAATAACATCCAGTTTAAACTTCTTGTGCTTGCATTCCAAGTAGACCTCGCAGCTTCACGAAAGTCTCCAACTTCACTGGTTTTGTCATGATGTCTGCAACTTGTTCTCCCGTTCCACAAAACACCAATTTCACAACTTCTTGATTTGTAAGATCACGCAAGTAGTGGTACCTCACATCAATGTGTTTTGTGCGCCTATGCATCACCGGATTCCTTGACAGCTTAATTGACGAAGTGTTGTCACAATAAATCTCCATACATGCGCACTGCTCAAAAAAATTCTGCTCCATAACTCCTTTTAACCAAACACAATGACACACACATGATGTTGCAGCAACATACTCGGCTTCCGTTGTAGACAAAGTAACCACTTCTTGTTTCCTTGAACTCCAACTCACTGCTGCTCCATTTAACAGAAACACATAGCCTGAAGTGCTTTTACGATCGTCAACATCTCCAGCATACTCACTATCTGTATATGCTGTCACTTTCAGCTCAGACCCTTTTCTATAAAAAATACCAAGTTCCAGCGTACCTTTCAGATATCTCAAAGCTCTCTTTGCTGCTAACATGTGTTCTTCTCTTGGTCTTGCCATGAAACGTGATAACAAGCAGACCACATACATCATGTCAGGCCTTGTAACTGTGAGATACATCAAACACCCCACAAGTTGTTTGTAGAGAGTCGCATCGACTTCTTCTCCAACTCCTTCTTTTGAGAGTTTAACTCCTGGAACAATTGGATTCTTGACTGAATTACAGTCCGCCATCTTGAATCTCTCTAACACCTCCGAAGCATATTTCTTTTGACAAAGATGAATTCCATCAGAGCTTTGACGAACCTCCACACCGAGAAAGAACCTCATCAACCCGAGATCGGTCATGTCAAACTCTCGCTTCATTGATTGTTTGAATTCTTCAAGCATAAGCTCATCATTTCCAGCAAAAATCAAATCATCAACGTAAATGCTTACCATGATGTACTTATCTCCTTCTCGCTTAAAGAACAGAGTGTGATCATGGCTGCTTCTAGTGAATCCAGCTTGCTTGAAGTATCCTTCTATCCGACTGAACCAGGCTCTGGGAGCTTGTTTTAAGCCAAACAAGGCCTTCTTCAATCGATACACCTTATCTTCTTCACCTCTTTTAACAAAACCTTCTGGCTGATCTACATACACCACTTCCTTTAATTCACCATAAAGAAATGCACTCTTGACGTCTAACTGATACACCTTCCACCCTCTTTGTGTAGCTACAGCCAAAAGAACTCTGATAGTGTCCCAACGAGCTACTGGTGCAAAGACTTCATCATAGTCAATGCCTTCCTCCTGTGCATATCCTTTCACCACCAAACGTGCTTTGTATTTATCAACCTTCCCGTCTTCATTCAGCTTAGTTTTGAAAACCCATTTGACTCCAATTCTTTTCGCCTCAGCTGGTAAGCTTACAAGCTCCCAAGTATTGTTCTTCTCAATGGACTGAATTTTGCTTCTCATTGCCTCCATCCACTTCTCTTCTTTACTTGCTTCAGCAAATCTTACTGGATCATCATGAGATAGAAACAATGCTAACGCCATCTCTGCTTCAGCCTCTTCATCTGAGATTCTCTCTCCACTTTCGTAGTCTTGCATCCATATAGGAGCTCTTCTTTCACGTTGCTGGTGAATCGCTGGCTGAGAAGCATTTGACAAATTTTCATTATTCTCAACATCAACGGGATGCTCCACCCCAGTTTCACCCTCCCCAATAGCTTCAGTCTCTTCTACGTCATCTCCGTTTTGTTCTTCTCCCCAGTCTAAAACATCACCAGAACCTTTCTCTGCTTCACTCCAATCCCACTTCTCCTCCTCTTCGAATATCACATCTCGACTAATGACCACTGTTTTTGAAATTGGATCATAAAGTCGATATGCTTTGGATTCCTCACTCACTCCAAGAAGAACACATTTTCGGCTTCTGCTATCGAGTTTTATTCTTCGCTGCTCAGGAACATGTACATGACCGATGCAACCGAAGACTCTGAAATAACTCACACTGGGCTTAATTCCACTCCAACATTCTTCAGGCACCATGTCTTTCACCGCATTTGTCACGCTTCTGTTCAGCACATGACATGTCCACTTTGCAGCTTCAGGCCAAAACTTCTTTGGCATATTCTTCTCCGTAAGTAAACACCTGACCATATTCATTCTTGTGCGGTTTCTTCTTTCGGCGACACCGTTTTTCTGTGGAGTGTAGGCTGCGGTTAATTGTCTCTTGATCCCATGTTCTTCGCAGAATTGATTGAACATGCTTGAGGTGAACTCTCCTCCTCTGTCAGTTCGCAAGCAACCAATGTATGTTCCTGACTCTTTCTCCACAAGACTTTTAAACAGATGGGTTTGAAATTTCAGCATAAACGATTTCTTAGGCTTGAGGGGCTTGTGTATTGAATATAATCCAGTCTGAGAATTTAGTTGTTGTAGTCGTTGAAGGAATCATAACATCATCCTTAGTATCATCCTCATTGTAGTATTCTTTAGGTTTAACCTGTTCAATATTTTTTTTATAACGAAAAGTGATAATTAAAACATGGAATTATTATCAATTCTCATATAACATGATTATTTAAATAATCTAAATGAAATTTAAGCTAAAGATAAAAATTAAACAATTTTGTTTCTATATTCCCAAAAATATACATGGCTATTAACGATCATAGCTTTCCTGCAAATATGGCAATCTAAGTGTAATCAACTTATGAAAAAGAAATTATAAGGATTATAAATAATTTAACATGTTAATCATTCCGATTATATAAAATAATACCTGATATTAATTAGAAACAAATTTATTGATCGATTCATCTGGTCCTTGATACCTATGTAAAATAGTTATTATCTATTACATTAACAGGAAAATAAAAGAATAATAAGATCCATATGCAATATATTTCTTTATAAAGATGGAAGATAAATATAAGAATATATTATAAATATTCGATTGAAGAATATTTTTTTTTAATGTTATTATAATTTTGAGAACATAATAAAAGAATTAAACTTATAACCTCATCAAAAAAACATAATTATTATACCTTTTTTGAAAGGTGAACAAACAACAACTAAAGCTTTATGATTTATGGACTTGCTTTCCAAGAAACTACTATACGAACAGGAAAATAAAAAAGAATGAGTCGATTAACATAAAAAAAATCGGAATACAAAAAAAAAATTTTAGAACATGATTAAATAATTAAACGTAAAGCCTCAACTAAAAAAACACAATATTATACCTTTTTGTAAGGTGAACCAACAACAACCAAAAGTTTATGATTTATGGATCTTGCTTTCCAAGAAACCAATATACGAACAGGAAAATAAAAAGAATCAGTCGATTAATCATAAAAATAGAAAATCGGAATACAAATAAAATTTTTTGAGAACATGAGTAAAGAATTAAACGTAAAACCTCAACCAAAAAAAGCACAATATTATACATTTTTTGTAAGGTGAACCAACAACAACCAAAGGGTTATGATTTTTGGATCTTGCTTTCAAAGAAACCACTATATGAACAAGAAAATAAATAGGATCAGTCGATAATCATAAAAAACAGCAAGATCGGAATACAAGTATAAATTTGAGAACATGATGAAAGACTTATTGAAATTAATTAAATTATAAATTCAATAGAAGAGAGTTTTTTTGAGAACATGATTAAAGAATTAAACGTAAAACCTCAACCAAAAAAACACAATATTATACCTTTTTGTAAGGTGAACCAACAACAACCAAAGCATTATGATTATTGGATCTTGTTTTCTAAGAAACCACTATATGAACAGGAAAGAAATAGGATCAGTCGATGAATCATAAAAAACATCAAGATGGGAATACAAATATAAATTTGAGAACATGATGAAAGAATTATTAAAATTGATAAAACTAATAATTCAAGAAAAGAGAGTTTTTTTCTTTTTTCTTTGTTGAGTTATGGTGAAAGTAAATGATAGCATTGTATTTATAGTTGTAAATGACCTATCTTTTTAGGGTTTCCAGTAAGAAGGTGTATTGTCGTCGACTTTTTTTTTCCTGCAGAAGCCCATTAATCTATAAACAATCTAAGCCCATTAATTATCTCAAATTTGTAGAATTTGTAGTATAAAACAGAACTATAGTTGTAATAAGGGTGTTTTCCAAAAAATATAGGATATATCTAGCAAATTCTAGTTTTGCAAATAACTTTTTGTGTAAATAGATTATTTCTGTCGATTTTTTTGATTTATTTTTAATGCAAAAAATTGGTAAATTTACGTCCAGGGACAAAATATTTCAACGTTAGGGGCACTTTCATTAATGGCAAAATGGTACTTCGTGTCTGAGATTGAATGTAGAACGTTTTTACTTGTGCTTTAATATAATATATATAATTAGAATTGGATCCGTGCTAGAGCACGGGTTGAAATTTTTTTTGTTTATTTTATAATTTTTATTTAAATCACTATATATGTGATTGTTTTATTTGTTTTATAAATCTTTTTCTTTTGGAATTAAACATTATGCCATGAAATCATGTTCTGAATATGACTTATATGACTTATGAAATAATATCTATTTTGTAAAATAGTTTAGTAGATTAGATTTTGACTTGCGGCACACTGCGGGTTAATTTAGTTGTTAAAAAAATTATTTTTTGTTTGTTAATTTTTTTAATTTGTTTAGTTTATAAAATTATATATTGTATTTTGATAGTTAATTCTATAACTTAACCCATAATATACCGCATATTAATTTTAGGACCAAATATGCAACATATGTTTGTCAAAATCATCTTGACCGAAAAAGCCTCTACCAAACAACATTATTCCAAACTTTAGTTTAATCTGACAAATCATATTTCTTGAAATTTCAACTCGTGCTCTAGCAAGAAATCATATTTCTTGACTTTTTCATATTATAGTGACATATTATTGACCCGTGCTATAACAAATCAAATTAGAGTGTTTATAATTTTAAATTTTTGATATATCATATATTTATGATATTCTTAAAAATATCAAGTTAAACTATTTTTAAATACTTTAAATTAAATTATTATAAGATATAAAATTATACAATTCAACAAAAGAAATATATGAAATTGAATTTTAAAGATATTTTTTGAAAGAATAATATTATTAAAGCTTGAATTTTTTATGGATTGAACAATTTATATTGGTTTTAATCCTTGTTTTAAAAATCCCGCTTAGTACCGATTACGCCCCGCAAAATTGCTAGGTCCACCCTCTCCGCCTCGATTAATGACTAATCTCCGCCTAGCATCGATTATCCGATTATGCATGTCTAATCCGATTATTTTCCGCTTAATTCCGCTTAATTTTGTGTATACCAATTTTTTTTTAGAACCAAATAAAAATCAGACATAAATATTTTTGTTATTTAGGCGTTTAAATTAAGAGATCATGATGTTTTACAATAACTAATGTATAACTTTTAACAAAAATCATAAAATTTTCTTTTAAAATGATGTTTTTATGTGTTTACCATAATTTTAAAGACAATACTATAGTTTTATATTTTATTTGATATTTTCCTTTTAACATAAACAGAATTATAGTACAATATATTTTTATTTTATTGTTAATTTAATAAATAACCCTAAACGAGTCCCCGATTAATCCCTATTTAATCTCTGATTTTCTCGCTAGGCGCTAGGTCCACCTCGACCGCCCGACTAGCGCCTAGCGATTTCTAAAACAGGGGTTCTAATAGTATAACTTTGAAGTATGACTTTCTAGTATGATTTCAATGTCTGATAAATCAAAGTTCATGCATATTCGTATTCATAATCATTTTGGTCATTTTTTTATACTATGACTTTGAATTTTTGCCTAGTTTTCTTAGGCAATGTGGTTGAAACATTTTATACATTTGTTATTTATCAATTGAGTAATATATGTCTGTTTAAAAAAGTTTAAGTTACATATGCAAAAAAAATCATCAATTTTATTAACTAAATATATTATACAATAATTTAAATATAAAATCAAATAAAAGTGAAAGAAGAATCACATATGCATTTCCTTATCTTTTAAATGTTACCTATAATTGATTTTATATGTTACTATAATTAACTAAATGCATATTATCCTTAATTACCAAAAATCAAACTAACCTATATATTATGATACACTTAAATTATGTATGTCATAAGTCTATAACCAAAAAATTATATATATACCTATATATAGTCTAAAAAAAAGTCATGTACTTTCCAAATATTAAATAGGGGATAGTTTCATAACTTATTCAATAATATTTTGAGGACCGTTTGCTGAATTCAATATCATATATCTAGGATTTGATCGAATCTGTCTCCACTTGTAATTTTATACTGTTAGTTGGTTTTTTTTAATAGAAAAGTGATGCTTCATTGTTAATTTAACTGATAGTCGAGTACAGACCACTAGGATAATAATACTTGACATGAAACTACCAAACCACTAATGATGCTTGCTTTTCAATTTCTTTTCACAATAACGACGAAAACATGACTTCCTCAAAGTCCATATATATAATTCAGAGCAAGAAAACAATTTGGATCCACCACCAATGGCATAGATTCAACTAGTACCTAACCTACCTAAAAGTCTCCGTTAGACTTGGTTCACGAGACTCTTCAAGCTTCCTTCTCCTTTCCATGAAATTTACAGAATAAAAAAAAATCTACTTCTAAAGGTTTCTCTAACTTTTTTTAAGCTATTGTTCTTAACCCTATAACTTTTCCAGAAAGATTTTTGTTTTTCTTAGCTTAATGGCTTCTTCTTCCTCCTCTTCACGCAATTGGGTATACGATGTTTTCCCGAGCTTTAGTGGGGAAGACGTCCGCGTAACTTTCCTCAGCCACTTTCTAAAAGAACTTGACCGAAAACTGATAATTTCTTTCAAAGACAACGAGATCGAGAGAAGCCAGTCGCTCGATCCCGAGCTTAAACAAGCGATCAGGACTTCAAGGATTGCGGTGGTTGTGTTTTCAGAGAAGTACGCATCTTCAAGCTGGTGCCTGGATGAGTTGCTGGAGATCGTGAACTGCAAGGAAGAGTTGGATCAACTAATTATACCGGTTTTCTACGGTTTAGATCCATCTCATGTCAGGAAACAAACCGGAAACTTTGGAGAGGCTTTTGCTAAGACTTGTCAGAGAAAAACAGAGGATGAAAGCAAGCTTTGGCGGCAATCATTGACCGACGTAGCAAGTCTCCTCGGATATCATTCTCAAAACTGGTACAACCTTTTTTATATATCCGTTTTTGTACACATTGACATGTGACAATTGGTACTTGTTTGTTTCGTGTGAGTGAATTCATTTTATAACCTTTTCAGGCCTAACGAAGCAAAAATGATAGAAGCAATTGCCAATGATATCTTGGCTAAACTAAACTTAGCTCCATCGAAGGATTTTGAGGACTTTGTCGGAATGGAAGATCATATTGCAAATATGAGTGTATTATTGCATTTGGAATCTGACGAAGTGAGGATGGTTGGGATATGGGGCACCTCAGGAAGTGGCAAAACTTCCATTGCAAGAGTTTTATACAACCAACTTTCTCGTCAGTTCCAAGGTAGAATTTTCATAGACAGAGCTTTCGTATCTAAGAGCCTGGAAATTTATAAAAGTGCCAACCCGGACGACTATAACATGAAGTTGCATTTGTTGAGAAATTTCTTGTCTGAAATTTTAGACAAAAAAGATATAAGGATAAGTTGTTTAGGGGCAGTGGAAGAGAGGCTAAAACACCAAAAAGTTCTTATATTTATTGATGATTTGGATGATCAAGTGGTGCTAGATACTTTGGTCGGTCAAACTCAGTGGTTTGGAAGTGGGAGTAGAATCATTTTGGTTACAAAAGACAAACATTTTTTACGGGCCCATGGGATTGATCATATCTATGAAGTATGTCTCCCATCTCAGAAGCTTGCTCTTGAGATGTTCTCTAGATATGCTTTTAGGCAAAACTTTCCACCCGACGGTTTGATAGAGCTTGCTTCTGAAGTTGCATTATGTGCCGGTAATCTTCCTTTGGGTCTTAAGGTTTTGGGCTCGTATTTAAGGGGTAGAGACAAAGAGGATTTAATGGATATGTTGCCGAGGCTTCGAAATGGTTTGGATGGAAAAATTGAGAAGACACTAAGACTCAGCTATGATGGATTAAATGATAAAAAAGATAAAGCAATATTACGTCACATTGCATGTCTTTTCAATGGTGAAAAAGTCAGTAACATCAAGTTGTTACTAGCACACAGCGGCTTGGATGTTAATATCGGGTTGAAAAACCTCGTTGAAAAATCTCTTATATATGTACGAGAGGGTATCGTTGAGATGCACTCTTTGCTACAAGAAATGGGTAAGGAGATCGTGCGCGCACAGTCCAATGAACCTGGAGAAAGGGAATTCCTTATGGACTCAAAGGATATATGTGATTTACTAGAAGATAACACTGTAAGTTTTGATGTGTTCTTTACATATATCTCGTTCTCTAAGATTTAAAGTTATGCTATTTGAGAAATTATGTTGGAAATTAATTATCTCAGGGTACCAAAAAGATAATAGGTATATCATTGGATATGGATGAGACTGATGAACTGCGTATACATGAGAGTGCTTTCAAAGAGATGCGTAATCTTCTTTTTCTAGAAATTTACACTAAGGAGTGGTACCAACAAAGGTTAACAACAAGAAAATCGGACCAAAAGAAAGAGGTGAAATGGCACTTACCAGAAGGGTTTGACTATTTACCCCATAAACTTAGATTATTGAGGTTGGACGATTATCCAAGGAGGTGTATGCCTTCTAATTTTTGTCCTCAAAATCTCGTTAAGCTCCAAATGCAAGGGAGCAAACTCGAGAGGCTATGGGAAGGAGTTCATGTAAGTATTATCCAAAATTATGTAACTATAAACAAATAATACTTATTTTACTTCTTACATGGTATTCCTTGTGTGTACCTTACTTATACCTCAGACACTTGGAGGGCTCAAGAAAATAGATTTGAAAAGATCTATACATTTGAAAGAAATTCCAGATCTTTCAATGGCCACCAATCTCGAGACACTTGATCTTAGTGATTGCTCAAGTTTGGTGGAACTTCCTTCCTCTATTCAATATCTCAATAAGCTAGAGCAGTTAATCATGTCAGGATGCAGTAATGTAGAGACTCTTCCCAATGGAATCAATCTCCAATCTCTTGATACGCTTGACCTCCAAGGATGCTCACGGTTGAATATTTTTCCTGATATCTCAACCAACATCTCAGTGCTCCTTATCAAGAATACATGTATTGAAGAAATTACCTCTCATTTGTGTCTAATGAATCTTACTGTTCTTAGAATCATGAATGAGAACTTTTGGAAAACAGTGCAGGTATGAATTTAATCTTTCCTTTTTAAAACAAATTTTTATTTAAGGAAACCAAGTTAAAAAAAAATTTCCCTGAGTTAAAAATCGAGTGGGCAATAGGTTCTCAAGCAAAACCTAGTGATTGTTGGTTTGAATGACATTTGGAAGGAGACTATATAAAATGTTCTAGTTGTTGGCATGAGAAAAAATATAGTCTAGACCAAGAACTTCTTAGTTATTTTTTAAAAATTATATATTTTCACATATAACATATTATATTTGTAAAAACGTAGATATTGTAAGTTAAAATATTGAACAACGCAATCAATTGATGCTAATTGGTATATAATTTACTAATATTCCATAGTAAAATTTATTTTTATTTGGATTTTTTTTTTTTTTTGGAAGTTCTCAGACTTATAAAAGCAAGAGTTATAAAATACTATAAAACTAGAGTTTTTAAACAAGAAATTACATGCTTTTTCATTTTTGAGTTCTTTTTTTTATTTTATTAATTACATTAACAGGCACTTTTAAAGTTTTTAAACGTACAGATGATTTGTGAACTGACAACTCTATTTTATTAAATTTTTGGTTTAGCCGCTTACACCTCTCATGGCGATGCTGCCTCACACTTTGGGGAGATTGTTTCTGTCGGATATTCCAAGTTTGGTGGAGATTCCTTCCTCTATCCAGAATTTCACTAAACTTGATATTTTGCAAATTACGGATTGCATAAATCTGGAGACTCTTCCCACTGGTATCAACTTACATCATCTTTATACCCTTAATCTCAGTGGATGCTCACGGTTGGACACTTTTCCTAATATCTCAACCAACATTAGACAGCTCCTTCTACAACGAACAGGGATAGAAGAGGTCCCTTGGTGGATCGAGAAATTCACTAAGCTCACATACATGACTATGGAGAAGTGCAACAATTTAGTACGTGTATCCTTAAACATTTACAAACTGAAACAACTAACCGCTGAATTTTCAGGCTGTGGGTCATTGACCGAAGCTAGTTGGAATGGTAGTCCAAGTGAGGTGGCAATAGCAACAGATAACATTCACTCTAAGTTTCCAATCCAGGGACTTGACGAGGCTTTCTCATATCACCCAAGTTATTATCAACGAAAAGTGGGATTCACCTTCAAGTTCTTAAACTTGGATCCAGAAGCTATCCTCCACAACCAATCAATTATTTTCAACTCCATGATATTGTTAGGTGAAGAAGTGCCTTCATATTTCACTCACCAATCTATTGGTTCCGGAGAATCTTTGACCAATATCCCTCTACTTCACACATCTCTCTCTCAACAATTCTTCAAATTTAGGGCTTGCGCCGTGGTTGTTTTCGATTCTAAGCCCATTAATAGTGGGAATGCAATACATATCCATGTAAACTGTCGGTTCAAAGACAGATTTGGGAACAGCTTTGATTCATCTGGTCAGCTACATGACTTCTACACACCTATGACAGATAGTCATCTGTTTATATTGGACTGTCGTATCCCTCTAAACGATGTTAATGCTCCTCTAGCTCAAGGGAACTACGATCACGTCGATATGCAGATTCATATAAAAAAGATATGGCAGGGTCCATTATACATGAATGACTCTAAGTTAACATTTAATGGATGGGGTATACGACTCTTAGAGGAATCTTCATCACTGGAGAATAGACTTAGTAACTCAAACACAATTCCACATGTTTGTGAAGCAGGTGAAGACAATTTGGTTAATAAGACTGAGCACAGAGAAGAGTGTGTTGAGACGACAGTTGTGAAGAGACAGAGAGAAACTGGAAGCGAAAGCAGGTAACGCATTAAGCATGACTTGAACATGATACTATATATATATATATAGCTCACCCGCGTTCTTTTTCCCGATCAATCTAAAATTGTATTGTACAATGGATCACTATATTTTATTTCTTTTGCAGATTACGTGAAGCACCACTCAAGAAACCTCTGCTTTTCCCTGCCTCTGATACCCAGGAGGAACACAAGACGTCACTTTGAATCTTTGATTGTGCGAATATTGAAATGAGTACGTTTTCGTCAGTTCTAATGGACCAACATGCCTCCCCAGCTGAAGAGACGGTTTTAGGTAACCCAAAAATTCTTATTTATATTAGTTCCCACATCCAAAGCATAGAAACATTTAGGAGTCTTGTTTTATAGATGTTGCTACCGTCCAAAGAGTTGGTTTCAATTTGCGGTTAAAGTCTGTTTTAATTTTTTTGGCTTGCACACGTAGTCTATTGATGGAAATAGTGGATCATACCAAGAAGAAAACCCCTTATCTCTAAGTATCAGACAGTAAATCGCTAAACATACAGATTGACAAAATCAGATATCCTGTCTGATACTAAACACCAATTTTATTAATGCCACATGAAGTCTGCTATGTTTTCTGCAGCATGTTTACAAAGGCTGCTTCTGTAATCAGTTGAGAGAAGAGAAGATTAAAAAACTGTTGAGATAATACTTTGGTGATGAGAATGGATTTTTCTAGGCCGGGATGATTTGGCTTTACTTAGTTTCGATTATAAAAGGAAAGAACAACATTCAAATCAATTATCAACCCTATGACCTCTCCTATCATTACTACTATAATATTCCCTTGTAATCAATTCAGAATATATGACTTGCTTCCCAAGGTTTTTCCATCATTAGTTTCCTCTGACAACTTCTTATACACGTTTCCTTCTTTCTTTTTTTCTCGTCTTGATGAAATCTGCAAAATGTATCTGAAATTTTATACTTACAGACTTATGCATAGAATTTTTTATTCTGTTTTTTCTTTGCCATCAGAATATAATATTTACTCATGTACATAAAAAGAAAAGAAAAACTAAAAGTAACATTTTTTTTGGGCAAAAGAAAATCTAAAAGCAACATAATACAAGAAAAATGCTAAAGAAACTAAGTGAACCAAAGAATCTTGAAGTTTCCAAAGGTTTTCATTTAGTTCATACTCTTTTTATTACTTTTAAAATATTTAATTATGCCCTGTGAATGAAGCAATATATGGATTCTTTGGAGACCAAAAAAGTAAACCACAGCAACTCAGCTTTACAACCTGCAGGAACCTTTAAGAATCAAGAAAAAACCATACAGCCTTAACCAAGAAAAGCACCACTAATCTAAACTCTCTTGGATCTATATATAAAGCCTAAGCTCTTAAGCTTTATCAAAAATAAAAAACATAAGCTCCCAAGTCATTTCGCACCCAAGAAAAAATGGTGGAACAGAAGATGAAACCGGTGGCCTCTTTTCTTTTAGTTCTGAACTTTTGTATGTATGCTATTGTTCTTGGGATTGGCGCATGGTCCATGAACAAAGCTATCAACCATGGCTTCGTTATTGGTATATGATTCATTAAATTATTATTATTTTTCCTTTCTTGGTATGAAACAAAGCCTTTGTAATTCAAAAATAATTTTTAGTTACATTTCTTGAATTATAGCTAGGGTAGGGCTAAATGTTATTTGTGTATAGATATAATATATGTTTCTAAAGGAAATTATACAAGCCTTTTGCTTTGCCAACGAACTAGTTTTAATTTATTTTTTAATCATCACCATTAAGCCGATTAATTCATCACTAAATCACTTCAGATTTTTTTTTATATAACAATTTGAATTAAGCATCTCAATATCTTTCCCTTGGTATTTAAGGTGCGGATTATAGTCTTCCGGCTCATTTCTCGCCGATACATTTCCCAATGGGTAATGCGGCAACCGGATTCTTTGTGACGTTTGCCTTAATTGCTGGAGTTGCGGGAGCTGCCTCGGTTATCTCTGGCGTCAGTCATCTCCAATCATGGACTACAACGAGTCTCCCAGCAGCTGTATCTGCCGCCACCATTGCTTGGTCGCTCACACTTTTAGCCATGGGGTATGGACGTTGACACAACACTTTTGACTCAATGTTCAATCATTTTTTCATAAATTTAGTATACTTTCCACAACAAAATTAGTATATATCAATCTATAGGTTACTAAAAATCGTTGTCTCTTGAATGTTCTTGTGTAGTTTTGGCTGCAAGGAAATTGAACTTGGGATGAGAAATGCTCGTCTGGTGAGTAAACCTCTATTATATCATTTTATTGCAAAATTTTCGTTATCAAAGCAATCAATAAAAACGTTAAATGATTATTTAAATTAAAATTAAAACAAAATTTGTTATTTTGAATATTATAACTAAGTTAATTCGTTTTTTATTTCTCGACAGAGAACAATGGAAGCGTTTCTAATAATACTTTCGGCAACACAACTTCTCTACATTGCTGCAATCTACGGAGTTCGAAAATAAATCATTTAAATTTTTACTCCTTTTTCTTTCTTTGTAATTTAAATTCTTATCCGATTTGTTTATTTTATTTGAAGATGTAATTGTGTGGTTTGAATTATTTGATTGGTTTCTACTTTCTACTAGAAAATTTTTCTTATTTATATTTTCTGTCATTGTGTGTGTCCGACTAACGACTACAATGCAGTTTACTACGTAAAAAAGTTTCATATCTGGTTTACTACGTAATGGAAAAATAAATTATGAAAAGCCACAAGAATAAACGTTTCAAAATTTCATATCTGGTTTACAAAATTAATTTTTTTTATAATATATTTAAACACTATAATTTTAGTCCCTATGATTACAAAATTAAATAATAGTATACTATGTACTAACCCGCGGAGAACCGCGAGCTGAATTTTTTTTTAATAAAAATTTGTTATAATTTATTTTATTATTATGTTATTTATAATAGTTTGTGATTAAAAATTTAGTTTGCTTATATGATAATTTTTGTATTTTAAAAATGTTTATTGAAAACCTGTCAATAAAACATTTGCATGTAATGAATAAAATTGTTTAAACATTTGTCGACTAAACACAATCCTTACTAACATGTAAAAAAGAGCAACTAAATATAGCTAGTAAAAGTTCTAAAAACCTCTTTGAAAACAACATTCATTGTTTTTTTCTGTGGCTTCTTTTTCTTGTCTGTAATAATTTTTATCTGTTGTGGAAATTTTTTTTGATAAAATTTGTAACTGTATATTTTATTCGATTTGGTTTTTAAAATCTTACCTGTTAATTTTTTTAATTACGAATTAGATTTGATTCTAATAATTTTTTTTTTACTTTTCTATAATTTATTTTATTTGATGTGTCTCGATTTTCATTTTTTTAATTAATAAATTAATCTTAATTAAGTTTTTAATGGCAATTGAATGTAATTTTTACACATTTTAAGGTTAGTTTCATATTTGTACTTTCCAATTAATATAGTAGGATAAAATTAGTAGTTGTAGATTTTACTCTATTAGATTTTTAAAATCTTAGCTGTTAATTTTTTTTTAATACGGATTAGTTTTGATTCTAATAAAAAAATTTTTACTTTTCTACAATTTATTTTATTTAATGTGTTCCCCATTTTTGTTTTTTAATTAATTATATTTATTTAATTAATTAATTAAGTTTTTCTAATGGCAATTTAATGTAATTTCTAACACATTTAAGATTAGTTTCATATAGTGAAGTGACCTTAGTGCAGTGGTATGAGGTAAGTCCATTTGTAGAAGGCACCATCATACCCGGGATCGAGTCCCGATTCCAACGAATGTAGGAATTTGGCTAATGGGCTGGCCAGTTGTGGCCCAATGGTTGACAAAAAAAAAGATTAGTTTCATATTTGTACTTTCCAATTAATAGGATATAATCATTGACAACAAAAAACATTTAGTCTCAGTTCGCACTCATTTGAAAAGCCACAAACGATGCATAAGCACCACCTGAAATCTCCATTAGCGTCTCATGTCTCCCACTCTCTGCAATCACACCGTTCTTCACAACCGCAATCACACCGTTCTTCACAACCGCAATCACACCCGCATTCTTAATCGTAGTGAGCCGGTGAGCTACCACAACCGTGGTCTGGTTCACCATCACCCGATCAAGCGCATCTTGAACCACTGGCTCAGACTCTGCATCCAACGCACTTGTCGCTTCATCAAGCAACAAAATCTTAGGATCCTTGAGGATAGCTCGAGCGATGGCGATCCTCTGTTTTTGACCACCGAATAATTACACACCGCATTCACCAACCGAGGTGTCGTAACTTTGAGGCAATAAGCTGATGAAGTTACGCACATTAGCCGCTTTTGCTGCGGTTATAATTGAAAACAGAGAGAGGTGCGACTGAAACTTTTACGTTTTTATTATAATCTCATACTAGGTTTACATGAGAGAGTTACATTGTCTTATATAGTGACATAGAGAACAATCTAGACTATTGGTGACTCATGTGTACAGCTGTAGTCTTAGCTAGTCATCATCCTTATCAGTGAGAGCATCGTAACGGTTATGTAGGAGAGCTTTTGCAGGTACAGTCTTTGTCTTCACATGATGATGTTGACAGGATTGTAGATATGGGCCTTCGACTTTCTGGACTGGTTGTTGGACCTGTTTGTGGCCCAAACTACATGATTCACCTTCATTCCCCCTCAAACTCGTGGTGGGTGAAGCACCAACACCGAGTTTGTCTCTGAGACCTTCGAACTCTCGTTTTGGAAAAGACTTTGTCAGGATGTCAGCTATCTGAAACTGTGCTGGAATATGTTCAATGTGTCCTAGCGCCACCTGCTCTCCTATGTAGTGGTAATAAGTGTCAAAGTGTTTGGAGCGTTTATGCAGAGCCGGATTAGCACTTAGGTAGACTTCAGAGAGATTATCACACCTAAGCACAGTAGAATATTGTTGAGAGACTCCTAGATCGCGAAGCAGAAAAGAAATCCAAGTTGTTTCATGAGCAGTGGCTGTAAAAGCTCTATATTCTGCTTCTGTTGACGAGTTGGAAACCGTTTCTTGCCGTCTGGCTGACCAACTGATGAGATTGGGACCAAGAAAGATACAAAAGCATGTGGTGGATCGTCGAGTCTTTTTTCAGCCTACGTGGTCACTGTCACAAAAGGCTGATAACGATAAGTTGGAACTTTTTCGAAGATACAGTCCCATGTGCAAAGTCCCTTTGATGTATCGTAATATCCTTTTGAGCAGTCCAAATTCTGAGACAGTTGGTTCATGCATTCTTTAGCACACGAAGTTCACCGCAAATTGAATATCACGCCTGGTGATGGTGAGGTATTGAAGCTTCCCTGCAAGACTTCTAAAGTAAGTTGGCTCCGAGAACAGTTCTGGATTTAGTTTATCCAGATTCTGTGGAAGCGGCGTGGGCATCGGATTGCAATTTGTCATAGCAGCTTGATGTAAGATCTCTTTAGCATAAGCTGTCTGATGAAGAAAGAATCCCGTGGAGCACTTATGAATCTCAACACCAAGAAAATAGCTAGGTTCACCAAGGTCTTTCATGGAGAACCGTTTGTTCAGGGACACGAGGAGAGCTTGAACCAGAGCAGAATCATTCCATGTAAGCAGCATATCATCAACATACATTAGAAGAACTAGAGATTTACCATTCTTGTGATATGTGAATAATGAAGGATCAGATTTGCTGCATGTGAAGCCAAATTCTATCAAATACTTGCTGAAAGTATCAAACCAGGCTCTGGGAGCTTGTTTCAGTCCATAAAGGGCTTTGGTGAGTCTACAAACATGAGATGGCTGCTGTGAATCAACAAAACCAGGAGGTTGTAGCATAAAAACCGGTTCCTGCAACTCGCCATGCAAAAAAGCATTAGAGACATCGAGCTGTTTGATTTCCCAGTTTCTTGATGTTGCTATATCAAGGACCATCTGTATTGTTACAGTTCTGACAATAGGACTGAATGTTTCGAGATAATCTAGCCCCTCTTCTTGATCAAAACCCTTAGCCACTAGACGAGCTTTCAGTTTATCTACTGATCCGTCTGGTTTGAGTTTTGTTTTAAAAACCCACTTGCATCCCAATACATTCATATCCTCTGTAGGTTCCACAAGATCCCAAGTGTGGAGCACGTGAATCATACTAATTTCATCATGAGCTGCATCATTCCACCCTGGATGTTGTAGGGCAGTAAAGATATCTTTAGGTTCTTCAGGAACAAACCATAAAGTGGGGAGCACATATCTGAGATTTGGCTTATGGATGCCATCTTTAGCTCGTGTAGTCATCGGATGACTGTTGTTCACCTGATCCTCTACAATTTGGTCTTCTTGATTATGATCTTCGATAGCAGAGTTGTCACTCTCGATACTAGAGGAAGTGTCAGACTCAGAATGGAGGCTGTGTGTTTTCTTGATCAGTTACTGCAATTGGAACACTCGCACGAGTTTTTTCTTGACTGGAGATAACTGGTGGTGCTGAAGTGATCTCTGTTGCAGGAGAGAGAGGCTCCTGATGCACTGAAGCAGCTTGCCAAGCCTTAAGAAGAGGAGTCTGATACAATGGGATTAAGGACTTGTACTGATGCTGAAATGGGAAGTAATCTTCATCAAAGACAACATGACGTGAAATGTAAACTTTCCCAGTAGGTGGATAGAGACATCTATATCCTTTGCATTGCGTATGGTAGCCAAGGAAAACACACTGTAAAGATCTTGGATCAAATTTATGAGTGGCCATAGGACGAAGACAAGGGTAACAGGCAGACCCGAACACTCTTAACATCGAATAATTTGGCTTTTGCTTGAAAAGAACTTCATATGGGCTGAGATTTTTCAGAGTTGTGGTAGGGAGCAAGTTGGTGATGAAGCTTGCTGTGAAGAAGGCTTCAACCCAGTGATGAAGAGGAGTATGACTATGAAACAGCATTGGCAAGCCAAGCTCTACAATATGTCTGTGTTTCCTTTCTGCAACCCCATTTTGTTGAGGGGTGTAAGGACAAGAAATTCTGTGTATAATTCCATTTTCACACAGATGTTGTTTCAGACTGTTGCTTGTAAACTCCCCTCCTCCATCACTCTGAAACACTTTGATCTTAGACTTGAATTGATTCTCAACTTGTTTCTGAAATATTTTAAATACTGAAATGAACTTAGACTTTTTACGCATGGGATAGAACCAGGTGAACCGAGAGAAATCATCCACAAAGACAGCATAATATTTAAAACCTTGGTTGGATACAACAGGAGAAGGCCCCCAAAGATCACAATGTATCCTATCAAGAAGACATAACACTAGAATCTGAAGAAAAAAATTGAAGTCTACTATTCTTCCCCATCTGGCAAGGCTCACATATGAAGGTGGTGCTGCTCTTAATTAGACTGATTTCCTTGCTGTTCTTTAGTTGATGGAGAACTTGTGAGTTTGAGTGCCCAAGTCTATGATGCCAAGTGTCTTCTGAAGCTGCACATTGTCGATTAGAAAAGAGAGCAACAAATTCTTGGTTCTCCAACATATAGAAGCCACTACTTCGAGGACCCTTTGCCACCACCTTCTGAGTGGGTATATCAACAATACAGACTTTATTAGCATCAAACCAAACACCACAGGGTAGATCATCACACAGTTTCGAGACTGAAACAAGAGATTTTTTCATTTCCGGACAGACTAAAACATTGTTTAGAGATATTTTACCTGCCGAAGAAGAGATGGTGGTGGATCCAACATGTGTTATAGGAAGGTAGGTGCCATCTCCAACCATAACCGTGTCATTACCAGTGTAAGTGGTTGCAGATTGGAGATTAGTTGCAGAAGGAGTGACATGTGCGGTAGCACCAGAGTCTGTGACCTAGTCACTACCATCAGAAACTTGCAGCGAGGAAAACACCTGAGCAACATCATGGCGCTGGTAGTTCTCATCGAATCTGTTCCAGCAGTCAGACGCAATATGACCAACACGTCCACAAATCTGACAGATAGGGCGCTCTCCGGAAGCTCGAGGATTAGATTGATGTTGGGAGAAACCTCTGCCCCTGGAGGAGTATCCACCACGTCCTCTGTTTTGGCCTGAAGACCTTCCTCTGCCACGGTAACCACCACGAGATTGATTCCCATAACCAGTGTGTTGAGCTGGAAAGGCAAGATGAGGCGTAATGGACTCAGGAGCATTGTACGACCAAAGCTTGGTGTCAAAATTTTCAACTTCAGCAACAACATCACCAAAGCTTGGAGGAGAGGCCTTGCTTAAGGAACTTTGAACCACAGTCGTGATTGGGTCATAGTCACAATCCAAACCATTCAGAAAACCAAAAATCTTTAAGGACTCATCAATAGGTTTCCCAATGGAACTTAGAGCATCACAAATAGCTATGAACTCTCGACAGTAAGCCACAAATGTCAAGTCTTTTTTCTCTAGTACCCACAAACTACAGCGAAGAGTAAACTCTCTAGCTATGCTACTCTTGTTAAAGTTCTCAGCTAACGACATCCAGATGTCTCTAGAGGTAGAGAGATTGTGAACATACCTGAGTACCTCTTCTGACAGAGTTCCAAAGAGCCAGGATGAGCTGGTCTGTGCAAAACCAGGATTCATACTGCGGATTAGGGATTTCAGTGACGGTATCTCCAGTTGTTGACGAGATGGTACGTGGAGGAGCTGTGATAGCACCGTTGATGAACCCAATGAGTTTTTGCCATATGCTATGTTTAATCTTATTGTCTCATTGAACTGAACCGGTTCTTGACTAACCAAACCCATTTGCTCCCTTAACCAACTCAATTATAAAGACTGGATTTCAATATTATCTAAAAGAATCTTGCCTGAATCTGGATCATAGAATCTCTCCAGCAAGCTTATCACCGTTGATTTACCGCTCCCGCTCTCTCCAACCAATGCTACGGTCTGAAAAGTGAAAACCAAAACCATTAACCATTTAATACAATTAAACCGGTCTTTCCCTCCTTAATTTACATGTTTTGTTACCTGTCCTGATGAGATAGTTAAGCACAAGTCACTAAAAATCTGTATATCTGGTCGCATAGGATATATTGACGTGTTGCAACTCGATATTGCCGTGGACGATTGGTAATATTGTCCCCTTCTCGGAACTCGAGTCGATTTTGGGTTTAATATCGAGAATATCAAAAATCGAAGTAGCAGAGTCTTTTGCTTTGCCTATGTAAGGTGCCATAGCACTCGTTTGAGTCACTCCTATGGCTGTCAAAGTTAACGCAAAGAAAACCTGAAATGTTACAAAACCACTTCAATATCACAAACCGGATCATAATCGAACCTGGTAACTTTTAAACTACTCTTTAGTACCTGAAAGAATTCTCCGAAGGTAGCCCTCCTGGTCTGAATCAACCAGGCACTGCCGACAAAGCTTAAGGCCTCGATGATGTAGAGAGCCAAGAATGAGCCACCGTAGCACAAACCACTCACGAGTCCTAACGTAACACCTTGTTGCTTTGGTGACTCACATATCTCTTGGTATAAATCCATCACTTTATCCTCTGAGCAGAACGATGCAACGGTCCTTATGCTGCTCACTGCGTCATTTACGACCTGGCTAGCCTCTTCATATATTTCCTAAATTGAAGTATAAACCAGGTTAGACTAAACTGAACCAGATCGAGTTTAACCAATGTTGTTTGAATATGTAACTACTAACTTTTGATTTTTTGTTAAAACCGGTTATAAACTTGATATGATAGTATGCTTGAAAGAACATTATTGGTGACACCAATAAGGCCCCTAAAGCTAATAACCAATTAGCCGTAAACACTATAATAAATGCTGCGGTTATAGTCGCCATATTTTGCATGATCAACCCCAATGCATCTCCTAAGATACTCTTCACTGTCGAAGCATCTGCGGACAACCTCCCTCCAATCGCACCGCTGGCCAAACAAAACAAACAAAAAAGGAACAAAATTAAACGTAACAAAAAGACGATAACTAATTATTAGTAGAAGCATTATATTTTACATTACCTAGAATTCTTAGTGTCGTCGAACTAACTAATATCCTGGTGCAAAACTTTATCAAACGTTAGCGATCTGATTCGTTTAATCAGCTTTCCTCCAGCGATAGCGAATAAGTAGAATTGAAATGGGATCACAATCAGGTCGGTTAAGCCAAGCGCGACGAAAATAAGAGCCCAAAAACGAGAATCACTCTTTAGTTGATTTGAAGGCTCAAAGAAAATCCTGATCGTGTGAGACAAAAGCAAACCTTGGACAGGGAACACAATACCGTGTATCACTGCAGCCAAAGAACCAACCAACAAAACAGAAAACTCTGGTTTGTTAAGTTGAGCAAGCCTTCTCAATGATACTTTCTTGCCTTTCTTGGCCGTTTGATTTTTGGTTGAAGAGATATTCTCGGGGAACTCTTCCGTCTGGTTCAAGCTAATCACTCCTGGTAAACCAAATACAGATGTGCTGGTAAAGGAATGGCGGCTACTGCCTGATGAATTCCTTCTATGGATTCCGTTTTGGCTACCCGAACTTCCGATTTCGAAACTCATTTCAGATTTTTCTGGTTCCTTATCTCTTGCTTCTTCTTTATTAGATCCTTCTTGTTGACGAACTAGCTGTGAGTATGCTCCCTCTGGATCTTGAATCATCTCCTCATGAGTTCCTGGTTAAAACATTTGTTCATCATATACATAAGTAACAAAAACAAAAAAAGATGATTACTTGTACTGTACGGTACTATTGAAAACCCTAACCTTTCTCGATGATTTTTTGATGTGTCTGCATTTTATAGGGTTTTAACCATAGTTTTTAGGATTGTTTTGAGTCTTTTCCTAGGTCCAAGTGTGCTTTTAGAGTCCTTTTAGTCTTTTGTAAGTCTTTACAGGTCCTAGGTGACTTTAGGAGGAATCTGAGCACTTTGGGGATGAAAATGTGTATCTGGAGCTAAATTGGTTGAAGACTGATCGAGCTAGAAGGCAGATGGAGTAAAAGCAGAAAAACGTTCCGGATCGACTGATCCTTTCGAGATCGACCATTCTCTTCCGTCTGGTTCAAGCTAATCACTCCTGGTAAACCAAATACAGATGTGCTGGTAAAGGAATGGCGGCTACTGCCTGATGAATTCCTTCTATGGATTCCGTTTTGGCTACCCGAACTTCCGATTTCGAAACTCATTTCAGATTTTTCTGGTTCCTTATCTCTTGCTTCTTCTTTCTTAGATCCTTCTTGTTGACGAACTAGCTGTGAGTATGCTCCCTCGGGATCTTGAATCATCTCCTCATGAGTTCCTGGTTAAAACATTTGTTCATCATATACATAAGTAACAAAAACAAAAAAAGATGATTACTTGTACTGTACGGTACTATTGAAAACCCTAACCTTTCTCGATGATTTTTCCCTGCTGCACAACAGCTATCATATCAGCGGTTCTAATGGTGATAAGTCGGTGAGCCACCAATACAGTGGTCCTACTCAACATTAGCTTTACAAGAGCGTCTTGAACCACACGTTCAGATTCTGCATCCAAAGCGCTTGTAGCTTCAGCAAGAAGCAATATTTTAGGGTTTTTCAAAATCGCCCTTGCAATTGCGATCCTTTGTTTTTTCCCACCTGATAATTGTGTTCCATGCTCTCCTACCATCGTTTCCAAACCCTGGAAAAAAAAAGAACAAAGAACTAAGAAATCTAAACAATTGCTTTACCGACCAAATTGGTTATAACTAAAGTTTAACTACCTGTGAGAGTTTGTCGATGAATTTACTGGCGTTAGCGAGCTCAAGTGCGGTTCTGATTTCTTGATCGAACGCATCTTTTTGCCATAAACAATGTTTTCCCTAATTGTAGTCGCAAAAAGTATAGGTTCTTGGCTTACGAGACCAATCTTAGTTCTGATCCATCTCACTTGAAACTTCTTTAAGTCAATTCCATCAATTAAAACTTCTCCTGATCCCGGATCGTAGAACCTCTCTATTAGACTGATCACAGTTGATTTTCCACTACTGCTCTGTCCCACCAAAGCCACGGTCATACCATTCGGTACAGTCAACGAAAAACCAGCAAAGATCTGCACGTCAGGTCTCGCCGGATATCGAAAGTAGACGTCTCTTACTTCAATGTCACCTTTAATTTCTTCCAAAACCACTCCACTCATGTCATAAGCATCGATCTTTGGTCTTCTTTTGATTGTCTCGAACATTTTGTAAGCTGCAGCTTGCCCGGCCGCAAAAGCGTTAAGAGAAGGCAATGTCTGTCCCAACGCCCTACGAAGTGAATAGAATATGTAAGAAGTTAAGCGTTTCAGTATCACAAGATTTTTTCGAGAAGTAAACGTTTTACTCACATTCCTCCAGTCAAGATTGACATAATCACGTTTATAACTTGACCTCCATTATATCCTTTCTTCATTATTAGCCGAGCACCGTACCATATCGCAAAACCATAGGTACAATATACCACAGCCATCATTTTATCCCAATGCCTAGACCAGAGTATAGCCCTTGTTGTACCATAGATTTGTAGGCAATCTCAAGCTTCTTCTCATATTTCTCCGTTGCTTGTTTCTCTCCCGTGAACGCCACAACCTGAATAAATAAAATTAAAAAATCAAAATATTGATATGTAATTTTTAAAACATGAGAATTTAAAACCCCGGAAGAACTCACTGTTCCAATCGCCGCAACGGCTTGTTCTACTACGTTACCAGCTTCTGTGTAAGCAAGTTGACCACGTACCGCCATTTTTGACATGATCAGGGTCATTGCCCCATCAATGGCCACGATTAGAGGAATGCACGGAAGAAGAGCCACCGTGAGTTTCCTGCGCTACTATAAAAGCAACCACGAATCCACCAGCGAATGTTGAAACGAGCTGTGTAACTTTCCCAACCTAAACAAATCAAAGTCAAAACAAGAAGTTTCAGAAACTTGTGATGCAAGAAACATGCAGTAGTGTAGAATTTCATTATATATAAAAAAAAAAACCTTTCTCCCATGGAATCTTGAATAAGGATGGTGTCTCCTGACATTCTTCCGACGACTTCACCGGTGTTTGTCTCAGTGTCAAAAAAGCCAAAGTCTTGTCTCAATATGGTTTTTAGGTATAGACGGCGGATTCTGGTGGATTGACGCTCACCAGTTACCATCCAGCATGAGAGTTGAGACCTCTGCGAACGAACGAGAAAGTCTTGTTAAGATAAATAGAAGAAAGAGTAACATAATTTCTTACGCAGGAAGGACACAACACCGGCGTAGGCCGCAAGATAAAGAAACTTCACTGCAACCTGAAATTAATTATGAAAATCAAATCGATATAAACCGTAAGAAATTCATAGCTTTCAATCATAGCTAGTGGAGGGAGCAAAACGGGAGGCGCCATGGTGCGATCCCGGCTGCAAAACTCACAAAACTTATCGACAAAAACGTTTGGAACAGGTTCAATACAATCAAACATTTGGAAAACTCCACATGGATTGCAATAGTGGTTTCTCACCCGTAGTACCGTCCCCGTGAACGTCTTGAATTTAATCAAATTGTCTATTCTCTAAGTTGCACTTGTTGTAAAACTATTTTTTTTTTTTTTGTTGAATATATGATTTTGCATTCATATAACAACAACAAGAAAAGAACAAAATAATTCACATCATCACGTCAAATTAAAATTTGCTTTGCTATCAGAAATCATAACCAACCGTATGAAATCCTAACCTTGAAGACTTCTTTAACCACGTGGTCATGATCGGAGAAACCTAACACGTTAATGAGCTGCCCCATGAGTACTGTCATAAACGGCTGAGTTAGGCCGTTCGCCACGGCGGAGATGGTCCCGATGGTCATTAAAAAGATGTCATATCGATCTGCAAACGTGAAAAGCTTGTAAAACGCTATTCTTTGATTCCCGCCTCCATTTTTCTTCTTCTTCGCTTTCTCTGCCATGGTTTCTCCTTCCTCTTCGATTTATAGGTTAAACGAAAAATTTCTCAAGATAATTTAATGGGTTTTTATTTTCTACAGATTGTGTATATTAAATCATTAATGATACACTTATGGTATACAAAAAAAAATCACAATAACACTTAACGAGGGTAGATTTCAAGAAATCTTAATCACCTCAACAAATTTACTTAATATTTTATACATTGCAAATAGAGAATGGAAGAGCAATATAAAGATCATATTAATTATCAATATGCTTATCAAATAAATATGCATCTAAATGAATATTGACTTTAATCATTTTTTTAATTTTGAATATTTTTCAGATACTTGTTAATTAGTAGCACATATGACATACTCATGAAAGAACAATAGTAAGAAAAAAAAATTACATTTTTTTTATTAAATATCATTATCATAGAATTACACTGCAATTTTTTTTGTGGTTGTACACTGCAATTTCCCTAGAATTATATGTTGGGTTTTTTTTGCAGTCCCGTTATTTACAATTTTGACGCTTATCGATGTCTTATTAGTTATTATAGGTTCAAGTTCGACAAGATACAACATAATTCCCCAACCTTGAATAGAAAAACCTAGTCCTGAAAATATCGGAGATCGCATAATGTCACCAGCATATATAGACACATAATGAATAAGTTATTATCTTTGTGTTGTGTAAATAGCGAGCATGGTGATATGCATTAAGACATCTAAAATTAATTTACTAGCAGTTATCATATGTGAAACAGACGGTTCATGGCAGTGTAGTAATTTACATAGGAACAAAATTCACTAAAATATACATTATGCATAGCCCACGAGCATTAAATTATGACAAAAGTTAACGTCACAACAAAGCATTCGCGTTCTGGTCAAAATTTACATCCACGAGGTTTCTTTTAGAGAAAACTCTACAGGATCTCTCCTTCCTCAAGATCTTCCAATCTCATCGCATCACAAATTTCTGACCCGGTCTCTTCCAGTTCCGGACAGTCATCACTTCTTAAAAACAGACCCAACTCTTCAACCAGTATGCGAATTCTTGTCAGACTCGAGCAACCACAGACTTTCCTAAATTCTTTATCCAATCTCAAGTAGTTGTTCCGTTCAAAATCAAAGACTCTTTTCATCTGTAGACATGTTTACAGATATTAGAATCATTGGTTCTTCAGTCTTCACTCTGTTAAAAAAAGGGTTTTGAGAAGCCGCAAAATACCTCTGCTAGTTCGAGCCGTTGTTTATCACGTTTTTCTTTCAACTCGGCTTGTGCCCTCATTTGTGCGGCAACCTTAGCAGCTCTCATCTCGGCTTCAATTCTAGCTTTCTCTGTATGTTTTGTGAAACGTAAGAGGCAAACATTGAAAAGGTTTGAGCCTTTTTAGTTCCATTAGAACACGTAAAAGGATACCTTCACGTTGTGCTCTTTCCATCTGTTCCTTTTCTATCTGTATTCTAATTAGATCAGCTTTGTTATTCTGTCAACAAAACAAGACAACAACTTTCAGTAAAACATAAGCTGTCGAAAGTCTCTGTTTATGCAATGGGGATCAAGAAAGTAATGTAACCTACCTGCTCAAGGACTTTTCTGTGTTTAGCTTTTAGAATGGTATCCGCATATTGAGCTTTGAGTATTGCAGCACGAAGAGCCTTCTCAGGAGGTACTGGTGGCAGAGAAGGCAATGCCGTTTTCAATTCTGTGGCAATCATAGAATGGTATTAGGAAACCAAATTATACCAAAAGGGGAATTCCACAGATTCGATTGAAATAATAAAAGAGGAAAAACAACTTACCATTATTTTCCAACAGAGCACTGTTTGAAGGTTTATCAAGCTGAGAATTGCCACTACCATTTCTCTCATTCTTTGAAGTCACAGACCCTTCATTCATAGAGAAATTAAAAGCACATTGTTAAAAAAAGTAGCGATAATAGAATGACAATTTCGAATGAACTAGGAAAGATAGCTTAGGATTTCTCACCATTGCATTGAGGCTCTGACTCACTCGCCTGTGCACCTGAAGTGTTTTGTACTTGACAATCCTGTTGGCATTGAAACATCAGTACTATTGCTAGTGACAAGACTAAGAGGAGATTCTATTTGTCAAAGATAAAGAGAGAGTCTGTACATACCATTAATGGAGAATTATTGCTTCCGGATGAGCTACAGGACTTGAGGCATATGCAAATAGTTTTACCACATGAACCACACTTAATGGCTGCAGTTTGAGCTGAGCCTGCATGTCATACAAATGATAAGCTCCAATGCTTAGAAGCCACAAAGCAGAATACAATTTCTCCAACAGTATACCTTTCACTGGGATTTTCACAGCCGAACTGACTCCAAGGCCCTGATCGAGTCTCTTAGTCCCCTGGAAAATGTCAAATATATGAAAATCCTATCAGTAAGAAACAAACTTAAACCACAATAACACTAACAAGTCTATGATTCTGATCATATCGTACCTTTGTTGCTAAAGCTTTCGGCGTCACAGCAGGAGTATCCTTTTTGCTCTGCACTTTCGCTGGTTTTGACGAAAGAGAACCCTTTTCGGAATTTTCATTGCTCAGTCTTGAACAATCGACTTCGACTGGCTGTCTCTTACAACCTTCTGTAACTCCAATCCTGGATAATTTAGAAACCTTCTTCTTCTTGAGTACTTCCCATCTGACAACAAATACCTCCTTCATCTCCTTTGCAACCTTGTAAACCCAATTATCCGAAGGATTATACTTTAACGCATTGTCAAAAGTTAACCGCACATCCGCCGCAAACTCATCAGCGTTACAGTACTCATTCTTCAAAAGCTTCGATTTGATTGTGCCAAAATCCATAGGGTTCGATATGACATTGAAGTAATCAGGAATCATCAGTTCAACAGGATCAACAGGCTTGTTAAAAACCCATCCAACAGGGTGCTCCATCAAAGATCTCAACAATGCTAAACACTGACTAGACAAATCACGGTCTAGCTTCTGCTTCTTTTTAGGTTGTACATCATCAATCTCGTTAGGTCCACGCTTCCTCGATTGCTCGGCGGAACGAGATAAGTCTTCACATAACGAATGCTCAATTTTCTTCTCACTATCCGGAAACGTTTGACAAGTTCTGACAGAACCTCCAGAACCAAACTTTATCCTAAGCTTGGGTATTGCAACCATTCTTACAAAAAAAAAATCAAAAGAACAAAACACCTGTAATGCAAAATAGATGAAATTAGGGTTTATCTACGCGATTACACCAAAACTCGCAATTAGGGTTTTACACATCGAAAACGAACAAAATCGAAACAAAAACTAAATACCCATGAAAATTCCGACCAGATCTAGGTTAAAAAACACTCAAACAATAAAAGAAGAAGAATTAGGGTTTATCAATTTTGCGAAACCCTTGAAAAAAGGTTGAAACTTTAACTTTGAGAAACGAAATCAGGAAGAATTATACGATTTCTACAAAACAAAAACAAAAAAAATCAAACAAGCTTACCTATGGAAGAAGAATCAATGCAACAGTATGAGAGATTTTTGGAAGTGCAAGGAGACGGTGTGATTAGAGGAGGAGGAAGAAGACAAAGCCGCTAAACAAGTTTCTTAATTTTGACAAGAAGATGCTTTTATAAGTTTTTTTGTTAAGAAATAATCTGGACCTAATATTATATATTTGGGCCCATAATAGCCCAATAGTAAGCTCATAACAGCCACTTCAAAATATATATATTTTTCAAATTTTTAATTTTTAATTGGTTTTTATGGTTAATTGTCATAAATACTACTGAAATAGGTTTTTATTCCAAAAATATCACAATTTAGTTTTTTTCTAAAAGTACCACTGAAAACCACTAAAATGTATTTTTTCCAAAATACCACATAATTTTGTAAAACAAAAACCGTCGAAGAAACTTACCTATGGAAGAAGAATCAATGGAACAGTATGAGAGATTTTGGAGTGGGAAGGAGACTATATGATGCGAGGAGGAGGAAGAAGACAAAGCGGCGAAACAAGTTTCTTTATTTTGACACAAGAAGATGCTTTTATAAGTTTTTTGTTCGGAAATAATCTGGACCTAATATTTTATCTTTAGGCCCATAATGGCCCAATAGTAACCTCATAACAACCGCTTCAAAATATATATATTTTCCAAATATTAACTTTTTTAATTGGATTTTATGGTTAATTGTCATAAATCCTACTATAATAGGTTTTTATTCCAAAAATATTACAATTTAGTTTTTTTCTAAAAATACCACTAAAAACCACTAAAATGTATTTTTTCCAAAATACCACATAATTTTGCAAAACAAAAAACGTCGAAGAAACTTACCTATGGAAAAAGAATCAATGGAACAGTATGAGAGATTTTGGAGTGGGAAGGACACTGTATGATGCGAGGAGGAGGAAGAAGACAAAGCGGCGAAACAAGTTTCTTTATTTTGACACAAGAAGATGCTTTTATATGTTTTTTGTTCGGAAATAATCTGGACCTAATATTTTATCTTTGGGTCCATAATGGCCCAATAGTAAGCCCATAACAGCCGCCTCAAAATATATACATTTCGCAAATTTTAAAATTTTTAATTGGTTTTTATGGTTAATTGTCATAAATACCACTAAAATAGGTTTTTATTCCAAAAATATTACAATTTAGTTTTTTTTTCTAAAAATACCACTAAAAACCACTAAAATGTATTTTTTCCAAAATACCACATAATTTTGGAAAACATAAAACGTCGAAGAAACTTACCTATGGAAGAAGAATCAATGGAACAGTATGAGAGATTTTAGAGTGGGAAGGAGATTGTATGATGCGAGGAGGAGGGAGAAGACAAAGCGGCGAAACAAGTTTCTTTATTTTGACACAAGAAGATGCTTTTATAAGTTTTTTGTCCGGAAATAATCTGGACCTAATATTTTATCTTTGGGTCCATAATGGCCCAATAGTAAGCCCATAACAGCCGCTTCAAAATATATACATTTCCCAAATTTTAAAATTTTAATTGGTTTTTATGGTCAATTGTCATAAATACCACTAAAATAGGTTTTTATTCCAAAAATACCACAATTTAGTTTTTTTTTCTAAAAATACCACTATAAACAACTAAAATGTATTTTTTTTCCAAAATACCACATAATTTTGGAAAACAAAAAACATCGAAGAAACTTACCTATGGAAGAAGAATCAATGGAACAGTATGAGAGATTTTGTTGTGGGAAGGAGACTGTGTGATGCGAGGAGGAGGAAGAAGACAAAGCGGCGAAACAAGTTTCTTTATTTTGACACAAGAAAATGCTTTTATAAGTTTTCTGTTCGGAAATAATCTGGACCTAATATTTTATCTTTGGGTCCATAATGGCCCAATAGTAAGCCCATAACAGCCGCCTCAAAATATATACATTTCGCAGATTTTAAAAATTTTAATTGGTTTTTATGGTTAATTGTCATAAATACTACTAAAATAAGTTTTTATTCCAAAAATATCACAATTTAGTTTTTTTCTAAAAATACCACTAAAAACCACTAAAATGTATTTTTTCCAAAATATCACATAATTTTAGAAAACAAAAAACGTCGAAGAAACTTACCTATGGAAGAAGAATCAATGGAACAGTATGAGAGATTTTGGAGTGGGAAGGAGACTGTGTGATGCGTGGAGGAGGAAGTAGACAAAGCGGCGAAACAAGTTTCTTTATTTTGACACGAGAAGATGCTTTTATAAGTTTTCTGTTCGGAAATAATCTGGACCTAATATTTTATCTCTTGTCCCATAATGGTATGGTCAATTGTCATAAATACCACTAAAATAGGTTTTTATTCCAAAAATACCACAATTTTGTTTTTTTTTTTCTAAAAATACCACTAAAAACCACTAAAATGTATTTTTTTCCAAAATACCACATAATTTTGGAAAACAAAAAACGTCAAAAAAACTTACCTGTTTATACTGAGGATTGCACAACACTAAATAAATATCGATTTTTGGGGAAAGAGAGAAGTTTGTTCTTTTATTAACGATAAGGATTCGAGGTCGTCACTAAAACGAGTCAAGATCGTGCTCGTCAGTTCACAGGAGAACTGACAAGTGAGTCACGACGAGCTCGGAAGCTAACAAGAATTATACAGGAAACAATAACTATGATTAGACACAAAGTTTTGCTCTCGGGATATTGTATGTGAGTCTGATGGGTATTCTCCAGTGAGTACTGTTGCTTTATATAGCAGACTGTAGACCGAGGGTTTTCTAGGGTTTCCATCATGAATTCCCGAGATTGCCCTTTACGGATCATTAGTGACTTGCATCCAATTTTGTCGGGCCGAAATCGCAATTATCTTGTCTTGTTGGGCCGAGTGGCATGTTGGGCGCAGCCCATGTCCAACATTACCTATGGAAGAAGAATCAATGGAATAGTATGAGAGATTTTGGAGTGGGAAGGAGACTGTGTGATGCGAGGAGGAGGAAGAAGACAAAGCGGCGAAACAAGTTTCTTTATTTTGACACGTGAAGATGCCTTTATAAGTTTTCTGTTCAGAAATAATCTGGACCTAATATTTTATCTTTGGGCCCATAATGGCCCAATAGTAAGCCCATAACAGCCGCCTCAAAATATATACATTTCCCAAATTTTAAATTTTTTAATTGGGTTTTATGGTCAATTGTCATAAATACCACTAAAATAGATTTTTATTCCAAAAATACCACAATTTAGTTTTTTTTTTCTAAAAATACCACTAAAAACCACTAAAATGTATTTTTTACAAAATACTACATAATTTTGGAAAACAAAAAACGTCGAAGAAGCTTACCTATGGAAGAAGAATCAATGGAACAATATGAGAGATTTTGGAGTGGGAAGAAGACTGTGTGATGCGAGGAGGAGGAAGAAGACAAAGCGGCGAAACAAGTTTCTTTATTTTGACACGAGAAGATGCTTTTATAAGTTTTATGTTCGGAAATAATCTGGATCTAATATTTTATCTTTGGGCCCATAATGGCCCAATAGTAAGCCCATAACAGCCGCCTCAAAATATATATATTTTCCAAATTTTAAAATTTTTAATTGGTTTTTATGGTCAATTGCCATAAATACCACTAAAATAGGTTTTTATTCCAAAAATACCACAATTTAGTTTTTTTTTTAAAATACCACTAAAAACCACTAAAATGTATTTTTTTCCAAAATACCACATAATTTTGGAAAACAAAAAACGTCGAAGAAGCTTACCTATGGAAGAAGAATCAATGGAACAGTATGAAAGATTTTGGAGTGGGAAGGAGACTGTGTGATGCGAGGAGGAAGAAGACAAAGCGGCGAAACAAGTTTCTTTATTTTGACACGAGAAGATGCTTTTATAAGTTTTCTGTTCGGAAATAATTTGGACCTAATATTTTATTTTTGGGCCCATAATGGCCCCCGCCTCAAAATATATACATTTGCCAAATTTTAAAAATTTTAATTGGTTTTTATGGTCAATTGTCATAAATACCGCTAAAATAGGTTTTTATTCTAAAAATACCACTAAAAACCAGTAAAATGTATTTTTTTCCAAAATACCACATACAGTAAAACCTCTATAAATTAATAATATTGGAACCATGACATTTTATTAATTTATAGTGATATTAATTTATCTATAAATTAATATTTATTATTTTATAGTGTAAATTAATAATTATTAATTTATAGATATCTATTTTAATTGTTTAAATTCTTAAAAAATATTAGTTGAGAAAATTTTAGCAAAAGAAGATTAGACTTTCAGATGTTATAAATTTTATGCTTTTAGAATTGAATTTGTAATTTATAGAAAACATTATTGACCATAAATTACAAATATTATAAACAATATCAATTATACACATGACATACATAAATTTAAATTTATGGATAATTATATTAATTGTCGTATTTTAATAGCCTATAAAACTATCAAAATGAAAATGATGCATATCTAGAAATTTGAAAACTTTTTTTAAAATTAACTATTTTTATGACATGTTATATAGTATTTTATATCAATATAGTTTGAAAATCAACATAACAATTGTTTATATATGAGGTCTTGGAAAAATTCAAAATTATAAAGCATACATTTATATCAGTATATATATATATACATATGAAAATTACATGATTATTAATTTATGATATTATTGGGACCATATTTTCCAAGGGAATTTCAGAAAAATTATTATCTTATTATCTTATCGAATTTTGCTATTTTTTACACTGGTCCGACTTCGGACCAACAAAATTTATTAATTTATAGTGCTTATTAATTTATAGAGTATTAATTTATAGAGGTTTTACTGTAATTGAACTAAAAGTTTTAATATTAAAAACTAATTCCTAAATTATAAATACTAAACCCTACCGTGAAAACTATACCCTAAAACTAAATTTGTCAACCTAAACATTAAAAAAAATTATACATCCTTAAAATTTAATTTTTTTTTTTGTGTTTGTGATAATTATGGAAAAGAAAGATTTGTGATATTTTTAGAGAAAAAAAATTAAAATGTGGTATTTTTGGAAATAAACTTGATATTTAAAAAGTTTTCTTAAATTATTCTGGAAAATTGCTCATATATTGATTCGATACCAAGGAAGAGACCCAAATCGGAGACCAGAACGGAACCCTAAATCTTCTCCGATGGCATTACCGGAGCCACCACAAAGCTTCTTCCCTTCCAAAGATGAGTTCTTGAGACTCCTCACCGTTTTGCTTGTGGCTTGTGCGGTGGCTTTCACCTGCAATTTCCTCGCAAAGTCTATGAGCTCAAACCCTACTATACCTTTCTGTGATAGTAATTTTGATTCCATCGATTCAGACTTGGGTAAGCTCGAAAACCTCATACTCAATTGCTTTATTCCATGGTTGAATTGTGTAATTACATGAATAAATTAATCAATTTTGTTACTACAGATTTGTGTGAACCTTGTCCAATGAATGGAGAATGTTACCAAGGGAAGTTGAAATGTAATCATGGATACAGAAAGCAAGCAAATTTATGTGTTGAAGATGGAGAAATCAATGAATTGACCAAGAAATTGGTATTTGAGATATTCGAAAAAATTCTGATTTATAAGTTCTTCCCTTCTTTTATGTTGTTGTTGATGGGTTTGAATTATGGCGATTGTATTGTTTTCATCAGGTTGGGTATTTTGAGAGAAAAGTTTGTGAGGCATATGCTGATAGTGAATGCTATGGTACTGGAAGAATATGGGTATGCTTCTGATTTATCTTTAACATAATTGTGTTTTAATTTTAGTTGTGTGTTCATTTTGTGAGTAATTGTGTTCATCGATCTTTTTAGGTTCCGGAGAATGATGTTTGGGAAGATCTACGTAGCAACGGTTTCTTGAATACATTAGACGAGTCTGCTTACATTTTTGTAAAAGGAAAGGCTGTAGAAGCTGTCACCGAGCTACTACAGAAAAGGACTAATTTTAATGGGTTAGTATTTTCATCACTGATTATTGATTCTATTGGTTACTAAAACTATTCAGATTCTTACTTTTATCTTTTTATTTATTTGAAGGATTAATGAGTTGAAGTGTCCTGAATCGGTAGTCAAAAGTTACAAACCAATGACTTGCCGCATGCATCAATGGCTCTTGAGAAACATCTTAATCATCTCATCCTCCTTTGCAATGGTATTGTAATATTAGAAAGAAAAGAAAAAACATTCTTTGAGTGGTTTAGTTTACTTTATCAACATCTTCAAGCTTGTTTACAGTGTTGAGATGTACAGCTAGTGTGCTGCGCAATATTGCGTAGGAAAATTCGAAGTAAGCGACAATTTTCACGTAGAGTGGAAGAGCTATACAACCAGGTACCTCTTTTATCCGCACAGCGTCTCGATTTAGTCAACTTATCCTTGTCTTGGTGTAGATATATAAAGGGGTTTGTTTTGAATTGATTCATTAGGTCTGTGACTTTCTGGAAGAAAATGCAGTGGCATCAAATTCTGCAGACACTAGTGACTGCGTTCCTTGGGTTATCGCATCTTGGTTACGTGATTATCTACTTTTGCCTAGAGAAAGAAGAGACCCTCAGTTATGGAGTAAGGTAATGGCTGTTTTTGGTCCTGTTTTTGATCTGATTCTGTTCTCTATCTCTAACAATTTGTTACATGTATCATGTTCTTATAACGAATTCTCAATTTTGTTGCCTGACATGGTTCTTTACAAATTTTTTGGTTAATTTATAGGTTGAGGAGTTAATACAAGAGGATTCACGTATAGACCGATTCCAGAAACTCGTCAAGGGTGAACAAAAAGTTGTATTGGAATGGCAAGGTATGAACATGGAATAGTTCTTTATGCTCTTTAACTCGTCTATTTCTTTCTTCTTCTTTTCTTACATCCATTTGAAAGTTGTTGTTTCCTCATCAATAATTCAGTTGAAGGTTCACTTAATTTATCCAAGCTGAAGAAACGGCGAGAGACGGAGAAGAAAGATAGAAAAGTTATTGGCTCAACAAACACAAGCTTGCAAGAATACTACAACAGAAGAATCGCTGGTAAGAAGCTGAAAAGTGAAAACCATTTCTATTGAGTCAACAGTAGACATTTGTCTTAAGATTGATCTTTATCTGTTTTTTTTTGTTTTTGTTACAGAGACAAGTTCTTAATACATTTTACAAAAGAACAATATATAGAAGCTTGTTGTGGTTCTCCACGCAATTTTTAGAAGAAGATCCAAGGACTGAAGCATTGTCGATTTTCCATGCTGTTTTTATTCCTGTTTAAATATTGACTTAGATTTGTTGAGAGCTACTACTTGATGGGCTCTCTCTTGTTTGGATCAGAAGAGAAAGTGACTAGAATTTGTAGTCTTTACAATATATATATATATATATATATATATATTGGTACGATAAGATACAATTCCGGTTTAAGTTGACAGTTACCTGGTTGACGAATAGAGAGAGTAGAATCATGTGACTTGTGAGTGTCGTCGGGTATGACAGCCAAGTTAAAAGAGTGCGTGTCAATTGTCTCCAGTCTCCTTCCACTAGAGACTTCTTCGTGCCCAAAATTCCACTTTTTCCTCCACTATTAATAAATTATTAGATCCTTAATTTGCATTACCCTACTAATTCTTCAATCTTTAGTAGTTCATACCTTACCATTAATAATAATTAATTATACCGATATAGCATAGATGCATGTGCTCTGATTTGGACTTTTGGGTTTGAGCATTAGTAAATGTTTAAGAATAAAAAAATATACAAATATACAAATATCTTTCAAAAGAATAAAAAAATGTTTAAGAAAACAATCTTTCCCTTATTTTTATTTATTTTTGGATGAGAATGAAGTTTTAAGAAATTTATTATTTATTAACATGTGTTTCATCTTTAAAAAGAAAAAGAAAAAAATCCTCTTTTTAATTATTTTTATTTTTATTTTTGGGACATTCATCCTTCTTTATTAATTAGAGACGTTATGTTTTTGTGAGTCTTTCTGCTTCCATCAATGTCAAAAGGTTTTACTCGTCGACAGCTTTATGCCTTTATCACTGAAATAGCAAAAGCAGCAGTGATCTTGAGAGAAACAAACAAAAGGATCTCTGTAACATCGAACAGGTCAATACTTTTCTCTCTTTCTATATAGTTTTTAGCTCTTGGAAGTATCTCTTCTTGCAAAATTCCCTTCTGTGTTCTTCCAATTTCAATTTCGATTTCAACCGGGTTTCCAAGTGCAATGCCCAAAGTTACAATCTTTTTTTCTTTTGGTCTACCATCACCAACTCGCCCCTTTTTTTTTTTAGCTTTACTTAAAGTTACGATTTTTCCTGTTTAAAAATCAAAACTTTTCAATCCTTTTGTATTGTATCATGTCAATTGCTGTTGATTTACTCTTAAGGGAATTGTTATTATAGTTTTATGATCCAATGTTTCAGGAAATTTCAAAGTCATGGGTTCTAAGAACAGTCCACAAGTGAATAACTCGACAAGAACTTTGTTTACTCTCATCATTGTGATTGGTTTATGTTGTTTCTTCTATCTTCTTGGATCATGGCAAAGGAGTGGTTTTGGTAAAGGAGGTGGTGTAGTAATGGAAGTTGCAAAGCAAGTACAATGTACTAATGTTACACACATTGTAACCAAACTTGATTTTGAGCCTCATCATAGAACAGTAAAGATTCCTGAGAGAGCTAATCCGAAACCCGTTGTGTTCAAGCCGTGTGATGTTAAGTACAAGGATTACACGCCTTGTCAAGAACAAAACCGGGCAATGAAGTTCCCGAGGGAGAATATGATTTACAGAGAGAGACATTGTCCACCGGTCAGTGAGAAGCTGCGGTGTTTGGTTCCAGCTCCTAAAGGGTATAAGACTCCTTTCCCTTGGCCTAAAAGCCGTGATTACGTTCACTATGCGAATGTTCCTTTCAAGAGCTTGACGGTCGACAAAGCTGGACAAAATTGGGTGAAGTTTCAAGGGAATGTGTTTAAGTTCCCTGGAGGAGGAACTATGTTTCCACAAGGCGCTGATGCTTATATCGAAGAGCTAGCTACCGTAATACCAATCAAAGATGGAACTGTTAGAACCGCATTGGACACTGGATGTGGGGTAAGTTGGTTCACGTACCAACTCTCACTGTGATGTTTTGATTCATTTTGTAGAGCTTATTGTTATGCTCTTTACGTCTTAGGTTGCAAGCTGGGGTGCATATATGCTTAAGAAGAAAGTATTGACTATGTCCTTTGCACCACGGGATAACCATGAAGCTCAAGTACAGTTTGCACTTGAGAGAGGCGTTCCAGCGATCATTGGTGTACTAGGATCAATTCGTCTTCCATATCCACCAAGAGCATTTGATATGGCTCAATGCTCTCGGTGTTTGATTCCATGGACCTCTAATGGTAATACATTTGCTCAATCCATACTCTCTCCTCAGCTAAGTATATAGTGGAAATGGCACAAAACTCACTAGATTGAATGTGCAGAGGGAATGTACTTAATGGAAGTCGACAGAGTGTTGAGACCGGGAGGTTATTGGGTCTTATCCGGGCCACCGATCAACTGGAAGACATACTACAAGACGTGGAAGCGGTCTAAGAAAGAACTCAATGCAGAGCAAAAGAAAATAGAGGAGATTGCAAAGTCTTTATGTTGGGAGAAGAAGTATGAGAAGGGAGACATTGCAATTTGGAGAAAGAAAACAAATGACAGATCATGTGATAGGCCATCATCTGTTAAAACCTGCAAAGGAAAAGACACTGATGATGTCTGGTACAAGGAGATGGAAGTATGTGTGACTCCATTCCCTAAAGTATCAAACAAAGAAGAAGTCGCCGGAGGAAAGCTAAAGAAGTTCCCTGAAAGGCTTTTCTCAGTGCCTCCATGTATAGCAAAAGGTCTGATCGAGGGTGTGAATGCTGAATCATACCATGAAGATAACAAACTGTGGAAGAAACGAACGAGTACCTACAAAAGAATCAACAGACTGATAGGTAGCACTAGATACCGTAATGTGATGGATATGAATGCTGGACTTGGTGGATTTGCAGCTGCGCTTGAATCGCCTAAATCTTGGGTGATGAACGTTGTCCCAACCATTGCAAAGAACACTTTAAGTGTTGTATATGAAAGAGGTCTTATTGGCATCTACCATGACTGGTAAATTCACAAACTCGTTCTTCTGTAGAACAACATCATTAAATACCAAAAAACTAATGTATTTTTCTTTTGAAATCTGCAGGTGTGAAGGCTTTTCAACTTATCCAAGAACATATGATCTCATTCACGCAAACAATGTCTTCAGCTTGTATCAGAACAGGTTAGATAAAGATGTTGTTACCATTAAAGTTCCAAAAAGATTACACATTTGTGTTCTTAACATCGTTAGAAATTAACCCCTAATGTTTTTTATGTCCTAAAGCTACGAAATTTATGTGAATGTTAAACTTAATTATTGAACATTGGCAATGCAGTTGCAAAATTGAAGACATACTTCTCGAAATGGATCGGATTTTGCGACCAGAAGGAACAGTTATATTCAGAGACGAGGTTGATGTATTAAACGATGTAAGAAGAATCACAAAGGGAATGAGATGGGACACTAAATTGATGGATCACGAAGACGGTCCACTTGTGCCGGAGAAAATTCTCGTCGCCGTTAAACAGTATTGGGTCGCCGGAGGCAGAAGAAACAGTACCTTGCCGTCTTTTAGTAGCTAAGGTAACGAGTTTTCGCACTTTTTGCCCGTCATTTTAGATGTTTAGTGAATTAACCGCAAAGTTATTAAATAGGTTCACTGGCACCCTTGATCCAGACTTTTTCACTTTTCTTTTAACCCGCAACTATTGTAAAATACCGATTAAACCCTAGCATTAGAAGTTTATACAGTTTGGAACATGTATTTACAATTTTAATTCGCGAATGTGCAGGTCAAGATTTTGGAGCTTTTGGAGCTATTTATCTGATATTCAGATATTGAATCACCATATACTTTGACCCCAAAAAGAAAAATAGGCATATACTGAAAAGATGTAGATGAAAATAAAGAACTAAGAAAAGTTGGGTGAGATCAGAATTTCCATAAAAATAAAGGGATCAAAGTTGAAAATACATATGTGGTACTCAAATAAAATCTACAATTTATTTTCTTTTGGTATGAGAGAATATTTTCTTTTGGATGCTAATGTTTTTTTTTGTCAACCCTAGTATTAGGACTAAGATATATGTTAATCTTCTATTCCTATATTTACGTGGGTACAAAGTTATCTCCTAGTTAGGCAACTACGTTTGTGTAAATAATACCTTCTTCTTCTATTGAATATACACACAGATTTGCACATTACTTTGTCTTATTTCACCTAGGATGCTAATGTGTAAGTGTAACTGTCTCTTTTGAAATATAAAATACAAAATTCAAATTAAAATAGTTTGCGTTATGTTCGTTATTTTTTTTTGGTTTTGAAGAAATTCCCATATGATTAGAGTATGATTTGGTCCAAGATTCTTATGTTTATGGTCCACGTTAGTATGATAAACTATTCAAAGATTCAGAGACAAGTACTACTATCATTTAAGTATATGTGTGTTATATTATTTAAAATATCGTAATTTTATTTCGAATTTAAGAAAATTGTGTTTTGTTTTTGTCGGTGAAGAAGAGAGTGATACCGAAGACTTTTTCGTGTGAAAAGAATCACGTAATAACGGTACTTATTCATTTTGGAATTTATTATCAAATTGTTGTATTACGCTAAAATAAAAATACTGATTAATTTTGGCTAGTAAACTTGTGAAATTTATATTAATAAAATTGTTGCAAAGAGAAATAGTTACTTTCCATCTTCGGTAAAATTCAGGACCCAAGAACGTAGAGGCACGTGCCCCATGATAGACTTGTCATGTGTGATGTGACTTATTTTCTTTGTCCAATAAAATATTTTTAAAAAGCAAAAGTAAGTAAGCAAAAACTCAATATTTTCAAACAAGAAAACAAATAAGTTTTAACAAGAATAAAAGACATAAACCAAGTCATCTTTGACATGTTTATCTCATAGATTAATATTGCTCAATCGACTGACGATAATTTATTTACATAGATAGGCGGAGAAAGAAAAGAGAAGAGAGTTTGCAGCAATTATTTTCAGTTTTCACTGTTACTGTTATTGTGTTGTTGACATTGATTGGTGGATAATCCACCGTGGATTAAGATAGCAATAGTCAATAGAGAAAAATTGTACAGTCAAGTAGGTTAGTAACAAGGGCCTTTGAGGTAAAATAAAGTAGTAAACCATATAAATAAAATTAATATAAATTTATGCCATATTATTTTAACATAGTGGTGAACTGATAAGTTTTATTCAGATTTTTTACTATTTGTTTTATAAAAGAATTGCATGTTTTATCAAATGGTATAAAAACTGAAACCCAAATATAAAATTTTAGTGTATAGTTCCGAGGAAAAAGAAAAAAGCATATGCAAGCAAAATCTAATAGTGTAAAGAGATCTTTGCTTCACATGACTCTATTTTTTTTTTCTCTTGTTACCTCTATTTTTTCAACTGTGCAGCTTTTTTGAAGCTATATTTTCAGATCTTTCTCTCTCTCTCTCTCTCTCTAGCTACTTCTTTTTGTCTTTAAGTTTTCAAATTTTTATTAAATTTTATATTCTACTACTGCCTCCTCAGCTCCTTACAAAGCACAAATCCAAACCCCAAATCAAATCCCACCATTGTTTTATTACCTCAATCCAAGAACACAAGACAGACCAAATTAGCTCTCCTAATCATTTATCTTTCAATTCCTGTTTTCTTATCCAAAATTTATAATCTTTGTAGAAAACAAGTTGTTTTCAAGCTTTTGATGTGAGATAAAATGGGTTGTTTACATTCCAAAACTGCTAATCTACCTTCTTCTGATGATCCATCTGCTCCAAACAAACCAGAATCAGGTAAATAATTGTCTCTTAGATTCCAAGTACTCACATTTTTTGTTTGCTCAATGAGTAAATCTGCAGATTTTTTTTTTGTCTGTTCTTGTTTTGGGCTTGGTTTAATTTGTGGGGTTAGGGTTTTTTAGACTAAAAGCAGAAAAAAGTTGTAAAGTTTCAGCCTTTTTGGAATTAAACTCTTGTTTAGATTGATTTGCCTTTTTGGGCTATGTATGTGTTTTTGTTGTTGTGTGGTTACAGTAAATGGGGACCAAGTGGATCAGGAAATCCAAAATTTCAAAGAATTTGATCTGAATGAGTTGAGAAAAGCAACCAATGGGTTTAGCCCTAGCTGCATTGTCTCTGAAGGTGGAGAGAAAGCTCCTAATGTGGTTTACAGAGGGAAGCTCGAAGGGAATCATCTTGTAGCCATCAAGCGATTCTCTAGGCAATCTTGGCCTGATGCTCAACAGTTTGTGGTAAGAAATATCTGAGAAGAACAATGCATGGTTTGTTGTTTAGCACTTTGTTCATTGATTTATTGACTCGGATTTTAGAATCCTAGTTGAATCTCTTGGACTGTCTGATCACTTCTTAGGCAAAGCTATGACTAGCTAAAGGAATTGTGTGTTACGTGTAGTTTTTAGTTGCAGGAAATGAAAAGACATAGGCTTTTTGATCAAAGAATAAGCTTCCCCGAGTTTGATTTGCTAAAATGCAGAGAAGTCAACAGTTTCGGGGTTAAGGCTACTTTTAGGATCTGACTAATGTCTTGACTGTGTATTTTGAATGTTGATAACAAACATGGGAGCTTTGTCCTGGTGTTGACCGTGATTGACTTGTGAAAATCAGGTGGAAGCAACAGGTGTTGGGAAGCTTAAAAACAAGAGAATAGTCAGTCTGATTGGTTGCTGTGCTGAGGGAGATGAGAGATTGTTGGTAGCAGAGTATATGCCAAATGATACTCTCTCAAAGCATCTCTTTCACTGTAATTGTCTTATCCTTCTCTCGTTATTAGTTTGGTTTATACTGTGATTTAAATGATTTACTCTCTTCTTTGTTGTGTATGTTTTCAGGGGAAAAGCAGCCACTTCCATGGGATATGCGTGTTCGAATTGCAGACTATATTGCACAAGCACTTGATTACTGCAACATCGAGAACCGAAAAATCTATCATGACCTAAATGCATACAGAATCCTCTTCGACGAGGAAGGTGATCCTCGTCTATCTACTTTTGGTCTAATGAAGAACAGTAGAGATGGAAAAAGCTACAGTACCAACTTAGCTTATACTCCACCTGAGTTTTTACGGACAGGTAACATTCTTGATCTCGAGAACTTGAAGATGAACCAATTCATTATTGAAGATTAAAGGTCTCTGTCTTTGTTTTTTGGCAGGTAGAGTCATTCCTGAAAGTGTGATATTCAGTTATGGAACTATACTGTTAGATCTTTTAAGCGGCAAACACATTCCACCTAGCCATGTATGAGCTTCTAGTTACCTTCACTTTATGTCAGTTTTGTGTCATGTCGCCATAGTATTTTTTGAGTGTCTTTCATATCTTAAACTGGTGGTGATGTTTGATGTCAGGCTCTTGATATCATAAGAGGTAAAAATGCGTTGCTTCTTATGGATTCATCTCTTGAAGGGCAATATGCAAATGAAGATGCGACTAAATTAGTTGAGCTTGCTTCAAAATGCCTTCAGTCGGAGGCAAAGGATCGACCAGATACCAAATTTCTTCTCTCTGCAGTGGCACCACTACAAAAGCAAGAAGAGGTTTGATATAATCCCTACCTGAAATCGACAATATGAACTTCATATCCAAGTTAATTATCCTGGTTTTGGTTTTGTTGCTTAGGTTGCTTCTCATGCCTTAATGGGCTTACCAAAGAACATCGTAATATTACCAACTATGCTTTCTCCTCTTGGAAAGGCCTGTGCAAAGATGGACCTTGCGACATTTCACGACATATTGCTTAAAACCGGTTACAGAGACGAGGAAGGTGCGGAAAATGAGCTTTCATTTCAAGAATGGACACAACAAGTGCAAGAGATGCTCAATACAAAAAAGTTCGGAGACATTGCTTTCCGAGACAAGGATTTCAAGAACTCAATTGAATATTACTCAAAGGTAAGGAAAAAAGCAACAAATCTGTAATTCTTTGGGTTCGACAAGGATTTCTAACTCGTTTATTTATGGTTTATAGTTGGTGGGGATGATGCCAGTTCCTTCTGCAACAGTTTTCGCTAGACGAGCATTCTCCTACTTAATGACAGACCAACAGGAGCTTGCACTGAGAGATGCAATGCAGGCTCAGGTGTGCATACCTGAATGGCCAACAGCGTTTTACTTGCAGGCTTTAGCGCTCTCGAAGCTCGGAATGGAAACAGATGCTCAAGATATGCTCAACGATGGCGCAGCATATGATGCAAAGCGACAGAATAGCTGGCGCTGCTAAGCTATAAGAGGAAGTCCCAAATATTTATGGGTCTTTGTAGACAGTATCTGAAAGGTGTGTATGCGTGTAAGAGAGCTGAGAAAGATATTGAATGTGTTGGTTACTTTTGTGAAATGAGAGCTTGTTTTTTTGCATGAATCTCTATCAAAAATTAACTCTTTTAGAGACAGAGAAAATAAGACTGCAAATAACTAATTTGATATCTTCTTCCTTGTGGTAATACAAAAAGATTGAAACTTTATCAAAAGATTCAATATACTATTACAATTATAAACAACTTTTGGAAACATAATGTTGCTCTTTAGTTTAGGAAAACAGATGATGATGTTTCATACTTGAGAAGCAACTAAAGGTGGAAACTTTGATTCCAGCCATGACACCAAATCCTCCTTTGTAGCCACAAAAATACCCGCCCTATCGCTCTGTCTGAAAGGTGCAGAGAGCTGTTGCAAATGCAAGGCGAAAGAGTTTGCTAATCCCTGCGAGAATCTGTGGGTTCCTGTCCCAGTTTGTGCAAAGAACAAATCTGGAAGATCTTCTTGACGTCTAATGATGCTGGCAAGTGTTCTCATCCACTCTTCGAGAGCAGTCTCAGCCGCACCAACTGATAGTGACCTCACATCTAAGCTCCATTCTTTCATGGTCTTGTTATGTAATCCAGGGTATAAGCCGAAAAGCGTTCCTAAATAGAGAAGCTCATGAGCTCTCTCGTGCCGCTTCTTGCCTCTGCATATATCTATCAAGCAGTTGCAGAATGGCCTTCTTGCCTCTACTTGGGTTGCATTGATCACTAACTTGAACTCTTCTTTAACGGTCTCAAATTCGGTTTTCTCATCTACAATCAGATTCACAAATGTCACCAGCTTCTGATTTGCTTTCTCCAAACAAGCCATAACCTTTTCAGCATCTTCACTACTCTCACACAGGGCCATAACCGAAAGAAGACACCCACAAAGCCTATCATCAGGCTTAACTCCTCTTTTAATCGAGAGATCAAACACATAGACCAAATCATCAATCCTTTTTGCTTTCCCTAAGCATTGAACTAAACAAGTGCAACCCATCACATTAACCGGAACACCAGCTTCTAACATCTCTTCAAACAATTGCATCGCCTTTTCAGCTTTTCCACCACTCCCATATATATTCAGCATGGCTGTGTAACTAAAATTATCAGGTATACATTGCGCAGACTCCTTCATATCATTAAACAGCGTCTCAGCTTCTTCCTCCAATCCAATATCAGCACACATATTCAACAAAGTGTTGTACAAAATGAAATCCATAGGCCAGTTCTTCACCTTCATTTCCTCCCACAACTGAAGTGCATCTTTCGCCCACCTCGCTTTCCCATAAATCTTCACAAGAGCTGTCAAAGTTTTCTCATTTGGAGTTAAACCTTCCTCAAGCATCTCATTAAACAAACTCCTAGCCAAACCTGGCTTCCCTGCTCTTCCCATAGCTTCCAACAAAGTATTATACACAACCACATTAGGCTTCACATCCATAGATTTCATCTCTTGCAAAACATACCTAATCCCATCATAATCCCCTGCTTCACCAAACATTTTCCCCAACACAGAGAACGCTATAGCATCAGGCTTCCAACCCGTAGCAACAGCTCTTTCATACAAACTAAGAACCTCCTCAACTTTTCCTAACTTGGAATAAACATCAAGAACTGCAGAGTAAGTGACCTCATCAGGCATCAGACCAGTTTTATACATTCTCTCAAACCACTCAATAGCTTTGTTGTAAAGATTGCACCTTTTCGCACAAGTGATGATAGTGGAATAAGTGATGTTATCAAGCTCAAGACCATCATTCACCATTTCAAGTGCCAGCTCCTCAATAAGCTGAAACTGTCTCCCAAATCTCAGAGACTTCATAGTAACATTGTAAAATATTGTTTCCATAGGAAACAGATTCTTGGATTTGACCCAATTAAAGAAAACATGAGTCTTTTGCCATTCTCTCAAGCTGTTCAGCACAAGCAATGCGTTATCTCTATTGGGTGGATGAGGAATCTCATCGAGAAGAGATAAAAACTCAGACTTTTCAGTGAAATTGGAACTGTTGAGCTTCTGAGCGAAAGCCCTAAGGTCCTTGATTTGAGGATTGTAAGAGTAAGCAGAACGCTTTTGTCTCTGAAGTGAAAGAACTGACCTTTTGGGTCTTGTTGGATTGACCCATACAGACTTCGGTTTAGCCAAGATATGGGTTTGCTCTTGTCTGAGTGTTGTGGCAGAGAGAGGCTTGAGTTGCTCAGAGAGAGATGGAGTTTTTGTTGTGGCTGTGGTTGTGGTGATTGGTTCTTCTTCTAGGGTTTTAGGTTGTTTCAAGGAACTGCAAGAAATGTTGAGCTTTCTAGTACGAGATTGTCTTAAAAGAGAAGGCTTTAAGAATAAATTGTGTTTCTTTGTCTCTGAATTTTGGGGATTGAAGCAGACATCAATGGCTGTGGTGAGAACAGTCGCCATTAGAAACGCAGAGTGAGAGGTTTTTGCGTGAAGATGGTTTTGTGTCTCTGAAACATGAGAGAGGTTTATCAGAACATCTTATCTTAATTTTGAAACGACGCTCAAAAGTAATATTTGGTTATTATGGGCTTCATATGGACCAGCAGAGATTGGCCCATTGTATTGTGGTTACGGTGAAATCATAAGTGAACAAAAATGTTTAATTTATGAGACTGATAAATAAAATATTAATTTCTCAGATGGCAAAAAATTATTAATTTGTATGACCTATATATTTTGATACTATAGTTTAAAAATAATTATCATTTCAGACTTACATTAAAATAAGAAAAAATTAAATTAAGTTTTAAGTTTTCTATAAACTCAATAAATTATAAATTAAATTTAAAAACAAAAAAGAATTTAACAGATAGAAGTTCCTCACCTCAAGTCTCAAGAAAACGTTTATGTAGTTCTTATTTTAATGTAATTCTGAAATGATAGCTCTTAACAGATAGAAGTCAATTACTTCGAGGTAAAATCTCTTATTAGTTATCACAATATAAATAATCCACATACAACCCGTTATATTGTTTATTTTTGTAAATAAAACTAAAAAATCATTTATATGTATGATTGACCTATATGTATAAGAATTGCATTATAATATATAATGACGTATGTATAGAGTCGTATTGAAATATTTATGACCTACAAATTTTAAACAAATGATTGTTAGCATGCAACTACCATACTGGTTTGTTGAATACATACACATATTTAGGAATTCCAACATTATAATTATCTTGTGAAGAAAACGATAAACATGTCATATGTTTTTGACATCCTCCATATAAAAAACCGTTAACAATTGTTATTACATATATTGCACCACCTAATTTTTTTGATACAACAACATCTTTAAAAATGGATATATTTGTATATATTTTTAGTTGGGTGAAGAATTTGTGCAAATTTCAAATTTTGGAGTAATTCGTGGATTGAGAATGAAAGTAGTATTGTGACTTAAAAATTTTTGATCCTATCTAATGTCTGCATAATTTAAAGTTGAAATTTTAAAAAGTCATCAAAAAGAGATGTTTAAACACGATATAAGCAAAAAAAAACAGAGAGATGCGATTTTTTTGGCGATTGCGTCTCTTCCTTCTCCGTTGTCTCTCTCTTGCAGAGAGTGTTCTTCGCCGGTTACCGGCGGTTATCTCAGGATGGATTAACGGCTTAACGGTTATTTTCTCTATAACCGCTACCCCCAACCTATATAAATCCTGCGTCTGTCTCTGGTTTTCTTGTGTCAATCAGAGTGAAAAAGTTCCCTTTCCACTGTTTTTTCTAATCATGACAGAGAAGATACGGAAAAATTTGCAAGATATCTCGCTAGGTATTGATGATGCGGTGGTCAATCTACCCATTGCTCTGTGTGAAGATGCGGCCAATGAAACCAGATCCAGTCTGATCGCTAAGCCGGTGAACCATCGTAAACAAAACCTTCGTGCTATGCTCTCCGCACTTCCCCGCCTGTGGGGTGTTGATGCTGAAGTTACTGGCCGAATCCTGGAAAATAAGAAGATTCAGTTTATTTTCCAGTCAGAGGAATCACTGCAATCGGTCCTCAGAAGAGGACCCTGGTCGTTTAACGACTGGATGTGCGTTCTCAAGAAATGGAATCCTCTGCATTCGGATGATGATCTTAAGAGTATACCGTTTTGGGTGCAAATCAGGGGTATCCCCTTGAATTTCTTAACGCTTCGTATTGTCACGTCTATTGGTGAAAGTTTAGGCCATTTCCTGGAGACTGACTTTGCTGGTGACGGAGCCGTTCTGGTTGACTACGTCCGTGTTCGTCTCCTGTGGAACACAGATGCACCGCTTCGCTTTCAACGAGTCTTCCAGTTTGGTGGAGAGGCTTTTGTTCTCAAGTTTCGCTATGAACGACTGCGCAATTTCTGTACTACGTGTGGTCTAATGACTCATGAAGCGAATGAATGCCCAGATAACTACAATCCGGCCCCTGATGCACCGGCGGATGATGATGATGATAATGCAGAGGATCACTTACCAGATTTTCCCCATGGAAACACGAACCCTGCAACAGGTAGTTCTGGAACTCTCATTACTGCAGAACCAATGAACTCACAACAAAAAACCTCCAAGAAAAGGAAAGCTGATGACACTGCTGATTCAAATGAAGATCTCAAACCCACCCTGATATGTAATGACATAAGGCGTGTAGTTGCTGCAGAAGATACAGAGGAACAACTAATCAAGAGGAGGAAAGCACATTCTGAAGTGCTTGAGATACGCAACTGGATCCTTCAACCGACTGATGTTGCAAGTTCTTCCAACACTCGAGGGAGGACTGCGACGACACCAAACACTGACCGAGAGGGCACGGTGGGCCAGAAGCCACCGGAGCCAGGATGAATACAGCCTTTTGGAACTGCCGAGGCTTGAAGGAGTCCTCGGTAGTTCGACGCCTTAAGGGAATTAAGAAATCTTATTCCCCGGACTTACTCTTTCTGATCGAGACGAAGAACTCTGATGATGTGGTTAGGGATATCGCTGCTCAGTTGGAATATGATAATGTTAAGTGTGTATCGCCTGTTGGTTTAAGTGGAGGTCTAGCTTTATTATGGAAAAACTCTGTTTCTGTGTCTTTTCTTTCTACTGATGCAAGACTTCTTGATTGTAAGATAAATAATAAAGAAGCTTCTTTTTATTTTTCTTGCGTCTATGGGCATCCTAAACGAAAGCTAAGACACATATTATGGGAACGTTTACAACGAATCTCTCTACAAAGAAACGGCCCATGGCTTATGTGTGGGGATTTTAATGAAATCCTCAAAGCTGATGAAAAGAAGGGAGGTAGAGTTAGAGAACCATGGAGCTTTGTTGATTTTCGGAACATGGTTCAGATTTGTGCAGTCTCAGATTTACCTTATATTGGTAATAATATGACATGGGTCGGGAAAAGGAAAACTCACACAGTCCAGTGCTGGTTGGATCGTGCCATGGCAAACACGGAATGGAAATCAGTTTATCCAGCAACAGAGATAGAGTATCTTGAGATGTTAGAATCTGATCACAGGCCTGCTATCATCAAAATCAGAAGAACCACAGAACGTGGACAACACTCTTTTTGTTTCGACTCAAGACTCTGCAATAATCCAGATATTGAAGCGGTTATAGACAAAGGATGGAATTCAAGGACAATGGGGTCCCAGCTCTCAGTTTCAGATCGCATTAAAAACTGTAGAACAAGGATTGCTGCTTGGAAGAGATTAAACCCCATAAACTCTGCAAGGGAAATCAAAGAACTTAAACTGTGCATTGACAAGGCACATACGGATCCAACCATCTCTTCTGAACAACTTCGTTCCCTCAAATGTCAATTGCAGATAGCTTATCAAAAAGAAGAAATTTACTGGAGAGACAAGAGCCGTAATCAATGGCTAAACAATGGTGACCGCAACACACGATTTTTCCATGCAGCAACAAAAAACAGAATTGCAAGGAATCGTCTCACTTCGATAAAAGGAACGAATGGAGAATATATTTACGGTAATGCTGCGATTGCCACAGAAGCTGAGAGGTACTTTAGTGAGCTTTTCACATGTTCTACAACTTCAGATCACGAGAATGTAATACAAAGTGTAGACTCACGGGTAACAGAGGAGATGAATACAAAGCTACTTAGTCCAGTTACAGCTGAAGATATAAGGCAAGCAGTATTCTCTATTGGGGCAACTCATGCACCAGGTCCGGACGGGTTTACAGCCAAGTTTTACAGACACTATTGGGATATTGTGGGTCCAGCTATAGTTGCAGAAGTACAGTTCTTCTTTGAGTCGGGTTATCTCAATGAATCTTGGAATCATACTAATCTCTGCCTAATACCAAAGTTAGAGACCCCACAGACGATGAATGATTTCCGCCCAATCAGTTTATGTAACGTTACATACAAAATCATCTCAAAGATATTGGTGCAGAGATTAAAAGGAATCCTTCCCATGGTAGTCTCTGAGAACCAGGCGGCTTTCATACCAGGTCGGCATATAACAGATAATGTCCTTATAGCTCACGAGGTACTGCATTCATTAAAGGTTCGTAAACGGTGTGCCAATTCCTATATGGCTGTAAAGACGGACATTAGCAAGGCATATGATAGAATAGAATGGAATTTTTTGGAAGCAATTTTAAAGAAAAAGGGATTTGCACCTCAGTGGATTCATTGGATAATGAAGTGTGTCCGTTCTGTATCTTTCTCTGTATTGATAAATGGAAGCCCCTATGGCCATTTCACAGCAAGTCGAGGACTTCGTCAAGGAGACCCACTATCTCCCTATTTATTCATTCTCTGTTCTGATGTTCTAAGCTCGATGTTGGATAAGGCACAGAAGGAGCGTAAACTCCAAGGCATTCGTATCAGTAATGGTGGTCCAGCAATCACTCACCTATTATTTGCTGATGATGCACTGTTTTTTACAAAAGCTGATCATCGGAATAGTCAAGCACTGTTGAAGATACTCAGAGATTATGGTACAGCATCTGGTCAACAGATTAATTTGGGAAAATCTGCAATCACTTTCGGATCACATGTTTATCAACAAAACCAGGATCGAACAAAACGATGCCTAGGGATATTCACAGTTGGTGGAGGTGGAAAATACCTTGGGCTCCCAGAGCAGTTTGGCAGAAAGAAAAAAGAGATGTTTCAATACATCAAAAAGAAAGTACATCAACGAATCAGTGGTTGGCAAAACAGGTTCTTAACAGAAGCAGGAAAGGAAACACTAATCAAATCAGTTGCTTATGCTATGCCAGTTTACTCAATGAACTGCTTCCAGTTACCTATGGAACTATGCTCTGAGCTAGACAGCATGATTGCTCAATTTTGGTGGGGCTCTACTCCTGATAAGAGGAAATTATCATGGATCTCTTGGAAAAAGATGTCTAAATCTAAGCAAGGTGGAGGAATAGGATTTCGTAACTTACATCACTTCAACCAAGCGCTCTTGGCTAATCAAGTATGGAGACTATTGCTACGACCTAACTCACTGTTGTATAAAATCCTCAAGGCCAGATATTTCAGCGATGACACCTTACTGAATGCACCAAAAGGAGTAAAACCCTCTTATGGATGGAATTCTTTAAGATTTGGGTGTGAATTACTAAATAAAGGAGTTCAAATGTCTATTGGTGATGGGAAACAAACCAGACTTGGTCTTGATCCATGGCTGCCTACAACCCCACCACGACCACCGGTGGTACTCCCGCCGATAAATATAGAACAGCCAGTAACAGCTCTGATGAATCCTATTTCAAACCAATGGGACATGGCGAGTATCGAAAACATCATTCATCCCTCTGACCAACATCTGGTACGTAAGATTTATCTACAACAATATCCCGGAAACGATGCCTACATATGGCATTACAACAAGAATGGAATGTACACTGTTAAGTCTGGCTACTGGTTAGCATCGGTTACCTCTGAAAACAATGCAGACACACAACCGCCGTTAGCAACTCAACCGGACATCACAGCGACTATATGGAAGCTGCGTATAGCCCCTAAATTGCAACACTTCCTATGGAGAACAGCATCTAGGGCAATCGGTGTAGCTGATAATTTAAGAAGACGTAATATTCATATAAATCCGTTTTGCGCACGGTGCTGTGTGGAACCAGAAACGACAGACCATGTTCTGTTCTCTTGCCCCTACGCAATTGGAGTTTGGAAGTCTGGTGGCTTTTTTCAACAGGCTCTTTTTGATCAAACAGTTTCTGTGGAGAATAAATTGCGGCTGCTCTTTGATATTTACGGAAATACAGGTTTAGAGGATCACACAAGACTAATCCCATTCTGGATTCTATGGCGCTTATGGAAAAGTCGAAATGATCTCCTTTTCAATAAGAGAGCCCATCCCATAATAAACACCTTACAATGGGCTGCTACAGATACGACAGAATGGTTAATAACAACGCAAACCTCATTGCAACAAGCAGCACCTTCGGGTAGGCAGACGATTAAATGGGAGAAACCAGAACAAGGATGGATTAAGTGCAACTATGACGTATCACACAAGGAAGGGGATCAGGCTTCAGGCATGGGTTGGATAATAAGAAACTCCAATGGAATCTTTTTGGAATGTGGATTTGGTAAATTCGAAGGTCGACACACAGTGGAAGAAGCTGAATGCACTGCGTTAATATGGGCTTTACAGAGCACTTGGGGACTAGGGTACCGAGTGGCTGAATTTGAAGGCGATAACCTTACTGTAAACAGGTTAATCAATGAATGTCAAAAGAATCTCCGGCTCCATCATTACTTGGAAGATATCCAGCAATGGAAGAAGATGTTTCATGCGACAAAATTTATATTTCGCCATCGTGAAGGAAATACTTGTGCTGATTTATTAGCCAAAACTGCAATCTTGTGTAATTCCCAATGGGGTTTATTCCATACTTGTCCAGTTTTTCTGAGACTTCTTGTAAACCATGACTATGTAAACGCTTAATTTATAAAGTAGTTTCGAAGGAAAAAAAAAAAAAAAAAAAAAAACACGATATAAGCTTAACATTCAAACGGATATACTAAAAACAATGGTTGAGATGGTTATGCATGACATGTCAATCTCGTAAAAGAAAAAAAAAAAAATCACGAAAATATGCTTTGGTGCATTAGTTTTGGCAACATCAACAAAATTCATAGTATTTTAATGGGTTGTTTTAGATTGTTGTGTTGGTAATGACTAATGGGAAATTTTTACAACATAAATGTGCTAAAAACTGCAATATTAAAATAATTTGATTAAACAAAAATTGCAATAGTAACGTAAAAGTATGGCTTAATATACAGGGCCGGCATTCATGACATCAACACTCTTAAACTATTTTCATTTACCTCAATCTATTTTCCTTCATCTTTAGTTAATTTTTTTTGGTTACGTCTATTTTTTTAATCAAATCATCTTCAAATCCAAATTATACATTTTTCACATATATTGTGACTTGAGATTCAACACCACTGCATGGTCCTTCATGGTAAGATGCATCCGCGAGCGCCGTCGAGCTACTGCAGCCGAGATCTGTACAGATTTGCCAGCATCTTTTCTGACTACGTGGCAGCGCCCAGACCACTTAGATGCTACTTCTTATGTCTATTATATACTAAAAACAATGGTTGAGATGGTTATGCATGACATGTCGATCTCATAAAAGCAAAATAAAAAAAAATATCATGAAAATATGCTTAGGTGCATTCGTTTTGGCAACATCAACAAAATTTATAGTATTTTAATGGGTTGTTTAAGGAGCAATAGCAACATAAGCGGTTATGAAGAGAAAAAACTTCTAGCAAGCACTTGATTTTGATAACTAGTTTAGATTGTTGTGTTTGTAATGACTAATGGAAAAATTTTACAACATAAATGTGTTAAAAACTGCAATATTAAAATAATTTGATTAAACAAAAATTGCAATAGTAACGTAAAACTGTAAAAGTATGGTTTAATATACAGGGCCGACATTCATGACATCAACACTCTTAAACTATTTTCGTTTAGCTCAATCTATTTTTACTCTTCTTTAGTTAAACTTTTTTTTTGGTTACGTCTATTTATTTTAATCAAATCATCTTCGAATCCAAATTATACATTTTCACATGTGTTGTGACTTGTGAGTTGTAGATTAGAAATTAGACACGGAATAGACATGTAGATGATGAGTATTTGTTTCTCAAATGATATATTAAAAGATATTCCAAATATAATTTAAATTTTTATTAAATTCTTTTTGACTCAAAATTTTTAGTTCATGCATACAAATGTTGTTCTATTTTTAGTGTCTTGTCTTCGTTGAGATGTTTCATACTTCGTGATAATGATACCCAATTATTTACACAAAAATTTGACATTGTGAACAACTACAAAACAAATCCTGCCAATGTACTAGTCAAACAAAGAAAATCGTAATGTTTGGTCAAACCACTAATCAAATATTTTCAAATTATATAACTTTTTTTGCATTACAGTTTCACATAACATAAAGATTGAAATATAATTTTAAAAGAACTTCTAATTTCACACATATAAAAAAAATTGGTATCCACTCATTATTTTATGTAGACTTTCCTATATGAGTGAGTGGGATGCAAAAAAATACGAGTTTTGGCATCAAAATAATTTCTCGTTACTCAAAACGTTGCTAACTGGTTATAAAACTTGAAGATCGATCCAAACAAATAAGATGAAAGAAAAATAAAGAAGCAAATAAAGTAAAGAAAGAAAAGAAGGGAGCCGAAAGCAAAAGGAAGAAAAAAGGTGAGGAAAGTGTGATTAAGTGATAAGATGAGTCCTCTCCTTTTCCAACGTTCATGGCTTCACTTTGACACCAATTTCACCCTCTTCCTTTTATTTTGCATCCAATTTACGAGTTTAGTTAACTTCAAATTCTAACACAGTTTTAACGTTCAAAAATTCATCAATCTAACACTAGAACAATAACTATGACTAGAAATCTAGGACTACTTGTTGGATTAGTGTCTTTGAGTTTGATCATACGTTTTATATATAAGGATTTGGATCTCATATCCTAACCTTCATAAACCACGATTTATACTACGTCACTGTATTATAATCATATAAATTTGAGAAGATAAACGCGCTCTCTTTCTTTTTGTTTTCCTCACATATAATGTAAAACAACGACAAATGTTTTAATAATTGAGGAAGCAAGCCGATCATTGTACCGTCTGAACATCGGATGACATATCGGGTCCGATAGATTAGGTTCCACAACTTAACATGATATTTTATTTTCTACAATCATAATATAAATATAATTGCATTTATTCGTTTCTTAATTATCTATCAATAATTAACCACTTTCCATCATCTTTAAACCCTAACTAGGTATAATATAATTATGCATTTTTTTAAAGCATTTTTATCAAGAGAACTTTAAATAGTTAAAAAGGTCTATGGAAATTGGAAGCATATATTTTTTCGTCATCTATAATTTACACACGCATGTTATCATATTCAAGTTTAAATCTATAGATATCTTATATCTATCACATTGATATTTTGATTTTTTTTTTTTAAATCATTCAACAATGATGATGTGTAGTTTATACAAAGAGATCCATCTACTCCTATATAGAAAATTCAACTCACATTACATGATACGATATACGATTCATTCCGAAATCTTGTATCGATAATCTGCAAAAGAAACTCACACATTTAGAATTATGATTACTAGATCAACGTAAAAATATCATTGGCTATAAACTACTTACATACTTGACCAAAAACGCATCCACCGCGTAAGAACTTTAATTGTTAGTTGCAAAATTAATACTTATTGTTGATTTGTAATGTAGGTAAGGGTGGTCATTGATAGATCCGTTATTCGTATAGACAAACTTTTTCGAGTATATTTGCCATATTATGCATTTATTTATGCTTTTTTTTTTTTTGGTCAAACTCGGATTTCATTCAAATTAAAAGAGTTATTCCTCCTCAAAGAGAAGATACAAAAGGCTATCAGAAGCCCAAACAAGCCAAGCCATATGAGTAAATGGTAACACAACAGCAATAACTAAAGCATAAACTAACCATAGATGAAAGGATAAATGGGAGCTAACAAGCTCAAACCATAGATAAAGGGATAGATGGGAGCTAGCAAGCTCAAACCATGGATAATGGGATAGATGGGAGCTAACAAGCTCAACCAAAGTAGATTGGTTCTTGAATGGAGGAAACAAAGCCTCTAGAGACACCAACGACAAATAGTCAGCAAAAGCTGAACGGGAAACGTCTTGAGCAACAAACCTCGCTTCTACTACAAGTAGAACAGTCTTCACAACAATGCTCCCTATGACAATACCACTAAAACCAAGTGAAGTATTTGGGAGGATAATAAGCTCCTTAAAGGAGAGATGAGGGCTATAAAAGCCCCGGTGAACCAGAAAATCTGGAACGATGAAGGAGAGCAGAGAGCTCTTTCCAATCTGCAACAAAGCGGCTACTAACACAGCCAATTTGAAATAGAATCTGCATATTGCAGTAAAGGTTCGCACTAAGGCGATACAAGTGCTACAAGAAAGCACAAATGTGGATCCAAGGGTATCCAAAAACATCAAAGAAGTAAAAGCGAGATCCGAATTCCACAAAGCCAGAGCCACACTTTCAACGATCATCTGAGAACTTTCTAAAGTTGAAGAACCAGAGACCGTAGAATAGGAGCATACCTGGGGGAACAGGAAAGAAGGCGTGTTGATTGAGATGGAGGTGGAGAGCGAGCAGTCAGCTCTGCTGCCAACGAGGCTGAGAAGCCGGTGTGACTTGACGACGTGGGCTACGTGGATCTGAGTCGGAGAGGGATCTGGAGGGTCTGGAGGATCAGGCGGATCTGGTGGAGAAAGAGGATACGACAATGAAGCCGGCGCCGATGGAAGCTTCAGGCCGAGAGAAGCAAGCAGGTCCGTCAAAGACGAAGGCCCATGTCGCAGCGACATCATCGAAGAAGAACGAGCCATTGAACCCGAGAAGCAGAGAAACGCTATTAGAAGCGGAAGAAGCCGGAGAGGAAGCCGGAAAAACACGCCGGAAATGACTGCGATAACTACGAAGAGACACCCGCAGAACGAGAGCAACGCCGATTAGGAGAGGGGAACGCCGGGGAAGCTTTGCCGGTGGAGAAACGCCATTTGAAAACTCCTCTTGCGGCTCCTCGAGAAACGTGCCCGGGAGAGAACTGCATTTATTTATGCTTTAAGAGTTTTTTTTTTGTGTGTTAAGAACTTCTCTTTTCTGGTAGTGTTCCCTTTAGCGTTACCATGGGTTAAAGTGAACATATGTAAAGTAGTGGGGGAAATGAACATTCTCACCCTACCAAAATGACAATGTACATCTTTACAGAACCAACCCTCTGTTACCCGTCAACTGAAGTAATTATTTTTAACTTGGATTTCTCAATTCCGAACCTAACAAAACCAAAACCGATTCAACAAATCAATACAAACAAGGAGTCAATATCATTAATTTTTTTTTTTTTGACAAAAAGTCAATATCATTATTTTATAACATGCATGCGAGGTTAAATTTAGGTATTGACTCCGTATTTTATAACATGCGAGTTTAAGTTGATTAAAAAAAAAAAGGTAGTGACACATATGAACTATAATTTTAAGACGAAGAACTATATATATATATATATATATATATATATTAAAATTCAATGTTTCGTGAAAGACTTCGCTAAGAATACAAATTATAAGTGAACTAAAAACGTGTTAGACCAAATAATATTAGTTGGCCTACTGTCCCACCAATACGGATGTTGGGAGATAACATACCATCCCCTTCTACATTTGGTATGTTTTCACATTTCTTTTTATGGAAGAATTAAGAACTTGATGAGATTCTATTTAGATATAACTTAGATATTTATAATAGAGTAGATTTAACTAATAAATGAAACTTTTTTTTTTTTACAAACAAAATACAAGATTGGTTCAAACAAGTCAATGCGTAGGAATATTTTTAACAAAGGTAACTAAATGCGGTGATGTACGAACACGTCGCGCAAGATTATCCGCTTTACCATTCTGAGAGCGAGGGACGTAGACCAAAGAAAAAGAAACAAACTTCTCCTTATTCGTCTGTATGTCCTCCAAATAAGGCGTGAAAGCTGGCCACTCGGAAAAGTGAAGACACCATCTTCACTAAGTCGGAGCAGTCGGTAAGAAAAACAACTGATTGATTATCCGCTCCAATTATCCGCCCCAAACAAGGGCCTCAACCTCGGCATGAAGAGGAGATAGACTACGGCGATGGTTGGCAGCACCCATAGTAGGGGCATCACCCCAGGGCGAAGTACAAAACCATCCTCTACCCGCAAAACGATATGTTGCTTTCCAAGAGCCATCTACAAAACACATATAGCTCGATAGAGGCCTAGGAATCCCTAAGCCCCCACTTTCACGGTGCCCTATCACATCGGGGATCTCCGAAGTGCATACCATATCATCTACTTGAGCCAAAGCCCAGACTTTTGCCTCATCCTCCGCTAACCGCAAGATGGCTAGGGGATTGGAATCAAGGTTACCAAAAATTTTATCATTACGCGCTTTCCAGATATACCACAGAATCCAAGGGAAAAATTCATAGTCCGGAACATTTGTGAACCACCAAAAAAGAAAATCCATATTTATGAAAACCGACTCCAAGGGGAAAAAACCTGGGGCTGTCGGAAAATGCGACAAAGCCCAAACCTGTCTAGCTGGCGGACATTCGAATAGAGTATGATTAATCGTCTCCTCCTGAAAACCACACAACCCGCACATGGCATCACAACTCATACCACGTTTGCGAAAGTTTGCCGTAACCGCTACACAACCTGAAAGCACTTGCCACATGATGACGAAGCTTTGGTGGACATCTGGTTTTCCATACAAAAGCCTGAAGAGGTACAATATCTGGTCCAAATACTTTCGATTCTGAAGAAGCCGTTATATTTGAACGAAGAATATGATACCCTGACTTAAGCGAATATTTACCAGACTTAGGAAAATGTCAGCCCAAGAGATCCGGAGCATCCGGTTGTCGCATCGACAAGGCGGAAATTATAGCAACATCTTCCGGTACAAAAGTAGCCGTAAGCTGAGCCATATCCCAGGAATTGGAACTCCTGTCGATAAAATTTGTAACTCGAAGCAAAGGATCAAAAGGCAACCCTGTGCTTAGTGCTGGTCTCGGAAATTGAGCAGGGATCCAAGGGTCAGTCCATACAGAAATGGAAGCACCAGATCCTACCCGTTTAATGAGTCCTTTATTAACCAGAGAGCAAGCAGAAATCATACTCCGCCACCATAGGTATATATACATCTGTTTTTTGTGAGATATTGGGATTATAGTTTGGGCTTTGTGTTATGGGCTTGTGTCGTATTGTTTACTTCAATGACGATGTATGTTAACTTAGAAACCCTAGTGTCGATCATGTATAAATATCATTGTAATGTTTGTGAATAAAGCAAGTCAGTTCAATACCTAATTCTACATGGTATCAGAGCCTCTCTAAATTTTTCTTCTGCTCATCATTTTTCTTGCTTTGTTTCTTCTTTTCTTAAGAACAAGTTTATTTTCTTGCGTGACAAGAAATCATGTCCGAAATAGATGATAGTTCATCATCTTTGAAGCAGGCTCCTGCAGTGCAGCGACCTACTACGAAGACGGTGTCTCCCTACACTTTGTCCAGCTCGGATAATCCTAGAGCTATGATCACCTCCGTCGTGTTGACTGGTGACAATTACAATGAATGGTCCACTGAGATGTTTAACGCTCTTCAGGCTAAGCGTAAAACGGGGTTTATCAATGGTACCATACCAAAACCATTGAGCACTGATGTCAATTTTGAAAATTGGCAAACGGTTAACTCTATGATTGTGGGTTGGATTCGTACTTCGATTGAGTCCAAAGTCAAATCCACTGTTACTTTTGTCTCCAATGCTCACCAGTTGTGGGTGGATTTTAAGCAGCGTTTCTCAGTGGGAAACAAGGTCCGTGTTCATCAACTCAGAGCTCAACTTTTGCGGCGTGTCGGCAAGATGGGCCGTCGGTTCTTGATTACTACGGCAGGTTGTGTAATATGTGGGAAGAGTTTCAGAATTATAAGCCAATCACTGTTTGTACTTGTGTCCTTTGTACCTGTGGTGCGACCGGTCAGCCTGCAAGGGAAAGAGAAGAGGAGAAGATTCATCAATTTGTTTATGGTCTTGATGATTCTCGGTTTGGTGGGTTGTGTACCAATCTTGTTGCCATGGATCCTCTTCCTTCTCTTGGAGAAATTTGTTCTCAGGTTATACAAGAAGAACAGAGACTTGCGTCGGTGCGTACGCGTGAGCACCAACAAGAAGCTGTTGGCTTTCTGACTCGCCGTGAGCAAGCTCCGGAGGTAACTGCATATTTGGGACGAACAGACACTTCTGGTGGTGGTCACAGTGTGACTTTTGCTCCGCGTTGTTCGATACTCTGTTCTCATTGTGGGAGAAGTGGTCATTCAAAAAGTGATTGTTGGCAAATCGTTGGATTTCATGATTGGTGGACTGAGGGATCAGAGAAATCACAACAAAAGACTGGTGGTCGGGGCCGTGGTGGACGCGGTTCTGGTTTCTCTTCTTCTGGACGAGGGAGAGGATAATCTGTGGTTGCTCATGCAACTAGTGAGAATGCATCAGTGTTTCCTGAGTTCACACCCGAACAATTGAGAGTTCTCCAACAGATGGTTTCAGAAAAATTGAGTTCTAGTAGTGATGATTGACTTTCTGGTAAGAAGGATCTTGGTGATGTTATTCTTGACACTGGGGCCTCTCATCATATGACAGGAAATCTTTCCCTATTAATCAACCTTAAGAACATTTCCCCATGTTCTGTAGGCTTTGCCAATGGTAGTAAAACATTTGCTTTGAGTGTGGGAGTGTTTCCCTTGACAGAGAAAGTGTCTTTGGACAATGTTCTCTATGTGCCAGCTCTAAACTGCACTTTAATATCTGTCTCCAAGATTTTTAAGCAAACCAAGTGTGTTGCTATGTTTGCTGATACTTTGTGTGTGTTGCATGACCGTTTTTTGAGGACTCGGATTGGAAGAGGAGAATAGCGTGATGGTGTTTACTATTTTAAGGATGTTGAGTCTGCGAGAATACACAGTGTGACCGTCGGTTCCGATCAAGTGTTGTGGCATCAAAGACTAGGGCATCCATCTTTCTCTATGCTTTCTTCTTTACCGTTGTTTTCTGGTTCCTCGAAATCTCCTGGCTCTCACTCTTGTGACATTTGTTTACAAGCCAAGCAGACTAGAGAATTGTTTCCTGACAGTTTTAATAAAGCCGACGATTGTTTTTCTTTAATACATTGCGATGTTTGGGGTCCTTATCGAGTTCCTTCTTCTTGTGGAGCTGTTTATTTTTTGACTATTGTTGATGACTATTCTCGTGCGGTCAGGACTTATCTTTTGCTTGCTAAGTCTGAAGTCCGTAATGTGTTAACAACTTTATCACATACGCTGAAAAACAGTTTGGAAAATCCGTTAAGACGGTTCGCAGTGACAATGGAACAGAGTTTACTTGTCTCTCCCCTTATTTTCATCAATGTGGAATCATTCATCAAACATCTTGTATAGGGACTCCACAACAAAATGGTCGAGTTGAGAGAAAACATCGACATCTTGAATGTCTCACAAGCTTTATTGTTTCAGGCTAGTTTGCCTATTCGTTTTTGGGGAGAAGCCGTTCTTACATCTGCTTATGTTATTAGTCAAACTCCTTCATCTGTGCACAACGGCTTGTCTCCGTATGAGGTTCTTCATGGTTGTAAACCATCATATGATTCGTTACGTGTTTTTGGTTCTGCTTGTTACACACATTCTATGCAGAGAGACAAGGATAAATTTGCTCCTCGTAGTCGGTTTTGTGTATTTGTCGGCTATCCATTTGGGCAGAAAGGTTGGAAGGTGTTTGATGTTGAGAAGAACAAAATTTGTGTGTCAAGAGACGTTATTTTTCGTGAGGATGTGTTCCCTTTTGCAAATCGCGAAAATTTTGCTCTCTCTCCGCCATCTTCTCCGTCTGTTGCTGTTGTTACTGATGATGACTGGGTGATGCCTTCGTCGGTCAGGGGGAGTTCGGACTTGGTCTTACCTGTTGATCCTGTTGTCTCTCCTCCGCCAAGTCCTATGCTTGTTACGGAGGTTGCTGATCCTCCGCTTTTACCTCCTTCCCCTGTTACGTCTGACACACCATCCTCTGTTCCGAACTCATCTCCGGTTTCACCTTCCCCTATTTTCGTGGACAAGCAGGTTGTTGATACATCGTCATCTGTAGTTGCGGACTCATTGGTACCTTCTTCTCCGGGTCGTCGTTCCCCTGATCATGTTCCCTCTACCGAGGCGGAGGTGTTGTCACCTGTTGTTGTAACTTCGGTTGATCCTCCTCCTTTAGGTCAACGACATCGTCAAGCTCCTGGTTGGCTTCGCGACTATGTCACATATAATGCTGTCTCTGCTCCTGAAACCCATCACGCTCTCCCTGACTCCACATCCCTGGTCTCGTCTTCGGTTCAAGGTAACTCTCTCTATCCTTTGACAAATTACATCTCTGATGATGCTTTTTCTCTAGGGCACCATGTTTTCTTAGTTGCGATTACTGCTCATGTTGAGCCACGACACTTTAAGGAGGCCATTCGCCTCAAAGTTTGGAATGATGCCATGCGCAAAGAGGTTGATGCTCTCGATGTTACAGGGACGATTGAGATTTGTGATTTACCGCCTAATAAGATTGCTATTGGTAGTCAATGGGTTTACAAGACTAAGTATAACGCTGATGGTTCCATTGAGCGTTATAAGGCCCGTTTTATCGCACTTGGTAATAATCAAAAGGAGGGTGTTGATTTTAATGAGATTTTTGTTCCAGTGGTGAAAATGACTACTGTTCGTTCTGTTCTTCGTCTTGTTGCTGCTAAGAAGTGGGAAGTTTTTCAAATGGATGTCAATAATGCTTTTCTGCATGGTGACTTGGATGAGGAAGTTTATATGCAACTTCCACCTGGGTTTCGTGCTTCTCATTCGAGCAAAGTTTGCCGTCTCCGGAAGTCTATCTATGGCCTTAAACAAGCTCCCGTTGTTGGTTTAAGAAGTTGTCTGACTCTGCTCTGTTTTGGTTTTGTTCAGTCCTATGAGGATTACTCTTTGTTTGCTTACACTAAAGTTGGTATTGATCTCCGTGTCTTAGTTTATGTTGATGATCTGATTATTTGTGGCAACGATGGATACATGATTCAGAAGTTTAAGGATTCTTTGTCTAAATGCTTCTCTATGAAAGATTTGGGCAAACTCAAATACTTTCTTGGCCTAGAAGTCAGCATAGGTCCCGAAGGTATTTTTCTTTCTCAGCGTAAGTATGCGTTAGACATTATTTCGGATTGTGGTCTTCTTGGTGCTCAGCCTGCTCCTACGCCTCTTGAGCAGAATCACCAGCTTGCGAAAGACACAAGTCCTCTTTTATCTGATCCTAAGCCATATCGTCGACTTGTAGGTCGTTTGATATATCTCACTCATACGCATCCCGAGCTTAGTTATTCCATTCATATTTTGTCTCAGTTTATGAAGTCTCCTCGTGAAGCTCATTGGACGGCAGCTCTTCCTGTGGTTTGTTTTTTTGAAAGGCACTCCTGGTCAAGGAATATTTCTTTCGTTGGATCCGGATCTCCCTTTGAGTGTCTACTGCGATTCGGATTATGCAGGTTGTCCTTTGACAAGACGTTCTCTTACGCGTTTGTTGTTCTTCTTGGTGGTTCTTCGATTTCTTGGCAAACTAAGAAACAAAATACGGTCTCTCACTCGTCTGCTGAGGCCGAGTATCGGTCTATGTCTACTGCTTTACGAGAGATTCAGTGGTTGCGGCGTTTGTTAAGAGAATTGGGTATTGATCAGTCGGAGCCTACTCGTTTCTTCTGCGACAGCAAAGCTGCTATTCATATTGCTGCCAATCCAGTGTTTCATGAACGTACTAAACACATAGAAAAAGATTGTCATGCGGTTCGTGATGTGGTTCGTGATGGGATCATTTCTACCAAACATATTACTACGAATGTTTAAATTGCAAATATATTAACAAAGGCGCTTGGTCGAGCACAGTTTGATTACTTATTGTCCAAGTTAGGTGTGCAAAATCTCCACACTCCAACTTGAGGGGGAGTATTGGAGTTATAGTTTGGGCTTTGTGTTATGGGCTTGTGTCGTATTGTTTACGTCAATGACAATGTATGTTAACTTAGAAACCCTAGTGTCGATCATGTATAAATATTATTGTAATGTTTGTGGATAAAGCAAGTCAGTTCAATATCTAATTCTACATGAGACATGGAGGAAATATTAAAATTATGTGACTTACCATGTTAACTAAACTGATAAAACTCTGTGTCAGATTCTTGTTAGTGATGAAGATTTTCAAATAGCTAACTGACTTATAAATGCCTATAATATCAAGACGTAATTGTCATGATGGCAGTGTAAATTTTAGTCATCGTATCTAGGTATCCCTTTTCCAGATGCTATGAAAAAAAAAAAACTAAATTGGTCCAACTAAATGGGAAACCATGAACTGCACAACTTTATGCAGACGTCATAGTTTAGGCTATAAAAGTATAAATAATAAACTTATAATTAATATCCGGATCGGAATATGAACTTATTATTGTAATTCCAAAATGGATAAAAGAAGCAACTTTTGTATCTTAAGTGTATATGAGAACTTCTGAATTATTTTTTCCAACAAATATATTCAAAGTGGCTCTTTGGTCGTTCTTAAAGACATTGAACAATTATGTAAACTAAAATTAGGAAAATAAAATATGGATTGGTCCGATTAGAGTAGCCGCGGGTCCACTATCTTGTTCCGACTCAAGTATGTAGTTTTCGTTATCACTTTCGTCTTCTTCTTTTCGTATGAAATAAAAAAATCGTTCAAGTTACACTAAAAAGTTCTTTTGTCCTACGCATTGTGACGTGGAACAGTATTTTAAAACTCAATATCACAGTAATATATGACTGGGAAAGTTACAATTTGAGGTGTAAAAGTTGCACACATTAAAATATCTAGCTATAGCATTGGTACGCTAAGAAACAATGGTAAATTCATTTGATACAAAATATTACACTTACATACACGTAAGTATAATCTATAGAAACATTGGTTGTGTTGTAAATTGCATTGACATACTAGTATATGTGAAGATTGAAATGATAAACCTATCATTGAAAATAAAATTAATGGTTAGTCAACAAGAAGAACAAAACTTTGAAAGATATAAGGAAATGAGTTGTCAATTGCTTGTGCCTAAGTGTGAACATGTAAATAACCTATTGAGTCTAGGTGGGTCCAATTACTTTGGAATTTTATTTTATAGAACACTTCAGACAAGTTATGTCTTAATCACTTTATCGGTCTCCCATAGTTTTGTTAAAAATAAAAGCCACATTCTAACAAACTTTTATAATTCCAATTTACATTTATATAGAAACTCAATGTTCTACCAACTTCGTGCTATAAATATTCAGCACTCCATAACGATTCAACACTCTACCACCCTCTTCTAATTTCTACAATTACTCTCTTCATCAGTCGCTAAACACTCGTTGTTAAGAAAAAATAATTCCTTAATCACTTTTGAAGCTTTCACACCAATATATATTTACTTTCTTATTACATCTCTTACTTTTAAAGATTTTTGGTTACTTTATTTTTTTTTAATTATACGAAACAATTTGTTTTCTTTCAGACAATGTTCTTGTCACACAAAAAATACAATCTACTTGACTTGCAAAACAACAAATCAAGCGTTGAGAAAAGTTTCTATTTTTGGATTTTCCAAATATTAACTGTTGTAGCTTCGTGACTAAAAAAGAAATATCGATTTCTTGTTCAAAAATAAATAAATTTTGATTTCAATATTTTTAACTTTTATTTGGTGTAGCAAGTCATCGTATAGTGAGTTTATTACTGCAAATGGGAAGTTCATGTTTACCTCCAGGATTCCGGTTTCATCCTACTGATGAAGAACTCATCGAATACTACTTGAAAAGAAAAGTCGAAGGTCTCGAGATCGAGCTTGAAGTCATTCCCGTTATCGATCTTTATAGTTTCGATCCTTGGGAGTTACCAGGTAATAATATATATTAACTTCCGAAAATATACATACTTTAGTTTTCTGGTAACTTTTCAAAATTTTAATATTTTGTTGTCATTGTTACTTTTTAGACAAGTCATTTCTCCCAAACCGGGACATGGAGTGGTTCTTCTTCTGTTCAAGGGACAAAAAATATCCTAATGGTTTCCGTACAAACCGAGGAACAAAAGCTGGTTATTGGAAAGCAACCGGAAAAGATCGGAAAATTACTTCTCGTTCATCTTCTATAATTGGCTATAGAAAAACTCTAGTCTTCTATAAAGGGCGTGCCCCGTTAGGCGATAGAACCAATTGGATCATGCATGAATATCGACTCTGCGATGATGATTCATCACAAGGACCACCACATTTCAAGGTAAAGAGACTTGATATATATATATTTTTTTTTCATTTGGTAAAAGAATATTAAGAACTGAACGTGTTTAATTCTAGGGAGCTTATGTGCTATGTCGTGTTGCAATGAAGACTGAGATCAAAACTAATTCGAAAATCCGAAAAATTCCAAGCGAGCAAACTATTGGATCCGGAGAAAGCTCGGGGTTTTCAAGCCGAGTAACGTCTCCTAGTCGCGATGAAACAATGCCATTTCACTCATTTGCCAATCCTGTATCTACTGAAACGGACTCCTCCAACATTTGGATTTCACCAGACTTCATTCTTGATTCTTCAAAAGTATGTGTATACATTTATATTGACTAATAGCTAAACCAAAACCGGTTTTGGTTTATCTAATATAGGTTTGAATATTTTTTTTTGTGTGTAGGACTATCCTCAAATCCAAGAGGTTGCATCTCAGTACTTCCAACAAGACTTTGATTTTCCGGTCATTGGTAACCAAAACATGGATTTTCTAGCGAGTACAAGCTTAGATCAGAACATGGATGAGTCTATGCAAACCGGTTATTGGACAAACTGTGGATACGATCAAACCGGTTTATTCGGTTACTCAGATTTCTCCTAGACGGAGTAATTTGGTCTTTACGACAGAAACGCCTTTTATCGTTTTGAGTCTTGGAACTTGGAAGACTTTTAGCATTGGTCTATGGATGATTTTTTTTTTTTTTTTTCTAATTATGGAATTACTATATTATAGAGATTTGATGTAAAATATTTGTCATTAGTATATGAAGCTGTATTTTATATTCCCTATGGATTCTTTTAAAAATCTCAATAGGATTATGCACTAATTTTCATCTTTATACGATCTCTCATTTTTCTATTACAATGATTAATTGGACCACACTATTATAACATCTTTTGTGACATCATTAAAATAACCTTTTAAAAAAACTTTTCTGGAAGTGATAAGTTGATCACAATGATCCTTTAATTTGTAGAATTATTAACATGAATGATTCTTGTATTTTTCTACCTAAACAATGATCTTGTATTTTTCTACCTAAACAATAAGACAATGTATTTTTTAACATGAATTATTAACAAAATTCAAATAAACTACCTGAACTTTTATTAATGGTGTCAAAATCACCATTGATTAATTTAACTATTAGTCAACTGTCAAAAATAATGACGTAGACGATGATGGTGTATGATTAGAACGCTGACAAGGCATATTATAATTATGGAGATTACTCTTGACAAAATTAATATTATTTTCTTGACCAAATAATTTTATTTGGGTAAAATTGTTTTTTAACCATCTTTTAAATCATGAAATCAATAATTTTATAAATCTATTTCATAATTAAGTTCAATGAAAATTTATAATTACAGCTCTTATAAATTATTACATCGATTTTTTAAACAAAATAATATTATTTGGATAAAACAATTACAAAAAAACTTTTCTTAACATACGAAATCAATGATTTATCAACCTATTGCATAATTAATTTCAAAAACATTTCTTAATCAAAACACATATTCAATGATTTTTTTTTTTCAACCACACAACCACACATTAACAACCTATTGCATAATTAATTTCAAAAACATTTCTTTATCAAAACACATATTCAATGATTTTTTTTGTCAACAACTTTAATTGATCAGCTTAAATAAGCCAATGTGAAGGAACATTGTTTACATACTGCTTTTGTTAATAATTTCTAATAAGTTTGATACCATTTATCAACTAATTAAGAAATATTCTTTTGATTTTTCTTTAAAAAATCATTGATGTAATAACTAATAAGAGTTGTCATTAATTTTTTTTTTGAAATTAATTATGCAATATATTTAAAAAATCATTGATTAATTTTTAAAAAAAAATTGAAATTTTTATGCAAATAACATTCTTTTTTAGTTCAGTGATTATGTCCACAGAGATAATAGACATAATAGTGAGGTATATGGAGAAACTAAATTGGACCATTCAGTATTTTCAATGCAAGTTGATCATGAACACTTTGATCTTGCTTTGAATATGTTTGCTGATATGTTCCATAATTCTGTCTTCGACTTGAAAGTGATTGAAAATGAGTTAATAACTATCAATTCAGTTATTTTAACTCTGTCTAATAAATTCATTTTTTGACATCATTTCATTTTTTCTATTTTTTTTTAATATTTATATCATTTGTTTTCAGAATCTGAATTACATAAGTACAGATTTGGGTCGTTATGATCAACTTTTTTGCCATACAACTTCAAAAGTTCATCCTTTTCATAGGGTCCGGACGTGGCCTTCGATCTTGTTTGGAGAAGCTATTCAATGATTGTTACATAGCTTCAAACATGGTTCGTATACTAATGAAAATGTCTATGGATTACACATTTGATGTAAAATATTCATTAGTATACGAAGCTGTATTCTATATTCACTATGGATTCTTTTAAAAATCTCATTAGGATTATGCACTACTATCATCTTTATACGATCTGTCATTTCTCTATTACAATGATTAATTGGACCACACTATTATAACATCTTTTGTGACATCGTTAATGTGACATCATTAAAATAACCTTTTAAAAAAAACTATTCTGGAAGTGATAATTTGGTAACAATTATTTTTTAATTTGTAGAAAACAAAATTTTTACAAAAGGAAAAATGGGGAACCATAAGTATAAAACACCTACAAGCTATATGTAATTTTTGTGTAATATAGAAGAAGAAAAAACAATATGATAAAAAAAAAATGAATCTAACTATAAAGGAGCAAAACTGAAAATATAGGATATTAATTAATTAAATGAAGAATAATTTCCCAAAAAATATGCATCTTTTCACTAATTGGATGGGCTTTATACTGTAATTTCTTTTTCTAGTTTTGTTATTTGAATGTAATGTAATTTTCTCAATATGTTAGGGGATTTATAAAAACCTTTGTGAGCATTTAACAACTTGGGTCCATAGCTCAGTGGTAGAGCAATTGACTGCAGATCAATAGGTCACCGGTTCGAACCCGGTTGGGCCCTCTTTCTTTTCCTTTTTTTTTTTCTTACAAATTTTGTTTGGTTTAGGGCAAAAGGTACCAAGTAAAAACGTGTTCAATTTTTTTTTCTTAACCAATGTAACTCTTCAATTACCACCTCATGTTACAAAATTCCGAAATAAAAACCCAAATTCAATCGCAAAAGAGAACCGAATCACATAAAAGAACCGAGAGAAACCAAATCAATATCTACCGTACCAAACAAAATAAAATAAACCGTATCGTAACACGATCAATTTAATCTCCAACCACTAGATCAACCGGTTTCTCAACTCGCACATCCACAGTCTTATCATACTCCTTGAAACAGGCGATTGTACCCAGACCCCAGTTCCTCAACCTCATCAATCACAGTATAAAGCCTGGCTACCATCTCCACGAGAAGCGACGCAAACGCAGCAAACGGTAACGCTTCCGAAAACTCCAAACTCTTCATAACCGCGATTTGCTCAACTGTTTCCTCAGTCTCCTCTTCTCTCCGATCGCCGCCGCCGATTTCTTCACCGATCTCAAGCTAGAGAGTGAAACGACGCTTAATGGAAGCGGAGATACGGTGTCGTTCTGTTCTACAGTCTGTCCCAAAACGCACCCGTTTGAGTTATTATCCTTGTGATACGAAACGATGTCGTTTGAGTTAGTATCGTTGTAATACGAAACGTCGCCGTTTAGATGTTTGTTGGTGATGTCACCGTGGAGATTAGAGCCTAAAAAGAGCTTAGGCTGTGACTTGATTGTAGTGTTGAGATCTTTTAGTGCCGCTTCGAGACTGTCGGAGAGAATCTCCGGCGAGCAATGACGTCGGTCTCGGATGCTTTCGGAGAGTTCAGACAAGACTTTGCAGATTTCTCCGGCTAGTCTAACACAAGGATCTTTGAAGAGGATACGAATAGACCTTGGAGTCTTGAAAAAAATGTAACATAAACAGAGTCAAATACTAAACTACTTCCTCCGTTTCAAAATATAGGATGTTTTAGTTAAAACACACATATTAAGAAAAAGTTACTTTTAAACAGCTTAACCAATCAGAAATAAGACTGCATAATATAAAATATAGATTTAATCTAAAAGTTGCATAGAAAATTGGAAACATCCTATATTATGAAACAAAAACACTTCTCTAAACATCCTATATTATGAAACGGAGGGAGTATATGTTATATAATTCATATATGTAATAACATTTTTTAAAGTTAAAAGATTTACCTGAATCTCGGTTTGTAAGCAACCGTGAAGAGCAACAACAGTGTAACTAAACTTGCGAAGAACGGATCCAACTTTGACATATTGTTGAGATGGAAACCTATGGCAAAGCCTTGTGTGTCTTAGCTCCCAACTTGCATACATTGCCTATATGTAAATGTCAATATGTAATTTATGCTTACAAAGATTACGATATGTCAATCATTAATTAATATAGTCGGATTCGAAATAAGATTTGATTCAAGATGACATACGAGAGCCTCATCGGCGGATTTAGAATCCAAAACAGTCTTATACCCTTTGTAGATTAATTCTTCATCATCAGATTCAGAATCTGATGTTTCTTTGTCTTTCTCCTTGTTCTCAAAATACTCACTCACACATGCTACGTATAGAGTAAAAAACAATAGTTATATTATGTACTTAAGGTGTGACATGTTTTGGTTTAAGGAATGTGTACCTTCAATACAACGAGAGAGGCCTTGGAGCTTCGTAAAGGTGGATTTATGAAGGTCATCGCCAGACCATATCGGAAAAACCAAAAGGCTCATGAAGAGGCAAATGGCGATACCTATACCAATGGTATATAATCTCGCATGTGCGATCTTAATCACAGTATCGACTCGGTAGCTGGATACCGTGATTAGATTAAACGTCAAAAGGAACACAAGCATACCATAATCGTAGTGTTTCTTTATGTACGGAATAAATCTCATGTATGTTATCATCGATCCTGTTACACATATATATAAATATACAACATGATTAATATATATATTTAAGTTTTGGAAATTAATTCATTGATTAATAATATCAAAATACGTACCGATGACGAAAACAGCGGTGCCAATAAAGATACCACCGAGGATTTTACCGGAATGAATAGCAACCCACTCAATGAAAAATGCCAAAGATCCTGCTACTAGTGTCCCTAATCCTCTGTTTAATCCTTTGCGTAATGTTGCACCTGGAATTATATTATACCATTATCAATTGAAGACCATGCATGTGGCTGGATATTTTGCACAATACGTAATTAGCTAAACAACAAAACAATCCGCTAATCTTTTTCAACAAAAAAAATGCAATCTGCTAAAAAAGTTTTTTTTTTTTTTTTTTCTTTTTCCAGCCGATCCAATATCCGCTTATTTAATTGATTCTTAGTCCCCCACAAATAAATCACCCAGAAATTATATATAGTTTTTCCAATTTAAACTCATCAGTTTAAAAATATATATTAAAAATCGTCAAAGTACACATTTGTAACCCATATGCTCCAAGTTGAGGGGTGTTTTACCGTTATACGAATATCCCGAATTCATCATTTTAGACTTTTAGTATAGAATATCATTGGTAAGTTTTTAAAGTTGTCTAGATAAAATAGTAAATCAAGATTAGATGAGTTTTTAGAGTTTGTAGCGTTGAATAGATAGATAATAGTAAATCAAGATAAGATGAGATTATATTATAGATAAAAGTGCAAATTATTGTTCATACGCGGGTCTAATCACACGATTTTAGAATAAAACCACAATATCTTTCTCAATCAATCTCTTTGTTCCTGTAGATTAAGATAAGATCACAAACGAAAAATGCAAACTATAGTTGATTATACTTACCGGCAGAGAACTCAAGAACGACAACGACGGTCATGACTGCCCAAAGTGCATTTTTTCCAACACCTTCGAAGATAGGTTCCATGAGATACAACAATGACACGAGTGTTAAGGCGATTCCTACTTTCAAAGCATGTATCACTCTCCTCGGATCTTCTTTTCCGACAATCCATAGATTCTTGAGAATCTTCTTCATCTTCTTTGGAAGGTTTAGAACCTTCTTCCTCTTCGATCTACAACTTTCTTCTTCCATGGAAATCTCCATGCTCCGTGCTTCGACCTTGTTCCTCATTATTATTTTTCTTTGATATCTTTCTAGCTAGTTCTATCTTTTGTTGTTTACTTTCAATGAAAGAATATATATAATCTTTTATTGATTTATCCTAGTGAAATTATCTTACATGTGGAAAAGTTTTCGTTTTCTTGTACGCTAGCTATATGTATATAGAATAGTGGGTGAACTATGAGAGAGTCTGACCATAAGTTTAGTTTTTTATTTAAATAATATATTTAATTATTTTTCAACTTTTTAAAGGGCTAAGTTTTGTTGTTCTTTAATATCCATAATTTTAGTATAGTTCATAATATGTGTTAAACTGTTAATAATTTGTGAACACAACACCATATATAAAACTATAAAAATTTCATGTTCCCTGTACGATCATGTGCTTCACATAGTTACTTTATAAGGATAAGAAAGCAATATCTTGTTCGTACCGTACAAACTACAAAGATGATGAGAGATTAGAATGCGTTTTAAATGGCAAAAGATGTTTACAACCAATAAAACTTTATGTTGTTTATTAAAAAAAAAACCCCAACAAAACTTTGTTTGACAAAAAAAAGAAAAAAAAGGAAACCCAATTAAAATTATGGAAGAAAATATCACCGACATACCATACAACTATTATATTTGGGATGCTGATGGGTTATACAATATAATTACATAATTGGGTGGAACGAAAAATTCATATTCCTTTCATTTTTAATATCACTTACATAGAAAACAATTACAAATCAAAGTTCATCATTTCCGCTAAATATGAGTTATGAACAAATATAAATTTATTTTATTTCTCTACTATATATATTACCAAAGGAAAAATAAGTGGAAAAAATATTTTCACTATATCATCCATATTTGATAGATTTATATTTCCTTCATATGTATTCCGTTGATTAATTTTTCATTTCATTATTTTAATCTTGTAGTGCAGAATCATGCGCATGCATTGTAAGTATGATAAAACCTCAAATAATATATAAGTATTATGTATTTATAATTAATTGCTAACTAGTTTTAAAAATATGGTTTATTTTCTGATTCTGAGCTAGTGAAATTTAATTAGAGATGGAACGAAAAAATCATCATCTTAAACAAAAATGTGTTAAGAATAACACATCGAAAATATGATAAAACCTAAAATAATATATAACTGATTTGCACTATTTCATTCTTTACCGATAAAACGTAACATAATGTCTTTTTTTTTTTTTTTTTTGTCACTCAAACGTAACATAATGTCTATATATCTTTTTTCTTATCTGTTTTAATTATAAGTTATATCTATATATATGTCATCAAATATTTGTATCGGTTTCTAGACAAATTCCAAACCTTCAAATGTTTACAGTCGGACTATATATCTTCTGATGATGGAAACATTTTATTCTTTTAAGATTTGGACGGTCCCTCCATTTGAAAAATAGCTATATTTTTACAAATGGAATTTCTCCAGTGAAATCGGTGTTTAACTGATGAATACGCAGTCGACATAGAAAAATAAATTGATGGACGTCAATTTGTCGCAAAATGAATGGACAGTAATGATGCTTTCATTTCTCTTCTACAATGATTAATTGGAAACACTGTTGAACCTTTTTTTTTTGACATGTATAACCTCTATATATATTACTTTTACGTTCTGCTTTTATTTTATTTTATTATTACTATGTTAATCTACTAAGTTAAAAATTTTAGTGTTTTGTTATAATTTTTTGGAAACTTTTTCTACTAAAATGCTTTCCTTATTGAATCATTCTACTTATTTGCTATATCTTATTACTATTTATCTGACATATATATATATATATTAAAACGATATATCTATTAAATTTTTTATATATTTTTACAAACTTTTTTGTTGGAAAAAAACTAGAAATTTCATAAAACTATTTAAAAAGGAGATTTGTTTACATGAATATATCTTTATCCATTTTAAATCTAGTCTATAACTATATATAATAGAAGGGAAAAGTCCCCTTAGATATAATTTTTGAAACTCTTTTTCTCTGTGGGATCAATGATTCACTTAATACAAAAAGGTTACAGGGGGACCATATAACATGCTATATAAATTTTTGTTTAAAATTGAAATTATGTAAAAAGAGAAAATGTGAAGCTGGGTCATGCTAAAAATATCTAAGAAACCCCCAAAAGGTTACATCTTTTTCATTAGTTGGTTCAGAAGCTTATAGATTTATATGATATATTATTTTCCTTTCAATGCTACATTATTTATGTGTATATTTATAAATAGAAGGTAAAGTATTGTAAGCGTTGAGAAAAAACAAATTAAGTGGGTCTATAAAGCATTTCAGTGGAGTACAAGCTAGCTGGTATTAGTGTTTTACCTATTGTTTTTCATTGATTTCTATGACTTTCACAAGATATAGAAGAAATATATACGCATAAGCTTTTTTTTTAGTGAACCCTTGGAAATCACCACCTCATGTTACATATACCGAAAATATCAATTCTCATCATTACAAAAATGAGAATCAATCAAACACATCAAAACTAAACCAAAATAAATAAAACCAGAAAAAGCCAAACCTCATTATACCGGTTGGTTCGATCTTAACTTCTTAAATCTAATCATATACTATAATCGGGAATATGTAGCTCAATATGGTGTAGTAGCTAGCCACCTAAGTAAAAAGAGTTTTTATAGAGAGATTATGGACATGCATCCATGGTCCAAATCAAAACTGCTCGCAACCGCACTTTCACTCTATGCCAACCACTAGATCAGATGGCTTCTCGACCCGAACCTCCACATCCTTCTTATCAACGCTGTTATCATACTCCTTAAAGCAGGCGATCGTTCCTAGCTCCTCTACTTCATCAATCACATTGTCAAGCCTCGCAACCATTTCCACTAGAATTGATGCAAACGCGGCAAACGGTAACGCCTCAGAGAATTCAAGACTCGTCATCACCACAATCATACTCAACTGTTGTCTCAGTATCTTTCTTTGGCTAGTCGCGGCCGCAGATCTCCGTTCTAACGTATCAGCTCTCAATCTAGAAAACGAAACGTTTGGTCCAAAACGGGACATGCGTTCGCCCCGTGGCGTTCCAGTGTTTTGGTCAAGACGTGTTCCAGTTTGATGCGAAGCGGCGTCGTTTGTGTCTTTATTGATGTGTTTTGAAACGTTTGTGGTATGTCTACCGCTATTGCCTTGAGAAACACTGCCATTTTGGTCAGAGCCGAGGAAGAGTTTAGGTTGTGATTTAATGGCTATGTTGAGATCTTGTAATGCCACTTGAAGACTGTCGGAGAGAATCTCCGGTGAACAGTGACGTCGGTTTCGAATGCTTGCAGCGAGTTCCGACAAAACCTTGCAGATTTCTCCGGCTAGTCTTACGCAAGGATCCTTGAAGAGTCCACGAAGAGGCCTCGGAGTCTTTAAAAATTAACATTAAAAAATTATATATATCAATATTAACTAAACTATAGGTTATAATTTATGTACTCATATATATATAGTTATTCAATAATTCATTTATACTTAGTATCAAAATAAAATAAAATAAAAAATAAAGTTACCTGAATTTCGGTTTTTAAGCAACCATGAAGAGCAACAACAGTGTAACCAAACTGACGAAGAACAGATCCAATTTTGACATAATGTTTCCATGGATATCTATGGCAATGTCTTGTGTGTCTTGGTTCCCAACTTGCATACATCGCCTATACACCACACACATGTTGACATACATTCAAAGTTTTGTTTTTGGAGTGTTGGAAGAATGTTCGATCGTTTGATAGCTAGATAACTTACGAGTGCTTCATCGGTGGATTTGGAATCTAAAACAGTCTTATATCCGTTATAGATCGTGTCTTCTGACAAATCTGATGTTTCGTTCTCTTTCTCCTCCTCCTCAAAGTACTCATTCACACATGCTAATAAAAATTACCGTATTTATCAGCTTAATTAATTAATTAGATCAAAGTTAGAAATTTGCACACAAAAAAAAACATCTGAGTATCATTACCAAATACAAAAATATGGTCTTAAGCAAAATCTCATAATTTGTTATGTTTCTTGACTCAAACAAAAAAACTCTGAATTGCTAAGTTTTCCATTTTCTTGCATATACTGATCCACTCCGGTTGATCCGAGTAGATTGAACATAGGTTAGTTCCTTTCATCTTTTCTCTAATTCTTTCCTACTACTAGACCACAGCCGTGTGGACAAACTATTTTGAATCTATGATACTGAAGTACGTACCTTCGATGGAAGAAGAGAGGCCTTGCAACTTAGCGGCGGTGGATTTGTGAAGGTCCTCACCAGACCATATAGGAAAAACCAAAAGGCTCATGAGGAGGCAAATACCAACACCCATGGCTATAGTATAGAATCTCTCATGTGCAATCTTAATCACAGTATCAACTCTATAACTCGACACTGTTATTAGATTGAACGTCAAGAGAAATATAAGCATGCCGTAGTCGTAGTTCTTTTTTATGTATGGAATAAATCTCAAATATGTTATCAAGGCTCCTGTTACATAAAAGAAAAAGTATAATTAATAGTACAAATATTAACTGTCGAGACAAATGTAGAGAGTGATAGTTTAATAAGTTTTGAAAATTATTCATTTGTTTGGATCTATGTAATTAATAGTTTAATTAATATATACAACGTGGGTTGATTGTGAAAATAATTAAGAGAGTGATAAACTGATAAATAAATATCTAAGTACATACCAACTATGAAAACTGAAGCGCCAATGAAAATAGCTCGGAAAACCTTGCCGGAATCATTAACGACAAATTCAATGAAAAATGCCAAAGATCCTGCAATCAGTGTCCCTAGTCCTCTATTAAGCCCTTTGCACAACGTTGCACCTGAATGAATTAAACACCATTTACATCATTAAAACCATATTATCTTGCACAAGATATTCAAACAATACTCACTATAGCTTATGAGTAAATTATCTATATTGATGTTTTTGGTTTAAGGTATAGCACTAGGTTTCATTGAAAGGCTAGAGTAAGTAATCCCGGAGATAATCAAGTCCATGGATGATGAGTAGTTTCTCGAAAGTCCACCATGGATAAAGCATTGAGACCAAATTTCAAATGATCAAACAATCCACGCATATATAGTGTTTACACATGGAATCGGGTTTGCGGTTTTTACCCTAGATCCATATATTACCATGCCACCACAAATTGTTCATGCATTTGTACATAAAAATAAAAAACCAAAAATAAGTAAAATTTTAATCTTAAGTGTTTTGACTTATAATTTACCTACAGAGAACTCGAGGACGACCACGACGGTCATGACTGCCCAAATAGCACTGTTTCCAATGCCTTTGAAGAGAGGCTCCATGAGATACAATAAGGAAACAAGTGTCAATGAAACTCCTACTTTCAAAGCATGTTTCACTCTCCTTGGATCATCTTTTCCAACCTTCCATAGGTTCTTTAGAATCTTCTTGATCTTCTTTGGAAGTTCTAGAACCTTCGTCTTCATCTTCATCTTTGTAGAGCCTTCCTCATCCATCTCCATGCTCCTTTCATGGACCCTGTTCGACATATTTTTATTTTGTTCTGTTTTTTATTTTGGGTCCAAAATGGGAATATGAAAGAGTTTTGGTGTTGGTGTACTCTCTTTATATAGTTGTATACATATACGTATGCTATATACAAGGCATAGACGTATATATACAGTAGTTGGCCTGATGAAGCAAATAATGATTTAATACGTGTTTAATTATGTGTCTATATATTGTCTATATATGTTTGTGTGTACAATTAATTTACTTCTATTGATATAATTTTGTTGGGAGAGATGATGGTCCTGATTTTTTTAATAGGTTTTCAAATCTAACCAAAACTTATCACACTATTTTTTATTAATTTTTACATTTCCTGAAACATAGCATTCAATTTTTTTTTTTTATAAAGTTAAATTTTTGTATTTGTTTTCCCATGTAAACTCAATAATTCATAACCTTTTTTTTGTGAACCAATAATTCATAACCTTAAGAGTGGATTTAATAACCATTTTCTTGTAGTAATATACAAGTGTCTAGGGGATTAGATTGGTTTTCACATGACTCACAATATATAATTTGATGTGTGAGTAAAGATTGTTTTTAGTTTCTCCACAAAAAATTAGGGAAAACAAGAAGTCAAAATATACTAAATTAGTGGCCGCTCATTGAAAAAAATGGTACTATTAATTAATGGACGTTCCATATATCACTTGTAACATAACTTAAAGATCCGAATAAGTTTTAGATTCACCATTCATATGCATGCATGTGTCACTGATCATTTCATTCAAAATAATAAAAAAACATCGTTGTGCGCAGATCTTGATCATGTATCGTCTTATTATGCTATATAAAAATGTTTTCTCTGACATAGAAAATTAACGAATCTGCATCTGAATGTAGGCAGGATACATAACTACCTCTCTTTAAAAATCGTGGTGGTGCTATAGAGTCATAATACAACCAAAAATTATAAGTGGTTTCAAGTATCAGACAAATGAATATGAGTTGGATTTTTACAAGTTTCGTTGTCGTTTTATAACCTAACACATTGAAAAGCTTAATTGATCTTATACACAAGTGAAAAGAAATTTGATTACGTGGATGAGAATTTGTTATCAACACGACTAAGACTTATAATTTGTCGTGTTAGGTTGAAATAATACTGTTTGTCCACACAACCTGGTGACAGCAGAAGACCGAAAAAGAAAGAAAATAATATCAAAATAGTTAATTAAACTGATATATCTATGACTCATCGACGTAATAATCATACAATTACTAGTAAATACTAAATAGGTAATCATCAAATAACAAATGTATATATTTAGTGACGGCGATTAGGACAGACCTAATATAAAACTAAAGCCTACTACTAATGAAATGATATGGTTTCCTCGTAGATATTTTAATTGTCACCTTAAGTCCTTGGCCTTAAAAGTATATACTATTAACTTTTAAATTTCAATCACATAGATACCGATGGCATAGCGATTGACTTAACATAATATTACAAAAATATACGAAAGTTTGTTTAATTTCATGCCGTTCGGCGCATTATAGTCTTGTAGATATTTTAGCTGTTGTATGTTTTGCATCAAAGAACGTCCAAATAATTTCATTAAACAAATGTGGACTTTTTTTTTTATCTATAGCGATTCGAACGTTGACACGTTGCATGTAAATTGTTCTCTTTATTTTTTTTTGTAATCAGTTTTCCCAAATTTATTTATTACACCGGCGAGTTTAATTTCGGGATAGGTTTGTGACAATTAAGTTATTTACCTTCAAGTTTAAGAAAACTAAACTTTTTATGTAAGTGCAATATTGGTTTTGAATCTTTTTTTTTTTTTGGTCAAATTGGTTTTGAATCTATGATATATAGTTTGAGGTAGTTGGAGAGGAGACGATTCGAAATATGTAGAAAAAAATTGAACGGTTGAAGTGAATGTACGTAATAAACAGGTTGACTTATATATGCACTTTGAAGCTCTGACAAGGGCCACAAGGCCAAAATAGATTAGTGGTTTTTAAAGAGAAAAACGAAACTACTCTTCAATTCCATTGGAGAGAGAGGTAATAATATACTTCATAATTGGTTAGAAACTTAGAATATCCAATTGACACGACCATAATCATGTTTTACAGTGTGTTTTAAACCAAATGTATACTCTTATTTCATCTTTAGCTGCTATCTATCTTATAATCTTTTCCATAAATGCTGTAAATAAAAGTCTTTATTTGCTTTGTTGTATACATGTTGATCCATTGTAGATTTGCATTTTCTCTAGCCTACACCTTTTCAGTTGGTTAAGCTCAAATTCGTTTTTTTTTTTTTTTTTTTTTTTTTTTTATTATTGATTCTTATATTCAACTGCAATAAGAATCAAATACTATCATTCCTTGGTATTTAAATTTATAACGAGAAGAGAAAATACATAAAATATGTAGAGAAAATAGAGGACTTGTATGAGAAAAGGATCAATACGTGTGCAGTGGACACACACAGAACTTGTAGTAGTAACACACAATTCCAACAATTGCACAAATATTTTTTAGATAATCCCAAAGAGAGTCACCGTCTATTTTCAAAAACTAAAATTCACAGTTAAATAACATTTGTAAGTTCTGAAGAATCTAATGGATTGATCTCGAAATTAATTAAACACAAGTTCTAACCTTCTTCCTGATTCAATCCCACTGTTCAGCCGAATCTTTGGTGTTCATTTTGTTCAATGCATTAATGGCTGAAGTTTCCCATCAGAAGATATCACCAAACCTTTCACTTTTGCAGCTTTTGTTTTGCACTTCCTTGGCAAAGTCTTGCAGTTTTGATCTTCCAAGAACTCATCTGCAACATCTCCGTCTTCATCAACCTTAAGCCGCATTGAGTACCAACGTAATCCCTGAGTCAATGCCATCAAGAAGAAATCAATGAACATATACACATCATTCGCATTAGAACCACTGATAGTCTGATACTATCTTCTTCTTGCTAATTATCTTCAATCTTACCAATACAACTAGTTAAGATTCTTTAACATTTCCATTATAGCCAATGATTAATATCCAACCATCAAGCATGAGATTAACTACGTTTTGTAGATTAAAGTTTCCCTAGTAAACTGAAACTGAACTACCTGCTTCTACAAGTTTCCTTTCAACGCAACTAGTCAATCAATCAAAGCTAAAACCTATATCATGGCTTGGCCTATTCATGAATTTCACATACAAAGTAGAATGAAAAGAGGGTTGAAGAGATAAAAGAGCAGTGAGCTAACGGTTACAAAGATACCTAATCCAATAAGATCATTCGACAGATTGGGAGAATCTTACAGAACTGATAAATCTAAAGCAATCTAAAATATGAAGTTCTGTTTCTGAAACACAAGCATATCTAAGCCAATTAAGTAAAAAAACAAAGCAAGGCACTGGTGCAGAACAGGACTCGACGGTTATCAACGTTCATCAATGTTAAACTAAGAACATGAAAGTAGGCCACAAAAGACCAATTTATCTTCCAAACTCACAAACTCACAAACCAAATTATCATCCAAGTTAGTGTGCTCCAAACCAAAGACAGGAATTAACAATCCTCCTACAGAACAAGCATGAAGCTGCAATATGTGATACCCACATTACACCTACTCATAAAGATTAACCATAACTCTCCCTAACAGGCACTTCAAGTATCCTCATGAGTTCGATCAATCCCTAAACTACCACTATACACCAACCATCATAGATCAAAAAAAGAAGAAAGAAGACTAACCTGAACACCACCATCAGAAGCAGCACAAGGCTGAAGAATAGGACCAGGATTAGAGCGTTCAACAGCAACTTGAACAGGTACACCAAAACCTCTCCTTGGAAGTCCAGTTTCACGAAACCTCGGCTGATTATTATCCTCCCGACGTTTATCTCCATCACCAGAAACTTTCGCACTGTTATCTCCACCATCACCATCTTCATCTCTTACAGCTCCATGCCCACCACCATCGTTATGCCCAAACCCAAGTATCCCCGTTAACTTCTTCAAAAAACCCATTAACCCCAGATATCAAATTCGATCCAAACCCCTCAAAGTTAACACCTTTTTTTTTTTTTTTCTCAAATAGATGATGCTCTCTCCCAAGATTAGGGTTTCGAATATCCCTTTTCTTCTCCAATCGATTTCTACTTTCTCCGATCGCGTCTTAATCCAATAACATTCATTTAATGTAGCTAAAAACCCAGAAATCTCTGTCCTTTATCTCTCTCTCTCTCGTCAACACTGTTTATCTTCTTCTGCTTCTTCCTCTGCTGCTGCAACAAATTATATATAAAAAAAAAAAAAATTCTTTTTTTTGGATCAAAGATGGAAGTGGATCGAGCAAGAGATCTTCTTCTTGTTTTTACCATTTTTCTATTAACGGCGCGGTTTTATAAAATAAAATAATAAAAATTATTATTGTTTTTTTACTTTTTTTTTTCATGGAAAAAAATTCACTTTTGCGATCATTACACATCAGATATAGCATTGAAAAAAAAGTCTACAGTTTTTTTTCTTTTTCTTCAAACTTTCAATTTAGGTAGAAAATCTGTACTGTATTATGCACGGACAAATCTTATAATATTTAATTTATTTTTATAATTATTTTGTACATTAAATTCTATGGTATTTAGTTTTAAAAATAATTCAATTTTTCATATTTAATTCTATATAGATAATTTGATAAATTTTATGGTGTTTAGTTTTATAAATAATTTTACTATTACACTATTCAACTAATAATAGTTTTTAGCGCGCCGTGCGCGTTCGTCTCCGCATCATATTTTGTTTGTAAACAATTTTCCCGCAAATTGGCTCGTATGAGCTGATTTCTTTTGTTGAAAAAAAAAAACTCTAATAATGGTTGTTTAAAAAAAATTATCATGCTAACCACAATTAAACAAATAATCTTACAACATTATTTACATGAATCAACCAAGTGATAGTGGTTTAGACTGTTTAGTAGTAGTTCTCATTTAAGGATAGGTTACGATGTATATATATCTAGTTAGGGATCGATTCTTTTCTCAAATTTGAATTTAATAAAACTTATTTATTTAATGTAAAAAATGTCAAAAGTGCATGAAGTTACAAAAAATAGTAAAAAAGAGTATGAACTTCAGTTGTGATGAATAAAATGTCCAACCTTTATTGATTTTCCTCTTAGATCACCATTTTTGTTAATATTTGCCAAATAAAAAAACAATTTAACGGTTTAATTCGACATTGCCAAGTAGTAACACTTTTTTTTGTTTTTTTGTCAAAAAGTAGTAACACTTCGTCGTTTAAAGTTTTATAGGAAGACTAAAAAAATAACACAAATGTGTGACTCAAACCAATTTTGGTGGATGCATTGGAACTTATAAGGCATTGAGCTCTTGACATAGAAGTCTAATTAGGGGTTATTTTTATGTACTGAGAACTACGTCATTTTTATTTAACTGAGTTATAAGTTCAATGTTTAATTTTTTTCACAATTTTCTCAACCTATCAGTGAGCGTTACGTTTTTAAATGGTTTAAAAGAGAAACAGTAAAAATCTTAACAACGTATTTACAATTTTACATACATGTAGAGATTATTACCAAAAAGAACATACATGTAGAGATTTATACAGCGTAATTTAGATGTGACGGCCCGGTATCAAATAAGAAAGGCCCATTAATATATGACCGGCCCGTTCCAATATGACGACTCATGATTTCAATATTTTTCTACTTTCTATTTTTAAATAAAAAGATTTTTAATATCGCATTTCAGTTGTTTCAAGTTCGTCGTCGTCTTCCTCCTTGCTGCTCCGTCGCCGAGATCTCGTCGTACCTCAAATCTCCTGTAATCATCAGATCGTCTAGTTATCCGATCTGCGCTTTGAATCCACTGGATCCAGTATGCCGGTGGCTGCTTCCGCCATCTACTTTCTGAATCTCCGTGGCGATGTACTCATTAATCGCACATACCGAGATGACGTCGGGTGAGATTGAGCTTCTCCTTTTCTTCACCTTCGATCTGTTTAATTCCCGAATTCGTTACATTTCCAGCTCTGTGTGTGTTTGTTCAATCGCTTCTCAGTAGTCCACTTCGTTTAGGACTTTAGCTTGTGGGATTTGAGATTTCGGATTTGTTTTTGATTTCTCGAGCTGTTTGATTCTTTAAGGGGAAACATGGTGGATGCATTTCGTACGCATATAATGCAGACGAAGGAGTTAGGGAATTGTCCTGTGCGTCAGATTGGTGGCTGCTCCTTTGTTTATATGCGAATCAGCAATGTCTACATTGTCATTGTTGTCAGTAGCAATGCTAATGTTGCTTGTGGATTCAAATTCGTTGTTGAGGTAAACTTTGGTTTCTTAGTTTCACTTTCGTTTTCCAGAATTGTTTCGGTTCTTGTAGAATTTTCAAAGAGAGTCAGATTGATTTATATACAGTTTGTGACTTAGTTACTACTGATTTTGATTGACATTATCAGGCTGTTGCTTTGTTCAAATCATACTTTGGTGGAGCGTTTGATGAAGACGCTATTAGAAATAACTTTGTTCTGATTTATGAATTGTTGGACGGTAAGTAAGCCTGAGTTATGTTTTCTTCAGACCTTTAGTTGTTATTTTAGTTTATGGCAACACCAAGGAATGATATTTGGTATGGAATTGCAGAGATTATGGACTTTGGCTACCCACAAAATCTCTCCCCTGAAATTTTGAAACTTTACATCACTCAGGAAGGTGTACGGTCACCATTTTCATCAAAGGTAAGAGCATCTATTCATTTTTGTATACAACGGATTTTCAATTGTGTTAGTGAATGGTTCTTACAAGTGAATCAGTAGTCGCCGCAATAAATCGAAATTATGTTGCTCCTTCACTTCATATGTTTGCATTTATAAGCTTATTAACGTTACAGCCAAAGGACAAGCCTGTTCCAAATGCAACGTTACAAGTTACGGGTGCTGTTGGTTGGAGAAGAGAGGGCCTTGCTTATAAAAAGAATGAGGTAAGTGTTGAGTTTCTTTCTGTGTGTATATAGATCTGCTTAGGTTGTGTAGACGTGATGATACTAAGCATTCTCTCAAATGCAGGTGTTTCTTGATATTGTTGAAAGTGTAAACCTTCTTATGTCCTCTAAAGGTAAATAATTGCCTTTTCTAAAGTTTTTGAAGTTGTCTTTCTTCTTGATTCGCTTTGTATGACTCTGGTTTTGTACATTATGGAAACGGTTAGGCAACGTTCTTCGGTGTGATGTGACGGGGAAAGTTTTAATGAAATGTTTCCTTTCGGGAATGCCTGATTTGAAGTTGGGGTTGAATGATAAAATTGGTCTTGAGAAGGAATCAGAAATGAAATCTCGCCCAGCAAAGAGGTAGGCTTTGTTAAAACAGCGAATATCAGTAGCCACTGACTTTTCTTTTGTGTTAACTGACTCGCTCGTCTTGTGCAGTGGTAAAACCATTGAGCTTGATGATGTCACATTTCACCAGTGTGTGAACCTGACAAGATTCAACTCCGAGAAGACGGTCAGTTTTGTACCACCGGATGGAGAGTTTGAATTGATGAAGTAAGTTTTTAAAATGTCCGCTGTTGCAAATTGTTCTGGTACCAAATGTGTATTAACTTGATGATGTCTCAGGTATCGAATAACAGAGGGTGTAAATCTGCCTTTCCGCGTATTACCAACAATCAAAGAACTTGGTCGTACACGTATGGAAGTAAATGTCAAGGTACATAGCTTTTCTCAAAGATTAAAGCAAACAAAAAAAAATGGCTTGATTTTTGCTTTCTTAAATCTGTTCCCGTGTTTTATCTTTTCAGGTCAAAAGTGTGTTTGGTGCTAAAATGTTTGCCCTTGGGGTCGTAGTTAAAATTCCAGTACCAAAACAAACAGCCAAGACCAATTTCCAAGTGACAACTGGTCGCGCTAAATACAATCCATCAATCGATTGCTTGGTTTGGAAGTGCGTTTATATAATTTTCCCTCAGATTCATCTCTATAATTCTATTTCTTTGTCTTTTTTTTTCCAATAATTTGGCTTCTCTCTTTTACTCTTTAGGATAAGAAAATTCCCAGGACAAACAGAGTCGACACTAAGTGCAGAAATTGAGTTGATCTCAACAATGGGAGAGAAGAAATCTTGGACAAGACCACCAATCCAAATGGAATTTCAGGTCAATCTTCTTCTCGTGTTGGCACTATTAAATAGAGGAGATTTGTTTTAAGCGATTATTAACCGTCTTAGCTTGGTTCTTTTCTAGGTCCCAATGTTTACAGCATCTGGTTTGCGAGTTCGCTTTCTCAAGGTACGCTTTGATTTCTCTACTTTTGATATTACCATCCTTCCAAAAATACAATGCAGATTTTTTAAGTCATTGTGCAATTAAACCCGTTCATTTCTTTATGTGATTTGTGCTTTGCTTCATCTCTGCTTATGGTCTTGGAAAAAATTGATTGCTTTACTAGCTTGGACCTGACTGGTAACTGGAATGATTGACAGGTATGGGAGAAGAGCGGTTACAACACAGTCGAGTGGGTTCGATACATAACGAAAGCGGGATCGTACGAGATCAGATGCTGAACAGAAACAACGTTCAGGTTCAGTGACATCAGACAAAAAAGTTTCATGGCTTCTAGTTTTTATTCCTTATGCAAAACAAAAAAAATGAAGAGTTAAATATGTTATATACCTTTTTTTTATGTTTGTTTTCATTAGAGATATCTGTGTTAATATGATTTCTTATGCCTTAATTTGGTATTGAATTCTTTTTTTTTATTATTTTCTCTGCTTGTGAAATTGTACGAGTTTATAGTTTAGATTAATCTTGGTGTAATCGATTAATCGAACGTGATATTGAGTATTTGTAAAAGCAGTCGGATTTTTTGTTTTGTTTTTAAGAGTATAATTAGGTGCAATATGTTAATGAAATCTAGCTTTACTTTAGAATAGCTCGAAGCTTGTTACAACTTACAACTAGAGGACGAATACGGAATCCACCGGCCACGTTAAAAATTGTTTATATTCTAATATCTTTTGGAATTCTGCCAAGTTGAAGTGATCATATGTCTGCTACTTCTTCAGGAACCAACGGGGAATGTAAAATATATATATATATATATATATATATATATTGAAGTTAATGTCAAAACAGGTTTCTTGCAAATGTGAACCAAAATGTCACAAACCTATAGGGCTTATAAAAACAGGTTGCTTGTTACCAAAACAACATTCAACACTTAAACTTGCACATCCGTTTGATCTATCTTTTGTTCAAGTTCCTCTTTTGAGTCCAGACGATATACTTGCACATCCGCTTGATCTATCTTTTCGTTTTGCAGGTCTCCTGGTCTCATACATACACCAGACCAGGCTACGCAAAAAAGACAACACCACTCTGTTCCAAAAGTCTGGTGGACAGAATACATATCAGACCTTTGACTTGGACTTATTCCGCTGTGTTATCACAGCAGCCAGGTCAACCTTCACGCTTCCGCCTCAGCTCATTGGTGAAGCTTTGCATGTGTACACCTGCCGTTGGTTACCATACTTGAAATCAAAAAGCCATTCAGGTTTCTCAGTTAAAGAAAACGAAGCAGCGCTGGAAAGGCATCGGCATGTTGTTAACACAGTTGTGAATATGATTCCTGCAGATAAAGGATCGGTTTCAGAGGGGTTTTTGCTGAGACTTGTTAGCATAGCGAGTTATGTGGGAGCATCTCTCACAACAAAGACTGAGTTGATTAGAAAAGCTGGTCTGCAACTCGACGAGGCAACTCCTGATGACCTCTTGTTGCGTTCACACTCATCCTCTCATCACCGTCGCTATGATACCGACTTGGTTGCTACAGTTCTTGAGAGTTTGTTAATGCTCTGGAGAAGACAATCTTCTGCGCATCTTTCTAGTAACAACAGTCAATTGCTGCATTCAATCAGGAAGGTGGCAAAGCTTATTGATTCTTATCTTCAGACAGTGGCACAAGATGTCCATATGTCAGTTTCCAAATTCGTTTTTCTTGCTGAGGCAGTGCCCTACATTCCACGTGAGAGCCATGACAGACTTTACAAAGCGATCAACATATATCTCAAGATTTCAGTGCAGAATTGCTACTAACTATCGTTGAGAGTCACACCAGTCTACTACTTTTAGCAATCATCCATTTTATGCACAAAACATGGATACAATATTTGGAACTGAAAAAACATTTGGGTTGTGATATGCTCAAATTTAACCCTGAGCTACTCTCTCAAATTAAGTGATCAATGCAGTATTTAGGGGTCGAATTCCACAAGGACTCAAGACTACACAATAAATTATAGAGTTTTATAATTATGCTAAAAAAATAGATTTAAATAAAGAAAAGCAATGCAAAATATTAAATGAAAACTGTTGTAAATTCAATGGATCAAAAAGCTAGGTCTAGAGAATTTCTCAGGAAATTATGAAATACTAAATCAATTAATTAATTAGGATGCAAACAATTAAGAACAGATCTAGAACACTGGACGAAACCAAGAAATAACCCCTCACGTGCGAAATTATAGAATATCCCCTTTAAGATCAAACAATTCCATCAAATTGAGTATGATTGTATGTGTGATAGCATCTACTATACCAGGAATATCAATGAACCCGATTATTGCGATTGCTCTCTAAACACTTTTGTAAATTAAATCAGTTCTCACTGCAAATAATATCTAAATTTAAAACCAGAAAATCCAAATCTCTTTGTAAAATTCTAGGTTAAAAATCAGCAATAAAATCAGGTTTAGATTGTTCACAAAATTATTAAATCAAATCTCTTTGCAAGTAATAATTTTGCTCATCAAAAGGTTTTATCAGGAAAATCAATTATATTCTCATATCAATTTATTTTCCTAAAGTATTAATTCTAGGTGATCAATCAAGAATTAATATGAAGAACAACCTAAGATGAAGATCTAGATAGATAAAGAATCCTAAATAAACAGATCTAATAAATCATAAAATCCCTGTGAAAAACCCTAAACCTAACAAGCAAACTACTCAGACATAATCAATGAAGAACAAGACATGATTCTGAATAATAAGCAATATATATTAAAAGAGTAAGAGGGAGTTCAAGAATTCTTCTCTACAAAGCAGATCTGATCTCTTTCTCTCCAAAAACTCTCAAAAATCTCTCAGGGTTGCAGAAAAAATAAAACTTGATAGAATAAAACTTAAGGGTTTGGAAAACCTAAAAACACTATTTATATGTCCTAAAACACGTCAGGGACTTGTGTTGCAATTATGAAAGACTTTGGGGCAGAATTGTAAAACTTCCAATTTTGTGATTCTTCATCGCTTGAGGAAGGTGTCGATCGATGCTCCATATCTTGGTGTCGATCGATGCCCATGCTTTGATCCGAGACCAAATTTATTCTTCCGGTTAAATGCTCCAGAATCATCCAAATTGCTCAATTTCGCTCCTTTCATGCTAAGAACCTGTAAAGACTCAAAAACAATCTAGAAACAAATGAAAAGACACTAAAAGACTCCTTATATCATGGTTAAAAACTATAAAAACCATGATATATCAACTCCCCCAGACTTAGCCTTTGCTTGCCCTCAAGCAAAACATAAACTTAGACCTGTGAAAGAGGTTTGAAAACAGAGAACTCACTCAACTGCAGATTACTCTTATTTACACTCTTCATTTACCTGACTCAAGAACTTACTTCTTATACTTAACCATGATAAGCATCAACATTCCTTACTCAAATCCCACAATCCCTTGGAATCTCTGAAATCCCCATTGTCATCTCATTATATAAATTTAAGCAAGTACAGGTGAGTTCTTACCTTGGGTGTATTGATCAGTGGCATATGGACTCTTTTCAGGCCAAGACATTCTTCTTACATCTCCTTTCCTCTCCCTTTTCTCACTTCCAATTTCTTTTTTTTTTCTTATTTTTTTTTCTTTTTTTATAAGCAAAGGTGTAAGCGAATACCGGGGTCATCGGTAATTTACCTATCCCTCACTTCCAAGCTTTGTGTGATCATTTGACTCAAGAGTAGAATAATGAGGTCACTGGTAATTTACCTACCTCTCTAAACTGATCAAAATAATCTCATCTTTTATTCTCTTTTTTTTTTTTAAGCACTGAAGGGAAGAGAGAGGGGAGACATACTTTGAAAAATTGCACTGTCTTGTATGGCCTGAAGAAGAAGTCTAGTCCACTGATTTCCAACCCCAAAGTAAGAGATTAAGTTCGGTTAAAATCCTGATAAAAGTTGAGACAACGTTAGATCAATCAGATATCCATTGAATAAGGGCTTTCAGGATTTTTGATAAGGCTCATAGTCTTTCTAAGCTTCAGTTCTGAGATCAAGCATAAACAAATAATCATTAGAGTGTTAGCCAAATAAGAGAAATCATTAGTCAAGATCATAATTCCCAAAGACAAAAAGAAAAATTTTGAAAAATTTGACTCAAACTTTATGGTTTTGACTGACACAACTGAAACTCAAAAACAGAAAGCATAGTTAGTAACTAACCTCCCCCAGACTTAAACAACACTGTCCCCAGTGTTATCAAGTAAGAGGAAAGCAAAAATAGAAATAAAATAAACAAAAATCAAAATCAAAAGAAAAAGAAAAACCTACCAATAGGTTGCCTCCCACTAAGCGCTTGTTTTCAGTCATTAGCTTGACTGTGTTGGAGCTCAGGCATCCGGAGGAGCAGAACATGGCATTGAAGTCCTCTTCATCCAAGGTGGTGTATAAGCTGTAGGTGCATGAGGTCTGCCAAGGATGTTAGGAACTGGACCAGGGCGGGATTTAGGGATGGGTTTGCTTCTCTTATGTCCTGGAAAATCATCAACAGAAGAAACAAGCGCTCTACGATAATCTCGTGGCTTGGTTAACTGCAAAACAGTTTTCATCTCTTTAAAATTCTTGTTGATGATAGGAGGAAGTTTAAGAGAAGAAGATGCATACCTTGGCCTTACCTGAGGGCTCTGGAGTGTGGATTGATGACTCTTCTGTTTGGGAACAGGTTTCTGACTTGGAGCATCAGTTTTGGACAAGCTTTGTCGCGGTCGTGGAGGGGTGTCGATCGCCACCCTCTTGGTGGCATTGATCGACACTGAGCCTGATGCTCGTGTTGCAGAAACTTTTTCAACAGAAAAAGTCTGTCCATCAATAGTAGGAGCCCTCCTCAGCTTATCCATCTCAAAATTCAAACTCAAACCATCCACATTCAGTGCTATGTGTCCCTTCTTCACATCAATGATGGCACCAGCTGTAGCCAAGAAAGATCTTCCTAAGATGAGAGGATCTTTAGGCTCTTGATCATACTTCAGCACCACAAAGTCAGTGAGAATCATGAAGTTGCCAACCTTAACTGGAATATCCTCTAAAACACCTTCAGGAGTTCTTCGGGAGTGATCAGCCAAGATAAGAGAAATCTGAGTTGGCTTGAATTCTGTCATCCCAAGTCTTACAGTAACAGAATGTAACATCAAGTTGATGCTAGAACCAAGGTCACAAAGTGAGTGTGCAAACCTTCCTGTGGAGATTGAGCAATCAAGTACAAAGCTTCCAGGATCTGGTAACTTCTTAGCAGTCCTACATTGAATGATTGCACTCACTTCCTTAGAGACAACCACCTCATGCTTCCTCTCTTTCTTCCTCTGTGGAGGCTGGTTTAACAGAATTGCACTGACATCCTTAGTAAGCAGTGCTCCTTCCTCAGGGCTCAAACCATTTGATACCATTCTCTTGACATAGCGCCTAAGTGGTGGTGAAAGCTTCACTGCATCAATCAATGGCATCTCAATCATCACCTTGTCCATCATAGCCTTGCATCTAGCTTCCTCAAGCTCCTGCTTAAACCTTCTTGGCTTGGGAAAAGGAACCTTAGGCTTGTAGACCCTTTCAACAACAGCTGGAACCTGAGATTTTGTGTTTTCCGATTCTGTCTGAGAAGGGTGTCGACCGACACCCAGGTGGTGTCGATCGACACCATCATCTGAACCCGAGAATTTGGTCGATTTCTCTTCCTGTTCTGCAGAAGCAATTTCAACTGCATCTTCATCCCTCACAGATATGGCATTACAAGCATGTCTGGGGTTTGACTCAGTTCTTGCTGGAAGAACACTCTCTTGCCGTTTAACAGACCCAGCAGTCTGTGCAACTTGAATCTCCAGCTTCTTAACATGAACATTCAATGCATCAATCTTCCCATTTAGCTCAGTGTAGACATTGTCAATCTTCCCATTGAATGTCACTGTCAATTGCTCCTGTCCTTGCAAAAGCTGCTCAAGCATGGCTTCCATTCTACTCTCTGAAGAATTCTTAGGAGGTGGAGACTGATAAGATGAGTTTCCATATGTCCTTGTATAGCCATTGTTCTGTTGTTGCTGCTGATACTCTGGCTTGGAAGTGTAGCCTGAAGAGTTCCCCCTGTAAGGCCTATTGCCTTGCTGATTTCCAAACCGCTGTCCCTGATTCCCATACACATAGTTCACATCTTCCTCTTTGTGTCCTTGATCAGGTTTTGGCTCATATGTCTCAACCTCAACAGCAAAATGAACAGATTTCTTACCCATAAGGAGATTATGCACTGAATCCAGCTTAGCATTAACAGAAGCTAACTGGTTTGAATCAAATCCTCCATGCAATCTATTCCTTTCAGCATCTGCTCCCTTAGTGCTATTTCTAGAAGCCAAATTCTCAATTAAAACTTCAGCATCTTCTGGAAATCTTGTTTTGAAATTCCCATGACTTGCAGCATCCAAAGCTAACTGATACTTCCAGTCACACCCTCTGAAAAAGATACTCAGCAATTGTACCCTTAAAAAACCATGGTGTGGACAATCCCTCTGATAAGCTTTGAATCTTACCCAAGCTGCCTTGAAAGCTTCATCTGGTCTTTGCTTGAAAGTGGATAGCTTGACTCTCAACTCATCTGACATTGCATCATCATAGAAATGGTTGAGGAAAGCCACTTTGACTTGTTGCCAAGATGTCAAAGATCCAGCTGGCAACTGCTTCAACCACTGAGATGCCTCTCCTGCAAGTGAGTATGGGAAGAGCTTGCAGAATATAAAGTCCTCAGTCACTCCATTAGCCTTGATACTGGTCACAAGATCCTCAAAATGCTCAATATGGTCTAGAGGCTTCTCATTGGGCAAAGCAGAGAAAGGTCTCTGCCCAACTAGTTGAAAGTACGCAGGTTTCAACTCAAAATCGTTCCTCTAGAATGGAGGAGGAACAATTGCAGACCGGTTCTCATACACCAGATCAGCCCGGTTGTAGTCAGCAATGGTCCTGATCAAGTCCCAGTTTTGGTCCTGTCTTCGAACTGGGTTCTGGACGTGGTTTGCAGCTCCACGTCCGTCTGCTGCAGGTGGGTGTCGATCGATGCCACCTGGTTGGTGTCGATCGACACCAAGGTTTGGATCATCAACGACACCAGCTTGCTGGTTCACGACAGCCTGCTCGTTGACAACAGGTTCAGCAATCACGTTTCCTTCCGCATCAAGCTTTTGGCCCTGCTCATTGCGCAAGTGGCCCTCTTGATCCCTCAAAACACCAGCCTCATCACGCATCAGAATGATCGTATTAACCATCTTCAGAGATTTGGCTGCTTTTCTGTTCTCACGCTCAAGTTTTCCCAACTCTTGGTTTGAAAGCTTCAGAATTGGACCAGTCTTGTTGCTCCTTGTGTTAGGCTTATTAGGCATACACCTGAAACACACAAGAGAGAAGAAAACAAAAGCGTGTTAGTTTGAAAAAAAAAAAAAAAATTTAGACAAAATCTAAAACTCAAATCTAATGGTAGATCAAAGAGACCCCGACAACGGCACCAAAATTTGATATGCTCAAATTTAACCCTGAGCTACTCTACTCAAATTAAGAGATCAATGCAGTACTTAAGGGTCGAATTCCACAAGGACTCAAGACTACACAATAAATTATAGAGTTTTATAATTATGCTAAACAAATTGATTTAAATAAAGAAAAGCAATGCAAAATATTAAATGAAAACTGTTGTAAATTCAATGGATCAAAAAGCTAGGTCTAGGGAATTTCTCAGGAAATTATGAAATATTAAATCAATTAATTAATTAGGATGCAAACAATTAAGAATAGATCTAGAACTCTAAACACTTTTGTAAATTAAATCACTTCTCACTGCAAATAATATCTAAATTTAAAACCAGAAAATCCAAATCTCTTTGTAAAATTTTAGGTTAAAAATCAGCAATAAAATCAGGTTTAGATTGTTCACAAAATTATTAAATCAAATCTCTTTGCAAGTAATAATTTTTATCATCAAAAGGTTTTATCAGGAAAATCAATTATATTCTCATATCAATTTATTTTCCTAAAGTATTAATTCTAGGTGATCAATCAAGAATTAATATGAAGAACAACCTAAGATGAAGATCTAGATAGATAAAGAATCCTAAATAGACATCTAATAAATCATAAAATCCCTGTGAAAAACCCTAAACCTAACAAGCAAACTACTCAGACATAATCAATGAAGAACAAGACATGATTCTGAATAATAAGCAATATATATTAAAAGAGTAAGAGGGAGTTCAAGAATTCTTCTCTACAAAGCAGATCTGATCTCTTTCTCTCCAAAAACTCTCAAAAATCTCTCAGGGTTGCAGGAAAAATAAAACTTGATAGAATAAAACTTAAGGGTTTGGAAAACCTAAAAACACTATTTATATGTCCTAAAACACGTCAGGGACTTGTGTTGCAATTATGAAAGACTTTGGGGCAGAATTGTAAAACTTCCAATTTTGTGATTCTTCATCGCTTGAGGAAGGTGTCGATCGATGCTCCATATCTTGGTGTCGATCGATGCCCATGCTTTGATCCGAGACCAAATTTATTCTTCCGGTTAAATGCTCCAGAATCATCCAAATTGCTCAATTTCGCTCCTTTCATGCTAAGAACCTGTAAAGACTCAAAAACAATCTAGAAACAAATGAAAAGACACTAAAAGACTCCTTATATCATGGTTAAAAACCATAAAAACCATGATATATCAACTCCCCCAGACTTAGCCTTTGCTTGCCCTCAAGCAAAACATAAACTTAGACCTGTGAAAGAGGTTTGAAAACAGAGAACTCACTCAACTGCAGATTACTCTTATTTACACTCTTCATTTACCTGACTCAAGAACTTACTTCTTATACTTAACCATGATAAGCATCAACATTCCTTACTCAAATCCCACAATCCCTTGGAATCTCTGAAATCCCCATTGTCATCTCATTATATAAATTTAAGCAAGTACAGGTGAGTTCTTACCTTGGGTGTATTGATCAGTGGCATATGGACTCTTTTCAGGCCAAGACATTCTTCTTACATCTCCTTTCCTCTCCCTTTTCTCACTTCCAATTTCTTTTTTTTTCTTATTTTTTTTTCTTTTTTTATAAGCAAAGGTGTAAGCGAATACCGGGGTCATCGGTAATTTACCTATCCCTCACTTCCAAGCTTTGTGTGATCATTTGACTCAAGAGTAGAATAATGAGGTCACTGGTAATTTACCTACCTCTCTAAACTGATCAAAATAATCTCATCTTTTATTCTCTTTTTTTTTTTAAGCACTGAAGGGAAGAGAGAGGGGAGACATACTTTGAAAAATTGCACTGTCTTGTATGGCCTGAAGAAGAAGTCTAGTCCACTGATTTCCAACCCCAAAGTAAGAGATTAAGTCCGGTTAAAATCCTGATAAAAGTTGAGACAACGTTAGATCAATCAGATATCCATTGAATAAGGGCTTTCAGGATTTTTGATAAGGCTCATAGTCTTTCTAAGCTTCAGTTCTGAGATCAAGCATAAACAAATAATCATTAGAGTGTTAGCCAAATAAGAGAAATCATTAGTCAAGATCATAATTCCCAAAGACAAAAAGAAAAATTTTGAAAAATTTGACTCAAACTTTATGGTTTTGACTGACACAACTGAAACTCAAAAACAGAAAGCATAGTTAGTAACTAACCTCCCCCAGACTTAAACAACACTGTCCCCAGTGTTATCAAGTAAGAGGAAAGCAAAAATAGAAATAAAATAAACAAAAATCAAAATCAAAAGAAAAAGAAAAACCTACCAGTAGGTTGCCTCCCACTAAGCGCTTGTTTTCAGTCATTAGCTTGACTGTGTTGGAGCTCAGGCATCCGGAGGAGCAGAACATGGCATTGAAGTCCTCTTCATCCAAGGTGGTGTATAAGCTGTAGGTGCATGAGGTCTGCCAAGGATGTTAGGAACTGGACCAGGGCGGGATTTAGGGATGGGTTTGCTTCTCTTATGTCCTGGAAAATCATCAACAGAAGAAACAAGCGCTCTACGATAATCTCGTGGCTTGGTTAACTGCAAAACAGTTTTCATCTCTTTAAAATTCTTGTTGATGATAGGAGGAAGTTTAAGAGAAGAAGATGCATACCTTGGCCTTACCTGAGGGCTCTGGAGTGTGGATTGATGACTCTTCTGTTTGGGAACAGGTTTCTGACTTGGAGCATCAGTTTTGGACAAGCTTTGTCGCGGTCGTGGAGGGGTGTCGATCGCCACCCTCTTGGTGGCATTGATCGACACTGAGCCTGATGCTCGTGTTGCAGAAACTTTTTCAACAGAAAAAGTCTGTCCATCAATAGTAGGAGCCCTCCTCAGCTTATCCATCTCAAAATTCAAACTCAAACCATCCACATTCAGTGCTATGTGTCCCTTCTTCACATCAATGATGGCACCAGCTGTAGCCAAGAAAGATCTTCCTAAGATGAGAGGATCTTTAGGCTCTTGATCATACTTCAGCACCACAAAGTCAGTGGGAATCATGAAGTTGCCAACCTTAACTGGAATATCCTCTAAAACACCTTCAGGAGTTCTTCGGGAGTGATCAGCCAAGATAAGAGAAATCTGAGTTGGCTTGAATTCTGTCATCCCAAGTCTTACAGTAACAGAATGTAACATCAAGTTGATGCTAGAACCAAGGTCACAAAGTGAGTGTGCAAACCTTCCTGTGGAGATTGAGCAATCAAGTACAAAGCTTCCAGGATCTGGTAACTTCTTAGCAGTCCTACATTGAATGATTGCACTCACTTCCTTAGAGACAACCACCTCATGCTTCCTCTCTTTCTTCCTCTGTGGAGGCTGGTTTAACAGAATTGCACTGACATCCTTAGTAAGCAGTGCTCCTTCCTCAGGGCTCAAACCATTTGATACCATTCTCTTGACATAGCGCCTAAGTGGTGGTGAAAGCTTCACTGCATCAATCAATGGCATCTCAATCATCACCTTGTCCATCATAGCCTTGCATCTAGCTTCCTCAAGCTCCTGCTTAAACCTTCTTGGCTTGGGAAAAGGAACCTTAGGCTTGTAGACCCTTTCAACAACAGCTGGAACCTGAGATTTTGTGTTTTCCGATTCTGTCTGAGAAGGGTGTCGACCGACACCCAGGTGGTGTCGATCGACACCATCATCTGAACCCGAGAATTTGGTCGATTTCTCTTCCTGTTCTGCAGAAGCAATTTCAACTGCATCTTCATCCCTCGCAGATATGGCATTACAAGCATGTCTGGGGTTTGACTAAGTTCTTGCTGGAAGAACACTCACTTGCCGTTTAACAGACCCAGCAGTCTGTGCAACTTGAATCTCCAGCTTCTTAACATGAACATTCAATGCATCAATCTTCCCATTCAGCTCAGTGTAGACATTGTCAATCTTCCCATTGAATGTCACTGTCAATTGCTCCTGTCCTTGCAAAAGCTGCTCAAGCATGGCTTCCATTCTACTCTCTGAAGAATTCTTAGGAGGTGGAGACTGATAAGATGAGTTTCCATATGTCCTTGTATAGCCATTGTTCTGTTGTTGCTGCTGATACTCTGGCTTGGAAGTGTAGCCTGAAGAGTTCCCCCTGTAAGGCCTATTGCCTTGCTGATTTCCAAACCGCTGTCCCTGATTCCCATACACATAGTTCACATCTTCCTCTTGGTGTCCTTGATCAGGTTTTTGCTCATATGTCTCAACCTCAGCAGCAAAATGAACAGATTTCTTACCCATAAGGAGATTATGCACTGAATCCAGCTTAGCATTAACAGAAGCTAACTGGTTTGAATCAAATCCTCCATGCAATCTATTCCTTTCAGCATCTGCTCCCTTAGTGCTATTGCTAGAAGCCAAATTCTCAATTAAAACTTCAGCATCTTCTGGAAATCTTGTTTTGAAATTCCCATGACTTGCAGCATCCAAAGCTAACTGATACTTCCAGTCACACCCTCTGAAAAAGATACTCAGCAATTGTACCCTTAAAAAACCATGGTGTGGACAATCCCTCTGATAAGCTTTGAATCTTACCCAAGCTGCCTTGAAAGCTTCATCTGGTCTTTGCTTGAAAGTGGATAGCTTGACTCTCAACTCATCTAACATTGCATCATCATAGAAATGGTTGAGGAAAGCCACTTTGAATTGTTGCCAAGATGTCAAAGATCCAGCTGGCAACTGCTTCAACCACTGAGATGCCTCTCCTGCAAGTGAGTATGGGAAGAGCTTGCAGAATATAAAGTCCTCAGTCACTCCATTAGCCTTGATACTGGTCACAAGATCCTCAAAATGCTCAATATGGTCTAGAGGCTTCTCATTGGGCAAAGCAGAGAAAGGTCTCTGCCCAAATAGTTGAAAGTACGCAGGTTTCAACTCAAAATCGTTCCTCTAGAATGGAGGAGGAACAATTGCAGACCGGTTCTCATACACCAGATCAGCCCGGTTGTAGTCAGCAATGGTCCTGATCAAGTCCCAGTTTTGGTCCTGTCTTCGAACTGGGTTCTGGACGTGGTTTGCAGCTCCACGTCCGTCTGCTGCAGGTGGGTGTCGATCGATGCCACCTGGTTGGTGTCGATCGACACCAAGGTTTGGATCATCAACGACACCAGCTTGCTGGTTCACGACAGCCTGCTCGTTGACAACAGGTTCAGCAATCACGTTTCCTTCCGCATCAAGCTTTTGGCCCTGCTCATTGCGCAAGTGGCCCTCTTGATCCCTCAAAACACCAGCCTCATCACGCATCAGAATGATCGTATTAACCATCTTCAGAGATTTGGCTGCTTTTCTGTTCTCACGCTCAAGTTTTCCCAACTCTTGGTTTGAAAGCTTCAGAATTGGACCAGTCTTGTTGCTCCTTGTGTTAGGCTTATTAGGCATACACCTGAAACACACAAGAGAGAAGAAAACAAAAGCGTGTTAGTTTGAAAAAAAAAAATTTAGACAAAATCTAAAACTCAAATCTAATGGTAGATCAAAGAGTCCCCGACAACGGCACCAAAATTTGATATGCTCAAATTTAACCCTGAGCTACTCTCTCAAATTAAGAGATCAATGCAGTACTTAAGGGTCGAATTCCACAAGGACTCAAGACTACACAATAAATTATAGAGTTTTATAATTATGCTAAACAAATTGATTTAAATAAAGAAAAGCAATGCAAAATATTAAATGAAAACTGTTGTAAATTCAATGGATCAAAAAGCTAGGTCTAGGGAATTTCTCAGGAAATTATGAAATATTAAATCAATTAATTAATTAGGATGCAAACAATTAAGAATAGATCTAGAACTCTAAACACTTTTGTAAATTAAATCAGTTCTCACTGCAAATAATATCTAAATTTAAAACCAGAAAATCCAAATCTCTTTGTAAAATTTTAGGTTAAAAATCAGCAATAAAATCAGGTTTAGATTGTTCACAAAATTATTAAATCAAATCTCTTTGCAAGTAATAATTTTGCTCATCAAAAGGTTTTATCAGGAAAATCAATTATATTCTCATATCAATTTATTTTCCTAAAGTATTAATTCTAGGTGATCAATCAAGAATTAATATGAAGAACAACCTAAGATGAAGATCTAGATAGATAAAGAATCCTAAATAAACAGATCTAATAAATCATAAAATCCTTGTGAAAAACCCTAAACCTAACAAGCAAACTACTCAGACATAATCAGTGAAGAACAAGACATGATTCTGAATAATAAGCAATATATATTAAAAGAGTAAGAGGGAGTTCAAGAATTCTTCTCTACAAAGCAGATCTGATCTCTTTCTCTCCAAAAACTCTCAAAAATCTCTCAGGGTTGCAGGAAAAATAAAACTTGATAGAATAAAACTTAAGGGTTTGGAAAACCTAAAAACACTATTTATATGTCCTAAAACACGTCAGAGACTTGTGTTGCAATTATGGAAGACTTTGGGGCAGAATTGTAAAACTTCCAATTTTGTGATTCTTCATTGCCTGAGGAAGGTGTCAATCGATGTTCCATATCTTGGTGTCGATCGATGCCCATGCTTTGATCCGAGACCAAATTTATTCTTCCGGTTAAATGCTCCAGAATCATCCAAATGCTAAAAACCTGTAAAGACTCAAAAACAATCTAGAAACAAATGAAAAGACATTAAAAGACTCCTTATATCATGGTTAAAAACCATAAAAACCATGATATATCAGGTTGCATGGCAGGTGCATCCCCAGATAAGCAAAGAAGAGAAGAAACAACTATGCCGAAGTCTTGACTGCCAGAAATTGTCTGCAGAGGTACGTGCACACGATGTGAAAAATGAGAGGATGCCATTAAGAACGGTTGTCCAAGCCCTCTTCTTCGACCAAGAGAGCAGTTCTAAAGGAGCATCAAAGTCGATTAGATAGCCAAGAACTCTTCTCAAGAGGTAAAGAGACGTCCACAGATATACAAAGTATTGGGAGATGGTGAACCAGAGATCGACAATCGAGATAACAAACCCAAGAATATGTAAATTATGAAGATTGAGAAGAATCTAGAAAATATAGTTTAGGAATATATATATTTATCTAAATATATTATTTACCTTTATATTATCTTAGTTTAGGAAATCTCTTGTGTATATAAGAGAACATAAGTTGTAATTTTATAATGATGAGAGTCTAATACAATTCTTTCTTTAACACATTATGTGTTTTTACTCTCATCAATTCTATCATGGTATCAGAGCAGTCGATCATGTGGATCTCTATTACTTTGGGATAGGGTTTCGTTTGCTTCCGTTTTATGATGTTCTATCTGTTTTCTTTTAACCTTTTGTGGCTTGCTTCTTATGCAAGAAGCAAGCTTCTTCTGAGTTTTATTAAAAAAAAAAAAAAATTTGGAATTTGGTCTTGACACTCACGTAGTGTGTTGTTTTTTTTGATGCGTGGCCATGATTTGGTTTACGTACGATGGTGTTAGGCCTCTTGGTAAGAAAATAAAAAGAGAGAGACGTGTTCTTATCTTTTGGTGGATGGTGGATATGATTATGAATATAAACCATAATCGGTTTGTTCGGTGATGATAATTCTTAAGCATGTTAGATGCTTGTTTTAACGGTTTGATGGTGATGATATTTCACTAAGTTTATCCTAATTATGGGTTTATTGCTTAATCGAGCATAACCTAAGGAATTGACTCTATAGCTGAGTATAAATGCCATGAAGATGATTTTACGGCCGAGTATAAACGCCGTTTGATGACCTTACGACCGCGTATAAATGTAGATGACCTAACGGCTGGGTATTGTAGCCGCTTTGACCCTACGACGAGTATAAATGTCGATAATGACCTGACAGCCGGGTATAAAGCCGTTATTTTGAAAACTTGTCTAATATCACCCGTGTTACCACGTATAAGCTTGCCGGGGGTATTGGGAGATGGGGAACCGGAGATCGACCGAGATGACAAACCCAAGAATATGTAAATTATGAAGATTGAGAAGAATCTAGAAGATATAGTTTAGGAATATATACATTTATCTAAATTTATTTTTTACCTTTATATTATCCTAGTTTAGGAAATCTCTTGTGTATATAAGAGAACATAAGTTATAACTTTATAATAATGAGTCTAATACAATTTTTTCTTTAACACATTATGTGTTCTTACTCTCATCAATTCTATCACAAAGCAATATGCACAAGCTTCACCTAGGTCAAGCGGAAACAGCTTCTATAAGGGAAAGCTAAGAATATACTTGAGGGAGCCAAAAGAGGAGAAGAGAACGAATCCAGTACATACCCCAAGAAGATAGTGCGGAAAGAAACAAGATCAGAGCATAAGCATCATATAAGTAGAGACAGGTAGTGGACTAAACGTCTTAGGCCACAAAAACTGAGTGTCTTCTTTGCATTCACCAGACATCTGGTGATGATTGTAGAACCCAGTGGCATAATCTTGTATTAAGACAGTGCAGAGCTCAAGCTCCTGCTCAACCATTATCGTGTAGCTTGTATATTAAGAAATTAATTATTATGCAACATGGAATTATACGTAGTAGAGTTTGTTCCTATCTTTGTTTCCCATTCATAGAAAGAAATCAATTATTATGCAACATGGATTTACCTGATATCAAACATTATTGAGATTAGGGACCGGTTTACTTATGGTTCACTGTAATTAATTGGTTTGGTAGTTTGGTTATCTTACTTGTATACTTGTATATAAGAGAACAATTGATAATTATCAGAGTAATAAAGTTTTTCAGATAATCCCTAACAAACTTTGGATTCTTTCTCTCTGACAATTGCTAATATGGTATCAGAGCCATCAAACTCCGATCAACTCTGATTACGATCATGTTTCTCTTTTTCTTTTCCGATCACGAAGTTTCATCCCACTCATTTGTTACAGGCATCGATGGTGACAGCTAAGGTAACTCGGAAAACAGCTCGTTCGAAGTCTTCGACGAGCTCAAACACACGGAAGATGATACGATCTACCGATGTTGATGTTTCTCCTCCGGATTTGCCCGTCGCAGCTGGTCTTCAGCCGATCGTAGCTCCACGAGATGAACCTCCATCAGATCTGCTAGATCCGAGTCATTCTCTGCTTTTTATGCACAGCGCTGATCATCCAGGTTTGAATCTCGTCCCTAATCACTTAGATGAGACCAACTATGATGATTGGAGCGAAGCTATGTTGGTAGCTTTAGATGCGAAGAACAAGATCGGTTTCATTGATGGAACTCTACCTAGGCCTCTAGCTACGGATAAACATTTTAGTTTGTGGTCTAGATGCAAAAGCATGTGGTCAAGTCATGGTTGTTGAACTCTGTGTCTCCTCAGATCTATCGTAGTATCCTTCGTATTCGTGATGCTAGTTCTATATGGCATGATTTGTATGGTCGATTCCACATAACCAACTTACCACGCTCATACAATCTGACACAAGAGATTCAAGACCTCCGCCAAGGAACCAGATCTCTTTCTGAGTATTTTACTCAACTGAAGATTCTTTGGGATCAGCTTGACAGTACAGAAGAGCTAGATGAGTCGTGTGTTTGTGGTAAAGCGGCACGACTGCAACAGAAGGCAGAGAGAGCAGAGACTGTGAAATTTTTGGCAGGATTAAATGATTCTTTTGCAATTGTTCGGAGATAGAGCATTGCTAAGAAGGCTGTTCCCGCTTTGGTAGAAGTCTACAACATCCTTGACCAAGATGACAACCAGAAGAGTTTCTCTACACCTGTTGCTCAGCCAACTGCATTTCAAGTTTCTGAAATGAGTACCACCGTGCGTGATGTTTCTGTGGATCCAACCACGATCTGTTATGTCCAGAATGGACCAAACAAAGGTCGTCCCATCTTTTCATTCTGTAACAAGGTTGGCCATATTGCAAAATGGTGTTACAAGAAGCATGGTTTTCACCAGGATATAAAGGGAAGATTTCTGAGAAACCACAAAAGCCTCCAGTAGTGACAGCTCAAGTTGCACTCTCCACACCTCCTACTACTTCCAATGTTAACCTGGAGAGTCTGATTGGTAATCTTTCCAAAGATCAGCTTCAACATTTTGTTGCTTTGTTCAGCTCTAAGTTGCAAACACCTTCTGCTGGAATAGATACTGATGCTGGTCCTTCTCATACTCCGATTGACTACACTGGTATCTCTTTCTCCCCTACTACCTATAGTTTTGTTGGCATCTTGGCAGTTTCGAAACACACTTTGTCCAATGGAACATGGGTGATTGACTATGGTGCAACTGACCATGTCTCCTATGACAGAAACAAGTTTGTATTGTTAGATACAACTGTGGAGAGCTGTGTGAATTTACCAACAGGCCATACTGTTAAAATCAGTGGTGTGGGGACAGTACAAATCACTAAAGAGATTCTTCTCTGCAATGTTATGTTTATACCGGAATTTCGTTTGAACTTGCTCAGCATCAATTCTTTGACGACCAGTTTAGGAACTCGGGTGATTTTTGATCCTTCTTGTTGTGAAATACAGGAGTTTTGGGCACACCAAAACACAACAATAAAGGCCCTGCTTGTTGCCACATTTTTCATTTGGCTAAGCAGAGGAAGTTGTCTTTTCCCTCAATGAACAATATTTGTAATTCGACTTTTGAGTTGATACATATTGATTTATGGGGACCTTTTTCAGTGGAGACATTTGATGGGTATAAATATTTTCTGACAATGGTGGATGATCACTCAAGAGCAACATGGGTTTATCTTCTCAAAACAAAGAAGTTTTAACTGTTTTTCCTGCCTTCATCAAGCAAGTTGAGAATCAGTATAATGTGAAAGTAAAGGCTGTAAGATCAGATAATACACCGGAGTTAAAATTCACTGAGTTTTATCAAGAAAATAGTGTTGTTTCTTATCATTCTTGTCCTGAGACACCCAAACAAAACTCGGTGGTGGAACGCAAACACCAACACATTCTCAATGTGGCAAGGGCTTTAATATTTCAATCTCAGGTACCTTTACATTATTGGGGTGATTGCATACTAACAGCTGTTTTCCTGATCAACAGAACACCTTCTCCATTGCTCTCTAACAAGACTCCTTTTGAGGTCCTTACTAGGAAGAAACCGGCTTATGATCAAATCAAAACTTTTGGTTGTCTTTGTTATAGCTCTACTTCTCCTAAGCAGCGCCATAAGTTTTCACCAAGATCTCGAGCCTGTATTTTCCTTGGTTACCCTGCTGGTTATAAGGGTTATAAAGTAATGGATTTGGAGAGCCACATAATGTTTATTTCTCGACATGTTGAGTTCTGTGAGGAAGTTTTTCCCTTGGCTAAGAAGACTCCAGATGATTTGATTGCAGATATGTTCACACCGATGGATTCTTTGCCTTCAGGTACACCATTACCTCATTCTCCTACACAAATTTCTTCTCCTCCACAAATTTCTCCACCTTCACAAATTTCTTCACCTTCACAAATTTCTCTACCACCTCGAGCTAAGAAAATTCCTGCTCACTTACAAGACTATCATTGCTATTCTCTTGATAATGATGTTTCTTATCCCATCTCTTCTTCTCTTTCTTATTCCAAAATTTATCCTTATTATTTGTCTTACATCAATCTTATCACAAATATTTCAATCCCTCAAAAAATTTCTGAGGCAAAGGATTCCAAAGAATGGTGTGATGCAGTGGATATGGAGATTGGAGCTATGGAGGATAAGGACACATGGGATATAACAAGTTTGCCACCAGGGAAGAAAGCAGTGGGATGTAAGTGGGTTTTCACTTTGAAGTTTCATGCTGATGGGAGTTTGGAGAGATATAAGGCACGACTCGTTGCCAAGGGATACACACAAAAGGAGGGTTTGGATTATACTGAGACTTTCTCCCCTGTTGCTAAAAGGGCTACAGTAAAATTACTTTTGAAAGTATCAGCATCAAAGAAATGGTTTCTCCATCAGTTAGACATTTCGAATGCGTTTTTTAAATGGAGATCTTGACGAGGTAATCTATATGAAATTACCAGAACGTTATGTTGAACGTAAGGGGGACCAATTTCCTAAGAATGCAGTATGCCGTCTTAAGAGATCGATATATGGTCTTAAACAGGCTTCTAGGCAATGGTTTTTGAAGTTTTCGACTTGTTTACTGCAAGTGGGTTTTGTGAAAGGCCATGGTGATCACACACTCTTTGTTCGCAGTTCTGGTATTGAGTTTCTTGTTGTCCTCGTTTATGTCGACGATATTGTCATTGCGAGTACAATAGAGGGTGTTGCCAAACAATTGACAAATGCTTTGATGACTAGTTTCAAGTTGAGAGATTTTGGTCCTTTAAAGTATTTTTTTGGATTGGAGATTGCTCGTAATACTGAAGGTATTTGCCAACGGAAATATGCTTTGGAGCTTCTCCCTTCTGTTGGTATGTTGGCTTGTAAACCAGCATCCACTCCTATGGTTCCAGATTTGAAACTGTCCAAAACAGATGGAGATTTGTTGGAGGATCGAGAGATGTATCAAAGTTTAGTTGGTCGCCTGATGTATTTGACTATCACACATCCGGCTATCACCTTTGCTGTGAACAAGTTATGTCAGTATTCTTCGGCTCCACGGTCTTCTCATCTCATTGATGTCTTTAATGTTTTGCAGTATATTAAAGGAACTGTTGGTCAAGGCTTATTTTACTTTGCAGATCCTGACCTCACCCTCAAGGGTTATGCTGATGTAGATTATGGTTCTTTTCGTGATAGTCGACGATCCACAACAGGGTTCTCCATGTTTCTAGGTTCTTCTCTTATATTCTGGCGTTCTAAGATGCAACCGACGATTTCTCGTTCTTCTGCAGAGGCAGAGTATAGAGCTTTAGCTCTAGCATCTTGTGAAATGGCTTGGCTTGGTATATTGCTCTATGATTTACGAATCTCTACAGGATCAGTGCCTATCATATTTTATGATAGTACCGCTGCCATTTACATCACCACTAATCCTGTCTTCCACGAGCGTACCCAAATATATTGAGATTAACTGCCATACTGTTCGGGAAAAGTTGGATCAAGGACGCCTCAAGCTGCTTCATGTCAACACTGAAGATCAGGTTGCAGACATCCTAACCAAACCTCTGTTTCCTCATCAGTTTTCTCATTTGATATCCAAGATGAGTCTTCATAACATATTTGTCTCATCTTGAGGGGGACTATTGAGATTAGGGACCGGTTTACTTATGGTTCACTGTAATTAATTGGTTTGGCAGTTTGGTTATCTTACTTGTATACTTGTATATAAGAGAACAACTGTACATTTGTGGATAATTATCAGAGTAATAAAGTTTTCAGATAATCTCTAACAAACTTTGAATTTTTTTTCTCTGACGATCGCTAATATACATCTCAAATGTCCTTCAGTTGCTCTCGTGTTGATGCCTACAAAACGTACAGATAGTTACCAATGCAATGTTTGGTCATATATATGAGATTATTTCTAGCTTAGAGAAGCCCGCATCTGAAGCGAGTGTGACTAAGAGGATGAAGAAAGAGAGAGTGAGCTTCCGGGAGAAACTAGGAGGAGAGCTGGCTGAGGTTATTGGGATGTCAGATAGAGCATAGGTGGAAGAAGAAAGCCACGTTGGGAAATATGAAACACTGGTGCAAGTGACACTGATAACCAAAGGCAAAGGGAAGGGAGATAAATCTTTTACAGGAACCAGAGGTGTGACTGATCAACTCCAGGAAACGATGGCGTTGTTAAAAGGGGGTCCAAAAAAAGGATTTACAATGATCTTTACGGTAGTGACTCAACCACCAAGGCCGTCGGCACGTCATAGGCTTCTTTGAATGAACCAACAGCCAAAGATAAGGAAGAAACTGAATGCAGAAGGGTAGGCGAAGAGATGATGACAACGAATTAACGATGACCTGTTCGGTGACTGACTGATTTTGAACAATAGATTTATGCAACTCTTCTTCTTCTTCTTCTCCTCTAATGTCTACATCCCATATCTAGGGCATTGGTATATTGTTTCCTCTTTGTCTATCCTCTATTAGCTTCTTTAATCATCTAAGTATTGTGTAGTGCGTTTTAATTTTAAACTGAAACCTTATTGGACTTCGATTTTGGATATGAAACAGAGATGAGTGTAGCGATATGGATTAGAGATGAGTGTAGATGACTTGGCTGAGTTTGATGCTTTAAAACATGACTACAAGGTTGATTGGCACTTAAAACACCTGCAAAAGAAGTTAAGTCCGACTTCAGAAGAGCTGAAATCGAGGTCTGTAGATGTTAGGAATAGAAGACTGGCTTGTATCAGAAGGATAGTATTTCTCAGAGGGAGGGTATGAGAGATAGAGAGTCGTATCTACACCACGAGTATGTCGGGACACTTCAGGATTAACGGGAAGGAATATGGCTAGGCCTGGAGAACTTTGGTCAGATATGTTGATGAGAAAAGCAGAGGAAGCAACATTAGTTACTCGGATTAGAGAGGAGCAGCAGAGATTAGGCCTTACTGCTGAAAGTGGTTGGATTGGTAATGAGAAGATGGAGGAATCAGTAAAAAGAGAAATCAAAAGTAGATGAAGAAGTGAAGAAAAGACAAGAAATTTGTCATATTCATGGCCTTGAATTTCCCGGTGTTGGACATCACGGCCTCCAAGAATAGCATCAAGTTTAACTGTTTTAGCAGATGTTGTTCCAGCTTCATCTTAAAAATATCAAACCATAAGTTAGTATAACACTGATTCACCTTAGCTTCTCTTCCAAAAACAGTTGTTACCAAATAAAAGAATGGTGGTGATAGGTACCTGACTTGTATCTTTACCGATCCAAAAATGTATATATTTATGTTGCTGAAAGGATACGGTTTGTGGCCAGTTCCTTAAAATGCAGGAGCCCACACTATTGTTGAACCAGTCAAATCATTTTCTATAGCTAGATACGCAAATGAACCAGTTGAGTCAAAAAAAGACTACCAAACAAAGTAAAAAGAATTTGAGACTGTCATCAACACTGAGCTGGTTTGATACAACATATAGTAATAAGTACACAGACAAGTACAATCTAGTTGATGATGAGATACATACCTCTCTAGTAAGACGTCATATTTTCTCTGTTTCTCTTTAGTGCTTTTCTCAAGCCGCAATCCCATCAAGCGTTGCACAATAATGTGCCTTCGCTAACAAGAAGAGCTTCGAGAGCTAGGCATAGAGCATAATATAAAATGTTTTCATGCTGTCTCAATCCATACAAATGGATTTCTCAATCAGACGACATTTGCCAAGTCTTGATTAAAATCATTTATCCTCATCAAAATGCAAATCATTGAGAGTCTTTTAACTCAAGAAATTTTTAAAGCACAACATTGAATATATCTCCGTCAATAAGCAGATCACAGAGAGGTTTTAAACTTAAAAGTTTTCATAGCAAAGCATTGAATATAATCTCCAACAAGAAGCAGATCATTGAGAGTTTTTAAACTCAAAAGTATTCATAGCAGAGCATTGAATATAATCTCCAACACTAAGCCGATTATTGAGAGTTTTTAAACTCAAAAGTTTTCATAGCAGATCATTGAATATAATCTCCATCAATAAGCAGATCATTTAATATATCTCCATCAATAAACAGATTACAAGTTTCCATAGCAGATCATTGAATATGTCTCCATCAATAAGCAGATCACTGAGAGTTTTTAAACTCAAAAGTTTTCATATTAGATCACTGAATATAATCTCCATCAATAAGCAGATCATTGAACATATTTCCATAATTAAGCAGATCACTACGAGTTTTTAAACTCAAAAGTTTTCATAGCAGATCATTGAATATAATCTCCATCAACAAGCAGATCATTGAATATATCTCTATCAATAAGCAGATCACTGAGAGTTTTTAAACTCAAAAGTTTCCATAGCAGATCATTGAATATAATCTCCATCAATAAGTAGATCACTAAATATATCTCCATCAATATGCAGATCATTGAATATATATCCATCAATAAGCAGATCATTGAGAGTTTTTAAACACAAAAGTTTTCATAGCAGATCATTGAATATATCTCCATCAATAAGCAGATCACTGACAGTTTTTAAAGTCAAAAGTTTTTATAGCAGATCACTGAATATAATCTCCAATTATAGCAGATCATTTAGAGTTTTTAATCTCAAAAGTTTTCATAGCAGAACATTGAATATATCTCCATCAATAAGCAGATCACTGAAGTTTTTAAACTCAAAAGTTTTCATAGCAGATCATTGAATATAATCCCCATCAATAAGCAGATCATTGAATATAATCTCCATCAATAAGCAGATCATTGATTATATATCCATCAATATGCAGATCATTGAATATATGTCTATCAATAAGAAGAACATTGAGAGTTTTTAAACTCAAAAGTTTTCATAGCAGATCATAGAATAAGTCTTCATCAATAAGCAGATTATTGAATATATCTCCATCAATAAGCAGATCATTGAGAGTTTTTAAACTCAAAATTTCTCACAGCAGATCATTGAATATATCTCTATCAATAAGCAGATCATTGAATATATCTCCATTAATAACCAGATCATTGAGTATATCTCCATTAATAAGCAAATAATTGAGAGTTTTTAAACACAAAAATTTTCATAGCAGATCATTGAATATGTCTCAATCAATAAGCAGATCATTGATTATATCTCCATCAATAAGCAGATCATTGATAGTTTTTATACTCAAAAGTTTTCATAGCAGATCATTGAATATATCTCCATCAATAAGCAGATCATTGAATATATCTCCATTAATAAGCAGATCATTGAATATATCTCCATTAATAAGCAGATAATTGAGAGTTTTTAAACTCAAAAGTTTTCATAGCAGATCATTGAATATGTCTCCATCAATAAGCAGACCATTGATTATATCTCCATCAATAAGCAGATCATTGATAGTTTTTAAACTCAAAAGTTTTTATAGCAGATCATTGAATATTATCTCCATCAATAAGCAGAACATTGAATATATCTCCATCATTTAGCAGACCACTGAGAGTTTTTAAACTTAAAAGTTTTCAAAGTAGATCATTGAATATGATCTCCATCAATAACAGATCATTGAATATATCTCCATCATTTAACAGATCACTGAGAGTTTTTAAACTCAAAAGTTTTTATAACAGATCATTGAATATATATCCATCAATTAGCAGATCACTGAGAGTTTTAAACTTAAAATTTTCCAAAGCATATCATTGAATATGTCTCCATCAATAAACATATCATTGAATATAATCTCCATCTATAAGCATATCATTGATTATATATCCATCAATATGCAGATTATTGAATATATATCTATCAATAAGCAGATCATTGAATACATCTCCTTCAATTAAAAGATTACTGAGAGTTTTTAAACTTAAATTTTTTCATAGCAGATCCTTGAATATGTCTCCATCAATAAACAGATCATTGAATATATCTCCATCAATTAGCAGATCACTAAGAGTTTTTAAACTTAATTTTTTACATAGCAGATCATTGAATATATCTCCATCAATAATAAGCAGATCATTGAATATATCTCCATCAACAAGCAAATCATTGAAAGTTTTCATAGCAGATCATTGAATATCTCTCCTTCAATTAGCAGATCATTGATTATATCTCCATAAATAAGCAGATCACTGAGAGTTTTTAAACTCAAAAGTTTTCATAGCAGATCATTGAATATTATCTCCATCAAAAAGCAGATCATTGAATATATCTCCATCAATTAGCAGATCACTGAGAGTTTTTAAACTCAAAAGTTTTCATAGCAGATCATTGAATATATCTCCATAATTTAGCAGACCACTGAGAGTTTTAAAACTTAAATTTTTTTCATAGCAGATCATTGAATATGTCTCCATCAATAAGCAGATCATTGAATATATCTCCATCAATAGGCAGATCATTGAGAGTTTTTAAACTCAAAAGTTTTCATAGCAGATCATTAAATATGTCTCCATCAATAAGCAGATCATTGAGAGTTTTTTAACTCACAATTTTTCATAGCAGATCATTGAATATATCTCCATCAATAAGCAGATCATTGAATATATATCTATTAATAAGCAGATGATTGAATATATCTCCATTAATTATCAGATCACTGAGAGGTTTTAAACTTAATTTTTTCATAGCAGATCCTTGAATATGTCTCCATCAATAAGCACATCATTGAATATATCTCCATCAATAAGGAGATCATTGAGAGTTTTTAAACTCAAAAGTTTTCATAGCAGATCATTGAATATATCTCCTACAATTAGCAGATCATTGATTATATCTCTATAAATAAGCAGATCATTGAATATATCTCCATCAATAAACAGATCATTGAATATATCTCCATCAATAAGCAGATCACTGAAAGTTTTTAACTCAAAAGTTTTTATAGTAGATCATTAAATATGTCTCCATCAATAAAAAGATCATTGAATATATCTCCATCAATAAGCAGATCATTGAAAGTTTTTAAACTCAAAATTTTTCATAGCAGATCATTGAATATTTCTCCATCAATAAGCAGATCATTGAATATGTCTCCATCAATAAGCAGATCATTGAATATGTCTCTATCAATAAGCAGATCACTGAGAGTTTTTAACACAAAAGTTTTCATAGCAGATCATTAAATATGTTTCCATTAATAAGCAGATTATTGAATATATCTCCATCAATAAGTAGATCATTGAAAGTTTTTAAACTCAAAATTTTTCATAGCAGATCATTGAATGTATCTCCATCAATAAGCAGATCATTGAATATATCTCCATCAATAAGCAGATCATTGAATATATCTCCATAAATAAGCAGATCATTAAATATATCTCCATCAATAAGCAGATCATTGAATATATCTCCACTAATAAGCAAATCATTTAATATATCTCCATTTTAATGAACATTGAATATATTCAATGATCATTGAATATAATCTCCATCATAGCAGATCATTGAATGATCATTGAATATAATCTCCATCAATATGCAGATCATTGAATATATCTCCATCATTTAGCAGATCACTGAGAGTTTTTAAACTCAAATATTTTCATAACATATCATAGCAGATCATAGCAACTCAAAATTTTTCATAGCAGATCATTGAATATAATCTCCATCAATAAGCAGATCATTGAATATATCTCTATCATTTAGCAGATCACTGAGAGTTTTTAAACTCAAAAGTTTTCATAGCAGATCATTGAATATATCTCCTCCAATAAGCAGATCATTGATTAGATCTTCATCAATAAGCAGATCATTGAGAGTTTTTAAACTCAAAAGTTTTCATAGCAGATCATTGAATATTATTTCCATCAATATGCAGATCATTGAATATATCTCCATCATTTAGCAGATCACCGAGAGTTTTTAAACTCAAAAATTTTCATAGCAGATCATTGAATATAATCTCCATCAATTAGCAGATCATTGAGAGTTTTTAAACTCAAAATTTTTCATAGCAGATCATTGAATATATCTCCTTCAATAAGCAGATCATTGATTATATCTCCATCAATAAGAAGATCATTGATTATATCTCCATCAATAAGCAGATCATTGAGAGTTTTTAAACTCGAAAGTTTTCATAGCAGATCATTGAATATTATCTCCATCAATAAGCAGATAATTGAATATATCTCCATCATTTAGCAGATCACTGAGAGTTTTTAAACTCAAAAATTTTCATCTCCATCAATAAGCAGATCATTAAATATATCTCCATCATTTAGCAGATCATTGAATATGTTTTCATCAATAAGCAGATCATGGAATATATATCTCCATCAATAAGTAGATCACTGAGAGTTTTTAAACGCAAAAATTTTCATAGCAGATCATTGAATATGTCTTCATTAATAAGCAGATCATTGAATATATCTCCATCAATAAGCAGATCATTGAGAGTTTTTAAACTCAAAATTTTTCATTGCAGATCATTGAATATATTCTCCATCAATAAGCAGATCATTGAGAGTTTTCAAACTCAAAAATTTTCATAGCAGATTATTGAATATGTTTCCATCAACAAACAGATAATTGAATATATCTCTATCAATAAGCAGATCATTGAATATATCTCCATTAATAAGCAGATCATTGAATATATCTCTATTAATAAGCAGATCATTGAGAATTTTTAAACCCAAAAATTTTCATAGCAGATCATTGAATAAATCTCCATCAATAAGCAGATCATTGAATATATCTCTATCAATAAGCAGATCATTGAGAGTTTTTAAACTCAAAATTTTTCATAGCAGATCATTGAATATAATCTCCATCAATAAGCAGATCATTGAATATATCTCTATCATTTAGCACATCACTGAGAGTTTTTAAACTCAAAAGTTTTCATAGCAGATCATTGAATATATCTCCTCCAATAAGCAGATCATTGATTAGATCTCCATTAATAAGGAGATCATTGAGAGTTTTTAAACTCAAAAGTTTTCATAGCAGATCATTGAATATTATTTCCATCAATATGCAGATCATTGAATATATCTCCATCATTTAGCAGATCACTGAGAGTTTTTAAACTCAAAAATTTTCATACCAGATCATTGAATATAATCTCCATCAATTAGCAGATCATTGAGAGTTTTTAAACTCAAAATTTTTCATAGCAGATCATTTAATATATCTCCTTCAATAAGCAGATCATTGATTATATCTCCATCAATAAGAAGATCATTGATTATATCTCCATCAATAAGCAGATCATTGAGAGTTTTTAAACTCGAAAGTTTTCATAGCAGATCATTGAATATTATCTCCATCAATAAGCAGATAATTGAATATATCTCCATCATTTAGCAGATCACTGAGAGTTTTTAAACTCAAAAATTTTCATCTCCATCAATAAGCAGATCATTAAATATATCTCCATCATTTAGCAGATCATTGAATATGTTTTCATCAATAAGCAGATCATGGAATATATATCTCCATCAATAAGTAGATCACTGAGAGTTTTTAAACGCAAAAATTTTCATAGCAAATCATTAAATATGTCTTCATTAATAAGCAGATCATTGAATATATCTCCATCAATAAGCAGATCATTGAGAGTTTTTAAACTCAAAATTTTTCATTGCAGATCATTGAATATATTCTCCATCAATAAGCAGATCATTGAGAGTTTTCAAACTCAAAAATTTTCATAGCAGATTATTGAATATGTTTCCATCAACAAACAGATAATTGAATATATCTCTATCAATAAGCAGATCATTGAATATATCTCCATTAATAAGCAGATCATTGAATATATCTCTATTAATAAGCAGATCATTGAGAATTTTTAAACCCAAAAATTTTCATAGCAGATCATTGAATAAATCTCCATCAATAAGCAGATCATTGAATATATCTCTATCAATAAGCAGATCATTGAGAGTTTTTAAACTCAAAATTTTTCATAGCAGATCATTGAATATATCTCTATCAATAAGCAGATCATTGAATATATCTCCATCAATAAGCAGATCATTGAATATATCTCCATCAATAAGCAGATCACTGAGAGTTTTTTAACTCAAAATTTTTCATAGCAGATCATTGAATATAATCTCCATTAATAAACAGATCATTGAATATATTTCAATCAATAAGCAGATCATTGAATATATCTCAATCAATAAGCAGATCATTGAGAGTTTTTAAACTCAATTTTTCATAGCTGATCATTGAATATATCTTTATCAATAAACAGATCATTGAATATTATCTCCATCAATAAGCAGATCATTGAATATATCTCCATTAATAAGCAGATCATTGAGAGTTTTAAAACTCAAAATTTTTCATTGCAGATCATTGAATATTATCTCCATCAATAAGCAGATCATTGAATATATCTCCATTAATAAGCAGATCATTGAGAGTTTTTAAACTCAAAATTTTTCATTGCAGATCATTGAATATATTCTCCATCAATAAGCAGATCATTGAGAGTTTTCAAACTCAAAAATTTTCATAGCAGATTATTGAATATGTTTCCATCAACAAACAGATAATTGAATATATCTCTATCAATAAGCAGATCATTGAATATATCTCCATTAATAAGCAGATCATTGAATATATCTCTATTAATAAGCAGATCATTGAGAATTTTTAAACCCAAAAATTTTCATAGCAGATCATTGAATAAATCTCCATCAATAAGCAGATCATTGAGAATTTTTAAACTCAAAATTTTTCATAGCATATCATTGAATATATCTTTATCAATAAGCAGATCATTGAATATATCTCCATCAATAAGCAGATCATTGAATATATCTCCATCAATAAGCAGATCACTGAGAGTTTTTTAACTCAAAATTTTTCATAGCAGATCATTGAATATAATCTCCATTAATAAGCAGATCATTGAATATATCTCAATCAATAAGCAGATCATTGAATATATCTCAATCAATAAGCAGATCATTGAGAGTTTTTAAACTCAATTTTTCATAGCAGATCATTGAATATATCTTTATCAATAAGCAGATCATTGAATATTATCTCTATTAATAAGCAGATCATTGAATATATCTCCATTAATAAGCAGATCATTGAGAGTTTTAAAACTCATTATTCATAGCAGATCATTGAGAGTTTTTCCAGCAAAATATTGAATTTACTATCATGCTGCCCAGCCAGCAATGATTAAAAGATAATCGCAGAGATCATGTGACAAGTCTTACGGTGTTAAACACATGCTTAAGGACATATATCTCTGCTTCATTCACATTCTTAGGCAACATTATATGACAAGTCTTACTGTGATGAATACATGCTTGCCTTGCGGGGACAATTACATGACAAGTCTTACTGTGATAAACACTTGCTTGCCTTACTTGGGGACAATTTACATGACAAGTCTTACTGTGATAAACACTTGCTTGCCTTACTTGGGGACAATTATATGACAACAAGACTTACAGTGATAAACACATGCTTGCCTTACTTGGAGACAATTATATGACAAGTCTTACTGTGATAAGTCCTTAATTGGAGAACTTACAGCTCCCCTTGATTTTGCACAAAGGCGAACAACCTGACATCATAGTAGGAAGATTCAAAAGAAGCAGTATAACCTTTTATAGATAAACTGGGCCGTGGAGGTTCAAGAGTTTACCTTTAAGCCAAAAGCACTAATTTTTCCAGCTAGTTGGTCTACAGCAACATTACTTGGGCACAAACGAGAACCTGTCATGCAGTAATAATAAATATCTGGTAGTCAACTTACAAAAAGCATCTTAAGGGGGTCGATAAAAAAACAGCTTTACCTGTCCCTGGCCCTGTTTTTCCATGTGATACACAATTGCTGCAGAAGTCACAGTTTTACCCGTGCCAGGTGGACCTTGGATCAAGCTGATGGGCTTCTGAAGGACACTTTTTGCCGCACTAACCTGCTCAATGATACGATAGAACCTGTTATAAATCCGTTTTATAGATAACAGATATTAATTACTCATTTTGTTACCAAAGTAAATGGGCTCCAAAACGATTCTGAAAGTTCCAAGAAGACAGTTACGAGAAACATTCTTTGTGAACTTGAAAGCAATTGATTACGTAAATGCAGATTCTGTCCCTAGAGCTAGACCGCAACAAAAACTAAAACTGAAATGACAAGAAACGTATGAAAACTTACCGTGAGAAGATTCAACATCCAAGATCAAATCAAGAGCGTACTCCTAGTAAGGAACTAGACTGCTGAGTCCACACAAGTTGAAGTCATCTTGAATGTAATCATCATCAACTTCACAAAAGAACTCGTTCCCTCGTAGATTACAGAACGAAGATATCCATGAAGTGTCCTCTCCATCAGACCCACTAACATCTGACTCCTCACTATCTGTATCTGATTCATCTATATTCCCACAAAACAATTCATCAGTCACATCAAATACTCCAGAGACTTAAACAAATGAATTTGCTAGATTCAGCTAAACTGAGCGTTAACTAGAGCATATATCCAGTAAAATGACAAAAAAATAACCTACGTGACCACATGTCAATTCAGAAAAATAGAGAAGTTTACAGGGAAAAAATCTTGCCTGTTATTTACAGAACCATCTTTGTTATAATGCTGAGCATTAACAAGCTTCTTACTGACATCCTGTAACTGCTGTCTTAGTGATACGGTGTAGACTACAAAAATTCACCAAAAGAATAAAGAACAAGACAAATTTTCATCTAGAGCATAAGTAAACAAACTTTATCTCAAAGTTGTACATTACCATCCCCAGAATTCAGCCCAATAAGTAGATCATGTCCATCCTTAGCATCTGGATCAAACGCATGACACATAGGGTTCGAATTGCTGATATGGATAGACTTTACAGGATCCTACACCAAAGAATATTTCTTTAACTGAGACCAAAACAACCACATCAAATCAAATCTTAACAAGACTAAAGGAGTAGTAAGTAAAGTACCTTGTCTTGCGAGTTCAAGTCACTAATAAAAATAACATCACCGACATTGATGCAGCCGATGTACTAGAACTAGAGGCAGCGAATGAGGCACCGATTCTCGAACTTGCACCCACGTTTTTGGTCCCTCCATTACCTCCAACAAAACAAAGCGCACGTTTTTTAATCTATAAGCTCCATCAATGTCTGTTTATCGTTTCAAGGAAAACCCCAAAAAAAGAGAATACCTGCAAGACCTATCTAAACTCAACATAATCATTGCTTTATGTATCAGCAAGAAGTGAATGTGTGGAAAGAAAAGGATACTGCCTTGATACATTGATCGTGGGTAATAAATGTCTTCGCATTTTGGGCAATATATCTTCACTGTGCTAGATCGAGGTAAATCGGATTGATCAACTGCAAGACAAGGTTGGCCACAGCAATAAACTCTTGGGCATCTACCAAAATCATAGTTTTTGTATTTGTCTAACTGCAAAGAAACAGAATCAAGCAGTGCATCTTTTATAGGATGTTATAGATAAAAAAAAAGTCAGAGTTGAAAGATTTCTTTACCATAGCAGCTAACCCTTTGCTTGTCAATATGTAACGAGCATGAATCAGTCCATAAAGCATCTCAGCAGCTGACTCGATCAATTCATTCTGTTCCTCTGTAAACATCTCTCCTGTTACCGACCCAATCCATATCAGACATTCAAGAGACACAATGTATTGGTCTCACTACTATTCCTAAATGCAGATTCTGTCCCTAGAGCTAGAATCTAAAACTGAATTGACATAAGAGAAAACAGTAAACAAACTTACCGTGAGAAGATTCAACATCCAAGATCAAATCAAGAGCGTACTCGTAGTAGGGAACTAGACTGCTGAGTCCACACAAGTTGAAGTCATATCTTGAATGTAATCATCATCAAAAAGTGTCCTCTCCATCAGGCCCACTAACATATGATTCCTCACTATCTGTATCTGATTCATCTATATTCCCACAAAACAACTCATCAGTCACATCAAAAACTCCAGAGAGTTAAATAAACGAAAATTTAATTAGAAAGAGAGTTTTTGATTAGAAACCCTAATTTGTAACAAACAAAAAAAGATGAAACCTTTGAAGAACTTGATACGATAAAGAAAAGAGGGCTTTTGGATTTGGAAATTTGAAGACTTGCAGAACCTGAAAACAAAAGGTTTCGAACATTAGAAAAATGCAATTACGAATAAAACCCTAAAGAGATTAGGGAAAACACGAATCGCTAAATAAAAAAGGGTTTTTTTTTCCTTTTAAAATTCAATTGCAGAAGCAACATACAAATTAATGAGAAGTTTCTGAATCGATTGAAACAAAAAACAAGAAGCCAAAATTGATATTTCGAAATCCAATAACACAAAATCAAACAATCAAAAGAGAGATTTGAATATGGAATAAACATAAAATCACTATAAAAAAAACCCTAAATAATTTTAAAGAGCGAAGATAAACCTGGTGATGATGAAGATGGTATTCGAAGAAAATTAAAAAAAAAAAAGAGAATCGCACATCGCAAATTTGTAGGATGAAACCGTAAAAAGAATTTTGAAGAGATGTAGAAAGTGGAAACTACGAAACTGAAATCAAAACCTTAACGAAATTACAGAAAACACAAATCGCGAAAAGGGGTTTTTTTTTTCTTTAAGAAATTCAATTACAGAATCCACATACAAATTCAAATTAATGACATGTTTCTGAATCAATTGAAAAAAAAAAAAAAAGAAGCCAAAATTGAAGTTTCTGAATCTGCAACAGAGAGATTTCGAAATTCTAAGATCACACAATCAGACAATCAAAAGACTACTCTGTATATGCAGTAAACATAATAAAATCGCCAAAAATAAACAAACAAAAACCTGAAGATGATGAAGAATTGAAAAAACTCCTCCGCTCTGCTCTGCTCCGCTCTCCCAAAGAAAAAGAAAAGAAGAAAATTTTGAGATTTTGATGAGAGATCCTAGTTCTACTGACCGTTGTGAAATTACTTACGTAAGAACGGTGGTGGTGCTCTCTCAACCCTCGCTTATGCTTGTATTATTGGGCTTATAGCCCAGCCCGTATTTTCATTCTAGGCTTTTTTTTCTTTTTCTTTTACACAAATTTACTGTTCTTCTCATTAAAACAAAAAAATGTGGCTGTATAGTAATCTGCCACGTGTTGAACCAGAAGTTAGTGGTTTTGGTTTGGTTCGACCCATCTCTCTCAGTCTCACCCTCTCTAGTGCCACAAGAGAAGAACAACTTACTTCTTATCTTGCTTTAGATTGTCCGAATTGGATCTAAAATAGGATTATGCAAGAACGGTAAGGTAGAGTTTGATGTTTTGGTTTCTCTATTTTAAGCATTGATTTGTTTTGCTTTCAGGTTTGGGTTTTGGTATATGTTTACTCATTTAAGAGTATTTTTTCCCATCCAAAGAGTATTTTTATTTCTAATTTTTTAAACTCTTAAAATAAACAGATGATCACAAATATTCTTTGCTATATTTTGGATGACAATAATAAACAAACAAACTACTGTAAGATCTAATTAGGATTCCAAAATATTTACTTGATCGAATGCTTCAAGTAGAGTAATACCAAATCAATTCAGTTAAAGTTAAAAAACCAAAAAAAAAAAAAAAAAAAAAAAAAAAAAAAAAAAAAAAAAGTTAAAAAACCAAACACCCAAATAAAATCTCCTAAAAACCCTAAATATATATATATATATATATATATATATATATTCATTTTTATTCCTATCAAAATATTATTATTCATTTCCCTATTAAAAATTACATTTTCCGCCACACTTCTTCATCTCCTCCCTCTCTGTCTCTCAACTCCAGAGAGACTCTCTCTCTCTCTCTCTCTCTGTATGTGTGTGAGAAGAGAGAGACTCAAAGTTGTTAGCTCATTCACACGCTTTTAGCTTTGTAATTTCTATTTTCTCGGAATTCACAAAACAGAAAGTTTCAACCTTTACGAAAATTAGGCCGAAAGAAACAATCTTTGAGTTTTTTTTTTTGGATTCCTTCTTCTTCTCTCTTCCCTTCTTCTCTAATGGATTCCAGAGATAACCCACCACAACCACCACCGTCACACCTTCAACCTGGTATGTTAATGTCTCATCATTACCGTAACCCTAACGCCGCCGCTGCTTCTTCTGCATTGATGGTTCCCACTTCCACATCTCAATCGATCCAACATCATCAACATCGTCTACCTTTTGGTCATCCTCAACAACAACAACAATCTCAAACGTTTCAACAACAACAAATGGATCAGAAGACGCTTGAATCTCTTGGATTTGGTGATGGATCGTCGCCTTCTTCTCAACCGATGCGATTTGGGATCGAGGATCAGAATCAGAATCATCAACCACAAGCCAAGAAGAAGCGAGGTAGGCCTAGGAAGTACACTCCTGATGGTAGCATTGCGTTGGGTTTAGCTCCCACGTCTCCTCTTCTCTCCGCCGCTTCTAACTCTTACGGTGGTGGTGGTGAAGGTGGTGTTGGAGATAGTGGAGGCAATGGTACTAACTCTGTTGATCCACCTGCTAAACGAAACAGGGGAAGACCTCCTGGTTCTAGCAAGAAACAGCTTGATGCTTTAGGTATAGAAACAAAACTCTAAAAGTTTGAATCTTTTTAACACATTTTTGTTTTGGATTACATGCAATTTGATTTTATGGGTTTCTTTTTGTAGGAGGAACTGCTGGAGTTGGGTTTACACCTCATGTCATTGAGGTTAAGACAGGAGAGGTAAAGTGTTGTTGTTCTGTTTCAGTAATCTCAAAATGTGTTTTTGTTTCATGCTTCAAGATTAGTAAATCTCAAAATGTGACTGTATCATGCTTCAAGATTGTAATATGTCTTGTTTCAATGAATTTAGATGGCAGAATGAGTTTTGGATGTTGTTCTTTTGTGAAATTGGTATGAAATTTACTTAACAATTTTTTTCAGGACATAGCGGCAAAGGTCATGGCTTTTTCAGATCAAGGGCCAAGAACAATATGTATTCTCTCTGCAAGTGGTGCAGTTTGTAGAGTGACGCTTCGTCAAGCTTCTCATTCTGGTGGAATCATTTCTTATGAGGTTTAAAATTATGATCTTTTCTTTTTTTTGCTGTCTTTAGTGTTAAGCTTTAGTCTTAGTGTGTCTTTGGTGTTGAGATTTAAATATGTGTTCTTTTTGCAGGGACGGTTTGAGATCGTTACTCTCTCAGGCTCGTTCTTGAATTATGAGGTAAATGGTTCAATGAACAGAAGTGGTAGCTTGAGTGTCTCTTTGGCTGGACCTGATGGCCGGATTGTAGGTGGCAGTGTAGTTGGTTCACTGGTAGCCGCAACACAAGTCCAGGTACAGAACGTGAACTCTTGTTGCGGAAGCCTAGCCTTTTTCATTGTATTCGAGAGTTAGGAAGATGGTTTAATAGGTGAAGCGCAAATATAATCACAATCTGTTTAATCATTTGATGTTCATTTGTTTCGTGATGTGATATATAGGTCGTAGTGGGAAGCTTTGTTGCGGAAGCAAAGAAACCTAAACAAAGTAGCGTTAACAATGCTCGGGGACAGAATCCTGAACCGGCTTCAGCGCCTGCTAACATGTTGAACTTTGGATCAGTCTCTCAAGGACCATCGAGCGAGTCATCAGAAGAGAATGAGAGCGGTTCTCCAGCAATGCACCGTGACAGTAATAATGGGATTTATGGAGCTCAACAACAGCAACAACCTCTTCATCCTCATCAGATGCAAATGTACCAACATCTTTGGTCTAATCATGGTCAATGAAATGAATTTGCTGCGGAAACCTATCTCGGTTTTGGTTTTGGTTATGGTTATGGTTATGGTTAGGGTGGAATTGATCTTTCTTTCCGTAGTCTGATCTCTTCTCTGCTGCTTACACAATCTTAAGAAGAGACTAGCTTCATGTCGTTCTTTGTAGCTTTTTCTTTTTAGGGGTTATTAGATAAAAAAAATATAGAGAGATCTTGAAATTAGTCTTCTTTCAGGGTTTTTTGTTTTTGTTTTTGGGACTTTAGTTTCTCAGTCATATAATTATCTTTTTACTTTTATATTTTTTTGCTATGATATTGATTAGAAAAGAAATAAAAACCTTCTATTTAAAATTCATTTATCACCCACAGTGAATATTATATGGTTTTTTTACATCTTTCTTGTTAATATTTATAATTCAATTTAGTACTTCGTAGTAAGTTTCGAAGTGCGTCAGACAGAGCTGAGCCGTTAAACCATGCGATTATTAAAAAAAAAAGGTACTTTAGAGCACCTCAGATGTGGAATAGAAACTTACAGCTTGATCATCGTCATCATCATGTCTAATGCAGTCGATTCTGTTCGAACTCTGGTCTGGTGTTGATTCACAACATGTTTTAGACCAATGAGCCGAAAGTAACGACTGCAGCCATTTTGCAGAGAGTACTATTTTATAGTAAAATGTCGGCATGACATGTCTTTTGTCTCATTTCTTAGCTACGTTCATATCTTCTTCTTTTTTTTTTTTTTTCAATTTCTGTGATGCGAAGTATTTTGCCATGGGTTATTACTCCCTCCGTTTCATATTAAGTATCATTTTAGGATTTCTCACACTTAAGAAAATTATTAAATTTTCAATTTTACCCCTTACTGTATAATGATATAAATGATCCGTTTTATTTTCTTTCAGTTTTCTACAAGTATTTGGTCTAATACAAATTCAGTTTACACTTATTTCGCTTTCTAAATTTCTTCATCTTTCAAATATTAAAGGAGATCGTTTGGTTGGTTCCTTTAAAGCTTTATCTATTGATGTTTTTCCAAGTATTTTAACAGTAAAACTTTTTAAGTTAGTTGGCAAAAAAAATAACTAACTACCACATACCTTTCCTTTTTTAAAAAGATGGGATTTAAACACCACCAAATAGAGAAAACAAACCCCAAAAAAAAAAAAAAACTAGTTAAGCAAATGTGTAATCGTTTCTTGGAAACGAAAAGTTGTTGCTGAGCCAAAAAAAAAAACAAATCAATCAATCAACTCAAACCCAATAAATAATACTTCCTCCGTTTCATATTAAGTGTCATTTTAGCCTGAAAATTTTGTTTCAGAATAAGTGTCACTTTGTATTTCCAACGTAGATGTTTGATAAATTTTCCAATTTTATCCCTAAAAATTTAATGTATTAACCAATAGAAAAAATTGTATAATATATTAATAATAACCTCTATAAATTAATACTCTTTTAATTAATACTCGCTATAAATTAATAAATTTTTCTGGTCCCGAGTTGGGCCAGATAAAAAATAACACATTTCGATAAAATAATAAGATAATATATTTTTTAAAAATCCTATATAAAAATATGGTCTCATCGATATCATAAATTAATAATCAAATAAACTAAAATATATAGTCGGGGTAAAAAATGACACATTTCGATAAAATAATAAAATAATATTTTTTTTAGAAATCCTATGTAAAAATATGGTCTCATCGATATCATAAATTAATAATCAAATAAACTTATATATATATATATATAAGAAAATCTAGTGAGATATGACTCTACTGTTATTTGCCTATATCTAAAAAATCTAGTGAAATATAACTCTATTGTTGTTTTCATATTCTTGAATTTGCATTATTGTTGGAGCTCATATCTAATCTTATTCATTGTTATCTTCTCAAATCGCATCCAAAAATTATGGAGAGTCCTAGATGCGATAATTGCTTCTTTAGTAATTGGTTTTAAAAGTATCGCTATATCTTTTTCGACTTCATCATTACCAAGAAGGATAGTAGTAACAATTTCTTTTAAACTCTAAACTTCTAACATTTATTATTTTTACCTAGATAATATAGTAAACAATTGACATTCATCTTATTACGATAGCCAAGATTACAAATTCAAAAAAAAAAAAAAAGTTGAATGATAAGAAAAATACCTTGTTTTGTAATAGAAAATTTTCAAAATTATGAAAATGAGAAAATTAATAATTATTAATTTATCGATAAATTAAAACCTCTATAAATTAATAAAATTTCATGGTCCTGACCTTTTAATTTATAGAGGTTTTACTGTAATTAGTCATGCCCGTTCCATCAACAAGTAATTATTAAGTTTGAGTAAAAACATAATTTTTTTTTCAGCAACATAATTTCTTTTATTAAATTTTGACAGAAAGAAAACTGAGAGAACTAAATCTAAAACGATGAATTTTAAATCTTAACATCGGACTAAACCTATATTATGTATAAAAAAAAAACTTCAGGCAAAGTACACACCATTCTGTAAAATATAACTTAGGTAATTCACACCACTATCAAAAACTCATTTCCAAATTAAGTCATAAAATTTTCAAAACAGAATACACCTTCTTTTTTATAATAATAAGGTATACACCTTCTTTTCTATAATACACGGGTCAACATTTTAAAAAAAAATAATCTAATATAATAAAAAAAAGTATTTTTATATATTTTTAAAAAAGTTATTTTGTTTGAGATAATATATATTTTAATTAATCTGTAAATCTATTAGTCTTTTTGAATACTAATTATTTTAGAATTTTCTAATATTTGCATATTGTTTGTTTGTTTGTTGTATTTGCATCATTATTTTGTGAAATATGAAGTAGTAGTTTAAATATTATAATTTTGAACAAATAAAAATTATTAATTTATTATCTATATAAATTTAGTTTTACCAACCCGCCAATGTGGAAATTAAAACACACATTTTTTTAGATTGAGTAATATATTTTTGTTTTAAAAAATTTAAATTACAACATATGCAGAAAAAATTCTGCATTTTACTAATCATAAGTATTATATAAAAATTCCAAAAAATTTGTAAATAATAAAAAATAAAGATAATAGGAGAATCATAATTTGAAATCTTAACAAAATCTTCAAAATTTAGTTATTAAAAATAATTATATTGTGTACTTGGATAGAAAATTTTAGTTTTTGAAATTCTGATTGGTTTATATTTTTCAAAAATATATTTAGTAATTTTTCACCATAATTTATTAGAGAGAGAAAATATATTTTTTTATTTTATAGAGTTTTTTATATTTGATCTGTTAGCGTTTTTTATTTTTTAATTATTGTTTTTATTTAATTAATTAACTAAGATTAATTAAATTTTTCTAATGGCAATTGAATGTAATTTTTTAGGGGCATTCTCAAAAATACCCCTTTTCCATACCCCTTTTTAAAAATATCCCTTCATGTTGACCATTTTTAAAACTACCCCTCTTTATATACAAAATGACCAAATTACCCTTTTTGAGTGACAGCAAGAATGTACAGTCATCAAAATCGAAAATAGTTTCCCGCCAAAAAAGTTTCCCGCCAAAAATTTTTTTTTCCCGCCAAAAATCGAAAATTTTTCCCGAAAAAAAAATATTTTTTCCCGCCAAAAAGAAAAATTTCCCGCCAAAATCGAAAATTTTTCCCACCAAAAATATTAAAATTTATACCTTTTAAAAACATTGTAAATACTTTTAAAAAACTTTTAAAAGCGTTTACAAGGTTTTTAAACACATTGTAAACACTTTTAAAAAGCTTGTAAATGCTTTTAAAACCTTTTAAAACCCTTTTAAAAATCTTATAAAAACTTTTACAAGGTTTTTAAAAACATTGTAAAAGCGTTTACAAGATGTTTAAAAACCTTTTAAAAATCTTTTTAAAAACTATTTGAGAACCTTTTAAAAACCTTTTAAAACCTTTTAAAAATCTTGTAAAAGCGTTTACAAGTTGTTTAAAAAACCTTTTAAAACTCTTTAAAATATCTTGTAAAAGCCTTTACAAGGTGTTTAGAAGGCTTTTATAAGGTAGAAACCTTATAAAACCTTTTAAAAACCTTGTAAATTTTTTTTGGCGGGAAAAATTTTGGTGGGAAATTTTTTTTGTCGAAATTTTTTATCAAAAGTTTTTTGACAACAAAATTTTTGGCGGGAAAATTTTTTCGAAAATTTTTTGGCGGGAAAATATGTCGGAAATTTTTTGGCGGGAAAATTTTGTTTTTCTTTTTATTGAATAAAATAATTTTTATCTAAGGGTAAAATGGTCATTAAAAATTAAGAGAGGGCAAAAATAAAAATGGCCAGAAAAGAGGGTATTTTTGAAAAGGAGTATATCAAAAGGTGTATTTTTAGCAAATTCTCAATTTTTTACATATTTTAAGGTTAGTTTCATATTTGTACTTTTCAATTAATACAGTAAGATATATATGTCTACTTCTGAAAATCAAAAGCATTCAATTTTTTTAGCCATCAAATTGAACAATTTATTTTATTACATGACATAATATTCACTATTAATCTGAAGATAAAATAAAAAGAGAAGGTATTTTAAAATACCTTATTTATCGAGGTATATAATAATTGAGAGAAGCTTGAATTTGGTGATGGATGGAGATGGCGCAAGAACTCGAACAGCTGACTCTAGAGCATTGACACAAGCTCATATACCACCAAACTATTAGAATAGTCGCGCAAAGCTGAGCAACCAAAAATGTTTTATATTGCAATTTGTTCTTCCTCTTTTTACCTTTTTATACAATATTATAGTACATGCACTATTCTTTAGCTTTTATCCATAAGAAACTTAATTAGCATGTATGATGTATGACAATAGTATCTAAAGTGCGAAGTTTTTATCTTGTGAAGTTGTGATAACTGATAAATAAGAATAAAATCCACTGCTCAGCCAAAAGATTACTAACGATTAAAAACAAATCTATACGACTATACTAGTATTTTTGTAGAGTCTTTTGAGAATTAAGTCTGTTTTGGAAACTATTAGAATTGAAGACATTAATTGTTTAAATCTATATCTAAACAAATTTAGTTAATATTCTCTACTATTATTATAACCAAACACAATTAAAATATTTTAAATATTCATATATATTTATATATAAATGTTCTAAAATTAATATAGATATTTAGAAGATTTATGGGGGATTTTCAAAATATCCTTTTTTCTATCTCACTTTTCAAAAATACCTTTTGATGGTGTCCATTTTCAAAAATACCCTTTTTAATATATAAAATGTCAAAATTATAAATCATAAACCTCTAATACTAAACTCTATCCCTTAAAAACTATACCCTAAATGTAAATTGGGAACCCAACCTAAGAAAACAAATTCTAAAAATTAATTTAACATATGATAATTGTGTAAATAGGACAAAAATGAAAATGTTCAAAAAAGGGGGCATTTTTGAAAAAGGGTATGCCAAAAAGGGCATTTCTAACAAATTCTCAAGATTTATTCCAGATTTAAATTTTTTTTTATTCTCCTATCATCTTTGTTTGAATTTAATTTTTAGTTATGGTGAATTATTATATAATACATAAATATGAAAATATATATTTTCTACATATATTGTGATTTGATTTTTTTTAAAACAAACATATTATTTAATTAATATAAGAAGTGTGTGTTCAACATACATATATAGTAAATTTTAAAATTTTAAGACGTTTAAAAAATATAAATGATATATCTAAACTTAATAAAACATTTAAAATTATGAATATTTAAAAATCTTAAAAAACACAGACAAGTTCTATTACATGACGAGTTATATTACATGACAAGTTATATATATGATGAGATGATTTTTAATCAATAATAAAAAAATATATATCATTAATCAGATACTTCAAAACGGTTAAAAATTTATTTTCATAATTTTAACAACATTATTGTATGTGAAATTTTGAAACAACTCATCCCGTTTTTTTTACGGTATAATATTTATCATATTTAACTTTTTAAAAGTTTTAAATATTTTTCATATTTAACCTTTTAAAAATCTTTAAAATAAGGAACAAAAGTTTTAAAATCTTTAAAATCTTTAAAGTTTTAAATAAACCAAATAAAAGTTTTTAAAGTTTGAATGCCTGATAAATCAAGAGTCTACTCATTTGTATTCAGAATCATTTTGGCAATTGAGAATATCATTAATGTCGTAGTTATTGCAATGTAATTTTCCAGAAATTTTGTCTACAAATTTATTTTCCGGAAATTTTGTCTAGATTATTAGCAAAAGAGTATATTTTCGCGGGTCCTATGAAATTTTAGACATCGTTTTGTCTACAACCTAAATAAATGGAGGCTCTTAAATTATGAATTATCAAGAGACCCATAAAATACTAATAGATCCATATAAAATTGCTAGAGGTCGATAGAATTAATTGCATTAGTAGTATTAATTGCTAAAACTTTTCTTATTAGTATTTTTGAGCAAAAACTGCTGTGAAATTATTAGTATAGATTAACTTGACCTTCTACTTAAAATTCATTTATCATCCACAGTGAATATTATTTGTTTTTGCATCTTTCTTGTTAATATTTATAATTCAATTTAGTACTTCGTAGACAGAGCTGAGCCGTTGGATGTGATGATGACCTGTGAAGGTTTTGTTTTTGCATCTTTCTTGTTAATATTTATAATTCAATTTAGTACTTCGTAGACAGAGCTGAGCCGTTGGATGTGATGATGACCTGTGAAGGTTTTTCTGCCGTTGAAAAGTTATAAGAATTAATAATAACTTTGCGATCAAAAAAATAAAAAAAAGGTACTTTAGAGTACCTCTGATTTTGAAACCATACTCATCGTCATCATCATCATCAATCATCATCATCACATCGTGAAATGCAGTCGATTCTATTCGAACTCTGGTCTGGTGTTGACTCACAACATGTTTAGACCAACGAGCCGAAAGTAACGACTGCAGCCAATTTGCAGCCAGCATCATTTTATAGTCGTATTTTGACATGGCATGTCTTTTGTCTCATTTCTTAGCTGCTGCCTACGTTCATATCTTCTTCTATTTTTTTTTCAGTTTTTATGATGGGTAATTTTGCCATCGGTTATTTATTGGGGAGTTGATTGATTTTTTTTTTTGGGCTCAGCATCAATTTTCCATTTCCAAAAAATGATTACACATTTGATTAAATAGTTTTTTTTTTGGGGTGTGTTTTCTCTATTTGGTGGTGTTTAAATCCCATCATTTTAAAAAAGGAAAGGTATGTGGTAATTAATTATTATTTATTTGCCAACTAACTTAAAAAAATTTACTGTTAAAATGCTTGGAAAAACATCAATATATAAAGCTTTAATGGCACTAACCAAAAATCAATTTATGTTGGACATGGGCTGCGCCCAATATGCCACTCGGCCCAACAAGACAAGATAATTGCGATTTCAGTCCGACAAAATTGGATGCAAGTCATTAATAATCTGTAAAGGGCAATCTCGGGAATTCACGACGGAAATCCTAGAAAACCCTCGGTCAACAGTACACTATATAAAGAAACAGTACTCATTGGAGAATATCCATCAGACTCGCGTACAATACCCCGAGAGCAATACTTTGTGTCTAAAGACTGTTATTGTTTTCTGTATAATTCCTTTTAGCTTCCGAACTCGTCATTACTAGCTTGTTAGTTCTCCTGTGAACTGACGAGCTCAATCTTGACTCGTTTTATTGACGACCTCACATTTTCATCGTTAATAAAGAATCATCTTCACTCTTCCCCCAAAAATCCTTATTTACTTAGTGTTGTGCAATCTCTAGTACACAGAAAAAGAAAGGTATTAAAATACCTCATTTGCATCCCCTAATAGAAATTAGTGAGACGACATTGACTTTGGTTTTCGACAGACGCAACTACTCGAACGCTTGTAATTGCCAAGGCAATATCACAACCTTGCACCACTAGCCCACGAGTAGTCACAGTATTTGCGGATCCACGTAAAATATATAACAGGTTATATCTTTTGTCGTTTAACGTTTGGCCATATATAAGGTAAAAAAGAAATGCTTTAGCCAAAATACATCATTCTGTAAAAATATAACTCACGCAAATCACACATGACACAACTATCAAAACTCATTTCCAAATTAAGTAAACGGATCATAACACACACACTCACATTCTCATCAGTCACAAACTTTTCAAAACAATACCTTCTTCTTTTTTCATATAAATAAAATAAATATAAATATGTCTACTTCTGAAAATCAAAAGCATTCATCAATTTTTCTAGCTTGCTCACTTTATCTCTTTTTCTTAGCCATCAAATTGACTTACAAATTGAACAATTTATTTAATTACATGACAAAATATACACTAGTAATCTGGAAAAAAAAAGAGAAGGTATTTTAAAATACCTTATTTATCTAGGTATATAATAATAGAGAGGAGCTTGTATTTGGTGATGGAGATGGCGCAACTACTATATAGAGCATTGACACATGCTCATATACCACCAAACTGTTAGAATAGTCGCGTAAAGAAGAACAACCAAAAAACTTTTATATGGCAATTTGTTCCTCTTTTTATTTTTGCACTTTCTTCTTCAACCTTCAACGTACGTATGAACCAATATTATATAGTACATGCACTATTGTTCAGCATTTGTCCATAAGTAACTTAATTAGCATGTATGATGTATGACAATAGTATCTAAAGTGGGAAGCTTTTTCTTGTGATAACTGATAAATAAGAATAAAATCCACTGCTGAGCCAAAGATTACTAATGATCAAAAACAAATTTCAAAGTATGAACATATAGACTCATGCAATTCATAATTCCTAAAAGTTTAAACGCATATTATACATAATTTTTAAGAAATTAACGTTATATTATTGAATAAATAATATAGTCATATATATATATATATTTATATACACAAAAAGAAGAGAGGTATTTTAGAACACCTCATTTTATATTTTTTGTTTTTTGTTTATTTATTTATTTATGGAGAAAGGTATTTTAGAATACCTTAATTAGGTGGGAAAGCTGTTTATGATGATCGGATAGACCCCCTCATTTAAGAGAGAGTACTACATAGTTTTTAAAGGTGCAGAGACTATGCTTATACAAGGCGCACACTATTCGTCGAACTGTGGACAGAGTTAAGTTAAGCTCACTCTCCCATATATATCTTAGCTGCACCACTAAGCCAGCTCGAATAGTTGCACTCATCTACCGTCTTACTCGTATATAAGCTTTCACTCTCCTCTGTTGTTTGCGTTTAGTGTAAGTTAAAATTGTATTCAAGTAGTCGTTACCGGCTACCGAACATAGCACGGATTTGATGCTTAAAAAGTGCTTTTCTCTCTCTCCCTAGAGCGAAACAGTGTCGCACTTCTCCACCCTTCTCCATCGCTATCCGCGGCGGCGGAAGCCACTTTCAGGCTCTCTTTCAGGCCCTCCCCTCCTCATGGGGAAGCAAAAAAACCCCAAAAAAAAGAAACCCCCGGGTTCTGCTTCACCTTCGAACTCGGAATCACCCCCACCCTCCTCTCCTCCACCTCCACCGGAGACTTTGGCTCCAACCCAAATTGAATCCGCTCCACCTGTCACCAACCATAATGCCTCAGCTGAAGCGCAGTCTTCAGTCTCAGCCATTGCCCCCTCGGATCTATCCACACCTCCAAAGGACGCCCTAGATCTGGAGACACAAATTGCTAATGTGAGTCCTCTTCCAAAAGCTCTCCCATTACCAACACAAAACACCCCGGCCCCTCAGTGGGAACCAGAACAGGGAACCACCCACACTGAACCTGACTCGTCGGCTCAGCCCCGAGATCCAGCTTCACAAAAACAAGGAAACAAAGAGGATAATTGGCTCAAGCTGTTTAAAGGACCAGCAAAGTCACTCTCAAAGAAGGGTAAGGCTTTCACTCTCCCTTCCGGCGAAGCGTGTGTTGAGATGCCAAACTCCATCATTGAAAAGCATCAAAAATCTTGGGATTCCTTCATTATCGGCCAATTTTATTCTGACCCCCCCTCCCAAGGAACAATCCACACCATTGTTAATGGAATCTGGAGTAACAGGTTTAGAGATATTTCGGTCTCTAAGTTTGAGGGCAATGCTTTCCTTTTTAGGATTCCCAATGCCCAGACCCGCTCTCGAGTCCTTACCCAGCGACTTTGGAGTATTGATGGCCAGACTATGTTTGTTGCGGATTGGACACCTGGAGTTATCCCGACAAAGCCGGAGCTATCCTCTGCTCCTATTTGGTTGGAGCTCAGGAACGTTCCCTTGCAATGCTTCAATGATGATGGTCTTGAACGAATTGCTAGCTTGGTCGGGGATCCAAAATGCTTGCATCCCTCCACTATAAACAAGACCAACCTAGAGGTCGCAAAAGTCTTCACAATTATTGATCCTAGGAAACCACTCCCCGAGGCTGTAAATGTGAAGTTCCAGTCAGGTGAGATCAAAAGAGTTCTTGTCTCAAGCCCCTGGATGCCCCCAATATGTTCGCACTGTAAGGAGATAGGACACAGTATCAAGCGGTGCAAACTTGCTCCTATTTCTTGCTCAGGATGCCACTCTTCTGCGCATACTGCTGATACTTGTCCCAGAGCAAAGAAAAAGCAAAAGGTCCCGGTCTATCGCGTTAAAGCAACCCCAGTTGTTTCACCTTTGCCAATTCCAAGATTTTCTGGAGATACCCCAAAGGAATCAGGTATCTTATCCCATACCTCTTCGGTCCTGAGAGGTCCCACGCTAGTTGGAGAGTCCAGTAAATCGTCTAAATCTGTGAAATCCACCAGTTCAGCTGGTGTCTCTGCAGCTGAACCAGACTCATCAGATGTCGTGTCAAGTGAATATAGCGACTCTGAGGTTTCTGTTCGCTCAGAGGAGTATGATGATCTTCAGTTCACGAAGGTGGTGTCCCAAAGGCAACGCAAGCGTGAGCGAGGCAAAGGCCTCCACTAATCCCCTCCTTCAATGAGTGTAGATATTTTTTGTTGGAATGTCCGAGGCTTTAATAAGCTATCCCATCGTACCGGATTTAAGAAATGGCTTCGAAGAAATAAGCCACTTTTTGGTGGTCTAGTAGAGACCCATGTTCAACAGCAAAAGTGCTCAAAGCTCCTCGGCAGTGTAGCACCGGGCTGGTTGCATGATAATAACTATGATTTTTCAGCTTATGGGAGGATTTGGGTCCTCTGGCATCCCAGTGTCAAAGCCTCTGTTTTGTCCAAATCCCACCAAATGGTCACTTGTGAAGCTCAACTTCCTGGCTCCGCCCTTACAATGGTGGTTTCTTTTGTCTATGCCTCAAACGACGAGGCAGAGCGAGGTCTCCTCTGGGACGAGATTCTCTCACTTTCTAGGGACCCGGGGATTCAAGGTAAATCCTGGTCAGTCCTAGGCGACTTTAATCAAATTTCGAACCCTTCAGAGCACTCTACTTCAGATGGTTTCTCAATGGACAGACCTTGTAGGGACTTCAGAGATTGCCTTTTCAGCGCCTCTCTCCATGATCTCACTTTTAGAGGCTGCCTGTTCACCTGGTGGAATAAAAGAAGAGAAGAACCCATCGCCAAAAAATTAGACAGAGTTCTAGTAAATGATCTATGGTCTGCTACTTACCCTCTTTCTTTTGGTCTCTTTACTGAACCGGATTTTTCTGATCATGCGTGCTCTACAATAACCCTCTCCACGCCTAAGCACACCCACAAAAGGGCTTTCAAACTATACAATTACCTTCTGCAGGACACTGCTTTCATTGATCTCATCCGTGAACAGTGGTTCTCTTTCAATCTTGTGGGTTCTGATATGTATCGAGTTTCTCAAAAGCTCCGCGGCCTAAAGAAGCCTATCCGTGATTTTAGCAGATCAAATTACTCTGGGATTGAGAAAAGGGTTATCGAAGCACATGAGCAAGTTATTCAGAGTCAGAATCAGATGCTAAACTCGCCTTCTTCTCAAGCAGCAGCCCAGCTCCTTCATGATGAATGCAGATGGCAATTCCTGGTCTCCGCAGAGGAAAAGTTTTTCAGACAGCGGTCAAGTGTCACTTGGTTGAGAGATGGAGACTGCAACTCCAGCTATTTCCACAAAATGGCAAACTCTCGCCAAGCCATAAACCATATTCACTTCCTAGAGAACGAGTATGGTGTAAAAATTGACTCTCCCGAGGGTATCCAGGAAATCTGTAGGGATTATATCACTGGTTTGCTTGGTGGTCCTGTCTCTCCTCCGTTATTTACTCAGGATGACATCACCTCTTTGCTTGGCTTCCGCTGTTCGGAGGAACAACAGGCTATGTTTTCCAAGGACTTTTCTTCAGAAGAGATTAAAGAGGCTTTTTGCTCCCTCCCTAAAAATAAGACAAGCGGACCTGACGGTTATCCGGTGGAGTTCTTCACTCATTGCTGGAGTATTGTCGGAGGAGAAGTTCTAGCTGCAATCAAAGAGTTTTTCTCTTCAGGGAAGCTCCTCAAACAGTGGAATGCCACTAACCTGGTTTTAATTCCCAAGATCACAATTCCCTCTAAGCCCTCAGAGTTCAGACCTATTTCCTGCCTCAATACCCTTTACAAGGTCATCTCAAAGCTCCTGGCCAACAGACTAAAGTTACTTCTGCCTGACGTCATTTCCCCTTTCCAAACCGCTTTTATCAAGGGTCGTAGCCTGTCAGAAAATGTTTTGCTTGCTACGGAGATTGTCCATGGTTACAACAGAGCAGGCATAACCCCTCGTGGTATGCTCAAAGTGGACCTCCGCAAAGCTTTTGATTCGATTATATGGGATTTCGTCATCTCCACTCTTCGTGCAATTAACCTCCCAGATAAGTATATAAAGTGGATTGAGGAATGTCTCACCTCCCCGACCTTCTCCATAGCTATAAATGAAGCCACCGGAGGTTTCTTCAAAAGTACCAGAGGCCTCAGACAGGGCGATCCCCTCTCCCCATACCTCTTTGACCTAGCAATGGAAGTTTTCTCAAAGCTCCTCTCCTCTCGGTACTCTTCAGGTTACATCTTCTATCATCCTAAAACATCAGAACTGAATCTTTCACATTTGATGTTTGCGGATGATGTTATGATTTTCTTTGATGGAGGGAGTTCTTCTCTTCACGGTATAAATGAGACTTTGGATGATTTTGCTGGTTGGTCTGGTTTAACGATGAATCGGGACAAGACAGAGCTTTTTCTGGCGGGTGTGGATGATATAGAAAGAGCTGCAATATCGAACTATGGTTTCCCTCAGGCCACTCTGCCCATAAGATATTTGGGGCTTCCTCTTATGTGCAGGAAACTAAAGATAACTGAGTATGCCCCCCTGTTGGATAAACTCAAGTGCAGATTCAATCATTGGACCACCAAAGCTCTTTCTTTTGCAGGAAGGCTCCAATTGCTAGCTTCTGTTATCTCTGGTACGGTGGTTTTTTGGATCTCCGCTTTCAAGCTCCCAAGGGGATGTATCCGGGAAATCGAATCCTTGTGCTCTAGATTCCTGTGGTCTGGTGGCATTGAGAATCATCGAAAAGCAAAAGTGTCTTGGGCCCAGGTTTGTCTCCCGAAGGCTGAAGGGGGACTAGGTCTCAGGCGTTTTACTGAGTGGAACTTAACCCTGAACTTGAAGTTTATCTGGCTTCTTTTCGCAAATAACTCTTCTCTGTGGGTTTCTTGGCATCGTTTACACCACTTTCCCTCAGGGCTTTCAGGTCGTTTGTCTGAGTTTTGGTTCATCAAGGAGAGCGCCACTGATACTTGGAACTGGCGCTGTCTCTTGCGGCTGAGACCCTTTGCGCAGAGATTCTTATCAATCACCCTTGGTAATGGCCGATCTGCAAGTTTCTGGCATGACTCTTGGACACCTTTGGGGCCTCTACTTGAGGTGTTTGGTGTAGAGGGCCCTAGACATCTAAGGATTCCCCTCTCTGCTTCGGTTGCTGAGGCTACAAACGGTGCCACCTGGATTCTCCCATCTCCTCGATCGCAACAAGCTCTCGACCTCCATGCCTTCCTTACCACTGTTCCACTTCCTCTGCAAGCTCACACTGATGACTTATATGGCTGGTCTGTGAACGGTACTGTGACTAACAGCTTCTCTTCTTCGTTGACTTGGGAGGCTATAAGACAAACCGATTCCCCTAAACCTTGGTCAAGCCTCATCTGGTTTAAGGGTGCTACACCGAGGAACTCCTTCCACTTCTAGGTTGCTCACCTCGATAGACTGCCCACAAGATCTCGTTTGCTTGCTTGGGGTATGCATAACTCCCCCCTGTGCTGTTTATGCTCTCAAAGTGTGGAAACAAGGGATCATCTGCTCCTTTTCTGCAACTTCAGTGACTATATCTGGCGAGCCATCAAACTCAGACTGGGTCTCCCACCAACCAATTTCCGTAACTGGGAAAGTTTGCTGGACTGGCTCAGATTAAGTAATGCTTCCTCTCCCTCTGCGCTTCGAAAGCTGGTAGCTCAGGCAGCAGTTTATGCAATTTGGAAACAGAGAAACAACATCCTTCATAATTCTCAAGCCATTCCTCCGTCTACCATCTTCAAATCAATTGACCGAGAAATCATTAACACCACCATTGCCAAAGGCCATAAGAAGAGCTTCAAGAAGTTTTTCACTCTCTGGGTCCATTGACTCGTGTCTAGGTTTATCTGGCTATTAATTGAGTTATTGTTGCTTCCTTGTTTTTTGAGCTTTTTTGCCAAGGGACCAATATATTGGTAATCCCCTATGTAAATCCAAACTTTTCATTTTAATGATATTTACTCGCTTAGCAAAAAAAAAAAAGTAGTCGTTACCGTTTAAAAGCTTTTTTTCTTTTTTTTTTCTTTTCAGAATGCTATTAAAAATTATAACTTGAAATTTAATCGACCCTTGTTACAACGTGCATACCATTCTCAGTATTTAGACTAGTAAGTAGCTTATGCGGTTTAATCGTCAAAACAATGTCACTAAAGACATTGAAATCCCTGAACTCTACATTCGTTGGTTGCAAGCCTGTATCTGCACCCCTTCTTTCTCAGTGGGTTTCAACGGTAATGTGCACGGGTATTTCAAAGGCTCCAGAGGGTTGCGGCAAGGAGATCCGCTCTCTCCTTACCTCTTCGTCATTGCTATGAACTGTCTCTCGTTCATGCTTGACCAAGCTGCACAAGGAGGCAAATTTCACTACCACCATAAATGTCAAAATCAAAAGCTAACTCACTTATGCTTTGCAGATGATTTGCTTATCTTCGTAGATGGCTCGCTAAACTCACTGCAAAGCGTTCTTCAAGTCTTAAAAGAGTTTGAAGAAGTCTCGGGCTTAGCAATTAGCCTCCCAAAGACAAGTTTCTTCACTTCTGGCCTCTCGGACCCTGAAATCAATCAAATCAAGTCAGAAACAGGCTTATCTCACGGTCAACTCCCAATCCGCTACCTAGGAGTTCCCCTCTGCACAAAGAAACTCACCCTTTTAGACTGTGCTCCGCTTATCCAAAAGGTGAAAGGCAGATTTAATGCGTGGTCAACTAAGACCCTTTCCTTCGCAGGCAGACTCCAACTGTTAAATACAGTCATAAACGGGATCACAAACTTCTGGTCCTCTGCGTTTGTACTGCCAAAGAGATGCATTAATATCCTGAACTCCTTGTGTGGTGCGTTCTTGTGGAAAGGAACTACGGAGGGCCATCACTCAGCAAGGGTGGCTTGGGAGACGGTAACAGCTGCAAAAAGTGAAGGAGGGTTAGGAATACGGGATCTGAAAAGTTGGAACAAGGCATGTATGATCAAACTTATCTGGCTCCTTTTCTTTTGTTCAGGCTCTGTTTGGGTAGCTTGGTTTAGAGGATCTGTTCTCTCGGGTAATCTTAGTAACTTCTGGACGCGGAAGCCAAACACCAAGTACTCCTGGCTCGCGAATAAACTCCTAAAAATGAGAGAAGAGATTTACCCCTGGATCAAGTTGAAAGTGGGAAATGGACAAAATTGTAGTTTTTGGAGTGACCATTGGTCGAAACTGGGAAGAATGTCAACCTACCTCCACCGTGAAGGCATCTTAGGAATCCCGAAAGGAGCCACTATAGCAGACTTATGGCATCGAGGAGCATGGAGGTTGCCTCCTGCACGGTCAGAAACGCAGGTCAACTACCACATAGAGCTCTCAACTATTCATCTCTCAGACGATCCTGACACACATACTTGGTGGATTGACGATCAATTAAAGGATGCCCACTCAACAGGAAAAATATGTCAAGCCCTCAAATGTAACCTCCCTACGGTTCCATGGCATAAGATAGTTTGGTTCTCTAGAGGGATCCCGAAACATAAATTTCTCACATGGCTATTTGTGTTGAATCGAAACCCTACTCGGGACAGACTAAGAGAATGGGGACTGCAAGTCGACCCAGTTTGCTTACTTTGCAATGGCGAGGATGAAAGCCGAGACCATCTCTTCTTTAACTGCCCTTTCAGCTGGACCATCTGGCACACCACAGCTCGACGCTGCTCACATAATGCAATTCGATCATGGAATGGAACAATTCAGAGCCTTATCTCCCTCAGAGGAAGTCGAAACGCCAGGTTGCTGCTCCTCATCGCTTGGCAAGCCACGATCTACGCTCTATGGACAGAGAGGAACCATCGACTTCACAGAAACTCTTTCAAATCGGCGGATCTTATCATCCGTCAGATTGACACCTTGATCAGAAACAGAGCCTTAAGTTTCCGCGACTCAAATCCTGCCCTCACCTCATCTTTACTTCTCCAATGGTTTGCAGGATCTGCACACAGACCAGGTTTGAAACCCTAATCGCCCCTGGAGGCCATGAGATCTAAAGCTCGAAGATTTTTCTCTCTCAATCATTGATGGCTATTTAAGGTGGTTTGAAGTGTCTATACCGCCCAACCGTCTATCTGGTTCACTCCTAACTATTTGGTTCAATTTTAACTCCTCGGTTCAATATTGGTTCTGTCCTAACTATGGATTTAATTTTAGCTACTACTTAATTAGAGTATTCCTAATTTGGGCTTCCTTTTGGGCCTCGCCCTGTAAACATTTTGTTTCCTCTTTTTTTTAATTTGAATGCCCTTTAACAAAAAAAAAAAAAAAAACAGTGTCACTAAAGACTCGTTCAATGCAACTTAAATCAATCATCAAACACACGACTTACAAAACTCATTTCTAAATTAAGTAAACAAATCCTAAGCACATACACTCTCTCACTTTGTCACCATACACAAAATTTTAACACACTTAAGAAAACTTATTAAATTAAACGGAAAATATATATCACAAAACCAAATAAAACATTTTGTCGGAGATAAACCATCTCCGACACACTTTTCTTCAATGCCGATTGCAAAACCGATCAATGGAAACACTACTTCTCAATAGCCACCACCACATTACAACAAACCGCCTCTAGTCATAATCCTAACCGTGATCCTCCTCGTCGTCTTTTTTATAGGTTTCTTCGCTCTCTATTTTTGCAAATGTTTCTTCCACACTCTCACCGAAGCATGGAATCACCATTACCGCAACGGATTGTCCGAAAATCAAACTCAACAAGACAATAATCCCGGTCCACCACCGGCTAACCCTGGTCTAGAGCCACACGTCATCCAATCCTTCCCTACGTTTCCATTCTCATCCGTCAAAGATCTTAGGGAAGACAAATGCGGTCTCGAATGCGCGATTTGTCTTCTTGAATTCGAAGAAGAACACATCCTTCTTTGACTCTTGTCAACTTGTTACCATGTTTTTCATCAAGAATGCATTGATCGATGGCTTGAATCTAACAAAACATGTCCTGTCTGTCGCCGGAATTTAGATCCGAACGCACCCGAAAACATCAAAGAGTTGATCATCGAAGTCATACAAGAGAACGGACATGAAAACCGCGATCAAACGCCATCTCCTCCAAACGAGGGTTTGTTGTCGAGACAAAGCAGTAGTAGTAACAACGAAGGAAAGATCGAGACGTTACCGGATAAGTTCTCGAGATCGAAAACGACGGGTCATTCAATTGTTAGGAATAAACCGGAGGAAGAAGATAGGTATACTTTGAGGTTACCGGATCATGTAAAGATTAAGGTTACGAGAAGATATAACAATAATCAAACAGAGAGTTGTATTTCATTTGGTGAGCTTATGAGAAACAAAGGAGGCCGGTTTGGTGAAGTTTCTGGTCAATCACTTGTACCGGAATCAGGAAGTTAAAGAAGATTTACAGTTTTTGTTGTTTTTTTTTTTGAAAAATTAACTAGTCCATTTTGTTGTTGTTTTTTGTATTTCTTAATTAGATAGGTTTTTTTTGGGGGTCAAAATATAGGTTTTAAGAGATATTCAAATGATTTTAGAAAAGTTGAATAGTTCATGTCAAACAAATTTTGTCAACTTTAACCTAAATTTATTGTATGTTGTTTAGTAATAATGATAACATCTAATTAAAGACACTTATATTGGGCACAAATTTGGATCCGAAGAACCGAACCGAAATCAAAAAAAGAAAGAAAAATTTGTTTGATACCTTTGTTAAGCTTCATATGTTATCATTGTGTCTAATGGCTCGACAAAAACGGTGCTTTGTCCTCTATGTTTTTGCAGCCGATCGAGGTTAGGATTGTTATTGCGAAACTGTTATTCTGAATATATCACTAATAACGTATTTATTTGATAGTATGTTATCGATCAATATACCCCATAAATAAGAGAATATAAACCAAACCTTGTTTAACAGGGAAAACTGTTATACTTCAACCCAAACAATTTAGAAAATAAATACCTATACAATAAAACAGTGTATTTTTTAATTTGAATAACAAAGTTCAAATAAATTACACGAACTCTTATTAGTAGTGTCAAAATCCGCATTGACTAATTTAAACATTAGTCAACTATAAATATGCTAACGAGGCATGATCTGGACGCTCATGATGCATGACTTGACGCTGTCGAGGCATGACGTAAAAATTATAGTTACAAAAATACTCTTAACAAAATTAATATTTTTAAACTAAATAATAATATTTGCATAAAAATTTCACAAAATATGAAATATTACAAGTGAATGATTACGGTCTGTAAACTTACTTACAAGTGAATGAGAAAACAAATATGATATATGAAAACATTACCATCAGGAGAAATTATTACAAGCTTCATGTTTGAAGCTATGTAACAATCATTGAATAGCTTCTCCAAACTAGATTAAAGGTCATGTCCGGAATGGGTAAGAGAATCCTTATTCTCCTAGGTAGATCTATGAAAAGGTGTGGACTTCTGAATTTGTATGGCAAAAAGGTTGATCATAGCGACCCAAATATGTATTTGTGTAATTTAGATTCTGAAAACAAATGATATAAATATTAAAACAAATTAAAAAAAATGAAATGATGTCAAAAAAAATGAATTTATTGGAAGAGTTAAAATACTTGAATTGATAGTTATTAGCTCCTTTTCAATCACTTTCAAGTCGAAGACATGATTATGGAACATATCAGCAAACATCTTGAAAGCAAGATCAGAGTGTTCATGATCAATTCGTATTGAAAAGACTGAATGGTCAGATTCAGTTTCTGAATATACCCGACCATTATGTCTATGAACATAATCATTGAACTAAAAATAAAAATTAAAAATCCACCAATGTAATTATGAGTTATAGTTATTTGTAACGACAAAATTTTATTTTAAAATAGTGTACCAACCTCATTCTTTATAGGATAATTTTTTGATCCTAAAAACAGGACATGCTCCATATGATGGGCTAAGCCTTGCATATCTCAAGGATCAGCAAAACTACCACATCTAATTGAAATTGCAGCAGCAGGCTGATCAAAATTAGAAGAAACAACAAGTAAAACAGACAAACCATTAGCTAGCTCCAATCTCCTGAATTTAGAATTTTTGTAAGGTTGTGGCGGATGAAATATGTATTCTTCCTCCAAATCATTGGGAAAATGGTATATTTCAACCCAAATAATATTGTCGAGGCATGACGTAAAAATTATAAGTACAAAAATTACTATTAACAAAATTAATATTATTAAATAAATAATGTTATTTGCATAAAAATTTCACAAAATATTTTAAAAAATTAATCAATGATTTTTAAAATATATTTCATAATTAATTTCAAAAATATTCTTAATTATGACTCTTATTAGTTATTACATCAATGATTTTTTAAAGAAAATCAAAAGAATATTTCTTAATTAGTTGATAAATGGTATCAAACTTATCAGAAATTATTGACAAAAGCAGTATGTAAACAATGTTTCTTCACATTGGCTTATTTAAGCTGATCAATTAAAGTTGTTGACAAAAAAAAATCATTGGCTATGTGTTTTGATTAAGAAATGTTTTTGAAATTAATTATGCAATAGGTTGATAAATCATTGATTTCATGTGTTAAGAAAAGTTTTTTTGTAATTGTTTTATCCAAATAATATTATTTTGCTTTATCCAAATAATAAATTTTGCTTAAAAAAGTCAATGATGTAATAATTTATAAGAGATGTAATTATAAATATTCATTGAACTTAGTTATGCAATATATTTATAAAATTATTGATTTCATGATTTAATAGATATTTTTTTAAAAAGATTTACCCAAATAATATTATTTGGTTAAGAAGATAATATTAATTTTGTCAAAGGTAATTTTCATAATTATAATATGTCTTATCAGCGTTCTAATCATGCACCGTCAGCGTCTACGTCGTTATTTTTTACAGTTAATAAATGGTTAAATTAGTCAATACTAATTTTGACACCATTAATAAAAGTTAAGATAGTTTATTTGAATAGTACAATACAATACCAATTTTTTCAGATGTATAAAAACCGACTAATGTTTCCGTTGAAATTCACAACAAATGTTTTTTTGTTAGTAAAATACGACGCCGTCCAGTTACGAGTGTGATTGGTTGACAAACGACGACGTATTCTACTTAAGTATTATACGACGTTGTTTATTGAAAAGACCAAAGATTCATTTTGTTCTTTTTTTTCTTGTTCGTCAAGCTCTGTTTCCAAATTCAAGTTTCTTTACAATGTAGTGGATTCGATTTATAGTTGCTCATCTCTCGAACAAATGGTTCGTGGATTGATGAAATTCCCAAGAATCTCAACGAAGCTAATGAACATATGCCTCGACTCTCTCTGCAAATTCCGAAACTTGGAGAAAGCTGAATCTTTACTCGTAGACGGGATCAGATTAGGTGTTCTCCCCAACGTTATCACTTACAACACTTTGATCAAAGGGTACTCACGTTTCGTCGGAATCGATGAAGCTTACGCTGTAACTCGTCGTATGAGAGAAGCTGGGATCGAACCTGACGTTGCTACTTACAATTCATTGATCTCCGGAGCTGCTAAACAGTTGATGCTAAATCGTGTACTCCAACTGTTCGACGAAATGCTTCACTCAGGTTTGTCTCCTGATATGTGGAGTTATAACACTTTGATGTCTTGTTACTTCAAATTAGGGAAACACGGAGAAGCGTTTCGTATTCTTAACGAGGATATAGAGTTAGCTGGGTTGGTTCCTGGTGTTGATACTTATAACATCCTTCTTGATGCGCTTTGCAAAAGTGGTCACACGGGTAACGCGATTGAGCTCTTTAAGCATCTGAGGACTCGAGTTAAACCAGAGCTTATGACTTATAACATTCTCATTAACGGTCTTTGTAAAGCTAGAAGGGTTGGTTCTTTAAATTGGATGTTGAGAGAGCTTAAGAAATCAGGTTACACTCCTAATGCGGTTACGTACACAACAATGCTTAAAATGTATTTTAAGACTAGGAGGATTGAGAAAGGGCTTCAACTGTTTATGAAAATGAAGAAAGAAGGGTATACCTTTGACGGGTATGCGAACTGTGCGGTTGTTAGTGCTTTGATTAAAACAGGAAGAGCAGAGGAGGCTTACGAGTGTATGGAAGAGCTGGTTAGAAGCGGTACACGGAGTCAAGACATTGTTTCGTACAACACGTTGTTGAATCTTTATTTTAAAGATGGGAATTTGGATGCGGTGGAGGATTTATTGGAGGAGATTGAGGTTAAAGGATTGAAACTTGATCAATACACGCATACGATTATAGTCAATGGTTTGTTAAACATAGGTCATACAGGAGGAGCTGAGAAGCATATGGCATGTATGGGAGAGATGGGGACGCTGCCTAGTGTTGTTACTTGTAACTGTATGATTGATGGGTTGTGCAAAGCGGGTCATGTAGATCGTGCCATGAGGTTGTTTGCGTCGATGGAAGTTAGAGATGAGTTTACTTATACTTCTGTTGTGCATAATCTATGTAAAGATGGGCAGCTTGTATGTGCTTCGAAGCTGCTCTTGTCTTGTTACAATAAAGGGATGAAGATTCCGTCATCGGCTAGACGAGCTGTGTTGTCCGGTTTACGGACGACGGTATCTTACCAGGCTGCAAGGAAGACACATTTTAAAATCAAAGCAGCTATTGAATCCAATGCATTAATGTATCCTTAATAGACATTAGAAAGTGTATCTTATATAGAAGAAAATTATTGATTCATCCATGACCCTAAATGTTATTGGACTTTAGGTAAAATAGTGTTATCGGTCAATAAACCCTCATGAAATTAGAGAATATTAACCAAACCTTGTTTAACAACACCAGTGAGAGTACTAGAGATTTAGTTATATGTTTAAGAGCTCCTAACTATAGCTAAGTTTGATAACTTGTAAGGCAGTGTATAATCTTGGTGTTTAATTTAGTTATTTGATTAGTTTTGGTTCGGAGTCTCTAAAGAGATCAAAGCAACTTCAGGAAAGATGACCAAAGACGCCACTTTTGGAACAACTGGTCCCAAAATGAAACCATGTTACTCATGTGCTGCTTCTGAACACAGTTAAAAATCTAAACTTTGAACTTTGAACCTTCTCTAGACGACTTTTTACTATTTGGGTTTCTTTTTGTTTTTAACAGAAAACAGTAAGAAATTTTCTTTTGGCAGAGGACTAAAGATAAGACTGAGTCTACTCTCTCGACGTGGACATATCTGACAAAACAACAGTTTCTGCTCTTCGTCCTCTTTGTTGTTATTGTCTCTCTCTTTCTCGGACTTCGTAAATTTGATACACTTTGTTTACTCTTAATCTCTATATACATAAGTACAAAGATCTATTGCATGTTAGAGATGATGCATTTATCAGAAATGTTAAGAGACATGAACACGTGTTTGTTTGTTGATGCAACGAATCAGATTAGAGTAGACACGTTTTATAGGTTTGGAAAAACATTCACAGGAATCTTCAAGATAAATTCTTGAGAATAGATAGAGACTTTGGAACTTGGTAAGCAAACGGTCTTTGTTTCTTGTCAAATAAATTTCCAGATTGTAGGTTTGAATCGTTTGGTTAACCAAATAAATAGAGAGACTGATTGTTAATTTTTAAGTGTGTATATACTTATAGTTAGCTTTTGCAACCGAACCAAATCAATCAAACTCCATTAAAATTTATTATTTAGTTAATTATATGCAAATATGCATTTCAAAAAAAAAAATACATTTCAATATACAATTCTAATTTTAGTTATACAATTCTAACCAAAATAAGTATATTTATTTCATTTTTATTAAATAAGATTAATAAGTTTAATAAAAATGAAATAAAAACACACACACACACTATGTACTACTAACCAAAGAATCCAAGCCACTAATCTGATTCTTAAAAGAAACACACTCTTGTTATATTTTCGTATGCTATAAAACAATATTGTTGGTTTACGTTTGCTATTGTCAAATTCGTGAAAGTTAATATTCTCGTTATTTAATGGATACTAGAGCAACGGCCATTGTTGAGTGTAAAAGGAATAAACAAATTTTAGTAGTTGTGGTCTAATTATTTAGTTGTTAAGTACTTGGCTTTGTATGTTTGATCAATTGTAGAATTTTGCATGGGGTGTTTTGTTTCTGTTACCAAAATTATTTGATAGATCTTGTGTCCGGACCTATTGTCTAATTCGTGAAAGTTAACGTTTTTTGTTTTTGTTTTTGTTTTTGTTTTTGAGAGATCTGACCATTTGTATCAGAAAAAACACAGAAAAGTACAGATAGTTTAAAACTAAATCAAATAAATAAAAATGAATAGAGATATTTTTTTTGTGTGTAATCACGGGTTGTGTTTTTTACCTTCTTCATAGGTTCTTCTCTGGTCCTTCTAATGTGCAAACAAAACTGACTGATGAAATGGAGACAGTCCTTTTTTAATTATAAGCATACAATTGCAATTAATAATTTATCACTTTTCCCAATATCATACATATACAAAATATATATCTTATAGATATTATACAGAATTTAAGCACACAAAAATATATTCAAGAGGAGTATATAAATAGGAAATGTGAAATTTTGCTTTCTTCCAGCACTCATTTGTCTCTTTTTGTGTATGTTATTGTCCGGTCCCCACGGCCCAACATTGCTAAATACCGAACCGGTTTTGGTCCCATTTGTTTTTCCTTCTTGAGTCGAATATTTGCATCCTAATTTGTCTTCAAAAATATTAAATTTGATATACAAACAGTAATTCTCAAAAATATCATATTTGCTAAGATTTGAAGCTCCCATATATAGAGTTTGAAAATGCAACAATTGCGTTAGCATTTCTGTATAGATTTCTGAATTTTGCAACTACCAAGAATTATGTATGATGATGTATAAGATTCTTTAGGGGATTGCTACTTGAAAAACTGTAAGAATAGCTAGAGGGTTTTTAGGGTAGTAAAAAGGGTAAATTAAGTGAAAAAGAGAGAATGGTCCAGAGTTTCGAGAAAATAACAAGACCTTAGACTCTCTCTGACCCATCTCACGTGCCACCAGCACTCCATTGCTCTTCCTTCCTTCTCAAATCCTTTTCTGATCTATGAAAATGTATACATGTGCATTTTATATATCTTTATATATACACTATGAATTGGAAAAGAAAAATAAGAATTCATACATATACATTTTGGAAGATGATTACAATTTACACAGCTTGTGTCATTTTTATTCTGCGGACTCTTATACATCTTTTATGACCGGAAGTCAATAGTAGCATAAATCAGTTGAATTTAGAGTCAAGCATTATCTACTTTATGAATTTCATTTCCGAATTCTTATTAAAAATGAGTGTTTAAATTATAAAATAATGGATAGATGTCTCAGATTTTAGTAAGTTATCTTTTCTTGTATATTGAGAAATCATATGATCTTCCTATTATAATTTAGGTTTGTAATAAGTTAACTAAAATTTACGAACTGATAATATGTGGATACATAAAAATGATTTATGTGATTATATATGCATGTTTTTATCAATGGTCAAACTATTACAAAATAATGAAAAGTATGTGATTCAGCAAAGTTGATAATTAACCCTTCCATGATAGTACCGATCACAATCAAATAATGTCTCACATGTACACACTCAGAGCACCATAGCTTCAACATTTGTCATTTTTTTTTCTCATTTAATCATTGCCTTTTAATTTTCCGAAAAATGTCGTTTTCGCCCGCAAGTTTTTTTAAAAAACTTAATATATATGTTTTTCAAATATTAGAAATTAGAGATTTGGAGTGTTGCTATATAAATCAATGATACTTGGTAATTCAATAAGGGAATAAACGACGTCAAGAGCAATGACTCTAGAAGCTTTATCATCAAATGGTCTCTTAAACTTTTTGCTCTCCGAAACTCTTTCACCAACTCCATTCAAGTCTCTCGTTGACCTCGAGCCACTGCCGGGAAATGATGTCATCATATCCAAGAACACAATTATGGATGAGATATCTCATCAAGAACCTCCACCACCGCGACCACCACCGGCCACGAATCGAGGGAAGAAGCGGAGGAGGAGGAAACCTAGGGTTTGCAAAAACGAAGAAGAAGCTGAGAACCAACGAATGACTCACATTGCCGTCGAAAGAAACAGGAGAAGACAAATGAATCAACATCTCTCTGTCTTACGATCTCTCATGCCTCAACCTTTTGCTCACAAGGTTCAGTTCTTATGGATAATTTCATATTTCTTATTAAGAAGTTTACGAATTTTAAACTAGGGTTTCAATTTTTTTGAGAATTCAGAAAAATATTAAAATTTTATCTTTTCTTTTATGAAAGATTCACTATAAAGGTTAAAATCTTTCAAAAGTGTTTTTAATTTTTTTTTTTTTTTTTGGGTTCACTTATACTTTTGGTGGGTTTATTTTCTTGAAAGGGTGATCAAGCTTCAATAGTAGGTGGAGCCATAGATTTCATCAAAGAACTCGAACACAAATTACTATCTCTTGAAGCTCAAAAGCTTCATAATGCTAAACTAAACCAGTCGGTTACTACTTCAACAAGTCAAGACTCAAACGGCGAACCAGAGAATCCTCATCAACAGTCTCCGCTGTCGATATCACAGTTCTTTCTTCACTCTTACGATCCGAGCCAAGAGAGTAGGAACGGCTCAACAAGCTCGGTGAAAACCGCTTTGGAAGATCTCGAGGTGACTCTAATCGAAACTCATGCTAACATCAGAATCTTGTCGAGGAGGAGAGGTTTCCGGTGGAGCACGATGGCCACTGCTAGGCCACCGCAGCTTTCGAGGCTGGTGGCTGCTCTACAATCGCTTTCACTCTCGGTTCTTCACCTTAGCGTCACAACAATGGACACTTACGCTATTTACTCCATCAGCGCTAAGGTAATAAATCAACTTATAATTAACCGTACTAAACTGGATTAGTTCAAAACTTCAAATGCAAGTTTAGCATTTCACATTTCTGCTACTTACTCTATCAGTACTAGGGTTATATAAGTTCTTATCATCTTAGTATACAAAAAACCAAATTAAACCGGACTAAACCGAATTTGAGGGGTGGTTTTGAGAATGTATGTTAGGTATTTAAAGCAAGACGGGTAGATTATGTGCGGTCCAAGGGACAGAGCATATAAAAGGAATGTCTATGAACTCTTAACTAGATTTGGTCCAACATTTATTACCATACTTGGTGGAGTTATTTTTCTTATTTTTCACCTATTTCTTGAAAACAGGTTCAATTATTGCCACGTGAGTTAATAACGATTTAAACCCTTTGTTTTTACAAATTCACATAATGTTATTTTAGGTTAATATTGTAATCATTTGTTTTAATTGGATTGTAAAAGGTGGAAGAGAGTTGCCAGCTAAGTTCAGTAGATGACATTGCAGGAGCAGTTCACCACATGCTAAGTATCATTGAAGAGGAGCCTATTTGTTGCTCATCAATGTCAGAACTACCCTTTGATTTCTCTTTGAATCACACAAATGCCACTCATTCTCTCTGAGAAAGCTTTTTTTTTTGTTCCTTTTTTTAACATTTAGTTTTATTTTTTACATCTTTTTGTGTTCAGAATAAAGAAAACTCACTTCTTTCTTTTTAATTTCCTAGGTTCTTTTCTGACTCTTGTAAAGGCTAAATGTGAATTATGTGGATTATAGTGGCCCTTAATATGTTCGTTGTTTGACTCTTCTTTTCATGCATTTCTGATAGTAAGTACTCCCTCCGTTTCAAAATATAGGATGTTTTAGTAGAAACACACATATTAAGAAAAAGTTACTTTTAAAAAGTTTAACCAATCATACCCAAGACTGCATAATAGAAAATATAAAATTAATCTAAAAGTTGCATAGAAAATTAGAAACATCTTATATTATGAAACAAAAATAATCCTCTAAACATCCTATATTATGAAACGGAGGGAGTATAAATTAGTACACTTGTCACACTTTGTATAGGGTTTTGGTCCTTTTGGATTGCTTTGAATTTAATTTATTTATCGATCATCACATTTTTCAGATAGGCTATCTTCTGAAGTATTTCCTATATATGAAATTCCGAGGGCTAAAGAGATGATATTTTTTGGAAATAGTTATCCAATTTAAGATTCTAAGTTCTAAGTTCTAAGTTCTAACATGCAAACGACTGATTCTAAATAAGTATTTTACGTACGTGGTGTTATCGTATGTAAATCATGATGTGATAAATTAATTTAAAATCTACTGTTTACACAAGATTTGGGACACCCCACCATCATTGCGAGTGAGATTTTTGTGTTCGGTTGCTTATCTTCCATTACCATCTACATCGACAACTCTATTTTATGGACCAGTGGCCCATGTTAATAGTTTATGATATGGGCTTTGTTTTGTGTATCCTGCACTCATTCAGTCTCATTCATACACGTACACGATGAACTTTTTCATTATTTAAGTTGTTCTGTTCATTGCTTATCATTTTCTACTCCACTCGAAACCCAATGATCTTGTTGTATTCTTGTACTCGTATAAAGAAGTGGAAATCTTGACTTTTCTTCACGTAATAAAGATTCTCTTTCTTATCTCCAAATATTATTTGAACTATTCACAATAATTCTTTTCTTTTGTCATGTCACTTTTGGATTTTATATATGTGAGTTTGGTCAACCTGTTCACATTTTTCTCATATACTATCTGGTTCGTACGACGAAGGTTTTGTGTTGTTTATTATTAAATGGAAACAAATTTATTTTGTTTTTGGACAGTATGCATATATACAATCAATGTCTATATAAAACGAGATTAAGAGATGGATATAGTTTTTTGTTTAGATTTTATCAGTATGTACCTTTATAGTTTCTTTAATTTGAAAATGAGATAAAATTTGTATAACTGTTTGTTGAAAGTTGAAACAATAGGTTAAATGATCATTAGCAAAACACTTTTTAATGAAGCCTAATGCTGGATTAGACATCGCACTAAGATTGTCATCTAATAATGAGGATTAAGAAATATGATCCTTTCCGATGGAACGAGATATTTGCATTGGCTTTTCCTCACAAGAGATGCATTCGCAAATAAAGTTCCCATCTCCTCTTGAACCCAAGGTACCTTTTATTTTTATTTTCTCATGAAAAATTTGTTCAACTCATAAGAGCATCCACCACCCTTTTATGAAATATAAGAGTAGAAAAATATGCTCATAACAATTGAAATTAAAACTGAATGAATAACACAATAACTTTTAGGTTTTGTGAAGATTTTCTTGTGGTTGGTTACTAGCAGTTGACTTCTATCTAGTATATAGCTTTTGTTATACTGAGATTATATACTTGTATGTTAAGTTTTTTTTAAAAGGTTATACATATTATTTCCTGTTCTTGAAAATACAATAAAATTGCAATAATAAATTAATTTGAACCATACAAATATATAATTTTTATAAATAAAAGTTAGTAGTGAAAATCTTAGTCATCTCATTAATGTGGTTAGATTGTCTATTAATTTGAAGATAATCTATAAAAAGTTTACAAATTTAACTTTTCTTGTCTTTAATAGATTAGAAGTTTGGAAATATTTTTGTGTTTAACTAGTTTTTTTCGGCGGTAGGATTAAATTCAATACGTCTACTTGTTTGTTTTATTTCAGCAAAAAATATCAACTTTCAAATTCATTCCATCATATAAGCCTACTTTTTTTTTTTTTTTCAACCAAACTATATTAAAATTAAAAGAGAACTCCATGATTGGTTGCCCAAACAGGAGGATACGAGTTTACAAAGGTAGAAACTGAAGGTAGGGTTCGTGAAGATCGAGCGAGGCAATCGGCCCTGACATTGTCATCGCGAGGAATCCTGGAGAGGGAGAAGGAGGGAAAGGAACTTCGAAGCAATGAGAAATCCTCCAGCAGATTAGAGAAAGTCGGCCAGTCTTCCGGTGCCTGCACCATCGCCGTTAGCTCCACACTATCCGTCTCAAAAACCTGACAATCGACTCCAGCCACCAGTAAAGACTCCATAGCCCAGATCAACGCTTGTAGTTCTGCATGTAGAGGAGAAGGACTCCGACGATGACTCCGTGCTCCCAACAGGATTGTTGTAAGCTCTCCACTGCAGCACCACCAGCCCAAACCCTGGTAGGGGTCTGTACTTTTCCAAGAACCATCCACTTGGCATCGGGGAGAGGATCCCCTATCCTCCGTAAAAGACGGGGGGACCAGATAATTCACTGAGTAAGATTTGGCCTCCTCCCACAATAATTTATCCGTAGTCGCCTGATTCAAAATCCCTAGAGGTTCACCCTCAATACCCTGGAAAACCTTTTTATTCCTATCTTTCCAAATGGACCAAATAATCCAGGGAAGTTGAATGCCCACATCCGAAGCCCCAGATTGCGAAGATGCCCGCCAAAAAATGAAATCTAAATTCGCATAAATCGATGTGTATGGAAAGCCCCCTTGATCCAGCCGTAAAGGCGACACCTCCCAAATACATCGAGACCTAGGACACTCAAAGAGCGCATGGTTTATAGTTTCCACCGCCGAATCGCATCTCTTACACACGGTATCACACCGAACACCCCGATATGCGAGACGCTCCAACACAGGTAGAGTACCCGAGCCAATCTGCCAGAAAAAATGTTGGATTTTGGAGGGTACATCAAGTTTCCAAGAATGAGCCCGTAAAGCCGTACACGTCGGCCCAAATTCAACATCCTTTAATAATTCCCTAGCCAATCGGTATCCCGATCTGACTGAATATTTCCCCGATTTAGTATAATGCCATATTAATCTATCCGGTTGAGTAGTTCTACTAACTGGCATACTCCGAATTAGTTGAATATCCCCCGGATCGAAAAACTCCTCCAAAGTAGGTAAATGCCAATCCTTAGTCTCCGGGTTAATTAAATGATTAACCATTAAACTGGGGAGCCATAACCTCCCTCGACCATTCGCCGGTCTAGGGCAAACATCCGGTATCCATGGATCTCGCCAAACCGAAATGGAATGGCCAGAGCCTACCGCCCAACGAGCCCCCTGCTGCACCAAACCCTTAATGGAATAAATACTTCTCCAAGCAAAGGACGGATTATATGGTTTTTGTGCCATAAGAGGGTGTTTGTTCCTGAAATATCGACTTTTCATCACCCGAGCCATTAAAGACTGTGGGTAGTGAATGAGACGCCAAAATTGTTTGGCCAACATAGCCTCATTAAATTGTTCTAGAGCTCGGAAACCCAGTCCCCCTTCAGCTTTATCTGCACATAATTTATCCCACGCAACCCAATGCATACCACGAGCTTTATCATTTGATTTCCACCAGAAAGTGGAAATTGCACTTGTCAATTTAGATGTTAGTTCCTGAGGAAGCTTAAAACACGACATAACATGGGTAGGTAAAGCCAACGCCACGGATTTAATCATAATTTCCTTGCCACCCTTCGACAAACATTTGGCAGACCAGCCATTTACACGATCATCTAGCCGATCCTTAACATAGCTAAAAACCTTAGTTTTCGAACCTTGAAGGTTCTCAGGAATACCCAAGTAAGAGCCCATACCACCCTCCGTAGAAATCCCAATAACTGACTTTATCCGGGAGCGAATCTCCGGAGTAACCTTTTTGCCAAACATAATAGATGATTTTGCCAGATTGACCTCTTGACCTGAGGCTCTGCCATAAGACCCCATTATCTCCATAACCGTCCTACATTCCTGATCAGTAGCTTTGCAGAAGAACAGACTATCATCCGCAAACAGCAGGTGCGAGATAGAAGCCTACTTTTATAAAAAGAAAATGAGAAGATCAATACAGCAGAAGAGATCAACAGTGGTGTTGATTTTTTTTTGAAACAAATAGGGAAATACCTCGCGATGAAATGGTTCCTCATGTCAAACATCTGAAACAATGATCCTATAGGTAATATGTAAAGTTAATGATTTTTATGGTTTGATGATTATATGGTTAAAATAAAGTTATTATTTTTATTGTAGAGAAGAATGGTACATCTAAAATAAAAAATAGCTAGAGAGAATTGATGAAGGATGTTCAGCAATTAGCACAACGACGCAATTCTGACTAGGTTTTTTTTAATTAATTTTAATATTTTTTAACGTGAATTTTTAAATTATCAGTATAAGTTGTTCAGAAATTTCTAAAAACATAAATGTAAGCGAAAACTTAAACAAGATTTAAAAAAAAATACGGATTAGTTTTCAAATTTAGAATAAGCTTATTGAAATTATTTAACCAAAAAAAAAAAGAATTTTGTTCAATTTATTAAATAATGATCTTTTACTCATCTTAAATACAATAATAATGAAAGCTTAATAAATACACTTAAGTATTTGTCAATTTGTGTGTCATCTACTTATCTTCTGAAATTTTTCTTATGATTAGTTCGTTCATTAAAATCTTAGCAAAAAAAAAAAACTCATTAAAATCAACATTATCTTGTATTCACCTTTGCTAATCAAAATTTGAAAACTATACACTAATTTTTTAATATATTTTCAAAAATGCAATATGTAATTTTGATATTTTCAAAAATGTAATCTATAGTTTGGATTTCTTTTTCTCTTTTAAGAAAGATATAGTCAATATACCTAATTTAAGAAATGATAAATCCACTTTTTTTCCTTTTCAAATACTTAGTTAATTTATTATATAGCATGTTTCATTTTCACCCCACATGTAAGTCTTTCTCTCTCTCTAAGTTATTATTACCATTACCCTGCCTAAATCCCCTCAAATCAAAAAATATTTATATAACATTATTCACTTTTCACACATGTGAATCTTTTTCTTTTATGTCTCTCTATCTCTCTTATTATTGTTAATTTGAACACTATCTATCTCTTTCTCTCTCCCTCTCTCAAAGTTATTACCCTAAAATCCATTTCAAGAACACAAAAAACAGAGTTAATAGTTTCCTCTCCCTCAAGAAGATGCCTTTGAGCAACAATGTAATCGGTTGCATAAACTTCATCTCCGTCCTCCTCTCCATTCCGGTCATCGGCGCCGGAATCTGGCTAGCCATGGGGACAGTAAACTCCTGCGTCAAGCTCCTTCAATGGCCAGTTATAATCCTCGGGATCTTAATCCTCCTAGTGGGTCTCGCTGGTTTCATTGGAGGGTTTTGGAGAATCACGTGGCTTCTTGTTGTTTACTTAATCGCCATGCTTGTTCTCATTGTACTTTTAGGTGTTCTTGTCGGGTTTATTTACATGGTAACCATTAGAGGCGCGGGTCATCCAGAGCCAAGTAGAGCTTATCTTGAGTATAGTCTTCAAGATTTCTCTGGTTGGTTACGTAGAAGAGTTCAGAGATCTTATAAATGGGAAAGGATCCGTACTTGTTTGAGTACTACTACTATCTGCCCTGAACTAAACCAGAGATTCACTATGGCTCTAGATTTCTTCAATGCTCCTCTTAGTCCCATTCAAGTAAGTTCTTTTCTTCTCTTTTTGGTTTTTGCTATGAAACATTGATTGTTCATTCATCCAAGAGAAGGTAGGGTGTAAATTGATAAGAAAAAAAAGTATGGGGTGGTAAAGGAAATCAAAATTGGTGCTTTGCTTGTTAGGTTTGTCTAAAATAGGACTGAAAGGTATATCCTTTAATTTAAATTCTTAAATTCATTTAAAGATCTCTTTTGTTTAAAAATTTTCAAATCTAGGGGTGTAAATTGAATACAAAAAGAAAGTACAGGGTAGAAATCGAATGGCCAGGAAAGTAACAGGTGGATGGAGTAATGAAATTATAAATTATAAATGATTCTTAGCTTATAGGCTTTGTGGGAACAAAAACTGGAAAAGTTTTAACTTTTAATAAAAAATTATAAAACTCCCCTAACTTTTCCACTAGGTTAGGTGCACTTAATCACACACGCGGTACAACTCTTTTGACCCCAATATTTATATCTTATTTAAATTCTAACCCCGTTTCTTTATTTTTCAGTCTGGTTGCTGCAAGCCACCAACAAAATGTGGGTTCACATTCGTAAACCCAACATATTGGATAAGTCCCATAGATATGTCTGCTGATATGGATTGTCTACAATGGAGCAATGATCAAAACACATTGTGTTACGCTTGTGATTCTTGTAAAGCCGGTTTGCTTGCAAATATCAAGGTAGACTGGTTAAAAGCTGATATCTTTCTCCTTTTGGCGCTTATCGGATTGATCATCGTTTACATCATCGGGTGCTGTGCCTTCCGAAATGCCGAAACTGAGGATATTTTCAGGAAGTACAAGCAAGGTTATACATGATCGAGATGAGAAGTTAAGTGGCAAAACTGGGAGGAATTTTTATAAATTTATTGGATTCCTGTATTTTTAGTTTCTCTACGTTTTGGCCCCTGTAGTGTGTTTTATGTGCAACTACTACCAGAACATTTGCTGTAACTTGAAGAATATTTTGTATAATCTCTTTGGTTTGGGGTTTGTGAAACTTTGAATGTCTAATCCGTATTCCATATACGTAATTATCGTTATTGTTATGTAGTCTATCAAAAGTTCAAAACCAAATTGAAAACACTCACTGTCTAGTTTCATTGCACCACGCTACCACTTTACACAAGAAGGTATCAAGAAGATATATACACTTACTTAGTTTATAAGACTAATTCATACTACTATCTTAAGGCCTTTCTTTGGTGAATAGACACTTAAGAGAAAGTTCAAACCCTGTCGCTATACAACCTTTTTTGGAGGATGTCTCCATAGATATATTAAAGAACCCTGAAAAACGTAACAAGAGCTTCTTCTTGATCCAATCTCAACTCACTGCAGCTCGGTGAGGAATTCCCTTTCTTCGTCGCTTTCGGAGAGAACCAGGAGGAAATTGAGGTCTTGGTGGGCTGACACTCTGATGCAGATTTGAATTGTCATTCTCTACTCCTGAATCGTTATTCTCTAATCCAGAACTGTTGAGAGAATTATCTGATTCATTCGGTGTATGCTTCAGTCTCTTCTCAAAGCTTCCAGATGTTCCTGCGACCTTTTAGTTCAATTGCCACAAACACAGAGAAGAAGTATATCAGAAGAAAGTCTCTTTTGCTCAGGAAAGAAGAAGACCAAAACTCTAAAGTTTCAAAATTTTCTTCTGTAACTAGAAAGTAAGTAACCACAAAACAAAGGAAAGTTCTGTAATAGATACTCAGAGTTCTTCTTCCATGTCAGAAAACAAGCAATAGTGAATGGTAATTGGAGTGTAAGTAGGTATATGGTACCTTGCAGCCAATAGAGCAGAAGCGGAAGAAATTATCAGCAAGGCCACGATCACAGACCTTGCAGGTATTAGTAGTCCCTTTACCATGCCTAGGCTGAGGCCTCTCTTTCAAGAACACAACCTTTGCGCCATTGATCACATATGACTGAATGCCTGATATGTCTAAGTGCTTCTGTATCTCATTGATCCTTATCACATTATGATAAGATGATATCCTTATCTGCAGCAAACCAACAACTTCTTAACATTCAAAGCAAAGAAAAAGAAAACAATAAGAGAACTTTGGATAAAGAAATTGCAAAACACACCTGAATGGTACGATGGTTCTTGTGGTGAGGAAGACAGAGAGAACAAAGCGAGTCATTGGTACAGTCTAAGCAATACATATTGCATTCGCTTTTAGGTGAGTGTCCATGAAACTGGCATTGAACAAAAAAATGTACGTTTAGTAAAGGTTTCAGCCAGTGAGGCCACTTATTCTCTTCTTCCTCATGTCCACCAGCTCCCTGCAAAACACCATTAACAACATAACTCATTATTATCCCAAAGAACACAAAACAATATAACTTCAATATATAATCTAATACCAGAAACACCATTGACTTCAACATATCAAAACAAAAGTCTCCTCCTTTACACAGACATGAGAAGACTCTTGGTTTTATAAACCAAATTATCAATAACATTTTTTATAATCTTGCAACCAAAGATAATAAGGAATCCCCAAATTCGTCTCGGAGAATATATTCTAAAAACATAAAAAACAAAAGCAATTTGAACGGCGAGAATTACGGAATCGAAAAACACGCCGTGAATCTAGTTCGAAGAAGATCCTATTTACTAATCCTAAAGATTCGTCTTCTGCTCCATTTCCCCCAATTTGAAACCCTAATCTACCAAACTACATTATTCAAATCAAGCAATTCAAGCTTTGGTTCTTCGTGACACAGATAATAATGAAGTAAAGTAATGAATCAATAATGACAAAAAAGATATGAAAATTTCCAAAGAACATTGTTTTGTTTTGCTTCTTCCAAGAACAGAGCATTTGAAACATCTGAAAACAAAAAATACAGGAAAAAGAACACAACTTTTCTTGTTTCTAGTGAAAAAAACTCCAATTTAACCAAAACCCAAATCTTAGAATTGAAAATTAAAGGAGCAGAAGATTCTTATGACCACAAAGAGTACACATTTCGTATGAACACAAAGAGAAGACAATGTACAAAACAGAGTATGAACAACGTGATAATCTAGAGAAGGGGTAATGATTAGAAATACCATGAATCTTTTGTTCTTAGGTTTGATTTCTCGATTTGGGTTCTCGTAATCTTCAATCGCCATTTCAGAATGCAGTTAAAGACCAAACCTTTATTTCGAGTCAGCACCTAAACTTTTTACTCAAAAAGGAAGGGTTTTTTAGAGAGAGAGAAAGGGGTTTAAGAAAGCGAAAGAGTAGAGAGAGAGAGAGAGAGATTTGGTTTCTTCTTTTACTTGCAGCGAAAGAGTTTGAAGAAACGAAGAAGTAAAGAGAAAGAGCCTCGCCTTCTTATCGCCTCTCCCAATGTCGACTAAAAAGTATTCCGAAGCTAATTCCGAACCTAAAGTCCCGAGCCTAAGAAGCGTTGGGTTCAAGGAACCATCCTTTGGTCTTTCCTTGGAATTTTCTTCTTTGATTTGATATTTTCTTTTTTTCTTTTTTTTGGTATTTTTAAAAAATATCTTTCTGTCCTTCTTTGGTATATTTTACTCTCTTTTATTTTTCTCCAAAATATATTAGTAGTAAATATCGTCAAATTTTATTCTTTTTTTTTGGTGTTTCTTTTCCCAAAAAAATAGATACTACTACTATTATTATATAGTCATCACATTGATTGGTTGTTAAGAGTTTGATTACTATCTCCAATGCTACAAAAGTTGTGATTCTCTTTTTCTTGAAAAGTTGATTTATTATGTTGAGAAAGTTCTTGCTCCATTATTGCAATTAGACATCTCATATCAATCTTCAATCCCATTTACATATTTCTTTTGTTTCTTCATCAGGTGCTTTCTCTATTTTTTTTAAATTGGGTTTCGAAATCATTACATCGATTAATGGTGTGCCTTTTTTTCGATAAAAGTGTACCAATTATCTATGTTTGCTAGTATTGTTTTTATCATTCACGATGTCAAAAAAATTTCATGTGTTTAAATTTTTGAATATGATTGTGCTTATTTTTGGATATACGTGTTGAAGTAACAATTTGAAAAGGTCTTTAGTTTACAAATTTTATAGATGTCTTTTACTGAAACTCTTTTTATTTTAATGAAAATGAAGTGTTTGACCAAAAAAAAATATATATATATTTTTGTCATTACACTATGTCAATAAAATTTCATAAAATCAAAATACTATTGTTAGTTGATTATATTTTTATCTTAATTATATCTTATCTCATTATAATAAATTCCATATCCAGTCACCTAACCGCTCACTCAATGTGACAGCGATGCAAAGCTATCTTTTTAAAAGTTTAATAAACATCATTTAATTATGCTTTTATACATAAAAAGCTTGATTGATAATTTTCATTATATGCTGCCTACCAAAAAAAATAATTTTCATTATATGCTTACTCATAAGAGTCATAACTCATAAGAATGAGTTGGAAAGAGTATGATGTCAAATAACGAACCGACGTTGTATGCAAAGTACGTCAAATAACAAACAGAGATAAGCTTTTTAATTTGGACAACTATACCTAATCCATATATGTTTTTCGTTCATTGGTTTAATAAAATCAGGAGGAGATTACTGCAAAAATCTAGGTTTAAATATGAGTGATTATACAATGCTCTTTTGTGTTTTAGTGTTTGGTTTGTGTACTGGTGTTTCAATTTAATTCATTAATTTGGAAATTAAGTTGCAAAGTCAATACTAACTATTCCAACATGCATCACTTGAGAGGGAAGTTCGGTTTAAACTAATACCGTCTTTGATGGAATACAATTTTAATTACTAGTTTTGTATGTTGCAATCAAACTTTGTAGGTGAAAAAATTAATATTCTTGCTTTAAATTAATAAAAACTAATTTTGTAGGTTGCAACCAAAACAAAATAAACCAAACTGAAAACATTGATTAAGAAACTAAATTTATTTTGTGGTTCATGTTTCTTATCCTAAACTAAATTAAAGAATGCAAATAATGAAATTTTGAAAATGATTGATTGATATGAATTATGGATGACAAGAATTGTCAACTAGCTAGTGACAGAAGTTATAAACTAAAGAATATATTTAACGACAAGGAGATTTTAGACCATATGAATTATATATGGATTAAAGTTCAAATTTTAAACTTTTATCTAAATTAAATTCAAAGGATCCAATTCAATTAAAGTAAAAAATATTTCATTTGTTAGTTAACTAGATTTTAATCCATGGTACACCGCGTGCATATAATTTTATTATTATTTATATTTTATATTGTATTTGTTTGCTAAATATTAGATGTTTTGTAAATATAGAAATAACTAAATTTTCCGGCTGTTTGTACGGCTAAATAGGTATATTAATTTTTTAACCCGTAATATACTTATGACCATTTGTTTGTTATATTTAGTTTGTTTTGTTTTAGTGTTTGAGATTCTATTTTGATTTTTAATTGTTATAACAAAAAAAATAAGGAATTTAAATATATAATTAGTCATTTATACACTATGATTAAGTCACATTGTTCATAATGATTTAATTATTTTACTAATCTTAGTTAAATCAACATGATTTCATATGTCTAATATTCTAATATTAATAAATAATAAAATGAGGATTTTACCCGTGTTAGCATAAATTTAGTGATATTTTATTAATTCCAACATGTCCTCTTTATAACTTATCTATTATATAACCATATTATATAATATTTTAAACTTTTTTAATTACACATATTCGTATTATTTTAAAAATTTATTAAATTTATATATATTAATTATAATATTTAAATAAATGTGAATCGAAGTTTTTCTTACATTAAGAATCAAAGCTCACAAAAAAAATTTCATCTCTCTCTCCTCTCGAAAAGGCGATGGCGGCAACTTTTCTAGGGGTCTAGAATTCGAATGGTCTGGGTGTGGTTTCGGGGTGGTCAATGGGGGTTATTACTGGTTTTTTCGACAGCGGCTCTATGGGGGGAGGAAGGTACTTGTGGTGGTCGATCAATTGTGGTGAGGTTGGAATGGTTTGGGAGATTTCAGTGGATCTAGGGTATCGGGGATTGGTATGGAGATCTTCTTGAGTATTTCATTTCCTTAATTGGCTCCAGTATCGGGGTGATTGAGAGATCTGCACATCAATGGGCTCGATTCGGTGATGGGAAATCTGGGAGGATTCGCGATTTGGTGGAGATTGTCATGGTGATATGTTTTCCTCTCTTCCTGGGGTTTGATATGCAATACTTGCGGGACGAATCTCCTTTAATTGATTTGACGATCTGGATCCAAATTAATCGAGATTGTGTCTTTCGGAATAAAGGGTTACAACGAGCAGGCGGTGTTCTGCACTCTACATCGGGTTCCTTCTTTTGTTCTTCTTGTCTGGTTTGTCTGTGCAGTTTTCTGCTTTCTTGCGTGCTTGGTGTGTGCTTTTCTGGGTTGACATGTCTCAAGTTGGGCTTCTGGGTAAGGGTTTGGCGGGTCAGAAGGAGGGTGTTGCTCGTCCACGACGTAAGGTTAAGATATCCTATTTCGATAACTCAGCCCTTATTGCTGGTTATTCCAAGACCCTGATTGGTCGTTGTTTTAATCCAAAACAACAAGACATGAAGTCCTTGCTTCTGATGATGCCGCGCATATGGCAGGTCGAGGGGAGGGTTGCAGGTGCGGATTTAGGTTCAGGTAAATTTCAATTCGATTTCGATGAGGAGGCAGATATTGCTGCGGTTTTGTCGAAAGAGCCTTTCCATTTCGATTCCTGGATGGGTTCCTTGGTGCGGTGGACACCAGTTGTGGATCCTGCTTATCCGTCTTCTCTGAAGTTTTGGGTCAGGGTTTCTGATGTCCCCATTCACTTCTGGACAGAACCTACCTTTAGGGATATCGGTTCAGATATTGGGGTGGTTGAGGATGTCGATATTGACAGAGAGAGAGTGCAAGTTACAATAGATGGGCTCCAACCTCTTTGCTTTGAAGTGGATATCGAGTTTTTCAATGGGGAGATCACAATTGTTAAGCTGTTTTATGAACGGCTATATGGTTGGTGCAAATCCTGTTTTAGTCTGTGTCATGATGAGGTGGATTGTCCCTTATCCAAGGAGGTGTCTCGCGGAGGTCGTTATATTGGTCCAGAGGAGGAGAGTGACAAGGGTGATCACATGAGTTATAAGGGAGCTTTACTGGTAGACTCGAGAAAGAGTGCCGGTCATACTGGTTTTGCTAAGGGAAGTCATAAGGGGTCCTATTCTGGAGGTGTTAAGTTAAGAATGGACCATAATTCAGGTGCTTCTTCACGTCATAAGGGGGCGTCGAAGGGTTCTTCTAGTTCAGGGATTCCCCAAGAAACTCGGGGGCAAAATGGTGTGTCCAGAGGTCAGTCATGACAACCCTCTGTTCCAAACTTGGCTCCAGTGTCTGAGGCGGTAAGGGAGACAGTGGAAGATTGTGAAGAAAGCTTTATTTCAGGATTCAAAGGGTGAGGAAGGGCCATTGAGTGAGACTGCTATTGATATGGATCTTCCTGAGGAGGGTCAAATCCTGGGTTCCTCTGATGAGGTAGTTGTGGGTAATACAGATACCTGCACTTCTGCTTTGGTTGGTACAGATGTTGTGGAGGTCCAAGTGGATCTGGAGAACTTTGTTGGTCTGCAGAAGGAGGTTTTAGGGTGCGCTCTTCCAGCGGAGGAGCATGATGCCAATGGGCTTAACGGGGGGATTCCAATGCAGTCTGAGGACATCTTGCCAGAGGATGCAGCTAGGGGAGACGAGCTGTCACTTGGTGGTTCTACTAGTGTTACTATGGAGTCAGATGTAGTTGAGGAGGATTCTGACATGGTCGTGGATGGCGATTCCAAGGAAGAGAAGGGTTTGGCTTCTGCTCAAGGGTTGTTGTCAGAGGCGGAGGTTCAGTATGGTGGTGAGGATGGGTCTTCCAGTGAGGCGCAGGTTGACTCTACTTCTTTGCTGGCTGGTGAGAGAGGAAAAAAGGGGAAGGGTGGGTTGGTACTTCGAGGGGTTAGCACGAAGAAACGTAATGCAAATCTGCTTCTGTCACCTCGTTGTCGTCCCCCACAGGGTTCAGATACTGGTGTCTCAAAGGCTCAGGAAGGGGTCAAGGGCGGCCTTGGTGGGGCAAAACCACCGAAACCGAATGTTGTTAAATGAATATTTTGAGTTGGAATTGTCAAGGGCTTGGTAATAAGACCACCTTTGGTCATCTTAGGGCTTTATGGAATAAAAATAGGCCAGATTTCTTATTTCTTATGGAAACCAAGCAATCTTTTTCTTTTTTGGAGCAATTTGTAGGCCATTTTGGCTATAAGAATTTAAAAACGGTTGAACCGATTGGTTGTAGTGGAGGGTTATAATGCAGATGATTTTAATGTTTCAATTTTAATGGAATCTAATAGATTAATTGATATTGAGGCTGTCTACAATAATCGGATTTTCCACTTAACCTTTGTTTATGGGGATCCTGTTCCAAAGAACCGTGAGATGGTTTGGGAACGCCTTTTACGGATCAACTCTACCCGGTCCACGCCTTGGTTTATCATAGGGGATTTCAATGAATTAACAGGGAATCATGAAAAATGTGGTGGTAAGCTTCGCCACGCGTCCTCGTTTCGGTCTTTTAATGGGTTGATCCAGGATTGTGGTTTTTTGGAGTTTCCTTATCTTGGAGATTTTTTGTCCTGGCGGGAGTGACAAGATAAGAAGCCGATCCGCTGTCGGTTAGACAGGGCATTAGGGAATGAGGACTGGCATGAGTTGTTTCTGGATACGGTCACAGAGTATTTGCCTAGGATTGCTTCTGATCATGCACCTCTTCTGGCTAATATAGGTGCCAAGAGGCCGCGTGGTCGCCGGTGTTTTATGTTTGATCGACGTTGGATTGGTAAAGAGGGTTTGATGGATGCAATTTCCCAGGGTTGGGTGGGGGATTCAAATCAGGATCCGGGTCAGGGTAATTTTGTGAGTAAGCTGGTGCGGTGTAGACGGGCGATATCGCGGTGGCGCAAAACGCTTGTTCCTTTTGGTAGAGATGTGATCGAAAATCTTAAGAGGTAGTTGGAGGTGGTTCGAGCAGATGATGCGGCTGATCCGAGTGTCATTTCGGATTTAACTACTCGTCTGCGACAGGCTTATATAGATGAGGAAATTTTCTGGTACCAGAAAAGCCGAAATAGATGGATGCGAGTGGGGGATAAAAATACAAAGTATTTTCATGCTCAAACGAAACAGAGCCGTAATCGTATTATTGGTTTGTATGATCGGAATAATAATTGGTCTACAAAGGACGCTGACATCTACAATACGGCGGTTTCTTATTTCGAGGATTTATTTACTTCGATTAATCCAGCTAACTTTGAGACGGCATTATCGGAGATCACCACGGTCATTTCGGATGAGGTAAATATGCGCTTAACCGCCCCGGCTACGGAGGCGGAGGTACGAAAGGCTCTATTTATGATGCATCCGGACAAGGCTCCTGGGCCCGATGGTATGACTGCTTTGTTTTACCAGAAGGCATGGAGGGTTGTTAAGGATGATCTGGTAGCTATGGTTAATCGGTTTTTTGTCGAGGGTATTTTCGAGAAGAGCTTAAATCAGACACACATATGTCTTATTCCTAAGGTAGCACGGCCTACCCGGATGGCGGAGTTGTGTCCGATAAGTCTGTGTAATGTGGGGTATAAGATCATTTCCAAGATCTTGTGTAATCGGCTAAAATTGGTGTTACCATCCCTTATTTCGGAGACTCAGTCCGCCTTTGTCCCCGGTCGATTGATATCCGATAACATCCTCATTGCTCAGGAGATGTTTCATGGTCTCAGGACGAATCCGTCTTGTAAAGGAAAATTTATGGCAATAAAAACGGACATGAGCAAGGCATATGATAGGGTAGAGTGGGGTTTTGTGGAGGCGTTACTGCAAAAAATGGGTTTTGCAGAACAATGGATCAATTGGATTTTATTCTGTGTTTCTTCGTTTGAATACAATGTCCTTCTTAATGGTCAACCTAATGGTTTGATAGTACCGGAGAGAGGTCTTCGGCAGGGAGATCCTTTGTCTCCCTACCTGTTTATCCTCTGTACGGAAGTGCTAATCGCTAACCTTCGCAAAGCGGAGATGGATAAGCGGGTCACAGGGATTAAGGTGGCTAAGAAATGTCCACCGATTACGCATTTGTTGTTTGCGGATGATAGCCTTTTCTTCTTCAAAGTCGATAAGGATCAATGTGGGGTTATTTTGGATATTTAAAAAAAATATGAGGCTGTCTCGGGACAACAAATTAATTTTGAGAAGTCGTCACTTCAATTTGGGCACAAGGTTGATGAAGCGGCCAAACGGGAGATGCAAGGAGTACTTGGGATTTCGAATCTGGGCGGGATGGGTTCTTACTTAGAGATACCAGAGAGCTTAGGAGGGTCTAAAACGAAAGTTTTCTCCTATGTTCAGGATAGACTTTAGAGTCGTACCAATGGGTGGACGGTGAAACAGCTTTCAAAAGGGGGTAAAGAGGTTATGATAAAGTCCGTTGCCACTGCGGTACCAACGTTTGTCATGTAGTGTTTTCGTTTGCCAAAAACCATCACATCCAAACTTACTAGTGCTGTGGCAAATTTTTGGTGGAGTTCGGGTCAGTCTGGGGGTTTGCACTGGTTAGCTTGGGAGAAGTTATGTGGTAGTAAACAGTTAGGTGGGCTGGGGTTTTGGAATGTCAATGACTTTAACTCCGCTTAGTTGGCAAAACAGTTATGGTGGCTGATTGAGGCCCATGATTCTCTGTTTGCTCGGGTTTTCAAGAGAAGGTATTATCGTAATTCGCATCCTATGGAACCGATCCGTTCTTACTCTCCATCTTATGGGTGGCGGAGTATTGACTCAGCTAGATCTTTGGTAAATAAAGGACTGATTATACAAGTTGGCTCTGGTGACTCCATTTCTATATGGACTGATCCATGGATACCAGCTCAATCCCCAAGACCAGCTTTGAGTAAGGGGCCTTTTAAGGACCCTTATTTAAAAATATCTCATTTAATTGATCGCCAAACTAATTCATGGCGTCTGAATGTGCTTCATGAGCATTTTGATTCGGAAGATGTTGCCTTGATTGGGGCTTTGCCTTTGAGTATCTCTCCGTTGGATGATACACTAGTCTGGCATTTTACAAAATTCGGGAAGTATACGGTTAAATCGGGGTACGCTACGGAACGGGCTGTGAAAATGAAGGATTCTCAGGTTCCCCAATATGGGCCAGATATTACTCCCCTCCTGGCGGGGGTTTGGCGGGTGTCATGCCCCCCTAAGATTAAGCACTTCATGTGGCAAGTTTTGTTAGGCTGTATCTCGGTCTCGGCAAATTTGCGAAGAAGGGGGATTGCATGTGATTCGGTTTGTGCACGATGTGGGGCAGATGAGGAATCCGTTAATCATGCCATTTTTTGGTGTCCACCAGCTCGGCAGGTATGGGCATTAGCTCATGTGCCTGTCGGATCAGTTTCCTTTCCAATGGATTCTGTGTATGCCAATGTGGATCATTTCTTGGGTCCTTCCAATCCAGGGGCTCAGGTGTTTGCTTTTCCTTGGCTTATGTGGTATATATGGAAAGCAAGAAATGCTAAAGTTTTTGAGAATCAAATGGAAAAGCCGGAGGAGGTTGTAAAGTTAGCGGTCGCTGAGGCATCCTCATGGTTGCAAGCACAAGCTGAAGATGAGGTTGAGGGATCTTTCCCACTACCTCACGCTTCTAGCCCTCCTGTAAGGGGGTCTATAAGTCACCTTCCTTCCTTTTCTTCAGGTTATCGGTGTTTAGTAGATGGATCATGGAAAGCAGGTGATGCTTTCGCGGGTGCAGGATGGGTGTGTTCATCTCCTAATGACTTGTCAATTTCCAGGGGATCTGCCAATTTCCGTCAAAGTCTCTCTCCACTACATGCTGAAGTCGAAGCTTTTGTTTGGGCTATACGTTGTATGATTGGACATGACTATAGGGAGGTGGCGTTTTATTCAGATTGCTTAGACTTGGTGAAGATGGTGTCTTCGTCTTAAGACTGGCCGGCTTTCAAGACTTATCTCGAGGATATTAAGGTAGACATGAAGGAGTTTTCTTCTTTCTCTTTATCTATAGTTTCAAGAAGTGCAAATGTAAGTGCGGACTCTTTGGCAAGCCAGGCGCGTACATCTCCGCATTCTGTTTTGTTTGTAAACAATTTTCCTATCAATTGGCTAATATAAGCTGATCATTTTGTTGTCAAAAAAAAAAAAAAAATCAAAGCTCACACATATTGGAAAATAAAATGAGAATCAAATTGTTGTTTTTTTTGTTTACAAATGATTTAGAGATATAATATCTTCAAAACACAATAGAATATGTGGTTAAATATATCATAGTTTTATGTTTCACTAGGTTCACTCAGATTCTTTAATTATGAGTTTTGATGGTGATTAAATATCACGTTAATCCCTATTATAGTAAAAGAGAAGTACAACTTACACAACGGACAAAAATACCCCTGACACCAACAATAGGAAGCATCTCGGATAAGGTCAAAATGACTTTCCTGTTTCTTCAATCGGGTTATAATTCAAAAATAACCCGAAATTCTAAAATCGGATCTACTTGGTTATTATAAGGGCTTCAAATATGGGCTATCGACATGTACCAAAGACAATTAACAACGCCATATGGTTGTGATCCATAAATGTCGGTATAGAATCTCATCAATATACAAAAAAGATTTCCAAATTTCCAAATACAAATTTACCTCTCTCTCTCACAAATACGATCCCATAAATCTTGCTATACAACATATGAATCCATAAATTGTCTCTCTCACAAATTTATCATTGTTAAGAATCTATTACCTAATTAACTACTAAGATTTTTATCCCACATTCCAAGAATATACCATAAATTATACTATCAAATCATACCTAACGGAGAATACGTGACGACTCCCTATAAATACAATGATACTAATCGAAGCTTTAATCACCATACCTTCTTTACTTTCTCCTTTCTGTGTTCTTTCAAGCCTTCTTCAATGGCTGCTGCTCTGGTGCCTATCATAGATCTGCAGTCTATTAAACCATTCAGAACAGGCTGGAGAATTCAAGTGAAAATCATCCATTCTTGGAAGCAATATAACGTCTATTCCCGAGAGACTATAGAAATGGTTTTATCAGATACCATGGAATAAGCTTATATTAGTAGTTTTTGTATGTATCATATTCGTTTTCATTAGCTTATATGTTTATATGTAAGTTTATTTGTAGTTTTTTTTTTTTGCAAGAATCCATTTATTATATTCCTAAATCAATGTGTTTTTGTAGATGTCAATGGTGAGATATTTAATTTCGGCTAAATGAAAACTCATGACATGGAGGATAGGATTAAAAACAAAATCGAGTTTGTACTCAGGGATACAAGGTACTAATGAGTTTGTACCTATACATATAACAATTCGTAACTTTTTAACACTATGCTACTGAATTACTATTTTTTTCTTTCTTAAGAGATGAACGTTTAGCGTGTACACTATGGAGGGTCTTTTGCTGAAAACATTCTCTTAACTTGCGAAAACAACATGCATAAGATGGTCAAATGTAAAAAAAAAAAAATGGTCAAATGTTTGCCTTTTTTTTAGGCAAACACAGCGATTTGCTAAGGTCAATTTTGTCAAAGGTATATCTATGTAAGTTTTATATTTGCAAAGTTATGTATGCTTTACTTATAAGCATGTGTTGTAAGAGGTTTATTACAAGAATGAAATGTTATTAGATGAGTTTAAAAATCCAATACCGTTCATATATCATTACTTAGTTTGCCATTTTTTATTTGTCGGGTTTTAAGTTAATCATGGATTGAAACATTTTTTAAAATAATTAGCAACTCAACTGATACCAATCTTCCTTCTTTTTTTTTTCTTCAGCGTACAAATTTTCCAATCACCTTAAACTTATAAAAAAGGTGAAATCAAAATTGACAGAAAATATATAAGCATACCACTGTTTGAGAACCAAAATCATCAACTACTTTCGGAAACAAAATAACAATCTGAGAGCATGACAATCAATTGAAAAATACCAAATGATAATTTGCAAAATTTAACTTAAAAACTGAAATGACTTACCAAAATACATGCAATTGGTTCATAACTCTTTGAAATCAGTAAAGCCAAAGTGATTTTGTTGAATTAAGTAATATCCGATCTGTACATATAAACCCTTTGACTGTGGCAGCGTTTTCCCGATTTCGATTTTGTGGTAGGGTATGTAAAAGGATTATTGTAAAGTTTCTTTTAAACACAATATTACCCTTAATGAAGATTGTTAAAGGTTAAATATAACTAAATCGGTAAATGTTCAACGAAAAACACAATAGCTCAGTGGTTGCGAGTTCCATGCGCACCCGTGCGCCCAGAGTTCGAATCCCACTATGCAAGGTACAACTAGGGTGCAACTGGTACAACTAGGGTGCGACGGGTACAACTAGGATGTGATGGGTACAACTGGAGGTACAACTAAGGGATATCCAGTACAACTGGATGTAGTTGTACGTTCAGTTTTCTTTTCAAAATTGTTAGAGGGTAGTTTCGTCATTTCATTAAAGAAGGGGGTAGTGAGAATAAGTGGAGGTGATGCAGAAAAGAATTTCTGGTATAAGGGCACCAGAGAATTAAATCCTTTTAAATATATCTAATTCATTTGGATCCTTGACAGAAATTCTTATAAAATTTTCAACTTTTAATTAAAAAACTAACCATGATTTATAGATTTTCTGAAACATTTTTTGTGTGGATACATATATCTTGTGTATACAATTTTGCAGTGTGTCAAAACATGTATGTAATTTTGCAACGGGTCAGAACATGTAGAAAACTTTGCTGGAAACTCTTTTATGTTTATATTAAATTTTTTATCAAAAATCCCAAAAACTTAATTATTTACACAATATTTCATATATCTATTTTATAAATTAATACAATTTTTCATTATTTTATTTTATCCAAATTCATGAAAATATTAAAATTCTATCCTTTTATTTTATTTTATCATAACTCAGTATATTATCAATCACTTTCCTTTTCCCCTTCTATTATTGTATCCAATGTCCAAACTTATAACAAAAATATATTTTTTATTGACCGTGAAATAAAAATATAACATGTATCAATCCGTTATAAACTTTTGTTATGTGAACATTACCCCGCGCTGTAGCGCGGGTCCGGTCCTAGTTACGTAGTTAATTTAGTCTCCATGAAACATGCATACTTAGAAACATTTACTGGCATGACAAGTAAGCGTTCTTGTGTCATGAATCACACATGCATAAACTATGTCTTTAGAGATTTAAAAGGCCGTACACACATGTAACATGTTATATGACATCCGCATCAAAAGTAGAAAGAAATAAAAAACAAGGCCAAACTATTGTACAGTACTAAAGAAGACACATAATTTATGTGCAATTTATGATCTCGATCATCATGATTCATGAGAAGTCCTTTGTTCATTTGAACAACTTTTTGTATTTTTGGCTAAACGATATATATATAGCTATATTTTAGAATCTGCAAAAGAGCGATCATATGCTTAAAACAACAGGTATTATCCATAAACTTCTTAAAATATCTTTAAAAAATAAAGTTGGAGAATTTTTCTGTTCCAAAAATAATTAAAAGGTTGAAAGAAATGACCGTAACTGATATTGGATGTGAAGAATTAATTTATGAATCATTTTCACAAGATTAATATTATAATATATATACATAGGAATATATATATATATATATATATATATAGGAGAATTAATTACGTCTTCTTGTATTTTTTTTCTTTTTCGTAAAACTGTTGAAAGATATTTTCATGTTTTTCTTTGTTATCCTATGTTTAAAAGCAGGCTAACAACAACAAATATCAACGAGAAAGATAACAAAAATATGATCGAGAAGTGGACTGGCCCCTATAGAAAAATCTAGATACCGTACATATGCTATAATGCTACAATGACAATAATCATAATATATGAAAAACATTTTTTAAATAAAGTGAAGCAGTGAGACACGGCACGCCATATCTGACCCAGAAATATCTATCTTTTCCCACACACTTTTATTGTATTACACTTTATTTTATTTTCTTATGGGACCAATCAGAAATTGGTAATTTCAATATTGATATAATCCATACAATGAGTCGAATAATAGACATTGTTTGTCCAAAAAAAAGAAAATTAGGATAAATACACCGTAAACTAATAAACCGCATCCAATCAGTGAAATCCCTATACTAGTAATTACTCATTTTATCGAAATCATAGTTTATCCAGGTTAGTAATTAATGTATTTTAAACAAGTTTCATATGTTTTAAAATATATATATTATATTCAAATGTTTAAAAATTAATTTATTCTAACCATGTTTAAAAGATAAATTGTTCTTATTTTACAGGATTGGGACTCATTTGAGCAACGTGCAACTATACAAAATTTTATTCTTATAATGGTCAAATTGTTAAGTTTCTTATAAATCTATGCTCTTATTTATTTGTTTATAATTACAACGGGTTCAAGAAAATTTTATTGTTAATGCAACTACATGTTCTTCCCCAAGCAAGAAGCAATGGAGCAAAGGAATTATGGATGATGAGAAGAACTAAGGGGGAATGGCCAAACACACAAAAAAAAACTAAGTAATTAGAATTTTTAAATGTGGAAAATATTAAGAAAATTATACTTAACTATACTATTTATATATTTTATTGAGCCAAATACTATGTATTTCTTTGTGATTGATCAAATTATAATGAAATGAAAAAGAATAGTGTATACAATCTGTTATGGATTGTAGTATCCCCAAATATTTTTCGTGGTACTAAATTGTTTTAGTTTTATTTCTTTTTGTTATATCAAAACTCATTAAATTACTATTTAATATATTTTTTATATAAACTATTTTATTTAAATTCTTTACACAATCGGTTATGAATTGTATATATCCGTAAATATTCTTCCGCGCTGTAGCGCGGATCCGATTTTAGTTTACTAGTATATGATTAATAATGTGAAGCAAACCAACCGGTTAAGTGAACCGCCGAACCGACATTGTGTATCGGTGTTGCTATTTGCGGCTATGAGTGCATTGACCGCTGACTTACTAATACTACAGTTTTTCTGGGGTCAACTGTTGACTTACACCAATTCACATTTTTAAAGTCTTTCGTACGGATCACATTTTTTTTGCACGATCTTTTAAGAAACACACGAGAGTAGTGTAATTGCCTAATTGGTAGGTAGGGTTATAAATTATAAACTTATAATTTCTTTGCGTTCAAAGCGGTCCAAAGTTCACTTAAAACCTTCTCTGTCGTCTTTAAAAAATGTATGGAAACCCAAAACTACTCTTTCATGCCACTATTTGGAAATCAAACCTCGGTAAAAGCTATGTGTCGCTTTTACTTTATACTAGTTCAAACTCGCACTCGGACATTCTCACTTGAACTCAACATATAGATTTAGCCACAACATGCACTTTCATAGTTTCATGCACCAAAGTATCATCACCTTCTCAACATACACTACTACAAGAAAACACGCGATTTGCAACGTATATCTGCGACGGAGAAACCTCGTCGCAAATTTGCTATGGATTTGCAATGATTTTGCTACTCGGAAAACGTTGTCGTTAATTCCTCGCAAAATTAGCGACGGATATTTCCCTCGCATATTTGCGACGGAACTAAGACAACATTGCGAGGATAAGTAAATTCCTTGCAAATGACACGCAATTCCCTAACAAATTTACGACGAATTAGCGATAAGACTGCCATAGCAAATTTGCGAGGAGTTTACGAGGGACTAGATGTCGGCAAGCACGTTTTCCCCGAGTGTACCTGTTTTGTCGGCAAAAAGGACACTGCCTCGCAAATTCGTAGCAAGAAATAAATATCTAAAAGCAACCTGTTGCAAATCCGTCGCAAATTCCCTCGCAAATCCGTAGCAGATATTTTTAGAAAGTCTATAAATAGCCAGTCCGTGAGACATGGAAACCACAACACAAAGCAATAAGAAAAAAAAAAAACTGGTGGGAGAGAAAAAAAAAATTCTGAGAGCAAGAGAAAAAAAAAGAGAGAAAAATAATTGTCAAAAAAAAAATTTGTGATAAAAAAATTCTAGAGAAAATAATGTTTGGAGGTGGAGAGCACGAGATATATACTATACGACGGTGGATGTACAATCATAGAGACCCAAACACCGGTGATGTGACGAAAGAGTTTTGTGATGGCTTGCGCGGTTTCATGTACCAGGCGACCAACCAAGACTTTGCTCGTGAAAACGGTACAATATTTTGTCCATGTCCTAGGTGCAAGAACATTAATTATTTGGAATTTAATCTAGTGAAGAAGCATCTTTATAATAGAGGATTTATGCCAAATTTACTATGTATGGTTCCGTCATGGAGAGGGTTGTAGCAGTAACGTTGGAAGTAGTAGTATGAATTATGCTGTTGATCAACCTAGTAATTATGGGCATCAAGAATCTGATCAATTTAGTTTTTATGGGTATAATGAAGAAAATAGATTTCATCATATGGTTAATGATGCATTTCATGAAACTACTGCTGCATTTCCTGAGAATAATACGGAAGAACCCAATGTAGATGCACAACGTTTTTATGATATGTTAGATGCTGCAAATCAACCTATCTACGATGGATGTAGAGAAGGGCATTCTAAGTTATCTTTGGCATCTAGGATGATGACAATTAAAGCTGATAATAACTTAAGTGAGATTTGCATGGATTCTTGGGCTGAACTCATTAAAGAGTATTTGCCACCTGATAATGTATCGGCTGAGAACTACTATGAAATACAGAAGTTGGTTGCAAGTCTTGGATTACCATCTGAAATGATTGATGTGTGCGTTGACTATTGCATGATTTTTTGGAAAGTTGATGCTAAGCTGCAGGAATGTCGGTTTTGCGGGAAGCCGAGATATCAGCCTACTGAAGGAAGGACACGAGTGCCATATAAACGTATGTGGTACTTGCCTGTTGGTGATAGATTGAAACGCCTATACCAATCAAAACGGACTGCAGCGGCAATGAGATGGCATGCAGAATATTCTACACACGAAAGAGAGATTACACACCCATCTGATGCAAAGGCGTGGAAGCATTTTCAATCGGTATATCCTGACTTTGCTCAAGAGTGTAGGAATATTTATCTTGGGTTGTGTACAGATGGTTTTAGTCCATTTGGTATGTCAGGGAGGCAGTATTCTTTATGGCCTGTTATATTGACACCATACAATCTTCCTCCAGATATGTGTATGCAAAGCGAATTTCTGTTCTTGAGTATTTTGGTACCAGGTCCTAAGCATCTGAAGCGAGCTCTAGATATCTTCTTGCAACCTCTGATTCATGAGCTTAAGCAATTGTGGTATGAAGGTGTTCAGACATATGATTCCTCAAGAAAACAGAATTTCAATATGCGGGCAGTGCTAATGTGGACGATTAGTGACTTCCCCGCATACGGAATGTTATCTGGGTGGACCACACATGGAAGATTATCATGTCCTTATTGTATGGATGGTACATAGGCATTTCAGTTAAAGTATGGGCGAAAACCTTGTTGGTTTGATTGTCATCGTCGATTTCTTCCCTTGCATCATCCGTACCGGAGGAACAAGAAGTTGTTTAGAAAGAATAAAGTTGTGCGTGTTCCCCCACCAACTTACGCCTCTGGCAATGATTTGTTTGAACAAATCGATTACTATGGTGCTCAAGAAACATGTAAACGTGGGGGTAACTATCACACACCAGCAAACATGCCGGATGGATATGGGACCGCTCACAATTGGCACAAGCAGAGTATTTTTTGGGAGCTTCCATATTGGAAAGATCTTCTATTGCGGCACAATCTTGACGTGATGCACATCGAGAAAAACTTTTTCGATAATTTTATTGTTACGCTTCTGAATGTGCAGGGTAAAACAAAAGATAGCAGGAGATCTAGGTTGGATTTGGCGGAAATATGCGCAAGGGTCGAGTTACATCTTACAAGAGATGAGAAATTACCAGTACCCCAATTTCGATTGTCAGCAGAGGCTAAGAGGGTGTTGTTCGAGTGGGTTAAATCTGAAGTGAAGTTTCCAGATGGATTTGTCTCTAAATTTTCAAGATGTGTTGAGCAAGGCCAAAAATTTTCAGGTATGAAGAGTCACGATTGTCATGTCTTCATGCAACGGCTACTACCATTTGTATTTCTAGAGCTATTGCCGGGAAGCGTGCATGAAGCTATTGCAGGTATATATTTCTTAAATGTTATACATTTTTATAAACCTATTTAATTAATTCACCCATTGATTGAGTATGCATTGGCTTGTAGGAATTGGGGTATTTTTCCGGGACTTATGCACTAGAACATTGACCATTGATGTCATAGAGCAGTTACAGAATAATATTCCAGTGTTGCTTTGTAACTTGGAGAAAATCTTCCCTCCTGCTTTTTTTGACGTGATGGAACATCTTCCAGTCCATCTCCCACATGAAGCAGAGCTTGGTGGACCAGTCCAATTTCGGTGGATGTATCCTTTTGAGCGGTTTATGAAATCTCTTAAAGGAAAGGCCAAAAATCTTGCCAGAGTTGAGGGATCGATAGTCGCCGGCAGTTTAACAGAGGAAACGTCTCACTTCACATCATACTACTTTAGCCCCACCGTGAGAACAAAAAAAACACGTACTCGACGATATGACGACGGAGGCGTTGCACCTACATATAACGTTCCGGATGTTCCAGATATATTTGCTCAGATAGGAAGACTTGCTGGAAAGATAAGGAAGTTTGGTGGGAAGATCATAGCTACTCTCGAGCTGCTCACAATTACATCTAGCGGAATCTCGATTACGTTCAACCTTTTGAGAGGTATTTTTTAAAAAATAAAAATAAATTTAAATTTTATTTACTAGATAACAAAATAACACGTATCCTTTTTATAGACTTTTCGAAATGCAGATTCGTGAAGCATATCCTAATTTAGAAGAAGTTGATTATGAAGCTGACAAAGAGCGGGATTTTGCTAATTGGTTGAAATACTATGTAAGTATACATATAATATTGGTTTAAACTATATGTATAATTTATTTATTCTTTAATTTTAATAAACTTTTCCTATTATATATAGGTTCAAAATGGATGTGGAAATGAACCCTTGCCTCTTTGGTTGCATGAGCTCGTTCAAGAACCAATAGCAAAAATCACCACTGCTCCTATGTACTTCACTCGCGGTTACACTTTCGATACGTATGCTCATGGTTGTTGGAAAGCTACAGCAAATTACGGAATCTACGTACAAGCTGGTGATAGTGATTTCTATGGCATTTTGGAACAAATCTTAGAAGTTGAATATCCAGGTCTTCTGAATCTAAGATGCGTACTTTTCAAGTGTAACTGGTATGATCCATCGCCCCGAGGCATGCGAGTAAATAATTGGGGAGTTGTCGATGTAAACGCCAGCAGATCGTATGCCAAATTTGATCCTTACATCCTAGCATCACAAGCACAACAAGTGAGCTTTATTCCCTATCCTCGTTTGCGGCCTAGACGTGATATGTGGTTATCAGTTATCAAAGTTAATCCTCGAGGCCGTATCATCGGGTTAGTTGATGACCAAGTCGTGATGCAACAAGAGAGAGTCGATGAAATTTCCATTCCAAACATATCAACAGAAGATGTGATCCACATTGATCCACAAAACCGACAAGTAGAGGATGTTGGTGATGTCTCTGAAGAAGAGGGTGAATTAGACGAATTCGAAGAGTCTGATGATGGAGATGATTCTAATGATGATGATGTACTTTCTAGTAATTCAGACAATGAATCTGATTAAATAATTATTGTAGTTTTTGTTGTTTTTTTATCAAGATATTGCTCTTTTGCGACGGAATTGCATCAAAATTGTGACGCTTTACAATGGTTGCCTCGCAAACTCCTCGCAATTTACTACGTAATTGCGACGTTTTAAAGTTTGCGACGAATTTGCAAGAGTTTTGCTATGGTTCATCCAAATGCCTTGCAGAATTGTTTATGTATATTTAAATTTATTTTTATATCTTCTTCTTTAATTGTTTTGTAGTTCTATTATTAAAGTAATACAAAGAAGTTAGTAGATTCTAATGTGGATAATGAAGCTTGAACTTTATAATAAGGATATCCAAAGAAGTTTTATTTTGTAGAACTAGGTAGATTACTATCCAATGATGTATAAATGTAGAAGTAGGAGAATTCATTTGGTATGAAGTTTATAGAACTTGGTGAAATAATATTATTCTAATGAGGATAGTGAATCATATTTGGCACTAGGTAAATTATAATGGTGTTTTGTTGTGTTTTTTTCATAAGTTTTTGTTGTGTTTTACAATGGTTTTGCTACGTAGTTGCGAGGTCAATAGATATTGCGAGGTAGTTGCGAGGTTTTGCCGAGGGTCATCTCGCAAATGCCTCGCAATATTAAGTAATTGTAATATTTCTAAACATTTTAAATATTAGCTTGAATCTTGGACCCAAGATTTTGCTGGTTTTAAAAACATTAATAAAAACATTAATTAGTTAAGATCTAAACATTATTTAATCTTTTGTTTAATTTAATATAAACATTAATTAGTTTTTTTTGTTGTTTTAATTTTCGAATTATATGGTTTTGTATTGCAACGTATTTGCGAGGAACTCTAGCAAAGCCGTCGCAATATTTAGGGTTTCCTATTGCGACGTTTTTGCGAGGGAACGTTGCAACGGCGTCGCAATATTTGCTACGGAATTGCGAGAAGTCAAAAAGTTTATATATACACCGCAGCCCTTAGTTTGAGCTCGCTCAAACCACGCCGCAGCCAAAACCCTAAATTCTCTCTTCTTCTTCCTTCTTCTCCGTTTAACCTCTCGCCGTTTTCCGGTTAATCCTTCTTCTTTCCCTAATTTCTTCCTCCAATCTTCTTCTTCTTCGACTCGACTCGGCTTCTCCAAAGGTAAATCTGACAGTCATTTTTCTATAGTTTCATTTTGAATCGATTTACGGTTTTTCATTCGATTTAAGTGTTGTTTTATTCGATTCACGGGTTTTTCAATCGATCTGTAGATGTTTATTCGATTTAGAACCCTTAACCCTAAACCGATTTAGAACCCTAATTTATTCGAATTTGATCTCAGACTTTTTTTTTTTCTTGTAGATGTTTTCTGGGAACGACTACACACGATTCCTCTCGCAGACTAATGCTCCAAGTCCATACAGTGGTGGTTCTCGAGGGTCGTCATCGGGGGTTCAAGGTTCTCGACATGCAACCTCACAGCATAGGCCTCCGGCACCTGCTTCATCTCCACCCATTCGTACGCCTCCAACCGCTGCTGCATCTCAAACGATTGTTCCCAATGCAGCCACACCTTCATCTCCAGCCACTCCTACATCTTTGCCTCAACGTTTAAACAGTATGACGTTGGAGGAGTTACTCGAGAGTCCTGGCCGTCAAAATCTAACACGATTAGATCCAAACCGTCCACCAGGAACTCTCTGGTAAGAGAATGATTAACTTATTTCAATTTTAAATTTGAATTTTTAATTTTAGGATCAATACTTACATCAAAACAATTATGTTATCCCTAGGTTTTGTGATGATGGAGGCGTTTCAGCCACTGTCCGCAGCATCTTTGAAAGAGATTTCAAAGAGCCTCATGCTAATTGGTCACAAACGCCACAGGCGGTCGTAGATCGTTGGTATGAAACTTTTGCGGTAAGTAATAGTTTAGTTTAGTTTAATCGTTGATATATAACTTATGTAGCTTGGATCAATACTAATATATTTTGTTTTCTTTTTACAAGCAAACATATAACTGGGACCGTTCTATAAACGGTAGAGTTAGACATGAGTTTGAGAAGAAGTTGAAGGAGCGGATGTGTGATCAAGTGTGCCGGTGGAAGGGAAAGTGGAGGGAGAATGGTGATGATGCAAGGCCGCGATGGATTGATCCTCAAGTATGGGATGGACTAGTTAAGTATTGGCGTGATCCCAAATCAGAAAAAAAGAGTATCAACGGTCGTAATGCTCGATATCATGATCCTGATGGCACTGGCATACATAAACACCGCTCAGGCCAAACCTCTTTTAAAGCTCGTGCCAGAAAACTTGTAAGTTTCTAAATTCTTACAAGTTACTTCTTGTCTGTTAATTCTTACAAGTTACAAGTTTCTAAATTCTATGTTACTTCTTGTCTTTTTCTTACTAATGACCTTTGTCTTTTGTTTTACTTTGTGTTAGTCTGAGGTGACTGGTGAAAGCACTCCGGATTATCTACGTGTCCTAGAAGACACTCACAAAAAACCCGATGGGAGTTTTGTCGATGGAAAGTCAGAGTCCATCTTCAATGAAGTGTCATCAAAGATACAAGAGGTTCAGTCTCAGCTCTGTTCAGGGGATAACACGGAGAGTTCTGCTTCTGGTGGGTTGTCTGTTCATGCCAAGAACAAAATTTATGCCGAGGTAAACTTCTATTTTATGTTGGATGTTTGATGTTGCCTTATTGTTTGGAGTTTTTGTTGGATGTTGAACGTATTTCTTGTGTGCTTTTGAAAACTCTAAAGTTTGTCTTGTATGAGTTTGTGTTGTTGTTTTTAGTTTGTCATATGGTATGCTAAGATTGGTCTTGATAGTTTGTCATAAGATTAGGATATGCTACATTTGTGTTGTTGTGTCTGTTCTAGGATCCGAATCTTGTATGTCACTTGTTGGCTGTTTCAAATGAATATGAAACTAATTGTTTGATTGTATTGCTCGTAGGTTGCTCCGAGGAAGAAAAATAGACTTTATGGAGTTGGTTCTCTGCAACATGAAGCATCTTCAGCCCATTTTGGACCATCGCTTCCGCCTACTGAGGATCCGATTGTTCTTGCTCAGAAGCTTGCTGTCGCTGAAGCTACTCTTGCAACCCAGGCCACTCAAATTCAAGACAGTGCTCAAAGGATGCATAGCTATGATGCATATTTTGACTACCTTGCCGGCAAGGATCCTGAGTTTGCTGCTAAGTTTGGAAGCAGGCTTGTTGAATCCAATCCTCCAGCAACACTAGACGGCACAGGCACAGGCACAGGCACAGGCACAACCACTGGCACAGATACAGGAACCGGAACTGGGGTTCCCTCTCTATCACCCTCTTTTTAAGACAATTTGATATTAAGTTCTAAGGTTGATTTTGGTTTTTGGACATGGTTCTAATGTTGTTGTTAAGACAATTTTTTGTTTCTTAATTTTTTGTTTAGAAACAAAAAATTGTCTCGGTTAATATGTCTGAATTTTATTTTATATTTTGATTATAATTTCTATTTCTTATAAAATATTGTGAAAATATAAATATATAAATATATAAATTTGAAAATCAAAAATATAAATATCAAAATGAAAAAAATTCTTAATTCCGTAGCAAATTTATGCTACGGATCTGCGAGGATTACTAATTTGCTACGGATTTTGCGACGAAACACATATCTGGGTTTATAATCTTATTAAAACTTAGTGACGGAAACAACGTCGCAAAAATCTAGCAAATCTGCGAGGGATTTACGTCGAACATATTTTGCAAGAGGAAAGCGAGGAATGTTGTTCATCGCAATTTACGAGTGCTTTGCGACGGACATTTATTGCAAGAGAGGTGCGAGGAATGTTGTTCATCGCAATTTGCAAGTGTTTTGCGACGGACGTCAATTCGTCGCAAATTTTGCGAGGAAAGTGCTACGTGTATTAATTTGCGACACACGATTAGCGAAGAATTGACGATCCTCGCAAATCCCTCGCTAACACCAGTTTGCGAGGGAAGAGCGACAAATCTTGCCATCGCAAATCGCGTGTTTTCTTGTAGTGATATGCAATCTTCATATACATCACCACAGATCTATAAATGTTTTGGGTTGGACGACGCCATGCATCTCGTGTGTATTTCTCAATATTTTTCTTAGGCGCGTGCGAGTCTTCATGAGACGACGTCTTGGTAAGTTAGTATATAGTTATATCAATCGCTCAACTCTTGGAAGACACTAACACGATCTTTCCTTTTTCTACAAAGACAAGTTTCTTCTTTGCCTTCAATTTCCAGAAGTTCCTCTCCAAGCTAACATGCATCTCTTCCTTTTTCCTTTGTTCATACTTCATATCACTTCCTCTTTTTCCTTTTCTCCACGTCACAGCGAATGTTGTGTTATGTACCAAACTACCAACTTGACTTCTTAGATATGATCGACCATTGGTCTTCTTCATATTGAATTAAAACTCAGTCAATAATCCATCAACAATATATACAAGCTGGCCAAACCATTTTAAGTAAGATACTTTTAGAAAAGAAGAAATTACTAATCTATACTATTAAAGCAAGAGTACTCCCTAGACTCAAAATAGACCATGACTTTGTTTTGGTAGGTTTTTCACTAAAAAATGATTAGAGAATCACTTAATTTAATTTAATTAACCTATAGTTTTGATTTTGACAAAATGACCAATATACCCTCGGTCGATCAATAAAAATTTTGTGGGTCGGGACGCGGATCCAAAATTACCCGAGAACAAATGAAAAAAAATCCGCGGATCTGTTTGTACTCCAGATTAATCATTTTCGGATCCTGAATATTATTTGATTCAAGAATAATTATTTTTGTTACCAAACAGAGTTATTCGTTAGAGCCAAACATGACTTCATTGTCCTTTATGGTATTTAAATCAAAACCATATATTTTAATTACCAAAAATTCGGATAATTGATTAATAACCGAGATTCGATCTTAACAAATAATCTTTAAAAAAGAATATTTTGTGATTCTAAGAACCATAATAGTATCCTAAATAAAGCATAAATCAGGATAATCTTTTCATATATTTGTTCCCAAAATTATCTCGATCTTCAATGCTAATTAAACAAATCAAACAACATTCAATATTTTAAGATTATAGAAACTAGAATATCTTAATTACATCTTCGATTTAGATTATATTGAAACTGGAAATCATATAATTAATAGCAAATGGAAACCAATATTGCATATTCTTAATCATTGGTATATTACTCGCATATTCCATATAAGCTTTTTAAATCTTATTCAAATATTCTGAAATTAAAAAAAAAAATTCTAAAATTATGAGATCTTGAAAATATTATCTACTTTCTCGACAAGTTTATCGCTAATCACTCACCACAACCCTAGGATCTCCTTATAAGTCTATAAATACTGCTCATTCACCACAGCTCATAACACCAAAAATACGAAATACACAAGCAGAAAATTTTAATTATAATAATTGTTTTTTTTTTTACCTTTCTAATACGTTCGCTCAAACTATGTTTTGATTGTAAGGATTATTTATTTCATTAATTAAGTTATTGATTTACGCTATACTCTCCTATATCCAAACTACATTCTTATTATACTATGAGTTATTTTATTCAGCAACAATCAATTTTTTGTTTTTTTCCAGCAACATTCAGTTTACATTTCTGAAATTTAGAGTTTTTATACAACTTATGCAATGAAAATTGGTTACTAACCATTGCATCCCTAGCTTGATCAAAATTATTAAGCTATTACGGCTGATTTTGTTGTGTATTACCGGCCACCTATCAAGCAAATGCATTTTACTAGAAAGTGTATTAATGGTAGAAATGCATATTATCTAGCGTAGTTCAGATGTCGGTTAATCAAAAAAAAAAAAACCCCTTTTCTCCCAGACACGAGAATCGAGACACCTTCACCACCGCTTTTCTCCGACGCCGGCGAAGGAAAACTTTGCCGGCGTCGGGACATAACCCGATCGCTCCCTCTCGTTTATTGCACTCTCTGGTTCTTCTTTTTATTTTCCTAGTTTTTCTTATGTTCTCAATCTCTATTAACCCCTCTCGACCCCTCACCAACACCATGCACCATTTAGCCGATTCTAAATCCAAGGAGGCCAGCGTTTGGTCGGAGTTTCGCAGCTCTTACTCGCTACCCACCTCTTTCCCGGAAAATGTATCAAAAGATCCAGCAACCTTCAGATCTAGGTTCTCATCTCACCAAGAAGAGATCTCAGACCAAGTAGGGACGATGGCAGGAGCAGATCCTCTTAGCCCATCATATGCGCCTTGCCTGGTGGAGTCGTCGGCGGCACACGACGGCCATCTCGTTCTGGTTTTGCCTTCGGGTATCGGAGACCATAAGATTCTTGGTTTTTCTTTTGATGCCTCCAGCCCCGCTATCAACCTACACCCAACATCCTCCCCCTCGTCGGAGATGTTCTATCCCCTGAAGCCGATGTCGCTTCAATCCGGCCGCCGCTTGAGCAATCCCCTGCATCCGACTGGAAAACTAGGGTTTTCTTTAGTGGATCCACCAATTCTCGGCCCATTAAGGCAACTGAGCCCATTAACTCAAGGTGTCTCACAAGAGCTTTCTCCGCATGTACCCAGGTTCGAGCAGAACTCAACTCTCTCCCATTCTAGCCAATCTTTGTGTAGATTTATAAAACCTCTTGTTCGAAGACTGCATTTGGTTAGTAAACTACCTTTGGTTGCTAGTTTGGTTAAAGATTTTTTAGACAACCTGTTGTTAGTACCACCTAGGGTCTCTGCCTTTGGAGATAACAGCTTGAATATAATCGACATTATGATCCAGTCCATAGGGCACTGTGGTTACCGATGTATGTTCAGGCTCCCTCCATTAACTCGTCTGGTTCCTGAACCCGATAAACTGCTTATCATCAACTTTTTGAAGTTTCCGTCTAAGAACCTGAAGATTAGTGGCATTATGATCCCAATTTAATGTAATGTGGGTTACCACAACACCTTCAAGTGTTTCACTTATGAACCTAAAACCGCTACCAACCCTTTACATATCTTCAACCAGAGCACTTATAACCCTGCTCAAACCTTTGGCAAAGCCCTCCTTTGGGTAAGCATCTTCTTTGTGAAAATGCTCTCAGCCTTAGATTCCTCAACGCCGTTTGGTCTTCGATCCAAGACAATGACCATCTCTTCATCCATTGAAGTACCCATGGAAGAAGCATCGATATTTCTTGACCTCACAGGTTCCAAATCCCTTGCAAGGAATTGGCTCATAGCTCTCAAGTTTACAATCTCGATGAACCTTATCTATATCTATCTACTTGTTGTACTAGTTCTCATCTCTGCTTTTCTTTGCTGTATTTTAAACAATGATCCTTAGGGCATCCTTAATGGGAGAACTTTTTTTCATGTTCTTAGATTAAATATATAGTGAAAATAATCTAAGATCAGTTGTTAAGATCATAGGTAAAAAAATGGGGGAACTAATTATGGTGTTCTTAGAATAAAAATGTGATTAACCTTCAATCACAAATGTGATTAACATTACAAAATTTGATTATGAAATGTGATTGTTACTACAAGATTCAACATTATCCGATTGCTACCCACAATTTCAAACACAGAAGAAACCATCAGGAGCTCCGAGAGTATAACTTTCAAAGAACAACAGACACCTCTTGCTTGTTTTTTCTTCATAGTTTTGGTGCCTGAACGTTTCCTGCTCTGCTTCATGGGTTTGGATTTCCTCACAGGAACAGGCTGCTTTGATGAGGCTCTGGCCGTGGAACCCGATTCTGTTGATTGGGTCTTTTCCTTGTGAACAGGCTTTTCCTCTTCATGAGATATCTCTCTTGTGTTGGTAGAAGGACCCACGGTGCAAACAATCTTTGTCTTCCTCCTTACTGTCGGCTTCGACCACATCCCTACCGATGTATCACCAAACTGCTGCATCTCCAACAACCTCTCCAGCTGCTCCTCTCTCTAAATCCACATTGAACCAAAACAAAACAAAAAGGAAAAATATATAATCAGCTCACAAAATAATCAATGCACATATGAAATCTACACAAAGCATCAAAACATTCTCAGTAAAACCTAAACCATAGACTTAAAGCTGTCTCATTCAACATCAATTCGAAATGGATAGTTATTAGTGAAAAAAAAACAAATTGAAAGACAAAACCCAACACCCAGAAAGACAAAACACATAGCCACATTCAAAAACCATGTCAATACCAAAAAGCATACTAAGGCTTATTACACATACGTTAGGCACATCCTCAGGAGAAACAGGAATCACTTCAGTCTCAACACGACGCACCACTGATTCACCCAAAAACAAGTAAAGAGAATCTAGCAAAAGTTTGTGTGTGTGCATCAAAAACCAAAATCCACAGGGAGAAGACATGAAAATCCAACACGCAGGGACATGGTCTTTGTTGCTTTAGCCATTTTCTCACCAAACAAGAAATGCCAAGCGAGTAAAACAAGTCCTAACCATAAGCAATTCTGCACAACTAACCTACCACAGATCAAAACTACCTTCGATTTTAACTTTCTTGTAATATCTTCAAGAGGCTGAGCAAGTTTCTGAAAATCATCAGCCTTGGAGAAGAGCATAACCTAACAAAGGATGAAAAAAGCAGAATTATGATTAAAACATTACCAAAAGCAAACAACGGTAGAACCAAAAACGAGTAGCAGATACTAAACCGAAACCTAATTCAATCATAGATAAGCTCAATATAATCGTATAATGATTAATCCCAAATCCTATACTAAACCTAATTCAAAGATTAAAAGAGGAAACGACTGTGACAAACCTTCTCTGTATGACCGGAGATTTTCCCGACAAAGGAGAGGAGGAGACAAAGGCGTTTCGATTTTGATTTTGGTTTCGATTGAGATTTTGGTTTCGATATGCCAAAAGCCCGACAAAGGAAACGACAGAGACAACGATGGAGACAACGACGGAGACAAGGACGGAATAGGACGGAAATAGCTTCTCTCCTTTCGATTTTGGTGTTTCAATTGCCGGAAAACAAAGCTTCGGCGGCGACTATGGCGAGAAAACAAACTCTAGACACGATTTCGATGGAATGAGAGAAATGAAAATATTTCCTTCTCATTTTTTTTTCGACCAATCAGAAGAGAGGAAGAATGTTAAAACGGGCTGAAGATCAGTTCTGAACCAAGATCAATATTTTTGATCTAAGCCCACTGTTCAATTTTTTTAATATATAATTGGGCTTAGAACAGGGGAAAAGTTATCCCGTTAAGGATGACCTTATGCTATATGTTGTGTTCTATGTTAATGGAATGAAGCATATATTTGTTCAAAAAAAAAAAAAAAATCTAGCGTAGTTCAACATCTAATTGTAATCGAATAAGTACATCAAAGCTGAAGCTGAAAGATTGAGTGGAAAATCATACATAGTACCATTTCATAAGCAACAAAGAATTATATTTCAGTGTCAACCATTCCAGTCACATTCAAATTCAGGTCTAACACTAGACACTCTCAACATATAAATCTATTACATCAGTGTATATTCTCATACGTACTTATGTGACTTCCAATTTAGAGCTTCAGTTCCGAGACGTAAACAAGTCTAGAATTTGTCAATTTGATCTGGTAAACGAACTTTGTAGTGTACAATCTATCTTTGCTGTTCTCCGTTGTCTTCCATGAATATTCAAATAACAACTCTCTTCTTTAATTGCTCATTCTATACATTATATATTTTTTTGGACAAACGAGGCTTTATATTAATCTCTTATTAGTTTCCATTAGAGGAGTAAGGTTCTAAGTCAAAATAGGAGCAAACACAACACTTAATCCACATGTATATATCCTAAATAGTACTACGACGGAGTGGGTATAGACAAAATATTAAGCCCGTTAAAAAACGGTCTTCACGGTTAAGTCTATGCGGATTACGGGTTTTAGCTAGGTACATATGCGGTTTGACGGATCCTCCTAAAGACTACAAATAGATGATTAAAATAAATATATTATATATAAATAATATTTTAATATATTTATGTGAATATAATATGTGAAATATTTGATAATGTGAAGAAATTTATTGTATAACAATTAAGATATTAACAAAATATCAATATTATAAATTAATTTAATTTTTCTTTTTTTCTTTACCACTAAATTTTTAAGAATAATTCATATAAAATTTATGTCGGGGACATATTTGGGAATAACTTTAATGACCGTGGTCTTAGCGGGTTTACCCGTTGTGGTCCAAGAAAAAAAATGTGGACTGACCTGTTTGACACCTCTATATACATAATTATTATAAACAACAAGTACAACAACTTAACAATATAAAATGATATTAATACTATAGATTAATTTATAACAAAAATAAATTGTCGTGCGGTATACCACAAATTAAATCGTAGAATTAACAATCAAAATACAACTATACAATCTTAAACATCAAATAAAACGTATAAAACTAACTAAGAGTTACAAATTGAAATTGAGTGATTTTATTAAAAAAATAATCTCGCGGTGTACCGCGGGTTAAACCAAGGTGGAGGTGTGAAACCTGTAACGAGGTATATTATAATTTTGTTTGACTAATATATATACTACTAACTCTATATTTATTCTATTTTGGTCTACAGGTTAAATACAATAAATGGTTAAAGGGGTTAATGAAGGAGTAGGATACCTCCATCACTTTATAAGTCATGTCTAATGTTACTATTTTTTTTCTTTTCTTTTTTTCTTATTGTTTAATTTGACTATTAAACATTCAGAAACATAAATAATTATTATTGCTTTTAATCTATCTTAAAACACAAACCAAAAAAACTATAGTCCAATATTGTTGTGTGCTTAATCTCTTACGAATCTACTATCCTATATTGTGGAAGATATATCCTCTTACATATCTACTATTCAATATTGTTGTGTGTCTGATTCCGAAAGTAGTTATATTATGCAAAGTACGTACTCAATCAAGAGACTGAATTACTGTATAACCACAAATATATAAATAAACACTATATAAACTTGGAAAATAAGTTTAAATACCTAACTCAGACAAGAAAAAGGAAAATTAAAAAACAAATTACTAAAAATAAATATAATCCCATGCTCTAGCACGGGTTATCCCCTAGTTAACATTATAACTTCTTAAGTTTGATTGAATTGACTACATCTTTCATCAATTATTAGATATATGAAGGAAAAATCTATTATAATTATAAATTTCCAAATAATGAGTAGTCAGGCTGAAATACAATTATTTCTACACTTTACTATAGTTACAAGTAGCATAGAAAAGCAGACTGAATTAAAAAAAAAACAAAAAAAGTTCTAATTATATATAAGGAAAGTCAACTGTTAAATGAAAATGTAGGTAAAATAAAATTGTTCTCTGTGTTATTCCAGATTTTTCTTTTTCTTTATGTACAAGATGATAACCCAAGTATAGATATCGGGTTTTGCTTGAGAACAAACATAGTATATTCATTGGGTATATAGTACTTTTAGAAAAGAAAACATACACAATGTGTGATCAATGAGAAAATGCTGCTACTGTTAAACATACACTAGCTAGGATATGAAATATTTATTTATTTCCTAGCAAATTTGGCCGACCTCTTCCTTCACTCCTCTGTTAAAAAGACCACAGAATATATCTCTGAGCTCATTGGTCATTGGTGGATCAGTCTGTCACAACAATCACACATTTGTCGAACAGATATTTGCTAAGTTTACTATAGTACAAGACAAATTACAATGACACTCGGAAATAAAAACCAGAACAATGAAGATAACAAAAAAGTCGCCAATTTATGTGGACAATATAAAAACCCCAGTGATTTCGGGCCATTTTCGTAAAGCTTAAAGGCCCAATAGTTGTTACTAAAAGCCCATAATATGCAAGGAATATAAAAACAGAAGTCTTTTTTCTTTCCCGAGTCAGACACTGTTACAGTATTCATCCCGAGTCACCCTCACCCACCAACAACAACTCCAAGAAACTAGTAGTGGCCATGGCAGGAGAGGCACCCAAGAACCTCGTTTTCGTGTACGGTACGTTAAAAAGAAACCATGCAAACCATTTCCTCTTAGAAGATCTGATCTCATCGAACGACGCCGTTCATATCGGTCAACGCACGACCCGGTTACAGTACCCGCTCGTCACGGGTCTCTACGGGATCCCTTACTTGATCAACAAACCCGGGTCGGGTCAAAAGATCCGAGGCGAGCTTTACTCGGTTTCAAAACGTGGGCTTGCACGCCTCGATGAACTGGAAGGTATCAAAGTCAATCACTACGAGAGGTTACAAATCGAGGTTAGTGAGGAGGAAGAACCCAACGGCGCCGTTTTAGCGGAGGCTTATTTTGCTCATTGTAGGTTTGGTGAGAGGCTGTGGGAGAAGAGAGGGAAGTATGGGATGTGTGAATTTGGTGAAAACGATGGCGTTTTGTATGTTATGGTTAAGGATAGGCCAACGTTTAGCTCTTTTTTTGATGAAGTCGAAGCTTTTCTGTCTTCTAGTAACAGTTGATTACTAATTTGATTCAACGGATTTGTTAAATTCGATCTTTGATGCTATGTTTTGTAATAAAATATTGTTTTGATGATTATGCAATTTAACAGCTTTTGGTTACGCTCAAAGTACATTTACATTTTGTCTAATAATGCTCGGAGTTATAAGTTTTAATTGATCGGAGGATCTCAACAGAATCATAGATCATGTTTCATAGATTGTAATGATGAAAGGTGTACTAATCTTTTGAAGTTTTCAGGTGTTAGAAAAATGTTATTCCCATAAGGGTCAATACCATTTTGTACATGTTAATGTTACGAAACCTTTATTCAGGTTCAACTATTTATCGGACAAGTGTCAGAATCTAGTGTTTACAAAGAGTCACCGACTGATATTAAGTTACACAGATCGATGAGTGGTACTGAATCTACTGTTTATTGAAGTGGTGGTAGGAGAAGTAGGCAAAGGAGATTTAATCTTTTGCGGCTCTATAATGCCTAACCCTACTACGCACTTTGTTTCTTTCTTTTGTCCATAGCTTAGCTTCAATCTTTTTTTTTGATGGTGTCATGTGTGAGAGAAACCAAATTTCTAGTAGTGGACTTTTTGTTATTGTTGTCAGACTATGTGATCTCCATTGTCAGTGAGGGACCCCAAACGCTTTGTCTTGATTTGTGCAATTTCAATGAGACTCTTTTAGTACAAGGCCGCTTTGTTCCGAGATCCTTAGTAAATATTTGGCCTAGCAACCGTGAAAGTTATAGAATTATATGTTGTCGTAGACTAAAGATCCATGGCCGATCTTTACATAAGTTTGATGTTAAAAAATGTTGAGAGTTCCTCGGTTCGGATCTGACTAAACCTATTTGTCTACATTTTGTAAACTAACTAAATGCACAAGATTAAATCAAGATCAAAGATATCAACGTCAGGGTCGATATCCAAATCATATCATACTAAGCTGAACTAGATCCGGCCCATTTATATCCAAATCGTTCGTTCATGAGGAATAAGTTGGTGACATAATAATATATTTCAAAATGTGATGTCTAGGATAGTTGATTATAACCGTGTTGTTTGAACCGTTCTCACTATATGAAATTTTACTATTCCCTTATGATTGAACTTGCACATTGTACTTGATGATGATTCAAAGGAACACACTTTCTTGAGATCATTAACTCAATACGACAATGTGTGGGATATTTGATTGAGAAAACCCAAGTGATTAAGCTTTTTGGGGGAAGCGTGGGAGATAAGTGAAAGAAGAAGAGCACTATGGTACTAGTACTGGTCCTACTACTTCTTCTTCACGCCATTCTTCAACAACGACGGTGTGTGTGCTTTATTCCATGTGATCTCCCACTTCGTGTTTTATTTTTTTTGTGTGTGTATAAAACTGTACATATACTCATTTATATCTACGTGTTTGTACATATTGTATCATCATTACCTTCCTCTATATCTCTCACTCAATGGAACAAAATCGTATTTTGCTGGAACCAATTATGGGTAAATTGAGTGCTTATCCTTTTGACAAAGCCTTAAAGCTTGAGCTCTTCATTTGTCAATGTGTTTACACACTTTTATCTAAAAACTTATTTGCTAAATTCACAGAAACTAAATTTAAACCCCATGAGAATAGTTAAATGAACCGAAAGTTGTGTGATTAGTCTAGTGACATGGTAGTATACACTTAAACTAAATAAAAATGACTATGCGATTATGCGGGTTATTGCAAATTTTACTGCTTTACAGTTTCTTGAGTTATACGTATAGGTAAATTTTCACTTACTAATTATATCAATTACTGTGTTATCAATCAGTCTAGCTTTCAAGCGGCTATCCAATTATGTTTGAAATTCCATATATATAACTTCATATATTATATCAAGAAGATGCTATTTAGAAATAGTGCAAAATATATATACCTAATGACTTAATTTTTGTATTTATTATTTTATATCAGTGTATTCTCTACAGCATAATATAAGTAGAGAAGTGGTCTTTGGCTGGACAGCACCAAATCCTCAAAAACTTGATAGGTCTTCTTAGTGGCAATGCTACGACGCAAGACACGCATTAACAACTAACAAGTGTTTTTCTTTGTAAGTAGTCTCTTACCAAAATCTTTATTTTTATTTTGTATTCAAAATGATTTTTGTACCGAAGTTTCGTGCATTACAATAATCATGATTTGATTTCATCTTCTAGAAGTAAGCTCCCATCGAAAAATGTTGGAACTATTTAATTAAGTTCGTCTTAATACTACGATGCATTTATTGGGTTTATAATACATAAGTCTCTGCATTCTTCTATATATATGTGAATAATGTATTTTACGTAATGCAAATAACTTTTAGCTTATAGATTTTTGGGATTAAACTAATCTACAAAATGATGAATCGATAAACAAGAAGGATACGTTGGTATAGTTGAAACGTAGTAATCTATTTAGAAGGCAGTTTTGCTAAATTACTGAAAGTTCCATATTTTGATTAGTCATGCACATGTCATGTGTAGTATTTCATGTAAAAACAAAATAAGAGCTTAGCTGTAATGCAAGATATAAGCTAAAATAATAAACGGAATTAAGGATAATTTGGTTGAGGATAATTCAAATAGGGTTGTTTGAAGATTTGGTGAGGATTTCTCAACACTATAGCTTTGTTAATCAAATCACCAAATTTGGGTTCAATATTATTTGTATAAATTAGACAGTCTATTCAAACTATTTGATTCAGCAGTAATTAAGTTTTTTTTTTTAACATGTTTGTTGGTTTTTTTGGGTCAAAATTTCATATTAAGAGTTTTACTTACATAACAGCGCAAAACATGAGTTTTAGGTGAGAGTAAAAGACTGAAGAAAAGAGGGTTTGGTTTGGAAATAAATGAGTTGTAAGAAAGCTTAACTGAGTAATAGAGGAAACAAGTCAAATGGGAAACTCAACACTATACTTCACGATATATATATATATATATATAGTGGCTGACTTGTTAATGATATTCTAACAACCGCGGAATCCATTTTTATCAACACAAACGATGTATATCAATGACATTCTACCTTCATAATCATATACTTATAGTGCCAAAAACCAAACTAATTGCATGTTGTTAGTTGAAGACTTATATTGTATAATGGTTGGTTACTAAATGTGTTAAAGTACTCACCTAGAAGAATAGTTATTCACTTATTCAGCTAAAGCGTTTTAGAGGACGTGCTCTTATGTGCATTTCGCTCAAGATCAGTAAGAGAATAACCAATTTTGTGTAATATTCTTAGTAATTACACATCTACGACAATGGATGAAGATGTTATAAAGAAAATAGCAAAACGACATTCGAACTAGTTCATTCTGGAACAATCTATGTCACTCACCTTACGTCTAGTCCATAGATCAACTAACCGAAACTTTTACAAAGAAAACCCTACCTATATATCATTCATTCATTCCTCTATTCCAAGATTGAAGTACTCTCTCTAGTGTCTAAATTTTTATACAAGGCGATAATAATATACATATGTGAGCGGACCTTGTTTTTGACGATTGAGATTGACGTCCGAGCTACTCAGTAGAGATTGCTATATTATAACTTAGAAGAAATGTTGATTAAGTAGAGAGAAACTAAGAAATTGAAACCAAAATTAGGAGTAATGGTAGGGACAGTATATCTACACTTTTGGTCGTACGCATGTGCTTTAACCACTCTGTGTTTTTACAGTGAACACGGCTTAACATACCAAACCCCAGCTACTATAAATACCTCACTTAGTCTTGTCATTTTTATTCATCAAGTTCAAACACAATGGTTTCTCTCAAAGCTTTCTCAACTGTCTTTTTTCTTATACTCGGCGTTAGCATTTGCTACGCCACTAGCCGAAATCTTTTGAACTACGGTGCTGCTCATGCTGGCGGTGGCGGTGGAGGACATGGTGGTGGCGGAGGTTCTGGAGGAGTTAGTGGTGGAGGTTATGGAGGAGTGAGTGGTGGTGGCTATGGGGGTGGTAGTGGAGAAGGAGGCGGTGGTGGATATGGAGGTGCCGAAGGGTATGCTGGTGGTGGCGGTGCTGGTCATGGGGGAGGCGGTGGTGGAGCTGCTTCTTCCGGTGGTTATGCTAGTGGAGGAGGAGAAGGAGGTGGTGGTGGTTACGGTGGAGCGGCTGGTGGTTACGGTGGTCATGCCGGTGGTGGTGGTGGAGGTAGCGGTGGTGGTGGTGGAGCTGCATATGGCGGTGAAGGAGGAGCTAGTGGTTATGGAGGTGGTGCTGGTGAAGGAGCTGGTGGTGCAATTGGTGGTCATGTAGGTGGTGGAGGCGGTGGTAGCGGAGGCGGTGGAGGATCAGCTTACGGTGGTTCAGGAGAGCATGCTAGTGGTTATGGAGACGGAGCTGGCGAAGGTGGTGGCGCCGGTGGAAGTGAGTATGGAGGTGGAGCTTATGGAGGCGGTGGTGGTCATGGAGGTGGAGGTGGATCAGCAGGAGGGGCTCATGGTGGTGCTTATGGAGGCGGTGAAGGAGGAGGAGCTGGTGGGGGAGGGTCTCACGGTAGTGCTGGAGGCTATGGAGGTGGTGGCGGTGGAGGAAGTGGAGGAGGAGGAGCTTACGGTGGAGGAGGAGCACATGGGGGTGGTTATGGAGGTGGTGGGGGTGAAGGAGGTGGTTATGGAGGAGGTGCAGCAGGAGGATATGGAGGTGGCGGTGGAGGAGGAGAAGGTGGAGGCGGTAGTTACGGTGGTGAACATGGAGGTGGTTCAGGCGGAGGCCACGGTGGTGGTGGTGGTCACGGTGGTGGAGGCTATGCCCCATGAAGAAACCAAGTTAAGATCAACCAAAAGGAAGGCTGAGAAATAAATATGATTTGTGGAGGGGTATACAAATTAAAATGCCTATTTCAAAACATTTTGTATCCATTATTATTATTATTGAACGTTGTATTGTATTTCCTACTAATTGAATATTTTATTGTCTTATATCATTAAGTAAAAGCATAATCTATAGAGCAATGTTATAGGTAAGTTTTATGACCAACTCAACTCAATTCGACTCATAAAAAAAATTCACAATAACGAGTTTATGAATGAAAATTTCCATCCATTTCACACGCAAAAAAAAAAGATTATTTTGAAAGTAAACTTATAAAGCATTTTGAAGAATATAGAAAAGCGTTTCCTTTAAACAGTGGATTCTACAATAACAATTTCCCTTATTTCAGAACAAGGAAGTGGAAACTTGGAAGTTGGAAGTTTTAGATGTAAGTCTTTGATGAATGATCTGATTTCTATTAAAATGTTTAAGATTGTGATTGATGTGTCAGAAGTTGAAGAAGATAATGTAAATTTGGGTTTATCTTGGGCTTCTAACTAAAAACCAATTGGCAATTAGTAGATTGACCCTAACCCTTTATATATTAATGATAGTTCTTTCAAACTTTAGATGTGGGACTTGGATTGTATCCAACAATCTCCCCTTCAATCCAAGGACCACGCCTCCTCGAGATGACAACTCCATTTCGAACCGATCCCACTTGGACCGATAATAAACCCCTTCTTGGACCTCCATTACTCGGGTTGACAAGAGACATGTCATTATCCACTTTTCTAAATCCACCAGGATTTTTAACCTTGGGCTCTGATACCATATAAATTTAGGCTTATCTTGGGCTTCTAACTAAAAACCAATTGGCAATTAGTAGATTGACTCTAACCCTTTATATATTAATATAGTTCTTTCAAACTTCAAATGTGGAACTTGGATTGTATCCAACAGATAGGTCAGCACTAAGAATGTATTTGGAGGACCCAAAATTAGAGATAAAAAGGCATCAAAGTCTGAATGTTTTGTAGTATATTGTAATAATTTAGGGTCTCACGTGATAAATAAGTATCGAAGTCGTCTTCTTCCTAACAATGTCCAAGCTTTATCGTCTACTGTTCTTGGCTATATGGTTATGCAACTAACGATGAAGGTATGAGACAAAATTATTACAATATCAAAGTCGTTTTTTGTATGAATCAAAGCAGATCGTGTAGTCTCAACTTGGTTGGTGTTGTTTTTTCTAGTTGTAGGCTTTGTAAGTTGTCATTTGGTTTAATGGCTTTTGTATGAATCTAAGCAGATCGTGTAGTCTCAAATTGGTTGTCATTTTTTTCTTCTAGTCCCATTTAGTAATATTACCCTTTTAGACCCTTTTATATGCTACCCATTTAGAACTCTGCCCATTCATCTTTGTTGTTTTTTTCAAGTGCCCATTTAGGCCTTTATGATTTTAATAGCTTTTGTATGAATCAAAGCAGACACATATAGTCTCAAATTTGGTTGTTGATAGAATGTGGGTTTGAATGATGTAAGATGACAAGGGCGAGACAGTTGTTATTCAAGGAAATCCAACAACTAGCTGGAATGTGATTATGTGAAGATGATCAATCCTTTTGTGAATTTGGAGTTTGATTCAATTAGCGCTAGATTCAATCCTCAAGTTTGCTCGATTTCTAGTCCTACAACAAGGACTTATTAAAAGCTTGAATAATGAGTTGAGTTAAATAATTTATTAGAAACTATAATCTAAAAATCATTTTGACACCCCTAAGCAATGTTCTACTCATATATATAAACCTTAAGAATTTTTGGTAGGTAGCCTCAAAACAAAATTTGATCAGAGTTTGTATTCACAAGAAAACCCCAAACACAAAAAAAAAAAAAAAAAAAAAAAAAAAAAAAAAAAAAGGAAAAGAGCAACTTTTCATTTTTCTCACTAGCTAAACTCTTCTTCACAGTAGAATATATTTATCTTCTGAATTTCTTTTTCTTGATCGGAGAACCACCCAAAACTTTAACCAACATCCGGGAGCGAGGTGTCTGAATCTTTCTGAGATATGAAAGAGCAATACTTTTTTCTTTGGGATCTACAGCAACATTGCTTCTTAAGGCCAGCGGCTTTGTTCTACGAGTTTCTTCTTGGTTCTTCGTTTGTAAATGCGAACGTTGAATCTGAAAGCTTCCTGTTACAGAATCACACACACACTCAGACTTAGGATCTTTCGTATTCTCACCACTTAGATACATATACCTCTTCCACATTTTTGCAATAATTGAGACTAAACAAAACACATAGTACCTTGGCGTTTTGGACGGGAATTTGGTTTTTGAATCTTGGGCTTACGTTCGTATGCACCACCAAGCGAAGCGTTCTCATCAGCTGTACATAGAGTCACACACACACACTGTATAAGAGCTTTGTTGACAGATCATTACTCACTAGTTTGTTCTAAGTTCTAATTCAGATTGATTCTTCTTGTAACAGATGATTTATGGATTACTAAAGGACAGCTTTATCTGAATCTATTCTTAATATTCTCCACAGTTAAGCTATCAAAAATAAATAGTAGGAGTTAGTACCTTTGCGTTTTGGAGATATGTCTTGATTCTGAACCTTGTGCATAGGGACATGAGCGGCGTCGGTGCTAGCTCTGTCGGCAGCTGGATTTGACACAGGTTCATTCTGTTGAGAGGTCTCAGCAGGTGACTTCTCAGATTCATCGATGTTAGATTTGTTGCCAGCTGAACATGACTCAGGTTCTCTTTGTTGAGTGGGTTCAGCAAATGGTTTCTCAGATTCATCAGCCTCAGGTGACTTGAGAGCGTCAATCATGACCGAAGAATCTTCATCGTTGCAAGACTCGGCTGAATGGAACACTTCTTCTTTTGGCTCACGACAACAAAAATCTGACCAATTTACATCTGGCATCGATACTCCCACAGAGTCGTTGCAAACTTTACTGGAATTACCAACACTCTCGTAACTGTTTTCAAGCACTGACTTTGGTGAAAAGTTTGATGGAGTAGCTTCAAACACTGCCTTCAGCTGTTCAAAAGTACTGGAAAACCAAGGAGTTCCTTCTCTTGCATAAAATAATATATATGCATCCTGCGATAGAACTCTATCCTCGCTGAATCTTGTGACCTGCCAAGATTTCCGAAAAAATACAAAAAGTTAAATTTATTGAAAACCCTTCAGAGAGAGGACTAAGCCACACAAATGAAATGAAATCACTGACTATATTAGATTACCTTTGAGTCATCAAAATTATGCCATGTCTCAGGAGCTGATCTCACATAAGCGGAGTAATGACCAAAAGTTGCTCTAACCCCAATATGCTCAACAAAGGCATAAAGATGATATTTTGTGGAGACCTGAAGATACAAAATTAGATGTCAAGACTCAAACATCTCAAGATTTACAAAAACAAAAAGGTCTGAAATTTTCACGTACCTCAGGGTTTTGGTTACCGCTCATGAAAGGGAGCAAATCCAACTCCGAAGGGAACTCAATATGCTCGAAGATCTTCTCCATAGTAACTCCATCATTCTTGAATCTCTTAAGATGGAACGTAGCAACAGGGGGCAACTTATCAAACTTTAGTTGCTTCTCCTTTGTAACTTTCTCCTTACAGTTATCACATGTTAACTGGTCCTCAAGTAATTCCTTACATGTAAATGAGTCTAAAGCTTTCCAGAGGTTATCAACATCATCAATTTCCAGACTCCATCCAAGAGAAGGTTCAAATGTGTTGGAAACGTGATAACAATTGCGGCAACGAAGCTGAAAAAGGAAGAGATCAAACATATTTCCATTAGTAATTATATATGGAAACTGCTTCAACACTAGTAATGGTAATGAATTAATGCTTTCTTACCGTACTCATGAGACTGCCACCAAAGACATTGTCAACAATGTTTGAGTCTTGAGAAGAGACTGAGCCAGGCTTATTCCTAGGATCTAAACAACATCTCTCTAACTTGTCTAAAAACGACTGTAGAAACTCATGAGCGTCTTCTTGGTGGTTTATCATAAAATCAGATGAAAAATCTGTGATGGGGTTAAGGATGAAACCATTCATACGAAGAAACCTCAAACACAAAATTATACAACACAAATAAACAAAAACAGTCGAAAAGGATACGTTTCAGATTATTACGAAATACATCAATGCTTAAAGCAAATCCTGAAGACCTCAGAACAAGCTCAATATGATCTCGAAGAGCTTGCATAACACAGAACTTATCGTTGCCACCTAAAACACCCAAAAGAGCTATAAAGATAAAAGACAATGAACAAAACAAAACAAAACACCAAACTCAAATAAGCAAAACAATCATCTTACAGTTGCAAGGGGTTTGATGCATGTATGAACGAAGACTCTCAATAAGAGGCACAGTATGAGTGAAGCACTGTAACACAGAAGCTATGAAACAAGTGTTGCCTGAATTATACAACCCAGCACCCTGAAGAAATTGTAAACATTCAAAAATGATTCAATTTTGGGCATAAGCTAAACGGATACCAAAAATTACAAAATCAGATAAAAAGAGAGAAACATACAACACCAGTGGGTTCAATCTTCGGATACCACCAAGAGCACGGTAGAGGTTTCGCTGGCTCGGTCTTATTAAACTCATCGTCGTCGCTTTGGTAGTCGTAATTCGCTATGTATCTCCTCGGCGGACGATTCTCAGGACGAGAATACTGATACGAATCTGACGTACTCACCATTTGGAGAAGATTCTCGTTGTTGTTCGCCGGTGCTATGAATTGAGGCGTGGTTAGGGTTTTATCTGAAGACCCATTCTCTCTGTTTTCCTCTGAATCGAAAATTAGGGTTTTATCTGAAGAGGACCCATCTGGTTTCGCCGGAGAATAAGGCTGGATCTGACGAATTGGTGATGTAATAGAGAGCGAGTGAGTAACAAGGTCTCTGATTGGAGCGGTAGGTGAAGAGTCATCTAGGGTTTTGTTGGGTTTAGCGAAATTAGGAGAAGGTAAGAGATCTGAAGGTGGTGGGTCATTAAATTCCGCCATTAACAACGAAACCCAGATCTCGAAATTTTCTGGGGAAGAGAAAAAAAAAAGTAGAAAGCTAGGTTTTGGTTATGGGAGGTTTCTGCATCTTCTTCGTAAGTAATGAAAATGTTTTGAGTTTGGCTCCAAAAAAAATATTTGAGAAAATTTTGGAAAGATAAGAGCGAAACGAAATCGATTTGGAGGGAAGATAGAGAAAAATTGGAGAGTGAAGGAAGAAGAAAGGTTTTGAATTAGGAGGGAAAATCAAGCCGCCATTTTTTTGGGGATTAGGGTTTCTTTTGACCTTTTCCCTAAAAGATTTTTAAATCACTACACAGGTTTGGTTAACTCAAACTCAACCATGGTTCGTAATTTGGAGTTGGCTTATCGGACACTCTTTGACCAAACTTTTTTTCTTTTTAAACAAGTTTAATTGACACAAATCATAGATCAATATAGCATGACACATCAGCTTTTGTATTGAAGCACAGATTGACACCTCAGTTAAAATAGGTAACCAACCAAATTATAAGAATTAATACAACTCATCATTTTCTCCAGTAATAATCCTCGGTTCCACGTCACTTCGTCGACTCGTAGTATTCGGTCAGGGAGAAGGTGAAACAAAAAGTTATCAAGTTGTTTTGGGCCTTAAGTTTAATTTGTGGCCCAACTTATTTTATTTTACAAACGTAAATAGTAAAACCTATTAACCTAATATATAAACAAAGTTGATGCCTTCTGCAGTTTTGTTACTGTAAGCCTATGAATCTTTTTCCCCAATTATGAATAAATTAAAAAATATAATTTTAAATTTGGTTTTTAAATAATAATCTAATTGTATTTGTTACTGTGTGTTTTCAAAGTGTTGTTTGAACATAGCTTTTTGGAGTATTTTAAGAGTCACACATCATTAAAATTGATATCCAATAAGAACATTTCGATTAATACAACTCATATACATCATTAAAATTGTGTTTCTAGATTATCTCAACCAATAATAATTATTTCATGTCCAACATCAGTATTTCTAGATTTTAAGGAACTAACACATCATTAAAATTGTGTAACCAATTAAATTATTAAGAAATATTATACATCATATCATATCAATATCTTTTCAAAAAACAAATGTTTAAATTTATAGGTTAAATTTAAACTAAATTAATAAATCATTTACAGTTTTTGAAAATATAATTATATCAACCAAGTATATTAATCATTTTGTGTCGTATCAATATTTCCAAAAACATGGGTTTAAATTATAGCTTAAATTTAAAATAAATTAATAAAGCATTTACAACTTTAAAAACACAAGTATACTAATACAATCAATACAACACAAGTATCATATTAGTAAAATATAAATATAATATAAATCACGATTAACCAAGAATAACACAAAACCAAACTAATTAAAAAATATGTATGTGTATATTGACTTAAATGTAATTATTATCAAATAAAACAATATAATTAGATTTTACAAAAAGAACAAAAGAGAAATAAATAACTTCTTTGACAACAAACAAACTGTAGAAAAACTAGGTGATTAAATTTGTATAAATTACAAAAATAATACACCAGAAACTCAAGCTACACTAATATTTCTAACTCCCATAACAAGCAAAATAATATAAAATTTGAGAGTAATGTTGATAATGGTTTTATATATTATAACACAAACTAATGAAAAATTAAACAATATATAATAAGTTCCAAAATTGAAGGTTTTATATTATAGTTTCAAGCAGTGAAAACTAAATAATCATCTACTTAAGAATCACTTTAAAGATTAACCTAATCCTTATGCTATTCAACAAAAGTATAATAGTATTGAAAATAATACATAAAATCAGAAGACAATGTCTTTAGTCAAGTGGTTACAGGCTTACAACACCACATCTATGACCGATTCCACTAGAATTCGACTCCACTAAGTCGTGTTCCAAAATATGTCTATGTACTTTGACAAATATTAACTTTTCTAACAATTAAAAAAACACTATAAAACAATATGTGATTAAATTTGTATTAAATACAAAAATACACCACAAATTTAAACCACACTAATTAATCTCCCACATTAGGGTAAAGAAAATAAAGATAGCATACATTAGGGTTAGTTAGGCTATTTATACAATTAAGTCCATCCGATTTAAATGTAAACAATATTTATAAGCCATTTTAAATTTGAGATTTTTTAATTTTTATTTTATTAGTGCATTTTTCTATTTTATCATTGTATAAAACATAGCTTTTACAATTAATCCAATTCCTAATTCCAAAAAAGAAAGTTTATATTTTTAATAATTTAATATATCTAAAAATAGTTACAAAAAGTATCCCGCGGCGTAGCGCGGATCTAACCTAGTTTTTATAATTTCACTATAAGTTTTTTTTCAATTAAATAGATGAAGAAGGGGAAAATAAGGAAACAAAAAAAAATTAATGTTAACTTTTTAATTAAATTTATTGATGTTTAATACTGTTTTTATTTCTGTTATGAACTTTAATTTTGAAAAAAAAAATTCCAGTTACTTTTATTGTTGCTTTTCTAAAATCTAATTACTTTAATTTTTCCCAAATATTTTTCCTTTTTCTTGCAAACATTGTCACTGGTATGCCCATCATTTATTTTTTGTCAATTTGTTTCCTAATAACTGGATTAGTTTATTACAAATGATGGAAATAAAGTTTTTAAACATTACTCTATCTTTCTATATCTAGTTTTCCAAAATTTAATCTTATTCTTTTTTATATAGTTACCCAAATTTAACGTTTTTCTATTGTTGCCCAAAATTCTTTATGTATAATTTCTTTATGTTTCCATCAAATTAATTAGTCCACTTTCAAGTAAAATACTTTTTTGGTCTTACAAAATTAACTAACTCAATTTTCAAGAACTATCTATTAGTGCTGGGCACGGGACAGGTACCCTTGAATTTTCTCCGACCTTTTACTCGTCCCGACCCTAACAGATAACAAAAAACATTTACTCATACTCGATCCTTAAATAACGGGTACCCGGTAAAAAATAGTTGACCCTTTAAGCACCTGACCCTTTATTATTACCAGGAAAAACGAGTACCCGAAAAAAAAATGTCAATAATCGTAATAATAATTTTATCTTTTGAAATCTGAAAAAGGAAAAATTCATAAATTTATGCAATATATAGTTCCAAAACTTATAAAATTACGAATTTTGAAAATAAAAATAATACATTAATTCAGTTAGGCTAAGTTGACTCTATAAATTAATAATAAATAATAATAATAATACAAAATATTAACGGGTATTTACGGGTCGGGTAGCAAAATGGGTAAAGGGCCGAGTAACGGGACGGGTATTGAAAACTAAACTAATACCCTATACTCGTCCCTTACTCATGGGTAATATAATTATAATACTCTTTACTCAACTCTAAAGCTGCAGGTACCCTTTTTCGGAACGGGTATGATCCGAGTAACGAATCGAGTACGAGTAACGGGTATTAGTGCCGTAAAAATTAGAATTGTTTTTATCAAGAAATTAGAAAAAAAAAAATAGAATTGTTTGATACAAGTTCCCGATAAGGTCAAACAAAGACTCAAAACCATCTGCTCGCTTTCTCAATGTTTCTGCTTTTCCTACAAAAGTTTTGATTGGCTACTTATTGTTTTACAATATCTTGCAGACAGTATTAAGTGCAAAACCAATATCTAGCAAACAATTTCAGAAAATTTGAAACATTTTGACAAAAATAAAACAAAACTACATGCAGTATGACCCTTTTGAGCTTTCAGTTGACCAAATTTTATATTTAGTACCATTACAACATTTAGTCATATACTACCATCCATCAAATAATCAAATTCCAGATAAACATCTTACAACTCTTTCAACTACAAAACCAAACCAAAAAAAAAAATGGCATTTTAGATCCGACAATGTGTCCCTGTAAATCAAAGATCTCTGTATGTGTTCTTACAGCATTCTATCCTGAAGATCACTGAATATACTAGAGGCAAATGTTCCCAGCTTATTCTTTGTTTCTTCAGCTATGTTCGCAAGAGATGACATATCTTGCTGCGCCTGTGGAATGAACAAAGTCCAGATAAATAAAAAATAAGCAGAGTCATGTAAAGCTGAAGAATTTGATCCTACTCGGATCATTACCTGGAACGAAATCCGGTTGATGAATTCGCTCGCAGTGATATCGATGTTGGAATCATCTGGTCCATGGCCAAACAGATCGGAACTTGAAATAGCTGCTGAGCCCTGTTAGATATGTAATTGCATTAGGCATGTATGAACAATGAGACTTAAAAAGAAAAGTTAATATAGAGTTTGAGAGGTTTAGGAAATACTGAGAACTTCTGAAGGGTAGCTTTTGAGTCCAGATCGGCATCTCTGTTCTGATTTCCGAAATATTGGGCAGAGGAGATTGATTTTGCATTTGAGAACTTCTTTCTTGCTTCATCTGTTTCTTCAACCTAAGTAAGAAAAATACAGTTAAGCAAAGAGGATATGATAATTGACTTCTAATTTTTTCTTGGGTTCTGTTAAAAATGAATCTTTCGTAACCTGAACTTTGGATGAGCTTGAGCTTGATTTCTTGGGGAAAGCACTGTCCATTCCAAATTCGTTAAAGAAATTCGATGACTTTGGTGGAGCAACATGGCTAAGCACTCGTGTGCCACTTTGCCCACCAGATTGCTGCTCGTCATCGAAGTACTCAAATCGAGAAGCATATGATGATGATCCAGCAGCAGATGATGTGTCGTTAGTTGAAGAAGCAGCAGGTATCACAGGTACAGGTTCTTCGGGCTTCTGCTCATAGAGGTTATCTTTTGGCTACACAACAATAGAGAAAAATCTCTAATCAAAACCAAGAAACAAGGAGCGAGCTATCATTCTTTAATAATAAATATAAAAAAAAATCTTTACCTTAGTAGTAAGCTTACGAGCACCAAGACCACCAGTCTTCCCTGTCTTTCTCGACACAAGAGGTTTCTTAAAAGTACTAGCCACAACTTTCTGAGAAGCTTTTGGCGAAGAAGAGGAGACAACAGTTTCATCTTGCTTAACCAAAGAACTCTCTTTTGTTGGAAGTTCAGAAGAAACCCCATTCTTAGATGACTCCAAAGGCTGAGAAGCAGCAACAGAAGGCAATGCCGTCAAACCAGCTTCTTCCGCCATGGCTTTAGCAACTTCCTTAGCAAGAGTCTGCTTATATAAATCAGCAGCTCTTGAAGTGTACTTAGCCTCGATTTTGCCACCGTCGTTCCATCCATGCTGCTTGAAAAAAACCTGAGCTCGGTTGTTCCCACCAAACATCATTGTTCTTAGCTGCTCAGGACTCCACGAGTCTAAATTCGTCGACCTTCACGAAAACAACACTATTTATAGCTAATGACATAAAACACAATGAATGGTCTTATATTCAACAAGTAGATCTACAACAAAGTAAAATGCTATATATAGAATGGTGAAAGAGGAAATAAAAGTCAACATCGTCCTGTTTAATCACAGCTTAAACCCTAACCAGTCCTTGAAGCTATAATTAAACACAGAGAGTTCAATTTAAATGCTAAATCAGTGTTCCAGAGAGTAAGAAGCCAAAGTTTACCTCACGAAGCTGATATGAACACCAAGACTCCGATGAACAGCTGAACAATCGATGCATAGGAAGATACCATAAGGAACCGAAGCCCAAGTTGGATTCTTCGCACTACAATCGAAACACACCTATAAAAAAAAGGCAAAATCACAAACCAATCGGAAGATTAGAGTCGTATAATCTCTAGATCTGATCGAAACCAAACCAAATTCAATTCAAATTTATACGAAGAGAATGGGAGAAAAAACCCTAACCTTGTTATCGGGTTTTGATTTCAGTTTTCTGAAAACAACATTCTTATCGGCGAGATTCTCAGTTGCCATAGTTGATTACAAATCTGAATAGGAAGAAGCAGAGAAGATTTCACAGATGTTTTCCCCCAAAATCTGAAAGTGGTGATGATGATGGATCGACTCTTCAACAAAGCAGATTATTATTTTTGTTTTTTTTTGCTTACGAAACATGTAAAGGTAATTTATTTATTTTTTATATTTTACGTTTATGATTTGTTATTGTGAGAAGGCCTTACATTAGATTAGCGGATCAATACTAAATCATATGGGCTTTACTGGCCCAATAGTAACAGAAGCCTGTTTTTTTTTTTCTTTTAACAAACAAAGTAGTGGATATTATTGTTCATCATAAGTTGGTGCGATAGTTGTCAGCTTTCGATCTAAATTTCCAAATTGCAAAATATAACTCTAAAATCTAAACTCTAGCCATCTTCGGAAACTTATAAATGATTAGTCTTGAAATCTAAACCATAATCACAAAATTATTAACTTAAATCATCGTATTAAACTCGATTAGTTGAATTTCAACATTGACGATTATTTGAAAGATGAAAACTGTTTTATACAGAAAAAGGTTTTATAATTGTTAACTCCAACAAAATGGACAGTTTATGGAAGCATGTTAAGGTATTAAATTAAGTTATCATAACTAGTACACCAATTCCTCTAGAACACTTTTTGCTTAATACATTGTTTGTTTTAGTGACATGTTGATTATGTCTTGCAAATCTGGCAATAACTTAAAGATATATACGGATTACTTTATAATGTAATGTCAAATAATCTTATTAGTTAATTAGTGAGTGGGTCTAAAGTCTTTTGTAATTACATCATCCACGAGAATCACGTGAAGTGGAGGATCATCAACGTTAGCCATCGTGATTAAAACCATCGAATACTGTACATGTTGTCTTTTTCACTCAATACTTTTCTTCTTTCTTTTTTGTTTCTTAAAGATATTATATTTATTAATCGTTGGCATTATCATGTGTAACTTTTTCAAAATCATAAATTAACAGTAGCAAAACGATAAAAAAAAAAAATTAACTGTTGATGGAAAGAAAATGTGGTTAAAATAGAGTAAAATATTATAAAGAAAAAGAATAAGAGCTGCATAGTATAATAATTCATGTACAGTATATGCCATGACTAAAATATCAAAGTGGTTTCCAATCCCTAAATAAAAAGAAAGAAAAAGAAAACAAAATGGAAAGCAGACACGACTACTCTCTTACACAGAGGACCCAAACAATTAAAGTGGGCTACTACACAAACATAATTCTCAATGTATGTCCAAAATAAATATGCTGACAGGTTTATGTGTGGTGCAAACCGAATAATATCATAATTGTGACTAAATTCATTTAAACAAAAATTATCACACCATGAATATTTAATTTCGCTGTATTTTATGTCAACAAAAAAAAAAAAAAAAAATTCGTAGTGTTTTCGTAACCGTTAACCAAAAAATATTTTTTAATCGTCTTATAATATGTTACTACTCTCATATTATAAGCATTTTAAAAATTTTGTCAGAAAAAACAATTATTTATTAATTTACAGTTGTAATATATATAAAAAAAATAATAAAAAGAGAGAATCATCTTCTCCAAACAATCAATAAACGCCATTTGCTTAGCTTTTCCCTCTTTTGATTTTTCATCCAACACGTCACCTCTCTCTCTCTCTCTCTCTCACCGGAAAAAAAAGTCTTCACCTTTCACCGGGAAAAGTCTTACCCTTTTTCAAACCCGGCGGCTGTTCACATGAACGGCGGCACAACATCATCAATCAATTTCTTAACAACCGGCGACGATGACGCGTCGGCGGCGGCGATGGAAGCTTTCATCGGAACTAACCAGCACTCATCTCTGTTTCCTCCACCTCAACCTCAACCACAACCACAATCTCTTCTTCCTCCTCAGTTCAACGAAGACACTCTCCAGCAACGTCTCCAAGCTTTAATCGAATCCGCCAGAGAGAACTGGACTTACGCTATCTTCTGGCAGATCTCTCACGACTTCGATTCATCAACGGGAGACAACACTGTGATCCTCGGTTGGGGTGATGGTTACTATAAAGGAGAAGAAGACAAAGAGAAGAAGAAGAACAACACCAACACCGCGGAGCAAGAGCATCGGAAAAGAGTGATCCGCGAGCTTAACTCGTTAATCTCCGGCGGAATTGGAGTTTCCGACGAAGCAAACGACGAGGAAGTCACGGATACTGAATGGTTCTTCTTAGTCTCGATGACTCAGAGCTTCCCTAACGGCGTCGGACTTCCCGGTGAATCTTTCCTAAACTCTCGTGTGATTTGGTTATCCGGGTCGGGTGCTTTAACCGGGTCGGGTTGTGAAAGAGCGGGTCAAGGTCAGATTTACGGGTTAAAGACGATGGTGTGTATCGCTGCTCAAAACGGCGTCGTTGAGCTTGGTTCCTCTGAAGCTATAAGCCAAAGCTCAGATCTGATGGATAAAGTCAATAGCTTGTTTAATTCCAACAACGGTGGTAACAATGGTGGTGAAGCTTGTTCTTGGGGTTTTAATCTGAATCCAGATCAAGGTGAGAACGATCCAGCTCTGTGGATTAGTGAACCGGCGACGAACACCGGAATCGAATCTCCGGCGAGGGTTAATAATGGTAATCATTCGAATTCTAATTCAAAGTCAGATTCTCATCAGATTTCGAAGCTTGAGAAGAATGATATAAGCTCTGTTGAGAATCAGAATCGTCTTGGTGAGAGAGAATTGAACTTTTCGAGCTCAGGGTTGAATCAAAATGGGAACTTTCAAGGTGGGTTGAAGTCGAACGAGACTTTAAGTTTCTGTGGTAACAACAACGAGAGTAACAAGAAGAAGAGGTCTCCGGTTTCTAAAGGAAGTAACAACGATGAAGGGATGCTTTCTTTTAGCACTGTGGTTCGATCAGCTGCTAAATCTGGTGACTCGGATCATTCTGATCTCGAAGCATCTGTGGTTAAGGAAGCGATTGTTGTTGAGCCACCGGAGAAGAAGCCGAGGAAACGTGGGAGGAAACCGGCTAATGGAAGAGAAGAGCCGTTGAATCACGTTGAAGCAGAGAGGCAGAGAAGAGAGAAGTTAAACCAGAGGTTCTACTCTTTGAGAGCTGTGGTTCCTAACGTTTCCAAGATGGATAAAGCTTCTCTTCTCGGTGATGCTATTTCGTATATCAATGAGCTTAAGTCGAAGCTGCAACAAGCGGAGATCGATAAAGAAGAGATTCAGAAGCGGCTTGATGGGGTGAACAAGGAAGGAAAAGGAGGAGGAGGAGGAGGGTCGAGGGCGAGAGAACGGAAATGTTCGAATCAAGATACGTCGATAGAGATGGAGATTGATGTGAAGATCATAGGTTGGGATGTGATGATACGTGTACAATGTAGCAAGAAGGATCATCCAGGTGCTAGATTCATGGAAGCGCTTAAGGAGTTGGATTTGGAAGTGAATCATGCGAGTTTATCCGTTGTGAATGATTTGATGATTCAACAAGCTACCGTGAAGATGGGGAGCCAGTTTTTCAATCATGACCAGCTCAAAGTTGCCTTAATGACCAAAGTCGGAGAAAACTATTGATCAAAGCTGGCATATGAAAAACTAGTGTTATCATCGATTGAAATGGGATCGAATTTAGCGGGTAATGTTATGATCTTAGACACAAAAAGATCACTTTGTAAAGTAGTAAGTACTCATTTTGCATCACTCGCGTCATGTTGTTTAATGTTGTTGTTCATTAGGAGAACTTGTTTAGTTCTTAGTTTAGTGCTTCATAAGCCTCAAGTGAAGAAGAACGAAGTTGGAGACCAGACCAGAGAGAGTTAGTAAAATAATAAAAAAATCTTTGGTTTGTACTTGTATGTGTATATATGTATGGAGTAAGATTAAGTGCGATCCTAAATTCTACTGAATTTTTGGTTCTATGTTTGAAACTTTTGTCAGTTATGTATGCAAAACTTTTGGGTTATAGTATAACATAAAGGTCCAAAATTATGAACTGTAGTGTACCAAAAAAGCTGACGAAAAAACAAGTGGTCGTAAATGGGTTTTGGTGAGAGATATAGTGCTCTTATCTTTTTGAGGGGATATGAGGAAAACTGTTTGTAATGCCAAAAATGTGGAGACATGAGTCATTTGTTTGTATATGTTTTAAAATACTACTTAATAATAACAACAATTAAAAGTTAAAACATATACTTATTTAAATGTTGTTAGTTTTTAAGTTATATGAGTAGGAGGAAGTCTTTTTAGTGTCTATCTTCTTATCTTATGCGTGAGTATGAGTATATATCTCTATGGTTTAGAGAGCCGTGTGATCTACCTATGTCTCTTTTAGTCTTCTGTACATTATTAGTAAAGACTAGTCTTTAAGTATATATTAGGTGATAATCAAGATTTTCTTTAAGTACAATTTGGCCCTAAGTTCTTAGATTTTTTTTTTTAATTTGCATTAGTATTGAGTATTGACACCTTATTGAATTTAAATTTAGAAGTATGCTAGTAGCAGGTTTAATATTTTTTCTTAATTGTAAAAGGGCTTTTAATCTCAAAATTTTCGTTTAAACCAAAATGTGAGGCATTTTATTTTCTGCCAACACGAAGAACATTTATTGTAATGATAAAGATAAACTACTTTTCTCCACCATTGATGAGTTCTAATTAAAAACCACCAACTTAAGTTTTTTATTATAAAAAAAAATGAAAATATGCTTCATGTAGTACCATAACGTTGACCCCCCTTTAAAGGGAATAATAGCCATCTTTCGTTTCATCTATCTTTGGCTATGTACTGTATATTAAGTAGTTCACTCATTCGTTCACACTATAATTTTGTTATGAAATTACGACTACAACAAAACAACTATGGTTAATAATTACAAAGTTTGTCTTTAACTAACCAAACAACCAAAGAGACCGAAACACTCTCGTTTCTATGAAGTTAATACTAGCTAGTTGTTAACAAACGTGTGAGGGCAATATGTTACCCAAAATCGAATTTGCAAATATACACATTTCACTAAAATTAGATTAGTTTTCGTTAGTCTTTTCTAAAATAGAAATGAAAACATATTGCTAATCAAATATAACAAAAGTATCTCGTCCATCTTCATTATCTCTCTCTCTCTCTCTCTCTCTCTCTCTCTCTCTCTCTCATTATTGATCTCCATTGTCGTCGTAAGGAGATCGCAAAGAGCCATGAGCCTAAATTGTCTAACATGTCAAGCCCTTCCACGAACAGATTCCACCAAAGAGATTGATCTCTCCGGTCCTGGACCACCAACGGTTGAGATCAATCATGTTCTAGGTAAAACATGTTGTGTACTAGATCCTATTGGTGGGAGAAATTGGTCAGGGAGTTTGAACCCTAGGATCCACGAGAAGATTGGACGGTCAGGATCTTCTTTAGCGCAGAAGATGAAGAAGGTGAAAAAGATTCATCACCTTAGGCTAAGTGGTCCTGTACTTGGTTCCAACCCTAACAATGGACCAACCCGGCCCGAACAACCAAAGCTTGCAAGGAGCACTGGAGTGCGGAGGAATTGGAGTTTTGAGAATTTGAGAGATCAAGGATTAATAGAAGAAAAAAGAAAGATTAACATATGATCATCATGATTGATCATGATTCTGAGATTTTATATGAATGAATGTTTAAAAGATGAGAGATTACATCATCGATTGGAAGAGAGAAATAACGAAGCTGATTACATATATAGTTTCAAATCCAGATTCATGGTTTATATAAATCGTGATAGAATATGTATAATAGTATTCATTTGTTTATTACGTTGTCACGTTTGTTTGCCTTTTGAATATTTTGTTTATACATATGTTTCTTTTGTCTTTGAATCAACGTATTTTTCAATCTACACAAGAGATCATCCTTGTTGGTGGTAGTCCTTTTTAATAGTCAATTTGCAAATGCAATAAGTTTGTGATATATCGTTCATAAAATTACAAAACTAACAAAGCAACAAAAGTTAATCATAAGAGAAAACAACAAAGCTTATCTCCTAATTCTCTGTATGATGTATGACTCGACTTGGATTAGTCAAGAATATCATCATTTCAATTGGGCCTACTTTTCACATTGCTTATTAGTTTCCAAAATAAAAATGCTTTCTAACCGCCGTGACAGATACTCTTGTGGTATACCCTCATTGCCTCATCGTTACTTCTAAGCTAGCTAGTTGGATGCAATCTCTGGTTGTTCGGATATTCGACTAGATTTCATACTTTGGAATTTTTTTTCCTTCAGAACATATTAGGGATTGGAGTGGAGACTGTGTTTCTTGTTAATTTGCTTTTAGACCATTTAGATCGTATTTATTATGTAGTCTAATCTTTCTTATGGAATATAACACGATTATTCATTTTATATAATTGTATATGTGATATTTTTATTTTCTTTAGATCGACATATTGACGATGTTTCAAAAACTAGTTGGATGATACGGATCGGATCAATATTCGATTTTTATATATCTTGTGTTCTTCACCATTTTTAGTCTTTTTTAGTGTGTAGAAGTCTCATAATTTTGAAACCCAAATTAATTGATATGAAATAATCATATAACATATATTAATATCTCTATATATTATATAATATACGTTTGTGCATGTCTTTATATTATTAAGCAATATAGATATACAAATGAATATTGAATTTAGTAGTTATGGCATCTCCAACTCTACTTTATCTTAACTCGTAATAAAGTAAAATCTTCTCCTATCTCTTTCTATATTTTTCTCTATTATAGAGTAAAAATTAAGATTATTCTCTAAAACTGACAATCTCATGTGGTGTTCTTAGTTGATAGCACGGCTGCCTTGAACCTGATGTAATGCGGGTGGTGAAAATTGATATTTCAGCCAACTTATAAAGCCGTGATGGAGAGAGTACATATTTTGTTGTTTGGCTTTGCATTATATGTATTTTAAAGACGTTGGATCTCTCTCATTCCTTGAGATTCCAGACCTTGAAAAATGTCAAGAAACTGATCTACAAGAGAGGATATATATAGAAAGCTAAACAACCAACGGGTGGCTTTAACGGACAACTTTATGGTAAAACAGGTTCGAAATCTTCCTATGTGACAATAGCTTCTTAAATGTTGCTTTGATAGGAAATTATATACTCAAGATTTCTTTTTTCATGCAAAACAAAAACAGGCTATGGGGAAGCATGGTAGAATCTTCATTGAGGATTTGATCCACAATATTCTTATGGTAGAATTTCATTTCAAGGAGGCCAACAATTTCCTTTCTTGTCTCAGATCTGTTTTTAATTTTCAAAGGTTAAGGTTTTATTTTTCTACTTTTGGATCTTTGGAATCTGTTCCTTTGAAGTATTCATGGATGTTGTGTTCCTTTGTCTGGGTTGTTTTTCCTTAGTTTACCTTGTTTGGTATTAGTCTCCGGAAGTGTTCATATACTCTCTGGCTTAAGTCTCTTGAAGAAATGTATTCCTTGCCGGCTGTTTGTATTTTACCTTAGACGTTTATCAATGAAATGAAATCCTTCAGACGGAAAAAAAAAAGTGATACATTGAAAAGTTATTTTACTCTATTTTAAAGTAAAGTAATGTATTGGAGATAGTCTTAGTTTGGTATAAAAAAAAAAGTTATCCAGATTCTCATATTACCAAAATTCCAGATTAAAGTATATAAAAAATATATTATGGATATATTATTTAGTCCTAGGCTCATGGTGCATGAACGGATATGTTATGAATAATTTTAATGTTTACTACAATATTAAAACGATACTTTGTTGTATTCGTTAAGAGAAGACAACAAGGTATCTAATTTTAATTTTTACTACAATAATAATTTTAATTTAGTCCTAGGCTCGTGGTTTATATTCTCTAAACCGTTCATGGTCGTCGACAAAAAAAAAAAAAAAAAAAAAAAACCGTTCATGGTCAATATTGTCAGCTGTGTTTACTAGGGATACCTAGTTGTATGCTCTTAACGATAAGACGACACTAAACAGTAAACACTACTTTCTACCCAAAAAAAAAAAAACAATAAACACTACTTTTACAATTGCTTCGACGGTAAGACATCCAACAAGTGTTATCATCTGAATGGATAATAAATAAATACGTTACTAACGTATAAATGGTACTAAAAACATGGTATAAAATACGACTCCTAAATAAACAACTTTAATTAGTCATCATACTATAAACACTAATCCTCTCAACTTGTTTACGTTTAAATATCCTAATCAGCTAATCTAGTCCACTTGTTGGTTGAACCAACTAGCAAAATATCGATTAGTTATCAAAAACTAGTTTTAAATAACTAACAACAACTCAAACTGAGAGAGAAAGAGAGACAACAACAACAAAAAAAAAGTCAAAAGCCTCTTGTTTTGTTCTTCTTCTCTTGTTCCTTCTTTTCCAATCCTCGTTTTTTCCTAGTCAAATTCAGAAAACGCGTAAGCTCTCTTTCTCCTTAAGAAGGTTATAAAACAATTTTAATTCTACTTGTTTAAGAGAGCTTCTTGGTTTAGAGAGATTTAAGTCTTTGTGGTTTCTTCTCTACTATAGTTTCTTTCCAAGATTTGGATCTGCTCTATTGTTGTTTGTTTGTTTCAGGTTTTATTAATGGATGATCAGAGAAATCGTGCTAATGATTATCATAATAATGATCACCATCATCAACATCATCTTGGTGTGAACAAGATGGGAAAAAACATTCGTAAAGATGCATCAAACCAGCAAAATCAACAACAAAACCCTCAAGCTTTGGTTTACAACATCAACAAAACCGATTTCAGATCAATCGTTCAACAGTTAACCGGACTCGGTTCAACTTCTTCCGTCAATCCTCCTCCGCAAGCGAACCCACCAAAACCTCCAAATTCACGGCTGGTTAAAGTTAGACCTGCTCCGTTGACCCAAGTCAACCATCCTCCACTTCAACCTCCGGTTCAATCTGTTCCTATCGCTTCTGAACCGGTTCAGCCTGTTAACCAATTTTCGGGTAACCCAGCCGAATCGCCCATCTCGGCTTATATGCGTTACCTAATCGAATCAAGCCCTGGGGGAAACCGGTCTCAGCCACAAAACCAAAATCCGGTTCAACCATCAACCGGATTATTTCCTTCACATCAAACCGGTCCTAATCCAGTACCATTTCAATCTCCAGCTTCACAGTTTGTTTTGTCACCTCCACCAAGGTCGCCGTTTCCGTTGTTTTCACCTAATTTTGCATTCTCGCCACGGTTTTTAGGTGGTAGTGAATCGATGCCACCACCATCACCGGGCTTTTTCTTTCCGTTGCTTAGTCCATTATGGAAAAATCAATAGCTTAATTAGTAGAAGTGTATTTAATAATCCTTTCATCAATCAAGTGTTCCTAAGTTGTAAGCACTAATGTAATATGTACTAGCTAGAGACCTATATCAAAATGACTATATAAAATGTCTTATAATTATGTTATTATTAAAAAATTATCTTTTTTTATATCAAATAACCATTTCATGTATCGTAAATTACTAAATCTTGTCTAAGTGTCTAACCTATTTTCGTGATTTCTTTTTTTTTCTTTTTCAAGTTTTGTCAGTAGAAGTTGGATTTCAAGAATTTGGTGTCACATCATTTAGTTTCATTACAAATCCAAACTATGAAATGTTGTTGTTAGAAAATTGTGTGAAAATATCATTGTTTGAATTCGTTGGAACTAAGAGACGCACGCACCTACCTTTATAACATGTACCAAGCGAGCTTGCTTAACTTTGTTAGGGGGCATAATAATAAGCCCATAACGATAGTTTTGTCAAGAGGCAGGTACATTCGATATGGCTGAGACATGATAACTCGAAAAAATATACAAAATTCTAAATATTAAGATTATAACAGGTAAAGCCTTGAGGGAATGAATCCAACATGTATATATCATACTCAATCATAAAAGACATCACAAACTTTGACTATCCTTACGATAGATCGAGACAAAAAAAAAAAGAGTTTAAAATTCAATGGGATATAAGAGATAGATTTTCAAACTTTAGTTACCCCATTCCATCATAATGAAACCAAAAAAAGAAGTTTGATGTTAATGATTAAGGTCATGGTTGCTGACAAATCCTATCTTCTAATTGGTTCACCATCATTAAAGTCTGGACCCGATGATTTTTACCTTTTTTGTTTCATTTTTTATCCTCCAATCAATAAAACCCAAATTTAACTTTCTGACTTTTTTTGTTGTTGTTGTTAACCAAGTTGGCAACTTGTAGTACCCACTAGATTTGTCCCTTTCCCTAATGGAATAAAACTAGAAGCATCTTCAGTTCCTTTACTGTTGCTTCAATTACTAAATACAACAATTAACAACTTTATTGAAAAAACTAATCATTATACTTTATCAAAATGTTATAACGATTATATTTTATAATTTACTATTTCCGTTTCAAAATATAGAATATTTTAACTAAAACACACAGATTAAGAAGTCTTTACTTTTAATAAGTTTAACCAATCAGAAACAATATTACATAATATAAAATACTAAACTAATCTAAAAGTTGCATAAAAATTTGAAAACATCCTATATTATGAAATAAAAAAATTCTTCAAAATATTTTATATTTTGAAATGGAGGGAGTATATTTTATATCTTTTTATTTAAATGTTTCTTATAAATAAATATTTTTCTGTGTAAAAACAGTGAAAATATCACACACTATATTTATTTGGGACTAGTTTCTGATTTACATCGAATAATTTATCTGCATGTAACGATGTTACTGTAAATTTTTTTGTGTGTACATTAAATGATGTTTAAGACAGATAATTACAAAATATTTAATTAATTAACTACTACAAAAAAACAATTTCATGCGATAACCAAATTAGAAAAATGAAAACTAATAAATAAGCATAAGTTTCCCAAAACAAAACACTTGTTAAAAAAGAAGAAGAAGAAGTAATAGTACTAGTGTACTACAAAATGGAACGTGGCTCCCACAATTTGCAGAAAATAAAAAAGGAGTGGCTCCAAATCCCATACTTTCTCGTCGTCCAACCATATTTGAAATAGATTTTTATGCAACGAAAGTCTTTGAAGTGTTGTTGTCTCATGATGGTTGTAGGATCGTCCCACTCTAGATTCTCTAATAATCCCGGGAAAGAAAATACAAAGAACGAACAGATGAGTAAAAAAAAAGTGAATCCAGTAATAGATTTTGATTGGTATATGATTTACACTATCTCACTATATCAAAAGATATACAAAATAAATTACACTATTAGGCTTAACTAGTATTTTCAAAATGTTTAAGCTTCCTTTCCCTTAAAATAGAAACTGCAAAATAAGAGAGTCCAATTTGTAGTATCAGTGCTGGGCTTTTTCGTCTTTCAAAGCCTTTTTTGAGAGCGATATTTAGCACAAAATATGAAAATACTATTTTTTTTTGCTTACTACTGTACGTAACCAAAAAATGAAAAAACAAAATAAAAGAGCTGTAGAATTAAAAAGAATAAAATGAACCTACGGAGCAGATGATTTTTGTCACGAAATAATTTTGTCATTTTATATTTTGACTTTGATTAGTAACTCTGTATCCTTGTGATATGGAATGTACCGCTTAAAAACTGATCAATCACAAAAACGATATTGGAAACGTTACTCATAATCTAATACTATCGTTTACCATTTTTTTCTATCTATTACAAAAATTTATACTGTTCTATATTATTACCATTTACCAATATTGACTCTTACTATTGCTGTTTTTACAGATATTCAGCTTATACCGTTTTTTATAACAAAACTTATTTACTACAAGCCAATGATGGTGAACCAATTGAAAAAAATACGTTATGAAAACATTACCAGAAGATACAGTACTATGAGAGATCCAAGCAGATGAGCCTTAATAATATTGGTATGGAGTTTTAACCTAACCTAATCTATAAAATAAAATAAACCGAATATAACCAAAAAAGAGAAAGAAAAAAAAAACCTAACTTAAAAAGACAAACTTACGTAATTTTATCTTGTTACAATTTTTAAAAAAAATAAAACACATCTTGTTTAATTTAGAACCTAACGAACTACTATAATTAGTAAGGCACCCTTCCTAGTTTCATTATAGAATTAGTAACTTATATATCGAACATTTCAATTTCCAATAATCCAGGAGAGACTTGATGATGTTAAAAACAAAAAACATGAAAACAATAATCAAATTACAATTGATCACCACAAACAAAAACGAAAATAAAATTAAAAATCCCCCAATTTTTGTTTTGTTTTGTTCCCCCCCCCAAATCTCATCATCACCTCACCTGAAATGAAGAAGAAGAGTTTGTTCCGTCACCGGAGTTGTTGTTGTTGTTGTTGTTGTTACGATTCATAGCTTCAGTAATGGAAGCAAGTTTCTGAAGATTCAATCTAATCACCGTATCAGCAAACAAACGTGTGTCTTCCTCCGAGTTACCTTCCGGCACATCCACGACGTACGATTCCAAAACAACGGTCCAGATCCGTTCTCTCTCTTTCTCGAATCTATGAACCGTCGTCACCGATTTGTAGTTCCTCAGCCTATGCTCACCTCCGGTGATACTAAACCCAGTCACTCTCCGATCGTCGTCCAGCAGATCTAACCTCTCCCTCGACGTGTTCGCAGGTAGACCGCTGATCACGTTCACGTCGCGCGTGGATCCCACTCGCATCTCGAAGCCTTCGTCTACGTGGCAGCTTTTGATGAAGTGTTTGTAAATCTGAGGCCGGTCGAACCTTCTCACCACGGACCAGACTGTTTCGGGAGGCGCGTTGATCCGCTGAGCTAAGAGGGAGGAGCAGCGACCTCGGCCGAGTTGGTACGTGTGGAACTCGGCGATTGAGTTGGAGAGTACGGCGAACTCGTCTTGAGTTAACTCGGAAGGCATGGTCTGGTGATGGTGAGTTGAGATTATTCTCTCGTTGTTGTCTTCTTCTTCGTTAGGTACTAGTACTGGTGCTGGTGGTTGTGTAGAGGAGGAGGAGGAGTAGGAATCTGAATTCGCCATTGATGATGTTGTTTTTGAGTTCTTTTTTGTTTTTGTTTGAAAGAGAGTTTTTAATGGAAGGAGGAAGAAGCAAAGAGAAGGGTAGATGTGGAATTTAATAATAGAGTTTTTATTTATTTTAATGACTACCACATAAAAATGTCATTAGGCACTGAATCTTTCTACTTTTAGTTGATTATTACTATTTTTGTAGGAACCCTACATCAAAATATTTACCAGCTTAATTACATTTTAGTTATCTTTACAGATTCCAAAATAATTACTATACAAGGATAAAATGTATCAACTATAACACAATCTTAATCAATATCTAGGTCAAAATTATATATCCAATGCTATTTTTTTAAAAAAGTATGTTAGAGAATTCTGTTGTAAAATTTTAATAAATTCGTACTGTTTCATATGAATCATCAGTATGATAAATATTATTTAAAATGAAACAAATTCGTCAACCCGTAAGCAGGAACGAAATAAAAACTATATGTTTAGGGAATTTAGAATGCAATTAACATTATTTTATATATTAAATTACTGTATTATGTAGGGGTCGTTGAAATTTTGATTATTTTTTTTTTGTTTGGGCAACCGTTGAAAATTTGATTATATGCGCTCAAAAATAGAATCATTAAAATTATTCGAATGCATTTAAAGGTTAGCCATTACATTAGCCTTTGTTCGTGAAGCTATTATAAAGCCTATTACACTCTATTTATTCTCTAGTAACTAGACTTTGATAACTACATAATTTGTAAAGATAAAACTATTTTCAGTAACTAATCATGTTTACTTGTTTTGGGGAATTTTCATAAAGTGATAATTAAATGTGGCCACGAAGCCTCCCATTACTAAATTTGGTCATGGGCGAAGATTATTATTACGGTAGATTTTTAATTTAATTACAAATTAGTTAGTAGACAAACAAAAATAGAAGAACGAGCTATATAATTGGGCACGTAAGACCATGGGCAACGGAGTATACTCGGCCCGTCCCCCGTATTTATTGGATTTAAATTTAATTGTTAAAAGCCCAATTTCGAAAAAACGGTTCTTATTTGGGGACGTTTTTCGTCCGTCTTCTTCGCCACGTGGTGTCGTCTGATTGGTTGTCTTCTTATCTAGGGTTAAAAAAAAAACTCATTTGCGAGATAAAACTTTCTCGAGTTCTTTCTTCTCTCTCGACGGCGACGACGAAGACGATACATCCTCGACGATTTGACGAAGCCGTTCCGTTCTTGTCACCGGAATTCCATCCCCATATTAACGAAGCCGATCTTCTATCGCATCCGAAGCCGGTCCGGTCTTCTGTCCCGAAGCTTGTCCGGCGGTTCGATCTTCTCTCCCGAAGCGATCTTTCTCTGTCACCCGATGCTTGTCCGGCGGGTGAATCGTGCTAATTAAGGTTTGTCTTCTTCCCCCAATATTCGATTTAACCTTGATAGGCGCTGATTATCGAATTAGGGTTAGAGAATTGGGATTATCGAATTAGGGTTTTCGAATTAGGGTTTTCGAATTAGGGTTATTGAATTAGGGTTATTGAATTAGAGTTATTTTAGGGTTATTGAATTAGGGTTAATGATTTAGGTTTTGTTGCTTTGGTCTCGTTCTGTTTTTTCATGTGTTTGTTGGATCGTTTAGTCTCTGTGTGAAGATCGAGTTGTGTCTGTGTCTGTGTCTGTGTGAAGATCGAGTTGTGTCTGTGTCGTTTGTGTCTGTGTGAAGATCGAGTTGTGTCTGTGTCTCGGTCTTTCTTTTTTTTTTAACATTGAGTTTGGTTAAACTTTGGTATTTTTGTCTTAATTGTTAAAGGATCAACATCTTTGTGTCATTCGTATGGTTTGTTCATAGTTTTTTTTTTAACATTGAGTTTGGTTAAACTTTTGTTTTTTTTTTCTTAATTCACAAAGTATTTTAGGTTTCTCAATTGGTAGTTGTAATGTGTACTTCTAATAAATTGTGATTGTTGTGTAGTTGGTTGTATTTAATTTTGGTGTGGTTTGTTCATAGTTTCTTGTTTAATTTTGTTAGTTGTAATGTGTACTTGTCATAAATTGTGATTAGACATTGGTTGTTTGGTCTTTAAGTTTTGCTACTTATTTCAAGTTAGCTTTTAACCCATAAATCTCTTTCATTTAGTAACCCTTTCTCACTTGTCATTCGCTTATCACTTCTCTTCTATACTCGCTTCTCTTCTCTTCTCTTCTCTTCGCATTCCTTCTCTTCTATACCCGCTTCTCTTCTCTTCTTTTCTCTTCTCTTCCTTATTCGTTTCTTCTTATGGATTCTACGAATCCCTTCTTTCAGTCTTCTTCTTACTTAAACTTGCTTAACAGTCAAGAAGAAGATGGGTTAAATGAAAACTTTCGTTGGGAAAGTTATCCACCTTCTGGACAGAGCTCCCAACCTTCTCCTTACAGCTCCCAACCCTCTCCTCAAAGCTCCCAACCTTCTCCTCACAGCTCCCAACCTTCTCCTCACAGCTCACAAGAAACACCATTGGAGCGCAAGGAGAGAAAGACATGGACACCTGCTGATGATGAAGTCTTGATCTCCGCATGGCTCAACACTTCAAAAGATGCCATCGTTGCAAATCAACAAAAGGGAGGAAGCTTCTGGCAAAGGATTCAAAAATACTATGCTGACACTCCTCATGCTAGAAATGGTGGTGAACAGATGCTGGTAACACATTGCAAGCAGCGTTGGCACAAGATAAATGACCAAACTAACAAGTTCTGTGCGGCATTCGCAGCTGCTGAGAGACAGAACAGCTCTGGTCATTCTGAAAATGATATCATGATCAATGCACATGATATCTACTTCGCTGACCATAAGAAGAGATTTAATCTTGAACATTGTTGGTTTCGGTTAAGGTTTGAGCAGAAATTTCTATCCCTGAACACTATTAACACGCTCCCATCTCAGCCTGCAACAAAGAGGAAACAAGCTGCTGAAGGGTCACAATCATCAAGCTCCAATGTTGATGATCATGAGAAACGGCCAGAAGGGATCAAGGCTGCCAAGGCGAAGAGGAACAATGCTCAGTCCACAAACGTGAAGACTCTTGCTGAGTATAAGAGCATGTGGGATGTCAAGAAAGAGGAATTGGCTGAAAAGGAGAAACTACAGAAGCTGGCCATCCTAGACACTCTCCTAGCCAAAAAAGAACCCTTGAGTGCGAGTGAAGAAATCATCATGAACAAGATAGTGTCCCAGTATTTCTGATATTAGAGCATGTGTTTGTTGTTTGTTTTTCTTGCTTAGTACTCGGCTTATGTATTTGATTTGTATTCCCTGTTTGTTTGATTTGTATTTCCTGTTTAAGTATTTCTTAATCAGTTGTGTATTTCTTGTTTCAAACTAAATTAATATAAGTCTATTTTAATTTCTAGTACTCGTCTATTTTAATTTCTAGTACTCGGCTATTGTATAAACTAACTTAATCAGATTGTGTATTGTTGTACTAAGTCTAATCTGCTTCTTCTTGTTTATCTTCAGGTTACGTAAGACATGGGCCACGACTATAGCTATTCCCAGCCTTCTTCATCCTATCTGGCTGATAAGTACTCAGAGGACACTGCGGATAGAGAGCTAGATGCTTTGATTCATATGGATGAAGCAGAGTCGAGGCAATACCCACCTCAGCCAGAGGTGGAGCATGGATTCCCGAAGGAATGTTATTGCGGTGCGAAGCCTTTTCTATCCAACTGCTACAACAGAAGGTATGTGATGAAGTATAAGTTTAAATAAAGTATAAGTGTAAGTTTCGTATACGTACTAAGTCCTTATTTATTGCAGGTTCTTCACATGTCCAAATGTCGATGATGGTGAGATGCATATTCACAAGTGGTGGGATGTGGCTGTAATGGAGGAGTTGAGGGACAGTGATAGACGATTTGAAGTGATGGCTGAGAAGGTAGATTACTTAACCTTGTTCAATGATGAGAGTAACGCAACTGAACAGAAGCTGGTAAGGTTGGAGAATGTAGTTAATGAGATACGTAAGGAAAATAAGTTAAGAAAATTTACTGATTTGCTGGTTGTAGGTGTAATCATCATTTTCACATGTATTTTGTTCATGTTGGTGTAATGATTTACACGGGTACTTGTTATTTTCTTATCATGTATGTTGTTTTGTTTTGGTCTCTCACGGGTATTACATGTATTTTGACTATGTTCTGTCACGGGTACTTGTTGTTGGTGTAATCATGTATGTTGTTTTGTTTTGGTCTTTCACGGGTATTTGTTGTTTTGTTTTGGTCTCTCACGGGTTACAAACTGGAACTCCACTATATATATGATAACTCACACCAAACACGACCAAACCAACAACACAAGTCATTTCATCAAACAAGATCAAAGCAACAAAATACTCTCGCTCTCTTCCTTTAACTTCCATTCTCTTCTTCTCTCTTTAATACAAGTCATTTCTTCATTTCTTTTCCTTTCTCTTGAAATGGGATCATCTTCAAACCATTATCATTACCATGGAGATGATGATCATTATCACTACCAAGCAGATGATAGTGATCATTTTGATGCTTATTTACAAAATATTTATGATGTCTCCCAAAATATCCCCGAACCAAACCAGCCACAAGAAAGGATATTTATCGAGCGAAACCGGGAAGAAGGCCACAATAATCTTTGGAATGATTATTTTTGTGACACTCCCACATATCCAGAATATTTATTCCGGTGACGGTTTCGCATGCACAAGCCACTGTTCATGCGAATTGTGCAACGTCTCTCTACCGAAATCGAATATTTCCGCCAAACCCAGGATGCAACCGGACGGCCTGGTCTTTCACCTATACAAAAATGTACTGCATCAATTCGTCAATTGGCATATGGTACTTCGTCTGACAGTGTTGACGAGTATGTCCGAATTGGTGCTTCGACAGCTCAGAAATGTTTGCACGAATTTACCGCCGCCATCATCCAAGTGTTTGGAGATGAATACTTAAGACGTCCTACACAGGAGGATCTACAAATACTACTCTATCAGAATGAACAGCGTGGATTTCCCGGGATGATTGGTAGCATTGACTGTATGCATTGGGGGTGGAAGAATTGTCCCACGGCTTGGAAAGGCATGTATTCACGATCAACCGGAAAACCTACAATTGTGCTGGAAGCAGTAGCTTCGTATGACCTCTGGATATGGCATGCCTTTTTTGGAGCTCCAGGTACTATGAACGATCTTAATATTCTTGATCGATCTAATGTTTTTGATGACATAATAACCGGTCAAGCTCCGGAAGTCAACTTTGTTGTCAACGGAAGGGAGTACAACTTGGCGTACTATCTCACTGATGGTATTTATCCAAATTGGGCAACTTTTATTCAATCAATCCGACTTCCACAAGGTAGGAAAAAATCTCTCTTTTCTAAAAAACAAGAAGCTGTGAGGAAAGATGTTGAGCGTGCCTTTGGAGTCTTGCAAGCTAGATTCGTCGTTATTAAAAATCCGTCTCGTTTATGGGATAAAAACAAAATGGCAAATGTAATAAGATCATGCATAATACTCCATAATATGATTGTCGAAGACGAACGACATACATACAGTTACCGAAACATTATTTCTGAATTTCAACACGGAGAACATGTGGATCAAACATTTATCATTGGTGCCGCCGGTGTGGGTTCAAATATCAGCAGTACGATTACTCGTCAAACAAGATTTCGGGATAAACAAGCTCATGATCAACTAAAACAAGATTTGATTGAGCATATTTGGACAAACTTTGGACATCTTCCGGATAATGAAGTTTGATTTTAAAATTTCTATGAGTTGAATAAAATGTTTGTTTTTGTTTTGATGTTTTTATGTTATATTTTTAATGTTATTAATCTTTAAATTGTATGTTTTTATATTTTCTTTCTTTAAATAATTAATCTTTAAACTTTCAAAATATTATTATTTTATTTGGGGGACCAAATACAAATACACCCCAATGCTCCTACTACAAATAAGAAACCCTCAAAATATTAGTATTAAATGTGGGGGACCAAAAAAAGTCCCACACCAATGTGGATGGTCTAAGAGGTAGAATCGAAAGAGATACGGTAGGTACAATTTTATAACCATAAGAACCGTGTCCAGCTGTTTTTTTGGCGTATTCGAGGCATTTAATTTTAATGTCTACATATATTACATATACGTGCATATATACAAATACACTTATATCGAATTTGATGATTTTTTTTTTTTTTTTAACTTCAAAAACACCATATCTTATTAAACCAATTCAAATACGATAATCTGATGAACTAACCATTCCAGAACCTGCGGACTTACATAGGAAAAAAAGTTCTTCGTGTTCGAGCCGCTTTCGCTAGGCAGTCGACACGGACATTGTTCATTTTAGGTATAAAACATAGAAAATCTTCTTCGATAAGACTGAAAGGAATCTAGCTCAGAAGCAAACGCTGACCAGTCTTTTGACTCATCTAAGACGCTTAAAATTTCTTGGCAGTCTGTCTCAAAATGAACCATATCATATCCTAGGGAAAGAACACTTTTCATAGCCCAACATAAAGCCTCTAATTCTGCATGAAGAGGTGATAACAAATAGGACATTGCTCTTAGATCCTAGATAGGCTGTCCTTTTTATTCCATGAACCATCCACTTGACACACTAAGCGACCCGTGGGTGGGATTGTAGGGCCTTCTAGTTCCTGCGCGGGTACCGTATCCTCCGCATTTCCATTTTTTCCACTAATTGGGCGACCTTCCATACGTGGGATTCTGAGATAGCAATGCATAGGTATCTGTCAGAAGGACCTCTCTATTGTTAAACACCTTATCATTTCGTGCTTTCCAGATGTACCATGTAATCCAAAGAAAACTATGTAGCTGTTCTTCCTCCATTCCTAGGTCCTTAGCACGCCAGAAAAGAAAGTCAAAGTTTGAAAAAGAGCTTGACACGGGAATACACCCGGACCTGCAGATATCCCTGAGAGTTCCCATACTTGTGCAGCGGGAGAACATTCAAAAAGGACGTGGTTGATGATTAACACCCTTTTCTTTACAGCGATGATTAATACTACTAATTTTTACATTTTTTTTTAAATTACATTTTAACTTGAATGTTAGTCTCATTGATTCACTATAGCTTTTTATAATACTCTATCTCTGATTTTAGATTATTATTATTTTTTTTTAAACTTAGAATTTTCTTTTAGTAAACAGTAAACGAATAAATTAACCATTTAAAAAGTGTACGGATATTCTAAGTAGAAATTAGATATTCTTTTCTCTTAATTTAATGAGAGTTGACTTTTACATGTTTAAAAGAGATTTATGGGAATCATGGTTTATTTACTTCTTCTTCTTCAGTTCTTCTATACTACTCCCTCCGTTTTAAATTACTTGTCGTTTAAAGTTTTTTCACGCAGATTAATAAAGCAACTCAATTTTCTATTTTACCCCTTCTTTAATACATTTTATAATTTTTTTATTGGTCAAAGCATTAAAATATTGGGGATATAAATTGTATTTTTACCAAACATATGCATTGGAAATCTAAAATGACAAGTATTGGAAAACAAAACTTTTACTCTAGAATGACAAGTAAAAAAAACCAGAGGAAGTAGTATATAGTACTTAATATTTTTTAAAATTTAATATTGATATCATTAAGAGTTAGTTAGTTATAAATATCCAGAGTGTAGAACTACATTAATCTTTTGACATATAACTATACCACAACCAAAAATTGTAGCATTACCCTAAATTAAATTTTCTTTATACGAAAATTTAAATGAAAAGGAGAATAGTATTCTCTGGGTAGACAAAGAAATGGAGCGGACTCAAACTGTCATGATTTAATTATAACATTTTTACCTTTTTCTAAAGTTAAAGTCAGAAAATAATACATATATTCATTAGATTGTTATATATTCTTTTAGCATTATGGAGATTATAAAAGTATAAAAAAAAAGTCCATTTGGTGGAATAATATTGATTCTGATCATTGCGAATTTTTTTATTCTAAAAGCTGGCTGAAGGAATTTTCAAATATATATTTTTAAGAATCCACTTACCAAGTTTTAAAGGAATATGCATGCGAAAAAAATAAAAATGAAAGTAGTGGAATATACAGTTATACATATATCTACATCCACACATTTTGTAATTTTTGGAGGGTAGTTGCTTTATAGTACATCCTAAAGTTAATATGATAACAATTTTTTTTTATTTTTTTTTATTTTTTTTTATCATGATCTAGTACAATTTGGGCTACATCCTACTATATTAATTGGGAAGTACAAATATGAAACTAACTTTAAATGTGTAAAAAATTACATTCAATTGCCATTAAAAAAACTTAATTAAGATTAATAAATAAATTAAATAAATATAATTAATTAAAAAACAAAAATCATGGATACATTATATAAAATAAATTGTGGAAAAGTAAAAAAAAATCTATTAGAATCAAACTAATCCGTATTAAAAAAAAAAGTTAATAGCTAAGATTTTAAAAATCTAATCAAATAAAATTTACAACTACAAATTTTATCCTACTGTATATTAATTAGGAAGTATAAATATGAAACTAACCTTAAACTGTGTAAAAATTACATTCAATTACCATTAAAAACATAATTAAGTTTTTTTAATTAATTAAATAAATAAAATTAATTAAAAAATGAAAATCGGGGACACATCAAATAAAATAAATTGTAGAAAAGTAAAAAAAAAATCTATTAGAATCAAAACTAATTCGTATTTAAAAAAATTAACAGGTAAGATTTTAAAAACCAAATCGAATAAAATATACAACTACAAATTTTATCAAAATAAATTTCTACCACAGGTTAAAATTATTACAGACAAGAAAAGGAAATCACCGACAAAAACAATGAATGTTGTTTTCAAAGAGACTTTTTAGTTATTTTACTAGCTTATATTTAGTTGCTCTTTTTTACATATTAGTAAGGATTGTGTTTAGTTGACAAAGATTTAAACAATTTTATTCATTACATACAAATGTTTTATTGACAGATTTTCAATAAATATTTTTAAAATACAAAACTTATATTATAAGCAAACCAAATTTTTAATCACAAACTATTATAAATAACATAATAATAAAATAAATTATGACAAATTTTTATTAAAAATATATTCAGCCCGCGGTTATCCGCGGGTTAGTACCTAGTTAGAGCATGTATTTGGTCTTTCTCTTTCAACCATATAGTCTTAAACATAGGTTATGTTACTTGCTAACAATATTTATAAATTTATTTGTTTGCTACGATCATGTCAAAACCCGAGCATATCTGGTGATAAAGATGTTCAAAGCAAAGATAGATATTAATCCTAAAGTTTGATGGGTAAAGAAAAACTTAGATCTAAAACAAATACGAAATAAAGCATAGTCTAGGAAATTTTGGGATAACATAAAATTAGCAGCCCAACAAGCTAAAACGACACCACTTCTTGGGAGAATTTGTCTTCTTCTTCTTCTTTGGTTTGCAAGTTTCATTAGCATCATTCTTCTTAATCTTCTTCTTCTGGAGTAATGGCTTCTCTAGATTTATCTCTTCATCTTTCTCTTCTTCAATCTTCTCCTCCATGTCCTTCATATCACAATACAACATATTGAATCACAATTACGGAAGTAATTAACTAAGTTTTTAAGCATATATCAATACAAGAAGGAGCATATAATAGCAAAAACAAACCAGTCTCTTACAAAATATAACAAGAAAATGACAAATATGGTTTGTTATATACTTAAACTAATTACATTAGTTTTTTTCCGTCTAATTACCGAAATTAGATCCTAGATAGATGACCTATTTTCGCTCCTTAATTGCTTAGTCAAGAAGATCTAATAATATTTGATTGTTTTTTTTCTGTAATATGTAACTGAAATATTATAACTATCTTGTCTAGAAATACACAACAACAAATATATCTATACCCGAGGGTCTTGTGGATGTTGTAAGGGAACATGAAAAGGATTAACGTTGCTACTGAAAATAGGTAATGTCTTTGTCAAATCCTTCTTAATCCTTTGGCTTGATGTTTCACCGGACCCTCCAGTTGAGGTAGAAGATGCACTGCTCGATTCCAACTCCAAACATATCTTTAAACATTGTACAAAATGAAAACCCTTTTAAACATTAGCATATACAAAAACCCTTCAAACAACAATTACACTCACTTCAAGAGAAACTTTGGCTAGGAAAAATCTGTAATAATGATCAAAACCATACCTGAAAAAGTCTGGTCTCCAAAGCTGCAATTCGATCTAGTAATGATCCTTTGAAATACGCTTCTCTAATCGCCGTGCCTCTATCGATTAATCCACGTGTGGTAGACGCGCTTTCATCTTTCCATTTCGAAAGGTTTTGTTGTCTCTCTAGATTCTTTATCTACATAAAGCAAAAAGAAAAAAACGAAAACAAACACTTGAGTAAATCATCAAACTAGTAAACTATTTTTCTTAACTTGAAAAACCAAAGGTAAAAGAACAGTTTACAACGAAATCTAAGTGTTCAAGCCTAGAGAGCATAGGCAAAGAAGAGAGTGAATGTCTTTGTTGCTCAATCGTCTCCATAAGACTTGTGATTATTGTTTCTCTAACTGGTGATATTATTTTTTTGGGTTTTTATAGTGGAAAATAATTACATCAATAATTATAAAAATGTAAGACGATAAATAGTTATAGTGGTTGAGAGTTCCTGCTAATGCTGCTTGCTTCTTGGCTTATGAGATGACAAGGTCAAGCTTGGGATATACCGGTTTGGTTTGGCTTAACTGCTAGTCCGATTGGTGGATGTTCCATTCATATTTACCTTTCGTTTTTTATAAGAAGCCTAAACCAAAATTAACTAAATTTAGGTTTAGAAAAGCTTTGGATAATTCTAGTTTAATAAATCTAATTTTTAAATCAAAATTTAGAAAGTGTATATATATATATATATATATAATTTAAATTAACAAAATCACTAAAAAAATAAGATGGGAGACGTCGGTTTATTAACGTCACTTGTTAAACCGACTTTAAAACTTTTAATAGAAAGGAATTTAGAATCATTTAATAAACCAACTTAATTTTAGTAGTAATAGCGTCACTAGGTAACCTTTGTAATCACTGAGTATTTAATGAGAGATTTTCTAAATTTCTAACTTCGCCGCTGCAACTTACTCCGATAATATACTCGAAGCGTCTACATTAGTGGTTCTCTCACAATATCATATATGGCTCTTCCTCGTTGCTCTCTCACATTTTTTCCTCTTTCAATGATTCTTCTTTGTTTCTAGTAGTATAAATAATCGTATCGCCACGATCTAGCCATAAAATTTTGTGGTTTATTTCATAACAGCCACAAATTAGTCATTAAAATAAAATGTGTCTTTTCCGTGACTTTTTAGTAGCTTTTCCGTCACTAATGTAGCCTCGAATCCTACTATATTAATTGGGAAGTACAAATATGAAACTAATCTTAAATGTGTAAAAAATCACATTCAATTGCCATTAGAAATTTTTAATTAAGCTTAATTAATTAATTTAAATAAATATATTTAACTAAAAAATAAAAAACACTCACAGATCAAATATTAAAAAATCTAAAAAAAAATATATATTTTCTCTCTCTAATAAATTATGGACGAAATTAGTAAATATTTTTTTTTAAAAAATAGAAACCAATCAGTTTTAAAAACTAAGATTTTATATCCATGTATACAATATAATTATTTTTAATAACTAAATTTGAAGATTTCAAATTATGATTCTCCTATCATCTTTATTTTATTTTATTTACAAATTGTTTGGAATTTTCATATAATACTTATCATTAGTAAAATGCAGAATTTTTTCTGCATATGTTGTGATTTGATTTTTAAAAAACGAAGATATATCACTCAATCTATGAAAAATGTGTGTTTTAATTTCCACATTGGCGGGTTGGTAAAACTAAATTTATATAGATGATAAATTATAATTTTTATTTGCTCATAATTATAATAATAAAATTACTATTTTATATTTCACAAAATAATGATGCAAATACAACAAATAAACAATAAAAAACTGTAATAATACGTCAAAAATAAAATACTATAATATTCTAAAATAATTAGTATTCAAATAGACTAATAGATTTACAGAACAATTAAAAATAAATATTATCCCAAACAAAATAACATTTTTTAAAAAAATATAACAATAAATTTTATTATTATATTATAAAATTTTTTAAAAGTGTTAACCCGTGCTTTAAGCACGAGGATATCTCCTAGTTTATAATAATTTGGTAGCTGTATCTTAGCTACAAATTAATATCATAACTAAATCATGACTATTAGCTACAAAAGTACGCAGTATTAGAGGCAGATAATATTACAAAAATAAAATTTAAAAAGTTATTTATAAGTTAGCCACAGATAGGCTGCGGATAATTCTGAAGTTATGTGAAACTCTAAATAAGCATAAATTCTAAAACCTTCCAAAAGGAAATCTAATTACTGTAACATACCCAAAAACTAATATCTAACAATTATAAAAATATTATAGTTTTTCAAATCTAATATTTTTCAAACCTTAACCACAAATTCAAACCTTTACTCCAAAGTCCAAAACCCTATACCCCAAACCTTAACTCCAAACCCTATACTCCAATCACAACCATAGAACCAAGCTATAAATAATTTATATGCATATATAACTCATAGATATATATATATATATATATATATTAAATAAAATCAATCTTTTGAATTATCTATCTATAAAGATTTGTAAAATAATACCATCGGTGCAAGTGAGCTAGTGGTTTAAGTGCAGGAGTTGGATCCATGTGCTCCTTAGTTCGATTCCCGGTGGGAGGGATGCTTTACGCTATGTCATAAGGTATTAGCAAAGGCTGGTCCCGGGCCATGGGGGAGATTAAGGCCCAGGCCCGAACTCCTCCTAGTTAACAAAAAAGAAAAAAAAAAAGATTTGTAAAATATTTATTTATAAGTATTTTGAAATCTAATCATTTTCTTAACCTTAAATTTTATGTAGTGTATATGTACTCCCTTCTTCTTTGATATATCACTCCAAACTTAGAGAAAATGATTCTATAATTGTTATTCAAAATCATATACTTAAAAAAGACAATTATCAAACCAAAGTTATTTGTTTTGGGCGGACTAACCCAAAAATTTGGCAAAACGTTTCCCACTAAATTATTTGGTTAAAATTTATTTATTTGGTACTAGTATTCAATCCCGTACTTTACTTTTTTTTTTGTATTAAATTCGTATGTGGGATATTACGTATATGATGTAACTAGGTGAGTTACCCGCATACTTGTGCGGGCAGGAATTTAATAGAAAAAAAATCCAATTTTATTTCCTAAATTATTAAATCAGAATTTTGTTATTTGTTTAAAAAAATGTTCAAAATTTTTAATTTCAATTTTTAAAATGGAAAACAAATAAGAGTAGTCAATAAAATGTTTATTATAGTATTCTACATATGTAATATCTTAATACTCTTGATACCTTGTAAGTCTCTAAATCTCTCACAAGTCTTTTAGCTAAATATTTGTTGGATTTTTACATATAGCATATCTTATTGTGGACTGATACGTTTCACAGTTGCTCAAACGTTTGCCCCTTGCAAGACTAGAGAAGAATGCAATGCTGTCGCCAATTGCACAAGCAGGGAAGCTCTATGCATAAGGGAAAAATGCCATTGTATGAGTTCATCAAATCATTTTGGGAAACTTAACAAACTTAAGATGGTGAAAGATTTAAAGCCGTACAAGGCGAAAAACTGATAGTGATTACCTATATAATATCAAAATGTGCCCGGGCTAGCTAACCTCTCGATCATTTGTGTTTTGATAGAATTTGTTCTTCATAATATAACATACGTAAAAGCTTGGTGCAGTTATAGAAAATAGTTTCAATTGAAAATGCGTTTTGTTTTGACAGGTGAAAGACTTTGCATCTATAATAATTGATCTTTATTAAACCAAGTGATTTATATGCTCAATGACAACATCATCATGTAATACTAGTTAATTAATAAAAGTGGATATACAATATGATTGTAGTGGAATGTTTATAACTTAACTATACTAAACATTTTTAATATGTTTAATTTAGCTTAAATTTAGATCTTTTGGATTTCCAACAACAAAGATTGTACTTTCTATATATATATATATATATATATATTTTTTTTTTTTTCTCAAGTCTGATTTTATAGATTGTATTATAAGTAGCCAATATTACAACAGTGTAAACATTTCACCTATTACAAAAGATGGATTATCACAAGAAGAAAGATAATCCCATTTTAACTTAAACTAAAAGTGGTTAAACCTTCTTTCATATAAGATTAAGTTTAGATCAGTAAACTCAACACCTGATCTAGCCAAAAAGATGAACAAAGATGAGTACAAACTGATTTGCAACCTTTTCTTCATCTTCCACTTGCATTGTAGATAAGCAGGACCCAAAAAATGCTAACCATACTTGAAAAGTAAACAAACTTCTTACTAATCCTGCTTAAGATACTGCAGGCTCACCAAAAAGTGATTGATATATCTTGTAGAGTGAAATTATCGTTTCTTTGGAGGTAGCTGAAATCCTCCACCTTCATAAACTTGAAGCTTTTGTTTTAGCTTTCTTTCTCCATCTTTAACTATTTCAGATCTTGGATGCTTGGATGACTCACCGATTTCATATTTTGATGATTCACCAAATCCAGAATTCTTTAAAGCTTTTGAAGTGCTTTCATGATCATCAGATGGAGTTACATTAAAACCATTTGAGGATTCCATTCTCAGCCTTGATGCATGTTGTGGAATTGGTACTGCAAAATGTTGAACATTTTCAGCTTTGAAATCTTGAAAGTAAGGACTCACAGCAGCTAATTTCTCTGGGTTAGGAGGAGGAGTATCCACTCTTGGAGGTTGAGAGATTGGTGCTGGAAATGATCTATCCGATATATGAGACTGAGAATTGATATTATCTCTGTTTAATTCATCATTCTCAACAACTATATTCTGATCAAGTCTTTCTAAAATCGCATGATTAATCCTATTACTCGGAGGCTGCTGAAGAAACGGACATTGATTCCTGTGGTGAGTCATTCTATAACAGTTGCTAGAGATTCTCCTAAACCGCTCATACTGAAATCTTATCATTGCTGATTCTCCAGATCTAAACCTGATTCTTTGAAAGAACCTAAGACAATCAAAAATTCTAAACCTTATTCTTACTCTGATACAAGTAATTTGAGTAGCTGTTGTTTCATGGAAATCGACAGTCACTAATTTCCGTATTTTTCTTGCAAATATCTAGATAATTCCATGTTGTTTTTTTTATATAGCAAAATTCTGAATAATTGCACAATAACTAGATTTTTTAATTTAAACGAAATATGTTTTATCCAAGAAAAAGGAGGTGGGCGTAATCTAATAACTCCTAATGTGGCTAACATTGTCGTTTAGTGTCTTTTTATTATTGCCGTTGGATTAAAATTCTAAGAATTAGAAAGAAAGTTAACGGTTATGAATTTGGGTTTAATGGAAGACTGGTGTGGTTAAAAAATGTAAGTTTTGTTGTTTAGTTGAATTGACCGACACATCACTCATCAAAACGGTCACAAATTGTGGACGTGAAACTTCATTTAAATCTGAAAAAGTAATCAATTTCGAAACAAAGGGAGAAAGAGAGAGATTAATCAATTTTGTGACCGTTGTTTGGGTTCTCAATTGATAAACCCAGAAGAGACTTCTCAATCAATCTTGTGACCGTTGTTTGGGTTCTCGTCTTCCTTCTCTAAAAGTCCGAGAGAGAGAGAGAGAGAGCCATCTCCGATCAGGTCCTATGTTATCATCTCTCTGAATCTTTCAATTTTACCAATCTCTCTCTCTCTCTCACTCTATGATTCTCATATATGTTGCTTCTATTCTAGGGCTCCATCATCGAAATTGTTAGCTCAGGTTATGTTATCTTCTTCTCTCTCTCTCTCTCTCTCTCTCTCTCTCTTTCAATTTCATCTCTCTCACGCTCCGCCATTGATGATTCTCATATATGTTGGTACAACAAGATCGACCGTTTGTATGACTAATGTTTTTGTGTCATAGGTAATCAAGGACGACGATTCTCCTAAAGAACGAAGATGATTGTCGTATCCTTCAATTTAAATTGTTTTGAGATTTGATTCTGATTCGTTGGCTATTCGGCTCTGTTTTGATGAAAGGATTTTCTTGTTTTGTTTCCAACGGGACTTTGATGGCATATCGCACGAAGACACGCATAGTAGTAGTCTCGTCTCTTCTATGGTATTATTGTATCTTCTTTTATGTTTCTTCAACTTGATCGAATTTGATCGCATACTGTCCTGTTTTGTCTACTGAATCGTATACCTTTGGGTCCCTTAGTTATAATGTCGGATTGTTTCTTTGTTAATATCTCAGGTTTCTCACAGGTCAAAATTTAAGGGGAGCACTACGTCTCAGGTTCCCTTTTTACTTACATGTTAAATGATTTTGAATTTTTTTGATGGATAACTTCCTTGCAAGGGAGCGATCCCTGTGATGCTGTGCATATTTGATTAAGATTCTATCTCTGCTATGGCACGTGTATAAGGTCTCTGTCACTTGAGTACATCAGAGAATCGTTTTACCAGAACTGCAATTATGGACACAATTTGGTCTTAATCTCCAGGTAAAACTTTGTTTCTATGTCTATATGCTGCTGCTGGTTGCCAACAAGTTTAACAAATGATCCATTTTTCCTTAGAAGAATATCTCATGGCTTAGTGAGTTTGTCGATATTTTGACCAACAATAATTATGGTTTGTCATTTTATGATGCATATGAGCTGCTGGAATAATACTTTTTATATCCCACAGGTTCAGATTTCCATGAAACTCGTAATTAATTGAGTGTTGGTGTCTTTCATATTGCTCTATTTCTTTTGTTTTTATACAGTTATTTATCTTCACTAAATTTACTCTCTCAGCTGACTCATCCTTGTTTTTCGCAGCAAAGTTTACATGCATTTTCAGGAGATGAGACTGCAGATGCTATTTTTTGTGTGGAATATACGCCTTGCAGGATTCAAGTTAGGAACTACAATGAATCTGCTTCGTTCCTGTAAAATGGCCAAGTCTCCATCTCTTTATAGAGGTCATGGTGTTTTTTCATATGTAGTATCTCATTTAGATTCCAAGCTACTTAAATTAACTTGGTCAATCATTGGGTATTTTGTCAGGTCAAAAGTGAGGATTCAAACAAAATTGCAAAACCCATAATGAAGAAAGCTTGTTTCATGCCAGGATTATAGGTAATACATATATATTATATTAGGTTCATGTATCTCTTTCTTTATTTCGTTTAGGAGTCTTTCAGTAACATTGTTAACTTCGTGATTTTATCTCGATAGAGTAGTTTGTAAGTTTCTGTTCTTCTCTTGCAGGAAACCTTTGCAAGTTTCAAACTCCGCTCTTAAGTTATGTTGATCTCTCAAATTACTTTGTTGATCTCAAAAATTGGAGTATAGAGAGTACCGGTGATGATGAGACTACAAATGGAAACTTTGATTTATTAAGTGGTGGTGCCTAATTGCTTCTTATAAGAAGTGCTGCCTTGTGAGAGGTTAAACGATTTTTGAGGTAAGTAACGTAAAATACAATTATTATGGTCTCTTTTCTTATTGTTATTTAAACTCTTAAAGCTAATTTGTGCGGATATATTGTACAGGTTGCATAGATGAATCAGAGAAGAGTGGAAGAACTTTTCTGTTGAACAAAAGAAAAGGTCTTGTCCCATATCAACTGTGTGAATCAATGAAATGTTCAAAAAAAACAAAAATTCTAACCTGTTTGCATATTATTGAACAAGGAGATATATACGGAAGGCAATGAAATGCTGAGGGTAGAAGAAGCCATGAGCGAGACGAAGAGAACAAAGAAGAGACGAGATAGGCAAAGGTAGCTCAATATCAGATCTCAATATCAGATTCAGTGACGAGTCCATCTAAAATCTTTTGCAGTTCATTGTTTTTTGTTATAAAAATAAGTCAACGTTAGATGATCTTTTGTTATCGTTTGCTTTAGTTCAGAGATATAGACAATGTGGGTTGCTAACATAATTATCTCTGATTCAGATATGTCTTGGTGCCTTATCAGAAACTTGATGCTTCTAGTATGTATATCACTCCTTCTCATGAAAAGCCTTTCTCTTGGGACAGAGAGAGAGATTGAAAACCGTTCAGAGTCATGAATCTAACTAGCAGTCGAAGTAGTGGAGTCAGAACAGTTGAGAGAAGCTTGTTACTGATCAAAAATTAAGAATGAAAGGTTGTTGCAGGGTGGTGTAATGGGAGAAGGATGCCAACAACTTCTAGTTTCCTTGCATACATGTTTAATTTCTTTCTTAATTCCTTAATGACCTTCTTACTTCCTTACATACATGTTTAATTTCTCTCCTTATTTACTGAGTTTTTTATTCTTTCCTCCTTACTTTCTATCCTTAACTTGCTTGCTAGAATCAAATTACATGCAGACCGATCGACCTCAGCTGAAGAACGGTATTTTATAGAAACAGAGGATTTAGATCTTTAGTCTTTTGTTATCTCTGTCTATTTCTATCATTAAGTTCGTGTATCGACTAGTATGATTTTGGCTATTATTGTTCTTCAGAGAGAAAATTATTTGAGGGTTGTGAGCATATTTCTGGTTACGAACTGCAGAGTTCTCATGCTCCATGATTCGTTGTTTAACTTTTTGGGAGTATATTCACTGAGGTAAACTCAAAGATCCATGAGTTGAAGTTAAAACTTGAGAAACAAAAGTTGGCTATGTTGCTTGGATGGATTTCTGATCTCCCATGCTTAGTAGTCAGTAACCATGCGTGCCAATTCGGTATTTTATAGAATATCTATGGTTCCCGCTTTTGGAACAATTTTCACCGTCCAGGTTTCCACTATCAACTTTATCATTCTTAGAAATCTTTGTGTTACTATAAGATTATGAATTTCTGTTGTTTCCATTAAATTTTGTTAGTAAGTTTTCACGGTTTGGCAACCAATACAACATTTTCAGTAGACAACGACATGATTTAGTAAGAGAAATATGAGTGAATGAAGGTATTGTAAGTTTGATGCTCTTGTTTTTTATAGTATCAGATATTATCTGTGTCTCGACTTTAGTTGATAAATGTGCATTTTCAACAGGGGAACTATAGAAGAGAGTTTTCATCAAGGTCATGATCATTGATCAGAACATATGGAGATATATATGGAAGGCAATGAAAGGCTGAAGGTAGAAGAAGCCATGAGCGAGGGGAAGAGAACAAAGAAGCTCTCTAGATTCTCTCAATTAAAGGGAAAATCGTAAATGTCACCGAGGTTAGTATCTTTCACATGTTTTTAGTGAGTAGTAGAAAATCATATTGGGGTCAGCCAGTCAATAACAAAGACACATATTTCTTGCATAAGAATGAGACGGGATAGGCAAAGGTAGCTCAATATCAGATCCAATGACGAATCAATCTAAAATCTTCTGCAGTTCTTTGTTTTTCGGTTTAAAAATAAGTCAACGTTACATGATCTTTTGTCAGTTCTTTGTTGCTTTTTTAGTTCAGAGATATAGACAATCTGTCTTGGAGACTGAGGACGTGAATAAACATGCCTAACCTTATCAGAAACTTGATGTACTTATATCACTCCCTCTTATGAGAAACCTTTCTCTTGGCACAGGGAGAGAGATTGACAACCATTCAGAGACATGAATATAACTAGCAGTCAAAGTTGTGGAGCAGGAACTAGTCAAAAAAGCTGGGAGAAGGATTTCAACAACTTGATACATGATAAGCTTGAATGACAAATAAATCACGGATGCTGCTCCAGAAAATTGGTAAAGCTTCAGTAAGCCAGTACAAAACAGAGAAGACCTGCTGATGAAAAAGACAAGCAAATATTTTATCGCTAAGTAAGTATCAATTTACTCAATTCAACCAGAATATGCTTAGGTACATCACCTAATACAAGACTACTTAGACACAATCTTGCCTTAATCTCCAGGTGAAGTTACATTGTAAACTTAAGTTCATTATGATTCATGCTCTGAAACACTTGTGTTTTCGGTTTGCAGTTTTCGCAGACTATAGAGAAAAAACTGCTCTTCAGGAAAACGCCAAAGTTTTTGTTAGAGTTTACAGAGACCTCGAGACTCGAGCTGAGATGATGATGTCCACATAAATTTGTAATATATCTATCTTTTTCACTCGCGAACTGTTTTTATAGTGTGAATAAGCAAGAAAACTGACAACATTCTCATTTTTTAGGAAACTAAAGGATCCCTTGAAGCCTAAACAACACATATCTGCCTACATAATTACGAGAGGAGTGCTGCCTTACGAGAATTTGAGATAAGTAATGTAAAATGCAAGTATTATAGTCGTGTTTTTTACTGTTCTTTAAGTTCTTAAAGCTAAGTTGTGCGGATGAATTGCAGAGATGAATCGGAGAAGTGTGGAAGAACTTGTCTGCAAAACGAAAGGGTCTGTAAGAAAAGGTATTCTCCCATATTAATTGTGTGAAATGTTCAAAGAAACAAAATTTCTTGACCTGTTTGTCTATTATTAAACAAGGAGATATATATGGAAGAAGCATGAGCGAGAAGAAGAGGATAAAGAAGCTTCTCAAATTCTCAAGGAAGGGAAAACCAACAATGCCACTAAGGTTAGTTACTTATTCCACGTGCTGGCAAGGGCTTCTGCCAGTCAATAACAACAAGACATGTAAGGTAGAGCTCAGTATCTGATGACAATCTTGGTAAAACGTGTTTCTAGTCATGTAGGTTTGCACATGGACATGATTTCTAGTCATGTAGGTTTGCACATGGACATTAACATATTAATGTCATTTTGGTTTTCAGGTAAAATTAATATTTATATCCAATGTTTGTGTCTTGGTTTTGATGGTTTATTGTTTTTACTAATCAGAATTATATAATATAATGACGCATACCTCTTAGACACTATTATCCTTATTTCAGGTCTATTGCAACGGAGCTCTCCAATGGTTGTGCTTTTTATCTTCTCCCAAGTATGTTATCTTCTCCTTTCTTCTTATGCAGTAGAAGATTAAATACTCTTAAGTGGTCGTGTGAATCTAAAAGTGAAAAATGGTTTATATGGCGAAGGGTTAATTTATGAAACATCATTTGGCTTGCTTCACTTTTAGTGGTTCTACCTAGTGATGTTTGCTTTCTTTTTTTTGTTCTAACTTAGTAGCTGGAGAAGGATAAAAGTACTAGTCTCTAAGCATTTTGCATCAATTTTTTTTGTGTCAACGAAATTCTTTTTACCAACAAACAAGGTAGTGTTTCTCTAATTCTTTGTTCTAGATTATGTTAATCGCTCTCTATGGTATAATGTTTATCACTTTTCTTTGTCAGGCTGGAAACATTTTTAGGTTTTCTTGTCTCCACTAGAAGCAGTTTACAAGAGATGATTTTTTCAGGCTCAGTGAAAGAGCAATGTTCGTAGTGTGATAATTTTACCACTAGAAAATGTGATAAATCCAAATGGCAAGTGCTGCAGGTTTGGCGATTATTAAGTGCAGGACAAGCAGTGGAGTATAGAATGTTGGTGATGAGGCTATAAAGGGAAACTTGTAAGTATTGAGTGTTGGTGTCTATGTTTTTCAGCTATCATATAACTTTATTCCTTTTGTTTTGACAAGGTTATTTATCTTTACTTAATTTACACTTTTAATTTGGCTCATCCTTGTTATCTCATCTGTAGTATCCCATTTAGATTACTTAAATTAACTTGGTGAAAGGGTAATTAATGATCATTGGATTTTGTTCAAGCTACTCATAACATAAGTAGTCTTGTTTAATTTCTTTCTAAATTCCTTAATGACCTTTTTAATTCCTTCTGTTTTGATGAAAGGATTTTCTTGTTTTGTTTTCAACGGGACTTGATGGTACATCGCACGAAGACACACATAGTAGTCTCGTCTCTTCTATGGTATCATATCTTCTTTTCCGTTTCTTTTGTGTTCTAAATCTTTGTCCGGGATCGAATTTGATCGCATACTGTTCTATTTTGTCTACTGATTCGTATATCTTTGGTCCTTGGTTATAATACCGGATTGTTTCTTTGTTAATATCTCAGGTTTCTCACGGGTCAAAATTTAAGGGGAGCAATACGTCTCAGGTTCCTTTGTTACTTACATATTCATGATTTTAATATGCAGATTCAGTTTTCTGCCCAAGAAATGAAATAAACTCCATAGTTCTTATGCTCCATAGGATATAGAATAGAGAGGCATGTATGTAACGGTTCCTTTGGTTTGTCATCTTTCACTTTTAACATCAGTAGTGTTGGGTGTCAACAAAATATTCTATCACTAGTAAAGCTGGATGTCATCAAAACCGTTGAAGATTAGTTACTACTTGGCAGACACTATTTCCAAGTTGAGAAGACAAGGAGAGACTCTATATGCGATAGGAACAACTAAGTAAGGTAACAAAATCCCTTATGAGACCACTGTTAATAAGATGGCAACATGACTCAACTTGACACCTTCCTTTTGTAATATAACATGTACGGAAAAGGAGAAGACAATGATATCAGGGAATTTCTACACAGAAGAGCTTTCTCCATGAGAATAATAACTGGAAAAAAGGCAGGTAAGTAATAGCATTTCTTTCAACATTAGTCAACTTGGCTAGTTTCACTTTCGCTGGTTCTAACTAGAGATTTTTGCTTTTTTTTTTTGTTGCAGCCATTCGAGTCCGATGTCAAAAGCTAGTTGCACCACTAAAAAAATGCGTTCTAAATACAACATTTTCTGTTTTTTTTTGTTTCTTGAAACTGCAAAAGTGAGAATATACTCGAATATATTTCTTGCCCCCTCTGACCGCAAAATTTTTATTTTGAAGGTGTAGTCATTTCCAGTCTCTTTCACCCTCTCACAATCCAAGAGAAGAATATCCCCGCTTTTGGAACAATTTTCACCGTCCAGGTTTCCACTTTCAACTTTATCATTCTTAGAAATCATTGTGTTACTATAAGATTATGAATTTCTGTTGTTTCCATTAAATTTTGTTAGTAAGTGTTTATGGTATGGCAACCAATACAACATTTTCAGTAGACAACAACATGATTTAGTAAGAGAAATATGAGTGAATGAAGGTATTGTAATTTTGATGCTCTTGTTTTTTATAGTATCAGATATTATCTGTGTCTCGACTTTAGTTGATAAATGTGCATTTTCAACAGGGGAACTATAGAAGAGAGTTTTCATCAAGTTCATGATCATTGATCTGAATATATATAGTTTCATGTATTTTTTATGGTCACGACAATCTTGGTAAAACCTTTTCTTTTTCATGTAGGCTTGCACATGGACATGAACAAATTAATGTTATTTTGGTTTTCAGCTAAAATTAATGCTCTTGTTCCTATCTAATCCGATCATCCATATTAAAGTGCAGGACAAAAAGTGGAGCATAGAGATTATTGGTGATGAGACTTACAAAGGGAAACTTCGATTTATTAAGTACTTCTTATAAGAGTCTTCCGAGAGGTTAAACAAATGAGGTAAGTAATGTAAACTCTTATAGCTAATATGTGTGGATAAATTGTTAGTACAGGCTGCAGAGATAAATTAGAGAAGAGTGAAAGAACTTTCCTGCTGAACAAAAGAAAAGGTCTTGTCCCATGTCAACTGTGTGAATCAATGAAACGTTAAAAAAAAAAAAAAATTCTAACCTGTTTGCAAACGAAAGGCAATGAAAGGCTGAAGGTAGAAGAAGCCATGAGCGAGACGAAGAAGCTCTCTAGATTCTCTCAATAAAGAGAAAATCGAAAATGTCACCAAGGTTAGTATCTCCCTCACATGTTTTTAGCCAGTAGTACAAAATAATTTTGGGGTCAACCAGTCAATAACGACGACACATGTTTCTTGCATAAGAAAGAGACGAGATAGGAAAAGGTAGCTAGCTCAATATAAGATTCAATGACGAATCAATCTAAAATCTTTTGCAGTGCTTTGTTTTTGTGTAGAAAAATAAGTCAACATTACATGATCTTTTCTTATCGTTTGCTTTTTTAGTTCAGAGATATAGACAATGTGGGTTGCTAACATAATTATCTTTGATCCAGATATGTCTTGGTGTCTGAGCATGTGAATGAGCATACCTAACTTTATCAGAAACTTGATGCCTTTAGTACTTATATCACTCTATCTCATGAAAAGCCTTTCTCTTTGGATAGGGAGAGAGATTGACAATCGTTCAGAGACATGAATCTAACTAGCAGTCGAAGTTGTGGAGTCAAAACAGCCAAGAGAAGCTTGGTAACATTAAGAATGAAAGGTTGATGCAGGGTGAGTGTAATGGGAGAAGGATGCCAACAACTTGCTTCAAGATAAGCTTAAGGGACACTTAAATCGCGGATTCTGCTCCAGAAAAGTGGTAAAGCTTATTACTGAGAGAATTACAAGACAATAAGGAGCTGACATGATCCATATGTGCAGTGTGAGAATATCTTGAAGGGTGAAGCTTCCAAGTTTGAATATCACAATCCATGAAAGAAAAAGTTTAGAAGGTATTATTTTGATTGCCCTTTGGTTTTGTCATCTTTGTCTTTTAATATCAGTAGTAAAGTTGGAAATCATCAAAACCGTTGAAGTATAATTACTACTTGGCAGACACTATTTCCAAGTAAGGAGGACAAGGAGAGACTCTATATGCGACATGAACAACTAAGTAAGGTAACAAAATTAAAATCCCTTATGAGATCACTGTTAATAAGACGACAATATTACTCAACTTAACATCTTCCCTTTGTAATATAACATGTATGGAAAAGGAGGAGACAATGATAGCATGAGAGGTTCTACACAGAAGAGCTTGCTCAATTAGAAGAATCTCTGGAAAAAGAAAGGCATGCAAGTAATAGCATGATTAATGGAAATTAATGTTTCTCTTTTCTGAAGAACGAAGCCTCTGATGAATTGAAGATTAATGTATCTTCATATGACACTAAAAGGTAAAAGAACATGACCCTTTTATTCTCTTCTATTTTATAGTTTGAAATGAATGATTAATTACATTATAGCATGTTCCACAACAAGTTAGCTAATCTATCTGCCAATAACAATATTGTTTGTAATTAAAGCTAATCATTCATTTTCTAAAATTTATAAGCATTAAATTGCATAGGGTAATTTCACTGATGGTACACAATTTCATTTGTAATTTATTTTTGGATTTTGCAGCTTAAAGCACTGCAATCCGTAGCTAAGAAATATGAAGTTTTGGATAAAAGCAATAAACAAATTGTGGAACATCATAGCTTTTTTCATGGTAACATGCTCTTGTCTTTGTTTTAATGGTCTATGGATGTATGTCATCTTCTTGGTTTTTATGGTTTATTTTCAGGGATTGAGACTTTGCGTTTACTTGCAACCAGATTCAGGATTACCTCATAGCACAAGGTTTGAGTACCAGATTCTTAACTAGGCTTAGAAGCAAATATAAAGCCAGACCAATTGAAGTAAGCTAGAGAAACGTATTCTAGAAATGAAGCTTGTTAAGTTTAATTGTTCTATTTTTTGTTCCTCAACTCTGAGGCACTCTGTGGATTTTCATAATTTAGCTTTGGGGTGTAGTAGTATGAATTTATTACTAATTGTTCGAGGAAGTCATCTAAGGATTGTGACCATATTCCTGCTTTTGATCTGCAGATTCAGTTTTCTGCCCAAGAAGATGAAATAAACTCTGTAAGTATAGTTAGTTTGACAGCTGAATTTTACCTAAATCCTTGTATATCTTTCTGGCAGTGTGTCCACTGAGGTAAAGGCAAAGATCTATGTTACTGCCTTGCTGGGATTGTTATTGTTGAAAGTCGAAGGAGGTCTGGAAAAAAATCCCAAGGTGATATCTAAATATTTAGTATTTAGAAAGGAACAAGCAGCTGACATGATCCTTATTTGCAATGGGAGTATCTTGTAGGTATGAGTTGCCAAGTTTGAGGAGCTTCATCAAAAGTTTATGAAAGACAAACCAGATCATCCAGAGGGTCTAACAGGTATCTTTCGATTGTCCTTGTCCTTTGGTTTTGTCCTCTCACCCTTACGATCAGTAGTGTAGGGTGCCACAAAGGTGAAGCTATAAAAAAACTTAAGGTGGAGCTATAAAAAAACTTCAAATTGTGAAGGTATTTCAAATCGTAAGTTACATCTTCGAAATTTGAACTTGAAGAACCTTAGGGGTCTGTGTAATTGTTTATATACCTGATTATTTCTTTGTTAATATCTCAGGTTTCTCACGGGTCAAAATTTAAGGTCTGTTTTTAAACTTATAATCTAAGCTCTTTTCTTTCTTTTCATTCATGGTTATAATTTTTGATTGAATTTTCTGACGAAAAACTTATTAGAGGCATTTATGTAACAATATAAATTTCTTAGTTTGTTTTTCTAGTATACAGTTCAGAATAACTTAGATAGTTTATTTTGTTTAAGCTTCTTTATGTATGTTATGGTCAGCTGTCAAATAACTCTACTCCTATTGTTTAGATACTAGGAAGCAAAGGTTTAGGCTTCTATCGTGGACTGAGAACATGACCCTAAAAGATAAGATTAACGTCTCTTCATGCTTAATTTACTCTCGGAGTTTGTTCTTAGGTGTTTTTTTTTAACATGCATCTTTTGGGGCTCAATAATCCTTGTGATGCAGAATAGCAGATGCTATTTTGGGAATTTTAAAGATTCCATTAGATAAATGATAGCTATTGTCTGTGGATTCCACCAAGAGGTTTGACCGCAATAGCTATTAGGTACAATTAAAGCCTTAAATTTTGATGTCTCTCTCATTTCTTTCCCTGCTAAATGTTTCATCCTCTATATACAAAACATTGTTACTTGATTGGCGCACAACAAATTGTTTCTATGCTAGTAGATTTGATAGCCTTTGTTGGTCGATATGCTGCTGCTGGAAAAATAACCCATTTGGCCTTGGAAGAAAATCTCATGGCCTAGTAAGTTTGTAGATACTCAGAGCTCTATGTTTTTTCATGTATATCTTCTCAATTAAAATATTTAGCATACATTCATGTATATATTTGTCAGGTTTGTTCTGTAGTGAAGGTCAGGTGGTATTACTTTTTATGGACTACAGTGAGTCTGCTGTGTTCCACTTCGAGAGAGATTATTTTGTTGGTCGTGGATTGTAAGAACAATCATGCAAAACAGCCAAGTCTCCATCTCTTTATAGAGGTCATGATGTTTTTTCATCTTTATTATCCCATTCAGATTCCAAGCTACATAAAATAACTTGGTGAAAGGATAATGATACAGTGAATATGTTTCAGGTCTAAAGTGAGGATTACTCATTTAAACAAAAGCGAAAAAACCAGAATGAAGAAAGAAGATAAGTAATACATATATATTATATTAGACTCATGCATTTTGATTAGGAGTCTTTCGTTAACAATGTTATGATTTTATTTGGATTGAGAAGTTTGTCAGTTTCTGGTCTCCTCTTGCAGGAAGCTTTTGCAAGTTTAAACACCCGCTCTTCTGTTTAATCTTGAACAAGGAGATATATGGGAGAATATAAAAGGCTGAAGGTAGACGAAGATAACAAAGAAGCTCTCTAAATTCTCAATAAAGAGAAAACCGAAAATGTCACTAAGGTTAGTAACTTACTTCACATGCCTTTAGACAGTAGTACGAAAATATTTTTTGTTAAGCATGTCATTTGTTAAGCATGTCAAGATAGACTAAGATATCTCAATATCAGCTCAAGTGACCAATAGATCTCAAATCTTTGCAGTTGTTCTTAGTTTTAAAAATAAGTTAATTACATGATTTTTCCTTATCGTTTGGCTTGGTCCATAGATATTGACAATGTGGGTTATAATCATAATTATCTTTGATTTAGATATGTCTTGGAGTCTGAGCATGTGAAGAAACATGCCTAACCAATAAATCTTAAATCTTTGCAGTTGTTCTTAAATTTAAAAATAAGTCAATTACATGATTTTTCCTTATCGTTTGGCTTGGTTCTGAAGAACCTTAGGGGTCCGTGTGATTATTACCCGAAACTAATGAACATGTGTTTCTGCTTGCTAGACACTATTTCAAAGTTTGAGGTGGACAAGGAGAAGCTCTATATATGATATGAGCAACTAAGTAAGCCAACAAACTCCTTTAGAGACCATACTCACTTACCCCTGTAGAATAGCATGCGTGCAAAAAAAAGAGGTGACAAGATACCTGAATAGGGGAGGATCTACAAAGAAAAGATTTCCCAGTTGGAAGAATCACTCAAGGTAAGTAATAAGCTACATTATTTCATTTGTATATTTTTTTTGGATTTTGCAACCTACACCACTGCAATCCGTAGCTAAGAAAAGACAAAAACTGGAGCAAGAAACAAATTTGTGGAAAAGCATCAAAGTCAATTAAAAAAAAGTTTGTGTCTTGTTTTGATGGTTTATATTGTGTTCTCTAATCAGAATCATTTAATGACGCATACCTCTAATCAGAATCCTTATTTCAGGTGTATTGCAGCGGAGCTCTCCAAGTGAAAATGGCGATGGGTCAATTTATGAAAACTGATAAAACACCATTTGACAAGTTTCACTTTCACTGGTTCTAACTAAAGATTTTTTCCTCTTTTTGGTTGCAGGCACTTGAGTGCTCGACGTTGAAAGCTAGTTGCAGCACTAAAGAAAATGCCGTTCTAAATACAAACTTTTCACAAAATAGTTTTTTTTTTCTTGCTTTCTTTGACAGTGAAATTTTTATATTTTGAAGGTTTAGTCATTGCCAATCTCTTTCACCCTCTCACAGTCCAAGAGAAGAATATCTATGGTTCCTGCTTTTGGAAAAATTTTCACCGTCCAGGTTTCCACTTTCAACTTGATAATTCTTAGAAATCTTTGTGCTACTATAAGATGATGATTTTCTGCTGTTTCCGTTAAATTTTGTTAGTAAGTCTACATGGTTTGGCAACCCATACATGATTTGGTAAGAGAATTGTGAGTGAATCAAGGTATTGTTTGACAAATGTGCATACACAGAGTTTTCATCAAGTTCATGACCATTGATCATAACATATGCAGTTTCAGGTATTTTTCCCACTGTAGTTGTAGAATTGATGGTCACGACATGAACATATTAATGTCATTTTGGTTTTCAGGTAAATTTAATACTCTAATCTGATCATCCATATTAAGTGCAGGACAAGAAGTGGAGCATAGTGTCGGTGATGAGACTACAAAGGGATACTTGTAATTATTAAGTGTTGGTGTCTATGCTGTTGTTTTTTGTGGACTTGCAGGGTTCAGTTAAGGAACTACAAAAGTCTGATGCGTTCCTTGTTGAGAGAGATTATCAGTTGGTAGTGGTATCTTTCGAGAAGTCATGGTGTTTTCTCCTCTGTAGTATGTCATTCAGATTTCAAGGTAAGATAGAAACCGCGACTGGATGTGAGTCAAAAGAAAGGATAGGGCCTTCGTTTCGATCTCCGGAGTTATCTTTTAGTTTTTAAAGTTTAACTATCCTCCAGTCCCAGGTATGTATCATTATTTACTTCAGTTTAGTATTTCGATTTTTTTTCTGATGTAGTAACATATTTCATAGCTAACATACTTTCAGAATTATATAGAGATTGAACAGGTTATAGACGGAAACATAGAGAATAATAATGTTATGGTCCTTGGTTCCTATAATAACATGATCTAAGTTGATCTCTTAACACATAGCATACAATTATGTTCAGTTTCTTGCATTCATGCATGTTTGCTTCCTTGATTCACAGCTTGATTCTTCACTTGCATCATTAACCGTCATTTCCTTGCTTAACTTGTGTTTGCTTATTTCTTTCACTAGTTGCATTCATGCATGGTTGCTTCCTTGATTCATTGATTGCTTCTTTACTTGCATCATTAACCAGCACTTCCTTGCTTAACTTGCGTTTGCTTGTTTCTTTCACTAGTTGACTTCATATATGGTTGCTTCCTTGATTCACTGCTTGATTCTTTACTTGCATCATTAACTGTCATTTCCTTGCTTAACTTGCATTTGCTTGTTTCTTTCACTAGTTGCTTTCATGCTAGCTTAGCTCATTTACTTGATGCTTTCTTTGTTTCTTGCTTGCTCATTTTTTCAGTTCATTTATTAACTTGTTTGTGTGCTTACTTCCTCATTTCGTTATTTGGCTACATGCTTATCTTGTTTCATTCTCTGTTTCTTCGATCTTTGTTTACTATATCATTCGTTGCTTAACTTGTTTGTATGTTTCCTTACTTCTTTCATATTTTGCTTGCATGCTTGACTTATTTTCGCACTTTCCTCTTTGCTTTCTTCACTTAATTCATTGTTTGCTTCCATGCTTTATTCGCTCTTTTTATTGTGTGCTTTCTTGTTTCCTTATTACTTGCATACATATATTCATGGATACATCATACATTTATAGACGAAAATATGTATGTACACTTGCATACTTCCTTGTACACGTACATAATTGATTTGTTTTTCTGTTTTGCTTCCTTGATTTCTTAATGTATCTGGATCTCCGATGTGAATTGGGTACCATAGGAAATCGATGTCTTAAAAATTTGATTACATATACATATATACAATAAAACCTCTATAAATTAATAATGTTAGGACCAAGACATTTTATTAATTTATAGTGATATTAATTTATCCATAAATTAATATTATTAATTTACACTATAAAATAATAATTATTAATTTATAGATATATTTTTAATTGTTTAAATTTTAAAAATTATGAATTAAGATAATTTTAACAAAATAAGATTAGATTTTTGAATGTTGTAAATTTTATGGTTTAAGAATTGAACTTGTAATATTTAGAAAATATTATTGACAATTCATTACAAATACTATAGACAAATTGAATTATACACATGACATACATAAATTCAAATTTATGAATAGTATCAATTTTCCTATTTTAATAGTCTGTCAAATTATCAAACTGTAAATGATGCATAAATAAAAATTGAAAACTTTAAAAATTTAACTATTTTTATGACATGTTATAGAATATTTTAGAGATATAGTTATAGTTTGAAAATAGGGGCATTCTCAAAAATGTCCCTTTTTCTATACCTCTTTTTAAAAATACCCCTTCATATTGACCATTTTTAAAACTACCCCTCTTTATATACAAAATGACCAAATTACCCTTTTTTGAGTGACAGCAAGAATATACAGTCATCAAAATCGAAAATATTTTTCCGCTAAAAAAATTTCTCGCCAAAATTTTTTTTTCCGCCAAAATTGAAAATTTTTTCCAAAAAAAATTATTTTTTCCCGCCAAAAAAAAAATTTTCCCGCTAAAATCAAAAATTTTTCCCGCCAAAAATATTGAAATTTATACCTTTTAAAAACATTGTAAACGCTTTAAAAAAACTTTTAAAAGTGTTTACAAGGTTTTTAAACGGTTTTTAAACACATTGTAAACGCTTTTAAAAACCTTGTAAATGCTTTTAAAAAGCTTGGAAATGCTTTTAAAAGGTTTTAAAAGCATTTACAAGGTGTTTAAAAACCTTTTAAAACTCTTTTAAAAATCTTATAAAAATTTTTACAAGGTTTTTAAAAACATTGTAAAAGCGTTTACAAGGTGTTTAAAAACCTTTTAAAAAATCTTTTTAAAAACCAATTTGAAAACCTTTTAAAAATCTTTTAAAAACCTTTTTAAAACCTTTTAAAAACATTTTAAAAATCTTGTAAAAGCGTTTACAAGTTGTTTAAAAAACCTTTTAAAACTTTTTAAAAAATCTTGTAAAAGCCTTTACAAGGTGTTTATAAGACTTTTATAAGGTAGAAACCTTATAAAATCTTTTAAAAACCTTGTAAATTTTTTTTGGCGGGAAAATTTTTTGTCGAAATTTTTTAAAAATTTTTGGCGGGAAAATTTTTTCGAAAAATTTTTGGCGGGAAAATATGTCGGAAATTTTTTGGCGGGAAAATTTTGTTTTTCTTTTTATTGAATAAGGGCAAAAATAAAAATGGTCATTAAAAATTAAAAGAGGGCAAAAATAAAAATGGCCAGAAAAGAGGGTATTTTTGAAAAAGGGTATATCAAAAGGGGCATTTTTAACAAATTCTCTTGAAAATACAACATTACAATTGTTCTATAGAAATTAGCTTTGGGAGAAAGATACATTATTATATCACTATATATATATATATGTAAATTTACATGACTATTAATTTATGATATTATTAGGACCATATTTAACATGAGGATTTCAAAAAATTATTATCTTATTATCTTATCGAATTTTGTTAATTTTTACACTGGCCCGACTTGGGACCAGCAAAATTTATTAATTTATAGTGTTTATTAATTTATAGAGTATTAATTTATAGAGGTTTTACTGTATATATATATATACGTTATACATTAAATTTTTTTCGTAAACATACCATTATTTAAATTAGACATATATATAAATAAATAAGTACATAAATAAATACTGCATATAATTATATAAACAGGGAATAAATAAATTTCCAAAACATATATATATGACTTTCCAAAATGTTATTATTTTAATATTTAAGGACAATCTACATTGATTTATAAATAAATTTATAAATTAATTTTAAAATAAAAAATGGAATATATATTATAGATAAAATACCATTTACATCATTCCAAAATCTATACATATTGAGTTTTTTGATATAATGTTTTATACCTTAGGAAATAATTTTTATGGTTTTGAAATGCATGTAATATCCATTTATATAATGTAATTTGTTATATTAATATATCTGCTAAGTTTAGCCGTACTTATTTAAACTTGTGATAATCATAACATTAAGTTTGTACATGCCATTTTCACAAATAAATCCTTTAATATTACATGATTAGATACTCACCCGCGGTACACTGCGGGGCTATTTTTTCATAAAAAGATTTAATTTGTTTTATAGATTCATTATATATATAACTAATGTTTAATTTGTATTTTTTAACATGTACAACTTTACAAATATAGATATAGATATTAGAAAGTATTTTGTTTGAAGTTTATTATTTTATATTATAGTATAACCTACAATTAAATAAGTAGTGATTTATAGAAGGAATATACTATGTGTTTTTTTATTTACAGATAATAGTATTTTTATTATTTTAAATTGTTTAGATATATGTACAAGATAACTTTGTATTGTAGTTTTGTATGTTTTGTATATAAAGAATCAGTTAACTTTAGTATATATAGTTTTGTTGTGAAATGCAAATAAAAGTTGTTAACAGTTATTTGTTTGACATGAATTCCACTTTTTTTTTTTTTTTAATAAACATTGGTTATTAAAATGGACCCAAGATGTGTGTAGATAATTTGTTTAGGAAATGTTTCTATGGAGAAAATATTGTTTTGTAAAATTGGAAACTTAATATTAATTAAATTTATTATAAACTTAATATTTAATGTTAAAGGGAGTGGTTCCTATTGTTTTGAAAATTTTATTAGGATGAGAAATCTTGTTTCCGAAAATTGAAATTTAATATTAATAAATTAAATGAAAAATAAATTAATAATTAATGCTAATGTCATACTTGTAAATAGGTTCCAACTCTAAGATTTATTTGCTAAATGTCTCCAAAAATGTATATATAGATTGTAATAAAATTTTAGAACATTACAGACTAAAATAATTAATGTCTAACAATAGACAACTATTTTATGACTGAATTAATACATGAAATCCCAACATTAGTAGTTTTTGAGTAAAAAATATCTCTCCCTCTTCTTAAATAATAGGATATTATTCCCCTTATTCTTAGAGGAAAAGTCATTCAAAATAAGAATTCAAGAATGAATATAATAAACTAACTAAATATATTTACATTTCGACTCATAGTTGTTATATACAGAATTTTTATTAAATGCCGAAGATTCGAATGTCAAAAGATTTCTAAAAAAATCTTAACTTTCAAAGAGACTATAAATACAAAAGGTCTATAGCCCATCTTTGATAAGACACAAGACATAAACTACGAAATGGCATCAAAAATGACAACCTTCTTCCTCATTGCTCTCGTTATCGCTAGTACGCCTCTATAATCTCCCTAACATGAATTTTATGTAGGCATACTTATTGATTTGAAATTTACAACAATATAACGTATGTGGTTTTGTGGTCCGGTGTCCATAAGGTGCATTGATGTTAACTATGCCGACGACAGCAGAAGCTCAAATCTTTCTTCCTTGCAGAACAACGGTAGATTGTGAATACCTTCACAGCTTCACTGCTCAAGCGGGACAGCTCTATGTGTAAATAGACAATGCCAATGTACGACTCATCAAACAAAACTCGACAACTTAAAGAAGATGGACCATGCTAAGAAGTGCAATTTGACTAAAGATTGTGATCCTCGTATGAGATTTACATGAGTCTCCGGATCTTATATGTGTTTTGATGGCCTATGCATTTGTACCAATTAACTGCACGTGTTTTAAACGCTACATACTTCTATATTTTGTTTTCTTTTATTATAATTAAAACATTGCAAGCTTCTTTTTTTTAAAACTATATGAAGATTACATATTCATAATGATTATCTATCTTTAAAAATATTTTAATCATAATTTTTTTATATTAAATAGAAAATAATAAAATCATTAATAATATCTTTTAAAAAATATTTTAATTATTAATAAATTTATGATTATATACCTTTAAGATAAAATAATCATTAATAAATTTAAGATAAAATCATTATTTATGATTATATACCTTTTAAAATATTTTATGATTACATCCCTTTTAATAAAGAACTAGATTAAGACCCGTGCTAGAACGCGGGTTGAAATTCATTTTATTTTATTTATATTGTAATTTTTATATAAAATATAATTTATGTGATTGTTTTTAAAAGTTTTTTTTGGATAAAATATTATGCAATAAAATCATATGCTAAATATGATGACTTGAAATAGACACTTATTTTCTAAGTTTTATATTTTTAATGATTCTAGATAAGTACATGTGCTATAACACTGGTTAAATTTTATTTTATACAAAATTGTGTATATTTTCTGTTTTAAAATAAAATTTTAATATGTTGTATTAGTTTATGTACGTGAAGTTATTTCAACAATGTGTATTTTACATCATGACTTGAATGTCATTATAAGACATAATTTTGTAAATTTGGAGTGTTTATAGTTTCTAACTTTTATATCAAGTTTCAATATTTTAAAAATATTTCAAAATAAATTATTTAAATTTTATTATATTATGAAAAATTATAAAATTCAACAGAAAAGTATGAAATTGAATTTAAATATTCAAATTTTGATCCGATACTAAGTAAATTATATGAGGATTACATATTCATAATGATTATCTACTTTAAAAATATTTTAATCATAATTTTTTTATATGAAATAGAAAAAATAAAATCATTAATAATATCTTTAAAAAAATATTTTAATTATTAATAAATTTATGATTATATACCTTTAAGATAAAATAATCATTAATAAATTTAAGATAAAATCATTATTTATGATTATATACCTTTTAAAATATTTTATGATTACATCCCTTTTAATAAAGAACTAGATTAAGACCTGTGCTAGAACACGGGTTGAAATTCATTTTATTTTATTTATATTGTAATTTTTATATAAAATATAATTTATGTGATTGTTTTAAAAGTTTATTTTTGGATAAAATATTATGCAATAAAATCATATGCTAAATATGATGACTTGATACAGACACTTATTTTCTAAGTTTTATATTGTTAATGATTCTAGATAAGTACATGTGCTATAACACTGGTTAAATTTTATTTTATACAAAATTGTGTATATTTTCTATTTTAAAATAAAATTTTAATATGTTATATTAATTTATGTACGTGAAGTTATTTCAACAATGTGTATTCTACATCATGACTTGAATGTCATTATAAAACATAATTTTGTAAATTTGGAGTGTTTATAGTTTCTAACTTTTATATCAAGTTTCAATATTTTAAAAATATTTCAAAATAAATTATTTAAAGTTTATTATATTATGCAAAATTATAAAATTCAACAGAAAAGTATGAAATTGAATTTAAATATTCAAATTTTGACCCGATACTAAGTAAATTTTTTTAATTCAATAGATATTATTTCTAAAGAATAATATTACTAAAACTTGAATACTTTATAGATTGAATCATTTATATTTGTTTTTAAAAATTCAACTTATGGTATATCCGAAAATAAAACTATTTTTTAATTATAATAAATAATATGATAATTTATTTGTTTCACAAAATAGACTCATACATAAAAATGAGAGGTGAAATATAATGATAATTAACAAATTAATATGTTAAGTTAGATATCAAATGATTTTATTTGATGAATAATTTAATAAAAAAATTAATATGGTAAATTAGATGATATTAAATGATTCTTTACAATATTTTCCTTAAGATTTTTTGGAAACAACGTGTTCTAGTAATAAAATATTCCAAAAATAAATTAAAGTTACACCCACTATTTAACTTGTAACTAATTAATATATCAATTAATTTATAACATATTTTGTAACCAACTTATTAGAATTATATAGTCTACAAAACAATGTTGTGTACTTCCGTTTTATTAAATAGGGGATCGATTGACATTAAATTATGGTATTTCAAAGTAACTATAAAAAGTAGTAGACGTTTTTACATAGGTCATAGTCATAAAATTTAGAAATGGCTTCAAAGATCACAATCTTCTCCCTGCTTGCTCTCGTCGTCGCTTGTATGTCTCTCTATTCTCTCTAACAAGCCTTTTATTTAAGCATACTTATTGGACTTGAAGTTTGAACATGACACGCATTTTCCTGGTCCTGTGTAATTCATTAGATACAATGATGGTGACTACGTTTTATTAAATAGGTGATCGATTGACATTAAATTATGGTATTTCAAAGTAACTGTAAAAAGTAGTAGATGTTTACATAGGTCATAGCCATAAAATTTAGAAATGGCTTCAAAGATCACAATCTTCTCCCTGCTTGCTCTCGTCGTCGCTTGTAAGTCTCTCTATTCTCTCTAACAAGCCTTTTATTTAAGCATACTTATTGGACTTGAAGTTTGAACATGACACGCATTTTCCTGGTCCTGTGTAATTCATTAGATACAATGATGGTGACTTGGTGAGTATTCCGATAGCAGAAGCTGAGCTTGTTTTTCCTTGCAAAACAACATACGATTGTGAAAACCTTCCCTGCTCGGGTAAGCCATCTCAATGTATAAAGGGACAATGCAAATGCACCGTTCCATTGGCTCATCAAGCAAAACTCGATAATCTAAGAACGATGGATGATGCTAAGACATGCAAGCTGACGAGTGATTGTGATCCTCGTATGAAATATTCTTGTCCATCGGGATCTTATATGTGTGTTAATGGCGTTTGTACTTGTATCTAATCTTAATATAGTAACATATATATATATATATGTATGCATATTTCTTGCTTTTACCATCGCTGGGATGATTTTCTCAAGGATGTATAACATATTTCAGAAAAGGTTTCAACTGAGTTATTATGTTTTCATGTTTAGAAAGATAAAGATTGAAGGTTCATGTTGGTGCGGGTATTAGCACCCCCACCATACCGATCTAAATCGAAAAGTTAAACCGATTAGTTAACCGGGAGCTCGGTAGAAGCAGAGATTGGATAAAGCCTTACAATAAAAGCCCAATAGAGTCAGAAGCCCAGTTCGACAGCAAGGAGCCGACCTCTCAGGTCGCCCGGCGGCTGACCTAACAAAGAAGAAGAAACTTTCTTAATCTTGAGCAAGTCAATTAGGAAAGTAGTTATATTCTGTAAATCTAAGAAAGCCTATAAATAAAGGGGAATCCCTTTATTGTAATCCATCCAGCGATTAATACAATAATTCGATTTCTTCATTGTTCTTGAGCAAAACCCTAGCTTGTTCTTTAAGAGATTAAAACCCCCTTTTGATTTCGAGTTTTGATCTGATTCTTTGAGAGAGCTGTTAAGTGAATTTGTTTCCCCCTTCAAACAAATTCATTGTGTGAAACCCAGTTTCTACAATTTGCGCTGTCTGTGGGGACGCAAAGTTCTCAAGTCACTTCTCTATCAGATTCCTCTGAAACTTGTCAAGCAAGAAAGACCATGTCTTTACCATCCGACAACGGTGTCACCAACGCGACCCCTCCTCAGCACAACAACCCAGTCTCCGGAGCCACCGGCTCGCAAGATGTCACCGCGGATCCACCCATTGATTCGCCTGCAACACTCGTCTATGTCCGACGCAACCTCGGCACGTCGGAAAACCCGGCAGATGACTCGACGGCACCTTCGGTAAACGGAGATGATGTCGAAGCGCCCAATCACGGAAACCAGGGGCCCGATGGAGAGCTACCTGTTGATGGATCTGTCGCTAGACAGACCTCGTCTGCGCAAACCGCGCAACCCTCCCAGCTCGTCTCCATGGACGATCTCCGTCATGTGTTCGGAACGATCTCTAAGGATCTCTTCCAGGCGATATTCAATACAAACCAACGGATGGACACGATAGAACGTCGCGCGCCCCCTCCACTTCAGCAAAACATCGTGCCGCCGCAGGCAGCCCGAAGGAACAGCCCCTTAAGCCGACATCTGTTTAACGATCTGCCACCTGCAGCGGACCCTGTTTACAAAACGAATCTTGGAGGCGGATATTCTGGCCGTAAAACTAAGGCTTCCAACCTACAAAGGGACGAAGGATCCAATGCAGAACATGACTTCGTTCATGGCCACCGTATCCAAAGCCATATTCACTGAGGAATAGAAGGATGCCGGTCAGTGCCAGCTGTTCGTCGAAAGTTTAATAGGGAACGCGTTAACCTGGTTCTCTCGCCTCCCAGCGAACTCAATCGACAGTTTCGCTCAGCTGTCAACAGCTTTCCTGCGGAACTATCGGGTCTTCATAGAGCGCGGTACTTCCAGCGCCGAATTATGGGAGATAGTTCAGGAGTCCGACGAACCTCGGCGACAATACCTCACCAGGTTCAAGGAAAAGTATGCCAGCATCTCGATTACCGAAGATGTCGCGATCGCCGCCTTCAAGAAAGGACTCACTCCAGGGTCGCCTTTGCAAGTGGATCTCAATATCCGCGAGGCCAAGGACTTGGATGATGCGCTTCATCGGGGATCTCGTTTGGCATACGTCGAAGAGGACGAAGAGAAGCGAACCGTGAAGGCCCCCCTACTCGTCCGGTCTCAGCAAAAGAAAAAATTTTGGGCTTAGGTGGTTTTCACCACCTCATTTTTTTAGATCTCATTTTATGCAAAGAGAAAAAATCATTATAAAGGATATTATGATTTATCTTAGTATTATGTGACATATCCCCTATATAATAAAACGGAAGTACACAATTTTTTTTTGTAGACTACATAATTTTTATAAGTTGGTTACAAATAGGTTATAGCTTATATATAGGTTGGTTACAAAAAAAAAAAGATTATAGATTAATTGGTCAATCCATGGACTATATGAATACACTTAAGATATATCCCGAAGAATCTTCTTAAAAAGAATATTCCAATGATTTATACAATTTCCAATTAAAATCTTTATTATTCCATGTATTGTTACAAAATATATACTGTTAGGCGTAAAAAATAATAAAATCTTGGCAATTTATCACACTTACTCGTGATTTCCGAGATCTTATTGTGCAGTTGAAATAAAATTTTATCTAAGCATGGGTCATATTAAAAACTTTCACCAAATATGTTTAAAAATTAAAATAAAAACAAATAACAAACATAACCATTTTTCAAACATAAAATTACAAAATAACAATATAAAACTTATAAAATATGTATTTTTTTCAAATCATCATATTTAGCATATGATTTTATTGCATAATGTTTTATCCAAAAAACTTATATTTTATTTTAAAATTATAATATAAATAAAAGGAATTTCAACCCGTGTTCTAGCACAGGTCCTAATCTAGTTTACAATAAAAATGGTAATGGTAGACGACCAAATTGGACTGTCATTTGTAATTAATAAAATTATTCCCCAATTATGACTAACTATTTGATAAATTTATATGGCATCGTAATTGAAAACAGAGGCAATTCTTTTGTAAAAATATTTTTTTATTGATGAACAAAGTTAACACTCAAACAAATAAAAACCATAAATCTATATATACATTTTCAGAAACATTTATAAAATAAATCCTGGACTTCCAACTTATTTACAACCCTGCCACTGTCTTTAATACCTTACAAACAAATATTCTTTTTGGGTCACACGATTTGTTGATTACAAAAAACAATTGGGTCAAGCCCAACCTCTATCGAAAGTTGTAACATTCTCAAGAACACGATTACACCTTCTCCTCTCACCCGTTTATTCGTAACAATTAAATGACAAAGATTTTCTTGCCTTACAATCTTCTCCACGAATTCTGTTTAAACTGCTTGATTTCCAAAAATCTGCTCCAACAATTACGCTACTCAAATATCAATCAACCTAAACAGAAATAAATTTTAAATATAACATATCCCCTAAAGATTCCATAAAAAAACCAATTGACAAGATTTTCTCTCTAATTATCGTCTCATCATATCTTCTTCATATCTTCACAAATTTATTCTATGACCTAATCGGGTTTCTTTATAAATAATACCCACCTTAACGAAAATTAAACATAAGCAAACACATCAAAAACATCACTCACATTATGGCTGCTACCTTTGCTTTCTTGAAAGACGTTCGCCCCTACAAAACCTCATGGAGGGTTCAAGTCAAGGTCATCCATTCATGGCGTCTAAATGGTGGTGAAACACTTGAGTTGGTGTTGTCAGACTCGATGGTAAGGTCTACTGTTTACGTTATCGAATGTTACAATTATTTTCTATTACTAATGCATCTTATGTCTTTCATTGATGCAGAGTAAAAAGATTCATGCATCTGTGAAGAAGGAATTGCTAAACAAATATGTCAACAGACTTCCTATTGGTAACTGGGTTTTCATTGAGACATTTGCACTCAGCTATGCAAATGGTCAATTCAGACCAACCTCGCATCTGTACAAGATGTCATTTACCAATGGAACTATGGTCATGGACAGTGACCCTGTTTCTGATGCTAGCTTCCTTACCTTAACTAAGTTCAAATTCATCCACAGTGGTCGAGCTAATCCCCACATATTTGTTGGTAAGTATCTATATAGATACATCTGTTTAATTTGAGTCAATATATATTTATATGTTTGATTATGCAGAGGTTATTGGTCAAATTGTGAGTATGGATGAATTGGAGGACCTCGAAGCAAATAACAAGCCTACCAAAAAACTCAATTTTGAGCTACGAGACGAAACGTAAGTCTTATATGCTAATATGTCTATATGATTATTATGTGGGATAACATTTGTAATCAATAAACTAACTTACTCATTTTATATGATAGAGATGAAAGAATGTCATGTACCTTGTGGAGTCCTTTGGCCGAGCACGTATGGCAATCCTGCCAAGACTCTGATGGAAGCATCATCACCTGTGTCCTCAAATTTGTGAAGATAAAATCCTTCAAAGGTAATAATATTTAAATATTAGAATTGTAGAAATTTGAACAAATGCAAAATACCACATACTTAAATAGACTCAATGGTTTACGAAACATACAAGTATTTTAATAATCCATGCATCTTATGATTTTATTCTGTCAGGTGTAAACTTTTTGACTAATTCGTTTGATGCATCTCAAGTCCATGTGAACCCCCTATTCGATGAAGTTGATGTTTTCAGACAAGCGTAATATTATCTATTCCATGAACATTTTATTATATGTCTTACCATAATTAGTGAGTTCGAATTGTAATCACTTAAACATATATAATCAAATTGTCACAGGCTCCCCGATGATGGCCTGTCTCTCAAATTCCGTCAGAGACAACCAAGGTGGGGGATGGTTGCTGTCCAAGCTGAAAATGCAGAAGAGTATCCTAGGAGAACTATTGAAGAGTGCTTTTGAGGTATTAAAAGCTTATGTTAACTCTATTGATTTATGCAAACTAACCAATAAAAATATCTATCTACAGATTGGAAAAGCAAGGATTCATTGCACTGTCTACGCCATTGACACAGACTAGGCTTGGTACTATATTAGTTGTCGTTCTTTGTGACACCCCGTCCTGCGGACCCCACTAGCCCACTGCTAGCTGCCCCAACGGACCATCCGTGGACCCTGCTAGCCCACTGCTAGCCGTCCCAACGGACTCCAAGCTGGCCCTGCAGGGCATCGATCCTAACCCATCACTGTGGAAATCCACATCCACCAATTGGTGACAGCTTGTCCTGTGGGAAGGTTGTTAAAGGGTGGGGACCAGGGTTCGAGGAACGCCTGGAGCACCAATAACCTACTGGTGGATGTGGATTTCCACAGTGATGGGTTGGGATCGATGCCCTGCAGGGCCAGCTTGGGGTCTGTTGGGCTGGCTAGCAGTGGGCTAGCAGGGTCCACAGACGGTCCGTTGGGGCAGCTAGCAGTGGGCTAGTGGGGTCAACAGGACGGGTTGTCACATAAAAATCGATTTTTATGTGACAACCGGTCCGTTAATATGGCTAGCGGTGGGCTTTTATGTAACAACCCGTCCCGCGGACCCCACTAGCCCACTGCTAGCTGCCCCAACGGACCAGCCGTGGGCCCCACTAGCCCACCAATAGCCGGCCCAACGGACCCCAAGCTGGCCGTGCAGGGCATCGATCCTAACCCATCACTGTGGATATCCAAATCCACCAGTAGGTTATTGGTGCGCCAGGCGTTCCTCGAACCCTGGTCCCCACCCTTTAACAACCTTCCCACAGGACAAGCTGTCACCAATTGACCTGCAGGATCGAGTTGTGTGGTTGTAGGAACGAAGATCCGGCGAGAAGCTTCGGGGAAATCACGGTGCTCGACGTTGCGTCGATCGATGCATATCTTGCATCGGTCGATGCAAGTGCGAGGACGGTGCGTAAAACTCTAGAGTTTTCGTGTTACGTCGAGCATGCGTCGGTCGATGCAGACTGGGTATCGGTCGATGCAGCTTCTGTGTCGATCGATGCTTCCCCATTTGGCATCGGTCGATGCATGTGTGGCGTCGGTCGATGCTAAGTCCTGGTTTGTTATTCGTTGTTGTTGATTGTTGTGTGATGATTATTGATACTCTATTGCTTGTGTGTATAGCCCAGTAGATGGGAGGATTGCCTTACTGAGTGTTTATAAAATACTCATGCATTGCAATACGTGTTTGTGGTGCAGGTAAAGGCAAAGTGTGATCGTGGAATCCAGGCAATGAAGAGGAGGATGTTCTAGGGACTCGGTTTGATGTTGTCTGGCATTGCTAGGTTGCTAAAGTTGGGTCATTAGAACATTGTTAGGTTGCTGGTTCTTTGATTCTTGATGTTTGGATATTGTTTATGTTGGAGTTATGGTTATATTTTATTATTGGATTATTATTGGATATTGGATGGTGATTTCCGCTGTTGAATGTGTTGTGGTTAGGAGGCTAGTGGGTATGGGACCACTAGTTGTAGTTTATTTTATTATATTATATTTATTATTTATTTATAAAAAAAAAGGTCGGTCGTTTCAAACACCTTCAGATACTAAACTCCCATTCAAGATGCGTAGAAGACAGTTTCCACTATCTGTTGCATTTGCTATGACCATCAATAAGAGTCAGGGGCAGTCTCTAGAGAAAGTAGGACTTTACTTGCCTAAACCTGTGTTCTCTCATGGCCAACTTTATGTGGCATTGTCTAGGGTGACATCAAAAAAAGTTTTGAGAATACTGATACTAAACAAAGAGGGAAAGATTCAGAAGCAGACAACTAATGTTGTTTTCAAGGAGGTTTTCCAATGAGATTCCACGGTGAGTTATTGTTATGTTTCTTTGTGTGGTATTGATTTGTTTTCTGCTTGTTAGCCTCTGTTCTTGGAAGATCAGTGGTTAAGGTGTTTGAGTTGTTGGTCGTGGACGGGGACGTGGTCGTGGTCATTGTCAGGCGGGTACCGAGGCCAGCGAGTGTGTGGTCCAGAGTTCCACGAGGAGGTACGTCAGAGGGTCGCAAGCGTATCAGGAGGGACCAGAGGGGATTAGCCGGTGAGCATGCCGGGGGTGCTGGGAACCCAGATGTGGGGTTGCAGCAGGTGGAGCCCAGGGTCGAGATGATCGCTTGGCGGATCTGTTGGCGTGTTGTTGGAGCGGTTACCGAGAGGGGTACCAGTGTAGACTCCAGTTGTGCCGCATGTGGCGGGGTGCAGTCGAGGGCTGCGGATGTTGAGGACTTTCCACCTTATGTTAAGAGGATGGAGCGGTTGTAGATGACCGGTATGAGATTATTTCTCAAGGGGTATCGGGCCTAGAGAGGCGGATAGGTGGACATATGCAGTTGGAGCAGATATTTCTCTGCTTGGTAGTTAATCCAGTTGGATATTATAAGTTGAGTGGGCAGGTGTAACATTGCAATGTTATACTCGGACCACAGGAGATAGTTGTGTCGAGAGATTTTTATAGTCGTTAAGGATTGTTGCTCTTGAGGGGATAGTGATTCCCCTGAATACCGATAGCTCGAGGGGCTGAGGGCTCCGAGAGTGGCAGAGGGGATTTTGTTCTCCTGAGGGGATGAGTAGTGCCCCTGATACCGAGATCTTGAGGATTGTGGTCCAAGAGTGAGATGGTATAACTCGAAGACGCTGGTCTGAGAGTGAGATCGGTATGACTCGAAGATTGCGACCTAAGAGTGGAAGAGTTGGGAGCAAGCAATTCCTAGGACGTGAATATAAACATAACGATTGAATGTAGACCTCGAGAGATTGACGGTGGTTTAATCTCGAGTTTTGGATGTGTTGACCTTTGGGACAGGGTTTTATGACCAGAGCGGTTATAAATGCTTGGCTGTGCGCCAGGATTGTGAGGCCGGTGGTGCTGGAGTCCCGAGAAGGGGAGTTACAGCAGGTTTGAGCCAGGAAAGGCATGTTTGCCAGATACATAAGTTCACGAGAAGCCTTCATGGCAGGATAAACTAATCGTTGCAACGATGTTGGATGAAGTTCATTGGAGATGGACATGGTTGCTAGATTCAAGGTTTTGGTAAGCTTGTTGGAGGGAATTAGTCAAGTGGTTTGAGTTAGCGGCCTGCAAAGCATTTGAAGCGGTGAATCAGAATATGCGAGCGTATGGTACTTGTTTGTTTTATTACGTTCGTATTGATGATTTGCTGTGGAGAATTGCCAAGCGGAAAGCTATCATTGGAATAAGCTAACTTGTGGAAGTTTCCCTAACTAGCAAGTTACTAGAGGTTTTTGGACGAACAAGAGGGTTGATATTCAGGTGGCAGCGAGTTGATGTTGGCATACTTGAGTATTTGCTTAGTTGAACTGAGGAAGTAACTAGAGGATTTATGGAGCAAGGGATTCATACGTTCTAGTGTATCACCGTGGAGAGCACCAGTGTTGTTTGTGAAGAAGAAGGATGGGAGTTTCAGGTTGTGTATTGATTATCCGGGTTTGAACCGGGTCACTGTGAAGAACAAGTATCCTCTTCCTAGGATCGATGATTGTTGGATCAGTTGAGGGGTGCTACTTGGTTCTCTAAGGTAGACCTGGCGTCGGGTTATCATCAGATACCGATAGATGAGGCAGATGTGAGGAAGACTGCTTTCAGGACGAGGTACACTATGAGTTTGTAGTGATGCCCTTCGGATTGACTAACGCGCTAGCAGCGTTTATGAGATTGATGAACAGTGTGTTTCAGGAGTTTCTGGATGTATCTGTCATCATTTTCATCGACGATATCCTGGTTTATTCTAAGAGTCCTGAGGAGCATGCAGTGCATTTGAGGGCATTTATGGAGAAGCTGCGGGAGCAGAAGTTGTTTGCCAAGTTGAGCAAGTGTAGTTTTTGGCAGCGTGAGATGGACTTTCTAGGTCACATTGTTTCTGCAGAGGGGGTTTCTGTAGATCCAGAGAAGATTCAGGCTATCAGAGATTGGCCTAGATCGCAGAATGCCACAGAGATCAGAAGTTTCCTTGGTTTGGCAGGCTACTACAGGAGATTTGTGCAGGGGTTTGCAAGCAGAGCACGTCCTATGACTAAGTTGACAGGGAAGGATGTTCCTTTTGTCTGGTCAGAAGAGTGTGAGGAAGGCTTTGCAAGCCTGAAGGAGATGTTGACTACTGCGACAGTGTTAGCTTTGCCTGAGCAGGGAGAACCCTATGTGGTTTATACAGATGCATCTAGAGTTGGTTTGGGGTGTGTTCTGATGCAGCATGGGAAGGTGATTGCCTATGCTTCGCGGCAGTTGCGGGTGCATGAAGGCAACTATCCTACTCATGACTTGGAGATGGGTGCTGTAGTTTTTGCCCTGAAGATTTGGAGATCTTATCTTTATGGTGCAAAGGTACATGTGTTTACAGATCATAAGAGCCTGAAGTATATATTCACTCAGCCTGAGCTGAATTTGAGACAGAGGCGGTGGATGGAGCTTGTGGCAGATTATGATTTGGAGATAGCCTATCATCCTGGTAAGGCTAACACGGTTGCAGATGCTCTGAGTCGGAAGAGGGTAGCTTCGGCTCAGGAGCAGGAGTTGGAGTCTCTGGTAGGGGAGATTAGTGCTTTGAGATTATGTGCTGTTTCACAGGAACCGTTGGGGTTTGGAAGCAGTAGATAGAGCAGATCTTCTGAGTAGAGTGCGGTTGGCTCAGGAGAATGATTTGGGGCTGGTGAATGCCTCTAAGGATGTGGATTCAGAGTATCAGGTCTCAGATAATGGTACTATCTTGGTGCACGGTCGAGTTTGTGTGCCCAAGAATGGGGAGTTGAGACAGGAGATTCTGAGAGAGGCTCATGCGACAAAGTTGTCTATTCATCCAAGAGCGACTAAGATGTACCGTGATCTCAAGAGGTACTATCATTGGGTCGGGATGAAGAAGGATGTAGCTGGTTGGGTTTCGAGGTGTGATGTGTGTCAGCTAGTGAAGGCTGAGCATCAGGTTCCTGGCGGGTTACTGAAAAGTTTACCCATTCCTGAGTGGAAGTGGGATATGATCACCATGGATTTTGTGGTAGGATTGCCAGTGTCACGGACCTTTGATGCTATCTGGGTCATTGTGGACCGGTTGACTAAGTCAGCACATTTTCTGGCCATTAAGAAGACTGATGGAGCAGCGGTCTTGACTAAGAAGTATGTGAGAGAGATAGTCAGATTGCATGGGGTGCCAGCGAGCATTGTGTCTGACAGAGATTCTAAGTTCACTTCGGTGTTCTGGAAGGCATTTCAGGCAGAGATGGGCACTAAGGTGCATATGAGTACAGCTTATCATCCCCAGACAGATGGACAGTCTGAGAGGACGATCCAGACGCTGGAGGATTTGCTGAGGATGTGTGTGTTGGATTGGGGTGGCCATTGGGCAGATCACCTGAACCTGGTAGAGTTTTCTTACAACAACAGTTATCAGGGGAGTATTAAGATGACTCCTTATGAGGCTTTGTATGGGAGGCCATGTCGTACACCATTATGCTGGACTCAGGTGGGGGAGAGGAGCATGTTTGGTGCTAGTTTTGTTCAGGAGACCTCAGAGAAGATTCAGGTTCTCAAGCTGAACATGAAAGAGGCTCAGGATAGGCAGAGGAGTTATGCTGATAGGAGGAGGAGAGATCTTGAGTTTCAGGTAGGAGACAGAGTGTACCTCAAGATGGCCATGTTGCAGGGTCCGAACAGGTCATTGTCAGAGACTAAGTTGAGTCCGAGGTATATGGGTCCATTCAGAGTGATTGAGCGGGTTGGACCAGTGGCATATAGATTGGAGTTACCTGAGGTTATGCGTGCATTCCATATGGTTTTCCATGTGTCTATGTTGCGGAAGTGTCTCCGTGAGGGTGAACAGGTGTTGGCTAAGATTCCTGAGGATCTTCAGACTAACATGACAGTGGAGGCGAGACCAGTGAGGGTTCTCGAGAGAAGGATCAAGGAACTTCGGAAGAAGAAGATTCCTTTGATGAGAGTCCTATGGGACTGTGATGGTGTTGAGGAGCAGACTTGGGAGCCTGAGGCAAAGATGAAGGCAAGGTTCAAGAAGTGGTATGAGAAGCAAGCCGCGACTTGAGCTTGTTTAGCCTGGTCCCATCTGTAATCCTTGGCTGGAACGGGAATGGAGTATTCCAGCCCATCTCTCTTGTTACTCGGTCGCTTGGGGTGGTTGGTTGTGCGACTCAGTAATAAGATGAGGTGGTGTTCGGGGTAAAAAGTTTTCGTGAGGCGGGGTTGGAGAAAAGTTTCCGGGTTTAGGAGTTTCCAAAAGTGGAAAGTTTCCAAAAGTGGAAAGTTTCCAAAAGTGGAAAGTGCTAAATATGGAAAGTATTATGGGAGTTAGAATTTGTCCATTTTAGCGGTGGGAAGCCTTGGAGGGGCTTTTATGGCCTTTGTGGCGGACTTTCGAGTCAGAGTGTCTATGTGTGGCGGTCTTGTTAGACATTGTGTGGCCTTTGTGACGGGTTTTTAGCCAATTGTGTGGCCTTTATGGCGGGCTTTTAGCCATTTGTTGGCCTTTGTGGCGGGCTGTTTAGCCAGAGTGTCCTTGTGACGGTCCTTCGGGACAGATGGTCTTTGTGACGGTCCTTCGGGACAGATGGTCTTTGTGACGGTCCTTCGGGACAGATGGTCTTTATGACGGTCCTTCGGGACAGATGGTCTTTGTGACGGTCCTTCGGGACAGATGGTCTTTGTGACGGTCCTTCAGGGCAGAAGGTCTTTGTGACGGTCCTTCAGGACATATGGTCTTTGTGACGGTCCTTTGGGACAGATGGTCTTTGTGACGGTCTTTTGGGACGAGTGGCCTTGGTGGCGGTCCTTTTTAGGACATTTGTTTGGCCTTGGTGGCGGTCCTCGTGAGGACATTTTGTTGGCCTTGGTGGCGGCCCTTGTGGCGTGTATATGATCCTTGTGTGGTCATGGGGTATCCCGGTGAGGGGATATGTGGTTGGTAGGACATTGAGATGTTTTTACGCGAGCCACGGGAAGGAAACCTGGATAGGGATAGGACTCAGACGTGTTCAGAATTGTTTGCTCGCGACTCTTGGGGGAACTTAGGTTCTCCTAGTACTGCTATATTCAGAGACTTTGTGGCTCGGGAGTATGGTTGGTATATCGACTTCGGATGACGATCCGGGGGCGCGCTGTAGGGTGGCAACCCGAGAGACGAGTTTGGACTTCTCCTTATATATTATGGCATGCGGGTCTTGGCCCGATGAGGAGCCAATAAAAACTCAAGGTTTAGGCCTATGTGTAAAGGAAAGTCCAAAAGTCGAGAGCAAATGACGCCTGGAGCGTGAGTCTATCGCCTAGAGGTGACCTTCTGTAGATCAGTCGGAGGAGTGCGGGCCGTGGAGACGGTTGCACGGGAGTCCTTGGCGGATGGTTGTTCGGGATTCGAGGACGAATCCAGTTTGGTGGGGGAGAATTGTAACACCCGCGAACCGGAATCCCGGTTTAGGATGTGCATCGATCGATGCAGTAGTAGCATCGGTCAATGCTGGTTCAATTCCCTGCGTTTTGACTTAAGTCAAACACTGCGTTTTGGTCAGAATAGAAAGGGAAAACCCTTAGGGTCGTGTCTTTTGTCTCATTAGACGTGTGTGGCCGTTTTTGAGATAAAAGAGAAGGGAGAAAGAGTTCTTGAGGGTTCTTGGTGATTTCTTGAGATTTGAGGCGTTTCTTGGTGAGATCTGTAGCTGGGATCGTTGTAGGAGCTTCCTAGAGGCTTGTTCTTGATTGTTTGAGGCTTAGTTCTTCTGTGGCAAAGGTAAGTGCATGACCATGGCTTATCTAAGCTAGAGGATTCTTTAATCTGCTTGTTGTGTGATGTTAGGCTCATTAGATCGTTGCTAGGGACGTTAGGAAGCTTTCTTGTGGCTTGGGATCGAGTTTTGTGGTTGTAGGAACAAAGATCCGGCGAGAAGCTTCGGGGAAATCACGGTGCTTGACGTTGCGTCGATCGATGCATATCTTGCATCGGTCGATGCAAGTGCGAGGACGGCGCGTAAAACTCTAGGGTTTTCGTGTTCCGTCGAGCATGCGTCGGTCGATGCAGACTGGGTATCGGTCGATGCAAGTTTCACTTGCACCGGTCGATGCAGCTTCTGTGTCGATCGATGCTTCCCCATTTGGCATCGGTCGATGCATGTGTGGCGTCGGTCGATGCTAAGTCCTGGTTTGTTATTCGTTGTTGTTGATTGTTGTGTGATGATTATTGATACTCTATTGCTTGTGTGTATAGCCCAGTAGATGGGAGGATTGCCTTACTAGTTGTTTATAAAATACTCATGCATTGCAATATGTGTTTGTGGTGCAGGTAAAGGCAAAGTGTGATCGTGGAATCCAGGCAATGAAGAGGAGGATGTTCTAGGGACTCGGTTTGATGTTGTCTGACATTGCTAGGTTGCTAGAGTTGGGTCATTAGAACATTGTTAGGTTGCTGGTTCTTTGATTCTTGATGTTTGGATATTGTTTATGTTGGAGTTATGGTTATATTTTATTATTGGATTATTATTGGATATTGGATGGTGATTTCCGCTGTTGAATGTGTTGTGGTTAGGAGGCTAGTGGGTATGGGACCACTAGTTGTAGTTTATTTTATTATATTATATTTATTATTTATTTATAAAAAAAAAGGTCGGTCGTTTCAAACACCTTCAGATACTAAACTCCCATTCAAGATGCGTAGAAGACAGTTTCCACTATCTGTTGCATTTGCTATGACCATCAATAAGAGTCAGGGGCAGTCTCTAGAGAAAGTAGGACTTTACTTGCCTAAACCTGTGTTCTCTCATGGCCAACTTTATGTGCCATTGTCTAGGGTGACATCAAAAAAAGTTTTGAGAATACTGATACTAAACAAAGAGGGAAAGATTCAGAAGCAGACAACTAATGTTGTTTTCAAGGAGGTTTTCCAAAACATACACTGAGTCATCTACTTCTTTGAAGGTAAACTTTATATATCTTATATTAGTAGCTGTAACATTTATTAGTTGGAAACACAACGAACAATAGTTTTCATATAATTGTTATTTTTTAAAAATGCAGGTGCCTCATTATCAGTAAGACGAATGATTCCAGAATCATGAAGGAAGCATATCAGAACTGATTGTTAGAACTGTTATAAAACAACTTTTTGCTTATTTAATTTTTTTCATTTTAGTTTCTAGACAAAGATTCAACAGGCAGTTTACTTTCATTATCTATTAAACACAATTATTATATATATATTTTTTAGACACAATTTTCATTATCACTATAATTTGTAAAAGTCAATGCATTGAACACACAGAAATAATTAAAAACTTATTGTACTGAATGCATATATAGATACCAACCTTAATCAAATTACCTTCAAGATGCAGTGTGGTCATAGCAGTTCTGTGGGACATTTATTGTTACCGAATTTTCGTCTTTGATTAAGTAATTGTACCCTGACCAAGTAAAATGTCACATTAGAGTTTTATATTATTTTGGTAAAGGCATCTACTAATCGATAAGAGGGTTTGTTTACTTATCTTTGATTTAGTGTTCTTCATTTTTCTCCTGACTTTTAACAAAAGAAAATAATTAACGAAACTTTGAACTTGAAAAACAACTAAACAGGTATCCATATCAACCACAATAATATTCAAAATCTACTTTGATGGATAGCTAAAAACCTTTAAAAGAAGACAATTCGATTATATATCTCGAAGCTCCACTCAAAAGCTATAATCATACATCTTTGATTTAGTGTTCCTCATATTTCTCCTCATTTTAAACAAAAGAAAATAATTAACAAACGATGATGACTCTAAATTATTTGATAACTATGACGCAGAATTAGAAACAAAAGATAGAGATATTACCTTAGTGATCCATTGTAGAAAAAAATATTTCTCTACTTGCAAGGAAAAAGAAATGCAAAACTATATGGTAAGTTTTACACTGAAATTAAATCCAATTGTTGTCTCTATGCTTCTTCTTAATGAAAGTAATTTAACCTTGACCAGGTAATATAAAAAAACAAAAAGATTAGAGTTTTTAGATAGAAAAGTCATACGTATTTACAAATCAAGAAATGGGTTTAGGGTTACTTATCTTTGGTTAAGTGGAAGTCATTCGAGTTCCTGATATGTTAATAAAGCCCAAAATTATTAGAAACAAAAAATTCAATATAAATCTAAACATTAGAAGATGAAAACAACAAAAAAAAAAATAAAAAAACCGATTTAGATTCAGATTCTTACCTTATAAAGAACACCCATATTCGTTTATAGATTTCCCTGCTCAGAAGAAACGCTGGAATCAGACATAAAAGAGCAATTCAAGCAGGTTTATTATATTCAGAGCTATAATCAGAAAAAGTTAGAACAAATCGGGATCTAAACAGTTTTTAGAAGATTACCTCTCTTATCAATTGAAGACGACATCCGGTACTCCATTAAGACAGATTGATGATGGATCTTACTCTGGGTTTTTCAATTTGGAAATAGAGGTTGTCTGATCCGAAGGAGGATTGAATCAGATCTATGATGTCGAATCGATTTTTTCTCTTCAGACAACCCTTTTTTTTTTCTTTTTCGTTTTCTGTTGTTGTTGTCTTCTAATTTTTCTTTATTTGGCCACCGATCAATTGTTTTGGTTAAGGAAAAAAAAACACAATGGGCCTGATCTGATTTAGAAACCCATCAACGTTAATTTATAAGATTTACTTTTCCGGGTCCATTAGTATTTTCCAACAAACTTTATATTTACTGAACAAAATTAACATTTCAACTAATTATGAAAAATCAAACAGATATTTAGAAGACAAAAAAACTTATGCCCACACAAAATATGGATTTCAAATTATGGTAAACCCATCTAATTATTTAAATAATAAAATTAAATTTATATTTCAATTACATTGTAAATACAAATACAAAGAAACATAAACAAAAAAATAAATAGTTTTTCCAATAGAATTTATACAGAAGCAAAATTATGGTAAACTCATCTAACTATTTAAAATAATAGTATTCAACATATATTTAAACTACATTGTATATACAGATACAAAGAACCAAAAATAGACTACCCAAAAGAATTATAATAACAATAATGGTATTTTAAATTGTTAACCCGCAGTCAAACAATAGATACACACAATATAAATTATACAATATATTAGAGCTGTGAAATTTAATACTTTATAAAGTATAAAACTAATTAGTTACATATATAGAAAAATAAATCATTAATTTACTTTACGTATTCCTAAACAAAAATATAGCTCCGCGGTGTACCGCGGGTGTATACCTAGTATGGTATTAAAAAGTAACCATAAATTTGTAGAAGGCACCATCACACCCGGGATCGAGTCCTGGCTCATACGAATGTAAGAATTTAACTAATGGGCTGGCCAGTTGTGGCCCAATGGTTGAAAAAAAAAAAGTAACCAAGTAAAGAATCATCCACATTTTGACTAAGCATAGATTCAATGCCAATATTTTTTATTGAATACTATTGAAAATCATTGACCGAAAGATTTTTAAATTAAATTCCCAAATTTCTAAGAGACTATAAATGTGTAGCAAAATGGGTGTCTTTGTCTTTGATATACATTTAAAAGATAATTGAAAAATGGCATCAAAAATCACATTCTTGTTCCTTACTGCCCTCGTCATCGCTTGTAAGTCCTTTAAATCTGTCTAACAAGACTTTTACTTAACCATACATATTGATATTTGATTTGAATTTTGAACATAACATATGGTCTTTTTATCTATATATGTGCATCATATTAGGTGCAGTAATGGTGAGTATCCCGACAGTGGAAGCTCAGATTAGTCTTCCTTGCAAAACAAAAAAAGATTGTGAATACCTTCATTGCTCGAGCGGGACACCTCTATGTGTAAGGGGACAATGCACATGTACCATTGCATCGGCTCATCAAGCGAAGGTTGACAACTTATAGACAATAAAATATGCTAAGACGAAGTGCAAGTTGACAGATGCATACTTGTTTTTTACTATCTTCGAATGATTTTCTCAACTAATGATAATAATAATATTTGCAGAAAGAGTTTTCATTGTGGTTGTCATTAAGGATGATTATTGCTTTTTAGGCATTTTTTCAACGCAAAAGAAATCGTTAGAGAAGAATCTAAAATTAGACAATGTGAATGAGATCTTAACAATTTTCGCTATCTCCTTCTTGCGATTTATTGCTACAATTTTCGGAGGCGGAATAAACAAAAAATTACTGAAACAAATAAGCCAAAGAAAATGTAATCAAGTTTTATGTTTAAACTAAAAGAACTCGTGAGATATGTAAGAGAGTCTCACTGCAGTCTCAAGAGATAACGAGAAGATGAGAAAAAGAGACGTGCACTTTGAAGTCATGATCTTATGGTAATTAATGTACTATATATAAGTGAATTTACACCCACAGATTGTTCCTTAGCTTTTTTTTTTTTCTTTTCTTTTTGCGGTCATTTTTTTTATATCTGCCAATATATTCATTATATAAAAAACTTGGTACAATAGTTTTGACGTGCATCGACTATTACATTGTTTTTCCTACTAATAGCTCGGAAATGGTGAAAATCATTAGCCAAAGCAAGTATGTCATCCAAATATGCTTGAATTTCAGCAATGTCAGCTGGTGCTTGACTCTATTTCCGAGCTTGTTCCAAAAATTTGTATAGGATTAATGAATCTTCACAGAAGGTAGTTGAGCGATAATCCAGGCGCTTGACTTTTGGAAATTAACATTGTGTCCTGAAGCTAAAGCATAGACTCTGAGAAGCTCCAACAGTTTTTGGCAATCTTCTTCATCAGCTTTACAGAAAAGAAGTGAATCATCAGCAAATAGCATATGTGAAATTGACGGGCCATTCCTACTTTCCTTAAAGCCATGAATGTGATTTGTTTTAACTGCATCAGATAAAAGAGCTAAAAATCCTTTTGTGCAAAGTAAGTAAAGATAGGGCGATAAAGGATCGCGGTCAAAGTTCCTTAGGTATTTGTTTTTATTGCATTTGTTTTCTTAATGTTTTTCCAATTCAGTGACCTAAATAGTCAAATGCTTTTTTGCATTAAATAGGAAGTTTATATCCTGGCATAATTAGGGTCATAACTAAATAGGTAAAGAAAACGGATATGATTCCAAGTGGGTTGATCGCTATCTGTTGCAGGGGAGGTCGTTATGGGTGGCTAAGGAGAGTACAGGAGTGGGCTCTTGGATTTGGTGGAAAATCTTAAAATATAAAGACGTGGCTAAAACTTTGTGTAAGGTCAAGGTGGGGAATGATTTGCAAACTTCTTTTTGGTTTGACAATTGGTCGCCTTTAGGCCGGTTAGTGGACTTGGCAGGGTCTCGAGGTGTTATTGATTTGAGAATTAGTCAGACAATGTCAGTAGCAGAGGCCTGGTCCGCTAGGCGTAGAAGGAGACCTCGTCTTCCACATGTCATCTCGATTGAGAAGGTGTTACGCTCGCAATACCAGCACAGAACAGAGCATGATGATGGTTCTATGGAAAGGGAAGAATGATAGTTTCCGATCAGAGTTCTCTATGACAGACATTTGGAATCATATCTGTTCTATGTCCACTGAGGTCTCATGGCACCAAGCCATTTGCTTTACTTATGAAACTCCAAAATATACTTTTTGTACTTGGTTAGCAGTCCATGATAAACTGGCCACAGGCGATCAAATGTTGCGGTGGAATATTGGGATCACAGGGACCTGTGTGCTTTGCCAGCAAAATATAGAAACCATATGTTTAATTATATAGCAAGACGATAAAAAATCAACCCAAAAAATAAAATAAAAATTATCAACTGACTAAGTTAATAAACATATGTTTAATTATATAGCAAGGTAACAATATATGTGAATAATTAACATGTCAATGAAGCAGTTATCACATTGTTTATCCATTTAACTTTTTTTTTTGGACAAAGTTCATCCATATATAGATACATATTTTGTCGGTCGTATAGTACTTATTACATACTAATACGGAATAATTACTGTTACTGCGATTAGGGAGACGTGACGCTGGAGAATGCGAATCGGATTAACTTCACTTTAAAACGCAAATATATAAATCTATATATACGTTAAAACTAGGCATATATATCTAGTTTATTTATTCTGTGGCGAAGATGGATTCTCACCAGCCTAAGGAATTTTCTAACCACATAATTAGAAAGGATCAGCCACATACGTCTTACATCAAAATATCAAATTAGTAGATATAACGAAAGAACAGTAATAAATAAACCTTGTGGAAGTGTTATAAAGTGGTGAAAGTGGAGACATTAATTGGGTCATACATCAAAATATCAAATTGTTCCTCACACAATTCTTTTTTGAGATCTTTAAAATGATCATATAGTTGAACCTTCAAACAGGTGAAGCGATTTTGAACCAAAGTTCGTTTTGTTCATCCTTCACTGTAATAATATCTGGGGCAATTTGAACGGGTTCGGTCACTTGAACGGTATCAATGGGATTGAAGGTGGGTCCAAGCACCTTCACTCTTTAATTTATAGTGCAGTTGGAATTTTCTTGCTACAGGAATTACCCAATGAAGCATGCTCCACATCGACTCCTTAATGTGATTTTATGGCACATGAAAGTTACAATCTTTTATCGATTCGTTACATCGGTAAACTTTAGAAGAATATATATATATATATATATAAATGAAAAAATAGTTACTTGTATATATAATCTAAGGGAGATGTCAATTTTTATAAATTTGAAACTAACTTATTGTCGTTATCTAATGTGTAGCCTATTTTTTTTTCTTTTCTTTTTAACATCTCTAATGTGTAGCCAGTTACATAGTCTGTAGTATATATATATATGTCATGATCCTATATAATTGTTGGTGCGACAAAGAAAAAAGGGAAACACATCCAAGACAAGGAGACCCCTTATCCCCTTTTTTGTTTGTGTTGTGTACCGAAGGTTTATCATACCTGCTGAACAAAGCTCAAGAGGAAGGCAAGATAGAAGGTATATTTTTTCAGAGAATGGTCCAGCTGTCAATCATCTGTTGTTTGCAGACGACAGTCTGTTTTTGTGTAAAGCAACATTGGAACAGGCATAAACGATTCAACAAATCCTAACCAGATATGGAAAGGCAAATGGACAGATCATAAATCTCTCAAAGTCATCAATTACCTTTGGAGCAAAAGTGGTTGGTCCTATCAGAACTTTGATTCAACAAAAGCTGGGGATTTTCAGTGAGGGGGGTGTTGGTGTCTACTTAGGCCTTCCCGAATGTTTCAGTGGATCCAAAGTGGACATGCTCAGCTATCTGAAGGATCGTGTAAAAGGAAAGATGTCAGGCTGGTACTCGAGACATTTATCACAGGGTGGTAAAGAGATGCTTCTGAAGTCGGTTGCACTTGCTATGCCCGTGTTCGCAATGTCATGCTTCAAATTACCGGTAACAACTTGTGATAATCTGTCAAGTGCCATGTCAGACTTTTGGTGGAGCTCAAATGAGTATTCAAGGAAAACACACTGGGTGAGTTGGGAAAAGCTCTGTCTCCCAAAACAGAATGGAGGGCTTGGTTTTAAAGACATAAAATCCTTTAATCAAGCTCTTTTGGCAAAACAAGCTTGGAGACTCCTCCAATTTGATGACTGTCTCCTATCCAAAATCATGAAGAGTAGGTATTACCCTAATGATATTTTCTTGGAGGCTGGCCTGTCGTCAAGACCATCCTTTGGATGGCGTAGCATTCTGTTCGAAAGGGAGTTACTACAGAGAGGCTTAGAAAAAAGGTTGGAGATGGGGAATCAATGTTTGTCTGGACAGAATCGTGGATCAGTGACAATGGTATGCGGGCTCCTTGGAGAAAAATCATTCTGTTTAATGTTGGTTTGAAGGTCAAAGACTTGATCGATCCTATCTCAGGCACTTGGGATCCTGGGATCCTGGAGGAGCATTTCTTTCCCCAAGACAACCAGAATTAAAAACATCAAACCTCTCAGAGACCACAAGGATTACCAGGTATGGAAATTTAACAAAAGTGGAGAGTACACGGTAAAATCTGGATATTGGTATGCAGCTCACTCATCCAAATCATAGGTTTGGGTGGAGTCAGAAGTTCAGCCTTCCTTAAATTTCCTTAAAGCTGAGATTTGGAGCATCCAATCGGACCCAAAGATAAAGATTTTCTTATGGAAAGCTTTAAGTGGTGCTCTTCCGGTTGCGAGTGCTCTCAGCAAAAGGGGAATGGTAGGAGATGAGAGGTGTCAAGTGTGTGGGGAAGAAGGAGAGACCATCAACCACATACTCTTCACTTGTCCTTATGCTAGACAGGTATGGGCCTTAACAGAATATCCTTCTCTTGAGGATGGATTTCATGCTGGATCCATTTTTTCAAATGTGTATCATCTTCTCCACAACCGGAAAAATTCTGACTGGCCTGCAGTTTTAAGGAAAAGTTTCTCTTGGATAGTTTGGCGAATTTGGAAGAATAGAAATTCTCTCTATTTTGAAGGAAACTCGTCTTCACCTTTGGCCTCCAAGGAAAAAATTTATGAAGATGTTGATGAATGGTTTCAGGCTCAAGAGGTGGAAACAGATTCAGGGACTAGACCGGGTAATCTCAATGTCACGCACAACACTGCAGATTGGGAAGGAGCGGTTCTTTCAGGTCAGTGGTTGCGTCCCCCTGAGAGCTGGTTGAAATGTAATGTGGGATTCTCGTGGTCTAAGAGGAAAGCTATGGCAGGTGGAGCTTGGGTGGTTAGAAATGAATCAGGGGAGGTTCTGCTTCACAGCAGAAGATGTTTCTCCAACCTGAGAAACAAGGAGGAGGGGGTTTTAAAAATTACGTTATGGGCGATGGAAAGTATGATTAGTCACAGACTATCAAATGTAGTTTTTGCCATTCAAGATAAAACCATAGTTGGAGTGTTGAAGAGACCAAAAGCGGGGCCTTCTTTCAAATTTCAAGCGATGGAATTATTGAAGGTTCTTAGGCGTATTAGCGGATGGTCTGTGGAGTTTGAAGCAGAAAAAGACAATAGAGGAGCTGGTTTCATTGCTCAAAGTGTCACCCGAGATTTAAGAGTTCAATCTTATGTTGCAGTCTCTTATCCTCTCTGGATGATTTCAGTTTTTGAGGAGGAAACCTTGTCCTCTCTTGGCTAAGATAGATCTAGGGGATCAGGTTTTTTTGGGACAAATTTTGTGAGTATGGTATAGAAAGAAGTGGGGGTAGTTTTTTTGTTTCTTTCTTTCTACTGATCTGCGTATCAGGAAAAGGTGATAGCTCAGCCTTGTATATGTTTCTTAACTTGCCATGGGCAGGAGTTATATAATATAATCAAAACCATTTGACCAAAAAAAAAAAACTGGCCGGAATCTAATCACTTAGTGAAGAATTTTAAATTAATTGAAGTCTTGTAAAGTCAATGCAAGTGCGCCAATCTTAGAGCAGCTGAAGTATCATTGCCCCATCATATCTTAAAAAATTAGCTTTAAAATATTTTAGATAAATATATATATATATATATATATATATATTTTGTCAACAAAAGATTAACTCAAAAGAGCCAATTGTGTTGGAAATTGTTTACAAACAAAACATGATGCGGATAACGACGCGCTTTGCATGTCAGGGAGTCCGCACTTACATTTGCACTTCTAGAAATAAAGGATAAAGAGAAGGTTAAAAATTCTTCCTTGTCAATCTTGATGTCGTCAAGGTACGCTGAGAAAGCTGGCCAGTCCGCCGGGGAAGACACCATCTTCACCAAGTCTGAACAGTCTGTAAAGAAAGCCACATCTCTGAAATGTCTAATCATGCACTGCATCATCTAAATGAAAGCTTCTACTTCTGCATATAAGGGGGAGAGACTCCGTCGGAAATTAGTGGCTCCTCGAATCGGTGGCGTGTCCTGAAATGACGAACAAACCCATCCCGCACCAGCGAGCGGGTCACCCTCTTTCCATGATCCATCGACGAAATAGCGATAACACGTAGCAAATGTCGGAAGGTTAGCAGTGGCCACCCTCTGACGGGGGTCTGGAGCGAGATTGGTAGAGGTCGAGTCTATACTATCACTCTCCACCTGAGCCTGCTGCCACGACAAAGCCTCTCCTTCTGCTACAAGACAATATCCTCAGGACGCTCAACAATATTTTCATAAACCCGTGCATTCCTTGCTTTCCAAATATACCACATTAGCTATAGAAAAGTTGAAACATGAGACGCTGGGTTATTTTTGCCCAGAAAATGATCCACATTTGCATATACGGACTCTGTGGGAAAAGAAATGGCCCCCACTGGTACGTTTGTAAAAGCCCAAACCTGTCGAGCCAGAGGACAAACAAATATGGCATGACTTACCGTTTCCTCCTCAGCAGCACACCGTGCACAACCCAGATTGCAAGCAATGCCTCGTCTTCCCAAGTTTGCCGATACCGAAATACACCCGATAAAACTTGCCACATAAAATGGTGAATTTTAGGTGGACAAGGGACTTGCCAAACACTAGCCAGAAGGGAGGTAATCTCTGGACCAATACCAGGTGATTGGAAAGTTCTAGGTACTTCCCGACGAGCCAAATGATAACCAGACTTAACTGTATATTTTTCATTGTTTCGTAAAATGCCAACCTAACTGGTCTTCCCTATGATTGCTTCCCAAAGGTACTGCCCTTATCAATACAACATCCAGGGGATCAAAATGCTCGTCGAGCATATCCAGACGCCAAGTATTTGTTCGACGATCAATTAAGTGAGTCAATTGGAGATTGAGATCCTTAAAAGGACCCTTACATAATACTGATCTCGGGAATTGAGCCAATATCTAGGGGTCATTCCATACTGAGATGGAATCCCCGGTACCAACCCTTTTAGATAAGTAGATATATTTGATGAAAGTTAGAGAGTTTATTAGGTATGGAACTTTAGAGCCTAAATTTTTGCTGGAGTGGAATGACAATATATTTCGAATTATAGTATATTTTAATTTACTTTTTCCTGATAGCTAACTATAATAAAACAAAATTCGATACTCTAATTTTAGTCAAGCCCAGTTTTATTTGTTAAAAATACAGAATAAAACGGTAAGGAAACAAGAAAAAGAAAAAATGTAAAACAATAAATGTCATTGTTTAACATATTATGGAATTGGTATTTGGTGTATTACTGGCCACGAAGGATCACTAGAAAATGTTTGGACCCACTCGTTACAATTTCTTGACTTAGTTATCACTTATCAGATTAGCCACTATAATCCAAAGCTACAAAGTACATTTGTATTCTTTGTTTTTTTTTTTTCTTCCGTCTGAAGGATTTCATTTTCATTGATAAGATCCAAGGTATAATACAAACAGCCGGTAAGGAAAAAACATTCCTTCCAGAGACTTAAGCCGGTGAATACAAGAACACTCCCAGAGGCTAATACCAAACAAGGTAGAACTAAGGGGAAAAAACCCAGACAAAGAAACATCCATTCAACTACTTCCCGGAACAGATTCCAGAAATCCAAAAAAAGAAAAATAAAACCTTAACCTTTGAAAATAAAGCCAGATCTGAGACAAGAAAAACACACAAACAGGTTATAAAACAAGATTCTCCTTTACCTAGGGTTAAAACCGAATGAGAGTGCTGCGCATCCTCTTTATGTTGCTCCATAGATGAGCTACCAGAAACGGTAAGACAACAAACAAAGCCTAGAAACTCTTCAGGATGAGTGACTCTTGGAAGCAGGAAGGAGATCTAGATCTACGGTGGTGAAGATTCTTCATCTGAGGCGGTGTTGAAACGGTTGGAGACTGCCTCTGCCTTGAAAACGGCCAGATCTGAAGCTGAACTTGACGAAGAATACAGAGACAAGTAGCTGAACCCACGGTTGAGAAGGTTTGAAGTTAAATATTTTCTAGATATGAAAATCCAGATCTGAAACCGTTGAAAGAAAAATTGAGATGGATGTGCCGAAACAGAAAGGAAACAACTAAGTAAAGAAGAAGACCCAGCTCCGGTGATAAGAAAGCCACCGGAGCTGGAAACCCTAAGCGGCGGCGGTTTTGTTTGTAGAGAGAAGCGAGAGCGTTTTTTTAGAGAGAGAGAAAGGAAACTACGACTGTATGGTTGAATTAATGCATGGTCTATTATCTCTGTTTTGTATTCTTTGTTTATATATTTATGATTTATGAATGTATGTAATTTTTTTTATAAGCAAACATATATATGAATGTACGTATGCGAAAGTGAATAAAGAAAGAACAGATTTGACATGTTGTAGCACACACATTCGATAAGAATCTAAGTGTCATTCAGTCATTGATGGTCAGATACATCTTTCGAAAATTCTTGCGATAGACCAAAGCCAAAGCCAACGCTTTTTTTCTTTTACTATCTTCATCCGACGCTCAATTTTGAAATCTGGCAACAATTTTTTTTTTTGCTTTTTAAAAAGGGTAACTTATATGATATGATGATATCAAAATCGAACTACTATTTTTATTGATAGAGAAATTTAGTACACAGAAACAATGTTTTTGTGTCGTTGTGTTGATTTTTTTTTTTTTTTTTTTTTTTTAACTTTTCAAAAAGTTAGGAAGAAATTATAGAGAGATATAGAAGTTCACAAGATTAATAATAATATATTCTATATTTATGACAACTCTCATAGGACCTGGTTGCAATGGTTGAGCGTTTGAAAGGGGTGATGACAACTCTCATAGGACCTGCCCAATCGAGCTTTATTCCGGGTCGATTAAGTACGGATAATATTGTTATCGTACAGGAGGCGGTTCACTCAATGCGTTGTAAGAAAGGAAGGAAGGGTTGGATGCTTTTGAAGCTTGACCTGGAAAAAGCCTATGATAGAATCCGCTGGGATTTTCTGGAAGAGACTCTCTCTGCGGCGGGTCTAGAAGCTACTTGGGTGCATTGGATAATGAAATGTGTGACAGATCCCTCGATGTGTTTACTATGGAATGGAGAGAAGACAGATTCTTTCAAACCTTTAAGGGGATTGAGGCAAGGTGATCCCCTGTCGCCCTACTTGTTCGTGCTATGTATGGAGCGACTATGCCATTTAATTGAGTGGGAAGTTGGTAGTAAGGCTTGGAAGCCTATCCGGTTGTCTAATGGTGGGCCTCTATTATCTCATATTTGCTTCGCGGATGACTTGATTCTGTTTGCAGAAGCTTCTGTTGCCCAGGTGCGTATAGTGAGGAGGGTCTTAGAAAAGTTTTGCTTGGCCTCAGGACAGAAAGTTAGTTTGGAGAAGTCAAAGATTTTCTTCTCAGAGAATGTGTCTCGTGATCTAGGGGATCGAATCAGTGCTGAGAGTGGTATCAAATCAACGCGTGAGTTAGGGAAATATCTCGGCATGCCAATATTGCAGAAACGAATCAATAAGGATACCTTTGGGGATGTGTTGGAGAAAGTTTCTTCTCGCTTGGCTGGTTGGAGGGGTAGGATGTTGAGCTTTGCAGGCCGACTTACACTCACAAAGGCGGTCCTGTCCTCTATTCCTATTCACACAATGAGTACTATCAAACTCCCTCATAGTACTCTTGAGAAGTTAGATCGGGTGTCGAGAGATTTCTTGTGGAGTTCCACTGCAGAGAAGCATAAGCTTCATTTAGTCTCGTGGTCTAAGGTTTGTCTCCCGAAAAGTGAGGGTGGATTGGGTATACGTAAAGCCTGCGAAGTGAATAAGGCGCTGATTGCCAAGATAGGCTGGCGAGGGCTTCATGATAAACAAAGCTTATGGGCTAAGGTGGTGCAAGCCAAATATAAAGTTGGAGATATGCGTGATCCTCGGTGGATGGTGAGTAAGGGGCACTGGTCATCTACTTGGAGGAGTATTGTGGTTGGTTTGAGGGATGTCATTGGTCAGGGTTTAAGTTGGGTGATTGGTGATGGGAGACAGATCAGATTTTGGACTGACAAGTGGCTTGTGCAACGGTCTTTAACTGAGCAAGCTGTACAAGGCCTCCCACACGGGTATGATATGTTGACTGTTAGGGATTTTTGGCAAGACAGTTTTGGCTGGGTTTGGGAGAGGATCTTACCTTTTATGCCAGAAGACCAGAGATTGGAATTAACAGCTGTGGTTGTTGACAGTGTGACTGGTGCGGAGGATCGTATGTCTTGGGGAGAGTCTGCCGATGGCCGGTTCACTGTAAAATCAGCTTATGCGTTGTTAACTAAAGATGAGGAGCCACGGCAATGTATGGGTACATTTTATGAACGAATTTTGAAGGTGGTGGCTCCGGAACGGGTCAGAACTTTTCTTTGGTTGGTGGCCAGACAGGTTATTATGACAAATACGGAACGTCATCGACGTCACCTGACGGATACAGCAGTCTGTCAAGTGTGTAAAGGTGGTCTGGAGACGGTGATACATGTTCTCTGGGATTGTCCTGCTATGTCCGGTGTTTGGCGGAGGCTAGTCCCGGCGAGAAAACAGAGGATCTTCTTCCAACAGACTCTATTTGAATGGTTATATGCAAACTTAAGTGGGGGAGGGAATACAGAGAACAGAGGTTGGTCAACTCTTTTTGCTATGGCGGTTTGGTGGGGATGGAAGTGGCGCTGTGGTAATGTTATTGGGGAGAATAGGGTGTGTCGGGACAGAGTTCGGTTTCTTAAGGATGCAGCGAATGAGGTGCTGGAGGCTCATGCGGTGTTATCAGGTCAGAGTGTAGAGCGCGTAGATAGGTTGGTCAAGTGGTTATTTCCACCCACTGGCTGGCTTAAACTAAATACAGACGGGGCTTCGCATGGTAACCCGGGGCTCGCAACTGTAGGTGGTGTACTTCGTAATGCCTGTGGTGATTGGTGTGGTGGTTTTGGTTTGAATATTGGCCGTTGCACGGCTCCGTTGGCGGAGTTATAGGGTGTGTACTACGGTCTTGTCATAGCCTGGGAGCAGCAAATTACAAGGCTGGAATTGGAGGTGGATTCAGTGTTGGTGGTTGGTTTTCTTAAGACAGGGATAGAAGATACTCATCCTCTGTCGTTCCTGGTACGTCTGTGCCATGGCTTTCTCTCAAAGGACTGGTCAGTCCGAGTCACTCATGTGTATAGGGAAGCTAATCGCCTTGCGGATGGATTAGCAAACTATGCGTTCACTTTACCGTTAGGGTTTCATGCACTTAGTTCGGTTCCGATCTGTCTTGAACCTTTATTAAGGGATGATAAGTCGGGTGTTTCTGTTTCCCGACAAGTTCGGTTGTAATTTTTTCTTTTTGCATTTTTAATAATACTAGCTGGGAGATCTCCCCCTGCCTTTTACCAAAAATAATATATTCTATATTTATTATTTTAGATATTGCAATCATTATAGTTTAGGAAACCCTTGTACTATATAATTTTTTGTAACCTATAAATTATAATCATGGGAGTCAATATATTATTTCCTAAACATTAAGGTGTTCTCCTCTCGTCACATCACCAACATGGTATCAGGGCAGATTATACTTGAGTTTAGATCTAACAATCAAACTCCTTAACCCATACCTTCCCTAAGCTATTGAGGTTCTTCATCTGTTTGTCTTTCTTTCTTTATTACTACTTTCTAAAAAACAAAAAAAAAGAAACAAAAACAAAAAATCATCGATTTCCTCTTGTACGGGACAAGCTTCTCTCAGCTCATGATTTCACCAACACGAGATCTTCCATCTTCACCACTGGAGACGTTGATTGTGACATGATCTCGCCGAGTCGCCAAGTCACAGCCCGTCTTCCAACGAAGAAAAGCTCTGTTGCCACTGCTCCAACATGAACCAGCTCCGCCGCCTCTCGACTCGAGACTTCTCCATATGTGTGCATTTTTTGCATCTTTCTGCGGGCCATCTTAGTCGATCTGGTCAAGTCACCATTACTTCTTTAAGCTATATGCTTCTTTAAGCTATATGCTTCTCAACGACTTATGTCGTTCCTGATCCAAAGTTGATCATAAATTTCTAAGTCTTTCACGACTTCCTCTAAGCTATTTTCTTCCTTGTGCCTTCACCAAGGCATTTTACGGTCCGTCTAATAACATGGTTCAAGCGTAATGCTTCTTCAGTCGTATCAATCTCAAGCCTTCACTCCATAACACCTTGAGCTTGAGGGGGCGTATAGAGAGATCTAGAAGTTCACAAGATTAATAACAATATACTAGATTAGGACCCGCGGTATACCGCGGGACAAAATCATTTATAACTAAAATATTTAAATTATAAGTTGTATTTGTTGGTTAAATATGTTATAGTTATATAATAATTGTTAAATAAACCATATAATACCGCAATATAATTTATTTTTATACAATATTTATTTAATCAATTTAATTAAATACGTTTATTCTCTGATACTGACAGTGTTAACAAAATAATGAAATGATGTTTTACCAATGTAACACCGAATTAGTGATATTTTTTTAATTTATATAAATATCGATAAAACCCATCCCGCTATATAACTCCGTCCCGAGATATTTTAACTCACACTATATCATCTTAATTTTTAATATTTATTGTGTATCTATGATATAATATTTATCATATTTAACTTTTTAAAAGTTTTAAATATTTTTCATATTTAACCTTTTAAAATTCTTTAAAATAAAAAATCAGAATAAACCATATAAAAGTTTTTAAATTTTGAGTGCCTGATAAATGAAAGTTTCTACTCATTTCTATTCAGAATCATTTTGGTCTCTTTTAGTATGAATCTAAACAAATCATGTGGGATATTGTATCCGTATTTTTTATTCATCTATTGAGTAATATATGTCCGTTTTTAAAATTTTGTATTACATCAAATGCAGGAAAAAATCACAATTTTTGTTAATTAAATGTATTATAAAATAATTCAAGATAATTTAAATATAAATTCAAATAAAAATGAAAGAGAATCATATATTTATGTTTGAATGAGGTAGAAAAATTTCCTTATTTTTTTTAAATCTTACCTATAATTAATTTTGAAGTTTTGGTAACTAATATTAAAGTCAATGCATTAAATGTAAAAATTTTCCAAAAAGTATTTTTGAGCAAAAACTGCTGCAAAAATACTAGTATAGATTCTATATTTATTATTTTAGATATTGTAATCATAATAGTTTAGGAAACTCTTGTACTATATAATTCTTTGTAACCTACAGATTATAATTATGAGAGTCAATATAGAAGTTGTTGATTATATCATGTTATAATAAATTAGATCATGCTATAATAAATTATATGATTGGTAATTTAGTATAGTTTCAAATTGTTTATTTTAATTTCAATCAATCTTAATGTCAATTAATCTATTAATACTATTATCTCTGAGAATTACATCTAATTAATATTTCTGTATGATATTATTGAATTATATAATGTATTAAAATATAAATATATCAAATTAAAATCCAAGTTCAATATCATAGCGTTTAAAATTATATCAAATTACACTTAAAAATCTTTAAAATCAGTTCTCCATGTCGGCAAAGTTATCAAATGTCTACGTGACTTGAGGACATTAAGGATTGATCATGACCATTGTACAATTGTGCATCGTTGTTGCCATCCATCTATCTACATTAGCAATGTCTAATTAATTAACATATTCAATAATCTAAGCAATAATAATTTTATCGTGAACAAATAATACAAACTTTTATTAGTCTCAAGTTTGGCAAAACGTAACACACATATGATATCACAAACACAATGAATCCAATTATTGAAAAAGCGTTTGCGTAGTCTTTTGGTAAACGACATGACAATCGATCACCCCTACAATTATACTTCTTTTAGAATTAAAGACATTAATGAGTATGATTATATTAAAAAAAATTTAAATAGAACGACTTACTCAATATTTTTCAAAAAAACAAACAACTCATTCCATTCTTATTTGGTGGACCTTCTTCAAAACAATTTCTAACAGTGTACACTCTTCCGATAATATCTGCTCATACAATTTCCATTAGAAGATAAATTATCAGATATAAATAAAATTTATAATATACTTTTTTTTCATCTCACCTACACAACAGTAGGGTCTAAATATCCACTTTTGATATCACTAAATGATACAAAAGAAAAAAAACTGCTTTGAAGACAAAGGATGAATTTTTCTAAACCATGTCGTGTCTCCCAATGTATCATAAAACGATGATCAGTTAGCTTTAAAATCCCATTAACCATGGTTAGTGAGAAACTTGATAACATTATCCATTCACCTTCTTCCAGATCATTTATAAAGATATCACGATAAGGAGGACGCATCATTACATGAATTGTTTTATCCTACATTAAAGAAATATATATAAGTAACATAAAAATATTAGAATTTTATCAGAACGCGATGTATAATGTAAATATACCTTATCATCAACTACAATCAAGTCTGTTGATTTGAAAAGAGGATGACGGCACTCAAACTTCCTCAGTATTTTGACATTAATTTTCCACTCATGAATGAAGGGGTTTAGGTCGTCCACATCGTAAAAATAGTCTCTCTTCCCGATCTTTTTTTAATAGCATTGGATAGAAGGTTAGCCATGTTTTCAAAAGAAAAAAATCTTAGGCTAAAACGAAACCTACGATTTTGACGTTAAAAAGTTTTAAACGAATATATATACATAATATAGATAAGTTTTCTGGAATATTTACATTTTACGATATTGTCAAAACTTCAAATTAATTTATCATTGGATGAACTTAAATGGTATTTGTACATTTATCAGTAATCACCAAATATATTATTTGATTCCCCACTTATTTATTAGGAAATTACGATTAAAATAAGTTTTAAATATTTTTTAGATATTTCATTCAATGAATATAGAAACTATATCACCATGAATATTTTTGGAAAATATTAAAGTCCAAGACTAAGTTACGATTATTTTCGATTTTTATTGAAAAATTTAATATTTTTAAATTCCTATTTCGTAGATAGGTCAATATCTCTATTATATATTATTGTTTTAACGATTTTTTAGGTTTATAGAATAATAAAATCAATAACCCGTTTAATTTTCGACAGATAATAAAAAGTTTTATTCGAGAACTTTATACGTTTATGCTGAAATTCTTAACATTGTTAAGCACTAAAAGGAACACGAAGTTTATCCTAATCAATATTAGGAACAGCATATTCTTTGACATCTTTCTCAATAACAACCCTAACTTCTTCTAGCCTGGTATGCTCTGCAACCAAGTCGATATGCCCATTCAAGATATCACTAATTAGCGAGAGTTAAGCATCGATTGTTTCAAGTTGACATATTAGGCCAGTAGATTCTTCCGTCTTCTTGATATAATCTTTCAACATATCAAGGATCGCAGTGAAACGTCTGGTCATTTCCTGTAGTACCAAATCTCTCGATTTTTGAAATGCTTGTTTAACCTTCTTGATTGCTCCATCTTCCCATTCGAAATCTAACATGAGCTCTTTGTGTTTCCTAGAACTTCCACCTTCCATCACAAATTCTGGAAAAATATTTCTGAAAAACTATAAACTTCCAAACCAAGAATTCAAGAAACGAAAAAATTAAGTAAATATCGATTAAGATCTTACCACAAGGATATGGATGGTAATAAACCTTTTTTTTTGTTCCTTTGTTGAGAGGGGAAAGCAAAAGGTCACAATATTAGATAGACATAGAATGCTTAAATATCAGTTTAGAGAGCCGCGAAGGCTTTCATATTGGTGTCTATTAAGGCCAGGCCCATCAAGTTAATTAAGAATAACCTTCGATTGTCTTTGTCAAAATTAAGAGTAAAGTTTTATTTAATTAGGGTAAAACTCATACTTTTTAACATATATATTAGTAAAATAGTGATATTAGATTTAACTTGTAGTGAAAATAATAATAATTCCAAACATAATTAAACACGAATATTAATGTCCAAAGTTTCAACAAAATATTATTTAAAAGTCTAAAACATATGTAGTAAAGTGAACATAATAAGAAACATTGAGAAGTGGATCTATAGCTAACTGCTCAAACCACATACTCAATCTTCATAGTCTTCATCACTAGAATCGACGTCTAGCCAGCGTTTGTAAAAATTAAATACTTCAGGTTTAAAATTCCTGCATAATTTTGTTTATACTAAATTTACTCAATTTTATTAAATTAATGACATTACAGCATATCGCCAGTATTAAATCCAGCTACTTCATCTTCAAGTATGACATTTGAACATCGTAGCTGAGACATCAGACATTGGATACCTAGCAAAATAGAATTTAGGTAAAAAATGATAGTTTTCAGTGGTATATAAGACTATTAAACAGTACCTTCGTAAACAGAGATTCTCCAAAACAGAAGAGTACACATTACTGGTTGATTAGCATAGGTAGTAGGGGAATAAACAATTTTTCCCCATTTCTCGAGAAATGCAGTACAAACCGAACGACCAGCAACACATTCAATCTCTTGGCCCCTTTCAAAAATAATTTGATTGTGTATTAGTTAATCAAGAATTGTTTTAAATAATAATAGATTGTATTTTCAATATTATCGAAAGTTTTGAATATTCTCTTACTTGTATTCAAGGATAGTGAATGTCACAACTTGATTCTCTGAAATGTAGCCATTTTGACGTTCAAGGAAATTAATTGTCCGAGGCTCGTTTACATGTAACATCATTCATATGGCATCTAACATAAAAATTTATTCCAACGGAAAAAAAAATCAAAACAAAGTCATCATCTTCAAATTAATTTATCATCACAGAAGGACGGAATTATTAAGATTACTTGAATATAAAATCTTACCTACACAACGGTTCTTCTCGTCAGACATGGAATTATGCATTTTCGATGCATCATATAGAAGGATAAAATTGTCAGTGCTTTGCGGATATCTTGGAATCATTTTTGTTTTATCCTTGATCAGGATCTCAAACGGATGGTTTGAGTTTCTGAATGATTGTTGACCTTCAATGACTAAGAATCTAGAAATCTCGTACCAATCTCCTTCCTTAATGTTTCCATAGTAACTTTCTACATAAAGATCCGCATCTATCTTGGCATCAATCTTATTTCCCTATAATAGAAACACAATATACTATTTTATTTAATTATTTTTGTTGTACATCTCATTTGATATTTGAAAATAATTAAGGCAAAATGGGAAGAGGAAGAAGAATTACCCTCTCGTCTACCAAAATCAAACTTTGATAAAAAGGCTGTCCTTAAATAAAATGAGGTGGCCATTCTCTAAGAATTTTCACAGCAACTTTCGGGTTACATAACGTAGGATTCAGATCTTTTAAGTACAACACCATCCTTTTTGGGTTCCTTTTTTTGTTTGTGTGTATTTAGAAGCAAGGAGAAGTTTCAGAGAGAAGTTTCAAATATTACAATAATTTTCATGTAGTTCATATATTTATAAACCAAAGAAGATAAGGATTATAAGAATCAGAGTTCTAGATTTGTGTGGATTGTATAAAAACCCGTGGTCTACACAGGAAAAAGCTGCATGAGACTCTGTTCGATAAGAATGAACAATGTTTTCATTTTTTCTAAATACTTTATTTTAAAAAATTTAACTGGACGGTTGAAACTCTAATTTTCAAATTGCAGGTCTATCTTTGCATTTTTCAACTTGCATGCTGACATCTTTTTATTATCATGCATTGGCCTATCGTATCTTTGTTACGATTTTTGTTGAAACTTTATTGGATTGGAAACTTCAAAGTCTTTGTCTTTACATTTTTTTGTAAGTATTTTATATGTCGATATTTTTATCAAAGTATTTGTAAAAGAATAATCTTATGGTTAATTTAACCATAAATTGATATCTCTGTAAATTAAAACTGTCATTTATTTTAAAACAAATAATTATAATTTATCTATTATTTTAATATAAAATAATGAAAACCCCCTAAAATCCATAATAAGCCAAAACAAAGGAAGGAAGTCAGTCTTCTATTTGCGAGTCCTCTTCCTTGGTCTCCTATAAATTAGTTAATACATGAAAATAAATTTATAAACGAAATTCTAGTATGTTTTCATCTAATATATAGGATGAACAGAGATGATAATCTTACAATTCCATCATTTTTGTCACCTCTGGAATTTGCGGATTGAGTTTTATTTGCGTACAAACTGTAGAAGATATACTTCTTTTTCCTGCAAAGTTATAACAGAAATAATTCTTTTACTTACTGATTAACAAAACTGATCAATAAATATCATCAAATTGAATGTATACCTTGGAAAACTTCAATAACACCCCATCGAATAACACAAATTAAGCAATCACCTCGTAAAGATATATAAGTATCGTAGAATTTTGCGGCCGATATTTCGAATAATTCACATCTTATTAGGGTTCCACTAAAACATCAAGAATTAAAAATTTATGTTTCAATATAATTCAAGATCATAATTATGTATAATATATATATATATATATATTTATGAGTAATATAATTTACCTGAAATCACGAAGATCATAAGAGATTTTGTGGTTAATTTATTCTCTGCTTTCTTATTTATTTCAAGATTTTCTTCAGTACTTTGCATCTTATCGTCCTCTTCATCCTCCTCTAAATCTTGAACATATTTATCCTCACTATGATCATCGTTATCATTATTATATGTTTGGTATTCTCCCTCATCATCAGTTTCTTCTTCAATACTATCATCTTCTTCATCCATTGTATCATAACAAACATCATCTTCTTCATCGCTTCCTTCTTATATATAATCATCATCGGCCTGATCTCCAACATCACTGTCATCATCATATCCTTCAAAGACCGTACAATCCGATTCTGAGTGATCATGATAAGAAGTGTTTTTCTTTTTGTCTGAACCAAATCGAGTACAATACTTAAACAACATACATATATTATCAGTTTGTGATACATCCACATGTTTCTCATGATTTTCGGACTCGTTGTTTTCCTCTTTTTGTTGTAATTTACTGAGATTACAGCTGAATTCCTCAACATTGACAACCTCACCGATGACATCTGTATAAAAAATAAAGTTATTTCAAATAAAAATAATAATTGAAATAGTGTTATAACTTCAAATTAAGTGGGTGAATTACTCAAATGTTACTCATTTTAGGTAATATTACCAGAATCTACAAAAAACTTTTTTATTACTAGAATGTTTTGCGTATTTTCAAAATACCGAGCGTGCCCCTGTTTTATGTTACCGGAAAAAATGTAATTACAAAATTGTCATTGCCACGTCAGACGCCACGTCAGAAATTGCTGACGTGTAACCATAACTCAGCCGTAACGCGTTACAGAGTACGTTGCGGCTGAGTTATAGGTATGTTGCGGCTGAGTTATCGGAAAAACATTTGAGTAAGAGCGGATGGCTGACTTATTATAATCTGGCTGAGTTATGCCCATAAGTCAGCCAAGCGTTACGGCTGAATTATTAAAATCTGGCTGAGTTATGCTCTAACTCAGCTGTAGTTACGGCTGAGTTTTCACCTGATGGTTGAGTTGTCAAATTTTTGGCTAAGTTTATCACTACGACACGGCTGAGTTAACATATTCCGCCTGGCTGAGTTATGAAAAACGGCTGACTTATGAGATGTTGTTACGGCTGAGTTATGGTAAAAAAAACTATAACTCAACCGTCATAGGCTGACTTATCGCACAACTCAGCCATTTGACGGCTCACTTAGTAGCAAAAGATTAATTACTAGAATGTTATTCAGTTACGGCTGACTTATCAAACGATAAGGCTGAGTTACATATTTTCAGTTGATGAAGTGGCTGAGTTTGGCAGCAATTTTTTTTGCTTTTTAATTACTGTAATATTTTCATGTTGTGGCTGAGTTTTAATTAGGCTGAGTTATGGTATTGTTTGATGGCTGACTTGCCACGTCAGACGTAGCATCCATGTCAGCATTCCATGTCATCATCTTTTTTCTCCGGAAATATGAAACGTCGTTCGACTCTTGGTCTTCAACTGGTTAATAAGTGAACTATTTACCTTCTTATTCACCTTGTTCTTCTACTTCTTCTTCACTTTCTTCTTCACCTTGTTCTTCTACTTCTTCTCCACCTTGTTCTTCATTATCTTTCATGGATCCAGTTCCGGTACTAGTTGTGTCCGGTAATTGGATAAAGACACAAAGATATGTATTTAACTCCGATGATAGAGGGTGTATAAGTGTGCAGATAGATGGAGGCACAACACACGACAAGCTTGTGAAGCTTGTTCTTGAAGACTACGGATTGGACTCGTTTAGCCATGAGGTAAAGCTGAGCTACATGTTCTCGAACAGGGCAATGAAACATATGGCGCATGATACTCCACCAGTTTTTGTCTCCAATGATCGACAGTTGCAATGTTTTTTGGGGCTATGGAAAACCGATCAGCTACGTCTCTGTGTAGAGTTTTTGGCGAAAGAGTCTACAGAAACTAGTGAAGCTAGAGGAAGTATGATTCGGCGAAGCAGAGACTCGAAAGCAGAATCTACATACGAAGTGTGGTTTTTAGGTGTTGGGTTAAAGGATGTCTTTGGAGAGTTCGTGCATCTGTACAAGGGGATGACACAAATTTTCATGTTCGTGTATACGATTCGGAACACACATGTTCTGTGACGGAACGTTCTACTAGATGCCGCCAATCAACAGCTGATGTATTGGCAGGTATTTACAGGGACTATCTTGGTGATCTTGGTCCGGATGTTAAACCTAAAGGTGTCGGAGTCATTTTTAATAAGCAATTTAGTCTAAAGGTAATTACTATGTTTCGACTGACTTATTGATAGTAATGGCTGAGTTATAGGTATGTATAGGCTGAGTTATTTACATTTTACGGCTCATTTATTGATTATTTATGGCTGACTTATTCGAATGTATCGGCTGAGTTATATATATATAATGGCTGATTGATTAATTTGTTGGTGTCAACAGATGGGTTATTGGAAGGCATATCGAACGCTGCTGAATGCAAGGCAGATCGATCAGAGAACTCCTGAGAAAAGTTTTAGCGAGTTGCCTTCTTACATATACAAGTTAAGAGGGGAAAATCCGGGTACAGTCACACGTCTTCAAATAGGTGATGAAGATAGATTCAAATATGTTTTTATTGCTTTTGGTGCGAGTATTGATGGGTTTGCTTTCATGCGCAAAGTTGTTGTTGTCGACTGAACGTTTCTCCATGGTAGTTACAAAGGGACGCTTCTAACAGCCCTAGCTCAGGATGGTAACTTTCAAATTTTCCCATTGGCTTTCACTATTGTTGACACTAAAAATGATGAGTCTTGGCGTTGGTTCTTTACACAACTCAAAGTTGTCATTCCAGACGAAAAGGTTCTTGCGATAATCTCCGACAGACATAAGTCAATAGGGAAAGCGATTGGTCAAGTGTATCTGTTGGCTTTGCGTGGAATTTGCACTTACCATTTGTATAAGAACATCTTGGTGAAGTTCAAAGGAAAACATTTGTTCCCTCTGGTGAAAAAAGCGGCAAAGTGTTTTAGGCTAACTGATTTTAATGAGGCTTTCAATGAGATTGAAGCACGTCATCCCGAACTACATGGATACCTCCAACGAGCTGGTGTCCGAATGTGGGCGCGTGTTCATTTCCCGGGTGAAAGGTACAATTTAATGACAACGAATATTGCAGAATCAATGAACAATGCAGACAGGTTATTATGACAAATACGGAACGTCATCGACGTCACCTGACGGATACAGCAGTCTGTCAAGTGTGTAAAGGTGGTCTGGAGACGGTGATACATGTTCTCTGGGATTGTCCTGCTATGTCCGGTGTTTGGCGGAGGCTAGTCCCGGCGAGAAAACAGAGGATCTTCTTCCAACAGACTCTATTTGAATGGTTATATGCAAACTTAAGTGGGGGAGGGAATACAGAGAACAGAGGTTGGTCAACTCTTTTTGCTATGGCGGTTTGGTGGGGATGGAAGTGGCGCTGTGGTAATGTTATTGGGGAGAATAGGGTGTGTCGGGATAGAGTTCGGTTTCTTAAGGATGCAGCGAATGAGGTGCTGGAGGCTCATGCGGTGTTATCAGGTCAGAGTGTAGAGCGCGTAGATAGGTTGGTCAAGTGGTTATTTCCACCCACTGGCTGGCTTAAACTAAATACAGACGGGGCTTCGCATGGTAACCCGGGGCTCGCAACTGCAGGTGGTGTACTTCGTAATGCCTGTGGTGATTGGTGTGGTGGTTTTGGTTTGAATATTGGCCGTTGCACGGCTCCGTTGGCGGAGTTATGGGGTGTGTACTACGGTCTTGTTATAGCCTGGGAGCAGCAAATTACAAGGCTGGAATTGGAGGTGGATTCAGTGTTGGTGGTTGGTTTTCTTAAGACAGGGATAGAAGATACTCATCCTCTGTCGTTCCTGGTACGTCTGTGCCATGGCTTTCTCTCAAAGGACTGGTCAGTCCGAGTCACTCATGTGTATAGGGAAGCTAATCGCCTCGCGGATGGATTAGCAAACTATGCGTTCACTTTACCGTTAGGGTTTCATGCACTTAGTTCGGTTCCGATCTGTCTTGAACCTTTATTAAGGGATGATAAGTCGGGTGTTTCTGTTTCCCGACAAGTTCGGTTGTAATTTTTTCTTTTTGCATTTTTAATAATACTAGCTGGGGGATCTCCCCCTGCCTTTTACCAAAAATAATATATTCTATATTTATTATTTTAGATATTGCAATCATTATAGTTTAGGAAACCCTTGTACTATATAATTTTTTGTAACCTATAAATTATAATCATGGGAGTCAATATATTATTTCCTAAACATTAAGGTGTTCTCCTCTCGTCACATCACCAACATGGTATCAGGGCAGATTATACTTGAGTTTAGATCTAACAATCAAACTCCTTAACCCATATCTTCCCTAAGCTATTGAGGTTCTTCATCTGTTTGTCTTTCTTTCTTTATTACTACTTTCTAAAAAACAAAAAAAAAGAAACAAAAACAAAAAATCATCGATTTCCTCTTGTACGGGACAAGCTTCTCTCAGCTCATGATTTCACCAACACGAGATCTTCCATCTTCACCACTGGAGACGTTGATTGTGACATGATCTCGCCGAGTCGCCAAGTCACAGCCCGTCTTCCAACGAAGAAAAGCTCTGTTGCCACTGCTCCAACATGTACCAGCTCCGCCGCCTCTCGACTCGAGACTTCTCCATATGTGTGCATTTTTTGCATCTTTCTGCGGGCCATCTTAGTCGATCTGGTCAAGTCACCATTACTTCTTTAAGCTATATGCTTCTCAACGACTTATGTCGTTCCTGATCCAAAGTTGATCATAAATTTCTAAGTCTTTCACGACTTCCTCTAAGCTATTTTCTTCCTTGTACCTTCACCAAGGCATTTTACGGTCCGTCTAATAACATGGTTCAAGCGTAATGCTTCTTCAGTCGTATCAATCTCAAGCCTTCACTCCATAACACCTTGAGCTTGAGGGGGCGTATAGAGAGATCTAGAAGTTCACAAGATTAATAACAATATACTAGATTAGGACCCGCGGTATACCGCGGGACAAAATCATTTATAACTAAAATATTTAAATTATAAGTTGTATTTGTTGGTTAAATATGTTATAGTTATATAATAATTGTTAAATAAACCATATAATACCGCAATATAATTTATTTTTATACAATATTTATTTAATCAATTTAATTAAATACGTTTATTCTCTGATACTGACAGTGTTAACAAAATAATGAAATGATGTTTTACCAATGTAACACCGAATTAGTGATATTTTTTTAATTTATATAAATATCGATAAAACCCATCCCGCTATATAACTCCGTCCCGAGATATTTTAACTCACACTATATCATCTTAATTTTTAATATTTATTGTGTATCTATGATATAATATTTATCATATTTAACTTTTTAAAAGTTTTATATATTTTTCATATTTAACCTTTTAAAATTCTTTAAAATAAAAAATCAGAATAAACCATATAAAAGTTTTTAAATTTTGAGTGCCTGATAAATGAAAGTTTCTACTCATTTCTATTCAGAATCATTTTGGTCTCTTTTAGTATGAATCTAAACAAATCATGTGGGATATTGTATCCGTATTTTTTATTCATCTAATGAGTAATATATGTCCGTTTTTAAAATTTTGTATTACATCAAATGCAGGAAAAAATCACAATTTTTGTTAACTAAATGTATTATAAAATAATTCAAGATAATTTAAATATAAATTCAAATAAAAATGAAAGAGAATCATATATTTATGTTTGAATGAGGTAGAAAAATTTCCTTATTTTTTTTAAATCTTACCTATAATTAATTTTGAAGTTTTGGTAACTAATATTAAAGTCAATGCATTAAATGTAAAAACTTTCCAAAAAGTATTTTTGAGCAAAAACTGCTGCAAAAATACTAGTGTAGATTCTATATTTATTATTTTAGATATTGTAATCATAATAGTTTAGGAAACTCTTGTACTATATAATTCTTTGTAACCTACAGATTATAATTATGAGAGTCAATATAGAAGTTGTTGATTATATCATGTTATAATAAATTAGTTCATGCTATAATAAATTATATGATTGGTAATTTAGTATAGTTTCAAATTGTTTATTTTAATTTCAATCAATCTTAATGTCAATTAATCTATTAATACTATTATCTCTGAGAATTACATCTAATTAATATTTCTGTATGATATTTTTGAATTATATAATGTATTAAAATATAAATATATCAAATTAAAATCCAAGTTCAATATCATAGCGTTTAAAATTATATCAAATTACACTTAAAAATCTTTAAAATCAGTTCTCCATGTCGGCAAAGTTATCAAACGTCTACGTGACTTGAGGACATTAAGGATTGATCATGACCATTGTACAATTGTGCATCGTTGTTGCCATCCATCTATCTACATTAGCAATGTCTAATTAATTAACATATTCAATAATCTAAGCAATAATAATTTTATCATGAACAAATAATACAAACTTTTATTAGTCTCAAGTTTGGCAAAACGTAACACACATATGATATCACAAACACAATGATACCAATTATTGAAAAAGCGTTTGCGTAGTCTTTTGGTAAACGACATGACAATCGATCACCCCTACAATTATACTTCTTTTAGAATTAAAGACATTAATGAGTATGATTATATTAAAAAAATTTAAATAGAACGACTTACTCAATATTTTTCAAAACAACAAACAACTCATTCCATTCTTTATATGGTGGACCTTCTTCAAAACAATTTCTAACAGTGTACACTCTTCCGATAATATCTGCTCATACAATTTCCATTAGAAGATAAATTATCAGATATAAATAAAATTTATAATATATTTTTTTTTCATCTCACCTACACAACAGTAGGGTCTAAATATCCACTTTTGATATCACTAAATGATACAAAAGAAAAAAAACTGCTTTGAAGACAAAGGATGAATTTTTCTAAACCATGTCGTGTCTCCCAATGTATCATAAAACGATGATCAGTTAGCTTTAAAATCCCATTAACCATGATTAGTGAGAAACTTGATAACATTATCCATTCACCTTCTTCCAGATCATTTATAAAGATATCACGATAAGGAGGACGCATCATTACATGAATTGTTTTATCCTACATTAAAGAAATATATATAAGTAACATAAAAATATTAGAATTTTATCAGAACGCGATGTATAATGTACATATACCTTATCATCAACTACAATCAAGTCTGTTGATTTGAAAAGAGGATGACGGCACTCAAACTTCCTCAGTATTTTGACATTAATTTTCCACTCATGAATGAAGGGGTTTAGGTCGTCCACATCGTAAAAATAGTCTCTCTTCCCGATCTTTTTTTAATAGCATTGGATAGAAGGTTAGCCATGTTTTCAAAAGAAAAAAATCTTAGGCTAAAACGAAACCTACGATTTTGACTTTAAAAAGTTTTAAACGAATATATATATATATATATATACATAATACAGATAAGTTTTCTGGAATATTTACATTTTACGATATTGTCAAAACTTCAAATTAATTTATCATTGGATGAACTTAAATGGTATTTGTACATTTATCAGTAATCACCAAATATATTATTTGATTCCCCACTTATTTATTAGGAAATTACGATTAAAATAAGTTTTAAATATTTTTTAGATATTTCATTCAATGAATATAGAAACTATATCACCATGAATATTTTTGGAAAATATTAAAGTCCAAGACTAAGTTACGATTATTTTCGATTTTTATTGAAAAATTTAATATTTTTAAATTCCTATTTCGTAGATAGGTCAATATCTCTATTATATATTATTGTTTTAACGATTTTTTAGGTTTATAGAATAATAAAATCAATAACCCGTTTAATTTTCGACAGATAATAAAAAGTTTTATTCGAGAACTTTATACGTTTATGCTGAAATTCTTAACATTGTTAAGCACTAAAAGGAACACGAAGTTTATCCTAATCAATATTAGGAACAGCATATTCTTTGACATCTTTCTCAATAACAACCCTAACTTCTTCTAGCCTGGTATGCTCTGCAACCAAGTCGATATGCCCATTCAAGATATCACTAATTAGCGAGAGTTGAGCATCGATTGTTTCAAGTTAACATATTAGGCCAGTAGATTCTTCCGTCTTCTTGATATAATCTTTCAACATATCAAGGATCGCAGTGAAACGTCTGGTCATTTCCTTTAGTACCAAATCTCTCGATTTTTGAAATGCTTGTTTAACCTTCTTGATTGCTCCATCTTCCCATTCGAAATCTAACATGAGCTCTTTGTGTTTCCTAGAACTTCCACCTTCCATCACAAATTCTGGAAAAATATTTCTGAAAAACTATAAACTTCCAAACCAAGAATTCAAGAAACGAAAAAATTAAGTAAATATCGATTAAGATCTTACCACAAGGATATGGATGGTAATAAACCTTTTTTTTTGTTCCTTTGTTGAGAGGGGAAAGCAAAAGGTCACAATATTAGATAGACATAGAATGCTTAAATATCAGTTTAGAGAGCCGCGAAGGCTTTCATATTGGTGTCTATTAAGGCCAGGCCCATCAAGTTAATTAAGAATAACCTTCGATTGTCTTTGTCAAAATTAAGAGTAAAGTTTTATTTAATTAGGGTAAAACTCATACTTTTTAACATATATATTAGTAAAATAGTGATATTAGATTTAACTTGTAGTGAAAATAATAATAATTCCAAACATAATTAAACACGAATATTAATGTCCAAAGTTTCAACAAAATATTATTTAAAAGTCTAAAACATATGTAGTAAAGTGAACATAATAAGAAACATTGAGAAGTGGATCTATAGCTAACTGCTCAAACCACATACTCAATCTTCATAGTCTTCATCACTAGAATCGACGTCTAGCCAGCGTTTGTAAAAATTAAATACTTCAGGTTTAAAATTCCTGCATAATTTTGTTTATACTAAATTTATTCAATTTCATTAAATTAATGACATTACAGCATATCGCCAGTATTAAATCCAGCTACTTCATCTTCAAGTATGACATTTGAACATCGTAGCTGAGACATCAGACATTGCATACCTAGCAAAATAGAATTTAGGTAAAAAATGATAGTTTTCAGTTGTATATAAGACTATTATACAGTACCTTCGTAAACAGAGATTCTCCAAAACAGAAGAGTACACATTACTGGTTGATTAGCATAGGTAGTAGGGGAATAAACAATTTTTCCCCATTTCTCGAGAAATGCAGTACAAACCGAACGACCAGCAACACATTCAATCTCTTGGCCCCTTTCAAAAATAATTTGATTGTGTATTAGTTAATCAAGAATTGTTTTAAATAATAATAGATTGTATTTTCAATATTATCGAAAGTTTTGAATATTCTCTTACTTGTATTCAAGGATAGTGAATGTCACAACTTGATTCTCTGAAATGTAGCCATTTTGACGTTCAAGGAAATTAATTGTCCGAGGCTCGTTTACATGTAACATCATTCATATGGCATCTAACATAAAAATTTATTCCAACGGAAAAAAAAATCAAAACAAAGTCATCATCTTCAAATTAATTTATCATCACAGAAGGACGAAATTATTAAGATTACTTGAATATAAAATCTTACCTACACAACGGTTCTTCTCGTCAGACATGGAATTATGCATTTTCGATGCATCATATAGAAGGATAAAATTGTCAGTGCTTTGCGGATATCTTGGAATCATTTTTGTTTTATCCTTGATCAGGATCTCAAACGGATGGTTTGAGTTTCTGAATGATTGTTGACCTTCAATGACTAAGAATCTAGAAATCTCGTACCAATCTCCTTCCTTAATGTTTCCATAGTAACTTTCTACATAAAGATCCGCATCTATCTTGGCATCAATCTTATTTCCCTATAATAGAAACACAATATACTATTTTATTTAATTATTTTTGTTGTAAATCTCATTTAATATTTGAAAATAATTAAGGCAAAATGGGAAGAGGAAGAAGAATTACCCTCTCGTCTACCAAAATCAAACTTTGATAAAAAGGCTGTCCTTAAATAAAATGAGGTGGCCATTCTCTAAGAATTTTCACAGCAACTTTCGGGTTACGTAACGTAGGATTCAGATCTTTTAAATATAACACCATCCTTTTTGGGTTCCTTTTTTTGTTTGTGTGTATTTAGAAGCAAGGAGAAGTTTCAGAGAGAAGTTTCAAATATTACAATAATTTTCATGTAGTTCATATATTTATAAACCAAAGAAGATAAGGATTATAAGAATCAGAGTTCTAGATTTGTGTGGATTGTATAAAAACCCGTGGTCTACACAGGAAAAAGCTGCATGAGACTCTGTTCGAAAGAATGAACAATGTTTTCATTTTTTCTAAATACTTTATTTTAAAAAATTTAACTGGACGGTTGAAACTCTAATTTTCAAATTGCAGGTCTATCTTTGCATTTTTCAACTTGCATGCTGACATCTTTTTATTATCATGCATTGGCCTATCGTATCTTTGTTACGATTTTTGTTGAAACTTTATTGGATTGGAAACTTCAAAGTCTTTGTCTTTACATTTTTTTGTAAGTATTTTATATGTCGATATTTTTATCAAAGTATTTGTAAAAGAATAATCTTATGGTTAATTTAACCATAAATTGATATCTCTGTAAATTAAAACTGTCATTTATTTTAAAACAAATAATTATAATTTATCTATTATTTTAATATAAAATAATGAAAACCCCCTAAAATCCATAATAAGCCAAAACAAAGGAAGGAAGTCAGTCTTCTATTTGCGAGTCCTCTTCCTTGGTCTCCTATAAATTAGTTAATACATGAAAATAAATTTATAAACGAAATTCTAGTATGTTTTCATCTAATATATAGGATGAACAGAGATGATAATCTTACAATTCCATCATTTTTGTCACCTCTGGAATTTGCGGATTGAGTTTTATTTGCGTACAAACTGTAGAAGATATACTTCTTTTTCCTGCAAAGTTATAACAGAAATAATTCTTTTACTTACTGATTAACAAAACTGATCAATAAATATCATCAAATTGAATGTATACCTTGGAAAACTTCAATAACACCCCATCGAATAACACAAATTAAGCAATCACCTCGTAAAGATATATAAGTATCGTAGAATTTTGCGGCCGATATTTCGAATAATTCACATCTTATTAGGGTTCCACTAAAACATCAAGAATTAAAAATTTATGTTTCAATATAATTCAAGATCATAATTATGTATAATATATATATATATATATATATTTATGAGTAATATAATTTACCTGAAATCAAGAAGATCAAAAGAGATTTTGTGGTTAATTTATTCTCTGCTCTCTTATTTATTTCAAGATTTTCTTCAGTACTTTGCATCTTATCGTCCTCTTCATCCTCCTCTAAATCTTGAACATATTTATCCTCACTATGATCATCGTTATCATTATTATATGTTTGGTATTCTCCCTCATCATCAGTTTCTTCTTCAATATTATCATCTTCTTCATCCATTGTATCATAACAAACATCATCTTCTTCATCGCTTCCTTCTTATATATAATCATCATCGGCCTGATCTCCAACATCACTGTCATCATCATATCCTTCAAAGACCGTACAATCCGATTCTGAGTGATCATGATAAGAAGTGTTTTTCTTTTTGTCTGAACCAAATCGAGTACAATACTTAAACAACATACAGATATTATCAGTTTGTGATACATCCACATGTTTCTCATGATTTTCGGACTCATTGTTTTCCTCTTTTTGTTGTAATTTACTGAGATTACAGCTGAATTCCTCAACATTGACAACCTCACCGATGACATCTGTATAAAAAATAAAGTTATTTCAAATAAAAATAATAATTGAAATAGTGTTATAACTTCAAATTAAGTGGGTGAATTACTCAAATGTTACTCATTTTAGGTAATATTACCAGAATCTACAAAAAACTTTTTTATTACTAGAATGTTTTGCGTATTTTCAAAATACCGAGCGTGCCCCTGTTTTATGTTACCGGAAAAAATGTAATTACAAAATTGTCATTGCCACGTCAGACGCCACGTCAGAAATTGCTGACGTGTAACCATAACTCAGCCGTAACGCGTTACAGAGTACGTTGCGGCTGAGTTATAGGTATGTTGCGGCTGAGTTATCGGAAAAACATTTGAGTAAGAGCGGATGGCTGACTTATTATAATCTGGCTGAGTTATGCCCATAAGTCAGCCAAGCGTTACGGCTGAATTATTAAAATCTGGCTGAGTTATGCTCTAACTCAGCTGTAGTTACGGCTGAGTTTTCACCTGATGGTTGAGTTGTCAAAATTTTGGCTAAGTTATCACTACGACACGGCTGAGTTAACATATTCCGCCTGGCTGAGTTATGAAAAACGGCTGACTTATGAGATGTTGTTACGGCTGAGTTATGGTAAAAAAAACTATAACTCAACCGTCATAGGCTGACTTATCGCACAACTCAGCCATTTGACGGCTCACTTAGTAGCAAAAGATTAATTACTAGAATGTTATTCAGTTACGGCTGACTTATCAAACGATAACGCTGAGTTACATATTTTCAGTTGATGAAGTGGCTGAGTTTGGCAGCAATTTTTTTTGCTTTTTAATTACTGTAATATTTTCATGTTGTGGCTGAGTTTTAATTAGGCTGAGTTATGGTATTGTTTGATGGCTGACTTGCCACGTCAGACGTAGCATCCATGTCAGCATTCCATGTCATCATCTTTTTTCTCCGGAAATATGAAACGTCGTTCGACTCTTGGTCTTCAACTGGTTAATAAGTGAACTATTTACCTTCTTATTCACCTTGTTCTTCTACTTCTTCTTCACTTTCTTCTTCACCTTGTTCTTCTACTTCTTCTCCACCTTGTTCTTCATTATCTTTCATGGATCCAGTTCCGGTACTAGTTGTGTCCGGTAATTGGATAAAGACACAAAGATATGTATTTAACTCCGATGATAGAGGGTGTATAAGTGTGCAGATAGATGGAGGCACAACACACGACAAGCTTGTGAAGCTTGTTCTTGAAGACTACGGATTGGACTCGTTTAGCCATGAGGTAAAGCTGAGCTACATGTTCTCAAACAGGGCAATGAAACATATGGCGCATGATACTCCACCAGTTTTTGTCTCCAATGATCGACAGTTGCAATGTTTTTTGGGGCTATGGAAAACCGATCAGCTACGTCTCTGTGTAGAGTTTTTGGCGAAAGAGTCTACAGAAACTAGTGAAGCTAGAGGAAGTATGATTCGGCGAAGCAGAGACTCGAAAGCAGAATCTATATACGAAGTGTGGTTTTTAGGTGTTGGGTTAAAGGATGTCTTTGGAGAGTTCGTGCATCTGTACAAGGGGATGACACAAATTTTCATGTTCGTGTATACGATTCGGAACACACATGTTCTGTGACGGAACGTTCTAAAAAATGCCGCCAATCAACAGCTGATGTATTGGCAGGTCTTTACAGGGACTATCTTGGTGATCTTGGTCCGGATGTTAAACCTAAAGGTGTCGGAGTCATTTTCAATAAGCAATTTAGTCTAAAGGTAATTACTATGTTTCGACTGACTTATTGATAGTAATGGCTGAGTTATAGGTACGTATAGGCTGAGTTATTTACATTTTACGGCTCATTTATTGATTATTTATGGCTGACTTATTCGAATGTATCGGCTGAGTTATATATATATAATGGCTGATTGATTAACTTGTTGGTGTCAACAGATGGGTTATTGGAAGGCATATCGAACGCTGCTGAATGCAAGGCAGATCGATCAGAGAACTCCTGAGAAAAGTTTTAGCGAGTTGCCTTCTTACATATACAAGTTAAGAGGGGAAAATCCGGGTACAGTCACACGTCTTCAAATAGGTGATGAAGATAGATTCAAATATGTTTTTATTGCTTTTGGTGCGAGTATTGATGGGTTTGCTTTCATGCGCAAAGTTGTTGTTGTCGACTGAACGTTTCTCCATGGTAGTTACAAAGGGACGCTTCTAACAGCCCTAGCTCAGGATGGTAACTTTCAAATTTTCCCATTGGCTTTCACTATTGTTGACACTAAAAATGATGAGTCTTGGCGTTGGTTCTTTACACAACTCAAAGTTGTCATTCCAGACGAAAAGGTTCTTGCGATAATCTCCGACAGACATAAGTCAATAGGGAAAGCGATTGGTCAAGTGTATCCGTTGGCTTTGCGTGGAATTTGCACTTACCATTTGTATAAGAACATCTTGGTGAAGTTCAAAGGAAAACATTTGTTCCCTCTGGTGAAAAAAGCGGCAAAGTGTTTTAGGCTAACTGATTTTAATGAGGCTTTCAATGAGATTGAAGCACGTCATCCCGAACTACATGGATACCTCCAACGAGCTGGTGTCCGAATGTGGGCGCGTGTTCATTTCCCGGGTGAAAGGTACAATTTAATGACAACGAATATTGCAGAATCAATGAACAATGCACTGTCAAATGCTAGAAGTCTTCCCATAGTTCGACTTCTAGAATCGATACGGGATATGATGACCAGATGGTTTTCTGAATGGAGAAAGGATGCAAAATCGCAGCTAACAACGCTCACTCGAGGTGTTGAGAAACTGTTACAGGTAAGTTTACATAAGTCAGTCGTCAATGTTGATAACTCATCCATAACAGTTACCATATCTCAGCCGTAATTGTTTTCTTATCTCAGCCATTACCATTATAGTTTTCATAACTCAGCCATTTTTATTTCAATAACTAAGCCGTAATTGTTTTCATAACTCAGCCTAAAACGTTTTTTCTTTTGTTCTACTCCCTAAAAGGACCGTGTCACCGCAGCAAGACTTATGGAGGTACAAACGATTGATGCTGTACATGTGCAAGTGAAATATGGATCATCATCTTTGCATGTTGTAAATTTAGAAATAAAAAGTTGCACATGTCGTCGTTTCGACCACGAGAAAATACCATGCATCCATGCAATCACAACTGCAGAGCATATGGATGTGTCTCATATATCCATGTGCGATCCAAAATTTAGGAGTGTCGATTTGGTTAACGGATGGGCTGGTTCAATCATGCCTCCAGATGAATCATTCCCTGTTCCTGAAGTTGTGGATAATCAGAAGTGCTTGCCACCGATTGTTGTGAACCAGCCAGGAAGGCCAAAGAAGCGTAGGATTAAATCATCTTTGGAAGTTGCCACTGAAAATAAACGCCCTAGGAAGCAACACGCATGTTTGCGATGTAAGCAAGTTGGGCACAATGCGAAAACTTGTGCTCTATAGTTAGGGAGATTTATTTTATTTTGTGTAATAAGTCATCTGTCAAGTATTATAACTCAGCCATCCAAAGAAGCGTAGGATTAAATCATCTTTGGAAGTTGCCACTGAAAATAAACGTCCTAGGAAGCAACACACATGTTCGCGATGTAAGCAAGTTGGGCACAATGCGAAAACTTGTGCTCTATAGTTAGGGAGATTTATTTTATTTTGTGTAATAACTCATCTGTCAAGTATTATAACTCAGCCATCACATGAATTGATGTGACCATCTGTAAAATAAACGTCCTAGGAAGCAACACACATGTTCGCGATGTAAGCAAGTTGGGCACAATGCGAAAACTTGTGCTCTATAGTTAGGGAGATTTATTTTATTTTGTGTAATAACTCATCTGTCAAGTATTATAACTCAGCCATCACATGAATTGATGTGACCATTCGTTTTCTGCTATCTAATTATTTTGTGTGCTAACTCAGTCATAACTAACTATAACTCAGCCATCAAATGAATCGACGAGACATTTCGTCCCGTATCACGATAACTCAGCCGTCATAAAATATAACTCAGCCATATAATCAGTCGTATAAATCAGTCATTTGCTTTCATATTGTTTCTTTTGATAACTCAACTATAACTCACTATAACTCAGCCATCACATGAATCGACTATATCTTTCGTTTTTCCGTAAAACTATAACTCAGCCGTTAAGCAATATTTTGGCAAGTTAACCTAATAATAGACGCGTCCTTTCTTTTGATAACTAAGCCATATAGATTGTTCATTTTGATAACTCATCCGTTATTCACTATAACTCAGCCGTCACATGAATCGACGTGAACTTTCGTTTTCCCGTAAAACTATAACTCAGCCTCAAAAGTGAGAGTACATACTAAAATGTGGAAGCATAAAAGGTGGATACATAGAATTAGCCAAAGAAAAAAGGGACGTTTAATACATGAAAAAGATGGGAAACTAGACGAAGAAATGGAAAATAATTATTTTAAAATAAACAGAAATTAGAGGCACAAATTGATAAGGTAAAACTGGAAATCACTGCTGGAAACCCTAAAGGATCTCAGAGACTTTGAGGGACAACCACAAAAGGTAACAGTTTTTACACATGATTTCATAGTCTCCATAGAGGAGAGAATGAAAACCATAATCCAAACAACAGATCACAGCACAAGCGGGTGAAGGGAGTGGCGGGCTGTCTGCAGCATCTTCTGCAACAAGGGAAACGATTTTTATGAAAACGTCACTGGGGAGATCCGGCATCTTGGATGCTCGAGCGGACATAGTGTTGTAAAAAATAATTTTATTCTAGTTTGTAGTTGAGAGGTCATAGACTAAAAACGGGAATACTTTTATATATACAGAGATGGAATAATAGTATATTATTTGGTTGGACCAGAGTACAAGAAAGTTATTTGGAAGATGAATTTCGTTTTCCCGTAAATATTATAACTCAGTCCCTTGTATGTATTTGTAGTTGAGAGGTAATAAATAGACTAATAATTTTATTGTTAAGCAATATTTTGGCGGTAAACCATAAGTTAACCAAATAATAAATAGACTAGTAATAATAACTCAGCCATCACATGAATCGACGTGACTTTTCGTTTTCCCGTAAAACTATAACTCAGCCGTAAAGCAATATTTTGGCGGGAAACCATAAGTTAACCTAATAATCGACGTGACCTTTCGTTTTCCTATTGTTTTTCCTTTATATTCTCTTAATTCATTCTTACTCATTGTATCGTTTCCTTCTTCTCCGCTCACAGTATATTGCACCTACAAATCTCCTTTCCAACCAATATCAATATATTGTATTTCCTTCGATCATTGCATATGTAAGTCTCCTCTCCATCCCCTCTCAATCTATTGCATATTTTCCAATCATTGCACCTATCAGTTGGTGACGGTTGTTTTTATTTTGATAGCCGAGCTATGGACGGAGAGGGTTCCAGTAGACGTCAAAAATGCAAGGCAGACGAAGCAATATCGCCAGAAAGAGTCCCAGATTACGAGTGGGAAGAGGAATCACTATTGGCTGTGTCAGAAACTTTTTATCAGACAAGAGTCGCGGTCGAGGCGGAGACAAAGCGTCGCTACACAGAAATTCTGCGTATGATGGATGAGCATATGAAGAAGAAGGAAGTGAAGACCGTCCTTGTGCATCAAGTGGAACTAATCAACGCTCAACTATCCCAACTGAATCAAATCTTGGGTGGAGAACTTGTCGACTTAGCGACAGAGCACAAGAGGTTAGAGCAGATGAGCGAGATTGCGGAGGCCGATGCCGACCAGTGTGTGGTTCCTCCTCCTCTTGATTGGGATAAACTAAAAGCTCATGGTTCCTCCTTCTCTTAATCGGTTTTTAGAAGTGAATTACATTGTAATGTCGTGTATTCTTCTTTATGAACTCTGAACTTGTTTTTTTTTGTTTTTTTTTTGTAATGTTTCATATTAATATAACTCAGCCGGTATTACGAAAAATCAGCCACTAAAGATTTATAAATCACTATAACTCAGCCGTCACATGAATCGTCGAGACTTTTTGTTGTCCCGTAAATGTTATAACTCAGCCGTAAAGTCATATATATCAGCCATTTACTTTCATATTGTTTTTTGTGATAACTCAGCCATACTCACTATAACTCAGCCTTAACATGAATCGATGAGACCTTTCGATTTCCCATAAATACGATTTCCCATAAATATGGGTCGATGAGGCACTGTTGGATGAGGTAGAGTGTTTCTCTGTTCAAACTGTAAACTATAAATGGAAATGGAGATTGAGAAGAAGATGCAAATGGAGCTTGAGAAAGAGCTATTTGAGAGGGTTGAAGATGCAAAATCAAAATTGAAAGCAAGGATGAAGATGATGATAGTTGTGATAGTTTTTGGTTATATGATCATGTTTGGTCTATTTAAGATAGCAGGATGAGCTAGTGTATGATGGGATTATGTTTCCAAAAAGTTGTTGTTAATGGTTATGGATTCCAAGCAAACTAATGTTGTTGTTAGTGGTGTTTTATCAATCTCTTTTAATAACTCAGCCATAAATTTCTGATAACTCAGCCAAAACTCACTATAACTCAGCCGTCACATGACTTTTCGTTTTTCCGTAAATGTTATAACTCAGCCGTCAAGTCATATATATCACTCATTTACTTTCAAATTGTTTCTTGTGATAACTCAGCCATAACTCACTATAACTCAGCCGTCACATGACCTTTCGTTTTCCCGTAAATATTATAACTCAGCCGTCAAGTCATATATATCATTCATTTACAAGAGTATATCTGGTTTTTAGAAAGTTTTAAAAGGTTTTATAAGTTGTTTATAATGATATATATGTTTGATTTGCTTTTTTAAAAGATTTTACAAGTTGTTTATAATGTTTTAAAACAGTAAAATCTGAAAAAAAAAAAATTCTTTTAAAATGGAGTTTACAACAGCACAGACTGAAATATTAAGAAATACAAGATAAATTATTCAAGAGTTTTTAAAATAGATTTGAACTAGTTAAGTTCATATTTCAGTTTCCTCTCCCAGCATATTGGTTTGTCATCTCTCTAGCCATTGCTTCAAACCTTGTCCTATCAGATTTGTAGAGGTTGGCAAGATTTTCATTGATCTGGTCCTCATCATTGACCTCTGGTTCAATCAACTTTTCCACTAATCTCTTGAAAAGCAAAACAATCGACATGGGATGCCAATAGGCGGCCCTAAACACTCTTAAGTATATGCCTCCATTATCTGATACGTTTGGGTGGCAAATTTTTGTGACGAAACAAACCTGCATTATCAAGAAATTATATCTAAAAAACTATTGAGTTGCTGCAAAAAGAGGAGTCCTAATACACATGCTTGCTAAAATAAAAAGGAGTATAATCAAAGACAGATACCTTGGGGGGATTATTTAAGAAATCAAGCGGAAAATTAAGACTTATTTTAAACACTCCCCCTTCATAAGGGGTGTTCACCGGTCCGATCAAAGTAGCCTCCCAACGGAAAAAGTCGTCATCAACAATTACTAACAAAAAGGCAAACACACTCAATCTCTTTTATCCTTAACAGTAAAACAAATCTAATATGAAGATGTATGCATTTACCTGTTGTGATGTTTGGCGAAAGATCCCTGTTCAGATATTTCAACCCAGACCTTAGATGGCTTGAAGAAAGATGGGCCATTTCTGACGGATTGAAGGAAGAAGGTAATAGGATTTGTCGAATCTGAGAGATGATTATACGTTTTCGTTAGACAAAGTTTTGATGTGTAAGTCAAGAGCAAAAAGTATTTATAATACGCAAAGCGTTGCTTTAGTTTACAAAAAGTACCCCTTCGGCTTCATAAATACATAATTCTTACCGAGAACTGACAGTCTTTGTCATAAATACATAATTCTTACCCCTTCAACGCGTAATTATAACCGAACTAAAGCGATGCTTCGCGTATTACGCCTTAAATCAATTACGGTTTTACAAGCCTCTGGTAGTGCTGTTTCGAAATCTTACCCCTTCGCTGTTTTTAACTATAACTCATCCATAACGTTACTATCTCAGCCATAACTCACTTTAACTCAGCCGTCACATGACCTTTCGTTTTCCCGTAAATATTATAACTCAACCGTCAAGTCATATATATCGTTCATTTACTTTCAAATTGTTTCTTCTGATAACTCAGCGAAAACTCACTATAACTCAGCCGTCACATGCCCTTTCGTTTTCCCGTAAATATTTTAACTCAGCCGTCAAGTCATATATATCACTCATTTACTTTCAAATTGTTTCTTATGATAACTCAGCCATAACTCAGGCGTCACATGACCTTTCATTCTCCCGTAAGTATTATAACTCAGCCGTCAAGTCATATATATCATTCATTTACTTTCAAATTGTTTCTTGTGATAACTCAGCCATAACTCAATATAAATCAGCTGTCACATGACCTTTCGTTTGCCCGTAAATATTATAACTCAGCCGTCAAGTCTCACATACACCAGAGAGCCATAACTCACTATAACTCAGCTTTCGTTTTCCATTAAATTCGAATTGATTACATTCAGTTCTGCAATTCGCCAAAAGAAAAAAAAATAGAAAAAAAAACGACAAGCATCCTATCAGCGAACTAGTTCTCATGGGAAGGCTATCGTCTCTAGCATTCTGGACGGTCCTGAAGTCTCAGAATGGGAGCCGGACCGGATAGATCGGACTCCAACGGTTCTTCAACCACCAGCTTGATCAGTTCAGATCGTCAGATCTGACAATCCCGCCTTAAGGATTCAAGCCTCTCCATCGGCACTTTGGAGCCCTTGGACACCATCTCCTCCAAGAAGGCACATGGACCTTCTACGTCATGGCTTTCGCAGAATATATGGTCCGTTGACTCCAAGTGGTTGACGTACCACCTCAGCCTCTCCATGCAAGCTCGGTAGCCCCAGACGTCCGTGATGTGCGGGAAGTCAGACTCTCCCAAAGGTTCGTAATCACCTTCGGGTAAGTTGGGCACTACCATATGGGAGACTTGTTCTTTGCACGAGGCATGCTCAGCAAGCAGACGAGTCATGCGCCACTTCGCCAGAAAAAAACCTTCGGCGATGAGCTCATCCAGGACTTGGCAGAGCCGAAAGACTTGCTCGAGTTTAAGACGAAGTGCATTAATATACGCGCCAAGTATCTTGCGGCGAGCTTGGTACATCCGGAGTTCCTTTTGCAAAGGATCCCCTTCACGAGATCGAGACGTCTCCGTCTCCTCTTGAGGGGCATTATCCAACGCATTCAGATCAAAACCGCTAGTTCTAGCGGCTGTCAGTTCTCGGGCCCGTTTCAACCATGCAGATCGGGTAGTCACTGGAATCTTTGCTAGTTTCGTTCTAGTTTGGAATGCTCTGAACATTTCCAACCCTTTCCCTATTTATACTAAAACTTGGAACGCAACCCCCATTGATTCCACTGGCGGGAAACCATAAGTTAACCTAATAATAGGCGGGAAACCATAAGTTAACCTAATAATAGAACGTGTAAAAATCACTATAAGTATATAAACATCCTACATTACGGATTTATAATTTAGCCAGTATTATGATATCTCAGCCATTACGGATTTATAAATCACTATAACTCAGCTGTCACATGAATCGACGAGACCTTTCGTTTTTCCGTAAATATTATAACTCAGCCGTAAAGTCATATATATCAGATTGTTTCTTGTGATAACTCAGCCAAAACTCACTATAACTCAGCCATCACATGACCTTTCGTTATACCGTAAATATTATAACTCAGCCGTAAAGCGATATTTTGGCGGGAAACCATAAGTTAACCTAATAATAGAACGTGTAAAAATCACTATAAGTCAATAAAAATTCTACATTGCGGATTTATAATTTAGCCGGTATTACGATATCTCAGCCATTACGGATTTATAAATCACTATAACTCAGCCGTTATATGAGTCGATGAGACCTTTCGTTTTCCCTTAAATACCATAACTCAGGCGTAAATTCGTATAAATTAGTCGTTTGCTTTCAGATTGTTTGTTGTGATAACTCAGCCATAACTTTGCTATAACTCAGCCGATAAATGAGAGGAGATACTAAAATGTGGAAAATAGGGACCTTTAATACATGAAAAAAGATACTCGCCTAAGAAATGGAAAATAATTATTTTAAAATAAACAGACTTTAGAGTCACGAGTTGATAAGGTAAAACTGGAATTCACTGCTGGAAATCCTAATGGATCTCAGAGACTTTGAGGGACAACCAGCAAAGGTAACAGTTTTTGCACATTATTTGATAACTGTCTCCACAGTTGAGAGGATGGAGACCGTTGAGAAGATGGAGACCGTTATCTAAATAACACATCACAGCACAAGCGGGTGAAGGGAGTGGCGGGCTGTCAGGATAGTGAAGGGAGGCTGTGTATGAGTTTTTCTGGGCCGTCTTATAACGAGATAATTCAAACAGAAAATCATTACCGGTTACCATGGCACCCAAAGACATCAGACGATATTGATGTGCATCAAACAGCTGGAGGTAATGGATGGCCATAACCTCATTCCCTTGACAAATACTTAGTACCCCAAACGCTAAGGTGGCATAAACATCGGCCGGTACATTACGACTGAGTATATCAATCCCACGGTGGATATCTCTATCCTCAGCCACAACCCTTATCCCTTCGTAGTAAATGACAATGGGGTTGCCGGCATCAAAACATTTGACGAAGAAAGGCCTGTGCCGCCCTTCAATTTGGAGGCCACCATCAGGGGAATTGGATGTGTTGATTTCTGATGGATCAGTACAAAGGCAATAGATAGCATCTGTCTTTAGAACTTCACTACTGTATACTGCATTTTCCCCCTATGACCAGCCCTTAAAATAGAACCAAGTGAGGACCATCGATCTTCTGCAACAAGGGAAACGATTTTTATGAAAACATCGTCGGGGAGATCCGGCATATTGGGTGCTCGAGCGGACATAGTGTCGTAAAAAATAATTTTATTCTAGTTTGTAGTTGAGAGGTAATAGACTAAAGTAACGGGAATACTTGTATATATACAGAGATGGAATAATAGTATATTATTTGGTTGGACCAGAGTACAAGAAAGTTATTTGGAAGATGAATTTCATTTTCCCGTAAATATTACAACTCAGCTGTAAAGTCATATATATCAGCCATTTACTTTCATATTGTTTCTTTTGATAACTCAGCCATAACTCACTATAACTCAGTCGTAACATGACCTTTCGTTTTTTCGTAAATATTATAACTCAGCCGTCAAGCGATATTTTGGCGGGAAACCATAAGTTAACCTAATAATAGACGCGACCTTTCGTTTTTCCTATTGTTTTTCCTTTATATTCTCCTCATTCAAATGTCTGACTCTCTTTCATCTCATACTTCGTTTATATTGTTTCTCTTTATCTTTTCCTAAATCACAGATCTGTCTATCTGTTACATCTTCCTATCGACATGGAAGTTGTTCCTCACATCGATGGACAGTTTTTTAGAGATGTCGAAGCGATCATTTGCACCACTGGTCGGGAGAATATTCCGGTTCTAAACCCTGGTGTGGGTTCCTTGGTTGACAAAACCACTGGTACGTCGTTCAAGTTCCTTCACGTTCTCTCTATCGCGATTGGAGGAATACTTCAACACAACTGGCACCATGCGTGGCTGACGTACCGCTTGATTCCCTTCCACTTTAAGAGACGGTGGTTTCTCCTCCTCGCGGTAAGATCAATAAAACAATCCATATTGAAATTATTCTATAATCTTATCGTTTCTTTCCTTTAATTGTAGCGTAAATACACGTGGGATCCAAACCATACTTTAACGGTCTGGACGCAGTTTAATTTGGTGGCTAGAACGTTATTCAGATCCCAGATACGTGCTCTCAAGAGGATATGGGCGAGTGGTGGCAATAAACCCGAGATGCTGACTAGCATAGTTTGGAATGATTTGGTCGATATGTTTGAAGAATTTGGCCCAGATGACGTCAGTTTCAAAAAGTGATTTTCATTGTACTTTTGTGTCGTCTTCTATATGAACTAATGAACTATGAACTACGAACTATGATTTTGTGTTTTTTTTTTATTTCGTTTATGTTGTAATTTCATATTAATATAAATCAGTCGTTATTACGATATCTCAGCCATCACGGAATGATAACTCAACCATAAAGTTCAATAAGTCAACCACAATATAGGATAACTCAGCCATCACTTTACCGTAACACTTTGAATAATAATTTTAAATTTAAATTTGAGTTATAATAATTTTAATATTCAATTGTCGGACAAATACTTTTACAAAAAATAAAAATGCGTGAAAAAATCTCACTTTATGAATTTATTATGAATTCATAATAAATTATGAATTCATAATATAAAAAAGCTCACTTTATGAATTTATTATGCGTGTGGATTTGAGCAGGCACAGAATTAGTGATTTTTCGCGTTTCCCTAACAACACTTTTTGTGATATCGAGATTTTTAGTTAGATAATTTATCAGGAATCTGACAGAACGAAAGACCCAGAAAAGAAAGAAGAATACATTTTCATATTATTGTGAAGACCCTAAACGATAACTCAGCCATTGTAAACTATAACTCAGCCATTACTACAATTATAAGACCAAACCAAACCGAACCGAAAACTAATTTTACCCCTTTTGGTATTTTTGTATTGGTATTTTTGGTTAATTACGGTTATATTCGGCTTGCTATCAGTTATATTAAGTTAATCGACCTAATTTGGATAACATTTGGGTTATTTATGGTTATATATTCGTCTAATCGACACATAACCGGAAATAACCGAAAAGCAATTTCAAAAAGTTTTAAAATTTGAAAAATGGTTATCATATTAGTATATCCAAATTACCACCTTAAACCAAACACAATATAACTAAAACCACTGTTATATTAAAACCCATAATGTTGGAAATATGAAACATACACCTCTAAGCCTAACACTAATCCTAACCCTAACCCTAACCCTAACCCCTAAATGTCATGTTTTCAATGTTTATAATCACGAACCACGTTCTGGTCAACCACGGGTCTATAAACGCAATGCGTTTGTTGTGGAATGAGAAGGGATCTCGTTTGTACCTAATACTAAGGAGTCTCATAAACGCGCCCATGTGCTGTAACAGAAAACTGAGTAGTAAACAACAACTCAGCCATAAGGTAATATAAGTCAGTCGTAAACAATAACATATCATACCACTGCCACCTACTGTCATTATGTATTATATCTCAGCCGTAAACATAATAACTCAGCCATTATGTATTATATCTCAGCCGTAAACATAATAACTCAGACATCAAGTTAAACTTACTTTATCAGACAGCCACCCAAATGTATCAGACAGCCAGTTCTTTCTTTCGGTGATGAGAGTCCTATAGAATTCAATATTTGGTGTTGACTTGCCTAATGGTGTATCCCTAAGAAACAAATAAGAACAAGTTAATATAATTTTAACAAGATGTGATTAACAAGGGTCTAAAGGGTCATACTCGGCTGTCTTTAGGTACTCCAAAAGTTTCTGCAACTTGACCGCATCAACCGGTGCCAGAGGATCATATATTCCAGCTCCAGGTACACAGTTCTTCCTCATGCACGTCAGTCCGTTGACCCCAATATAAGGAAAAATCCTCGCTTGTGTAGCTTGTAGTTTATTCAATGAACTTCCATCCGGGGACAGCTTAACATTCTCCAGCATTAAAGCTTTAATTCTATCAAGCCTAATCTTTTCCTCCTCATCATCCTCAGATTCAGGTTCAAGGATATTGTTTTCAGCCATAATCTCGGCTGTCATATCACATATATTGCTGTCAGCAGCGTCGGGACCAGCGTTTGCACCAGCTTCGGATACTCCCTCATTCAAATCAGGTTCTACATATTGCAATTGAATGACGTGATTAGGCTTAGTAGTCTTTCTACGTCTTTTCTTTGGCGGATTATTTCCAACTTTCTTTTCCGCCAACTCTTTGACCTTCTTTGCAGCCGCCGCATCATATTTGGCCTTCTTTTCCGCCAACTCTTTGACCTTCTTTGCAGCCGCCGCCTCATCTTTGGCCTTCTTTGCCGCCAACTCTTTGATCTTCTTCGCAGTGGCCGCCTCGTCTTTGGCCTTCTTTGCATCTAATTCTTTTTCCTTCTTTTAATTTTTGGTATTTTTCCTCTTGTCAGGCCGTTGAATTGGTTTCGTAGCAGCTGGAGACTTCTCAAAGAAATTAAGAGGATCATCTTTATCAAACTCTTTATTCAGATTCCTACTGACCACAACCATACCACTGCCACCTACATGTATAACATAGCGAAGACAATTAAAGATAATGATAACTCAACCTAAACATTCTGGAAAATCAGCCATAACATTAACATAATTCAGACATTACCGGAGGACTGTTGACAGAGTAGTTTTGTTGCATTTTTTCCTGGAACTGCTGGTGGAATTTTTGTTGTCAACAGTTCATCCTGAAGGTCTTCCGGTAACAGGTTCTTTATTTTGAAATTTTTATAATTTGACCACTCATCAAAAGTGTTTTGGCCAGTTTTCCCAACACCCAAAGAA